>NC_039361.1:139487974-140738692 GCF_003573695.1 Papaver somniferum | reverse complement strand
AGCTTGGATCTAAATCAGGTTTTCATCTAGCGGTGAATATTGATTGCTTTATACCTAAGGAAAAACCCTGATTTGAGAGACTATATAAGGGGACATCTAGCAGCTCTGCAAAACTAATCCCCACACGCCCGTGTGATACTAGTTTGCTTGCTAGAGTCGATTCTCCTTTGACCTTTGGTTTTCTTCTTCTAAAACCAGGTTAACGACTTAAAGACTTCATTGGGATTGTGAAGCCAGACCGATACTACTTTTATCGTAGTTGTATGATATGATATTGCATCTTCTATTGTACGAGTACAATTATATTGATTGACTTGAGATCGTGAGAGTTCTCCGATAGGCAAGATATAAAAAGTAATCACAATCGCCTTCGTCTCATCGTTTTTGATTCCACGACATCTTGTTTCGCCAGTCGATTAAGATTGTTGTGAGGTGATTGATTAATCTAGGCTGTCCTTCGGGAATATAAGACCGGGTTATCAATTGGTTCTTGTTCACCTTGATTATTATCAAAAGACGGAACAAACTCTTTTAGGGTTTATCTGTGGGAGACAAATTTATCCTTTGATAGACTTTTATGTGTGAGAAAGATTTGTTTATTGTTAAACCCTGCGAAGTTGGGTCGTAGAAACTCTTAGTTGTGGGTGAGATCATCTAAGGGAATCAAGTTCATAATATCCTGCTGGGATCAGAGGCGTAGGGGTGTAACTATACCTTGGATCAGTGGGAGACTGATTGTGGTTCAACTATAATCCAGTCTGAAGTTAGCTTGTAATAGGCTAGTGTCTGTAGCGGATTAATACAATGTGTATCTAATCTGGACTAGGTCCCTGGGTTTTTCTGCATTTGCGGTTTCCTCGTTAACAAAACTTCTGGTGTCTGTGTTATTTCTTTTCCGCATTATATTTGTTATATAATTGAAATAATACAGGTTGTGCGATAAGATCATCAATTGGAAATCCGACCTTTGGTTGTTGATTGATATTGACTGATCCTTGGACATTGGTCTTTGGTACCGTCCAAGTTATCTCTCTTTGATAAAGACTCGCAGATTCTTATTTGCTTGAGTAAAGATCAAATCGAGAGATTGAGATATTAACTCGTTGATATACTTTTAATTGATTGAGTCTTAGTGATTCTCTTATAAGTGTGTTCGAGTTTGTCCATACAGATTGCTAAGCGAAATATTGGGTGGTGTTGTTAGACCCCCGCTTTTTCAATTGGTATCAGAGCAGGCAAACACGTTCAAGACCTTACAAGTCTGTGTTTGTAGCGATATGACTCTATGGACTGTAGTGTTATCTCAATAAATGCACACCAGATCCAGAAATTTCAGAATTCTCTTCCATGACTGATTTAATTAAATCTATAGAAGAAATTATGTCTAAACCTTCACCCGGTTTAAAATCCCTTGAAGTGTTTTCAGAAATTGAAAGGAGACTTGAAAGCCTAACTTCTGATGTTGATTTATTCCTTCAGAAGGAACATGAATCTCTTGATAGGCTAAATCAAGTTATGATAAATAATATTCATGTTGAGGTTGACATTGATTTATTAATCAGTGAGAGCAATGCTCATCCTCTATGTAATCCAATGATTTGTAACAAACTAAGTGATTCACATGAAAAATTTAAATGTAAGTCTTCTGACTTTACCACCTCTAAGCATGAATCAATTTATTGGTCAGTTCCCGATACATCTCATCAAGATAAATTTATTGTCACACCTTATGAAGAAATTAGGATGCATTATCCTCCCAAAGAGTTTTCCTATGCGACATAAAAAATTATCGACATAAACGATGGAAAAAGAGAGATCAGAAAAATTTCCTAGTTCTGATTATACTCTTTGATAGTCTTGTAAAAACTGTTCTCTGGGACAATCTCAATATTTCGAGATGTAGGAGCTATTGAAAGGAAACTCTCTCATGGTGTTTTGGTGTGAATTCACTAGTCTTTTACTAATGATCTTCTTGTACCAAACATGTCCATAGTGACACACAAACTATTCGCACGTGTAAGTTCAGGAACCGCCTCTTTTCCAAGTCTAGTGCGCGAACGTGGCATGTATTTTGTTTAACCTCAAAAAGAGAAAAGTATCTCTTCCTCGTTCTTTTCATCTTCTTCTTTCACTATTCGCGGACTCAAGGAGATACTCAATCTGTTCGTATACCTCGTCTCCGTTGTTGTTTGATTTCTCAATCAAATCATAAAACGATTTCATCTTTGAAGTCAGAAGAAAAAAGTGCACCTTGGGTCGAGAACCGTTTGGGTCTTCAAGTTCGTATTTGTGGTGTTACCATTAACATCAGTCCGTGAACCAAGTAAGTTGTCTCTCTCACTATTGCATTTACATGGCTCTTAGGAAAAAATTGAATCGTGGAGAAAGCTCAAGTGCTCAACCAAACCAAGAACTTGATAGTGATGTAGAGTTTGAAGATGATGAAATTGGTTTAGATGTTTCCCAGCCTTTTTATGATCCTGCTCTTCAAATTAGCTTTGTTAGTCTTCATGCTAGAGATAGATATGTGAAGTTTCTTAAAGGAAATTTTATCATGGAAAGGATTTATGACCGCACTGTTAGTGAACCCGAGTTTCATGAGTTTATGTTTAAACATGAATGGGGATATATTCATGATGGCCTCGGGTCTTTGTATCCTGAGATGACATGTCAGTTCTATGCTAATCTTCATGCAGCTGACAATGTTAACTGCAGCTTCAAAACAATGGTAACCGTACTCTTGTTGTACCTCAACCAGAAAACATTCAGCCAAAGCAGGGCCAACTTTCTGAGTTGCTTCTAAATAGAAGTGAATCCTGGTCTAGATGCAAATTGTGTGTCGACAACATCAGTTTTTACTTGAAAGTTTTCAGTAAACTTTTTGTTGCTAACCTGATTCCTAGTACCATAGATAGGAATCTGTGGAGCAGAACTCTCGCTGAAGTGATGTGCTACTTAATATCTGGTGAAGAAGTCGACTTTTGTGGGTTGATTATTCGTCAGATGATTCACATGGTTTCACATAAAAAGAATCTTGGGTTCCCGTGCCTTATCAGTAGGATCTGCAGTCACTTTGAGATCAAAACCATTGGCACCTGCACCGGATATCCTTCTCCTTTGTCCCAGATTGACATCAACAAAATGAAGAAACCAGTCATCTCTGAAGATCCTCGTGATGTGAGAATCAAGTGTCTTCAAGAACAACTAAGCTTTGTGTTGGAAGCTCATCCTGAACTCTCTGAACCAGTCTGTAAGATTGCTAAGAAATATTATCGCAATCAAGTTTAGTTTCCTCTTGTGCCTGACAAGCAATACTTTATGGTCTGTAATAACTCTTATGTTTAGTTTTTGAATGTTCATTTTGTTTTAAAGACTTGGTACATATAAATGCCCATTTGTTTTTTTAAGTGTTAACTCTTTCAACTATCGATATGCATTTATTGATACTAGATTGATGAACTCTTGACAACATATACAAAAGTTAAGCCTATATTATCAATCTTTGACGGAAGATAGGTTAAAATCTTTTGTTTGCAAGGATGACGTATATTAAATATTTTTATGCATATAATGATTGAAGATATAATGAATCCTTGTGTGGTATCCACGGTATTGATCTTCATTGATCCATTCTTTTTGTATTACCGTGAAGGCTCCATTATGTATCTCATGTTGAGCACGATACAACTCAGTCGATTAATTTTTGGCTTTGCTGGTTGTTCCGTGAGATGCTATATGTTAAGCATTATGAACTAAATTAATCATCTTGTTTGGTTATTTAGTTTGTAATCCATAAGTTTCTTCTTGTGTCGAGTACATGAACGGTTAAGCTAATCATTTTATATGATGAACTTAGTTGGGGTTCGTAAGTTTACTTATGTTGATCCCCAATAATTAAATTGATCACTTTTGTGTTTAATTTGATTACGTATTCCGATTAATTAGTCATGGGTTTACTTGTGGCTAGTTTGATTGAGATTTTTGGATATAAAAATCATTCTCATGGTTTTGGTGTCCAATTAAATCCTTTGTTTCTCTTGAAATTAAGGTCTCTCTTGTTGTTCCCTTGGGAATGACATATTGTGGGGGAGATTTCTTTTGAACTTGTGCTTAATGGTCATATCTTGAGGGTGTGGGAGTGTGGAATTTTAGAGGGGTTATCTTGTATCTTTAAACTCCTTGATGAATGTTGTTAGCTTCGGCTATGTGATTGCATCTAAATTAGTTGATGTGTATTCTTTCTTTTGGTCATGAAATGTCTCTTATGGAAATTTCATTATGATCCCGTTCTTTTACCTTCGCCAATTTTATTTACAAAAAGGGGGATAAATAATGTAGTTCACACTACAAATACATATGGTTTCCGGATATTTGTGTAAGGGGGAGTGGTTTCCATAATCGAGATGGAGTATTGACTAAGGAGGAGTGGTACATATAACCATAGTATTATTGTTGAAGTTGTGATACAATTGGACTTTGACACTGTGTAATAATACTATGACACTGTATAACAATGATCGAGACCGATGCTTTCTCATTGTTATAGCTACGGATCTTCAAAAACGGTGATGCTAAACTTACAACCTTTGGGATCATTGGAGTACTTGGAAGTGACGAAGATTTCGAGTAATGTTGAAGATTGGACTTATGGAATAAGAGTACTAAAGTTATTATCTTTTTTGTATTCCATATGTATTGATAGTATTATCACTAAAATTGACAAAGGGGGAGATTGTTAGAGCACTGCTCGGTCAAACTTGCATGCGTTGCTATCTCAATCATGTTTGTCAATGTTAGTGATCAAAACTATAAGTCTTGATTTCTAGTCTCTTATAGCTAAGTCTCGGACTAGGATAGTAAGTGTGGTTGGGCTCAAGGACTTCATGGCGATTCATCAGACAAGTAGAAGAACTACTCAAGGAACCGGTGGAACTTCTCGACAAAAAGGTATGTGAAGAATTGAACTTATCTATCACTCAAAAGTCTATCTATTCTATCTCCTACTCTTTGAGACAAAAGTCGTATGTTATATATATAAACTAGATCATACACATTTGGTATTTCGAGCCGAGTATATCTCGCCTATCTATATCTCGAAATATGAGTTGGTAAGCTTTTCGCTTCGACCAAGTTTATCTTCACCTAGTAACGAAAGTCATAAAAAGTTTCAATCACTTTGAAAATTGCTCTGACGAGAAAGGTATGTGAATAACGGCTGATAACGTCCTATGAGAATGTTTTAATGATTGGAATGAGAGTTTATATTACATAACCATGGAATCCTTGAACCGAAGTTTTCGAACTTTGTTGATCAAGAGAACCGGAAGGATGGCATCTTGCCAAGTCCGCGAACTGCCAAAGTTCTCAAACCCGAGAATTTCTGCTGAGTTGACAAACTACTTGCGTAATCCAAGTCCGCGAACCGAGTCCGTGAACTGGCGAATTTATCAAACCCGAGAATTTCTGCTGGAGTTTGTAAACTCTATCTGGTGCCTTAAGTCCGCGAACCTAGTCTGCGAACTTGAGTTGGTTATATATCTAAAGATGATTTCTGAACTTAATCTTAAAAGACTAAGGAATGCTTTTGCAAACCGTGGCTATTAATGTTCATGAACCGATTCATGTGAATCAAATCATATTTGTTTCAGTTGTGTCTTATGAGTTACATAAGATCTCATAGCAATTAAACAACTCTTTAACTAGTTCATTTGAGTCACTTGAACTAGTTATGGTGAGGAAAAACATGGCTGGTATAAAATGCTCAAATGGCTAACCTTTTGGTTGATCATTGTTGAACCAACAATGCACACGTTTGGGTACGGTTAACAAACCTAGAAGCGTGCATTTCATTTGTGTGTGACAATATCAGTTTTCGATCTAACGGTTGAGAAATATTAGCTTGGATCTAAATCAGGTTTTCATCTATCGGTGAATATTGATTGCTTTGTACCTAAGGAAAAACCCTGATTTGAGAGACTATGTAAGGGGACATCTAGCAGCTCTGTAAAACTAATCCTCACACGTCCGTGTGATACTAGTTTGCTTGCTAGTGTCGATTCTCCTTTAACCTTTGATTTTCTTCTTCTAAAACCAGGTTAACGACTTAAAGACTTCATTGGGATTGTGAAGCCAGACCGATACTACTTTTATCGTTGGTGTGTGATCTGATCTTGCATCTTCTATCTTACGAGTACAATCATATTGATTGGCTTGAGATCGTGAGAGTTCTCTGATAGGCAAGAAATAAAAAGTAATCACAATCGCCTTCGTCTCATCGTTTGTGATTCCACGACATCTTATTTCGCTAGTCGATTAAGATTTTTGTGAGGTGATTGAATAATGGGGAAATTAGGCTCAGGCCCAACCCATGGATAACCCATAATATGAGGCCCTTAATTAAAAAAAGTTTAAATCTAGGCCCCGAGTTTTTAAAAGACCTTGATACCCTTATGCATATTGTCAAGCCCATAATTAAATAAAATTTAAATCTAGGCCCAAAATTATTAAATCTAGGCCCGAAATTATTAAAATACAGTGCGAAGGTGTAAACAGAAGTTACACATGCATATGGCATGTGTAACCAGAAGTTACACATCCTTATGATATGTGTAATGCAAAGTTACACTTGTATATATATGCAAATAAATAGACATAAAAAAAAACACAAAAAAAAGTTATTACTTTAATATTCATTTACAATAATTTCTTAGCATGTGTAACTAGAAGTTACACACGCATCTGTTTAGTGTAATTGAGAGTTACATATGTGTCTATCTAGTGTAACTGAGAGTTACACATGCATCTGACTTGTGTATTCAGCGTCAACTCCAGTTCCAGCGAGACCATTACCACGTTTAAGCAATTAGCTTTTATGAAGTTATCTAAAACCTGAAATATAACAACAAGCAATCAGTATTTATACGATTAAAATGAACAGTACATAAAACAATGTATATTTCAGTTTCACAAGCATCTGACTAGTGTAGCTAGCGGTTACACATGCATCTGAATTGTGTAACTGAGAGTTACACATGCATATAACATGTGTAACTAGGAGATACACATTCATCTGGCTAGTGTAGCTAGCAGTTACACATGCATATGACTAGTGTAACTAAGAGTTACACATACATATTGATATGTGTACCCAAAATCAGTATGTGTAAGTAAAAGTTACACATCTAATTAACATGTGTAACTTGCAGATACACATGCATCTGAATTATGTAACTAGGAGTTACACATGCATCTGACTTAGATATGTCAACATAAAATCAGCAAATCCATCTCTAAATGAATAACACTAGCAAAAACGAGAGGTGACTATCAAGCAATTACCAGTCATAAAATAATACAGTTAACCTTGCAAGTGAATGAGAAGCTCTTAATTAAGATATCATTGCTTCAGCAGAAAGACGTTGTTAGCACTGTATTAACAGAAAGACGTTTTACAGCGCTAGTCTAGATGTACCTAAGCCATTTTCATATTATCGATGACGAAGGACATTTTAAGCAACAGAAAGTAAAGCTTCAGACAGTAATTATACTGGCAGAATAATACAAACACCTGGGAACCTTGTGCTAGCACATTAATATCGCAAAAAATGATCACACAACTGATTCAGCAGGGTATAGATATGAACCCAGGAAAACAAAATGCATGTGTAATCAGTAGTTACACATGTAAACAATAGTTACACATGCATATTAGCATAAGTTACACATACAATCATCATGTGTAACTAGAAATTACACATCTAATTATTATGTGTAACTATAAGTATAACCTGCATCTAATTAGTCTAATCTGCATCCACTACTACTCCCTACTACTAGGACTTGATGTTCTTTTCTCAATTTCATAAATATAACCACTATAACATATCCCATCAAATTAGCATGTGTAACTATAAGTTACATATGCATATCCCATCAAATTAGCATGTGTAACTATAAGTTACACATCTAATTTGCATGTGTAACTAGTAGATACACATTTATTTGGCTTGTGTACCTAGAAGTTACATATTTAATTAGCATGTGTAACTACTAGTTACACATCCATAGTCTGCCAATGCTAGTTAAACGTGCAAATTGTCATGCATATGGCTTGTGTGATGTGCAGTTAAACAGATGTATGAGTTAAGTGAAACCATTCCAGACCTATATCCATATACTACCTTTCAAGAAAAAGAAGTAGCTAGTCGTAAGTAATCAAGAAGGCTTACTTGATAACGGTGTTCACTTTATCTGTCTGGATGTTGTACATCTTCTTGAAAGCATCCTTGTTTTCTTCTTCTTGTTGTCTTCAATCTTCTTCATTGCGGACTCGGTGGTGAGTGGGTATTTCAGGATCTGGTAATGGTCCAGCTTGTTCCTTGGTAGTGCACTAATATATTGGTACTTGGGATTCCTTGCCTTCTGCAATGTCTTTGGCCTGTGAAATATGACTGATGTGCAGATATTCTTAGCCTTCTTCTTAATGGTTGATGCTCCAGCTTTGACAGCCTTGGAAGCTTTGTTAGCCAGCACCTTGGGGTCAGCCTTCTTAGTAACTACATGACAAGCAAATGATATCAGTACCATAGCAGCTAGAACACTTCTCATACAAATGAACAAAACAGGACATCCAAAAATCAAAAACCAATGGACACAGAATAGTCAAATCTATCTCATAACTGAATAAACTAGAGCAAGTATACAAAACTTAATAGTTCACCCTTACAGAGTTACAGACTCTACAAAAAGAAGGTAAAATTAAAAATGTTACAGTTAGATAGAAGTTTCATATTAGGTTACATATGCATATACCATCAAATTAACATGTGTAACTATAAGTCACACATCTAATTTGCATGTGTAACTAGTAGATACACATTCATTTAGCTTGTGTACCTAGAAGTTACACATTTGATTAGATGTGTAACTACTAGTTACACATATATAGTCTGCCAATGCTAGTTAAATGTGCAAACTGTCATGCATATGGCTTGTCTAATGTGCAGTTAAACAGATGTAATGTGCAGACCTATATCCATATACTACCTTTTGATATACATTCATTCAACGGAAAGCATTGACCCCTTTGATATACATTACAAAATCCATATACTACCTTTACAAGGATGCATAAGTCAACAGTAAAAACCAATCATTGACAGGGATGCTACCGTAGTAAATTTATCAGAACAAGTTAACCTTGATCACAAAAAAAACATAAACATTTAAAAAAGAAGAGAACCTTGTGAAATCAGCTAATTACCTGTCACCACTAGCACCAGTAGTAGAAACTTAAAATAGTTCATCCTTTATCTTCTCATCATCTCCTTCAATTCATCAATTCTGAAAAACACCACCACTGACTTCAAAATCCTCCTTCAAACCTGCTCCAATACCACCACCTCTACCACCACATCCTCCTCATACTCCTCCAGATTCTGCATCTCCACCATCAACACCACCATAGATTCGTTAACCAAACTCAACATATATAGTCAAGATAAGCAACATAAAAACACCAACAAGAGTCCACAACTAGCTCCATTAGAATTATGAGAGATCAGCGTTTTTATTAAATGGAGAATTTAACTAGTATTATCAACAAATCGGCAGAAAAAACAACAAACCTAAACATACCTAGATTCAAAACCTGTTGATTCAATAAAAATAATGTTCTTCTCCGATCTGAATAAAGTCAACGAAACAAAAATCATAACCTTATCAAACTAAGAAAGTAGAACTACTAAATCAGGAAAACCTATTGAATTAAATAGAAAACCTTACCTGAAGTAGCTTCGAAACAACAAATTAGAGTCAATTTTATTTTCGGATCACATAACTAGGAATTTTAATTGAATTAAACAGGATTAGAAGGGAGAAACTTATCTTTCTCACTTTTTGTTGTTGAATCTTCAGATCTAATAGTTGATGACGAATTCCATTGTCTCTGCATCTCGATTTCGACTTATTCACAAACAAATGATGATCTACAAACATCATCAGTAGATACAGATACAGAAGTAGAGATTGATGTCATTTTTTCCTCTTCGTCGTACATCGGCATCCATAGATGACATAGATCGAAAACCACTAAATTCTTTTAGCAGAAGATAGAGTAGAACAAAAATCTCTATACATAATTGATTCTTTCTAAATCACAGATCGATTTGCTTGCAAATTGTTGATGTGAAATCAAATCAGAAGATTAGATCTTGTACAACCGAATAGATAAAACCCTAGAAAATGAATCTATGAGAGCAACTCTGGTTTTAGACGGAGAAAGAAAATGAAATAGAAAATGAAAGTATCTTTTGTTATTCCTCTTGTATAAATATTAAAGGGTAGCCGTGGTATTATTAAAATTCGTAATAATTAATTATGGGTCAGATCTGAAGAAAATTTGATTTTTTGGGCATAGTAATATCATTTTCTTAAAGTATGTAGTTGACAGTGGATGATCCATTTAGTGGGGCTTCTATATGTTTGAACCCATATAGTTGGGGGTTCTAGTATTTTTCACTTGATTAATCTAGACTGTTCTTCGGGAATATAAGTCCGGATTATCAATTGGTTCCTGTTCACCTTGATTATTATCAAAAGACAGAACAAACTCTTTTAGGGTTTATCTGTGGTAGACAGATTTATCCTTTGATAGACTTTTCTTTGTGAGAAAGATTTGTTTATTGTTAAACCCTGCGAAGTTGGGTCGTAGAAACTCTTAGTTGTGGGTGAGATCATCTAAGGGAATCAAGTTCATAATATCCTGCTGGGATCAGAGGCGTAGGGGTGTAACTATACCTTGGATCAGTGGGAGACTGATTGTGGTTCAACTATAATCCAGTCTGAAGTTAGCTTGTAATAGGCTAGTGTCTGTAGCGGATTAATACAATGTGTATCTAATCTGGACTAGGTCCCTGGGTTTTTCTGCATTTGCGGTTTCCTCGTTAACAAAACTTCTGGTGTCTGTGTTATTTCTTTTCCGCATTATATTTGTTATACAATTGAAATAATACAGGTTGTGCTTTAAGATCATCAATTGGAAATCCGACCTTTGGTTGTTGATTGATATTGATTGATCCTTGGACATTGGTGTTTGGTACCGTCCAAGTTATCTCTCTTTGATAAAGACTCGCAGATTCTTATTTTCTTGAGTAAAGATCAAATCGAGAGATTGAGATATTAACTCGTTGATATACTTTTAATTGATTGAGTCTTAGTGATTCTCTTAGAAGTGTGTTCGAGTTTATCCATACAGATTGCTAAGCGAAATATTGGGTGGTGTTGTTAGACCCCCGCCTTTTCAGTTGTCAAAGTTGTGATACAATTGAAATTTGATGCTGTAATAATATTATGACATTGTATAACAATGATCGAGGGCATTTGTTTTTTCATTGTTATCGCTACGGATCTTCAACAATTATGATGCTGAACTTACAGCCTTTAGGATCATGGAGTACTTGTAAGTGACGAAGATTTCTAGTCGCGTTGAATATGCCAATGAGATCAAGCATTTGGATGAGAAGCTAAAATTTTTATTTATTTTGTAGTCAATAGTTATTGATAGTTTTGTCACTAAAATTGAAAAAGCGGGGGATTGTTAGAGCATTGCTCGGTCGAACTCGCATGCGTGGCTATCTCAAGATGAATAAGGTTGATATTGATAACCTCGGTTAACTATTTGTGAACCAACATGGTGTACACGTTTGGGTACGGTTACATAAACCTAAATGAAGGTACATTTCATTTGTGTGTAACAAGATAAGTTCGATCCAATGGTTGAAAGATATTAGCTTGGTTGAATTGGGTTTTTCATCTAACGGTGAATATTGAATGCTTTGTTACCAAGGTAACTTGGATTGCAAACCTTGATTTTAAAACTATATAAAGGAGAACTCTAGCAACTGGGAAACCTTATCCCCACACCTCTTGTATGCTACTAGTTGCATAACTAGAGTCGATTCTCCTTTAACCTTAGGTTTCTTCTCGAGACCCTGTAGGTTAACGAATTGAAGACTTCATTGGGATTGTGAAGCCAGACCCAACTATTCTCTTTGTATTTCCTTGTATCTTTATAAACTCCTTGATGAATATACTAATTTTCAACTATGTGAAATCATCGAAACCAAGTTGATTTGTTCTATTTTGGTTGTGAAGTATCTCTATGAAAATTTCATTAGGATCCCACTAGTTTTCGTACCTTCGCCAATTTATATTGAAAAAAAGGGAAGAATTAATGTGTAGTTCACACTACAAATACAGATGGTTTACGGATCATTATGTAAGGGGGATTGGTTCTCATTGTGAGATAAAGTATTGACTAAGGGTGAGTGATACATATCACCATAATATTGTTGTCAAAGGTTTGATACATTTGAACTTTGTTGATGTGTAATAATACTATGACACTGTATAACAATGATTGATAGCAACTGTTTTCTCATTGTTATTGTTACGAATCGTCAACAACTATGATGCTGAGTTGAATACGTTCAGAATCACTGGAGTACTTGGAAGTGACGAAGATTTCGAGTAATGTTGAAGAACCAAGGAGATCAAGCATTTGGATGAGAATCTACAAAGTTTATTTATTTTGTAATCCATATGTATTGATAGCTTTGTCACTAAAATTGACAAAGAGGGAGATTGTTAGAGCACTTCTCGGTCAAACACGCAAGAGTTGCTATCTCAAGATTGTTTGTCAATGTTAGTGATCAAAACTGAAAAGGCGAGGGTACCCAAATATACCTCAAGCTAAAACTTTTCCTACCTATAAGTCCTTTCTCCGAAAGTGATTGTCTATGGACTGAGTCGAGACAATACAACTAATCAGTTCACACTTCGTGTGATCGTATATGGATACGAGATCGAGACAATATATCAACGAAGTATGTTTACTTTATACAAAGGTTCGGACTTAACCAAACACAATAGGATTGCTTATCAAGTAGATAGGAATTAACGTTTGTGCAATTTACTTTAATTATAATAAAACAATTATAATGCGGAAAATAAAAGTAAATGACACAACAAGATTTTGTTAATGAGGAAACCACAAATGCAGAAAAACCCCGGTACCTAGTCCAGAATTGAATACTCTCAGGATTAAGCCTCTACACAAAATTACACTAACTTCATATAGTTGAGACCAAGTAACTAACCCGATAGTTCACCTAGTTCTGTATGTATTCCCACGTACACCTCCAACTTATGGATAAGTCACGTACTTGGATCAATCCCTTTGGTTCGTATTCTAAACAGTAAAGGAACAAGAAATCTGTTTGGTATCAACTCTATTCAACCAAGTGCAATGAGTCGGACAAAGGCTCTTCCGTTTATCTTAACATAAACTCCTTTGTCGGGTCTTTAGATCTATCTTATGTTCAATCACCCAAAGGTAATCGTTTAAGATTAAGCCAAAAACACCTTTAATCTGAAGAACTGTGTTGATGCCGATCTACTCAATTAATCAATCCAATCTACCACAAGGATAAACCTATTATTAATTGGATCCTCTTTTACCGAAACAAGTATTGTGCATACCAAAGATTATAAAACCCAAGTCAGATCTTCAATATCTTCTTTGTCTTCAAATCTTCTTAAATATTCAATAAAAACCTGCACACAATCACTTGAATCTCTTGTGATCAATCATGCACAGAGCGGAGTCTGTTAACAATGGATTATCACAAGATCGTCTTTAGAACTAACAACAGTCTAAAGATCCTTGTCGAAACTCTGAACTAGTTTGAGTGAATCTTATATCAGAAGAGAAGATTCTCAAGAATAAACAAACTAGGTGCAATCAGATTTCAACCACCGTTAGTCAATCAAATCAATCGAAAACAAAGATAAACCACAATTATCTAGTTTCCCACCAATGGGTCGCGCTAGAGCTTCTCAATCCCAAAGAAGACTTTAAATTGAGCGTCCGTAAGAGATTTCGCCTAATTAGGTTACTCTCCTCTCTGAATAGGCGGCTTCACCGGTAACAACAACAAAAGAGTAAATTTATTGTTACGAAGGATTAGTTTACTAGAAAGGAAAACTTCGAGTATTTATAGACAAGGAAGTTTGGGCACCAAGGAATTTACAAAATCGAAAATATTCCCAAGATATTTATAAAAGCACAGATTCGGTTTTCATAATTCCTAGAAATGCTCTGTCCAAAAATAACGATCAAAATCTCTCGGAAAATCTAATTAGTAAATGCACATTACTAATTCTGTAATTTCCCTACAAAATGAAATTAATAACCTTAATTAAAATATTCTTAACTTACTTATGTTTCGATCCTGGGATTCTCTTCCCTTAGCATTTAAGGAATATCTTTGAACAATTATAGAAATAAACATTCACAGCACGTGTTCAAAGTTTGTCGACATCTTAACTTTGTAAGTTCTCTTTCACACTTACAACCTTGAAACCGATTTGCCACACTTCCAAACAAGTTTAGAATTGGTTCATTTGAGTTTCAAGGACTAAGTGATTGATCAAACCAATATTCAATCACAATCATGGGTTTACGGTTCTACCAAAACAAGTTTCGGTTCTACCTCAATGTGAGTACTTTGCATAGTCACACTAGATTTCCAAAAATTCGGTTGACTAGGTACTAGGATCGGTTCCCCACATATATATGGTATCTAACTTATATGTGTTGTACATGTCCATAGGATCGTATTCCCCTTTGCCTAAAAACGCGTTGCATATGTCCATAGGATCGGTTCCCCTTTCTGCTATAAACCTTGCTGCACCACATACAAGGATCGGTTCCCTTTGATGTACTGCACCCCTTACAAGGATCGGTTCCTATTTTCCTTTTAATTGGTCAGACATACAAAATCCGATCATACCACAGGTGATTACAGTAGATGGGGAAAAACGAGTTGCTGGTTTTTACGGAATTGAGGGGACGACCGTACGGAGGAAAATCCTTGAACCGAGCAAACTTTTAAACCTCACACAAATGCACTGCAAGAAGGGAGTGCTTTTAATTCGAGAGATCAATCTGTAGTACTCCGGACTAAACCAAGACAATGGTCGTTCCAGAGTAAATTCGGTCACAAGAGAGGATGGGTCGATCTGTAGGAGGGAAGCTGAGAAATGTGTGAGATCAATGGTGATCAAATATTGTAGGTGTTTTGTGTAGAAATAAGATAAGCTCTGATTGATTTAATTTTCTCTGTTGAGAGTAATTGCTCAGACGTTGAGTTGTTAATCTCTTGTTGTCTGTTTGACGTAATATTGTCCCCTTTTCAATCATGATTCATAGGCTTATTTATATTTCTAGAATTGTAAACACCATGATCCCATGAAGTATGACAGTTGATGGAATCAAAGAGTGGAGCAGTGGAAATCGTGTTAAAACCAGTTGCTCAACGTACGGAGACTTGGTCGATTTTCCATCCACTACTTTGTTAACTCCTTCAACTGATTGCACGACTTGCTCACATTCTCATCGTGTGTATGAACACACGTGCCGTAGACCGCCAGACTAAAACCCTAGTTAATATCCCCCATGTAACACGATTGATGTCTCATGGTTGTGGAGTCTGCGAGGCAGACGTGTATTTAGTTAGTCAGTTGTTGACTTCATGAATTCATGGGACGATGAATCCTTGTATTGTTGAGTCGAACATGATTCAAAAAGGTTCTGAGACTCATGAATTGAACATGTCTGTTGAGACAGAGGTATAATGCATAAGTGAACGTTGATAGTTAGGGTGAGCAAGTATTGCTCATTCGATGAATTGTTGAATATTGGCAGTTGGACCATCATTCCTTAGTCTGGGCAAATATTGCTCATCTAAGCAAGTGTTGCTCGTCTGATGAACTACTGATAGCATGACCAAATAAAATATTAATTTAAAATACTGGCAACTGAACCGAGTATAATTAATAAAATGCTGATCATGAGATCGTCGTAAAATTATTAGCGTTTGAATATGGAATTATGAACCTTGGACTCAGAAACCCTAGTTCGATCAATTGATGACCAATTGATGGTTCACTGAAAATTAACCATGGAGTGAAGGAGGGACCGGCTACATGGGATCATGGGTTGACCATGTAGCGCCCATATGCTCGAGTGAGCAAATACCAAGGTCTCTTGAAGAGTTGGTGAAAGGATGATCAAATGCCGGTTTAATCATTTATTAAAATAATGCTCGTCTGAGCCTTAGGTGATAAAACCTAATTAATTATGAAGAGGTGAGAGACCTACCAAGGGGGTCATGAAACCGGACCTGGGTGGTCACGGGATCAAATGACGATCATTTTATGAATTTCCAAAATTATTTGGAAGAGTTTTGGACCCAATACGTGCAATTGCGCAAATTAGGTCAAATTATGAAAATATGTGGGACCGGCCCTCTGAAAGCCAAAGATCCAACCTTGGTCGGTCAAGGTAATATGCTCACGTCTCCAAAGTGTCCGTGTCTCAGTCCTGAGGATTTTGATATTTTCTGATGTGCGTTTGAGCAACCATTTGAGAAAATATGAAGAAATCAGGGAATTTTGCTGAAACTGAGGAAAATTTCATGAGACGAAGGAAAATAATAATAAAATGAAGGAATCATGAAGTGTGGGACCGGCTATGTCGAAGTCATGGTCGTACGTCCAATAGGCCCGTCCCATAGCACTTTTCCTAATTTTATTATATTTTTCATGATTTTAGAGAAATATCACGAAATCAAGGAATTTGTTGAAACCAAGGAGTTTTATTGAAATCAAGGAGTTTCCTTGAAGTGAAGGAGTTTCCATGAGATCAAGGAAACAAATAATATTATTAATAATAAAATAAGGGCGTGTGGGACCGGCTTGGGCATGGTCGGCCGGCTAGGGCCCGGTCCCGTGAGTTTTCCTTAACTTTATATTATTTTTCATGGCTTGAAGGAAATACCATGAAATTAAAGAGTTTTCATAAGATTAGGGAAATAGTAATAAAATAATGAGGAATCATGAGTTGTGAGACCGGCCAGGATTAAGGCATAACCGGCTGGCTAGTAAACACAGTCCCATGACACCTTTCCCAATTTTATATTATTTTCTTGATGCGAAGGAAACACCATGAAACTGAGGAGTTTTTTTTAAAACGAAGGATATTTGTTCAAATGAAAGGATTTTCATAAGATCAAGGAAAATAATAAAAATATGATAAAATATAAAATTGGGCGTGGGACTGGTCACGACACGACCTACCGGCCGTGGCCCTGTCCCCCAGCGCCTTGGTTAATATTTTATTATTTATTATTTTCTTTCCTATTTTGCGTAGGTTCATCGTCTCGTCGTATTTTGAAATACTCATTCGTGCATTCAGGTACTCGTTAATGCATTATTGTTGAGTACACTTGCACCATTTCGGTCGGGTCTTACTCGATAGTAGCTCGGATGCCCGTGTGTTAAATATTTATTACTAACTCATGGAATTATGCTGGGAAGAACCATAAATTGAAGTAACGAAATATTATGAAAACATTGAATATTTTCCAAGGATTCGTAAAATGAATCTAATGATTTAAGAATAATTAATTGATGGCTCTATACTAGTACGATCGTCTAGGAGCATTAATTATTCCGGAATTGAGTGATATGAGCTTGTTGAAGTGTCATATTCCTTCTATATAATCAGGGAAAACATTGTTACATCCTGAAGACGTTATTGCTTTATACTAGCAGGCAAGCTATCTAGGAGCCATCTAATCTTGCGATTCTATATGGAAGTAATTACTGAAATTTCTCAGTATTCATGAGATATGTCGTTGCCTCAGCTTAGAGACTGCACATCTACGTATACTCTGAGAGACAGTATTATCAGTCAGAGATTCTTGTGGCATGAGCTTTCACGCTTCGATGAGACATGAACCTCAATACTCATCTGATTGCTGGATCAAGAATATGTACAATTATGGTTTTACGATTTTATCCCTTGTTGAAAATCCACCGTCTATAATTACTTTTGATCGGTTTTACTAATAAAAGTTATACCGATACATAAGGCATGCCTTTGTGAATAGTTATACCAAGAGCACAACAAGTTGTGAGCGGTTATACTCTATCACACATATTGGTTGTTCATAAGATATGCAATGAATAAAAAAACTAATAAGACCTGGCAATTTCCTTTTCGGTCCACAAACAAGTTTGTGAACTTATTTCCTTGGAACACGTGTAAACATTGTTCCCTAGGATGAAATACTCACCTCATACCCATACATAATCACAATAGCATTCAAATGATTATGGCGATGTCTTATCTACAAAGTTTAATGGTTAAGAAATAAACCTCGTATTGTATTCCTTAATACCATGTATATCTAGAGTTCAAATATGCTTCGCAGTTATGTTTTCAATATGCACGACTTGAAAGATACGTTAGGGAATGAAACAGTTCAAGTCAAATATCACTAACCTCAAATGGAAGGATGATTGTTGTCGTTGCAGCTTCTTGCTTCTTCACATCTTCAAGACCTCACAATACTTGTAATGTCTCATATCCTAATTTTTTCAAGCTAACCTATACAAAGTTTACTCTAGTACATAATCAAGCGACTCTTAACATGCGTTTTGATTCACTAAAATATGACAACCAAACTTGACATACCAACGCTTGGTGGGTTCAACCAAGCAATGCTCTAACAAATACTATAAGTCTTTATTTCTAATCTACTTATATCTATGTCTCGGACTATGATAGATTGTGTAATTGAGCTTTAGACTTCAAGGCGCTCATCAATTGGAGAAAAATAACTACTAAGGAGAGCTTGTGGAAATTCATCAACAAAAGGTATGTGGAGACTGAAACTCATTTATCTCTCAGAAAGTCTATTTCCACTCTATCTCCTATATTGAGACAAAAGTCGTATTGCTATATAATATTCAACTATATACATTTGATATTTCGAGTTGAGTTTAACTCGCTTAGAAATATGTGTTGGTAAGCTTTTGCTTCGACCAAGTTCATCTTATATTCTTGACGAAAGTCAAAAGATGATCATGTGAAAATCGCCCGGTAACAACTTACATGATTTGTGTGATACAGTTATTTGATGTAGACCTAGAATGTTTCGTAATGATTATTTCAGTACCTTGAAAATTGCTCTGATGCTAATAGTTCGTGAAAACAACTATTGTCTTCCTCTAAGAATGTTTCAATGACTTAAATAGAGTTTAGAACACTTAACCATAATTGGATTGTAGACATAGTATGCGTACTTGCATATATGTTGATCCAAGACCGGTTTAGTATGCATACCCGTATGCGTACTGGCGCGTACTGGCGAGGTTAGGTGAAGTCTGTGAGCCTTGGTATGCGTACCCTACGCATATTGGCCAACTCAGTTGAAGTCCTGGAACTACTGTATGCGACCCGTAGCGTACTAATTCAACTGTTGTTTTGTATGTGTGGTAGTATGCGTACCCGTACGAGTACTGTCGGACACAGTCCAAGTCCGTCTACTTAAGTATGTGTACCCGTTTGCATACTTGAGTGCGTTAAAGTTATATAATCGGTTGTGACATGAACTAATACATTCATGTAATAAGGAATGAAATCACTTGCAAACTGTGGCTATAATGTTCATGAATTGATTCGAGTGAATCAAACCGATTTGGCTTCAATTGTGTTCTTGTATACTTTTATCAGAATATAGAAATTGAACAACTCGATAACTAGTTTCATTTGAACTAGTTGTGATCAAGATGAGAAAGGTTGATATGAAAGTGTTCATATGGATAACTTCGATTAACTATTGTTGAGCCAACCTAGTGTACACGTTTAGGTACGGTTACCCATATATGAATGAAGGTACATTTCATTTGTGTGTAACAAGCTAAGTCCTTCTAACGATGGAGAGATATTTCTTTGGTTTCAAGCAAACTTATATTGTCTCTTAGATCAGGTTTCATCTAACGGTGAATATTGACTGCTTTGTTCCAAAGCTATCAAACCCTGATTTGAAGACTATATAAGGGAGAACTCTAGAAACTGGGAAATGTAATCCCCAAATCCGTGATACTAGTTGCGACTAGAGTTGATTATCCTTTAACCTTAGGTTTATACCAAAACCCTGTAGGTTAACAACTTGAAGACTTCATTGGGATTGTGAAGCCAGACCCAACTATTTTCTCTATAGTGTTCTGATTTTACTTCTACTATCGTGATTTAGTATTATCTTTGATAAGATTTTCTTAAGATTTATCTCTGATAGGTAAGATTAAAAGAAGTCACAAACATATTCGCTCATATTTTGTGATTCCACGATATCTTGTTTCGCTTCCATACGATTAAGATTATTGTGAGGTGATTGATATTACTAGGATGTTCCTAAGTCTGGTATATAAATTGGTTCCTGGGCACCTTGATTTATCAAAAGACGAAACAAAACTCACAGGTATTTCCGTGGAAGACAGATTTATCTATCTCAATAGACTTTTCCGTGTGAGACAAATTGGTTTATCAAGTCTTCGACTTTGGGTCGCAGCAACTCTTGGTTGTGGGTGAGATCAGCTAAGGTAATCAAGTGCGTAGAATCCTGTCGGGATTCAGAGATGTAAGGAGCGCAACTGTACCTTTATCAGTGTGAGATTGGTTAGGGCTCAACTACATTACAGTTTGAAGTTCATTGGTAGTAGGCTAGTGTCTGTAGCGGCTTAATACAGTATGGTGTTCAAAGATAGACTAGGTCTCGAGGTTTTTCTACATTTGTGGTTCCTCGTTTACAAAATTCTGGTGTCTGTGTTATTTCTTTTCCGCATTATATTTTGTTATATAATATAAATATCACATGTTGTGCGCTAAGTTCAATCAGTTCTTAAATCCGACCTACGGGTTGTTGATTGAATTGATTGACACTTGAATATTGGTTTGTGATACCGTCTATGTTATTTCTCTTATTCAATCGGGCTCGCAAATTCCTATTTGTTTGATTGTAGATTGAATTGAGAAATTGAGATATAACTCTTTGTTATACTTTTCTAAAGATTGAGTCTGGCTGTCTAGTTGATTCTCTTGAAAGTATATTGGAGTTTGTCCACTTAGATTGCCGAACGAAATATTGGACGTGGTTGTTGTACCTCCGTTTTTTCAGAACCCCTCAGGAAAAATTTGAGAGTTTGAATTGTTGGGTCATTCCCTAACCCCCAACAGTTCCATGCAAAGACTAACATGGACCATGCGGCCTATCAGGGATAACCGCCACCTCCCATTGATCATGTGAATCCTCTTCAATTCTTGTAACCATATATGATTGCATATTTCCGGAATATATGCATGATTCATCCTGCATTCGTTTAGCACCTCTATGTTCGCTGACGGTACTTGATTCCTGAATAATGACATTGCCAGAACTCCTAGCCATCGATATTCATTCCTTCCTTCTGGTAGTTTTGCTTGGTTTTCTAGGATTCCATAAAATCCGTCCACTGTTACAATCATGTAGTTTTTTGTTCGTCCTGGATAGAAGTTGATGAAGGTTCTCATTGATTGATTTGTTTAAAACTTCAGTTGCATAGGATATAAATTTTTTAGTAACAAATTGAAAGGATTCTGATACTTGCAATGACTAGAACTTGTTGTATTGGAAATTTGTTGAAGAGTTTCCTCGTTCGAATGCAACTGATTTACCCTTAGCCAAATCAGAGTTCAACTGCTGCAGAGATGGAATCTGAGTAGTTACTGATGCTAAAAATTCCGCATGTTGAGCAGTTATACATGGGTAAAGAATTCTGACTATCTTGATTTCTAGTTTGAAACCGTTTAAATTTTTGGCTCATAACCGTTGAATTATTTTTATATGGATAAAGAGCTTCTGTTGGTAACTGCGTCTGCAAGTTAACTGCTTATCGATTGAATGAGTCAACAGATGACGTGGTTGTAGTCTGTCTAGCAGAGTCTGATCTGGTTTGCTGACTCATCATCCCTGAAATTGCAGTCGAGTTTGTTCTCCTGATACTCGGAAATTCAACTACTTCATCTTCTTGATAATCTGGTTCTTTAAACTCCTCCATGTCATTCATATAACTCTTCAATGTAGCACCAATTGAGCGGTGATACTTTGGGACAATAAGTTCATAGTCTTTCTGATGTAATTCTGGTGGAAAGTCTTTGTCAACTTTGTCTTTATATTGACGTAACATATTCATCAAATGACCAAGAATACCACAAAAATAACAAAATCTAGGTAGCCTTTCATATCTAATTTCCATTGTGATTTCCTGTGTGTTAGAAATAAGAAACTTGATTAAATCTCTGAAAGGTTGTTTAATATATATGGGAATACGTACTCTTGGAAATTTACCCCAATTCCTTGATTCTTGAAGTGTGATTGTTCCGTGGCTACCGACAGAAGCAATTAGTCGTTGAATAAATTTCTGCCGAGGTAGTTAACAGGTAATCCTTGGAGTTGTACCCAGAATTCCATATTAGCAAATAGATATCCATGTGGTAGTTTATTGGGTACACATCTCTCCAGAGCCAATAAATCATCCAGAACAACCCATGGGGAAGATTCCATAATTAACTCTGAATCAGAATGAGACTCAAATTTGATTAGGAAAGTATCTGCAGTGAATTCGGAAACATAAAATTTATGGTTGAAAGACCTCCATGTTTTGTGAAGTAATTCTCTGACATTGTTGATATGGTTGTATCGATATGGATTGTTTTGAATGGAGTTTCGTGGTTCAGAAGGTTAGCAAATTGCCTAATCATGTCCATGTTTGAACTTGATTGTTGAAGATTGGAATGATTTAATTGAGACATGTAGAACGATGAAAATTATATATTATAAAAGTTATCAAAGGCTATTAATTTG
Organism: Papaver somniferum; assembly: GCF_003573695.1. Lineage (NCBI taxonomy): Eukaryota > Viridiplantae > Streptophyta > Magnoliopsida > Ranunculales > Papaveraceae > Papaver > Papaver somniferum. Next base: position 140,715,881 of record NC_039361.1, on the reverse strand, counting down.
AATAGTCTAAAAATTAAAATTTTAAGGAGATCTTCGTTGATTTAGGAAGAAATCCAAAAATTTCTTAATTACCAGATAGATGGAAGAAGAATGTTAAGATAAAGGTAATGAGTTGTTGTTTGATAGATTTTCCGGTTCATTTTCCTTTGAAGTGTTTATAATTGTCAATTACACGATAGTATCTGAAGTTTATCTTCTTTTTTTTCTTCATCAATACAACAAAGAATATATAGAAAACATAATTACAATAAAGAGACTCCATCTCATAGGCTGAGACAGAGCCAAAGATTTTTTCATTTTTTTCTTCTTCTTCTCCTCAAAAAGAAAATATACTCCCACTTAGCATCACATACAAACCCACTTAGCATCACACACCAATAACAGATTGTTTTCATGCATCATATCTTCCCAGTTTACTCCAAGGTGAGTTGAGAAATATTTTTGCACTGTCAGATATGTCTGGCCTGAGAGACCTATTAAAGGTTACATTTCAACAAAGTAAAGTAATTAACAAGTTTTTGACTGAGTTTAAAAGAACATTTCCTGAGATTCCCTCTATTTTTACTCCTGCCTGTTAATTTGTCTTCTATTTCTAAGGTCACTTCCTTCAATTTCCTTCTCCTGGCTATCAAGAGACCTGCTACTACACCTTGTTGAGCTTCTTTGAAACATTTTTCTCTGCAAAGAACTCTTGTTGTCCCTATGATGACATTATATTCATTACTAACACTCAAAACTAGTCATTGTCTCTTCTTCTTTGTTGAGTATAGAGTGGATATTGATGATGCACTCATGTTTTAGATATTGTATTTTCAGTTCATTTTTCTGAGTCAAAGTAGGATTTCTTATGGGGATGAAATGTTTTAGTGATTTTTGTTGGTCCCATATTTTTGGGACTTTATTATGGCAATGGTGAATTGAGGATTTGGTTGTTGACCTTGAAAGCAATTAAGACATCGAGATTTCCAAATACACTAACAGATAGTAGCACACCATTCCTTGAAATCTAAACCTTTTTGGGATCCTGGTAAGCGATGATCATACCACGAATGAAACCAAAGATCTATCCTAGTATGTGTCCTCTGACTAGCAAGCTGGTTGATGCCCATTCCAAACCGCACAACTTTGTTAAGATGCATTCCAATAATATATGCATTATGGTTTCATGACCTCCCCAACACGTCATGCAGATTTGAGAGATATCCTTAATTTTGTGATTTATATTTTTGTTTACTGGCAAAATACCATGCAACACCTTTCACATAAAAATCAGAATTCTGGAGACTGTTTTTTACCCCCCAAATTCTACTCCAGATGCGAGGATTGTTGGCGCCTCTCCCTGTTTAAAGATTATTTTTAACAAAAAATTTTTTTTGTGAACTTTTCTCACAGAGATGCCTCCCTTTCTAATTGTAATACAGACTAAGTGGTCACTTTCATCTTCCTTTCTATCAATATGTATTTGTTTTACATTTTCAGCAACTCTAGGATGATATATTTGATTTAGGAAATCGATATTCCACTCCCCAGAGTTGTTGATGAACAACTGATTGACATGGGTCAAAGTGTTTTGGATCTTGGGTGTTATTTCTTCCTTAGTCATGGAGTTTGGATAGTTCATTAGTATCCAATTATGATTCCAGATATGGATGGACTCCCCATTGCCCACTCTCCAGCTAGCATTTTCTATGATAATCCTTAGACCTTTCCATAAGCATTTCCATAGCCAAGAACTATTAGGTATAGGTTTGCTATTTTTTAAGAGAAGAGGTGAGCAAACTTTGAAATATTTTGATTTCATAATTTTCCCCAATGACAATCATGGTTATGAATGAGACGTTATACCTCCTTGATGATCATACCCATCCACCCCCCCCCCCCCCCCCCCCCACACACACACACACATTCTTTGGGAAGACAAATGGTCGACCATTTTTTAGGGCACAAACCCTTAACTTCCCCTCCCTTATGTCCCAAAAATAAAGCCATGTTAAGGACATCCACTTACCTGGTAATATTTTTTGGAATGACAAATCATGTCATTTGATAAGAAGCCAATGAATCATCCACATGCCCGATCATTCTTTAATTATCATATTCTAATTTATTTTTTTGAAATAAGATGGTAGGGTACCTATTTGGGCCTAGGGCCTTGTTTTTCTGCATACTAAATAGAAAAAACTTAATCCCCTCTTCAAGGGGCAGAGTCATCAGACTTGAAGTTCCCTCCTCAAAGATGCATCGAGGGATCTGAAAAAGCGGGGGTCTAACAACACCACCCAATATTTATCTTAGCAATCTGTATGGACTAACTCCGAAATACTTTCTAGAGAATCAACTAGACAATCAGACTCAATCTAGATAAAAGTATCTCAAGGAGTTAATATCTCAATCTCTCGATTTAATCTTACTCAAGCAAATAGCGAGTCTCGATTAAAGACAGATAAACTTGGATGGTATCAAAGACCAATGTTCAAGGATCAAATCAATATCAATCAACAACCGTTAGGTCAGACTATCCAATTGATTGATCTAACGCACAACCTGTATTATTTCTATTATATAAACAAATATAATGCGGAAAAGAAATAAAACAGACACCAGAAGTTTTCTTAACGAGGAAACCGCAAATGAAGAAAAACCTCGGGACCTAGTACAGATTGAATACACACTGTATTAAGACGCTACAGACACTAGCTTACTCCAAGCTAACTTCGGACTGGACTGTAGTTGAACACCAATCAGTCTCCCACTGATCCAAGGTACAATTGCACCCCTACGCCTCTGATCCCAGTAGGATTCTACGCACTTGATTCCCTTAGCTGATCTCACCCACAACTAAGAGTTTCTACGACCCAAAATCGCAGGCTTTAACAATAAACAAATCTGTCTAACACAGACAAGTCTATCAAAGGATCAATTTGTCTCCCACAAAAAAAACCTGAAGTTTTTGTTTCGTCTTTTGATATAAAATCAAGGTTAACAGAAACCAATTGATAATCCGGTCGTATATTCCCGAAGAAAATCCTAGATTAATCAATCACCTCACAACAATCTTCATCGTATGGTAGCGAAGCAAGACGTCGTGGAATCAAAAACGATGAGACGAAGATGTTTGTGATTACTTTTATATCTTTCCTATCGGAGAACTCTCACGATCTCAAGCCAATAAATATGATTTTTCTCGTACGATAGAAGATGCAAGATCATATCACACAACTACGATAAAATTAATATCGGTCTAGCTTCACAATCCCAATGAAGTCTTTAAGTCGTTAACCTGGTTTTAGAAGAAGAAAACCAAGGGTTAAAGGAGAATCGACTCTAGCTTACAAACTAGTATCACACGAGCGTATAGGGATTAGTTTGTAGAGTTGATAGATGTCCCCTTATATAGTCTTTCAAATCAGGGTTTCGCGTTGCTCACAAAGCAAACGCTATCCACCGTTAGATGAAAACCTGATTTAGATTCAAGCTAATATATCTCAATCGTTAGATCAAAATCTTAGCTTGTTATACACAAATGAAATGCACGCTTCTAGGTTTGATAACCGTACCCAAACGTGTGCATTAGTTGGTCCAATAATAGTCAACCAAAAGGTTAACCATTTGAGCATTTCATACCAACCACTTTCTTCTTCACCATAACTAGTTCAAATAACTCATATGAACTAGTTAGAGAGTTGTTCAATTGCAAGGAAATCTCATGTACTACACAAGACACAATTGAAGCAAAGATGATTTGATTCACATGAATGGGTTCCTGAACTTTATAGCCACGGTTTGCAAAAGCATTCCTTAGTCTTTATGAGTTAAGTTCAAAAATCATCTTTATATATATAACCTATACAAGTTCGCATACTAGGTTCTCGGACTTGAAGTAATGGAAATAGTTTTCAAACTCCAGCAGAAATTCTCGGGTTCGAGAGTTTCGATGGTTCGCGGATTTGGCTCACGCAACATAGTTTGATAACTCAGCAGAAATTCTCGGGTTTGAGAACTTCGGCAGTTCGCGGACTTGGCTACTAGCCGATTTCCAGTATGGGACTTATGCACATATGTGTTTCCACAACATACCTATGTCCACTATGGTTATGTAATCTAAACTCTCATTCAATCATTGAAACATTCTTAGAGGACGTTATGTAGTTGTTACACTATTTCTCGTCAAAGCAATTTTCAAGATGACTGAAACATACATGACTTGCGTCACTAGGTAAAGAAAAACATGGTCGAAGCAAAACGCTTACCAACACATATTTCGAGATATAGATAGGCAAGGTATACTCGGCTCGAAATACCAAATGTGTATAATCTAAGTCTATATATATAGCATACGACTTTTGTCTCAAGAAGTAGGATATATAATAGATAGACTTTTGAGTGGCAGATAAGTTCAAGTCTTCACATACCTTTTTGTCGAGAAGTTCCACCGGTTCCTTGAGTAGTTCTTCCACTTGTATGATGAATCACCATGAAGTCCTTGAGCTCAACTACACTTACTATCCTAGTCCGAGACTTAGCTATAATATACTAGAAATCGAGACTTATAGTTTTGATCACTAATATTAACAAACATGCTTGATATAGCAACGCATGCGAGTTTGACCGAGCAGTGCTCTAACAACCTTCCCCTTTGTCAATTTTAGTGACAAAACTATCAATACATATGGAATACAAAAAAGATAATGAAACTTTACTAGCTCCTATTCCATAAGTCTAATCTTCAACATTCCTTGAAATCTTCGTCCTTCCAAGTACTCCAATTATCCCAAAGGTTGTAAGTTTAGCATCACCATTTTTGAAGATCTGTATCTATAACAATGAGAAAGCAATGGTCTCGATCATTGTTATACAGTGTCATAGTATTATTACACAGTGTCAAAGTCCAATTGTATCACAACTTCAACAATAATACTATGGTGATATGTATCACCCCCCCTTAGCCAATACTCCATCTCGATCATGGAAACCACTCCCCTTACACAATGATCCGAAAACCATATGTATTTGTAGTGTGAACTACATATTAATTCTTCCCCTTTTTGTCAATAAAATTTGCAAAGGTACAAGAACGGGATCATAATGAAATTTCCACAAGAGACATTTCATGACTAAAAGAAAGGACTCACATCATCTTAATTTAGATGCAATCATATAGCCGAAGCTAATAGCATTCATCAAGGAGTTTAAAGATACAAGATAACCCCTCTAAAATTCCACAGCCGCACACCCCTCAAGATATGACCATTAAGCACAAGTTCAAAAGAACTCTCCCCCATTTGATGTCATTCCCAAGGGAACAACAAGAGCGACCTTAATTTCGAGAGAAAAGAAGGATTTTTATTGGACACCAAAAACCATGATAAATGATTTTCTATATCCAAAAACTCAATCAAATTAATCACAAGTAAACCCATGATTAATTTAATCGAAATATGCAATCAAATTAAATACACAAGGTGATCAACTTAATTGTTTATGCTCAACATAAGTAAACTTACGGAACATATGACTAGCATAACCATTAGACAATGATTAGGATAGTCGTTCATATACTCAACACAAGAATAATCTCATGGAATATATGAATACTCAACTAGACTAATTACAAGAGAACCTATAATTAATCTAATTGGAATACAAACAACCAAACTAATCACGAAAGTAATCAATTTAATTGTCATTTGTTTTCCTCGACATAAGAGAACTTACGGAGCAAATAACTAAATAACCAAAAAGATGATTAATTTACTTCACAAATACTCAACATAACATACCTTACGAAACAACCAACCAAGTTAATCAAAGATAATCAACTTAGTTGTATCGTGCTCAACATAAGACATATTACGGAGCCTCACGGCATTTCATAGGATATGAATTAATGAAGATCAATATTGTGGAAAACACAAGGATCTATTCTATTTTCAATCATAACAATAATAGACTTTATCCTTGTTCACAAAAGATTTTAACCTATCTTCTATCAAAGAATTAACAAAACAGGTTTAACTTTTGTGTTTGTCAAAAGTCTATTCATCCTTAAATCAATACATACATACCGATTATGAACGACTTTACTTTTGATAAAATATGGGACAACATAGTTCACGGACGTAAACACCAATATCCCATAACATATTGCAATATAACAAACCATAAGATTAAATATTGCAAACCATCATCCTCCAAATATTTTTAGAATTTAAAACCAATAAACCTAAAAAAAAAATACAAGAAGATGAAAATAATAGCTATGTGTAGTCACAATCATTGCTATTCAAATCACTATTTATTCTTCCAACAAATCCAAAAACAAGACATACTAGGCATCAAGACAAACTCGTAATGCACATACAATATGATTTGTCCTTAAAGGGTAGAATCAATCTTTTTCGCACGGATTTACACCAAGAATATCTACCAAAGGCGTATAAAAAGATTTTCTTAACAAATAAGAACATACAAAGTCAATAACGACCATGCACCATAGTTCATAAAGGATGATTGTGAACATTCAAGAATCCCACAGCAATGCTTATTACTGCCCATTCTTGAACTTCCTTCTTTGTGATTCACCAACAACATTCTTATAAAAGTTACAAATTAGCTTAGAAGAGTAGTACTCCAAGAATCCAAGTTCCCAAGTTCAACAGAAGTGGAACAAGTGCAACGAAATGGAGCAAAATACTCAAAAACAAGAGACAGGACAAATACCAATCTTAACTCATCCAAATTCAAGGTTTCTCATCTCCATATTTAAGAGAAGTCAAAGAGGAAGATAGTGCAAAAATAATGAAGTCAATCCGAGTTCGGATGAAGAAGATACGGCCAAAACAAATAAACCGAATATCAACGTCAATTATGCATACGGGTTTGCAAACGAATTTTCGTATCCTGGCGAAGTTTGCAGACTGGGTTTGCGAACTTAAACCCCTGGATTTTGTTTTTAAATGATGTTATGCATACTTGGTAAGTGTACCATGAAGTCCAAACATCCCGAACTAATATTTTCAAACCTAAACATCTAAGAACCTTAAACACAGATCAGGTTAGGTAGAAATGAACGATAATCAAGGTACATGGATCATTATAAATACTCAAACAAGTAATAAAAACATAAAACTTGCTCAAGTTTATAGACATACCTTTTTTTTTTAGAAAAGTCCAATTGAATTCTACAGCCTTAATGAATATAATTTGTGTGCCCCAGTTGTTGTGCTTCCCTCACCGTATACATAGCAGGGCATTTCTTGGTGAGGATGCACTTTCAACACAACTAAGTTGTGTTGAGGTGAATAATGTCTTTATTACCATGGCACCAAGAAAGAGTTTCTTTCCAATAACTCTTAAATCTTGTAGTTTTGAGAAACACCCAAGGAACTGTTTTTATAAGTCTATCAAAGAACTTCAAGAGAACCCAAAAAGATTTGTGTTTCTGATTTCTTGTTTTCCAACTTATAAAAAACAGTTTCTGCAGATAGTTTTTAGTACTGCGAAGGGAAACTCTTTTGAAAAGAGACGTCCTAGATTCTTCATAAAAGAAGACAATACTACTATCTTGATAGGAAGTATCAGGAATTGAGCAACGAATCAATTCATGCTTTGAGGTGATACACTCAGATGACTGAGATTTAAACTCCTCTTGTAATTCGTTTAGTTTATCACAACTAATTGGATTACGCAGAGGAGGAACAATGCTCTCACTGATAGTCAATCAATATCAACCTCAACATGAATATTATTCATCATAACTTGATTTAGCCTGCCAAGAGATTCTTGCTCTTTCTGAAGGTATAACTCAACATCAAGAGATAAGCTTTCAAGCTTCTTTTCAAGCCTCTGAAAACACTTCAAGGGATTTTAAACCTGGTGGAGGTTTATATATAATTTCTTCTACAGATTTTATTAAGTCAGTCATGGAAGAGAATTCTGAAATCCCTGGTTCTGGTGGTGCATTTATTGAGATAGCACTACTGTCCATAGAGTCAGATCGCTACAAACACAGACTTGTAAGGTCTTGAACGTGTTTACCTGCTCTGATACCAATTGAAAAAGCGGGGGTCTAACAACACCACCCAATATTTCGCTTAGCAATCTGTATGGACTAACTCCGAAACACTTTCTAGAAAATCAACTAGACAGTCAGACTCAATCTAGGTAAAAGTATCTCAAGGAGTTAATATCTCAATCTCTCGATTTAATCTTGCTCAAGCAAATAGCGAGTCTCGATTAAAGACATATAAACTTAGACGGTACCAAAGACCAATGTCCAAGGATCAAATCAATTTCAATCAACAACCGTTAGGTCGGACTATCCAATTGATTGATCTAACCCACAACCTGTATTATTTCTATTATATAAACAAATATAATGCAGAAAAGAGATAACACAGACACCAGAAGTTTTGTTAACAAAGAAACCGCAAATGCAGAAAAACCCAGGGACCTAGTCCAGATTGAATACACAATGTATTAATCCGCTACAGAGACTAGCCTACTACAAGCTAACTTCGGACTGGACTGTAGTTGAACCCCAATCAGTCTCCCACTGATCCAAGGTACAGTTGCACCCATACGCCTCTGATCCCAGCAGGATACTACGCACTTGATTCCCTTAGATGATCTCACCCACAACTAAGAGTTTCTACGACCCAAAATCGCAGGCTTTAATAATAAACAAATATGTCTCACACATACAAGTCTATCAAAGGATCAATCTGTCTCCCATAGAAAAACCCTAAAGTTTTTGTTTCGTCTTTCCATATAAAATCAAGGTGAACAGAAACCAATTGATAATCCGGTCTTATATTCCCGAAGAACAGCCTAGATTAATCAATCACCTCACAACAATCTTAATTGTATGGTAGCGAAACAAGACGCCGTGGAATCACAAACGATGAGACGAAGATGTTTGTGATTACTTTTATATCTTGTCTATCGGAGAACTCTCACGATCTCAAGCCAATCAATATGATTGTACTCATACGATAGAAGATGCAAGATCAGATCACACAACTACGATAAAAGTAGTATTGGTCTGGCTTCACAATCCCAATGAAGTCTTTAAGTCGTTAACCTGGTTTTAGAAGAAGAAAACCAAAGGTTAAAGGAGAATCAACTCTAGCTTATAAAATAGTATCACACAGACGTGTGGGGATTAGTTTGTAGAGTTGCTAGATATCCCCTTATATAGTCTTTCAAATCAGGGTTTCGCCTTGATCACAAAGAAAAAGCTATCCACCGTTAGATGAAAACCTGATTTAGATTCAAGCTAATATATCTCAACCGTTAGATCAAAATCTTAGCTTGTTATACACAGATGAAATGCACGCTTCTAGGTCTGATAACCGTACCCAAACGTGTCATTAGTTGGTTCAATAATAGTCAACTAAAAGGTTAGCCATTTGAGTATTTCATACCAACCACTTTCTTCTTTACCATAACTAGTTCAAATGACTCATATGAACTAGTTAGAGAGTTGTTCAATTGCTAGGAAATCTCATGTACTACACAAGACACAATTGAAAGAAAGATTATTTGATTCACATGAATCGGTTCATGAAATTTATAGCCACGGTTTGCAAATGCATTCCTTAGTGTTTATGGGTTAAGTTCAGAAATCATCTTTAGATATATAAACTATACAAGTTCGCAGACTAGGTTCGCGGATTTGAAGTACTGGAAAGAGTTTTCAAACTCCAGCAGAAATTCTCAGGTTCGAGAGCTTCGCTGGTTCGCGGACTTGGCTTACACAACATAGTTTGATAACTCAGCAGAAATTCTCGGGTTTGAGAACTTCAGCAGTTCGCTGACTGAGTTCGCGGACTTGGCTAATAGCCGATTTCCAGTATGGGACTTATGCACATATGTGTTTCCACAACATATTTATGTCCACTATGGTTATGTAATCTAAACTCTCATTCCAATCATTGAAACATTCTTTGAGGACGTCATATATTTGTGACACTATTTCTCGTCAAAGCAATTTTCAAGATGACTGAAACATACATGACTTGCGTCACTAGGTAAAGAAAAACATGGTCGAAGCGAAACGCTTACCAACGCATATTTCGGGATATAGATAGGCGAGGTATACTCAGCTCGAAATACCAAATGTGTATAACCTAAGTCTATATATATAGCATACGACTTTTGTCTCAAGAAGTAGGAGATAGAATAAATAGACTTTTGAGTGACAGATAAGTTCAAGTCTTCACATACCTTTTTGTCGAGAAGTTCCACCGGTTCATTGAGTAGTTCTTCCACTTGTATGATGAATCACCATGAAGTCCTTGAGCTCAACTATACTTACTATCCTAGTCCGAGACTTAGCTATAATAGACTAGAAATCAAGACTTATAGTTTTGATCACTAACATTGACAAACATGCTTGATATAGCAACGCATGCGAGTTTGACCGAGCAGTGCTCTAACAGGATCAAGTCCAGGATATGAGGGGGAATTTGGTTTTTCTTTGAAGGTTAAAAACAACAGAGCACATACAAAGGTATGCATGGCTTAACTAGAAAATAAACCCACCCTAAAGTCCTACAACAATATTTATTGCCTATTAACTACATTTCCCCACTAGATAAGAAGATCTGGAATCCTTGATAATGCAAGCCTATGAAATCTGCGTTTGGACCAATTTAATATAAAAGAGTTGCTATCACTCCATCGATAATTTTTATTTCCAACTATTCTCGCTGCTCGAAGATCCTCCCTTTCCTTCTAAATAACATAACAAGTGACAAAAGGTAGAAGTTTCCAAAGCACACGACCAAGGTAGAAGTTCCCAGAGCATATGTATGTGTTATCCTTGAAACATTTGTTTTATATCCTTACACATGACACAATCTCTCCCATAATCCAGCATAAAAGTCATCCAAATTTTACGAGTATAGATGCAATCCGGGAAAAAATGATTGATCGACTTTATTTTTATTTTGTACAAGACAAACTTGTTTTCTAAGGTTACACCTATATGTACAAGATTATTTTGAGTCATGAGCAAATTAAGATGCAATAACAACACTGTTTATGGGTGAAAACTGTTTCTGCTGATTTTGGTAATTTTGGGTGTGTGGATGAGAAAAAAATCTAAACCCAAAACAATGTACTACAGGGGAGTATTTTTGATTCGAGAGATCAATATGTACAATCCTGTACTAAACCAAGAAATGGCCATTCCAGGATTGCTTCAGTCACAAAGTGGAGGAGAAGGGTTAGTCTTAGAGAGGGAAGCGAAGAGAGCATTGAGACCAGAATCATTGATTCTGAAGGTGTGGTTTTTTATGACTTGTATCTGAAAGTAGAACTGGCTAGCAGAATGGAAATCTACCAGGTGATTTCTAGATACTGTGTTGTTGCCGACCAAAACTTGTTGTTTGGTGAAAATAGGTGAAGCCTATTGTTACAAGCCATATTGAAACGTGCCCTGGTATCGTAGGAAGTAGAAACGATTGAGTGGTGGAAGAGTAGAGTAATGTGTAACAGTTAGACGTTATGCTTCCATGATGAGGGAAGTGAATTCATGTAACTGTCAGTCATTATGCTTCCATGATGAAGGAAATGAATTGTTTACAACATTAATTTTCACCACCACTAATTGTCCCACTTCATAACACTTTCTTGTAACGGGCGCATTGCACGTCGTACGCTGTAGATCGTCAGTCCAAAACCCTGATGAGCATCCCCCAGTTTGTGACACGTTTGATGTATCGAGTGTTTTCGTGGAAAACATGTAGCATTTTTCTACGTGTGGTAAGTCAAATTCAAGGGACTTACCGCAGGAAAATAGCATGTAAGGCTATTAGGATCATTTTGGCTAGTCTCCTAAAACTTGCCGCAAATTTGTCAGTTCGGTGGCGAACTTCGGTGACTGAGATCTCATTTCATGAAGGAGGGTAGCCGTTGATTATGGTTACCTTGTATTGCCGCCTGATAATAGCACAGTGGCGTTTTGGTGTACGCCAATGTCAATGTGACATGGCTGGGCTCGTGCATGCCAGTGGCACGTTGATGCAAGTGGCGCCTAGCGTAGCCTTGGCCACTAGATTTAGGCAGCTGGTCGCCTGATACTTTCCACAAGTCTGTCAGTTCGGTGGTGAACTTGGATGGCTGAGATCGCATCTCATGAGGAAGGATGGACATTGATTATGGCCGCATCTTGTTGTTTAGCGAAGTGGCGCCATTGGCATGCCAGTGGCGTATCCATGGCATAGCAGCATGTTAGTGTCGTAGCCGTGGCATAGCGGCATATGAAAGTGGCGTAGCCGTGGCATGACGTCATGCTAGTGGCGTAGCCTGGCATAGCGGCATGCCAGTGGCGTAGTGGCATGGCCACGCCTGTAGCGTTGTAGCATGGACAAAGCTAAAATTTGGCTCTGTAGCAAAAGTTAAGGATTGGAGGCATGGCTAAGGCTAGGGTTTGGCGTAGCAACTTTGCTCAAATTAGGGTTTGGCATGTCGAAACCCTAATTAGTGCGTGTGGCATGCGACCGCGGCATGGCGACACTTTTGTACATATGGCGCCATAGCTGTGTCAAAGGAGTTATGGCAAGGCCATGGTATGGAAACAGCTACAAGAGTAGGGATTGTTGTGGGTAGCCATGATATGGCGCCAACCCCAGGGATTCCTGGGTCCCACACGGCTCGGGGAATGTTGCGGGGCCGAAGTGGCATAGTTTGTCTCACGACTGGAAATTAGGATTTTGGTTAATGCAGAGTCATGTTTCGGACTAGAAAACCCTAATTTAAGCTTTTCATGGCGTTGGCCACGAACAGGAGGTAGGTTAGCACATAAGGCGCTGTTTATGGCAGGTTGCCACGAAGTGGCATGTTACCGCGGCACAATTGCATGTTGTAATGCCGATAAAATATGTTGTTGTGGCAGGGCGCGTTTGGCTTGCCAGTTAGTATGGTGGCCCGGCAGGGTGCGTTTGGCCTTTAATGTATGGTGGCAAGTTTAGAGCGGTTTGATTGGCCAAGAAAGCCGGACAAACATAAGGCGTGGCTATACTTATGGTGAGAGTGTGACGGCTTTAGAGCGACCTGATTGGTCGATTAAAATAGGGTCGGCCAAGCATGTGCGTGGCTACACTTCTGGCGAGAGCGTGGCGACTTCAGAGCGACCTGATTGGTCGATGGGAAGTAGGGTCGGCCAAGCATGGGCCCAGCCAAAACTTATGTGCGCGTGGCGAGTTTAAAGCGACCTGATTGGTCGAGGGAAATATGGTCGGTTTAGGATGGGGCGTGGCCAATGGAAAGTGGCGCCAGCTGGCCTAAGGCATGGCCACGGCTCCTTTTGCCGTTGCGGATACCTGTTTTCTGATTCTGGGCGAAGGTTTTGCACCTCCTAATCCATGGCGGATTAATTTCCTAGTTTTCCTAGGATTACTTTCGTCAAGCAAGGTCCGGTATACTGCGCGAGGCGCGAAACCCTAACTTTTGCAAGTTAGTCAGGGCAATTGATTGAATTCTATGTGTTGATAAAGAGTTCTTTTAAGTTCATTGTCAGATAGAAGCATGCTTTTCTGATTGAATACCTTATGCAAAGACCTTATCCTTGATATTTGGAAATTCGTGCTACTCTGCTGCGAGTGAACACAAATCGTCATGACATATCAACATTAAGGGTTAAGCCGGGGAACATAACATAGAAGGCATTCAAAGGAACTTATATTAAGTTAATATAGGCAAAGGGCAGAAATTTACAGAACATCTGGGATGGTTGCTACATCCGCCAGTATGGATAAATTTCATGTAGATATATTGAACGGCTCAATAGATATGCCAGCGGAGAGGTTAGCACTCACGGCTTTGTTTTCTTACAGAGTGACGTCACATCAGATGCAAGGTTTTACGATTTTAACCCTAAGCTAAAAACCACCATCAACATTAAGTCCCCTGCTTAGCACGTAACAGTGGAATTATTGCGGGGTAAGCATGAGATGGTGACATACAAGAGTAAAATCGAAAGGGCAAGACATGAAGAGATTGCCGAGGAAATTCAACTAACCTTTAGCGGAAGGCATGAGGAATACGTGATCCCTGTGTTGGCATCTCTGCGTAATTCTGACTTGGCCATAGGGTGTTGGCGTCAGCGCTGAAACTTTGGATAACAGAGATGGCACTGCGATTTGGTCCGCGGAACAGGCGTTGGCTAGTTAGGTCAAGGAACGTGCGGAGATGACGCTGCTTTGAACGGCAGAGATGGCGCCGCTTCGGCTAGTGAAGATGGCGCCGCTTTGGCTAGTGGATACGGCGCTGCTTTGAAAAGCTAAGATGGTGCCGCTTTGGCTATGTCCGTGGAATGGTGGAACAACACTTTGGACTTTGGCTATCAAACAGTGAATAGGGAGCCGGTGTTTTTTGCAGAATGGGCAGAGATAGTGCGGCTTTGATCACGGGGTGCTGGAGTCATGGTGTTGCTTGCTAGTCTGTGGAGAAGGCGGAGATGACGTTGCTTGTCTGGTGGAGCGCACGGAGATTGTGCTGCAACTTGGCCCGCGAAACGGGCGCTGACTGGTTAGGTCAAGGAACATGCGGATATGGCGGTTTGCTTCAGTCCGTGGAATGGTGGAAACTGGTTTCAGTACGCGGAATGGTGGAAATTGGCTTCAGTCTGCGGAATGAAGGAAACTGGCTTCAGTCCGCAGAATGGTGAAAATGGCACTTGGAAGGCTTGCTGGCTGGATCGCGAAATGCTGGAGCTTTGGCGCTAACTTAACCACAGAGTGCTGGATCCATGGAGAGTTGGCTTGACCACGGAGTACTTGAGCCATGAGAGTTGGCTTGACCGCGGAGTGCTGGAGCCATGGAACGTTGCAGGTTGAGTGACTGGTGTTCCTCGTTGTGGTGCGCTGCTGGTTCAGTCATGGAGCGGAGGTATTAGCACACTACTTATTCGGCTATGGAGCATGAGTGTGGTGCGCCCAGTCATCTATTCTTGTTCATGGAACAATAAGGAATCCTTATTCTGTTCAAACTCTAGAAACTTTGTTCCTATGAAAAGGGGTATCGACCCTCTTTTGTTTTTTGTTGTTCATCCAGCTCTGTGCTTTCATCTGTAGTATCTGGCTCCTCTTCTTCATTTGTTAGCGGTGGTAGAACGAGCATTAATGGCAACAAAGCAATCTCCAATAGTAGTTATAATCAGCAGCAAGGCGAGCTAGGAGAACTCAAAGTAGGTGCTCTCGCATGTATCCACCCAACAGTATCGTCGTTCTTCTCCAGAATGTGTAAAAGGTTCTGACTCCAGAAGAATGAGTATATGACCTCTCCACTGGATTTCAAAATTTACCAAACTCCATTGCACTCTTGGGATGGATGGATGAAATAATGTCAGGGCTAATCTTGGAGATTGTGGTTGCGTTGTGTTCATCCTTGACTTTAGGTTATTTAGTACCTAGACTTTCTGATTGCGATGATGACATGCTATGGATGCTTGTATATATGGTTGAAATCTTCCGGAGCCATTGGGTGAAATAGATGAGTTGAGAGACGTCCCGTTGCCGATGTGCTGCTATCAAGTCTTCAAGGACTTCGTTCCAAACGACATCCTTTGAACCATCTTATGAATCTTGGACTATTGTATGGAATGGGATGCGGTGAGCAGTCCCCAGTTATACTTCTGTTAGATACGATGGAGTGGCCGTATATGTTAATGTATCTCTGTGGCGTGCTTTTGGAGTCTTTGATGCACGTGTACGGCTTCATGTTGAGAAATTCTTGTGGCTCGTAAAACTTTGACAGTGATGATGTAGAAATCGGGAATAACCTGGTTGGGGGCAGTGAAGGCATCCCATTCTGGTAGTCCCCATGTGTAATTATCCTGAGCCTATTTTCTCGTGGAAGATGTGCTTCTGCTGCATTCACTGGTAAGTTGGTGACTGCGTTTAAGATTCTAAACATGAAGGAGGCTTCAGTCCCCAGGTGTATCCAACTTTCATTGCATCGCCTTGAATCCACTCTTATAGGATTTGATACAATCTTATCATATTCTCCTGGATGTGATGATGGGATGCTTGGAATATCACATGGACGAAACATTCTGGATAACGAAGAAGTAGAAGTGAGAGAGTTATATCGTTAATCGTGGCTCCCTCTGTCTCTTCAAGAAAAATATTTCAGCTGCGTCGCTGGAGCTATCTCATGAATGCTTGATTGTTGTCGGGGATTCACCGTGATGAGCAGTCCCCAGTCGCACTTCTCTTTGGTTGCTGAAGTTGTTTTCTCCGAGTAGGCTTGGGATCCTCCGCGGCCTCGTAAAGTGTTGCAGGCACCTTCCATACAGATAGGTGATGATATTCTTACGCTACACCTTTGAAAGGTGGATGACCTTGTCGTGGCTATGACTTTTTGGTTGACCGTGTCTTCTGAGCTTTGACAGTGAAGGGATCCCGTGTAGAGCCTCAGTCCCCAAGTGTGGTTTACATGTTTCTATCTTGTATGGTCGGTGAGTTGACCACGATAAATACATCATCTTGCATCCGTACTGGTGACTTTATTACTTCTTCCACGTGAAACTTTGTAGTGGTTATTGCTATGGTAAAGCTCTGGCTGGTATCGACAAATGAGCAGCAACAGTTCTTGGAAGCAGATGTGATCAGAAGAGACTACATCGTCATGGGAACCAAAATAGGTTGGCTTGAATTGCATGTGCGTCCATGGAAGTAAAGGGATCGTCTGGATGCGTAAGCGAGTACACTGTCCATGACCACGAGGTTTGGCGAGATGGAACAAACATGGCCACAACTGCGATCCTTGGATGGGTGTAATAACGATCCTTGACAGGGAGGAGTGTGGTGGATACGGGTACGAACCTTGGAAGGAAAGAGTGGCGGCTACGGCACGATCCTTGGCAGGAAGAAGTGGTGTCTACGACATGGTCCTTGGAAGGAAGGAGGCGTTTAAGTGGCTTCGGCTCTTGGAGAGGACGTTGAAGCTTATGGAGCAAAATGCTAAAGCTTCGACTTCGGATCCTGGAGCAGCTTATGGAGAGAATGCTAAAGAGGAGCGGCCGCTGGAGCGAACGTTGAAGCGGAGCCGCTGCTGGAGAACGTTGTGGCGGAGCGACTTCTGGAGAGAACGTTGAAGCGGCTCCTGGAGAGAAACGTCGAAGCGGCTCCTGGAGAAAACTTCAGTGAGGGCGCTATTAACCCTTAACTTCAAAAAATGACTTGATACGATATGGCATATAGGAAGACGTCACAAATAGTGTTGGTCGTCAAGTCGTGTTTTTCTCCTCATGGGAAAGAACACACTTCTTATGTTTGATTTTCCCTTGCAACTCTCTGAGCCTTGAAGATTACAATGTTGAAGTCGGAGGCCGCGTCGATCAGCGTGCTTTCAAACTAGACATCCTTCAAGTGGACAGTGGTTAGGGGTCTCAGTTCTATCTATCAATCGTGTTTTCCAGGAGAGGTTGGGGTTTGGGAACGGCTTCCCTGGATGGAAAAATCTGCTTTCCTGATCCATTGCGGTTGAGGGATGCAAATATGTCTTGACGCTGTACGTTGGAGAAATACATAATCCCACATAAATGTTTCATCATAGACTGCACGATCTTGTGGGCGAAGTCCCCAGAAATCATGCAGCTCCTGACGGGAAGAGGGCATATGTGAACTCAGGAGGGTTGCTGATTTTCTTTGCCCCGATTTTGGAGAAGTCGTTCCTGATCTTCACGTGTGATGAAATTGGATTGTTGATTCCTTTCCACTGGGAGTTCAAGAGCAACGCGAGCCTCTTCATCTATAAACACGCACCCTGCTGAAGTGCCTGCGACGGATGTTAAAAGTATTCCTTGTCAGCTCCATCTGGGGTTGACGTGACTCTTGTGGTAGCCGCTCCATTAGTGTCTTGAGGAAAATAGGTATCTCTTTCTGAGTTGTAGCCATGTCTATCTGAGCCTTACGAGAACCTTTTATCTTTTCATAAAATTCAACAGTGGTAAAAGGAGACCGGATTCTTATGGTTCCACCAGTCTCTCGTCCTGGTGGTGGAGTAGCAGCGGCTCTGGTGACGGTTGGAGATGTCACACTTGAAGAAACTTTGGGAGATGTCACAGGTGGTACATTGATGTTACCGGAAGGAACGTCGATATCAAGGACGTTTTCAGCGCCGGTGGCATCAGGGTTTGTTGCTGACCCAGACCTGAGCTCTACCATCTTGAAATTGGGATTGAAAAATAAAATTGGAAATTAATATTGCAACCGAGAGATTAATTTCCCACTATGGTCGCCAATTGTTTGTAGGTGAAAACTGTTTCTGCTTATTTTGATAATTTTGGGTGTGTGGATGAGAAACAAATCTAAACCCAGAACAATGTACTGCACGGGAGTACTTTTGATTCGAGAGATCAATCTGTACAATCCTGGCCTAAACCAAGAAATGGTCATTACAGGCTTGCTTCGGTCACAAAGTGAAGGAAAAGTGCTGGTCTTTGGGAGGGAATCGAAGAGAGTGTTGAGACCAGAATCGTTGATTCTGAAGGTGTTGTTGTTTATAACTTGTATCTAAAAGTAGAACTGGCTAGCATAATGGAAATCTATCAAGTGATTTCTAGATACTGTGTTGTTGCCGACCAAAACTTGTTGTTTGGTGAAAATATTGTTACAAGCCATATTGAAACGTACCCTGGTCTCGTAGGAAGTAGAAACGATTGAGTGGTGGAAGAGTAGAGTAATGTGTAGCAGTCAAACATTATGCTTCCATGATGAGGAAAGTGAATTCGTGTAACTGTCAGTCATTATGCTTCCATGATGATGGAAATGGATTGTTTACACCGTTAATTTTCACCACCACTAATTGTCCCACTTCATGACACTTTTTTGTAACGGACGCATTGCACGCCGTACGCTGTAAACCGCCAAACCAATACCCTGATGAGCATACCCCAGTTTGTGACATGTTTGATGTCTCGAGTGTTTTCGTGGAAAACATGTAGTATTTTGCTACTTGTGGTAAGTCAAAGTCAAGGGACTTACCGCAGGAAAATAACATGTAAGGCTATTAGGATCGTTTTGGCTAGTCGCATAAAACTTTCCACAAGTTTGTCAGTTCGGTGGCTGAGATCGCATCTCATGAAGGATGGTATCCATTGATTATATCTACCTTGTATTGGTGCCTGATAATGGCACAATGGCGTTTTGGTGTATGCCAATGGCAATGTGACGTGGCTGGGCTCGTGCATGCCAGTGGCACGTTGATGCAAGTGGCGCCTGGCGTAGCCGTGGCTACTATATTTGGGCAGCTGGTCGCCTGATACTTTCCACAAGTCTGTCAGTTTGGTTCCGAACTTGGATGGCTGAGATCGCATCTCATGAGGAAGGATGGATATTGATTATGGTCGCATCTTGTTGTTTAGCGAAGTGGCGCCATTGGCATAGCGACGCCTGGTGTAGACGTGGCATGGAGGCATGCTACTGGCATGCCAGTGGCATAGCCATGGCATAACAGCATGTTAATAGCGTAGCCGTGGCATGGCGTCATGCTAGAGGCGTAGCCTTTGAATCGTGGCAAACCGTGGCTATAAGATTTAACTGTATCTTTTGTAGTTATATAAGATTTCCCTGCAATTGAAAAACTCTCTAACTAGTTCGTTTGATTCATTTGAACTAGTTATGGTGAAGAAGAATATGGTTGATATGAAAGTGTTCATATGGCTAACCATTTGGTTAACTATTGTTGAACCAAAAAATGTGCATATTTGGGTACGGTTACATCAAAACTAAAATTGTGCATTTCATATGTGTGTAACAATCTAAGTTTTCGATCCAACGGTTGAAAGATATTAGCTTGAATCTAATCAGGTTTTCATCTAACGATGAATATTGAATGCTTTGTTACTAAGCTAACATTGATTGCAAACCATGATTTGAAAGACTATATAAGGGAGAACTCTAGCAAATGGAAAACCTAATCCCCACACCTCCTTTGTGATACTAGTTTTATTATCTAGAGTCGATTCTACTTTAACCTTAGGTTTCTTCTTGTAAACCAAGTTCACGACTTAAAGACGTCATTGGGATTGTGAAGCCAGATCGATACTACTTTCTCCTAGTTGTGTGATCTGATCTTGCTGATTCTATCGTGGGAGTACAATCGTAAAGATTGGCTTGAGATTAATATCTCTGACAGGCAAGATATAAAAGTAGTCACAAACATCTTCGTCTTATCGTTTGTGATTCCACAATATCTTTTTTCGTCGCGTCGATTAAGATTATTGTGAGGTGATTGATAATACTAGGTTGTTCTTCGGGAATATAAGTCTGGGTTACCAATTTGTTCCTGTTCACCTTGATTTATCAAAAGACAGAACAAAACTTGTAGGTTTATCTGTGGGATACAGATTAATCTATTGATGTAGACTTTTCTGTGTGATACAGATTTGTTTATTAAAGTCTTCGACTTTGGGTCGTAGCAACTCTTAGTTGTGGGTGAGATCAACTAAGGGAATCAAGTGCGTAGTATCCTGCTGGGATCAGAGACGTAAGGAGCGCAACTGTACCTTGGATTAGTGTGAGATTGATTGGGATTCAACTATAGTGCAGACCGAAGTTAGTTTTTAGTAGGCTAGATTTTGTAGCGGCTTAATACATTGTGTGTTCAATCTGGACTAGGTCTCGGGGTTTTTCTGCATTTGCGGTTTCCTCGTTAAAAAAATTCTGGTGTCTGTGTTATTTCTATTAAGCATTATATTTTTTTATATAATTGAAATATCACAGGTTGTGCGATTGAATCAATCAATTGGAAATACGACCTTTGGTTGTTGATTGAAATTGATTGATCCTTGAACATTGGTCTTTGGTGTCGTTTAAGTGATTTCTCTTGTATTCAATTAAGACTCGCAGATTTCTATTTGCTTGAGAAAGAATTGAATCAAGAAAGAGATATATAACTCTTTGATATACTTTATTAAGATTGAGTCTAGTTGATTCTCTTGAAAGTATATTGGAGTTTGTCCATATAAATTGCTAAGCGAAATATTTGTTGTGGTTGTTAGACCCCCGCTTTTTCAAGAATAGACTGGTTTCAATACCAAACTAACTAAGTATATGTACAGCTACGCCAACTCAGAGGTTCGCTTCTGTCTATTTATTAAAGTATCTGCCTACCTCTGCCCTCATCATCCTTCTTCTTTATCTGTTCTCCCCCTCCCCCTCTGCAAAACACACAAGTTCACCACATAATACTTTGCAAAAACAAAAATGAATCCATCGCGCTAGTAATGATGAACAGAAACAAACTCCATCACCTTCTATAGGAGTGACAATCTCATCATCAACAAATGGATCCAATTTCTTTGAATCTTCTCCTGACTTCAAGATTGCAAGAGATATGCTCTTCAAACTCATGCCATAGGATCCCCATTTCAAACCCTTAGAAAAGTTCCCCGCTAGTCTTAAAGGTTTCAGGGTAGTTTTGGATTTGGGTTTGTTAATCTTGCTTAAAGGCTTTCTGATGAAACAGTGAGGCATGTTGAGTTCTTTGATCATGTAGAGGAATACTCTTCTCAACTAACTTTTTTTCCAGAGAATGGGTATGATGTGGGTAAGCTTCAGGACAGGTTTTGTAAGTCGAGAGAGATGTCTGAGGATGTGAAGAAAGGTTGAGAGAGTGAAAATGAGTATGAAGAACATAAGAAGGTCAAAAAATTTAGAGTTTCTTTTTACTTTGGAGAGGATTGATGAGTTGAAAAAAGACTTGAAGGTAATGGAAGATACTGTAGATGCTGATAAGAAAGTGATTGATGTGTTGAATAAAAAGTTGAAGGTAATGGAAGATACTGTAGATGCTGGGAAGAAAGAGATTGAGGAGTTGAAGTTCAAGGTGATGAGTTCTATTAAAGCAGCATATCTGATCTCCAAGTATTTCTCAACAGCTTTATCAACACCTTGGGTGAAGAAGGAGGAGGAGATTCAGGAGAACTAAGAGATTGATTTGTCGTATTTGGATGATTAAGTAGTCACTGTTGTTTGGGATTTTGGTTTCATTGATCTCTAGATAATTTCATAATCTTCGTTTACTTGTAATTGATTGGCGTATGTAAATTCTTATCTTCATGAATCATCTTACGTATTCATTTACAATCAAGTAACTTTAAATTTCTTCTTGTGGCACAATGGGGTTGGACAACTTAAGCTCAACTTTTGTTTAATGTCTTATGCTTTTGAAATGACTGAGTTAGTTGTTAAAAGAGTTGGAAACCAAATTAATGAGTTACTGACAACACCACCACCACCATTAATGATAGTTAGGTGAAGACCCTTTATTACTGATAACACAACCACCATTAATGATAATTAGGTAAAGACCCTTTAAAGTGTAACTTTTTAGGAACGAAACAGTTAAGTTTCAAACCTATTCTATTAATTTGTAAATATGTATTCACGAGCACCAAGATAACTTTTAGTTTTTACCTACTCATAGTTTTTACTTTACCACATACTAAAAGTGAAAAGATGGAGTAGAATAGACTGCATTCAATACCAAACTAACTAATTATATGTACAACTAAGCCAATTCATAGGTTCACCACTGTTTATTTATGAAAGTATTTGCCTGCCTCTGCACTCATCATCCTTCTTCCTTCTCTGTTCTCTCCCCCCCCCCTGCAAAACCTACAAGTTCACCATACAATAATTTGCAAAAACAAAAATGAATCCATCGCGCTAGTAATGATGAACAGAAACAAACTCCATCACCTTCTATAGGAGTGACAATCTCATCATCAACAAATGGCTCCCATTCCTTTGAACCTTCTCCCGACTTCAAGATTGCAAGAGATATGCTCTTCAAACTCATGCCAAAGGAGCCCCATTTCAAACCCTTGGAAACGTTCCCCACTAGTCTTAAAGGTTTCAGGGTAGTCTTGGATTTGGAGTTTGTTAATCTTTCTCAGAATCTTTCTCATGAAAGAATGAGGCATGTTGAGTTCTTTGATCATGTAGAGGAATACCCTTCTCAATTCACTTTTCTTCAAGAGAATGGGTATGATGTGGGTAAGCTTCATGACAAGTTTTGTAAGTTGAGAGAGATGTCTGAGGATATGAAGAAGGGTTGAGAGAGTGCAAATGAGTATGAAGAACATAAGAAGGTCAAACAATTTAGAGTTTTTTTTTACTTTGGAGAGGATTGATGAGTTGAAGAAAGACTTGAAGGTAATGAAAGACACTGTAGATGCTGATAAGAAAGTGATTGATGTATTGAAGAAAAAGTTGAAGGTAATGGAAGATACTGTAGATGCTGGGAAGAAAGGGATTGAGGAGTTGAAGTTCAAGGTGATGAGTTCTATTAAAGCAGCATATCTGATCTCCAAGTATTTCTCAGCAGCTTTATCAGTACCTTGGGTGAAGAAGAATGAGGAGGTTTAGGAGAACTAAGAGATTGATTGACGTATTTTGATGATTAAGTAGTCACTGTTGTTTGGGATTTTCGTTTCATTGATCTCTATCTAATTTCATAATCTTCGTTTACTTGTAATTGATTGGCGTATGTAAATTCTTATCTTCATGATTCATCTTACGTATTCATTTCCAATCAAGTAACTTTAAATTTCTTCATGTGGCACAATGGGGTTGGACAAATTAAGCTCAACTTTTGTTTAATGTCTTGTGCTTTTGAAATGTCTGAGTTGGTTGTTAAAAGAGTTGGAAACCAAATTAATGAGTTACTCACAACAACAACACCACCATTAATGATAGTTAGGCGAAGACCCATTATTACTGATAACACTACCACCATTAATGATAATTAGGTGAAGACCCTTTAAAGTGTAACTTTTTAGGAACGAAACAGTTAAGTTTCAAACCTATTCTATGAATTTTTCAATATGTATTCACGAGCACCAAGGTAACTTTTAGTTTTTACCTACTCACATTTTACTTTACCACATACCAAAAGCGAAAATATGGAGTAGAATAGACTGGATTCAATACCAAACTAACTAAGTATATGGACAACTAAGCAATTCAGAGGTTCACCACTGTCTATTTATTAAAGTATTTGCCTGCCTCTGCCCTCATCACCCTTCTTCCTTCTCTGTTTTCTCCCTCCCCATCTGCAAAACCCACAAGTTCACCATACAATACTTTGCAAAAACAAAAATGAATCCATCGCGCTAGTAATGATGAGCAGAAACAAACTCCATCACCTTCTATAGGAGTGACAATTTCATCATCAACATATGGCTCCCATTCCTTTGAACCTTCTCTTGACTTCAAGATTGCAAGAGATATGATCTTCAAACTCATTCCACAGGAGCCCCATTTCAAACCCTTGGAAAAGTTCCCCACTAGTCTTAAAGGTTTCAGGGTAGTCTTGGATTTGGAGTTTGTTAATCTTTATCAGAAGCTTTCTGTTGAAACAGTGAGGCATGTTGAGTTCTTTGATCATGTAGAGGAATACTCTTCTCAACTCACTTTTCTTGAAGAGCATGGGTATGATGTGGGTAAGCTTCATGACAGGTTTTGTAAGTTGAGAGAGATGTCTGAGGATGTGAAGAAGGGTTGAGAGAGTGCAAATGAGTATGAAGAACATAAGAAGGTCAAACAATTTAGAGTTTTTTTTTTTACTTTGGAGAGGCTTGATGAGTTGAAGAAAGACTTGAAGGTAATTGAAGATACTGTAGATGCTGATAAGAAAGTGATTGATATGTTGAAAAAAAAGTTGAAGGTGATGGAAGATACTGTAGATACTGGGAAGAAAGAGATTGAGGAGTTGAAGTTCAAGGTGATGAATTCTATTAAAGCAACATATTTGATCTCCAAGTATTTCTCAGCAGCTTTATCAGCACCTTGGGTGAAGAAGGAGGGGGAGATTCAGGAGAACTAAGAGATTGATTGATGTATTTTGATGATTTAGTAGTCACTGTTGTTTGGGATTTTTGTTTCATCGATTTCTAGATAATTTCATAATCTTTATTTACTTGTAATTGATTGGTGTATGGAAATTCTTATCTTCATGAGTCATCTTACGTATGCATTTCCAATCTAGTAACTTTAAATTTCTTCATGTGGCACAATGGGGTTGGACAACTTAAGCTCAACTTTTATTTAATGTCTTATGCTTTTGAAATGTCTGAGTAGGTTGTTAAAAGAGTTGGAAACCAAATTAATGAGTTACTGACAACACCACCACCATTATGATAGTTAGGTGAAGACCCTTTATTACTGATAACACTACCACCATTAATGATAGTTTGGTGAAGACTCTTTAAAGTGTAACATTTTAGGAACAAAGCAGTTAAGTTTCAAACCTATTCTATGATTTTTTCAGTATGTATTCACGAGCACCAAGGTAACTTTTAGTTTTTACCTACTCATATTTTTTACTTTATCACATACCAAAAGTGAAAAGATTGAGTAGAATAGACTGGATTCAATACCAAAATGACTAAGTATATGTACAACTAAGCCAATTCAGAGGTTCACCACTGTCTATTTATTAAAGTATTTGCCTGTCTCTGCCCTCATCATCCTTCCTCCTTCTATGTTCTCTCCCTACCCCTCTGCAAAACCCACAAGTTCACCACACAATACTTTGCAAAAACAAAATTAAATCTATCGCTCTAGTAATAATGAATAGAAACAAACTCCATCACCTTCTATAGGAGTGACAATATAATCATCAACAAATGGATCCCATTCCTTTGAACCTTCTTCTGACTTCAAGATTGCAAGAGATATGCTCTTCAAACTCATTCCACAGGATCCCCATTTCAAACCCTTGGAAAAGTTCCCCACTAGTCTAAAAGGTTTCAGGGTAGTCTTGGATTTGGAGTTTGTTAATCTTGCTCAGAAGATTTTTGATGAAACAGTGAGGCATGTTGAGTTCTTTGATCATGTAGAGGAATACTCTTCTCAACTCACTTTTATTCAAGAGAATGGGTATGATGTGGTTAGGTTTAAGGATAGGTTTTGTAAGTTGAGAGAGATGTCTGAGGATATGAAGAAGGGTTGAGAGAGTGCAAATGAGTATGAGAAACATAAGAAGGTCAAACAAGTTAAGAGTTTTTTTTTACTTTGGAGAGGATTGATGAGTTGAAGAAAGACTTTAACATAATGGAAGATACTGTAGATACTGATAAGAAAGTGATTTATGTGTTGAAGAAAAAGTTGAAGGTAATGGAAGATACTGTAGATACTGGGAAGAAAGAGATTGAGGAGTTGAAGTTCAAGGTGATGAGTTATATTAAATCAGCATATCTGATCTCCAAGTATTTCCCAGCAGCTTTATCAGCACCTTGGGTGAAGGAGGAGGAGGAGATTCAGGAGAACTAAGATATTGATTGATGTATTTTGATGATTTACTGGTCACTGTTTTTTGGTCTTTTGGTTTCATTGATCTCTAGCTAATTTCATAATCTTCGTTTACATGTAATTGATTGACGTATGTAAATTCTTATCTGCAAATGTAGAAATGGCGAATGTTTGCTTTAACATTAAACTCCAAACGTTAAAGTCTTGAATTGGAGTGGAAGATGTAGAAAACAAACTGTCTATGAGATAAACATTGAAAAAAAAATTACGATTTTTTTTCCTTTTACCTTCTCCTTGACCCAAATTTGTTTTACACGTGTCCATCCACGTTGTTAGCCAATAGTTGTCTTCCGCGATTCATAAATGTAAAAAAACGTAATTTGTGTTTACTTAAAAAGTAGTGGGTGAATTTCACATTTAATAATCGCATTTCCGAGAATGAATTTGAATCTGACTCGTCGTCTGAACAAGCCCAAGTCGGACCATAATTGTTTGTATTATTTTATTTTTTTGCACTCGTATTTGAGTCACTCAGATTCAGTTCAAAGAAACTCGCATCAATAATAAATTGCATGTTGTTGTATTATTTCGTATCATTCTACATTCTCATACAAAATACTATAGACATCCGATTAAAACGCGAACTGTTGCTTTTCTTTTCAACCAAATGATGCAAATGTATCACATAGAGTTGATTCATGCTTTATTTTCAACTTCATCTTCATTCATAAAAAAAAAAAAATCAACTTCAACTTCATCTTAATCTTAAATAAAGATTAGTTTGGGATGTTTTAATATTTTCGTACCGTCCCATTGGGATCAGTATGCAGAAGTAAGATCCAACAGAAAAACAAGAATCAAGAACAAACTAAAAAGCGTTTGAAGAAGATGAACCAAATGTGTCATTTTTTTTCAGCAGACTGATAATACAAGAATACTTTCTAAAACATCCTTGATTCGATGTTTTTATACGGGGTATGGTAAACAAAAGTTGTGATACATTGCGCAGAAAACAAAGTAGAAACTGAAGTGTTGTGCGTCCTGGAGGCACAGTGCCTTTGGATCTGAAACGACGTGCATGTAAAGCTCAGACTCGATCTTGAATTAACTTTCTCTGCCAAGGTGCTATATCCTCAAAAGCATGTTCTGGAATGTTTTCAAATGCCTCTGAGACATGAAATCAACTCATCCTGCAAAAGGTTAAAGGTATCAATCAATGAACTATATACATTCATAAAGATCGTCATGTTCTCTTGAATTTCCAACGCTGTTTGTAAGTAATAACAGTAACTCAGTCTCTTTCCCGCTGAGACTACACAAAGCTCACTAATCTAAGCATCTCCAACCACCCTCCTTACATACTGGATTAATATATGATTAAAGGCAATCCTTCATCACTTTAATCGAATTTTAGAGGATGCCGGAAGTAAATTGAAAAGTAATCAGAGGCATAAGTTGTTTGATAGGTTTTCTTCACCAACTCTTAGTCAGGAACCCATTTTTAAGTTGTACATAACAAAGAGAAGTTAAAACAACAAACGAAAGGTTTTTTATTGTTACCTTCTTTCCTTTCACCATCAAACCTCTTTCCTTTAGAAGGGCATGCAGAATCCGTGGAAGTGGAGTGAGTTTCAGATCCCTCTAAAAGAAAACAATAATAAAAACAGATTATTTCAATGTAAAGAGACAATGAAAAATATTGATAGTGCTAGAGCATTGCTCGGTCAACCTCGCATGCGTTGCTATCTCAAGCATGTTTGTCAATGTTAGTGATCAAAACTATAAGTCTTGATTTCTAGTCTACTATAGCTAAGTCTCGGACTAGGATAGAAAGTGTAGTTGAGCTCAAGAACTCCATGACGATTCATCATACAAAGACGAAGAACTACTCAAGGAACCGGGGGAACTTCATCAACAAAAAGGTATGTGGAGACTTGAACTTATCTATCACTCAAAAGTCTATTTACTCTATCTCCTACTATTTGAGACAAAAGTCGTTTTTCTATATAGACTTTGATTATACACACTTGGTATTTTGAGCCGAGTATATCTCGCCTATCTATATCTCGAAATATGTGTTGGTAAGCGTTTTGCTTCGATCAAGTTTATCTTTACCTAGTGAGGAAAGTCATGATATGTTTCAATCACTTTGAAAATTGCTTTGACGAGAAATTGTGTAACAACTATATAACGTCCTCTAAGAATGTTTCAATGATTGAAATGGGAGTTTAGACTACATAACCAATGTACATAAACATTGTTGTGGAAGCACATATGTGTATAAGTCCTATTCCTTGAACCAAAGTTTGTGAACTTTGTTGATCAAGAGAACCGGAATATGGCATGAAGCCAAGTCTGCGAACCGACGAAGTTCTCATACCCGAGAATTTCTGCAGGAGTTTGTAAACTCTGTCCAGTAACTTAAGTCCGCGAACCTAGTCTGTGAACTTGAGAAGTTTATATATCTAAAGATGATTTCTGAACTTAATCTTAAAAAGACTAAGGAATGCAGTTTGCAAACCGTGGCTATAAAAGTTCATAAACCGATTCAAGTGAACCAAATCATCTTGGCGTCAATTGTGTCTTGTGTAGTACATGAGATTTCCATGCAATTTAACAACTCTCTAACTAGTTCGTTTGAAGTCAATTGAACTAGTTATGGTGAAGAAGAACATGGTTGATATGAAGTGCTCATATGGCTAACCATTTGGTTGACTATTGTTGAACCAACTAATGTACAAGTTTGGGTACGGTTACACAAACCTAGAAGCGTACATTTCATTTGTGTGTAACAAGCTAAGTTTTCGATCTAACGATTGAGAAATATTAGCTTGAATCTAAATCAGGTTTTCATCTAACGGTGAATATTGAATGATTTTTTACTAATCTAACATAGATTGCAAACCCTGATTTGAAAGACTATATGAAGGAGACATCTAGCAATTGGGAAATACTAATCCCCACACCTCTCGTGTGATAATAGTTCTCTTGCTAGAGTCGATTCTCCTTTAACCTTTGGTTTTCTTCTTCTAAAACTAGGTTAACGACTTAAAGACTTCATTGAGATTGTGAATCCAGACCAATTCTACTTTTATCATAGTTGTGTGATCTGATCTTGCATTTTTCTATCGTACGAGTACAATCAGAATGATTGGATTGAGATTGATATCTCCGATAGGCAAGATATAAAAAGTAATCACAAACATCTTCTTCTCATTGTTTGTGATTCCGCAACATCTTGATAACTCTAGGTTGTTCTTCACGAATATAAGACCGGATTATCAATTGGTTCCTGTTTACCTTGATTATATATCAAAAGACGGAACAAAAAACTTTAGGGTTTTTCTGTGGGAGACAGATTGATCCTTTGATAGACTTGTCTGTGTGAGACAGATTTGTTTATTGTCAAGTCTACGACTTTGGGTCGTAGCAACTCTTAGTTGTGGGTGAGATCAGTTAAGGGAATCAAGTGCACAGTATCCTGCTGGGATCAGAGGCGTAGGAGCATAACTCTACCTTGGATCAGTGGGAGATTGATTGGGGTTCAACTACAGTCCAGTCCGAAGTTAGCTTGGAGTAGGCTAGTGTCTGTAGCGGCTTAATACAGTGTGTGTGTTCAATCTAGACTAGGTCCCGGGGTTTTTCTGTATTTGCGGTTTCCTCGTAAACAAAATTCTGGTGTCTGTGTTATTTCTATTTCCGCATTATATTGTTTTATCTTTATAATTGAAATAATACAGGTCGTGCATTTAGATCATCAATTAGAATAATCCAACCTTTGGTTGTTGATTTTCATTGATTGATCCTTGTATTTTGGTCTTTGGTACCATCCAAGTTATTCGTTGTATTTGATAAAGACTCGCTGATTGTTATTAGCTTGAGTAAAGATCAAATCAAGAGAGAGATATTAACTCCTCGATATACTTTAATCTAGATTGAGTCTGACTGTCTAGTTGATTCTCTAGCAAAGTATATTGGAGTTAGTCCATACATATTGCTAAATGATATATTGGGTGGTGTTGTTAGACTCCCGCTTTTTCAATTGGTATCAGAGCAGGAAAACAGGTTCAAGACCTTAAAAGTCTGTGTTTGTAGCGATCTGACTCTATGGACAGAGGTTCAATATCTATTAATGTACCACCAGTCTTCAATGACTCTAATTACTTATGGTGGAAAATTTCTATGCGAGCTTTTCTTCAAGCACGTGATTTTCAATCATGGGTATATGTTGTTAATGGATATGATGCTCCCGTTATGGCAGTTGAAGATGTAAACGTTCCCAAGAATATTGGTGAATACAGTCCTACCGAGATACTTGTTGCAAAGCAAAATTCTGACGGTTTGAATGCCATCATACATGCCATTAACCCAAATCTTCAGCACCATGTGTCAAATTGCACTAGGTCTAAAGATGCCTGGAATATCTTATAAACCGTATTCGAAGGTAACTCCAGTGAAAAGGAAGCGAGGCTTCAAAACCTTAATTCTGATTGGGAAAACCTTTGTATGGCAGATGAAGATACATTTGATGAGTTTAATCACAGAGTGTCTGAAATTGTTAATGCATCTTTTGCATTGGGTAAGACTATTCCTGAAAAGGATACTGTGATGAAAATTCTCAGATCGCTGCCATCTAGATACGAGTCTAAGAAGCATGCCATCGTTGAGGGAAAATAACCTTAATAATCTTTCCAAGAATACATTGGTTGAAAAGCTAAAGATCTTTGATCATGAGCATACATCCAAAATCGGAAAGGATGTTGCCTTTAAAGCACAGAAGAATACTAAATTACTTGATAAAGGTAAAAGTGTTTATGTCTCTGAGGATGATCGATCTGAGGATGATTTTTCAGATGAAGATCTTGACAAATCAGTCTCCTTGATCACAAGACAGTTTAGGGATATTCTATTGAAGAGAAGTAAACGGTTTTCAAGAGACAAACCTAGGTCTTCAGATAAACCTCACACTCGCGTTCCTCCTAAAAACAGGGATGCTGACGAGGATATGCCACAGTGCTTTAAGTGTAAGAGTTTTGGTCATTTTGCAAACGTGTGCCCAAATATTAGAAAATACACTGGGAACAAAGGTCTTGTTGTAACACTTGATGAGATGTCTGAGATCTATGATTCTGATGAAGATAGGAAATCCAATGTCGGTCTTCTATGTGAAAACATTGATTTTGATAACTGTAGCAATACATATATCAACCTTGATGGTTTCGGTGAAGAAGAGATTTCAATCAAGCTGGAAGAATCAATTGACCCATCCTTTGGAAACCCTGTTTGTATTGTTTCAGAATCTATTATGTGTCTAGTTGCATTCACACCACAGATGCCTGAATATTATCCAAGTTTGACGTGCTCGTTTTGTTCTCAGAAGGGACATGAACTATCAAGATGTTACAAGTACAAACACCAAGTGAGGCACGCCGACAAACTTCAACGTAGGACAAATCGATTGGCAAGGTATGTAGGATTTTATCTTCGTCTAAGAAGTTGGTTTCTAAAGACAAAATAAGACCATTGGATAAGAAGGTATGGTCAAATCGCTTTGATATAGAGAAGTGATAGGATTCCTCTCAAGAGGAAAATGGTGGACAAATTATTGTTCACCGCAACACAAATTAATTGTGTTGTTTGGTAAATCTTGTCTCATGTGCCTGATCAAAAGAGATAAGATTGTGTACCGCTTAGTCTTTAGGAAAAGTTTTTTTTTCTCTTAGGTTTGTTTTTCCTGTCTATAAAATAAAATAAAGGGTTATTATCGACAATTCTAGTCTTTATATGGTTGAGAATTGAGCGTCCACGAACCTGTTAAAAGGTTGCGAACCCTACATTCCTTTTTCCTCTCTGATATCTTTTATATCTTAAGACTGCTTGTTGAGATTGTGAATTCCACTTGCAAAAACCATTTGTTTATAACTGTTCTCTAAGCATCATGTCTTTGGATGGAAAAGATGTCAACATGATTGTTAAGCCTCAATCAAATAAAAATCTCCAGTAACTCTGTCTTGGAAAATAAAAAGAAGGAATACAAGAAAGCCAAGGGATGTTCCTTCTAACTCTCAGAAGTTTTACGATATTATTGATGAGTTAAAGGAAGTAAGAAAGGAGATTAGTGAAATAAATGCTTGCGTTTTAAGATCTTTGGAAATTCAGAAAACCCTGGTTCGACATCATCATCCAAGACGGTTTGTCGATATTAACTCCTATCTCCACGAACCTAATGTTCCAATGGATGTTGACGACAAGGAGTTCTGGAATGATAAAGAATTTCTCAAAGACATTTGTGCCTAGTACGTCTTCTTTTTGGCTTAGTTGGAAGAATAACTAGTGATTTGGAATAGAAATGATTGTGAATACACATAGCTATTATTTTCATCTTCATGTTTTTTAGGGTTTTTGGTTTAAAATTCTAAAAAATTATTTGAGGGATGATTTTTGCAGTGTTAATATTTTTGATTTGATATATTGCAATTTGTTATGGGATATGTATGTTGGCGTCCGTGAACTTGAAGGTCCCATATCTTGTCAAAAGTAAAGTCGTTTGTTGTCGATATTCACGTATTGATTTAATAATGAATAGACTTTTGACATATACAAAAGTGAAGCCTATATTGTCAACTCATAGATGGAATATAGGTTAAAATCGTTTGTGAACAAGGATGAAGTCTATTATTGTTATGCAAATAATGATGCAAGATAGAATGAATCCTTGTATATATCGCAGTATTGATCTTCCCTGATCCATATATTATGTATATACTGCAATACTCCATAAGTTTTCTTATGTTGAGTATATGAACGGCTATGCTAATCATATTATAATGATTAAATTAGTCGTAAGCTCCGTAAGTTCTCTTATGTTGAGCATAATCAATTAAATTGATCATTTTTTTGTGGTTTAATTTGGTTGTGTATTCCGATTAAATTAATCATGGGTTTACTTGTGATTAATTTAATTGAGTTTTGGATATAGAAAATCATTCTCATGGTTTTTGGTGTCCAACAAAAATCCTTCTTTTCGTTCTTTCGGGAATGACATCAAATGGGGGAGAGTTTTTTTGAACTTGTGCTTAATGGTAATATATTGAGGGGAGTGCGGCTGTGGAATATTAGAAGGGTTATCTTGTATCTTTAAACTCCTTGATGAATGCATTTAACCTCGGCTTTATGATTGCATCTAAATTAGTTGGTATGTGTTTTTTTCTTGTAGTCATGAAATATCTCTCTCGGAGATTTCATTATGATCTCGTTCTTGTACCTTTGCCGATTTTATTGAAAAAAGGGGGAGAATTAATATGTAGTTCACACTACAAATACATATGGTTTTCGGATCATTGTGTAGGGGGGGGGGGGGGGTGGTTTCCATGTGAGATGGAGACTTATGCTTTCTCATTGTTATAGCTACGGATATTTAAAAACGGTGATACTAAACTTACAACCTTTGGCATCATTGGAGTACTGGGAAGCGACGAAGATTTCGAGTAATACTGAAGAGTAGACATGTGGAATATGAGCTATTTAAGTTTCTTTATCTTTTTTTTATTCCATATGTATTGATAGTTTTGTCACTAAAATTGACAAAGGGGGAGATTGTTAGAGCATTGCTCGGTCGACCTCGCATGCGTTGCTATTTCAAGCATGTTTGTCAATGTTAATGATCAAAACTATAAGTCTTGATTTCTAGTCTATTATAGCTAAGTCTCGGACTAGGATAGAAAGTGTAGTTGATCTCAAGAACTCCATGGAGATTCATCATACAAAGAAGAAGAACTACTCAAGGAACTTATGGAACTTCATCAACAAAAAGGTATAGACTTAAACTTGTCTATCACTCAAAAGTCTATCTACTCTATCTCCTACTCTTTGAGACAAAAGTCGTTTTGCTATATCGACTTTGATTATACACATTTGGTATTTCGAGCCGAGTATATCTCGCCTATCTATATCTCGAAATATGTGTTGGTAAGCGTTTCGCTTCAATCAAGTTTATCTTTACCTAGTGACGAAAGTCATGATATGTTTCAATCACTTTGAAAATTGCTTTGACGAGAAATGGTGTAACAACTGTATAACGTCCTCTAAGAATGTTTCAATGATTAAAATGAGAATTTATATTACATAACCAATGTACATAAATATTGTTGTGGAAACACATATGTGTATAAGTCATATTCCTTGAACCAAAGTTTGCGAACTTTGTTGATCAAGAGAACCGGAATATGGCATGAATCCAAGTCCGCGAACCGGCGAAATTCTCATACCCGAGAATTTCTGCTGGAGTTTGTAAACTTTGTACAGTAACTTAAGTCCGCGAACCTAGTCTGCGAACTTGAGAAGGTTATATATCTAAAGATGATTTCTGAACTTAATCTTAAAAAGACTAAGGAATGCAGTTTGCAAATCGTGGCTATAAAAGTTCATGAACCGATTCAAGTGAATCAAATCATCTTTGCTTCAATTGTGTCTTTGTAGTACATGAGATTTCCTTGCAATTGAACAACTCTCTAACTAGTTCGTTTGAAGTCAATTGAACTAGTTATGGTGAAGATGAACATGGTTGATATGAAGTGCTCATATGGCTAACCATTTGGTTGACTATTGTTAAACCAATTAATGCACACGTTTGGGTACGGTTACACAAACCTAGAAGCGTACATTTCATTTGTGTGTAACAAGCTAAGTTTTCGGTCGAACGGTTGAGAAATATTAGCTTGAATCTAAATAAGGTTTTCATCTAACGGTGAATATTGAATACTTTGTTACTAAGCTAACATAGATTGCAAACCCTGATTTGAAAAAATATATAAAGGATACATCTAGCAATTGGGAAAACTAATCCCCACACCTCTCATGTGATACTAGTTCTCTTGCTAGAGTCGATTCTCCTTTAACCTTTGGTTTTCTTCTTCTAAAACCAGGTTAACGACTTAAAGACTTCATTGGGATTGTGAAGCCAGACCGATACTACTTTTATCGTAGTTGTGTGATCTAATCTTCATTTTTCTATCATACGAGTACAATCACATTGATTGGCTTGAGATTGATATCTCCGATAGGCAAGATATAAAAAGTAATCACAAACATCTTCGTCTCATTGTTTGTGATTCCGCAACATCTTGTTTCGCTACCATACAATTAAGATTGTTGTGAGGTGATTGATAAGTCTAGGCTGTTCTTCGGGAATATAAGACTGGATTATCTTCATGTTCACCTTGATTATATATCAAAATACAGAACAAAAACTTTAGGGTTTTTCTATGGGAGACAGATTGATCCTTTGATAGACTTGTATGTGTGAGACAGATTTGTTTATTGTCAAGTCTTCGACTTTGGGTCGTAACAATTCTTAGTTGTGGGTGAGATCTCCTAAGGGAATCAAGTGCGCAGTATCCTGCTGGGATCAGAGGCGTAGGAGCATAATTGTACCTTGGATCTGTGGGAGATTGATTGGGGTTCAACTACAGTCCAGTCCGAAGTTAGCTTGGAGTAGGCTAGTGTTTGTAGCGGCTTAATACAGTGTGTGTTCAATCTGGACTAGGTCCCGGGGTTTTTCTACATTTGTGGTTTCCTCGTTAACAAAATTCTGGTGTTTGTGTTATTTCTATTTCCGCATTATATTGTTTTATCTTTATAATTGAAATAATACAAGTCGTGTGTTTAGATCATCAATTAGA
Source organism: Papaver somniferum (assembly GCF_003573695.1). Taxonomy (NCBI): domain Eukaryota; kingdom Viridiplantae; phylum Streptophyta; class Magnoliopsida; order Ranunculales; family Papaveraceae; genus Papaver; species Papaver somniferum. Next base: position 140,679,931 of record NC_039361.1, on the reverse strand, counting down.
ATAATCCAACCTTTGGTTATTGATTTTCATTGATTGATCCTTGGATTTTGGTCTTTGGTACCATCCAAGTTATTCGTTGTATTTAATAAAGACTCGTTGATTGTTATTAGCTTGAGTAAAGATCAAATCAAGAGAGAGATATTAATTCCTCGATATACTTTAATCTATATTGAGTCTGACTGTCTAGTTGATTCTCTAGCAAAGTATAGTGGAGTTAGTCCATACAGATTGCTAAGCGAAATATTGGGTGGTGTTGTTAGACCTCCGCTTTTTCAGATAGAACTACTATATAATATCGGGAAAAGATATAGACTGTCTAGCAATGACAATGAATGATACCTGAACGACCAAGATACTTCCTACCAGCTCCTAATTTATGGCAATAAAAAAGCATCTCAACGTATATATCATCATAGAAAGACCAATACAACGGGTTTGATATATAACATAGTGTATCTGGAATAGTCCACCAAGAACCATCGATCACGAGGGAAAAAAATGAAGCAATAAATGACCATAGAACAGTGATTTCATAATTATTTCTATACCATTCCAAGAAATATGAACATCGTAAAAATAGTTATGTCTAGACCCCATGAATTTTAACCAAGTCATCTAAAGACTTAAAGGCCTAGACAAATAAAGCTTCCACGCTGAACGGTGAGGAAACTCTCATTTCCTATTGGTCGAAATATGTTTTTTTTGAGTTTTGTGAAACGAGCGTTTTGATGAGGACACTTGGAAACATATAATTGGTTAAAAAACAAAAGAATGCGTTAAAAAGAAATCGTAACTTATCAAGTTTGAAATTCTATGAGATCCAAATTTAATTCTTACCCCGGATCGATGGGTGGGTTTCCTGATCTGACACGGTTTCCATATTAATACGTGTTTCGTAATATACAAAACTTTGGAACTAAAAAATTTGGAGTTGTTTTATTACCGATTATTAATTTATTACAATTTGGTTTCCTAAATTATTACCGATTTCTTTTTCTGAAGCAAAAAGTTAACATAGTTATAAATACAATTTTGTATCCCGAGTTCAAGAAAAAAAATGGGCGATTATAGAAGAAGGAGGAGGTAAACATGGAAACCCTAGAATTATATTTTTTTTTTTCTTCCATTGATCTTTTTTTCTTTTTAGCATCTGTGCTTAATGCTGATATAATTTTGATTTTTGAGGCATGCTTGGAAAGATAGGGAGACAGACCGAAAGATGTATCTTTTTATTTTATTTTTAAAGTATCTCCGTAGCTGAGTTATATCACCCTATGACAATTAAATTCTTACAGAGAACAAAATCTCAGGTGTGATGGATCTAAATATCTCAAATCCAATCCACTACAAGGTAATTAATTAATCAATTTTTCCACATAAAATTATTTATGATTACTTCCCAAGGATGTGTCATTGGTAGTACTCTCTTTATTTCCCTCGCTCACGCCTAATAAATTCATACTCCACCGGTACTCTCTTTATTTCCCTTCTTTCTTTCATCCTCATCTTCTATAACGCTTCAAGTCTTACTGTAACCATCAAGATTTTTCTATTTTTTTTTTTCGAGATGAACAACCATCAAGACGAGAAACCCTTGCTTACGCATTTCAATAGATTCGTTATAGAAAAAAGAACAAAACCCCCAATTTTTACTTCTATCTCATGAACAAAAGGTTTTTTTATCTTTTAAAAAACTAATTTCAACTTAGAAAAGCTACAGAAATTAAAATATTTTCCTTTTCTTAATTATGATGAAATTAGAGATTTATGTTAATTTTTATCAGAAATTAAAATATGGGTTTTGTGATTTAATATGTTCTGTTATAGCCTTGGATGGGATTTACCTATGAGAGTGTTGTGTTAGGTTACGTTTCAAAATCCTATGAGAAAGTTGTGTTGAGGTTTTTGATTTCCCTTCCTGTTGTTAATTTTCCTTTTTTTTCCCTAAAACAATCCTTCATTAGGTTTACAATGTATCGTTTTATCCTATGTTTAAATTAAGTTTCCGGTGCATTTTCTTTTCCAATTTTTTATGGTTGCACATTTAGTCTTTCCTTTTTTTATTTCCTAAGAGCATCCACAGTGGGCGAGTATAACCAAATTTATGGGATGAGATCCTAACACAGTGGGACGGAGTAAAGATCAAATTTGGACCAAAGATCAAATTCCAGACCAAATATGGTCGCGACCAAATCCCAAATTCTAATATAGTCGGGCGTAAATTTAAAGTACGCTTGATGCTGGGCGTAAATTTAAAGTACGATTGTTAACGGGCGGAGATTTAAATTACGCCCGATGAAATTTTAATTAAATAAAAAAAAAAGGAATGAGGCGGACTTTTAAAGTCCGCCTGTTAAAATTTGCAAAGAATGGGGCGGACTTTTAAAGTCCGCCCGATGGAAATTTAATGAGGCGGACTTTTAAAGTCCGCCTGTTAAAATTTACAAAGGATGGGGCGGACTTTTAAAGTCCGCCTGATGGAATTTTAATGGGGCGGACTTTTAAAGTCCGCCTGACGAAATTTTAATCATTTACCGTTGCGTCACACCACGGACTAAACCCAAATTTTGGTCTTTTTTTTGATCTTTGGTTTTGATCGCACCACTGCAGTTGCTCTAAGGGATTTTTATCTTATGCTTAGTAACGGTCCGCGAGTTATAACCCTAAAGGTGTCACTATTCATCCATAAAAAACCCATCAAAACAAAAGTAACACAAAAACCCCATCAAAACAAAAGTAATACAAAAACCTCATCAAAACAAAAGTAACACAAAAACCCCAAAGAATTTTGATTAAACCAATTTTGAAATTTGGGGTTTTTGTATCACTTTCTAAAAATTTGGGGGGTTTTGTATCAATTTTGTTTAAAATGGAGTTTTAATTGATCCCAACATTTGAATGGGGTTTTTGTACCACAAGTTTGGTCACCTTGAATTTTTATGACTAGTTCTGTTGCCCGAATCCGAAATTCTTAAATTCTTAGGAAATCTTCATGCCGGTGTGTATTATTTTTAGAGTGACCAACTATATCCTCCAGTGTTATGTAAATGGAACTTTTATATCTAAATGTGCCATCCATTTTCCATCAAATTTTGTTCATGGGAGGTACATTATCTGTGTATCATCTTTGTGATTCTTTTCAGTGATTTGTCTTTTCATTTATATAAAATCATGGTCCAAGTTCCCTTTAAAAATTGTTTGTTGTAGTTTATTTCTTATGAGAGTAACCTCTAATTTGTTCCCTACAAGATCATTAGTTCATCGGTTGAATTGAACATTTATTATTCGTTTATCGATAAGCATATGCTTCTGGGTTATGGTGTGTTTTGCACTTCCGATTTCTATGGCAGTTGAATAACAACAGGGTAATACATGGTTTTTAGTTACTAAAAAGGTTTAAGTTGTCATTAATATAGAAGTGGCTATGGTTTCTCAAACCATAAAAAACATGCTTAATCTTCAGGTTTTCACAATTTTGTATAATGTGTTTCCTTTTGACTAGTTTGAAACCCGTGCTACGTACCAGGACAGATGGAATTTCTTACATTGTTAGTTCATATCCACTGAGGCGGGGTTTTGCCCCGCACCCGTCCCTATAAAAGTTATAATAAGCTTATACAATTATTATCCGACAAATTGACGATTAACGGTTAAAACTTTATAATAATCAAATATATAATATTATTAAAATTTAAAGATCTAACATGTTTTGAAAACTAATCTCATGCAATATAATAAAATAATAATCAATTCTATAAATAAACTAAAATAAATAGACCTGAGTAATTTTAAACGTAAAATATTTTAAGCTACAAAGACATAATTAGATTTTTTTTTTTTAGTATTTAACCCGTGCTTCGAACCGGAAGTGACGGAAATTGATTCTTAGTTGGGCGAAACCCCGCACCCGTCCAAAAAGGGATCTCAATCAACAACTAAAGTGTACAATAAAAACACCAATTATCATTTATTTATTTTTTAAAGCAATCATTTAGTGGATTAACAATCAGAACTAAATTATTCACCAATTAATTACGTACAATTTAAACTTTAAGTGTTGGAGATTAAGAAATCTTCTTAAAGAAAATACTTTTGATAAATTATACAGACCATTGAAATCAATAAGTTCATTACATTACGTATATCAGTATTATTGGTAGCTAAATGAAACATCATACTTTTAATATAGTTGTATCAATATCTGATATTGGAGACACTAAAAAAACACGATGTTAATATAAAATAGATTGACAACTCTAAATGGTGCACAACAGATGAATTGCTTCTCGTCAAAGAAAATGTAATTAAGGAAACACACATATATATTTCTCATCATTAAATCATATATTTGCGTTAATAATTAAGGAATCAACTCAACTGCTCTTCTAGGCTCCAGCTTACTATAGTTAAATGAGAAATCACACTCATTAGTCATTATACATGCATCAATATATGATATTAGAGACACTTAAAAAAAACATGATATTAATATAAAATATATTGCCAACTCTAAATAGTGCAAAACATATGAAGTGCTTCCCGTCGAACAAAATGTAATTAAGGAAGCGCACATATATATTTTTCTTCAGAAAACATATACTTGCGTTAAAAATAAAGCGGCTAACTCAACTGTTTTCCAGGCTCCAATTTCTTGTAGTTGACTGAAAATCACACAGATTATGTAGTTGTGTTAAAAATAACACGATATTTGTGTGGGTAAAATACCCGATGGCCACGTGTCAACATCTCAAGGGATGAATACATGATAGGATGATGAGATAGGAGCATCGGATCATCCTCTAAAAAGGAGAGTTTGTCTGAATCGAGGCTTCTGCACGAACGTCACATGAATGACGCGTGTAAGGAGTAGTCTAATCTGCTCAGACGGTCAAGTCTAAAAAGAAAAACCGCATTTAATGAAGGATAAGAACAAGACATGGGTAGATCTACATCGTGACTGAAGACTCGGAAGACCTATACTATGACCCAGAGGTGATAGAGCACGAGGTTCTCCATAGAAGGGTAGTGCGAGGTAAAGAAGAGCGAGACGACTCGGAGGGAGAACCAGGGAAGCCATCACGAGGGGTAGTATAGAACCAGTCCGAGGCAACAAGGGCGGACGATGAAGCCACCACGAGTTTATTTCGCCTATAAATACCAGTCCATGTAGAAGGAGATGGACAACTTTATGTAATATTATATGGTCTTTCTACAGAGAATTCCTGAGAGAGATCTAGATAGAGAGAAAATGAGAAATCTAGGAGAGATTTGTAGCTCTTTCAAGGGTAAGGCCTTATAATCAATAAGAAAACATCTTATTTCTCATGGACGTAGGTCTTCATGGCCGAACCACGTTACATGCTTGTGTCAATCTTTACATTTCATGATCTTTACATATTGTTCATCTTGAATCTTGTATGTTTTAGTAGTTTTCAGTCTTTAATTTCACTTGGATGTAGTCATCAGAAAAGATGCAACTACATTTTGGCGCTAGAAACAGGGAGCTATGAAGATCTAATCTACCTCCATAGTAACAACTCTATATTGTTTTCATAATATCCATGAGAAATATGTTTTTCATACTACTGAGTAGATTTCTGTTGAGATGAATGAGTAGAGCTCGGACTCACACATGATCTCCGCGATCTGAGAAGTCTAGAAGAACCTCAAGATCAACAGATCTACGTTTTTTCGCTCATTTTCTTTAAGATTTTTTATTATTTCAAATATTTCTATGTCTTCCTCAAGGATCTCAGGAGAGTTGTATATCGGAGTAAAGATGGAGTTTCAAACACTTCGGTGCTCAAACGATCTCCTCCATGAGAGAGCTGGGAAGAGATACTAGTCAGTAAGCTCCATCAGAAGAAATAACATCTTATGAGAGTTGGAAAGGCAAACTTTTCATGATGTTCATCATCAAACTCAACATAATCCAAGATCTCCTTCTTAAGAACCTGAATCTAAGTTAAGGGGAAGGATTAATGAGTACATAATCAATCATCAAACTCAAAGTTTGTTCAAAATCAAAAGTTAAAAGATGATGAGAGATATTTCCTATAATGGGAAGATATACTCAATTGTCATAATTTGGTTTTTTCCCAATAAAGGCATAACATGTTGGAGGAGGTATTTTTCTCGAAAAAAGGGAACTGATAAAACACATTTTCTTCATCATTAACGCCTCGTGTAAAGAGAGAATGTTTTAACATCTTCACATGTCTACAAAATTTACTGCAAAGTCTTCCTGTACTAAACTGTCCAGTCTGAACTATGACTTAGCAATTGCACATGACCTGCAAATTTAGGGTCCCACTTTTCCGAAGAAAAGACAAATTAAGTATTATTGCATATATTGCAGGGAAGGTAATGGTGATGTGACGATCTGCTCGCATGAGCCAAGGTGAAAACGGTGGATCCCAGCCAGAAGGACTTGACGATATGGATCCAGGCGAGGCCATGATGAATGGTGAAGTCCCAGGAGAGGGACAACCCGATGACCAGTATCGGGAAGGACTGACTGACAATTCTACCTCTGAAGGCGAGGGATACCCCTTCGAGAGGCATGATGATGTCTATCTAACTCAACCAGGAGGGTTGAACCATTTGCCAAGGAAAACAATGAACAGTGAGGCCAAGAAGGATAACCCTTCCGACCTCGGAGATGCCAATACTTCCATCGCAGCCATCTTAAAAGCCAAGAAGCTCAGGATGAGAGAATGGAGAAACTAGAAAGACGTAATAGAAGGATGGAGCGGAGAAACCGCAGGCTGAAACGTAAAGTAAAAAAGAAAGTGCCATTGGCTAATATCGAAGAGATCCCAGAGGAGGAAAATCCCTTTTAACATCTGCAATACGACGAACGAATTAACATCCCTGACATCTCTAACGAGGAAACAGCGGATCGCTTCCCTAAGGGAAGCAGAGGCGTACTCAACCACGAGGATAGTCCATCCGAGGGGTCTTCAGACATAGACCCTAAGCATAGACGAGACAAGATTCGAATCGGCGAAGTTAAAACCAACTGTGAGACCGAGAACCTCGCAGCCGCAAATCCTAAGCGAGGGGAGACCTCGAGGTCAACTCGTTCCAAGATTGTATCATATACTGAACAATCGGACGATGATTCATGGCGATCAAGGCATCGCAACCACGAACTATCTTTCTCATCCGAGAGAGCTCTGGGAAGAAAAAAGAAGGCCGAAACAAGGCGAAATGATGACCAACTCCAGACCCGACTCAACCGGCTTGAAGCGATGTACAAAGAAGCTACAGGAAAGCAGGAGAGCAAGAAGTTGGCGGAAGTCATGCAAGAAGCAGGACAATCTCCCTTGTCCGAAAATTTGTTCAGGTTGTCATTTCCAAGGAAATGCTCCTTACCGACGTTCACAGCCCCGTTCACCAGAACGGGAGACGCAATTGAGCACCTTGTAACTTACCGTATGACACTAACCCAATGAGACCACTATGATGTGATGTTGTGTAAATTTTTCCCAGCCATCCTGAGAGATGAAGCCCTGATGTGGTACAACAATTTGCCCAAAGGCTCAGTTAAGTCATTTGCTCACCTATCCGAGCTGTTTTTAGAAACATACATTCATAATAGCCGAATCCGACCAAAAGTTGATGCACTATTCCAGATGTCTCGATGACCAAACGAGTCACTTCGCTCCTTGGTGACACGATGGAGGAAACTGTATACTGAGATCGGAAAGGTCCCTGAGGACTACGCGATCTTGGGCTTTAAAAATAGTCTTAGAAAGACAGACCATATCTTTGTCTGCATGTATGAAACCATGCCAAAGAATTTGGGAAAACTAAGAGAAATCCAAGAGGATTATGTGGCCTTGGAGGAACTCCAAGATGGTACTTATGATAAGATGGCGAAAGGAACCAATAGAGGAGCAAATGTGGTAGAACCGCAGAACCCTCAGGCGCCAGCCCAAGAAGCGTGGCGATCCAATAACGGATCAACCCAGTTTCACAAACATCGGACTGGAGGATGGAAAGGGCGAGATCAGGCCCAACCAAAGAAGGAAAAGTTCATAGACCCAGTTTACACAAATTTGAATGTCCCCATATCCGAGATCCTCAAAAATATCGATCGAAAGCATAAAATCACTTACCCATGGAACAGAGGTCAACAACGAGAGTGAACCAAAAATAGAACTGACTTCTGCGAGTTCCACCAATTCCACAGCCACACGACAGACTCGTGTAGAGACTTAAAGAAAATGGTGCAAGATATGATCAATGAGGGCAAACTCCAAGAACACATCGCACAACCAGCGATCCCACCCAATGTCGGGGCACCCATACATCGTGTGGAGATCCCTCATGAAGCGCAGTACTTAGGATGCAACACGATATCGCACTCAGCAATCACCGCTCTTATACCAACAGGAAATATTACAGGACGAATCCACAAGCGAAACTTCGACGACGATGAAGTTTTCAGTATAGCCAGAGAACCCCTGATTGAGGAGTGGATGAAATTACCCATCAGCTTCTCGGCCTCGGAGGCACCTGATGGAGGACGAAACCACAACGACCCACTAGTGGTCACGATGGCCATTGCACTTCCCGAGCACGAAGGATAGGAAGGAAAACCTAAAGCACTATCGTGGGCAATGCCCAAAATCTTGATCGATGGAGGCAGTTCTGTCGGGATTTTGTTCTATGAAACATTCAAACAGATGGGTCTTAGGGACGAGTGTATCATACCCTCTACTTATAACATATTTGGCTTTAATGGATCATCGACTCGCCCGAGAGCCGACGTAACATTAGAAATCCGGGTGGGAAAAATCCTCACCTTAACCACTTTCTGTGTGGTAGATGTACTATCACCCTATGCAGTCATTGTCGGGCGATCCTGCGTCCATGGGATCAAAGGAGTGGCCTCGACTTACCATCAAAGGCTAAGATTCCCTACGCCAGATGGAGTGGCAGAAATGTAGCGCCCCCTAAGCTAGCAGCTGACTAATCCAAGAGATTAGCTAAATAAGAGGCACTACAAATCTAAATCATTTACTTAAACAATCAATTAAGAAATCTGCTACAAAACTTATCCCAAAGCTAACCCCACTCAGAATATATATACATGAACTTCTCTCAAATGATACATATACAATACTCATTTGGTTTACAGATACAATAAACAACATAATAAACATAGCATAAGTTAACTAATTAACGGAGTCAACACTTGTGGCTTTCGCTGCGCAACTCTGATCTGTCTCTGAAAACTGAAAGTGAGAATAATTAACATTTAACTTCTAAGTAATCATAAACAAGATTAAGAAAAACAATAATGTTTTCCCAGACATTAAACAGTGACCAAGTCACTGAGATACACGAACACGAATATGGACAAGCTCTTTCTTCAAACAATGTATACTATGGTTGTGCAATTCCGAACTCGCAAATCCACACCTAATCGTAAATATGGATGTCGATAATTCCAAACTCGCAAACTGTCGACCGATATAAGCATAAAATCTGAATTCATGTAGATATAAATGTGAAAGAGCATATCCTCATAGAAGTAAACAAACATGTATATAGACAAACTCCTTCTTCAAACAATGTATACTATGGTCGTGCAATTCCGAACTCGCAAATCCATACCTAATCGTAAATATGGATGTCGACAATTCCGAACTCGCAAACTGTCGACCGATATAAGCATAAAAGCTGAATTCATGTAGTTATAAATGTGAAGAAGCGTATCCTATATACCACAAGTGGAAATTCGTATTTCCCATAACAATTCATATGACAAACAAACATTACAAGTCCTTTCCAATCCATGGAAAGATTAACAAAATCAACAGAAGTATAGTAATGCAATTTAAACAAAACATGGAATGCACACTATACAATGCATGAGTTTGTTAAGTATAAACTTTTGAAAAAGAAACAACAATGGTTACAAAAGAGACAAATGTATCCCCACCTCTTTTGATGACAAGCCACGCCTACCTCGAGATCCATGATCCACTGGTTCATCCTCTGAATCGATCGTTGTTACTATAGTCTAACTGTTAATCACACAAGAACTCTAAGAATCTAGCCATAAGGCTCACACAAGAAACATACAAGTCTTTCTAATGATTCTAGTCCCATTTAAGGTTTTACATCTTTTATTTATCTATCTTTAGCATATCTAAGGTTTACTAATTGAATTAGGTTGGTTCTAAAGTCCATTATCTAAGTCTTATGAATATCTACATCTTTGTAGAAGAAGTCAAAATCTAGTTCGGACCACAAGAGGTCCAAAATGTCTACTTAGGAAAACTTCCTTAAGTCCAACTCCACTAAACAAGCCCATTAACTAAAGTCCAGTCCATCTGAGTCAATTAACAGTCACTAACGGTCAATAGGTCAACTAATGGTAAACGTTAGTCAACAGTCAAGGTCAGGTCTAGACAACCGATTCAACTCGGTCAAGGTCAGGTGAACTGGTCAAATCAGGTCAAAAGAGAAACTCAGTGAGTTAACACCGATTCAACTCAGTCAGATACTGAGTCAGACAGGTCAGCTAGACCGACTGGGATGATTAACAAGCCTAGAACTCAAGAACAGAAGTCTAAACAATCACTAAACGTTCATTCATTCAAATAGGAATTAATAATCCAATACAACTGTAATTTAAGCCTACCTGCAATTGCAGTTCCAAGCTTTCACAACAATCTAATTGTTCTTTAGCCTACCAACTAACTTTCAATTCAGACACACATATATATTCATCTCAAGAACATTGCACCTCATCTCAATACACCAGCATTATAACCCCAATTCCTTTTTACACTCCATTTGCACATTCATATTCCATCAACTGCAACCAAATGCTGGTCTGGTCCATTTCAAATCAGTACCAAAGCATCTCATCACAAACACAATGAGTTAAACATCACTGCACAATTCATAATTGCATAACAGACACGCACGGACACCACCACAAAAGCATCAGCACCAGCTATGACTCCATTCCAATACCAATAGAACCATCTAACAACCAATCAAAACTACACAAGCCATCTCACCTCAGTCTCTTCCTGCACAACCTGTAAACTCAGTAATACCATTCTCCCCCTCTAAAACACACCATTTAACATTCATCTAACTCTTCATTACATACCCACTCCACTCTCAACAGCAACATATACACACACATAAACCATAACCTCACCACTAGATATACTTGCAATTCATTCACAGACCTTTAGCATCATTACACAACCACTATGCCAATCATCTTCAATACCACCAGTTCAACATTACATCCACCTGTATGCAGTTCCATTCCATAACCACTTCCAAAACATGGCATACCCCATTTCTAACACACTCAACCAATAATAGTCTTCCCTGAATTAATGTTCCACCACCCACTGATGTTGAAACCTGATAGACACATTTTTGTGTCCGATTTGTCTCGATTCTATATATTGTTAGGGCTCATTTTTGTACTTATTATGGTGTTTTATTTATTTGTAGGTATTTTTGGCCAATAAACATTTTTGGAAAAAATTGGCTCGAAAAGTTGTCGGAAAGCACACGGAGGACATTTGCTATTCGGACTCTCACTTTGGATAAGGGGTAACCTAATTACTAAGGGGCATCCCATTTCCAGACAATTTCTAATCGCACCCCTACACTGGATAAGGGGCAACCATCTTCAACATTTCAAAAACCAGGTTTTGGCGGGAAAATAGGTGCAGTGAAGAACAGTTTTGGCAATCGTGATTTGGAGGAGTTTGAGGTCGATTAAACCTCTGATTTTCATAGGATAGACTCCTTATGGGTCTAGGAATCTGATATGGGTGTTTAAATCGATTAGACTGGGCTCAATCGACGAATTTTCCTCACAACAGAAAATATGGAAAGTCACGTGTGTGACCTGTTTTAGGGAATTTTAGAGAGATTAAATCGCTGTAAACCTTCCCAAATATTTGTATCTATCTAAGGAAGAGTTTAGAATAAAAAGGAAAGCTCATAAACGCGTCGAAATTCTAAAACAAGAAATTGCCGCAACTTGGCCGTGAAGAGAAGGAAAGAGATTTTGGAAGATTTTGGAGAGATTTAATCGGTATTTTTGATATAAATAGATGTCTTGGGTCATATAGAAGAGGTGTCGAGAGTTTGGGAACCTAAGGAGAGCCAGAGAAGAAGAAATCAAAGATTTACCAAACTCTGTTTCTGTTGCTGCTGCTGCTGCTGAAGAAGAAGAACGGGAAGAACATTGACACACAGGAAACAGTCGCAGAACAATGTCGTTGTTTAACAGCTGAAGAACATTAAGCTGTGCAGGGAAGTCATATTCTAGGGTCTTAAAATCAGCGACAAAGCAACAGTTTTTTTGTAACAGTTCCATTGTAACAGCTGTTTTGCAACACCAATACACTGTTGCAAACAGTCTGTGTTATTACTTTTCACTCTTTTAATCATCTTTTGAGCAACAAACACATATTTTGAGATCATGATTAATATGAGGAGCTAAACCCCATTGCTGAGGCGATAGAGGAAGCTATTTTTCCAACAAAAAGTGGTATATTCTATTTTATCTTTTTATTTGCAATAATTATATGATTATTTGTCTTGAACTATTATTGAATATGATTTTTATTTGAGTGATTGTGATCTATTTTGATGGAGTATGCTTAGTTTTAAGACTTTTGATGCTTCATACTTGGTATTTACAATTTTTACTTTTGAAAATCTACTTGTTGCAATATTTTAGAATCAAATTAAACAAGAAAATTGCATAAATATAAGTATTGGTTTAATCACTTTGAACTTGGAAAATAGTGGAATCTTAGCCTCAGTGTTACTTTTAGTATTGATATCATCTTTGATTGAGTTTGCTATAATTTTTAGTGAGTTTTCTATTTTAATATTAGAATTGAAGTCTAATTAATATCCTTCACAAGTCTGAGAATCGAACCACTTTTACCACAGTGTCTAACTAGTAGAACAATGGCAAGTACAGGTCGTTCCCACGAGGAGTGTGAAAATACTTCTACTAACTAATACCAAAACTCAATAATCAGAGAGATAATGTTTTAATTTTCAGAAACAAAATGAAATAATAATAATTCTAACGATAAACAAATGAGAATGGGTTACTACGGTTGCTAGGATTTTTCGATTTCCACCAATTCAATCATATAAGACTCTACTAATTTCTATTTATTAATCAAGACAAATTTCGAAATCAATCTCATGTCTCGGAAGATAATATGTTTAAATTCTAAAATATGGTTTCTCCGCTGTAATTTCCTTCGCTTCATGGGTAGTGATTTTAAAGTATTACATATAAATCCTAAAGCATATTGCGTCAGAGAATTTAACCAAGCACGCTATATCAATTGAAAAGCATAAGTAATCAAGAAAATCACATAATCGATTAAACACCAAGCTATATGAAGAGAAATCACTAATCAATGAATCATTATTAGAAATATCATCGTAGAGTTTATACAAATAAATTGGTTTCAATCTAAACCCTAACAAACAATTTAACAAATCATGAGAAAAGAAAATTCAAAATACACCAAACCCTTGTCGCTTCTTCTCTGTGAACGGCTCTCTGGCCGATCCCCCTTTTCTCAGTTTTGTTCTCTACTTCTCTTTATATAGGTGCTGTTGGAGAAATTGACCTAGCCAAATTGCTAAGGCCCGGTCCATTAATCATCTCCTTACAACTTCAAACCACCTAAACCAACGTCCGGCCACTATACCACTTTCCATTTATATTCCTAGCCACATCACCAGTTTATAGGTCCGAGAGTCGACCAATCACCGGATACAGCATCACACTTTTCTATCTCTGTCCGTCTAAGCATAACTTCATGGTCTGCCTTCATAGTCGACCACTGCCTGCCAATGCTTACCCGATGTTCATTTATATTTCAGCCATAGAACAACACCAGCCATAGAACAACACCAACTCGACTCAGCCAATTCTAACTTGTTTTGGATCAAGCTTCGCTCCTACTACTGAAGAACAGCTCCCACCGTCGATCTCATCATCAAAAACAAACCAATCTCTTGCATTCCCTGTTTTCTTCGTGACCCATTGTTGTTGTAGCCGGCGTAGAGACGACCACCATTTTGAGAACTGCAACCACTTAATTCTTCTGTAGAACTGCCAGTCTATTCAACTGCTTCGACCATCTCCATTGCATCCCAATTTCAGTCCATTCAAATCTGAGAACCCTACACACTCCATCGATGTGTTGCTGTTGTAGAAGCCTTTGAAAATACGAAACCCATTCATCTTCTCCTTGCACAGATAATACACAACTTCTCCTCCAATGCCGTTCACACACATTGAGCCATATTTCTTCGCAACTGTGAAACGCATCCAGTCACCACGACCAACACTATTTCATCTTCTTTCAGGCAATTTTACAGACGCTTCCAGGGCAGTTTTCTGTCCGTCGCAGGGCGACTAATCTATCCACATTCCCAGCTTCCTTTGTCTTCCTGCCGGCCACAAACCCCGTGCAAAACCAACTCCGAAATCACTTCCAGCATCTTAAGTCCATCTTGAATTCGAAAGCACAATTGAGAACCCAAACTCCATTCGCTGATGTTGCCAAACCCCTGAATTCGACCACCAGTTCGAGCTCAAACCCTTAACAGATTATTGCCCCTTCAAACATGTACACCAATTTGTAGCTTCAGGCTAACTTCATTCCATTCTCCCTGAATTTCAGTTCCGCCGTTTCAACACTCGAGACCTTGAATACACGGCACCCTCAAGTACTATGTTGCTGGTGATGCTGTGTATGGAGTGGAGAAGATGAGACCTATGTTAACGTCAATCCATCAAATTACTTCACCATCTGCATCTCTTTATTCTTCGTCTGGAAAATGACAGAAAACTAAAGAATTGTGGAAAGCAGCTGCTTCGAAGGAAACTTGATTCTGCTGTGTAAGAAACTGAGTTGTGGTGGGTACAATGGACACGTCCCACTCCTTTTAACCCCTTGTGCTGCTCACGTGCTTGGCAGAGAAAGACTCAAAGACATGCCTTCGTTCTATTTTCTGCCAGTAAAAATGGTTTTGGTGCGACTAGATTAAATGGGTAACCTGACAGCCCACAACTCCTAGTATCTCCATTTGGTATAATGAATAACCTGAGTAGTGCTGATATATAGAGATACGAGTCCAGCCATTTCCGATTACTTTTGTCGCAAAAGCTAATTAAACTTTACATTTCGCCATTTATTTTTTTGGATGATTGAAATTGTTCGTACTTTCTACAAAAGCACTAAAATAATATTATTAGCCAAAATATCGAGTCCTAACTAATATAAATATGGGTATAAAATATAACGTCCACGTGCTTATCAACACCCCCACATTTATATTTTACTAGTCCTCGAGAAAAACAGAGAATTGACCTGCTACACAGCTTGTCATATCATAAGAGACAGTTAGACCCGCTACACAGCTGGTCATAAAATGAAAATTTAAATGCCATACCAAAACCCGCTACACAGCTGGTCATAGAAAATACCATACAAAAGACCCGCTACACAGCTGGTCATGACAAAAACCATACATAAGACCCGCTACACAGCTGGTCATTTTTTTTTTCTATTTTTTTTAGACCCGCTACACAGCTGGTCATAACATTTTTTTTAAATCAGAATTCCTAAAGAAGACGCCACTCCCCCACGCTTAAACATTACATTGTCCTCAATGTAATTGAGTCATCCAACGTAGAAATTAAGGTGGGAATTCTAAAATACGATATGTAAAAACTACACAAATAAAAATAAAAGATAGAGTGAAGGGAACAAATCTGATTGGTTGACTCCCATGAAGCGAATGTTATTTGTTTCCCTCTTGCCAATACCACGTTCTCTAAAAAAAAAAAAATTGAGGTTGGTACCCCAAAGTAAACTGCCACTCATATATATAGAGTCTGAAAAGTTGGGGATCAACCCAATTAGTCCGGTCGGCTGAAAATATGCACCTGCAAACACTATATTCATCCAAAAATATATGTGAACCCATTCCCCTTATAAAATAATCTTTAGTAATCAAGCCATGCATTGTCGGGATATGTAAATCATTCACACAATGAGATATAAATTGTTCAATAGCTTCTTGGTGAGGTGGGTGCCCTAAATCAGGCTCTAAATCAGCGGAAATAACTTCCACGGATATTGGTTCAAATTCAACAAAATGAGACACACGAACAGATATTTTCTCAAATTCATCCGCGGAACAAGGGCTCAATGAAGAAATAATATCATGACTAATAGACCCATTCTCATCCACAACAGTTTCATTATTAATATCACAAAGATGAAAACAATCATAACTTGATACCTTAAGGGTCAAATTCGGAGCTTTCTCGACTGATGGAACTAGTCGAAGCTCGGGCAAAACTAGAGGTTCTAGTTTGGGCTTCCATTTATTAGTATCTAGCAGCAGTGTGGAGTCTAATAAGGCATTGACTTCACAAATAACACTATCATCATAAAAATCATACCCAAAATGAGCTAAGCAAACCTCTAGTGGATCTTCCAAGTGGCTCTTAAAAAAGCTTTGCGAGTGTATCTTTTCGCCTGTAGCACTTTAGACTAAGGTACCTGGAAAATATTCAAACAGACTGTGTAAAAAGAACTAAAAGAAATCTAAAAGAAAAATAAAACTAAATTGTATACAAAAAATAAAAATAATCTATATACAAAAATTGATATCAATCAGAGTGTATTATGCAACCACTCCCCCGGAAGGGTACTTTAAATATAAACTGTTTGTAGAGAAGGAGGACAATTACGATATTGTCTCTGCACCTTGGGTTCGTACACTAGACATCGGAGTCAGTGGCCCGAGTCGACTACAACCGATTCATCCCCCGTCTGGAACGGGAGGTAAGATTCTAAACACTCGCGAATCCCCTGTCAGCGAGTTACTGGACTCCTTCGTATGCATATATTTTGAGGACTGAATACGAACATTTATTTTTTTAGTAAAGGGCAAGGCCTGGACATAAAAGATAAGGGTTCGAATTTCATCACCGTTCTCTTCTTACCCGCTTTAGGAACACGTAACCTACGCGAACCTAAGTCTAAAATTATGACTAGAACGAGACCGATAGGGTAACGAGCTTAACAGGAAAGTCATTCGAAAAATATTGGTTACTCTTTTAAGCATACTTCGAAGTTCTTGACGGTTTCCGTAAGTTGAATGCGTGATGCGCCGCCTTGTAATACCGGTGAGGCCTTGGGTATCAAAGGTCCACCGAGCTTCCCTCGCCTCTATTCAACTTACGTTAACTCGGATTGATTCCAGAGGGGTTTGCTTAAATTGTAACAAATTCTCGTTCAAAGGATTAGAAGCTGGTCTAGAAACAATCTAAGTGGAGCCATCATGCTTTTTGTTTGCTAGATTTGGTTGAGTTGGCCTTGATCTGTGTTTGCTTACCCTTGCAATTTAGAAAATTCTATTGTATGCCTGAACGTAAAAGAGACGCACTAGGTAGATTTGTTAAAGAGAAACATAGTAGTTCGAAGCGTCTCGATTACCTTAATCTAGAAAGTCCAGCTTTTGAAGAGTCTGTTTTTGAACGTTCTTTGAATGAGGAGAGAATCCATGTTGCTCCGATAGCGCCAGAAATGGCAACTTTGAAAGCTTTGTTGAATCCAACTAGGACTACCCGTCCTTCGTGTATTAAGTTAGCTGAAACGGAGGCACCCTATAAACTGAAACCTGGGACCTTACAAATGCTCCCAATCTTTTTAGGGAAAGAAAATGAAAACCCTTATTACCATGTTAGGGATTTTGAGGAAATTTGTAGTACTCTAAGAATTAGAGGCTTAGATGATGATGCTTTGAAACTTAGGTTATTCCCATTTTCCCTGAAAGATAAGGCCAAGTCGTGGCTGTATAGTTTGGACTCCGAGTCAATTGAGACATATGAACAACTTACATCTGCCTTTTTCAATAAGTTTTTCCCTAGGCACAAAACATCGTCTATTAAGACGCAAATATGCACATTTTCACAACAAGATGGAGAATATTTATATAGGTATTTGGAAAGGTTCAATGATTTATTATCCCAGTGTCCTCATCATGTTTTAGAAAAGGTTAGGCTAGTTCAGATCCTTTATGAGGGTTTAGATTATTCCACAACGACCATGGTTGAGTCTCTATGCACTGGTGGATTTGAAAACCAAACTGTTGATGCGGCGATGGAATTTTTTAATGAAATCGCCGAAAAAACCCAGCAATGGAAAAATAGTAGGGCACCCCAGAAAACAATTCTTTTAAGTAGAGGAAACGTTATTAGGGTAGAAGGAGGCTATGAATCAGATGCCAAAATTGCTGCTATAGCAAAAAGGTTAGAAGCCTTAGAAGTGGGCCAGACTAGTGGTAGAGTGGAGCCTTTTTGGGAAGGCCAGAATATTGAAGAGCAGGCCAATGCTCTTTATAATAACACTAGATTTGATAACCGTCAAAAGATTGACACATATTCAGAAACCTATAATCCTGGTTGGAGAAACCATTCGAACCTTTCGTGGTCTAAGGGCCAAAGTCAAGGTCAGTTTAGTAATTCTAATGCTCCCCCAGGTTTTGGCTATACTAAGAATTCTTCAGGACTAGCTCAGTTTCAGAATCAGTCAGATAAGAAAATCCAAAGTTTAGAGGAATCTCTCGCCTTGTTAACTCAGCAAACTGCAAAATTCCAGTTATCCGTAGAACAGATTCTACAAGCTAGTAACAGGATAGGACAAGAAAATAGTCAGGCTATTTCCGAGTTAAAAACCCAGGTTGGTCTGATAAGTGATTCTTTGAGAGAAAAAGGTAAGTTTCCTAGTCAAACACAACCCAACCCTAGAGGAGTTCATGAATTAGGTGCAAAACCATCGAATCAATTGAATGTTTAGAACCCTTAGAAGTGGTAGAGTTGTAGACAATAAGGTAACCATGCCCGATAGTGAACATACTGTAGTTCACCCCTCAGGATCTCACCTCTCAGGACCAGTAGCTGAAGAGACTGATAAAGTTTCTGATGATGTGAATTCGGTTCCTGAAAGGTCTGATTTTAGGCCTAGAGCCCCATTTCCTCAGCTATTAGTACCAACAAAGAAGGAATCGAACTTTAATGACATAGTGGAGGTTTTTAAGCAAGTTACCATAAACCTTCCCTTATTAGATGCAATTAGGAAATTCCTGCTTATGCCAAGTTCCTTAAGGATATGTGTACGCGAAAGCGAAAACTTAGCGTCCATAAGAAAGCCTTTTTAGCTAGTCACGTAAGTTCAATCATTCAGAACACCACAACTCCAAAGTACAAAGACCCAGGTTCTCCTACCATTGCTTGCACAATAGGTAACTTCCGGGTAGAAAAAGCTTTACTTGACTTAGGAGCCAGTGTGAACTTACTGCCATTCCATGTATACTTACAGCTAGGACTTGGTGAAATGAAACCTACTCAGATGACACTGCAGTTAGCTGATAGGTCTGTTAAAATCCCTCGAGGTGTTATCGAGGATGTTCTTATTGAGGTCGACAAGTTTATTTATCCAGTGGATTTCGTGGTCCTAGATACCCAACCTGTCCCTGACCCAGAGAACCAGATACCTGTGATTTTAGGTCGCCCATTTTTAGCTACGTCTAATGCGATCATTAACTGTCGAAATGGTGTGATGAGTTTATCTTTTGGTAATATGACTATGGAGATGAACATTTTTAATGTCAGTAAGCAACCTCATGAGCTAGATGACACATGTGTTGAGGAGGTGAACATGATAGAAGCCTTAGTTCAGGAGTCATTACCAAACATCTTGTCTGAAGACCCATTAGAAAGTTGTCTATCCCATTTTGGTTTAGATTTTGACGACGATAGCACTATTGAACAGGTGAATGCTCTATTAGATTCTACCCCTGTGTTAGACACTGATAGATGGAAAGCTAGGTTCGAACCGTTACCAGTTTCTGAGACTACCCTAATTCCTTCTTTAGAAGAGCCCCCAAAGTTGGACCTTAAACCACTACCCGATACTCTAAAGTATGTGTTTTTAGGCCCATCTGAGACTTTACCTGTGATTGTAGCTTCCAATTTGGATAGTGATCAGGAAAGTAGGCTAGTAAATGTACTTCAAGACAATAAGGAAGCTTTAGGGTGGACTATAGCAGACATTAAGGGTATAAGTCCTACTGTGTGTATGCATCAGATTCATTTAGAGGAAGACTCCAAACCTTCTAGGGAGATGCAACGTCGACTGAACCCTAACATGAAAGAGGTAGTTCGAAAAGTGCTTAAGTTGTTAGCGGGTATTATTTACCCAATTTCAGACAGTAAGTGGGTCAGCCCTGTTCAGGTTGTCCCCAAGAAATCAGGTATCACTGTAGTCCAGAATGATAATAATGAATTAATCCCAACCCGAGTGACCACGGGATGGCGTGTGTGTATTGACTATAGGAAATTGAACAAGGTCACAAGGAAGGATCACTTTCCCCTTCCTTTTATCGACCAAATGCTAGAGCGATTAGCTGGACATAGTCACTATTGCTTCTTAGATGGCTACTCCGGTTATAATCAGATCGTTATTGCCCCAGAAGACCAAGAGAAAACCACTTTTACCTGTCCCTTTGGTACCTTTGCGTATAGACGCATGCCTTTCGGGCTATGTAATGCCCCTGCAACTTTTCAGCGTTGTATGATGAGCATATTTTCTGATATGGTAGAACGGTTCTTAGAGGTCTTTATGGATGATTTTTCAGTGTTTGGTTCATCTTTCGATGAGTGCTTGCATCATTTGACATTAGTGTTGACTAGGTGTAAGGAAAAAAATTTAGCTTAATTGGGAAAAATGCCATTTCATGGTTAAATCAGGAATT
Source organism: Papaver somniferum (assembly GCF_003573695.1). Classification (NCBI taxonomy): domain Eukaryota; kingdom Viridiplantae; phylum Streptophyta; class Magnoliopsida; order Ranunculales; family Papaveraceae; genus Papaver; species Papaver somniferum. The sequence goes on along the minus strand of NC_039361.1, from coordinate 140,659,060 downwards.
GTGTTAGGGCACATCGTCTCTTCAAAGGGTATAGAGGTAGACAAAGCCAAAGTTGACCTTATTAAGACTTTACAGGTCCCAAAAACCGTAAAATAGGTCATTCCTAGGGCATGCAGGTTTTTACCGTCGATTCATTAAGGATTTTAGCTTGATTTCTAGACCTCTTTGCAATTTGCTTGCAAAAGATGTTAAGTTTGTCTTTGATGATGCTTGTTTAGAGGCTTTTGAGAAGCTTAAAACTTTACTCACTACTGCCCCGATAGTCCAGGCACCTAACTGGAACCTACCCTTTGAGATTATGTGTGATTCTTCAGATTATGCTATAGGCGTCGTTTTAGGACAACGAGAAAACAAATTACTTCATGTGATTTATTATGCTAGCAAAACTCTGAATGATGCCCAAATGAACTACACAACTACCGAGAAGGAACTTTTAGCCATCGTGTTTGCCTTGGATAAGTTTAGGTCCTACCTATTAGGTTCTAAGATCATAATCTATATCATGCTGCTTTGAAATACCTTTTATCTAAGAAGGATACCAAACCTAGATTGATTAGATGGATCCTATTGTTACAGGAATTTTCCCCAGACATTAGAGACAAAAAGGGTGCAGAAAATGTAGTAGCAGACCACTTGTCTAGGCTAGTTGTTAGTTCCCCTAGTGATTCCCTTCCTATAAGGGATAGCTTTCCTGATGAACAATTGTTCTCTGTTTCCCAATCACCTTGGTATGCAAATATAGTGAATTATCTTGTTACTGGTCGAACCCCTCAACATTGGGGTAAGCAAGATCGTTCTAGGTTTTTAGCCGAGGTTAAGCATTTCTTTTGGGACGATCCTTATCTGTTTAAGTATTGTCCGGACCAGATTATTAGGAGATGTGTATCTGAGAGTGACCAGTCTAGTATTATCTCCTTTTGTCATGAATATGCATGTGGGGGTCATTTTAGTGATAAGAAGACTGCTGCTAAGATTTTGCAGTGTGGATTTTAGTGGCCTTCGCTGTTTAAAGATTCCCATAGTCATTGTGTTTCTTGTGAGCGTTTCCAGAAGTTAGGAACCATTTCCCGTAGAAATATGATGCCTTTGAACCCTATTTTAGTGATTGAGGTCTTTGATGTGTGGGGATTGATTTTATGGGTCCATTTCCTATTTCGTTTGGTTATCTTTACATACTTGTCGTTGTAGACTATGTGTCTAAGTGGGTTGAGGCGGTTCCGTGTAAAACGAATGACCACAGGGTCGTAGTCCAGTTTTTGAAAGAGAATATACTTACACGTTTTGGTACGCCGCAAGCTACAATTGGTGATGGAGGTTCACACTTTTGTAATAGACCGTTTAATCCAAATAGGAAAGACTGGTCGTCGAGGCTTACTGATGCCTTATGGGATTACCGTACTACGTTTAACTCGTGTACAACAATTGGAATTTCGCATCAGGGTACTTCCTCCTGTAGTCAATAAGTATGCCAACCAAGGATATTCGTTAGTGCCTTCCAAGGTTCTGTGTAGATAGCTAGGGTATGGAGTAAAAATGTTTTGTGGGTATACCTCTGGTAAGCCCTCCGGAGACAACGCTCCGCCACTAGGGACACCTAGGGGTTTAAAGGCTTATTGCATACGCTAAATGCAATCGACGATGCCTGCGACAGTGAGTTAGGATTTTATTTCTATTTTATTTTTGCTCGAGGACTAGAAAATAATAGGTTTGGGGGTATTTGATAGACACATTTTTGTGTCCGATTTGTCTCGATTCTATATATTGTTAGGGCTCATTTTTGTACTTATTATGGTGTTTTATTTATTTGTAGGTATTTTTGGCCAATAAACGTTTTTGGAAAAAATTGGCTCGAAAAGTTGTCGGAAAGCACCCGGAGGACATTTGCTATTCGGAATCTCACTTTGGATAAGGGGTAACCTAATTACTAAGGGGAATCCCATTTCGAGGCAATTTCTAATCGCACCCCTACACTGGATAAGGGGCAACCATCTTCAACATTTCAAAAACCAGGTTTTGGCGGGAAAATAGGTGCAGTGAAGAACAGTTTTGGCAATCGTGATTTGGAGGAGTTTGAGGTCGATTAAACCTCTGATTTTCATAGGATAGACTCCTTATGGGTCTAGGAATCTGATATGGGTGTTTAAATCGATTAGACTGGGCTCCATCGACGGATTTTTCTCACAACAGAAAATATGGAAAGTCACGTGTGTGACCTGTTTTAGGGAATTGTAGAGAGATTAAAGCGCTGTAAACCTTCCCAAAGATTTGTATCTATCTAAGGAAGAGTTTAGAATAAAAAGGAAAGCTCAGAAACGTGTAGAAATTCTAAAACAAGAAATTGCCGCAACTTGGCCGTGAAGAGAAGGAAAGAGATTTTGGAAGATTTGGGAGAGATTTAATCGGTATTTTTGATATAAATAAATGTCTTGGGTCATATAGAAGAGGTGTCGAGAGTTTGGGAACCTAAGAAGAGCCAGAGAAGAAGAAATCATAGCTTTACCAAACTTTGTTTCTGCTACTGCTGCTGCTGAAGAGGAAGAACGCGAAGAACATTGACGCACAGGAAATAGTCGCAGAACAGTGTCGTTGTTTAACTGCTGAAGAACATTAAGCTGTGAAGGGCAGTCGTATTCTAGGGTCTTAAAATCAGCGACAAAGCAACAGTTTTTCTGTAACAGTTCCATTGTAACAGTTGTTTTGAAACACCAATACATTGTTGCGAACAGTCTATGTTATTACTTATCACTCTTTTAATCATCTTTTGAGAAACAAACACATATTTTGAGATCATGATTAATATGAGGAGCTAAACCCCATTGCTGAGGTGATAGAGGAAGCTATTTTTCCAACAAAAAGTGGTATATTCTATTTTATCTTTTTATTTGCAATAATTATATGATTATTTTCCTTGAACTATTATTGAATATGATTTTTATTTGAGTGATTGTGATCTATTTTGATGGAGTATGCTTAGTTTTAAGACTTTTGATGCTTCATACTTGGTATTTACAATTATTACTTTTGAAAATCTACTTGTTGCAATATTTTAGAATCAAATTAAACAAGAAAATTGCATAAATATAAGTATTGGTTTAATCACTTTGAACTCGGAAAATAGTGGAATCTTAGCCTCAGTGTTTCTTTTAGTATTGATATCATGTTTGATTGAGTTTGCTATAATTTTTAGTGAGTTTTCTATTTTAATATTAGAATTTAAGTCTAATTAATATCCTTCACAAGTATGAGAATCGAACCACTTTTACCACCATCTACAAATCACATCAAAACCTTAATTCTCATCTCCCATGAGTTTGAAGCATCCTTTGAAGCAACATCTCCATCATCAATTATTCTCTGATATTAGTCTCTTATTCTCAATCTCAAATGAAAACCCTAAGTCTTCATCATCACCATCGATCAAACTCTAATTCAATTCCCATACCTCCATTTAAACAGAAACAACCTTAATTTATTGATTCACTACCAAAACATTTCCCCAATGTTAATTCAACACAACCCTTTCGTTCTTTATCTCTTAACAACCCAGCAAACCTTCTATTTCCATCAATATGAAACTCTAATTCCAGTTACGGTTGCATGAGCTTATACTTCACTTGAGATCAAAATCTCAATCCAAGTCTTCAATTAATGCGAACCCATCCTTCAATTCTCCTCTTATAACACTAATTTCATCTCCTAATTCTTCTCTGAGCTTTTCGTAGAAACCCTAGCTTCTAAATCTTTTCCTCCGTCGAGTCTGAATCCACCACAGACACCACCACCATCACCGCCGACTACTGCATGATCTTCTCCACTTTCTGCCGATCACATAACTTTAATTTGATTTCTCTCAACTCGCAGATGAAGAAGAATGAAAGAGAAGAAGAAAGGAAGAGAAGAAGAAGAATGAAGAAAGAGAAAGAGGAAGATTGAATGAACTTATCTACTCGATGGGTTCTGATAAGGCCAAAGGAAAATGATAAAAGAACTCACCCAAATGATATGGGAAGCCCATGTCGGTTTGTTTTTGCCCTTCAATTAATCTGATGAAATCTTTCTTCATCCGGTATCCGAATGACATGTTCGAGTAGTCCATCTCACATAAATTTTCGAGATCTAATCAACGGTACTAATGTTGTATCTAAATCGTGTTAGATTAATTCCTACTAATTAACGTCCGCGTTAGACTAATCGAGTTATTAGCGGCTAAGACGACTCTTGACCGGTCTAATAGCGTTGACGAGCTTAAGGGTCCTTACATTCTCCCCACCTTGTACATTTTCGTCCTCGAAAATCATATCACCCTTCTGATCTTCAAAAACTCTCCACCTTTAAAAAAAAAATCTTAACTCTTGCCTAAGGGCAAACAACATAAAACAAAGCACAAACCTATATGGCTTTCTACAACTAAAATTTGTGGCTCTAAGTTCAATTACACTGAGTTAAGTTCTATCAAATACGGAAGTATAAGTTTCTTACACTGGTTTCTATCTTATAGAATACTTGTCTCTAATTACAAAGGAGATTCATACGAATTTATTTCTAAGTGAATTTATATCTATCGGTTTCCTAATGAATAATACTAAGCTTCTATGATCGGTCATCTCTGAATGCAGTTGCCCTATCAAGGTTGGCCAATCCCAACAATGCCTTCCTACGAACAGAGAAAACACAACCTTCACTATTCTCCAGTGCTAGATTAACTAAGTACAAACTTATTGTGATTAACTAAGTATTAATTTATTTAAGATTAATTAGTCTCTAAACTTTTATCATAACTGGTGTAAGTCTGAAAAATTTTATTTCATAAAATATATAAATAGTTTACATCATTTAAACAATTTAGTCATCTGAATTTTTTTTTTTTTTCAATATAAGTAATCTTAATTCGATTTTACGTCAATTTATAATATTTGATAATTTTAACTTTGTTGTAATATCATATATAAATGTTCCCAATATTATCTATCATAAATTTCCTACTAGTCTAATTATTCGATTACTATTATCAATTGTATTATTATTCTCATTATTCTTCAGTTAATCGTCCAATTGGTACACTAAGCCTTTTTCTAACTATAATTCTACATTAACGTAAAGATTTCTATAATAGATTTTATTTATTCATATTGAATCCGTATTCTATATTTTGTTAAATATTGACGTTGGTAATTTTATGATTTATATCTGAGTCTGCATAAATTTTAACATGTCTTAGATTTGGTATTAGTAATAAATATCTTATTCATAGGTAGATTTATTGTCCTTAAAGTCTAATATGGTTCTAAGCATTCAAGTACTATAAATATCATTTTATGTGTATAATTTAGTGTTTTAGTAAATTATTTACTGAACTAAAGATAATCTGAGTATAAGATTGTTAACAAGTTTAGTCTTTATTTATGCATTATATGTCCTCACGTTTTTAATCCTACCTAATATGTCTTATATTAACTATCTGGTTTGAACGCAAAACACATAATTCTAGTTTGTTATTAGTTAACTTTGCAAAACTTAATCGTACATAGGCACTAATAATTTTCCACAGCTATTTAATCCTAATCGTTATTTTATCGCTATATATTTGTTATTGAGATTTTAATTTAAATTATGCTCAGTATAATACTAGTTTAAATTCTAACAGTTTAAGTTCGTCACACTAATTTTCCATTTCAGAAGATGATTGAATCTATTTATGAAGAAGGATCCTATTCATATACGAATTCATTTTCTTTTAATTCTAATATTACACTAAGCATCTGAATACTATCATTATTACTTCATGAATACTGATTTCATTTAAAGATTTACTGGACTGAAGATAATTTCGACACAAGATAACTAACAAATTGAGTCTTTTTATTTTATATATTATATCCTCGCTTTCTTAAGTCTAACGCCTACTAAGTATTAGGTTAATTGTCTAGTTTAAACGCGAAAAATATATCTCTAATTTGTAATTAGTTTAATTTACAAAACTTAATTGTAAATAAGCTTTATCAATTTCCCATAATTACTTAATCATAATTGCTATTTTTATCGTTATATATCCTAATTAAAATTTTAGCTAAGTTTAATATGGTACTAATCCACAAACGCTAACGTTATGTATTAATATTATTACTATTATTATCATCTACAATCACTATGATAATATTTTGTTATTAACGTTGATGGTCGAACTATTATTCTAACTACTCTTACAAATATTATTGAGTCCTAAAAATATTGTTAACATTTATGTAATTATAATATTTTTACTTTACATAAGTCAATGTGTTCAGTAAATTTCCATGTGACTTACAAGTCCTATCAATAATACTAATCTCACTATTATTATAGTATTAGATTGTCTACGTGTTCATACTTTTTGGATCAATTATTCTCGAATTCTTATGAGCTAAAGTTATTGGTGTACCCTACAATTTTTACCATATACATACAACCAAGCAAACAAATCAATTAATCAAATAATTCTTTTAATTAGTGATAGTTTTTAGTGATTAAGATTTATCTCACTACCCAACCCAGTTCTAAACTAATCTAGTTCACTAACTGGCACTGGCTATTCCTATTGTCACCCATATAAGATCTAATAGTGAGCTCTGATACCAACACTGTAGTGCCCCCTAAGCTAACAGCTGACAAATCCAAGAGATTAGCTAAATAAGAGGCACTATGAATCTAAATCATTTACTTAAATAATCAATTAAGAAATCTGCTACAAAACTTATCCCAAAGTTAACCCCGCTCAGAATATATATACATGAACTTCTCTCAAATGATATATATACAATAGTCATTTGGTTTACAGATACAATAAATAATATAATAAACATAGCAGAAGTTAACTAATTAACGGAGTCAACACTTGTGGCTTTCGCTGCGCAACTCGGACCTGTCTCTGAAAACTGAAAGTGGGAATAATTAACATTTAACTTCTAAGTAATCATAAACAAGATTAAGAAAAACAATAATGTTTTCCCAGACATTAAATAGTGACCAAGTCACTGAGATACACAAACACGAGTATGGACAAACTCTTTCTTCAAATAATGTATACTATGGTTGTGCAATTCCGAACTCGCAAATCCACACCTAATCGTAAATATGGATGTCGACAATTCCGAACTCGCAAACTGTCGACCGATATAAGCATAAAAGCTGAATTCATGTAGATATAAATATGAAAGAGCATATCCTCGTAGAAGTAAACAAACATGTATATAGACAAACTCCTTCTTCAAACAATGTATATTATGGTTGTGCAATTCCGAACTCGCAAATCCACACCTAATCGTAATATGAATGTCAACAATTCCGAACTCGCAAACTGCCGACCGATATAAGCATAAAAGTTGAATTCATGTACTTATAAATGTGAAGGAGTGTATCCCATATACCACAAGTGGAAATTCGTATTTCCCATAACAATTCATATGACAAACAAACATTACAAGTCCTTTCCAATCCATGGAAAGATTAACAAAATCAACAGAAGTATAGTAATGCAATTTAAACAAAACATGGAATGCACACTAGACAATGCATGAGTTTGTTAAGCATAAAAGTTTGTAAAAGAAACAAAAATGGTTACAAAAGAGTCAAATGTATCCCCACCTCTTTTCATGACAAGCCACGCCTACCTCGAGATCCACGATCCACTGGTTCATCCTCTGAATCGATCGTTGTTAATATAGTCTAACTGTTAATCACACAAGAACTCTAAGAATCTAGCCAAAAGGCTCACACAAGAAACATACAAGTCTTTCTAATGATTCTAGTCCCATTTAAGGTTCTACATCTTTTATTTATCTATCTTTAGCATATCTAAGGTTTATTAATTGAATTAGGTTGGTTCTAAAGTCCATTATCTAAGTCTTATGAATATCTACATCTTTGTAGAAGAAGTAAAAAGCTAGTTCGGACCCCAAGAGGTCCAAAATGTCTACTTAGGAAAACTTCCCTAAGCCCAAGTCCATTAAACAAGCCCATTAACTAAAGTCCAGTCCATCTGAGTCAACTAACAGTCACTAACGGTCAATAGGTCAACTAACGGTAAACGTTAGTCAACAATCAAGGTCAGGTCTAGACAACCGATCCAACTCGGTCAAGGTCAGGTGAACTGGTCAACTCAGGTCAAAAGAGAAACTCAGTGAGTTAACACCGATTCAACTCAGTCAGATACTGAGTCAGACAAGTCAGCTAGACCGACTGGGATGATTAACAAGCCTATAACTCAAGAACAGAAGTCTAAACAATCACTAAACATTCGTTCATTCAAATAGAAATTAATAATCCAATACAGTTGTAATTTAAGCCTACCTGCAATTGCAGTTCCAAGCTTTCACAACAATCTAATTGTTCTTTAGCATACCAACTAACTTTCAATTCAGACACACATATATATTCATCTCAAGAACACTGCACCTCATCTCAATACACCAGCATTATAACCCCAATTCCTTTTTACACTCCAATTGCACATTCATATTCCATCAACTGCAACCAAATGTTGGTCTGGTCCATTTCAAATCAGTACCAAAGCATCTCATCACAAACACAATGAGTTAAACATCACTGCACAATTCATAATTGCATAACAGACACGCACGAACACCACCACAATAGCATCAGCATCAGCACCTGCTGTGACTCCATTCCAATACCAATAGAACCATCTAACAACCAATCAAAACTACACAAGCCATCTCACCTAAGTCTCTTCCTGCACAACCTATAAACTCAGTAATACCATTCTCCCCATCTCAAACATACCATTTAACATTCATCTAACTCTTCATTACATACCCACTCCACTCTCAACAGCAAAATATACACACACATAAATCATAGCCTCACCATTAGCTATACTTGCAATTCATTCACAAACCTTTAGCATCATTACACAACCACTATCCCAATCATTTTCAATACCACCAGTTCAACATTACATCCACCTGTATGCAGTTCCATTCCATAACCACTTCCAAAACATGGCATATCCCATTTCTAACACACTCAACCAATAATAGTCTTCCCTGAATTGATGTTCCACCACCCACTGATGCTGAAACCCTAATTCTCATCTCCTATGAGTTTGAAGCATCTTTTGAAGCAACATCTCCATCATCAATTATTCTCTGATATTAGTTTCCTATTCTCAATCTCAAATAAAAACCTTAAGTCTTCATCATCACCATCGATCAAACTCTAATTCAATTCTCAGACCTCCATTAAAACAGAAACAACCTTAATTTATCGATTCACTACCAAAACATTTCCCCAATGTTAATTCAACACAACCCTTTCGTTCTTCATCTCTTAAAAACCCAGTAAACCTTCTATTTCCATCAATATGAAACTCTAATTCCAATTACGGTTGCATGAGCTTATACTTCACCTGAGATCAAAATCTCAATCCAAATCTTCAATTAATGCAAACCCATCCTTCAATTCTCCTCTTATAACACTAATTTCATCTTTTAATTCTTCTCTGAGCTTTTCGTAGAAACCCTAGCTTCTAAATCTCTTCCTCCGTCTAGTCTGAATCCACCATAGACACCACCACCATCACCGCCGACTACTGCATGATCTTCTCCACTTTCTGCCGATCACATAACTTTAATTTTTTTTTTCTCAACTCGCGGACGAAGAAGAATGAAAGAGAAGAAGAAAGGAAGAGAAGAAGAAGAATAATGATGAAACATAAAGAGGAAGATTGAATGAACTTATCTGCTCGATGGGTTCTGATAAGGCCAAAGGCAAATGATAAAGGAACTCACCTGAATGATATGGGAATCCCAGGTCGGTTTGATAGCAAAATGACTATTTTTCCCTTCAATTAATCTGATGAAATCTTTCTTCATCCGGTATCCGAATGACACGTTCGAGTAATCCATCTCACATAACTTTTCGAGATCTATTCAACGGTACTAATTTCGTATCTAAATCGTGTTAGATTAATTCCTACCAATTAACGTCCGTGTTAAACTAATCGAGTTATTAGTGTCTAAGACGACTCTTGACCGGTCTAATAGTGTTGACGAGATTAAGGGTCCTAACAAGAAATCATTGGAAACTCTGGCGAGGCAAAATACTGCTACAAAATGGACGTCCAGAATGGCTAGAACAAATTAAACTCCCTAAAGGCGCGGGCAAGAAGGTCCAGAGATACCGATAACTTGGCTGAAGTTCATGACTACATGTCCCTAAATAATGAACCAACACACTCGGTCGATGCCCCAGTCTCGAGCAACACCATAACCTCAGGACCGCATGCGTGGCCCTTATAGCAATCACAGGACCTCCCTGATGAGGTATTAATCGAACCTAACTTCCACACCGAGGTCAAGGTCACCCATCTATAAAGAATGGCACTATTAAAGAAAGCAATGAAGAAAATCATCCAGGGACTAACCCAGAATGCGGGATAGCACCACCAAACCAACATGCGATCTCTAAGGAGTCGGGCCAAGTACTCTCATGGCATGACATATCGCAATCGGCGATATTAAACATAAGTAAGACGTCGAGGAGATATAAGAGCAAAAAAGTCAATATTGACACCCAAAAACTCGTGGAGGACTCTTCACATAACAGTCTACAAAAATTTGTTATTTAATGGCTCACAGACGCCGCACCCATAGGCGCACTATTATTCCTGATGGATGGATATTCGGGTTACAACCCCCACACTAGCAAGACTAGAATGCAAGACTATCATCGGCCTTGCAGCAAAACACACTTCGAGCAAACAATGATGCCCACCCTAGAAGGACACGATGCGCACAAACGAAGGCATACCCTAGCCAAGATCCCTAGTGCTACACTGAACCCTTGGACATTAACCAAGAAGGCAACAAACATCGCCGAGCCCTATCAGGCTAATACAGGACAGCATATCACTAAGCAACCTTACTTTACAAAGTGGTCTGAAAGCATAACCCAAAGGTTGCTCAAATCTAATAAGGAAGCATTAACGCACCCATAGCATACCTCTTACCCAGAGCAACATACATCCCATGAAGGCTGATGTATAGAAGGTCCACATATGAGGCTATGGATTCAAGCCCCTACTTGTAAGCAGGTCATGAAACCTCCCTCAAAATGTACTAAGGGTTCATTGAACCCTCTTTTGAAAATAATAAAACTACTCTTTTTGTGTATTTTTTTGTTTACATTACAGTTTCATTCCTTAAATTAAATTTTTATTATTAGAGTGTATTTCTACCTTTTTGCTTTATATACGCATCTAGGTTAATCACATCATACTTGCATTTCCAAAAAAAAAAAAACACAAGTCCATCAACAACTATGGCATGGTGCTGGCCACACCTTCCATTCCACAGAGAATGATGCGGGTAAATAACCTAAGCTACCTTACACGGACGATAGACCTAAGGTAATGCCATCACGATCACAATATCGGATGATGTCCTGCCATAACAGGAGATACCCAGATTTGGGATACTTGTCAGGGCAAGAACCGCTCAACCAAGGTATCACCCTTCGAAACATGCTTCAGCAGTAAAATCATGGGAAAAGTGTAACCTACCATGGGCACTATTAAAAAGACCTACAACAGCACAGAGGATAAGTAAAAGTTGTTACAACCACGGCCGAACACCATAAGAGGTGACATATCCAATTAAGGAACTGATCACTCCTTGGATACGTCATCCTAGGTTGGACCAGCAATGTATACTTAAAAGTCTTTCAAAGCCAATAACGAAAGACTATTGTACGATTAAAAGAAAGATGTCACTAACTATACTGTTAAAGAAATTAGCAGAAAATATCAAGGTGCCTCCCACATACGAGGACTTATCAAAGTATAAGTAACAAAATAACGCGTCCCACAATTGAGGACTTTCCAAGAATACGAAAATGTTTTCATAAAGGAGCATATGAACCTACCAAATTATGTTCAGTACATACAATGCCGGAGACCAAAAGAAGAAACTTAGACGTCCACAAAAGGCACCACTTACAAGAATGAAAAGACAGATAAGATCAGGTCTGTCCGCCATCAAGAGCATCTTGCTCAGAGCCCACTCGATCCTCGGCATCAGTAACATTCTGCTCAGGCTCGGGATCGACAACAGGTGGAGGAACCACGATGTTCGCAGCAGCAGCCGCGGCAACTCGTTGACGCTCCCGGAGAACGACAACACTACAGGCTTTTGTTATCAAAGCCTTGTACTCCGCATGAAGGTTGCTCCGCTTCTCATCCTTCTCCACACGTTCAGCCACCAATTCCTCTTCATACTGGTTCACCAACTCGTTAAGCTCCTCATCGAGGCTCCGCCTAGCAGCTCTCTCTTCCTCCAGTTTCTTTTCCAACTCGGCCTTTTGCTTGCAAGCCTCTGCAAGGACAAAATAAAAATGATCAATCTGAGCAAGATGACAGGACAGGACAATGCACCAAATTACTAATGAATAAACCATCATTCTCAAGTAAAACCGCGGCCAAATTCTGTTCTAATCGAATTTTTTCAGTGTCTAGAGCACTAATCCTTGCTTCCACAGGAGTTACAGACGCATCACCATGAGGGCATGATAACATATGCCTATCATGATCCCTCTCAAGTGCGATAAACTCCCGCTTGAGTTGTATCAATGCTTTTCTATCATCCTCAGCTTGCGCCAATCGGGGCATTTGATTGCACTGCCAATCAATAAGTTGATCCTTCTGCAGACGAAGAATCTTGATCTCATCCGAACGATCCACAACTACCTTCTTGTCCTTGTGCAACAACCCCTGAATCTCCACAATACGATTCTGATGTACTTCTACATCCTCCTGCAACTTTGCATTTTCCTACTCTAAGGAATCAACCTTACACTGGCGCGCACTCACATCGAGTTTATGACTGCAACGCTCTCTAGCATGTCTATGACCAGCATTATCAAACTGCTCCTCCAACCGTTTGACCGTAGCTACCAATACATGGGATAATTCAGGAGTCTAATCCCTACCATGGAGATGCAAAATTAATAAAACGGAGCAGACAAATACCTTCTAATTCCTTCTTATCCTGATGAAAAGTTAATGCCTCATCCTTAGCCATCTCCAAAGCAGAAGGAAGAAGTTGAACCTCTTGTTCAGCAGTTTTGACTTTCCTCCTAGCAACACGAGTCTCAGACAGCATACCAATCCTCAAATTGTTGCTCTAGAACATCCAGATAACAATACCAGTCAAGACTGGGGCAAAAAATAAAAGAAAAAGAAACTAAAGCTGATTAAAATAACAAAGTTGTTCACCACATACCGATAGCACAAGTTGTTGCTTTGCGGACTTAGGCAAGGAGGTTAAGATACGAGCTTGCTAATCCTCTCTCAGCTGAGCATACTTGTCTGAGCACAACACCTTCATCGCCTCGGACCCACCACTAAATCAAAGTGTAGCGGAAGAAGCACTGGATGGATTCGCTGGAGCAGTAGGAAAACCACTAGCATAATTACTCGGTACACCAGGAGTGCCACCCATCGAAACCGTAACAAGGCTACTGCTTACGTTCTTCCCACCACCACGAGCACTAGCATCGGGGAGAGCACCCTTGTCAGCAATATCTCTCTCCTGGGGAAGACTCCTTTCCGATCCGAAGGCGGCATCGGGATCAACGGGATCGTTCAACAAATCCTGATCAAGATCATCTAAGAACGACTCAGTAAGATCCAATACTTCATTCTCACCAAACAGAGCACCAATATCCACTTCCATGGAATGCTCGGCCATATCTGTAGGAGCATTTGATGGCCCAGAACCATCAGTTAACCCCTCCTCTGCCAAAAACACAAAAGCAATGGCTGCTAAAGCAAAAAACAGGGGCAAGGTATATATATATATATACGTCAAAGCGTTAAGACAGTATTTTTTACCTTAGCATCCTCAACAGCCCGAGCAGACCGAGACAAACGCCTACGAGAAACGACACATTTAAGCTCCCAAGGCCTACAGGATGGCAGGTGGGCATGCATCTCAGGAATGCAAGGAAGAACATTTCCAATCTCATCCCAACCCAAAACGTAAGGCCCCACAACCCGAATAGGATCAACAAGCCACTTGGGATCGTGAGTCTTACGAAGCGTATGTTGGTTGGAAACAGGAGGATCCAAGTCGGTCATAAGCAGAGGACCTCGGACGCCCTTCTGAGCTCTAGAAATCCCAACTCCAAAGTCATCATAAGTATCGGACTGATGAAACCAATAGTTCTCCACAAAGTATCAAAAGTATACAAATCCTTTTGAGCGGGAACGAACTGATTCAACTCGTGCTCGGTAATCTTACCTTGACTTCGGCGATTACATTCTCGGGCGATCCGATAAAAATTACCATTAGGCTGAAATATGGCTCGTTGAGGTTCAAGCTTACATATCACCTCATACTGAAAAGGATTTAGTGGACAATATAGGGGAAGATGAAGGCCGGCGTCGAGTTGACCCACCGCGACAATGATTTCATTAGGACCACACGGGTTCTTCTCAAAAAGATCATTTGAAAGAACACCAAACTGACCCTCAGGAGTGGCAAAGGATATCCGGAACTGTTGAAGACGATGTCTAACCCTCACCGATTCCAATAATGCCTCATCAGAGGTAGCGGAGGAACGGTCGGAACTCGGATTTCTCATCGGAGCTTTCCCAGTGTTGCTAAAAAGCAAACATAAGAAAGAAGTTAGAACAACGGCAAACAAAGTAAAGAAAAGCCAAAAAGGATAACCAAAATAAACATACACCGGTAATAAAAACCGGCGACAACGGAAGTAAAACTTCACAGTCGAAGAAAAATAAGGAAATCATCAATCAAAGTAAACATGACGATTACAGAACCCAAGAGAAGAAGTGAAGCAATGACGAGAACCATTGATACCAACAAACATGATGATTACATAATCCAAAAATAACGATTGGAGAAAACAAAAAAAAAAGCAAGGAAAGGGGACCATACCGTCTTAGGGAGCGAGATGGGGAGTTTCTCCCAGACATCATAAACGTCTTTATAGGAGACAAGAAGTTAAGAAAAAACAGTAACAGACAAAGAAGAGAAAGAATGAAAAAGTTCTGAAGTCTGAAAAGAGATATTAAAGGCGACATTCTATCCTCCCAAAAGATTTTATAAGAAACCGAAGGACCACCAACCGGCGCCTCAAGTCCAGCGGGTAAAAGCGCATTAAAAGTGCAGACGTGGCGGACGTGGCGAAAAAGACGGGACGATTACATAGTTTTCTTCCCATCATGCCCTCAGCAAGTTGCAAAGAAAAGGAGCAAAATGTGTGGGTAAAATACCCGATGGCCATGTGTCAACATCTCATGGGATGAATACATGATAGGATGATGAGATAGGAGCATCGGATCATCCTCTAAAAAGTAGAGTTTGTCTGAACCAAGGCGTCTGCACGAACGTCACATGAATGACACGTGTAAGGAGTAGTCTAATCTGCTCAGATGGTCAAGTCTAAAAAGCAATAACGCATTTAATGAAGGATAAGAACAAGACGTGGGTAGATCTACATTGTGACAGAAGACTCGGACGAACTATACTATGACCCAGAGGTGATAGAGCACGAGGTTCTCCATAGAAGGGTAGCGCGAGGTAAAGAAGAGCGAGAAGACTCGGAGGGATAACCAGGCAAGCCATCACGAGGGGTAATATAGAACCAGTCCGAGGCAACAAGGGCGGTGAATGACAGCTCACCCAACTCGGACGATGAAGCCACCACGAGTTTATTTAGCCTATAAATACCAGTCCATGTAGAAGCAGATGGACAACTTATGTAATATTAGATGGTCTTTCTACAGAGAATTCCTGAGAGAGATCTAGATAGAGATAAAGTGAGAAATCTAGGAGAGATTTGTAACTCTTTCAAGGGTAAGACCTTATAATCAATAAGAAAACATCTTCTTTCCCGTGGATGTAGGTCTTCATGGCCGAACCACGTTACATGATTGTGTCAATCTTTACATTTCATGCTCTTTACATATTGTTCATCTTTAATCTTGTATGTTTTAGTAGTTTTCAGTCTTTAATTTCACTTGGATGTAGTCATCAGAAAAGATGCAACTACAATATTAGTATAAAATAGATTGTCAACCCCAAATATTGCAAAGCATACAATGTGCTTCCCGTCAAAGAAGTAATCAAGGAAATGTCATAAGCCATTATATAGGAATCGATATTTGATATTAGATACATTAAAAAACTATGTTATTAATATAAAATAGATTGCCAACTCTAAATAATGTAAAGCATATGAAGTAGTTCCCATCAAAGAAAGTGTAATTAAGGAGCACACATATATATTTTTCTTCATAAGTACTTGCTTTAAAAATAAAGCGGCTAATTCAACTGTTTTTCCAGGCTCCAACTTCTTGTAGTTGAATGAAAAATCACACACATTATACAGTTGTCTTGATATCTGACATTAAAGACACTAAAAATAACACGATATTAGTATAAAATAGATTGTCAACCCCAAATATTGCAAAGCATACAATATGCTTCCCGTCAAAGAAGTAATCAAGGAAATGTCATAAGCCATTATATAGGAATCAATATCTAATATTAGAGACATTAAAAAACTATGTTATTGATATAAAATAGGTTGCCAACTCTAAATAGTGTAAAGCATATGAAGTGGTTCCCATCAAAGAAAGTGTAATTAAGGAAGCACACATATATATTTTTCTTCATAAGTACTTGCGTTAAAAATAAAGCGGCTAATTCAACCGTTTTTCCAGGCTCCAACTTCTTGTAGTTGAATGAAAAATCACACACATTATATAGTTGTCTTGATATCTGATATTAGAGATGCTAAAACTAACACAATCTAATTAAAAAATAGATTGCCAACCCTAAATATTGCAAAGCATGTAACTTGCTTCCCATCAAAGAAGTAATCAAGAAAATGCACTGATATATCATATATCTTTCTTAAGAATCATAAACTTGTGTTAAGAATCAAGCGACCAACTCTAGTTCTCTTCCAAGCTCCAAGTCCGTAAAGTTGAATGAAAAATCATGCTCATCATGTAGTTGTATCGATATTTGATATTAGAGATACTAAAAATCGATATTAATAGAAAATAAAATTTTAACCCTAACTAGTGCAAAGAATATGAAGTGTATCCGTCGAAGATTATGTAATAAAGTAAATACAATGACATATATTTCTTCAGAAATTATATACTTGTGTTAAGAATCAAGCGGCCAACCCAACCTAGACACCAACTCCTTATAGTTAAATGAAAAATCACAATCATATATAATTGTATCAAGTGTATGATATTGATGACATTAAAAGAACACACGATATAACATAAAATAGTTTTCCAATTCTAAATAGTACAAAACAGATGAAATGCTTACCGCTAAAGAAGTTTTAATCAAGGAAATGAACTAACTCCCACTAAGACTCTGTTTGATTGGTACTTTAACCGCAAGGATTGTCTACTAATTATTGATTGGAGTACTTTATTGGCAAAGGGAATCTAAATTGTATTGGTTACTTAAATAATGTGGTTGTTGGAATTTTAGTGATGCTATGGCTAATTTCATTATGCATGGACATTATTTTGGCTTGAAACAAAACAGAGAACCCTATTGGAATTGAACGATTAAAGATCCCTTTTTTTTACACCAATCATAGGTCAAGTTAACGAAGTGTCATTACGCACGACATGGTCTAAAAAACAAAGCAATTTCCTGCGTATAGCCAGTTCGAGAAAGAAAATGAATAATAAGTATAGGTTTCTAAGAAGACAATAATTCAATAATCTAGCAGAACCCCATCCAAAATATCCGAAAAAATTTATAAATGAAAGCCAAGAGATAGTAGAATGCTCTTGGGACAATAACTTAACAATGTTGCTTGAGATTTACATCCACCCTTATTCCTATTTGGTTCAACATAAAAATGAAAATGGTGGACGGGGCCAGTATTAACCTGGTTTATAATTATATATTCACTACTACATCATCGAAAATACTTGTACATATTTAGAGAATATATCTAAGATGATACAAAGAATTGTTCATTTTAAAAATATTCAAACATAAAACAGACCCTTGTTTGTCGAAACCACTTTGGCCCAATACCATATTACTGCAACATGAATATTCTACAATCATGGTTTTTTTATGCCATGGTTCATTGTCAAGGTTGGTGTTTGACGAAGTTACCATGATGAGGTATTCCTGAAACACACTTCATGAGGGATTCAATGACAACCCTCACTGTTAGTAAATTATCACTGTAAATAAGAACGTCGCGATCAATTGGTAGACCCTAATTGGAGATCATATATCTTGCCAGTGGTTACCACATCCGATGCTGGTGTTTCGACAAATCTTTGATGTTAATGAACAAAAATATTGAAGTACCGGAAGATGCTTTACCCATGCTTCAACCTCCAACCACAAAAGGTATTTGCATAAAACAAAGTGTTAGAGCATTGCTCGGTTGAACCCACCAAGCGTTGGTATGTCAAGTTTGGTTGTCATATTTTAGTGTCAAAACTCATGTTAAGAGTCGCTTGATTATGTACTAGAGTGAACTTCGTATAGGTTAGCTTGAAAATATTAGGATATGAGACATTAAAAGTATTGCGAAGTCTTGAAGATGTGAAGAAGCAAGGAGCTACAACGACAACAATCATCCTTCCACTTGAGGTTAGTGATATTTGACTTGAATTGTTTCATTCCCTAACGTATCTTTCAAGTCGTGCATATTGAAAACATAACTGCGAAGCATATTTGAACTCTAGATAGACATAGTATTAAGGAATACAATACGAGGTTTATTGCTTAACCATTAAAATTTGTAGATAAGATATCGCCATAATCATTTGAATGCTATTATGATTATGTATGGGTATGAGGTGAGGATTTCATCCTAGGGAACAATGTTTACATGTGTTATAAGGAAGTAAGTTCATAAACTTGTTTGTGAACCGAAAATGAAATTGACAGGTGTTATTGGTTTTGTTATTCATTGCATATCTTATGAACAACCAATATGTGTGATAGAGTATAACCGCTCACAACTTGTTGTGTTCTTGGTAGAACTATTCACAAAGGCCTGACTTATGTATTGGTATAACTTTTATTAGTAAAACCAATTTTAAGTAATCACCTGTGGTATGATCGGATGTTGTATGTCTGACCTTGTAAGGGAAAGGGAACCGATCCTTGTAAGGGGTGCAGTACATAAAAGGGAACCGATCCTTGTATGAGGTGCCGCAAGGTTTATAGCAGAAAAGGGAACCGATCCTATGGACATGTGCAACACATATAAGTTTGATACCATATATATGTGGGGAACCGATCCTAGTACCTAGTCAACCGAATCTTTGGGAAGCTAGTGTGACTATGTGTAGTACTCACATGGAGGTAGAACCGAAACTTGTTTTGGTAGAACTGTAAACCCATGATTGTGATTGAATGTTGGTTTCATCAATCACATAGTTCTTGAAAGTCACATGAACCAATTATAAACTTGTTTGGAAGTGTGGAAAATCGTTCTCCGGAAGAAGATTGTGTCAAGAAAAGTTTACATAACTTACAATCTCCTCATATGGCTATGAAGTCAAAACAGGTGCCATTCAATGCTTCATATCCACGAACCAGTACATTTTGTGGAAAAATGAATCATTATGCTATCCATTGCTTTGCCAGGAGGAAACAGATTTCTAAACTTCATAATTTGCTTCTTCCCACTGTCAATGGAATAAATACTCTGTTGACTACTGCAGTGAATCATATACCCACAAAAAACCAGAAACTTTATAAATATGATCTCTTTCCTAGAAATCGTTACAGGGCTCAAATGCATTCCAGTGTTGCTGATAAAAGCATTCCCTGTGTTTATAAGGATGTTGGTAGTAAATATAAGTCTAGAAAATGGATCCCCTTCTATCTTGATCCTCTTGAACCGGTTGCAAGAGGTCTTAGATTTAGTCCTTAGAGAATATCTTCTGACAGATATGCTGAACTAGCCGAGTCTTACTTCTCTGAATTGAGTACCAATCAAATAAAGAAGGATAAACAAAGACGATAGTCATTTAATGAGATAAAGGCTCATACTTGTGTAAATTAATCACAAGGTTGATATCTCACCTACCAAAAATCCTAGTTGTATGAGAATTGAATAGGTATACTCTTAGCAAAGTGGCTCTGATTATCTAACTAATTTATTATCATTCTTAGATGAATAATTAGTCATACACTTTTACATGAGTATTTTTTTAATCTTTCACTTTTATTAGATATCCTTCTTTGCTTTCAAACTTAGTTTTTTTTAAATCTAAAAGCATGGGCTTTTTCATATGGGATTTATGAACCATCCTCTCACGGCTACATGTACGGTTTTGGGAGTCTTTCACGAACCTGTCTTGTAAACCCTATATCTCTCGAATCATAGTTATATACCTATACTATTGAGTTGAACTTCTCACTCTAGGTTTTATATTACCAATGGCGTCTTCCTCCTGCTCATGGGATTTACCTGAAGACTTCGTTGATAATGGGGTATATTTCGAGTTCGATAAAGAGAAGGGAACTGTTGTTCAAGTTGAGGGATCCTTTCCTCAATCTCCTGATTCCTATTCGGATAGTGAGGAGGTTGAAGAGATTTCGTCTGATGTAGTTCTTGACTTTCTAAAGAACTTTGAGGCTGCAAAACAACAACTTGTTGATGACCCGTGTTAAAGAACTTCCCAATAAGGATATTCTTCCCAAAGTTGCAGAGGATACTGTCGTTCACAAGCTTGAAAACCTCAAGACTCATGAGGATCCAGAACCGTCTATATGACTTTAGTTCGTGTTCGGCATTAGCATAAAAGTCTGTTTTTGATTTAAGTTTGCCTGGTAAATCTTCTATTTTTCTGTTTTTGTTTAGAAGAATAACTATAGTTTGGAATAGCTATCATTGTGATTACACATATCTATATCCAACGTTTTCATCTTCATGTTTTTTAGATTTATTGGTTTAAATTCTAAATTGGTTTGGAAGATGATTTTTGCAGTATTAATCTTTATGGTTTTATATATTGCAATTGTTTATGGGATATGTGTGTTTTTGTTCGTGAACTAGGATTGTCCCATATCTTGTCAAAAGTAAAGTCTTTCGTAAGTCGGTATTCTTATATTGATAAAGGAATGAATGAACTTTTGACAAATACAAAAGTTAAGCATATATTGTCAATTATTGACGAAGATAGGTTAAAATCTTTTGTTTTCAAGGATTATGTCTATTGTATGTCATGGTGCAAATTGTGATGGAAAATAGAATGAATCCTTGTGTATTCCGCAGTAATTGATCTTCCCTAATCCATATTTTATGTATTACTGTAAGGCTCCTTAATGTATCTTATGTTGAGCACTAAACAACCATGTTGATTATTTTTATGATTAGCCTTGTTGTTGTTCCGTAAGGTAATTTATGTCGAGTAATGAGCGATTAATTCTTACATATTTACTACTCAAAATATATATTGTTGGTGCTTATTTTGGTATTTATTGTGTTTTTGTAGGTAAATGAATAAAATGGGCTCTTCAAAGAAAATCGGCTAAACCTAGGATTCCAAGAAGAAAATATGGACTACGGAGTACAGGGGTCGTGGATACTTTTGGATCTAAATGGGATGGGCCCAATTTAAGTTAGTGAAGGAGATGATGGGATGAAGTTAGTTTAAGAAATTAACATGCTCGGACATTTTGGTCTCGTGGATTTTAGGATGAAGGACTTGGTGATTAGTTCTCGAAGGATTTAGGAGATATCACGTAAAATGAAAAATCCTACTCAATAATTAATGTACGAGGTATGTCGACATGGTGGAGGAAGAAAGGAAACTAAATATCTTTTGCAACTAAAGAAGATTGATTTTGAGCATAATATATACTTCACCACATTAATACATGACATCTGTTTTGGAATTGAGATAATGACAAAATGAGTACTTACCTCGTACATAATATCAGTATGTGCTCATATAATATTTTCTTTCCCATGAAAAGAAAAGCAAGTGGTCGGACATGTGGCGAGTCTTTATTAGGTGATATTGTGTATTCTTATACAAGTGCACACTCCCATTGGACATGACATGTGGAAGAGAATTAAAAGAGGAAGGTTAGATTTTGTTGAAATCTATATATTGATGTCGAGAACAGGAAACCAGGGGAATTATTGGAGAGCCGGTAGCCAGTTTCATAATTTTCTTTTATTTCTTCTATTTAGTTTTCTTTATAATAATGAGGAACTAGAATCACATGCTGGGATTATGGAGGAAGCGTTGTTCCAATAATAAAGTGGTATTTTCTTATTAATTTATTATTGCAATTTCTTTATGATTATTTGCACTGAACTATAATTGATTATAATATTTTGATTTAATTAGTTGTGTTCTCTCTTGATGGTGCATGCTTAGCTTAGAGCTCTTGATGTTCCATAGTTGCGATTAACAATTAATATTTTGGAAATCTAATATTGGCAATATCTTAGAATCAAATTGAACGTATGAATTGCATAAATATTGTTGTTAACTGAATCACTTAAAAATTGGTCAATGGTGGAATCCATAGTCTCAGTTCTTTCCATAATCTTAAATCTTAAATCAATCTTCACAAGTCCGAGAGAACGACAACCTTCTTACCACTATATAAAATTCGATCAATTTTTGGCGCCACCGACGCGGATTTATTTATAGATTTGTTTTTAGGTTTTATTTTATTTGTTCTTTTTTACGCGTTTTGGTATTTTTGTTTGCTTTCAGATTTGGAGCTAAGCTAAAGGAAAAGAGAAAGTGCTGAAAAGAATGGAAAAGCCCAAAAAGGAAAGAAAAGAGAAATCCAAAAGTAATGAAGAAGAAGATTTTGTAAATAATTTTTTTTTTTTTAGAAACTGTAATTAAGGTTTTTATTTTTGTAATATTTTATTTTTGGACATTTTTTTTTCTTCTTTTCTTTTGGACATTGAACATTGGACTTTATTTTTAAAACCCTACGGAAGGGTAGTTTTAAATAAACTGTTTGCAGAGAAGGACGACGATTACGATATCGCCTCGGCCCCTCGGGTTCGTAAATGACATAGGAGTCGTGGCCCGAGTCGACTTCAACGGTTCATCCCTCATATGGAACGGGAGGTAAGAATTCTAAACACCCGTGAATCCCCTGTAAGCGGGTTTACTGGATGATTTCGTATGCATATATGTTAAGGACCTGAAATCAAATTTAATTTTCTATTAAATGGCAAGGCCTGGCCAAATCAAGATAAGGACTCGGATTTCATCATCGTTTCCTTCTTGCCCGCCTTAGGAACACGTAAACTACGCGAACCTAAGCCTTAAAATTTGGAGTAGAACGAGACCGATAGGGTAACGAGCTTATTATGGAATTCGTTCGGAAAATATTGGTTACTCTTTTGAGCATACTTTGAAGTTCATGATGGTTTCTGTGAGTTGAATACACCGCCTTGTAACGTCGGTGAGGCCTTGGGTATCAAAGCACCATTGAGCTTCCCTCGTCTCTATTCAACTTACTTTAACTCGGATCGATTCTAGAGAGGTTTGCTCAGATTGTAATGAATTCTTTTTCGAAAGAATAAAAGCTGGTCTAAAAACAATCTAAGGGAGCCTTCATGCTTTTTGTTTGCTAGATAAAATAGGTTTGTTGTGGTCGAGTCGGCCTTCTTTGTGTTTGTTTAGGATTCCATTGCAGTTAGGATGTCGAACTGGTATAGCCAATACAATGATTATTCGACTAAACAACATGAACATTATTCTTTTTATGACCATAGTATGAATAGTGGTTGGAAACACCAAACTTTTGAAGGTTATGGCTCATACCATGGTGATCCCAATTACTATTCACATGAATACCGGTCATACGAGCAAAATTCCTATAATTCCTCTTCTCTAGATGAGGCACGTAAGATACTTGAGTCAACGCGTAAGTTACATCAGTCGACACATAAGTCAGCGGACACATATGACTTAGTTATAGACGAAAGAACTGTAACAATAAGTGAACCTTCTTTAGAAGATAACCTCAGGAAGTTAGCTGAGTCAACATGTAAGTTAACTGAGTCAACACGTGAGTTTGCTGAGTCAACACGTAGGCTTGAGTTAGAGACGGAAGAAAGAATTGCTCGAATTGCACTGAATTGCCAATACATTGCTTCAAAAATCAACCTTGAAAATGAGGAAAATTTTTATTTACATAATCAAGATGACAAGGATAGAATTGGAAGAAATACTTTAGATGAGGTTCAACCATTTTCATGTTATTATGATTATGATGAGGATAGTGCTGATGAAGAATCTGAAATATTTAGGCATAGTGATCAGGAATTTGTTACTCCAACTGAGCTTTATAATGATAATATTATATCTAGTTCAAATCCAAATAATTTTAATAATTATTCACCTATTCAAAAGGACGAGGATTTGACTAAAGATAAGACTTCCTTAGATGATGTAGTATTTCCTTTTGATTACGAAGGCGATGATAGTTTAGAGGAGAGGGTTTATCCTGAGAATATTGTTTTCGAGTCTAGCGATTTAGAAAGATTAGTCTTAGAAAAACAAAATGAAATCGTAGAGATGAGTGAGGATGTACCTGACTTAGAAGAATCAATTGACCATTTTCAGGAATTTGATGACCTTGAAACTAGGGAAGTTGTGACTAGTCTTTATAGAGACACTGAAAACTCTAAGTTTGGGGTGATTTTTATTCTCTATGTGCTTTAACTCTTACAAAGGTCCCTCACTTGGAACTAAACATATATGCCTCAACTATTTTACAAGATTATCTTCATACACGTTTTCCTGAACCTAATGATGTCCAGAAAGAAGTTCAGTTGTTAGAAACCCATCCTCTGGTTGATGTGGTTAACCCAGGATACGATACCTCGATTGACTTTGTTTTCCCACCAAATTTTCTTTCTCTAATTGTGGGAACTTATGAAATTCAAATGTGTCAGATATTAAGTTTCGAGACTAAACCTAATTACTTTAGTAGATTAGGGTTGACATATTTGTTTAAGGAAGACCACCACTCTCTTTGTGGTCAGTTGTGTAAGTCAAATTTGATTGACTTTAAGGATCCGCAATTATTTAGGTTATTATTATGTGCTTCTAAGTTTTTATTTGAGTTTTTCCAGACTCTAGAACCTGAACATTCGGATCTAACTTTTGAGGAAATGCAACCCAGGAAAATATATTATCTAGACCCAGTTATAGAACCTGAACCTGAACCATATCTAGATGTAGTTGTCTTAAACAGGAAACTAGACAAGGGTGTGCTTTATTTGTTAACTTTCTTGGCATGGTGCATATTCCTTTTACTCGTGATAGCTCTATTTGGTTTTGGTGATCCGCAGTTATTCCGGCTATTACTTTATGATTCTATAAGCTGACATCCTTTCTTAGTCTGGCTGAAGACTTTAAAATTAGCACTTCTTGGGAGGTAACCCATGCTCTTGCAACGCGGTAATATATTTCCTTAACTCTTTTGCTTCAGGTGGTAACAGTTTCTCCTTGTTCATGCTTTTAATTTTATCTTTAGAACATTGAGGACAATGTTAGATTTAAGTTTGGGGGTATGGGAGAAACTTTTAGTTGCAATGAATAAACTCCAGAGCCTAGAAATTTATGCTTATTAAGGTTGGCACTAACCAATATAAGTGAATAAGAACATCTTGGTTGTAGGAATTGAGGAACCAATCTGATTAGATGGAAACATCTAAAGAGTCTATTCAAAAAAGCACAGATCTCAGGTGTTAGAATTAAAAAAAAAAAACATGGTGGTTTCGCCATATCTCGTTGAATCATAATCCTTCTTTTTTTATTTTTTTTAAATTGATTTGGTGGGGCACACGATTCAAGTCGTTACCATTTCTAGGGTGAAATAGAGTGATTGAGATACCAAAAAAAAAAAATTGAGATCAGACCATCAGACCAACCGAAATAAATTTAATAAAGTCGACCACCGGTGCCCTTGTATATGCCAGTTGTGTTGACCTAGAGTTAGGTTTATCGACCACTGGTCCCCTTGTATATGCCAGTTGTGTTGATATTACTCAGACCGGTATCTCAGTCCATTAGGATAGGTTCATCTTGGCAGAGGCCTTCAGACAGATATGGGAAATACCGTTCACTTTAAACCATCTATTTTTTCTCTTTATCCATCTTCTTAATCTTTCCATGTGATTGGTAGACTCTGGTTATGATGTCCAGAAACTATCTGAGCAGAGCTCTGTCACTTATATATGAATTTTAGTATGTTGAGTGCAAACTCGTGTACAACAATTAGAATTTCGCATCAGGGTACTTCCTCCTGTAGTCAATGAGAGTATGCCAACCAAGGATATTCTTTTGTGCCTTTCAAGGTTCTGCGTAGATAGCTAGGGTCTGGAGTAAAGGTTTTGTGGGTACACCTCTGGTAAACCCTCCCGAGACTATAACTCGGTCACTAGGGCCACCTAGTGAGTTTTTATTTTCTAGAATAAATTTGCTCGAGGATTAGCAAAATATAAGTTTGGGGTGTGATGAGCGATTAATTCTTACATATTTACTACCCAAAATATATATTGTTGGTGCTTATTTTGGTATTTATTGTGTTTTTGTAGGTAAATGAATAAAATGGGATCTTCAAAGAAAATCGGTTAAACCTAGGATTCCAAGAAGAAAATATGGACTACGGAGTACAGGGGTCGTGGATACTTTTGGATCTAAATGGGATAGGCCCAATTTAAATTAGTGAAGCAGATGATGGGATGAAGTTGGTTTAAGAAATTAACATGCTCGGGCATTTTGGTCTCGTGGATTTTAGGATGAAGGAATTGGTGATTAGTTCTCGAAGGATTTAGGAGATATCACGTAAAATGAAAAATCCTACTCAATAATTAATGTACGAGGTATGTCGACATGGTGGAGGAAGAAAGGAAACTAAATATCTTTTGCAACTAAAGAAGATTGATTTTGAGCATAATATATACTTCACCACATTAATACATGACATCTGTTTTGGAATTGAGATAATGACAAAATGAGTACTTACCTCGTACATAAGATCCGTATGTGCTCATATAATATTTTCTTTCCCATGAAAAGAAAAGCAAGTGGTCGGACATGTGGCGAGTCTTTATTAGGTGATATTGTGTATTCTTAGACAAGTGCACACTCCCATTGGACATGACATGTGGAAGAGAATTAAAAGAGGAAGGTTATATTTTGTTGAAATCTATATATTGATGTCGAGAACAGGAAACCAGGTGAATTATTGGAGAGCCGGTGAGCTGGTTTCATAATTTTCTTTTATTTCTTTTATTTAGTTTTCTTTATAATAATGAGGAACTAGAATCACATGCTGGGATTATGGAGGAAGCGTTGTTCCAATAATAAAGTGGTATTTTCTTATCAATTTATTTTTGCAATTTCTTTATGATTATTTGCACTGAACTATAATTGATTATAATATTTTGATTAATTGGTT
This sequence comes from Papaver somniferum, assembly GCF_003573695.1. NCBI lineage: Eukaryota > Viridiplantae > Streptophyta > Magnoliopsida > Ranunculales > Papaveraceae > Papaver > Papaver somniferum. The sequence continues at coordinate 140,631,566 of NC_039361.1, read as the reverse complement.
GTGTTCTCTCTTGATGGTGTATGCTTAGCTTAGAGCTCTTGATGTTCCATACTTGCGATTAACAATTAATATTTTGGAAATCTAATATTGGCAATATCTTAGAATCAAATTGAACGTATGAATTGCATAAATATTGTTGTTAACTGAATCACTTATAAATTGGTCAATGGTGGAATCCATAGTCTCGGTTCTTTCCATAATCTTAAATCTTAAATCAATCTTCACAAGTCCGAGAGAACGATAACCTTCTTACCACTATTTAAAATTCGACAATCGAGCATTTTTGAACTAAATTAATCATTTTGTTTGGTTATTTAGTTATGACTCCGTAAGTTTTTATGTTTGAGCGTTTTTGACTGGGTTGATTATTTTCATGATTAAATTAGTCATTGATCCGTAGATTCTCTTATGTCGAGTATGGACAATTAAATTGATTACTTTTTGTGATTAGTTTGGTTGTGTATTTCAATTAAATTATTCATGGGTTCTCTTGTGGTTCATTTAATTGAGTATTTTGGATTCAAATTCATACTTGTATGTGATTTATTATGTCCAAATAAATCCTTCTTTTCTTTCGAAATTAAGGTTGCTCTTGTTATTCTTTCGAGAATGACATATTATGGGGAATAGTTCTTTTTGAACTTGTGCTTAATTGCCAAACCTTTGTGGGGAGTGCGGATGTGGAATATTATAGGGGTTATCTTGTATCTTTAAACTCCTTGATGAATGCATTTAGATTCGGCTTTATGATTGCATCTAAATAAGATGATCTGTGTTTCTTTCTTTTGGTCATGAAATGTCTCTTTCAGAAATTTCATTAGGATCCCGTTCTTGTACCTTTGCCAAATTTATTGACAAAAATGAGGAGAATTAATATGTAGTTCACACAACAAATACATATGGTTTTCGGATCATTATGTAAGGGGGAGTAGTTTCCATGTGAGATGGAGTATTGACTAAGAGGGAGTGATACATATCACCATAGTATTGTTATTGAAGTTGTGATACAATTGAACTTTGACGTTGTATTATGATACTATGACACTGTATAAGAATGATTGAGAACTATTGTTTTCTTGTTGTTATAGCTAAGGATTTTCAACACCGATGATGCTAAACTTACAATCTTTGGGATCATTGGAGTACTTGGAAGTGACGAAGATTTCAAGTAATGTTGAAGATTAGACATGTGGAATAGGAGCTACAAAAGTTTATTTATTTATTTTTTGTATTCCATATGTATTAATAGTTTTGTCATTAAAATTGACAAAGGGGGAGATTGTTAGAGCATTGCTCGGTCGAACTCGCATGCGTTGCTATCTCAAGCATGTTTGTCAATGTTAGTGATGAAAACTATGAGTCTTGATTTCTATCCTACATATCTAAAGGTATTGGACTAGGATATAAAGTGTAGTTAAGCTCAAGACTCCATAACAATCATCAGACAAGACGGATGACTACTCAAGGAACTGGTGGAACTTCATCAACTAAAAGGTATGTGGAGACTTGAACTTATCTGTCACTCAAAAGTCTATTTACTCTATCTCCTACTCTTGAGACAAAAGTTGTTTTGATTTATAGACTTTCATTATACACATTTGCTATTTCGAGCCGAGTTTATCTCGCCTATCTATTTCTCGAAATATGTGTTGGTAAGATTTCTCTTTAGCCAAATTCATCTTTACTTAATGACAAATGTCATGTTATGTTTCAATCACTTTGAAAATTGCTCTGACGAAAAATGGTCTGTGAATAACGACTATATAACGTCCTCTGAGAATGTTTAAGTGATTCAAATGAGAGTTTAGATTACATAACCATTGGTAGGATATAAGCATTGTTGTGGAAACACATATATGTATAAGTCCTTATTCCTTGAACCAAAGTTTGCGAACTTTGTTGATCAAGAGAAACGGAATGTGGCGTGAGCCAAGTCCGCGAACTGGCGGAAGTTCTCGACCCGAGAATTTCTGCTGGAGTTTATGTGCTCTTTCCGTGAGCTTAAGTCCGCGAACTTGAGTTGGTTATATCTAAAATAGGTTGTTCTTGAACTCATGTTTAAATAAACTAAGGAATGCTTTTGCAAACCGTGTCTATAAAGTTCATGAACCGATTCGAGTGAATCAAACCGTTTTTGCTTCGATTGTGTCTTGTGTAGTTACATAAGATCTAAGCAATTGAAAAACTCTCAAACCAGTTCATTTGAGTCATTTGGACTAGTTATGGTAAAGAAGAATATGGTGGATATGAAAGTGATCATATGGCTAACCAATTGGTTAACTATTGTTGAACCAACAAATGTTAATGTTTAGGTACGGTTACATAAACCCAAAATTGGACATTTCATTTGTGTGTAACAAGCTAAATTTTCGATCCAATGGTTTAGAAATATTATCTTGAATCTAATCAGGTTTTCATCTAACGGTGAGTATTGAATGCTTTGTTACCAAGCTAACATTGATTGCAAACCCTGATTTGAAAGACTATATAAGGGAGAACTCTAGCAACTGGGAAACCTAATCCCCACACCTTACGTGTGATACTGGTTGCATAAGCTACAGTCGATTCTCCTTTAACCTTGGGTTTTCTTCTCTAAACCAGGTTAACGACTTAAAGACTTCATTGGGATTGTGAAGCCAGACCGATACTACTTTTCTTGTAATTGTGTGATCTGATCTTGTTGTTTCTATCCTTTTGAGTACAATTGTAATAATTGGCTAGAGATTTATATCTCCGATAGGCAAGATAGAAAAGTAATCACAAACACTTCATCTCATCGTTTTTGATTCCGCAATATATTTTTCACTGCGTCGATTAAGATTATTGTGAGGTGATTGATAATACTAGGCTGTTTTTCGGGAATATAAGTCCGGGTTATCAATTGGTTCCTGTTCACCTTGATTTATCGAAAAACAGAGCAAAACTCGTAGGTATATTCGTGGGAGACGGATTTATCTATTACCGTAGACTTTTTGTGTGATACAGATTTGTTTATTAAAGTCTTCGACTTTGGGTCGTAGCAACTCTTAGTTGTGGGTGACATCACCTAAGGGAATCAAGTACGTATCATCCTGCTGGGATCAAAGGCGTATGAGCATAATTGTACCTTGGATCAGTGTGAGATTGATTGGGGTTCAACTACAGTACAGACCGAAGTTAGTTTGGAGTAGGCCAGTGTCTGTAGCGGCTTAATACAGTGTGTGTTCAATCTGGACTAGGTCCCGGGGTTTTTCTGCATTTGCGGTTTCCTCGTTAACAAAATTCTGGTGTCTGTGTTATTTCTTTTCCACATTATATTTGTTTATATAATTGAAATATCACAGGTTGTGCGTTGTTCAATAAATTCGAATATCCGACCTTTTGGTTATTGATTTAAATTTATTGACACTTGGATATTGGTCTTTGGTACCATCCAAGTTATCTCTCTTTGATAAAAACTCGCAGATTTCTATTTGCTTGAGTAAAGATCAAATCAAGAGATTGAGATATAAACTCTTTGATATACTTTTCTCTAGATTGAGTCTGACTGTCTAGTTGATTCTATAGAAAGCATATTGGAGTTTATCCATACAGATTGCTAATCGAATTGTTGGGTGTGGTTGTTGTACCCCCCGATTTTTCAATAACATATAAAGCATATTTATGTATCTCTAGTATTAGTGACTTGTTCATTCTTTTATGATCAAAGTGCCAATGAGGTATACACTAGTTGTTTTATACAACTTGGTATATTGGATTTTGAAGCATAATGTTTATCTTTTGAACTTCATAATTGCGACATAACAATATTTGGTAATTACTTATTAGGTTAGTATGTTGAACTTTGGGTTGATTCCATGCCTATAAAACTATATTTAACTGCATGAGTTTAAGGAAGTAGACTTGCAAAACTTTTTCCGTAGTTGAAAAGAACCAGAAGATTTATTCTAAGACTGATCCCTTACACACGATCTATAGCAGGACCAATCCCACGGATCTATAGCAGGAATGATTCCTACTTGGAGATTTATAAAAGGACATATCCCTTACTTGGGTATCTATATCAGGACCGACCTTAGGTTAACCAATTGTAAAGCGTATTTCCAACTTATCTATTACTTTAGGGTTTGCGTAGATATCGGAACATGTTTTGGGTAATATTGAAAGTTCATTAATGTTGAAATAATCATGTGTTGAACTCTTATTGTTTAATGTTCAAGTATTTTCCTTGATGCTCAAGGTGAGATCTCAAACTGAAATATCCCATAATATCTTTTGGCGTTCAGAATTTATGTGTCTTTAATTTTCTTGTATTAAAACATATCTCTTGATATTATATTAGTAAAATATACTTGAATGATACCTGATACTTGGCTATCACCCATGAGATATTTTGGTATATTAGTTGGAAAACAGTTGAAATCTTAATAAAAAACCGAAAATTGGTATTTACTTACCTTTGCATATTTTCGGGTTTAGAAATTCCTTGGTGTCATACTACCTTGGTTATTATAAATTGTGAAGTTTTTTATTCTTGAAAACTTATCCTATAATACACGTAATTGATTTTGTAGTTGGTGTGAGGTTACCACTAGTAGTATTCTCGTAATAATTAGTTAAAATCTCTTATGTGCGCTACATTTAAAGACTTATTCGGGATCAAGAATATCTAGTAGCACTGATGGTGGAAACTAAAATCGTATTGTTACTTAAATTTTTGATTATTTATTTGGTCGGCTAGCGGTATAGTTGAACCTTGGTATCACCTAGTTTGTTTATTATGTGATCCTTCTCTTCTGATACAAGATCACTCGAACTAGATCAAGGACCAGTGATTTCAGATCTGAACTTTATTGATTGAATATCTGAAGACAGGACTTGTGATCATCCACTATTAACAGAATCTACTATGTGCGTGATTGATTATAAGGGAATTAAGTTTATGCAGGTACTTTGAAGATTTTCTTATTGGTATTCTGATCTTTATTATACTTCTTCAACACTTAATTTACTAGGATCCGGCAAGCTCTTTTATCTTGTTAGAGTAATTATAGCTTGTTGTATAGATCAAAAATTCATCTCTCGGTGTTTCTCTTTAAGAATTGAATTTGATAAATTGAGAATTAATATTGATTATCTTTGATAGTCTTTATATCTTAGTTGATCTAACCGACACAGAGGAGTTTATATGGGCCAAAGACGTTTGGTACCACAATAGAAGTTAACGAAACACAAAATACCACAAGTTAACATACTAGCATTCCATTTTTTTTGTGTTTGGCTAATTCGCCCCCAACAAAACATAGACTTTGGGTCGCACATACGTAATGTAATTAGATTTTTAGATCCACTGTTTTGATATGTGATCTAGTTTTCAGGCGCGGTTGATTTGGGTTATTGGAGATCAGAGTTTTCCAATTTTCAGGCATCACTTCATTCAGCTCAATCAAGATCTAGCACAGGGACGGTTGATATTTTTTTGATCGAGAAAATAGATGGTTATTGTAATGAAAGAGTATTGATTTGGTCGGTAAGTTTGTGAGAAAGGGTTTCCAGTAAAAGAGTTTTAATTAGGCTCGTGATGGAAAACTCCTGATGGTCCTTTAAGGTTATGATCTATAATTGTTGTAGGTGATTGTCAACAAGTAGTCCTTATTCTTGCAGGTTGTTTTCGAGAGTTCAAATTGTCGTAGTAAGGCAATAAGATTTTGGTTATACAAACATACCATCCTTTTTGTTACAAAAGTTAAATGTATTGTAGAAAGAAGTACGCAAGTATGAAATGCTAGTTGTTCTTTTGTTCAGACCTTTCAACAAGTTGAGAACAAACCTTTAATTATTTTTTTTGCGAACTCATAAAAGTTCCGAGGGTGGGTGTGTTCTAGGTCAACATTTCCACTTGATTCACGTAGTATAATCCTGCACCAAAAAAATTGGCCAAGTAGTATCATCATCGTCACTGTTGTATATAAACTATAAGGGTTTTACTATTCACTTCTACATGCACTTACTTCGATACTTCCATCGTTTTATAATTGAACAACAAACCTACTATGATAAGCTTTAGTATTATCTCTGTCTTGCAATCGGTCTAGAGAAACTCCCTTTATCAAACACATGATGAAGCGCAATGCATACACTCCGCGATCACCAGAACTAAACCAATAAAAAAGAAGTGTCAATTTTCGATTACCAACTGCACCATCTAGGATATAGAATGTGCATCTAACGAGATATCAAAGAACTAATCTCGAGCTTTGTGTAGGGACTAATTAATCAAAGTCTGCGTAGTCGCAATTCCATTCTCAATTCTCTAGGATTGTCCTCAGAATATCGCAGATAGCGACGACCTCGGATGGGTTCCCTAACCTCTTGGTGGATTTTTATGATTTTCATGATTATATAGAGAATCGTAGATACAAATTTTCTATGTCCTCAAGAGGAATTCGATTGCTACCCAATGATTGCCGTTCACCAGCACCGGAGCGTAAACCAATTTAACCTCGGACCATGGTTTACCATCAATGTTTTATTTCCCCGCTATGTGTAATTTTTTGTAATATAAGCAATCCTTTTCTTTTGTCTTGGATCTCAGTGTTCGATCTCTAGCTTGCCGCTGTTTTTCAGGACGATGGTTAATAAAACGTGAGAAACATCACATTACAAAACATCGTAAACATGTGCAAAATCCAAGTATATTTATAGTCAAAATGTGATAAGTTTCATAGTTTTCATATAATACTCACAGTGAAGTAACTACCAACGGTGGTCCACCGAGTTTTCTTCGTGAATCCAGGGTATTTGCGCATCGAGTGCAATACACAATTAACAATCTGCAAGAGGTTTCAAAATAGGTAAGCTGACGAGTAAATTCATAAAATATCATGAACATAAACTATAATAAAACAATCTACTTACAGTGTCTGATAACCAGTCGGACCGTGGTTGTGATGTTCCTCCCAATAACTTCACATATTCATACCATTTCAATCTTTGTTCCGTCTCTCCAGTCTCTTCCATCAGAGATTTCTTAGGACATGGGTCGTTTGCCTTCTTGGTTTCCTTTGGATCCATATTTTCCCTGCGCATTTTAACGATCATGAGACAATTACTTTTGAATTAAATGTGGTAAATAAGCGATAGACACTTTCCTTCTCCATATGTGAAGGTTCAGCTTCCTTTTATAGTTTTTTGAGATACCTGGATCCTCAATTTTCTCCCCAGCGTAGATTTTTTTAGATACGTGAGTCGTGCATACAGTGATGAGATATGTGGTCCCGCCTTTACGATTCTACGCCTTTTTAAGTTGGGTACGTCAGGGGATTTGTCTTCATCATTACACCGCCCCACAATTTCTACATCCGCACCCACTGGAGAATTATATGTTTCATCTCCTTTATAATCCTCCTCGCTAGGCACATCAATATTTTCGTTTTCAAAGGCCATGGGAAACGCAATTTTAGAGTTTGGATAGAGACCTACATCAGTTTCTTCTTCTTTTTCTTCCATCCCTTTACCGTCATCATCTGGAATACGTACTTTCTTTACCGTCTCTTTTGATTTTAAAACTACTTCAGTATTAATGACCGAGTCCATCTGTGTGGAAGCAGCTGTTGTGTTACCCCGATCTCCATCACAGGATGTCTCCCCCCTGCGGTGTTTTTATCCACATACCTAATGTTGGATGGAGTCAACTTCTCTCATAAGAAAATAACAATCATATTTGTTAGCCGGATTCCGTAACTCTGTATAAAGTATCTGACCCATGTCCTACACCAACCTCCCGCGTAAATTCCTTGGTCGTTCCCGACCAAGAGGATTCATATACCTTGTTAGATTCTTTTGGAACATCAGACAGTTCCACAATATCCTCCAACACCTCCTTATCATCTACTATGCCAAGCAATCTAAGGGAGTCGTCATTGTACAACTCGTACTCAGAACAATCCACTATTATCCCATGTCTCAAGGATACAAGTTCACTGTATATCGGTTCTTTGGTGCAACACGTTCCATGATAGTGCGCCACCGACCGCAAGTATAGTTAGACACAACCCATCCACATAAACCCCTAATTTCAAGAATACTTGCCAATGCCCAAGCATGAAATAACAACAATAGTTAGAACTTGAACTGTACAGACTACAAACCTCCCAAGTATACAAGATGAATAAGTCCATTTAAATAGAATATGTGAACTTACTATCAGAGCATGATAGTCTAGACACCCTGTAATGAGCCGGCAAGCCCAACCGGCCACTTTTCTTTGGTTCACTGTCTTTCTTGACAACACTTGATTTCTTAGTTTTCTTTCCATGCTTCACGGTTGTAGCTGATCGAAATGTTCAGGTGGTTTTTCTAAGACTAACATGACCCCGTGAGAACTTGTTGAAGTTATTCAAGTTGTCCACCAAATGGCGATATTCTCCCTTTACTACAGCTCTCCGCGAGCAACCCAAAAGCAAAACGTGCACAAAAAAGAGAATCACCAACTTAGCGTTTTCATCGTCAGTGCAGGTGGTCAAATATCCGTTCTCGAATCGCATACGGAGTTTGCTTATTGTTCCCCTTTTTCCCCAGGGAAATGAGTTTTCATGATTGGTGAATCCGTGATACATTTTGGGAGTGGGTTATCCAGATCTTCCTTTGTTGCCATTGACAACCTGAAGTTAAGTCCCATAGTAAGTGCAAATTTTTTCATCCCAAACCTCAAGATATGCCCTCCAACCCTAAAGTTCATACAAAATGGATCACCATCATCTTGTCTCTGATAGACACATTTTTGTGTCTGAGTTGTCCTCAATTTTTTGTATTGTTGGTACTCGATTTTGTACTTATTAGGGTGTTTTATGTATTTGTAGGTATTTTTGGGAAATAAATATTTTTGTAAAAATCGGCTCGAAAAGTTATGCGAAGTACCCCCGGAGGACATTTGATATTCGGACTCCCAAAGTTTGGATCAGGGGCACCCTCGGGACACCCCTCAAGGAAGCTACTATTCGCACCCCTTCTCTGGATAGGGGCAAGCTTTCCTCCTCATTTGAATTCTGAAAAATGGCAGGAAAACCAAGTTTCAATTGCCGGATTTAGGGTTTGGGATTTGAGCTTGTTGCAATGAGACTAAAGGGCTGGAATTAATTATGTATACTCCTATGGGCTAGACAAGGATGATGTATGTGTTGGTTTCGATCCAGTTGGGTTGTATACCAAGATTCGAAGAAATCAGGGAGTTACTCACCGGAGGAGATATTCACAAGATTGCGCGAGCATCAGAGGAGTTTGCACGTGTTTGGAAGAACCTAACAACTATTTGGAGTGTGAAGGAGTTAAATATTGCAATTTGGAAGCTTCAGAATGCGTGTAGAAATCAAAAATCTGAATTATTTCCTAAACTTGCCGTAAAGAATAATGTCGAATAATGGAGAATTATATGTAGTTATGGCGAGAGATTTCGGGTCTGGGAGGTTATATAAGTTGCTGAGGAGCAGTACGAAGTGGCAGAGGATGTTAGGGAGAGTTTAGAGCAATAACAGAACCAGAAAAAGCAAGTTGCAGAGACGAGTTTACTGCTGCTGCTATGAAGAACACGAAGAACATCGACCGTAGAAGAAAGTCGTTGTTGCTACAGTGGCAGTGACACTTAATTGTTATCGTTTTTCTGTAACAGTAGTTTGTAACAAATAAAAATGTTACAAATCCGGTTTTAATCATATTTAATCCCTTTTCATCATTTGTAAACCACTTTTGAGCATGAATAAATTCTTTGAGAGGGCTTTCAACATGATGAGCGGCTAAAATACCCGATGATCAAGGCAAATGAGGAAACTATTCACTCATGCTTGATTGGTGATTTCTTTTTACGATTTCTTTAATTATTCATTTAATTTAATTCACTAGGATCAACACAAAGATAAAATTGGTTTTCTTAATTAGTCGTGAATCAATTCGATGTGTTAGGCTTGGAATCAATTCTTTGATAATTCATACTTAGGGGTTACAATTTAATATTTGGACACCTTATAGATTAATAGTGAATTAATGAGAAAAAGAGCTTAATAATAATTTCAGAAATATCATTATAAACCAATCAACTAGAAGGAATAGTGGAATCCATAGCCTTGGTCAATTTTTAAATCTTGAATTCACTTTTAATTTTGTTAAGTTTTCTTTATTTTTAAGTTTTATTAAGTCTAAAACCTATTGCTTTCACAAGTCTTGAACGAACAATTACTACAACATCATTGAAAAAATCATCAAATTTTGGCGCCGCCGACGGGGACTTGTCTTTAGGCTAGAGTTTTTAGATTTTTTTTTTTTTAGTTTTTATTTATTTGTTCTACTTTACGTTTTTGGGCTTTTGTCTTTTTATTAGAGATTTTGGAATTTAGAGCGAAAGAAAAATTTGCCAAAGCTTTTGGTGAATACTCAAAGATTTAGAGTTAAAGACAAAGTGAAAAAAGCGAAAGAAAATATATATATATATATATATATATATATAAAAAGAGAGAAAATTTTATTAGATTTTGTTTTTATCTTTTATATTTTTTTTTAGTTTTTAGAAATTGTATTAGGATATTCTTTATTTTTGTAGTTTTCTTTTTATTTTTGCACTTCCCTATTTGGACTTTGGACTTGGACATTTGGACATTTTTATTTTTAAACCCTATGGAAGGGTAGTATATTAAAATATTAAACTGTTTGCAGAGAATGACGACAATTACAATATTGCCTCGGACCCTCGGGTTCGTACATGACATATGTATTGTGGTTTGAGTCGACTACAACGATTCTTCGCCCGTCTGGTACGGGAGGTAAGCTTATCGAAACACCCGCGAATCCCCTGTTAACGGGTTACTGTATTCCTTCGTTTGCAAATATGTCGAGGAACTGAAAACGGTTTAATTTTCTAGTAAAGGGCAAGGACTGGCCATATAAGATAAGAGTTCAGATTTCATCACCGTTCTCTTCTTGCTCGCCTTAGGAACACACAACCTACGTGAACCCAAGCTTAAAATATTGACTAGAACGAGACCTATAGGGTAACGAGCTTAATAGGAAAGTCGTTTAAAAAATATTGGTTGCTCTTTTAAGCATACTTTGAAGTTCATGATGGTTAACGTAATTTGAGCGTGTCGCCTTGTAACCCAAGTGAATGTTTTTCCAGTGAGGCATGGGTGTCAAAGCTCCATTGAGATTCCCTTGTCTCTATTCAACTTAATTTAACTCAAATTGATTCCAGAGGGGTTTGCTTAAATTGTAATGAATTCTCTTTCGAAGGATTAGAAGCTGGTCTAGAAACAATCTAAGTGGAGTCATCATGCTATTTGTTTGCTATAAATCAGTAGGTTTGTTGTGGTGGAGCCATCCTTGTTTGTTTTTGCATAGAACTTCCCTTCCTTTTAGGACTTTTCTTTTTAATTTTGCTTTTCTAGTGTATGCCCGAGGTTCTTAGAGAGCGGGCTTTGAAAAGAGACAATCTAGGTCGATTGATAAGTGAGAAACCTAGTAATTCTTCTTGTGAAAGCGGGGAGCTCGAAGACTCTTCTTTTGAGAGCCCCGTTTTTGGAAACTTTGGTTTTGAGAATCTGTCTCTTCGTGAAGGAAGTACCCCTAGTACTTCAGCTGTGCCAGCAATGACCACTTTGAAAGTTTACATTACCCAACTAGGACCAACCGAGCATCGTGCATTAAATTTCCAGCCTCTACGGCTAATTATGAGTTGAAACCTGGTATCCTTTAGATGGTCCCTATATTCTTAGGAAGATATAATGAAAACCCTTACTTTCATGTTAGGGACTTTGAAGAAGTTTGTGGAACAATTAAGGTTAAAGACCTTAGTGATTAAGTCTCGAAACTTAGGATGTCACCTTTTCCTTGAGAGATAAAGCCAAGTCCTGGATGCATAACCTACCATCTGAGTCTATTGAAACATAGGACCAAATTACTGCTGCATTCTATTTAAAGTTTTACCCTCAGCATAGAACTGCATCTGTTTCGCAGAAAATTAGTGCCAGTGTGCAACAAGAAGGAGAATCTCTTTATAGGTTTTTAGAAAGATTTAATGATCTCTTGTCGCAATGTCCTCACCATAGGTTCGAGAAAATGAAACTAGTTGAAATACTTTATGACGGTTTAGACTATTCGACCGAATCCATGGTCGAGTCTAGGTGCGCTGGTAGGTTCACGAGTAAAAACGCTGATGAAGCATTTTCCTTCTTAGAAGATGTAGCTGAAAAATCCCAATAGTGGGAGTCTTGTGTTGAACCCCCTAAAAGACTCTTGGTCAATAGAAGTAGCACCAATGTGGTAGATACAAGCTTTAGGTAAGATGCTAAGTTTGCTGCTTTGTCTAGAAGGTTAGAAGCTTTGGAGTTGAATCAATCTAAACATAGGTCTCTTGTTGAACCCGATGCTAGGAATAGAGCCTCCCAAGTCTCTAGTTGCAGAATAGAGCCCGGCAACTTATTTTGGGAAGGTCAGGTTAGTGAAGAGCAAGCCCATGCTATCTATAACAACTCTAGGTTTGAAAACCGTCAGAAGTTTGACCCATACTCAGAGACCTACAACCCTGGTTGGAGAAAACATCCTAATTTCTCTTGGTCTAAGGGCCAGAATCAAGGTCAGTCTAGTAATTCTCAGCCTCCCCCAGGGTTTGGTTATACTAAGAACTCTTCAGGTCAAACTCAGTTTCAGAACACTTCCGAGAAAAAGATCTCGACCTTAGAAAAAACTCTTACTATGTTAGCAAAGAACCATAAAATGCTATCAAATAACCACCTTAGCTTTCCACAAGAAACCAGGAAAAAATTGAAGAATAATCCCATACTCTTGCTAAATTAGAACTTCAAGTCGGCCAAATAGCTAAGTTTATAAGTGAAAGAGAAGATGGAAGGTTACCTAGTCATACTGATCCTAACCCCAAACGAGAGAAACAGTACAATCATGTGAATATTACAACCCTTAGGAGTGGAAATAAAGTTGACAATAAGGTTGCCATGCCTGAAACTGAACATGATGTAGTTCACCCTTCTGAGCCAGAATATGAGGAGACTGATAGAGTCTCCAAAGAGACCAATGAAGGTCCTAATGAGTTCGGCTTTATTCCTAGATCCCCATTCCCACAGCTGCTAGTTCCAACTAAGAGGGCGTCCAACTTTAATGATATATTGGAGGTTTTAAGCAGGTAACTATCAACCTTTCATTATTAGATGCAATTAAGTATATTCCCGCTTATGACAAGTTTCTTAAAGATATGTGTACGCGAAAGCGAAAGCTTAGTGTCCAGAAGAAAGCCTTTCTAGCTAGTCACGTGAGTTCTACTATTCAGAATACCACTACTCCTAAGTATAAAGACCCAGGGTCCCCTACCATTTCTTGCACAATAGGTAAATACCGTGTTGAGAAAGAGTTGCCTGACTTATGAGCCAGTGTGAACTTACTACCATATCATGTGTACCTTAAGCTAGGACTTGGTGAGATGAAACCTACCCATATGACACTTCAGTTAGCTGATATGTCCGTTAAAATTCCTCGTGGTGTGATCGAGGATGTTCTTATAGAGGTCGACAAGTTTATTTATCCAGTGGATTTTGTTATACTAGATACCCAACCTGTCCCTGACCCAGAGAACTAGATACCAGTAATTTTAGGTCGCTCGTTTTTAGCTTATCCAATGCGATCATTAACTGTCGAAATGGTATTATGAATTTGTATTTTGGTAACATGACTACTGAGCTGAACATTTTTAATATTAGTAAGCTACCCTCTGAACTAGATGACTCGAGCATAGAAGAGGTGAACATGATAGGAACATTAGTCGAGGAGTCTTTACCAAACACTTTGTTAGAAGATCCATTAGAGAAATTCCTAGATCACTTTGGGATTGATTTTGATGATGATAATGTAATTAATGAGGTGAATGTTTTGTTAGATTTAACCCCTTTGTTAGATACTAGTAATGGATAGAACCTAAGTTCGAACCACTACCAGTTTCTAAGTCTACCCTAGTTCCTTCGTTAGAAGAGCTTCCTAAGTTGGACCTAAAACCATTTCCAGATACCCTGAAATATGTGTTTTTAGGCCCGTCTGAGACTTTACCGGTGATTGTTGCGTCCAACTTGGATATTGATGAGGTAAGTAGGCTAGTAACCGTCCTTCAAAACAACAAGGAAGCTTTAGAGTGGACCATAGCAGACATTAAGGGTATAATTCCTACCGTTTCTATGTATCAGAATTATTTAAAGGAAGATACCAAACCTCCAGGAAGATGCAACTTCGACTAAACCCTAATATGAAAGAAGTAGTTCGAACCGAGGTTCTTAAGTTGTTAGATGCAGGCATTATCTACCCTATTTCAGACAGTAAGTGGGTCAGCCCTGTTTAGGTTGTCCCCAAGAAATCCGGTATTACTGTAGTCCAGAATGATAACAATGAATTAATCCCAACCCGAGTGACCACGGGTTGGCGTGTTTGTATTGACTATAGGAAATTGAACAAGGTCACTAGGAAGGACCACTTTCCCCTTCCCTTCATCGACCAGATGCTAGAGAGATTAGCTGGACATAGTCATTACTGCTTTTTAGATGGCTACTCTGGATATAATCAGATCGTTATTGCCCCAGAAGACCAGGAGAAAACCACTTTTACCTGACCCTTTGGTACCTTTGCGTATAGACGCATGCCTTTCGGGCTATGTAATGCCCCTGCGACTTTTCAGCGTTGTATGATGAGCATATTTTTTGATATGGTAGAACCGTTATTAGGGGTCTTTATGGATGATTTTTCAGTATTTGGTTCGTATTTCGATGAGTGCTTGCATCATTTGTATTTAGTGTTGACTAGATGTAATGAAAAGAATCTAGTGCTTAATTGGGAGAAATGTCATTTCATGGTTTGTTCAGGAATTGTTTTAGGGAATATCGTATCTTATAAGGGTATAGAGGTAGATAAAGCCAAAGTTGACCTTATTAAGACTTTACAGGTCCCAAAAATCGTAAGAGATATTAGGTAATTCTTAGGGCATACAGGTTTTTATCGTCGATTCATTAAGGATTTTAGCTTGATTTCTAGACCTCTTTGCAATTTGCTTGCAAAAGATGTTAAGTTTGTCTTTGATGATGCTTGTTTAGAGGCTTTTGAGAAGCTTAAGACTTTACTCACTACCGCCCCCATAGTCCAGGCACCCAACTGGAACCTACCCTTTGAGATCATGTGTGATGCTTCATATTATGCTATTGGCGTTGTGCTAGGTCAGCGAGAGAACAAATTACTTCATGTGATTTACTATGCTAGCAAAACTCTGAATGATGCCTAGTTGAACTATACCACTGCAGAGAAGGAACTGTTAGCCATTGTGTTTTCCTTAGACAAGTTTAAACCTTATCTCTTAGGTTCTAAGGTCATAATCTTCACCGATCATGTTGCTTTGAAGTATCTTCTTTCCAAGAAGGATACTAAACCTATATTGATTATATGGATCCTCTTGTTACAGGAATTTTCCTTAGACATTAGCGACAAAAAAAGGTGCAGAAAATATAGTAGCAGACCACTTGTCTAGGCTTGTTGTGGATACCCCTGATGATTCTCCTCCTGTTAGGGATAGTTTTCTTAATGAACAACTATTCTTTGTTACCCAATTACCTTGGTATGCGAATATGGCAAACTATCTTGTTACTGGTCGAATGCCTCAACATTGGGGTAAACAAGATCGTTCTAGGTTTTTAACCGAGGTTAAGCACTTCTTTTGGTATGATCCTTATTTATTTAAGTATTTTCCAGACCAGATTATTAAGAGATGTATACCTGAGAGTGACCAGTCCAATATTATTTCCTTTTGTCATGATCATGCATGTGGGGGTCACTTTAGTGCTAAGAAGACTGCTCCCAAGATATTGCAGTGTGGATTTTATTGGCCTTCGTTGTTTAAAGACTCCCACGGTTACTGTGTTACTTGTGAACATTGCCAGAAATTAGGAACCATTTCCCGTAGGAACATGATGCCCTTGAACCCTATTTTAGTTGTTGAGGTCTTTGATGTGTGGAGTATTGACTTTATGGGTTTGTTTCCTAATTCTTTAACCTATACATACTTGTTGGTGTAGACTATGTCTCTAAGTGGATTGAGGCGGTTGCGTGTAAAACCAATGACCATAGGGTTGTGATTGAGTTCTTAAAAGATAATATACTTACACGTTTTGGTACACCGCGAGCTATAATTAGTGATGGAGGGTCGCACTTTTGTAATAGACCTTTTAGGCTTTTGATGAAGAAATATGGAATTAAAAATAAGGTAGCTACCCCGTATCATCCGCAGACTAGTGGTCATGTAGAGGTTTCCAATAGGGAGATAAAATGTATATTAGAGAAAACAATTAATCCTAATCGGAAAGACTGGTCGTCTAGGCTTACTGATTCCTTATGGGCTTAGCGTACTGCGTTTAAAACCCCCATTGGAATGTCATCTTATTGACTTATGTATGGCAAGGCATGTCACTTACCTGTTGAGTTAGAACATAGAGCATATTGGGTTGTTAAGAAGCCAAATTTTTCACTTGACAAGGAGCCCATAGGAAACTCCAGCTCAATGAGTTGGAAGAGATTTATAGAGATGCATACGATAGTGCTAAGGAGTATAAGAACAAAATGAAACTGGTTCATGATAAGAATATTTTAAGAAAGTCATTTTCTCCGGGTAAAACAATTATTTTGTATAATACCCGCTTGCATCTTTTCCCTGGGAAGTTACGTTCTTGGTGGACGGGTTCTTTTACTGTTCGCACTGTCTTTCCTCATGGAGCTGTTGAGATCGAGACACCAGATGGTAGTAGTTCTTCGAAGGTTAACGGTCAGAGATTGAAACCCTTTTTAGATACCTTTCATACAGGTGATGTTAAGGAGGTATCTCTGGAGGACCCTGTTTACCCTTGATTGATCATAGAGGCGGTTGTATGTTGTATATTATTTTTTGATTTCTCTCTTCACCCAGGTACTATCTTTCCGACTTCTCTCTTTACTGATTCCTCATGTTACTTTACTTTTTGGTATTGCTCTTTCATTATAAACATTAAGGACAATGTTAGATTTAAGTTTGGGGGTGGGGAAGAAACTTTTTGTTAGCTTTTAGTTGCAATAAATAAACTCCAGAGCCTAGAAATTTATGCCTATTAAGGATAACACTAACCAATCTAAGTGGATGGAAGAATCTTAGTTAAAGGAGTTGAGGAACCAATCTGATTAGATGTAAACATCTAAAGAGTCTATTCATAAAAGCACAGAGCTCGGTGTTAGAAATAACATGGTAGTTTCGCCATATCTCGTTGAGTCATTTTCACCTTCTGTTTTTATTTTTCTTTTTTTTAAGTGATTTGGTGGGGAACACGATTCAAGTTGTTACCATTGCTAGGGTGAAATAGAGTGATTGAGATACCAAGAAAAAAAAGGAAAAAAAATAAAAATAAATAAATTGAGACCAAACCATCAGACCAACCGGAATAAATTCAATAAAGTCGACCACTGGTCCCCTTGTATATGCCAGTTGTGTTGACCTAGAGTTATGATTATCGACCGCTGGTCCCCTTGTATATGCCAGCTTTGTTGATATCAGTCAGACATGTATCTCAGTCCACTAGGATAGTGTTAGAGCATTGCTCGGTCGAACTTGCATGCGTTGCTATCTCAAGCATGATTGTCAATGTTAGTGATTAAAACTACAAGTCTTGATTTCTAGTCTACTATAGCTAAGTATCGGACTAGGATAGTAAGTGTAGTTAAGCTCAAGGACTCCATGGCGATTCATCATACAAGATGAAGAACTACTCAAGGAACCGGTGGAACTTCTCGAAAAAAAGGTATGTGGAGACTTGAACTTATCTATCACTCAAAAGTCTATCTATTCTATCTCATACTCTTTGACACAAAAAGTCGTATGCTATATATAGACTTTGATTATACACATTTGGTATTTCGAGCCGAGTATACCTCGCCTATCTATATCTCTAAATATGTGTTGGTAAGCTTTTCGCTTCGAACAAGTTTATCTTTACCTAGTAACGAAAGTCATGATATGTTTCAATCACTTTGAAAATTGCTTTGACGAGAAATGGTGTAACAACTGTATAACGTCCTCTAAGAATGTTTCAATGATTGGAATGAGAGTTTAGATTACATAACCAATAGTGGACATAAATATTGTTGTGGAAACATATTTATGCATAAGTCCTATTCCTTGAACCAAAGTTTTCGAACTTTGTTGATCAAGAGAACCGGAAGAATGGCAAGTGCCAAGTCCGCGATCTCAGTCCGCGAACTGCCGAAGTTCTCAAACCCGAGAATTTCTGCTGAAGTTGACAAACTATTTGCGTGAAGCTAAGTTCGCGAACTCAGTCCGCGAACCCAGTCCGTGAACAGGCGAAGTTCTCATCCGAGAATTTCTGTTGGAGTTTGTAAACTCTGCCCGGTATCTTAAGTCCGTGAACCTAGTCTGCGAACTTGAGAAGGTTATATATCTAAAGATGATTTCTGAACTTAAACTTAAAAAGACTAAGGAATGCAATTTGCAAACCGTGGCTATAAAATTTCATGAACCGATTCGAGTGAATCAAATCATCTTTGCTTCAACTGTGTCTCGTGTAGTTACATAAGATTTCCTTGCAATTGAACAACTCTCTAACTAGTTCATTTGAGTCATTTGAACTAGTTATGGTGAAGAAGAACATGGTTGGTATGAAATGCTCATATGGCTAACCTTTTGGTTAACTACTGTTGAACCAACAATGTACATGTTTGGGTACGGTTAACAAACCTAGAAGCGTGCATTTCATTTGTGTATAACAAGCTAAGTTTTTGATCTAACGGTTGAGAAATATTAGCTTGAATCTAAATCAGGTTTTCATCTAACGGTGGATATTGATTGCTTTGTTACCAAGGTAACTTAATGGCAAGCCCTGATTTGAAAGACTATATATTGGGACATCTAAGAACTCTACAAAACTAATCCCCACACCTTACGTGTGATACTAGTTTGCGTGCTAGGGTCGGTTCTCCTTTAACCTTTGGTTTTCTTCTTCTAAAACCAGGTTAAACGACTTAAAGACTTCATTGGGATTGTGAAGCCATATCGATACTACTTTTATTATAGTTTTGTGATTTGATCTTGCATCTTCTATCGTATGAGTACAATCATATTGATTGGCTTAAGATTGATATCTCTGATAGGCAAGATATAAAAAGTAATCACAAACACCTTCGTCTCATTGTTTTTGATTACGCAACATATTGTCTCGCTACCGTACGATTAAAATTGTTGTGAGGTGATTGATAAATCTAGGCTGTTCTTCGGGAATATATGACCAGATTATCAATTGGTTTCTGTTCACCTTGATTATTATCAAAAGACGGAACAAAACCTTTTAGGGTTTATCTGTGGGAGACAGATTGATCCTTCGATAGACTTGTCTGTGTGAGACAGATTTGTTTATCATCAAGTCTTCGACTTTGGGTAGTAGCAACTCTTAGTTGTGGGTGAGATCAGCTAAGGGAATCAAGTGCGCAGTATCCTGCTGGGATCAGAGGCGTAGGGAGTACAACTGTACCTTCGATCAGTGGGAGACTGATTGGGGTTCAACTATAGTCCAGTCTGAAGTTAGCTTGGAGTAGGCTAGTGTCTGTAGCGGCTTAATACAATGTGTGTTCAATCTGGACTAGGTCCCGGGATTTTTCTGCATTTTCGGTTTCCTCGTTAACAAAATTTCTGGTGTCTGTGTTATTTCAATTTCCACATTATATTGTTTATCTTTATAATTGAAATAATACAGGTTGTGCGTTTAGATCATCAATTATTATATTCAAACCTTTGGTTGTTGATTGTCATTGATTGATCCTTGGATATTGATCTTTGGTACCGTCCAAGTTATTCCTTGTGTTTGATTAAAGATTCGATGGTTTCTATTAGCTTGAGTAAATCCAAACAAGAGAGAGATATTAACTCCTTGAGATACTTTTACCTAGATTGAGTCTGACTGTCTAGTTGATTCTCTAGAAAGTGTTTTGGAGTTAGTCCATACAGATTGTTAAGCGAAATATTGGGTGGTGTTGTTAGACCCCCGCTTTTTCAATTGGTATCAGAGCAGGAAAACACGTTCAAGACCTTACAAGTTTGTGTTTGTAGTGATCCGACTCTATGGACAGAGGTGTTATCTCTATTAACGTACCGCCAGTCTTTGATGGCTCTAATTACTTATGGTGGAAAATTGCTATGCGAGCTTTTCTTCAAGCAAGTGATTTTCAATCATGGGTATATGTTGTTAATGGCTATGATGCTCCCGTTGTGGATGTTGGAGATGTAAACGTTCCCAAACCTATTGGTGAATACTGAAAAAGCGGGGGTCTAACACCACCACCCAATATTTCGCTTAGCAATCTGTATGGACTAACTCAAATACACTTTTAAGAGAATCAATAAGACTCAATCAATTAAAAGTATATAGACGAGTTTATATATCTATCCTTATTTGATTTCCTCAAACCAAAACTGTGAGTACTAATCAAATATAAGGAATAACTCGGACGGTACCAAAGACCAATGTCCAAGGATCAATCAATATCAATCAAAAACGAAAGGTCGAATTTCCAATTGATTTGATCAAACGCACAACCTGTATTATTTCTATTATATAAACAAAATATAATGCGGAAAAGAAATAACACAGACACCAGAAGTTTTGTTAACGAGGAAATCGCCAATGCAGAAAAACCCCGGGACCTAGTCCATATTGAATACACACACTGTATCAAGCCTCTACAGACACTATCCTACTCCAAGCTAACTTCGGACTGGACTGTAGTTGAACTCCAATCAGTCTCCCACTGATCCAAGGTACAGTTGCACCCCTACGCCTCTGATCACAGCAGGATACTACGCACTTGATTACCTTAGCTGATCTCACCCACAACTAAGAGTTGCTACGACCCAAAATCGCAGGCTTTAACAATAAACAAATCTGTCTTACACAGACAAGTCTATCAAAGGATAAATCTGTCTCCCACAGAAAAACCCTAAACCTTTCGTTTCGTGTTTTGATATATAATCAAGGTGAACATAAACCAATTGATAATCCGGTCTTATATTCCCGAAGAACAACCTAGATTAATCAATCACCTCACAACAATCTTAATTGTATGGTAGCGAAACAAGACGTCGTGGAATCACAAAAGATGAGACGAAGATATTTGTGATTACTTTTATATGTTTCCTAACGGAGAACTCTCACGATCTCAAGCCAATCAATCTGATTATACTCGTACGATAGAATATGCAAGATCAGATCACACAACTACGATAAAAGTAGTATCGGTCTGGCTTCACAATCCCAATGAAGTCTTTAAGTCGTTAACCTGGTTTTAGAAGAAGAAAACCAAAGGTTAAAGGAGAATCGACTCTAGCTTACAAAATAGTATCACACGGACGTGTGGGGACTAGTTTGTAGAGTTGCTAGATGTCCCCTTATATAGTCTTTCAAATCAGGGTTTCGCCTTGATCACAAAGCAAACGTTATCCCCTGTTAGATGAAAACCTGATTTAGATTCAAGCTAATATATCTCAATCGTTAGATCGAAATCTTAGCTTGTCATAAACAAATGAACTACACGCACTTAGGTTTGTTAACCGTACCTAAACGTGTGCATTGTTGGTTCAATAACAGTCAACCAAAAGGTTAGCTATTTGAGCATTTCATACCAACCATTTTCTTCTTCACTATAACTAGTTCAAATGACTCACATGAACTAGTTAAAGAGTTGTTCAATTGCAAGGAAGTATCATGTACTACACAAGACACAATTGAAGCAAAGATGATTCGATTCACATGAATCGGTTCATGAACTCTATAGCCACGGTTTGCAAAAGAATTCCTTAGTCTTTATGAGTTAAGTTCAGAAATCATCTTTAGATATATAACCTATATAAGTTCGTAGACTAGGTTCGCGGACTTGAAGTACTGGAAAGTATTTTCAAACTCCGGCATAAATTCTCGGGTTCGAGAGCTTCGCTGGTTCGCGGACTTGGCTCACGCAAAAAAGTTTGATAACTCATAAGAAATTCTCGGGTTTGAGAACTTCGGCAGTTCGCGGACTTGGCTACTAGCCGATTTCCAGCATGGGACTTATGCACATATGTGTTTCCACAACATACTTATGTCCACTATGGTTATGTAATCTAAACTCTCATTCCAATCATTGAAACATTCTTAGAGGACGTTATACAGTTGTTACACTATTTCTCGTCAAAGCAATTTTCAAGATGATCGAAACACACATGACTTGCGTCACTAGGTAAAGAAAAACATGGTCAAAGCGAAACGCTTTACCAACACATATTTAGAGATATAGATAGGCGAGGTATACTCGGCTCGAAATACTAAATGTGTATAATCTAAGTATATATATATAGCATACGACTTTTGTCTCAAGAAGTAGGAGATAGAATAGATAGACTTTTGAGTGACAGATAAGTTCAAGTCTTCACATACCTTTTTGTCGAGAAGTTCCACCGGTTCCTTGAGTAGTTCTTCCACTTGTATGATGAATCGCCATGAAGTCCTTGAGCTCAACTACACTTACTATCCTAGTCCGAGACTTAGCTATAATAGACTAGAAATCAAGACTTATAGTTTTGATCACTAACATTAACAAACATGCTTGAGATAGCAACGCATGCGAGGTTGACCGAGCTATGCTCTAACAAATACGCCGTTGCTGAGATAAATGCTGCAAAGAAAAATTCTGATGGTTTGAATGCCATCATACATGCCATTACCCCAAATCTTCAGTACCATGTGTCTAATTGTACTCGGTTTAAAGATGCTTGGGATATCTTAGAAACCGTATTTGAAGGTAACTCCAGTGAAAAGGAAGCTAGGCTTCAAAACCTTAATTCCGACTGGGAGAACCTTCGTATGGCATATGGAGATACATTTGATGAGTTTAATCACAGAGTGTCTGAAATTTTTCATGCATCTTTTGCATTGGGTAAGACTATTTCTGAAAAAGACATTTTGATGAAAATTCTCAGATCGCCGCCATCTAGATACGAGTCTAAGAAGCATGCCATCGTTGAGGGAAATAACCTTGATAATCTTTCCAGAAATACATTGGTTGGAAAGCTAATGATCTTTGATCATGAGCATACATCCAAAATCGGAAAGGATGTAGCCTTTAAAGCACAGAAGAACATTAAATTACTTGATAAGAGTAAAATTGTTTATGTCTCTGAGGATGATCAGTCTGAGGGTGATTTTTCGGATGAAGATATTCACAAACCAGTCTCCTTGATCACAAGACAGTTTAGGGACCTCCTATTGAAGAGAAGTAAATGGTTTTCAAGAGACAAACCTAAGTCATCAGATAAACCTCACAATCGCATTCCTCCTAAAAATAGGGATGCTGACGAGGCTGATAACGAGGATATGCCACAGTGCTTTAAGTGTAAAGGCTTTGTTAATTTTGCAAATGAGTGCCCAAATCGTAGAAAATACATTGGGAACAAAGGTCTTGCTGTAACACTTGATGAGATGTCTGAAATCTATGATTCTGATGAAGATAGGAAATCAAGTGTCGGTCTTCTATGTGAGAGCATTGGTTTTGATAGTTGTAGCAATACATATATCAATCTTGATGGTTTCGGTGAAGAAGAGAACCCAATCAAGCTGGAATATTCAATTGACCCATCCTTTGGAAACTCTGTCTGTAATTTTTCAGGATCCAACTTGTGTTTTGTTGCTGTTGCACCACAAATGCCTGATTACTATCCAAGATTGACGTGCTCATTTTGTTCTCATAAGGGTCATGAACTATCAAGATGTTACAAGTACAAACATCAAATGAAGCACGCCAACAAACTTCAACGAAGAGCAGATCAATTAGCAAGGAAGCTTAAACTTTCTCAGAAAACCGCTGAGGTATGTAGGATTTTATCTTCGTCTAAGAAGTTAGTTTCCAAAGGAAAAACAAGACCATTTGAGAAGAAAGCATGGTCAAATCGTTTTGATAGACAGAAGTCAGAGGATTCCTCTCAAGAGGAAAATGGTGGACAAATTGTTGTTCACAATTAATTGTGTCGATTGGTAAATCTTGTCTCATGTGCCTGATCAAAAGAGACAAGGTTGTGAATGCACAGGCTTCAGGAAAAGTTGTTTTCTTAAGTATGTTCTTTTCTGTCTATCAAATAAAAGAAACGGTTATTATCGACAATTCTACTCTTTATAGGGTTTGGAGTTGGACGTCCACGAACCTGTTTAAAGGTTTCGAACCCTACATTCCTTTTTCCTCTTTGATATTTTTTATATCTCAAGACTGCTTGTTGAGATTGTGAATTCCATTCACAAAAATCAGTTGGTCATAGCTGTTCTTAAAGCATCATGTATTTAGATGGAAAAGATGTCAACATGATTGTTAAGCCATCAATCAAGGAAAAAGATAAATCTCCAGTAACTTCGTCCTTGAAAAGAAAAACGAGGAATACAAGAAAGCCAAGGGCTGTCCCTTCTAACTCTCATAAGTTTTCCGATATTCTTGATGAGTTGAAGGAAGTAAGAAAGGAGATTCGTGAAATAAAGGCTTGCGTTTTAAGATCTTTGGAAATTCAGAAACCCCTGGTTCGACATCACCAGCCAAGACGGTTTGTTGATATTAAATCCTTTCTCCACGAACCTTATGTACTAATGGCAGTTGATGACAAGGAGTTCGGGAATGATAAAGAATTTCTCAAAGACATTTTTGCCTACTATGTCTTCTTTTTGGCTTAGTTGGATGAATAACCAGTGCTTTGAATATCGATGATTGTGATTACACATAGCAATTATTTTCATCTTCATGTTTTTAGGTTTTTGGTTTAAATTCTAAAACTATTTGAAGGATGATGTTTTGCAGTATTTAATCTTTATGATTCGTTATATTGCAACTTGTTATGGGATATTGGTGTTTACGTCCGAACTATGTTGTCCCATATATTGTCAAAAGTAAAGTCGTTTGTGATCGGCATTCGTTTATTGATTAAAGAATGAATGGACTTTTGACAAATACAAAAGTTAAGCCTATATTGTCAATCTTTGATGGGAGATAGGTTAAAATCTTTTGTGTTCAAGGATTATGTCTATTAATTATTGTTATGCATATAATGATTGAAGATAGAACGAATCCTTGTGTATTCCACAGTAATGATCTTCACTGATCCATATTTTATGTAATACTGTGAGGCTCCGTAATGTGTCTTATGTTGAGCACGATACAACCAAGTTGATTATTTTTTATCAGCTTTGTTGGTTGTTCCGTAAAGTACTTTATGTTGAGCATTTTGAACTAAATTAATCATCTTGTTTGGTTATTTAGTTATTACTCCATAAGTTTCTCTTGTGTTGAGTATATGAATGATTAACCCAATCACTCTCGTATGGTTAACTTAGTCGTAGCTCCGTAAGTTTACTTATGTTGAGCATAATCAATTAAATAGAACACTTTTTGTGTTTAATTTGATTATGTATTCCGATTAAATTATCCACTCTTATGGTTAATTTGATTGAGTTTTTGGATATAAAAATCACTCTTATGGTTTTGGTGTCCAATAAAAATCCTTCTTTTCTCTTGAAATTAAGGTCGCTCGTTGTTGTTCTTTCGGGAATGGCATCAAATGGGGGAGAGTTCTTTTGAACTTGTGCTTAATGGTCATATTTTGAGGGGTGTGCGGCTGTGGAATTTTAGAGAGGTTATATTGTATCTTTAAACTCCTTGATGAATGATGTTAGGTTCGGCTATATGATTGCGTCTAAATAAGATGATGTGTGTTCTCTCTTTTTAGTCATGAAATGTCTCTTACAGAAATTTCATTATGATCTCGTTCTTGTACCTTTGCCAATTTTATTGACAAAAAGGGGGAGAATTAATATGTAGTTCACACTACAAATACATATGGTTTTCGGATCATTGTGTAAGGGGGAGTGGTTTCCATGTGAGATGGAGTATTGACTAAGGGGGAGTGATACATATCACCATGGTATTATTGTTGAAGTTGTGATACAGTTGAACTTCGACGCTGTGTAATAATACTATGTGAAAAAGCGGGGGTCTAACAACACCACCCAATATTTCGCTTAGCAATCTGTATGGACTAACTCCGAAATACTTTGCTAGAGAATCAACTAAACAGTCAGACTCAATCTAGATTAAAGTATCTCAAGGAGTTAATATCTCTCACTTGTTTTGATTTACTCAAGCTAAAACAATAGCGAGTCTTTAATCAAACACAAGGAATAACTTGGACGGTACCAAAGACCAATGTCCAAGGATCAATCAATATCAATCAACAACCAAATGTTGGATTTCCAATTGATGATCTTAACGCACAACTTGTATTATTTCAATTATATAAGATATAATGTGGAAAAGAAATAACACAGACACCAGAAGTTTTGTTAACAAGGTAACCGCAAATGCAGAAAAACCCCAGGACCGAGTCCTGATTGAATACACACTGTATCAAGCCGCTGCAGACACTAACCTACTACAAGCTAAATTCGGACTGGACTATAGTTGAACCCCAATCAGTCTCCCACTGATCCAAGGTACAGTTGTACTCCCTACGCCTCGGATCCCAGCAGGACACTGCGCACTTGATTCATTTAGCTAATCTCACGCACAACTAAGAGTTGATGCAACCCAAAATCGCAGACTTGATAATAAACAAATCTTTCTAACATAGAAAAGTCTATCAAAGGATAAATATGTCTCCCACAGAAAAACCCTAGGTTTTGTTCCGTCTTATGATATGAAATCAAGGTGAACAGTGACCAATTGATAATCCGGTCTTATATTCCCGAAGAACAGCCTAGATTAATCAATCACCTCTCAACAATATTTCTTGACTACACAAGAGGATGTCGAGGAATCACAAACAGTGAGACAAAGATGTTTGTGACTTCCTTATATTGCCTATCGGAGAACTCTCACGATCTCAAGCCAATCAATAGATTGTACTCGTACGATAGAAGATGCAAGATCAGATCACATAACTACGATAAAAGTAGTATCGGTATGGCTTCACAATCCCAATGAAGTCTTTAAGTCGTTAACCTGGTTTTAGAAAAGAAAACCAAAGGTTAGAGGAGAATCGACTCTAGCAAGCGCACTAATATCACACAGATGTGTGGGGATTAGTTTTGCCCAATGCTAGATGTCTCCTTTATATAGCCTTCAAATCAAGGTTTTTCCTTAGTTACAAAGCAATCCATATTCACCTTTAGATGAAAACCTGATTTAGATTCAAGCTAATATTTCTCAACCGTTAGATCGAAAACTTAGCTTGTCACACACACTTGGGAAGACGTTTACTGGGTTTATGAAAACCATGCCCAAACGTGTACGTGTATGTTGGTTCAACATAGTAACCCAAAAGTTTAACTATATGAGCATTTCATATTAACCTTGTTCTTCTTCACCATAACTAGTTCAATTGACTCAAATGAACTAGTTAGAGAGTTGTTCAATTGCTATGAGATCTTATGTAACTACACAAGACACAATTGAAACAAAGATGATTCGATTCGATGGATCGGCTCACGAACTTTATAGCCACGGTTTGCATAAATCATTCCTTAGTAATTAAAGTTTCATGTTCAGAGCACATCTTTAGATCATAACCACTTAAGCTCACAAACAAGTTCGCGGAATTAAGATAACCGGAAAAGTTTTCCAAACTCAGCAGAAAATCTCGGCAAAGAGACTTCCGCCAGTTCGTGGACTAGGTTCGCGGACTAAACACGCAAACGAGTTTTTGGAAATCCCAGAAGAAATTCTCGGTAAGACAACTTCCGTCAGTTCGCGGACTGGGTCCGCGGACTTGGCAAAGCCAATTCCTACGGTTTCTCCCAATCAACAAAGTTCGAAAACTTCGGATTAAGGAATAGGACTTATGCACATATGTGTTACCACACAATGCTTATATCCATCATTAGTTATATAGACCTAAACTCTCATTCCAACCATTGAAACATTCTCAGAGGACGTTATTCAGTCGTTATTCACAGACCTTTCTCGTCAGAGCAATATCCAAAGTAATTGAAACTTTTCATGACTTTCGTCACTAGGTGAAGATAAACTCGATCAAGGCGAAACGCTTTACCAACACACGATTTCGAGAAAAAGATAAGTAGAGTATACTCAGCTCGAAATGTCAAATGTGTATGATCCAGTCTATATAGCATACGAATTTTGTCTCATAAGAAGTAGGAGATAGAATAGATGGACTTTTGAGTGATAGATAAGTTCAAGTCTCCACATACCTTTTTGTTGATGTTCCACGGTTCCTTGAGTAGATTTTCGTTGTTGTATGATGAATCGCCATGAAGTCCTTGATCTCAACTACACTTTTCTATCCTAGTCCGAGACTTAGCTATAATATACTAGAAATCAAGACTCATGGTTTTGATCACTAATATTGACAAACATGCTTGATATAGCAACACATGCGAGGTCGACCGAGCTATGCTCTAACAATCTCCCCCTTTGTCAATTTTAGTGACAAAACTATTAATACATATGGAATACAAAAAAGATAAACTTTAGTGGCTCCTATTCCATAGTCTAATCTTCAACATTCCTCGAAATCTTCGTCCTTCCAAGTACTCCAATGATCCCAAAGATTGTAAGTTTAGCACCACCGTTGTTGAAGATCCGTTGCTATAACAATGAGAGAAATCGAGATTCTCGATCATTATTAGACAGTGACATAGTATCATTATGTAACATCAAAGTCCAATTGCATCACGACTTTAACAACATACTAAGGTGATATGTATCACTCCCCCTTAGTCAATACTCTATCTCGATTATGGAAACCACTCGCCCTCACACAATGATCCGAAAACCATATGTATTTGTAGTGTGAACTACATTATTTCTCCCCCTTTTTGTCAATAAAATTGGCAAAGGTAATAGAACGGGATCCTAATGAAATTTCCACAAGAGACATTTCATAGACTAAAAGAAAAAATACATACCAACTTAATTTAGATGCAATCATAAAGCCGAATCTAAATGCATTCATCAAGGAGTTTTAAGATACAAGATAACCCCAAAAAAATTCCACAGCCGCACACCCCGCAAGATATTACCATTAAGCACAAGTTCAAAAGAACTCTCCCCCATTTGATGTCATTCCCGAAAGGACAACAAGAGCGACCTTAATTTCGAAAGAAAAATGAGGATTTTTAATTGGACACCAAAAACCATGGGAATGATTTTCTGTATCCAAAATTCGACTAAATTAATCACAAGTAAGCCCATGATTAATTTAATTGGAATGCGCAACTAAATCAAACCACAAAAGTGATTAATTGAATTGATTGTGCTCAACATAAGTAAACTTACGGAGCTACGACTAAGCCAATCATACGGAGATGACTAACTTAACCGTTCAAACATTCAACATAAGGAAAACCTTACGAAATATATGACTACATTAACCAATAGAACATGATTAGTATAGGCGTTCATATACTCAACACAAGAACTTGTGGAATATATGAAAACTCAACTAGATTGATTACAAGAGAACCTATAATTAATCTAATTGGAATACACAACCAAACTAATCACCGAAGTAATCAATTTAATTGTCAAAATATTTGCTCGACAAAAGAAGACTTTCGGAGCAAATAATTAAATAACCAACCAAGATGATTAATTTAGTTCAAGAATGCTCAACATATAACATCTCACGGAACAACCAAAAAAACCAAATTAATCGACTTAGTTGTATCGTGCTCAACATGAGACACACAATGGAGCCTTCACGGTAATACGTAACAAAATGGATCAATGAAGATCAATACCGTGGATAACATACAAGGATCTATTCTATTTTCCATCACTATATGCATAACGACATAATAGACTTTATCCTTGTCTTACAAAAGATTTCATCCTATTTTCCATCAAATAAATGACTGCATAGGCATAACTTTTGTATTTGTCAAAAGTCCATTCGTCCTTTCATCAATACGAATATCAATTTATGAACGACTTTACTTTTGACAAAATATGAGACCTTCAACTTCACGGACGCAAACAATACATATCCCATAAAAATATTGCAATACTTCAAAACAGATTAATACTAAAATAATATCATCCTCCAAATATTTTTAGAATTTAAAATAAATAAACCTAAAAAAATAACACAAGAAGATGAAAACAGAAATAGCTATGTGTAGTCACAATCTTCGCTATTCAACACACTAGTTATTCTTCCAACTAATCCAAAAACAAGACATACTATACAACAATTCCTTTGATAAATTCTTCTTTTTCTTTTCAGGGACTTAGAAACAGGAGATTTCTCTTTTTCCTTGATTGAAATCTTAACAATCATGCTGACATCCTTTCCATCCGACGACATAGTGCTTTGCGATCAGTTATGAACAACTGGATTTGTGTGATGGAATCACTTAACTTAACAAGCAGTCTTATAAAGGATGTCAAAAGGAAAAAAGAATGTAGGGTTCGAAACCTAATGACAGGTTCGTATACGCCCAACTCTAAAACCCTATAAAGAGTAGAATTGTCGATAATAACCCTTTTTTTTATTTGATAGACAGAAAATAACAAAACTACGAAAAGAAGGAAAAAAAATTTCTGAAGCCTGGATCAGCTCTCAATATTGTCTCTTTTCGATCAGGCACATGAGACAAGATTTTCCCAACAACACAATCAAGTTGTGTTGCGATGAACAACGATTTCTCCATCTTTTTCCTCATGGGGGGAATCCTCTGATCTTTGTCTATCAAAACGATTTGACCATATTTTCTTTTCAAATGGTCTTATTCTATCCCTGGAAACCAACTTCTTAGACGAAGATAAGATCCTACATACCTCGGCGGTCTTCTGAGCAAGTTTCAGCTTCCTTGCTAATTGATCTGCTATTTGTTGAAGTTTGCTAGCGTGCCTTATTTGGTGCTTTTATTTATAACACCTTGATAGTTCGTGTCCCTTCATCGAACAAAACGAGCACGTCAATCTTGGATAGTATCAGGCATCTGAGATGTGCAAGAAGCTAGACATACAGTTGATCCTGAAACAACACTGCTAGGGTTTCCAGTTATTGGATTCAGTGAATCTTCCAGCTTTATTGGGTTTCCTTCTTCTCTGAACGCATCGAGGTTGATATATGTATTGTTACAAGTATCAAAATCGATGTTTTCACAAAGAAGCCCTACACTTGATTTCCTATCTTCATCGGAATCATAGGTTTCAGACATTTCATCAAGTGTTACAGCTAGACCTTTGTTCCCAGTGTATTTTCTACGATTTGGGCATTCGTTAGAAAAATGGCCAAAACCCTTACACTTAAAGCACTGAGGCATGTACCCATCATCAGCCTCGTCAGCATCCCTGTTTTTAGGAGGTACGCGACCGTGAGGTTTGTCTGATGACTTAGGTTTGTCTCTTGAAAACCGTTTACTTCTCTTCAACAGAAGATCCCTAAACTGTCTTGTGATCAAGGAGACTGATTTATCAAGATCTTCATCTGAAAAATCATCCTCAGACTGATCATCCTCAAAGACATGAACACTTTTACCTTTGACAAGTAATTTAGTGTTCTTATGTGCTTTAAAGGAAACATCCTTATCGACTTTGGATGTATGCTCATGGTCAAAGATCTTAAGGCTTCCGAACCAAGGTGTTTCTGGAAAGATTATCGAGGTTATTCCCCTCAACGATGGCATGCTTCTTAGACTCGTATTTAGATGGCAACGATCTGAGAATTTTCATCACAATGTCCTTTTCAGGAATAGTCTTACCCAATGCAAAAGATGCATTAACAATTTCAGATACTCTGTGATTAAACTCATCAAATGTATCTTCATCTGCCATACGAAGGTTTTTCCAATAAGGTTTTGAAGCCTAGCTTCCTTTTCACTGAAGTTACCTTCAAATACGGTTTCTAAGATATCCCAAGCATCTTTAGACCTAGTGCAATTTGTCACATGGTGCTGAAGATTTGGGGTAACGGCATGTATAATGGCATTCAAACCGTCGGAATTTTGCTTTGAAACACTTATCTCGGCAGGAATGTATTCACCAATAGGTTCGGGAATGCTTTCATCTCCAACTGCCACAACGGGAGCATTATTCCCATTAACCACAAATACCCATGATTGAAAATCACGCGATTGAAGAAGAGCTCGCATAACAATTTTCCACCATAAGTAATTGGAGCCATCGAAGACTGGTGGTACGTTAATAGAGATAACACCCCTGTCCATAGAGTCAGATCGCTACAAACACAGACTGATAAGGTCTTAAACGTGTTTTCCTGCTCTGATACCAATTGAAAAAGCTGGGGTCTAACAACACCACCCAATATTTCGCTTAGCAATCTGTATGAACTAACTTCGAAATACTTTGCTAGAGAATCAACTAGACTGTCAGACTCAATCTAGATTAAAGTATCCCAGGGAGTTAATGTCTCTCACTTGTTTTGATTTACTCAATCTAAAACAATAGCGAGTCTTTAATCAAACACAAGGAATAACTTGGACGGTACCAAAGACCAATGTCCAAGGATCAATCAGTATCAATCAACAACCAAAGGTTGGATTTCCAATTGATGATCTTAATGCACAACCTGTATTATTTCAATTATATAAAATATAATGCGGAAAAGAAATAACACATACACTAGAATTTTTGTTAACGAGGAAACCGCAAATGCAGAAAAACCCCGGGACCTAGTCCAGATTGAATACACACTGTATTAAGCCGCTACAGACACTAGCCTACTACAAGCTAACTTCAGACTGGACTATAGTTGAACCCCAATCAGTCTCTCACTGATCCAAGGTATAGTTGTACTCCTTACGACTATGATCCCAGCAGGACACTGCGCACTTGATTACCTTAACTGATCTCACGCACAACTAAGAGTTGCTGCAACCCAAAATCGCAGACTTGATAATAAACAAATCTATCTCACACAGATAAGTCTATCAATAGGATAAATCTTTCTCCCACATAAAAACCCTAGATTTTGTTCCGTCTTATGATATGAAATCAAGGTGAACAGGAACCAATTGATAATCCTGTCTTATATTCCCGAAGAACAACCTAGATTAATCAATCACCTTTCAACAATCTTTCTTGACTACACAAGAGGATGTCGAGGAATCACAAACATTGAGATGAAGATGTTTGTGACTTCTTTATCTTTCCTATCTGAGAACTCTCACGATCTCAAGCCAATCAATAGATTGTACTCGTACGATAGAAGATGCAAGATCAAAACTACGATAAAAAGTAGTATCGGTCTGGCTTCACAATCCCAATGAAGTCTTTAAGTCGTTAACCTAGTTTTAGAGAAGAAAACCAAAGTTTAGAGGAGAATCGACTCTAGCAAGCACACTAGCATCACACAGACGTGTGGGGATTAGTTTTGCCCAATGCTAGATGTCTCCTTAATATAACCTTCAAATCAGGGTTTTTCCTTAGTTACAAAGCAATCCATATTCACCGTTAGATGAAAACTTGATTTAGATTCAAGCTAATATTTCTCAACCGTTAGATCGAAAACTTAGCTTGTCACATACACTTGGATAGACATTTACTGGGTTTCTGAAAACCATGCCCAAACGTGTACGTGTATGTTGGTTCAACATAGTAACCCAAAAGGTTAACCATATGAGCATTTCATATTAACCTTGTTCTTCTTCACCATAACTAGTTCAATTGACTCAAATGAACTAGTTAGAGAGTTGTTCAATTGCTATGAGATCTTATGTAACTACACAAGACACAATTGAGATAAAGATGATTCGATGAATCAGCTCATGAACTTTATAACCACGGTTTGCATAAAGCATTCCTTAGTAATTTAAGTTTCATGTTCAGAGCACATCTTTAGATCATAACCACTTAAGCTCACAAACAAGTTCGCGGACTTAAGATAACCGGCAGAGTTTTCCAAACTCAGCAAAAAATCTCGGCAAAGACACTTCCGCCAGTTCGCGGACTAAACACGCAAACGAGTTTTTGAAAATCCCAGCAGAAATTATCGGTAAGAGAACTTCCGTCAGTTCGCGGACTGGGTTCGCGGACTTGGGAAAGCAATTCCTCCGGTTTCTCTGAATCAACAAAGTTCGAAAACTTCGGATTAATGAATAAGACTTATGCAAATATGTGTTACCACACAATGCTTATATCCATCATTGGTTATATAGACCTAAACTCTCATTCCAACCATTGAAACATTCTCAGAGGACGTTATTCAGTCGTTATTCACAAACCTTTCTCGTCAGAGCAATTTCCAAAGTAATTGAAACTTTTCATGACTTTCGTCACTAGGTGAAGATAAACCCGATCAAAGTGAAACGCTTTACCAACACACGATTTCGAGAAAAAGATAAGTAGAGTATACTCAGCTCGAAAGGTCAAATTTGTATGATCCAGTCTATATAGCATACGACTTTTGTCTCATAAGAATTAGGAGATAGAATAGATAGACTTTTGAGTGATATATAAGTTCAAGTCTCCACGTACCTTTTTGTTGATGAATTTCCACGGTTCCTTGAGTAGATCTTCTTCGTTGTATGATGAATCTCCATGAAGTCCTTGAGCTCAACTACACTTTTTTATCCTAGTCCGAGACTTATCTATAATAGACTAGAAATCAAGACTCATAGTTTTGATCACTAACATTGAAAAACATGCTTGATATAGCAACGCATGCGAGGTCGACCGAGCTATGCTCTAACACTATGACACTGTATAACAATGATCGAGAATTATGTTTTCTCATTGTTATAGCTATGGATCTTCAACAACGGTGATGATAAACTTACAACATTTGGGATCATTGGAGTACTTAGAAGTGACGAAGATTTCGAGGAATGTTGAAGATTATACATATGGAATAGGATCTACTAAAGTTTCATTATCTTTTTTGTATTACATATGTATTGATAGTTTTGTCACTAAAATTGATAAAGGGGGATATTGTTAGAGCATTGCTCGGTCGAACTCGCATGCGTTGCTATCTCAAGCATGTTTGTCAATGTTAGTGATCAAAACTATAAGTCTTGATTTCTAGTCCACTATAGATAAGTCTCGGCCTAGGATAATAAGTGTAGTTGAGCTCAAGGACTCCATGGAGATTCATCATACAAGACGAAAAACTACTCAAGGAATCGGTGGAACTTCTTGACAAAAAGGTATGTGGAGACTTGAACTTATCTATCACTCAAAAGTCTATATATTCTATCTCCTACTCTTTGAGACAAAAAGTCGTATGCTATATATAGACTTTGATTATACACATTTGGTATTTCGAGCAGAGTATACCTCGCCTATATATATCTCGAAATATGTGTTGGTCGAAGCGAAAAACTTTACCTAGTGACGAAAGTCATGATATGTTTCAATCACTTTGAAAATTGCTTTGACGAGAAATGGTGTAACAACTATATAACGTCCTCTAAGAATGTTTCAATGATTGAAATGAGAGTTTAGATTACATAAACGATGGTGGACATAAACATTGTTGTGGAAACACATTTATGTATAAGTCTTATTCCTTGAACCAAAGTTTTCGAACTTTGTTGATCATGAGAACCGGAAGAATGGCAAGTGCCAAGTCCACGAACTCAATCCGCGAACTGCCGAAGTTCTCAAACCCGAGAATTTCATCTGGAGTTGACAAACTATTTGCGTGAAGCTAAGTCTGCGAACTCAGTCCGCGAACCGGCGAAGTTCTCACCCCGAGAATTTCTGCTGGAGTTTGTAAACTCTGCCCGGTATTTTATGTCCGCGAACCTAGCCTGCGAACTTGAGAAGGTTATATATCTAAAGATGATTTCTGAACTTAAACTTAAAAAGACTAAGGAGTTCAATTTGCAAACCGTGGCTATAAAAGTTCATGAACCGATTCGAGTGAATCAAATCATCTTTGCTTCAATTGTGTCTTGTGTAGTTACATAAGATTTCCTTGCAATTGAACAACTCTCTAACTAGTTCATTTGAGTCATTTGAACTAGTTATGGTGAAGAAGAACATGGTTGATATGAAATGCTCATATGGCTAACCTTTTGGTTAATTATTGTTGAACCAACAATGTACATTTTTGTGTACGGTTAACAAACCCAGAAGTGTGCATTTCATTTGTGTAAAACAAGCTAAGTTTTTGATCTAACGGTTGAGAAATATTAATTTGGATCTAAATAAAGTTTTCATCTAACGGTGGATATTGATTGCTTTGTTACCAAGGTAACTTAATGACAAACCCTGTTTTGAAAGACTATATAAGGGGACATCTAGCAACTCTGCAAAACTAATCCCCACACCTTACGTGTGATACTAGTTTGCGTGCTAGAGTCGGTTCTCCTTTAACCTTTGGTTTTCTTCTTCTAAAACCAGGTTAAAGACTTCATTAGGATTGTGAAGCCAGACCGATACCACTTTTATCGTAGTCGTGTGATCTGATCTTTCATCTTCTATCGTACTAGTACAATCATATTGATTGGCTTGAGATTGATATCTCCGATAGGCAAGATATAAAAAGTAATCACAAACACCTTCGTCTCATTGTTTGTGATTCCGCAACATCTTGTTTTGGCTACCATATGATTAAGATTGTTGTGAGGTGATTGATAACTCTAGGTTGTTCTTCGGGAATATAATACCGGATTATCAATTGGTTCTTGTTCACCTTGATTATTATCAAAAGACGGAACAAAACCTTTTAGAGTTTATTTGTGGGAGACAGATTTGTTTATCATCAAGTCTTCGACCTTGGGCCGTAGCAACTCTTAGTTATGGGTGAGATCAGCTAAGGGAATCAAGTGCGCAGTATCCTGCTGGGATCAAAGGCGTAGGGAGTACAATTGTACCATGGATCCGCGGGAGACTCATTGGGGTTCAACTATAGTCTAGTCCGAAGTTAGCTTGGAGTAGGCTAGTGTCTGTAGCGGCTTAATACAGTGTGTATTCAATCTGGACTAGGTCCCGGGGTTTTTCTGCATTTGCGGTTTCCTCGTTAACAAAATTTCTGGTGTCTGTGTTATTTCAGTTTTTGTATTATATTGTTTTATCTTTATAATTGAAATAATACAGGTTGTGCGTTTAGATCATCAATTAGTACAATCCAACCTTTGGTTGTCGATTGTCACTGATTGATCCTTGGACATTGGTCTTTGGTACCGTCTAAGTTATTCCCTGTGTTTGATTGATTAAAGACTCGCTGATTTCTATTAGCTTGAGTAAATCAAAACAAGAGAGAGATATTAACTCCTTGAGATACTTTTACCTAGATTGAGTCTGACTGTGTCTAGTTGATTCTCTAGAAAGTGTTTCGGAGTTAGTCCATACATATTACTAAGCGAAATATTGGGTGGTGTTGTTAGACCCCCGCCTTTTCAGATAGGTTCATCTTGGCAGTGACCTTCAGACAGATATGGGAAACACCATTCACCTTAAAACCATCTACGTTTTTCTCTATATCCATCTTCTTGATCTTTTCACTTATATGAATTTTAGTATGCTTGAGTGCAAACTCGTGTACATCAATTGGAATTTCACATCAGGGTACTTCCTCCTATAGTCAATGATTGTATACCTACCATGAAGATTCTTTAATGTCGTTCAAGGTTCTGCGTAGATAGCTAGGGTCTGGAGTAAAGGTTTTGTGGGTACACCTCTTGTAAACCCTCCCTATACAACACTCAGCCGCTAGGGCCACCTAGCGGTTTAACGGCTTGCTGCACGTGCTAAGTGTAGCCGTGATGTCTGCGACAGTGAGTTAAGATTTTATTTTCTAGATTATATTTTCTCGAGGACTAGCAAATAATAAGTTTGGGGGTATTTGATAGACACATTTTTGTGTCTGAGTTGTCCTCAATTTTCTGTATTGTTGGTACTCGATTTTTTACTTATTATGGTGTTTTATGTATTTGTAGGAATTTTTGGGAAATAAATATTTTTGGAAATATCGGCTCGAAAAGTTATGAGAAGCACCCCCGAAGGACATTTGTTATTCAGACTCCCACAGTTTGGATAAAGGGCACCCTCAAGACACCTCTCAAGGAAGCACTATTCGCACCCCTGCTCTGGATAGGGGCAAGCTTTCCTCCTCATTTGAATTCTGAAAAATGGCAGGAAAACCAAGTTTCAATTGCCGGATTTAGGGTTTGGGATTTGAGCTTGTTGCAATGAGACTAAAAGGCTGGAATTAATTATGTATACTCCTATGGGCTAGACAAGGATGATGTATGTGTTGGTTTCGATCCAGTTGGGTTGTATACCAAGATTCGAAGAAATCAGGGAGTTACTCACTGGAGGAGATATTCACAAGATTGCGCGAGCATCATAAGAGTTTGCACGTGTTTGGAAGACCCTAACAACTATTTGGAGTGTGAAGGAGTTAAATATGGCAATTTAGAAGCTTCAGAATGCGTGTAGAAATCAAAAAGCTGAATTATTTCCTAAACTGGCCGTGAAGAATAATGCTGGGTAATGGAGAATTATATGAAGTTATGGCGAGAGATTTCGGGTCTGGGAGGTTATATAAGTTGCTGAGGAGCAGTACGAAGTGGCAGAGGATGTTGGGGAAAGTTTAGAGCAATCACAGAACCGGAAAAAGCAAGTTGCAGAGACGAGTTTATTGTTGCTGCTCTGAAGAACACGAAAAAAATCGACCGTAGAAGATAGTCGTTGTTGCTACAGTGGTAGTGACACTTAATAGTTATCGTTTTTCTGTAACAAATAAAAGTGTTATAAACCCGGTTTTAATCATATTTAACCCCTTTTCATCATCTGTAAACCACTTTTGAGCATGAATAAATTCTTTGAGAGGGCTTTCAACATGATGAGTGGCTAAAATACCCGGTGATCAAGGCAAAGGAGGAAACTATTCACTCATGCTTGATTGGTAATTTCTTTTTACTATTTCTTTAATTATTCATTTAATTTAATTCACTAGGATCAACATAAAGATAAAATTGGTTTTCTTAATTAGTTGTGAATCAATTTGATGTGTTATGCTTAGAATCAATTATTTGATAATTCATACTTACAGCATGTTCGTTTCAAGGAATTGGATTCCGGGGAATCCAATTCCTAAGGAATACGCCCAATTCCTTGAACCAAACGGTTCAAATGAACTTTTTGTATTTGAGAATTTTGATTCCTAGGAATCCAATTCCCTCCAAAATAGTAGAATTTCATTGCATTGGTCCAATAGTGCAATGGAATTGGATTCCGTGGTAAAAACAAAG
Source organism: Papaver somniferum (assembly GCF_003573695.1). Taxonomy (NCBI): domain Eukaryota; kingdom Viridiplantae; phylum Streptophyta; class Magnoliopsida; order Ranunculales; family Papaveraceae; genus Papaver; species Papaver somniferum. Next base: position 140,592,282 of record NC_039361.1, on the reverse strand, counting down.
ATAACTGAATTACCTCAACCGAACATGAATATTTAGGATTTGAATTGCATTCTTTGGAATCCAATTCCAAGAATTATATTACCCCATAATTGAATTTCTAGGTTTTCAATTCTCCCAACCGAACGGGCTGTTAGGGATTACAATTTAATATTTGGACACCTTATAGATTAATAGTAAATTGACGAGAAAAAGAGCTTAATAATAATTAGATATATCATTATAAACCAATCAACTAGAAGGAATAGTGGAATCCAGAGCCTTGGTCAATTTTTAAATCTTGAAATCACTTTTGATTTTGAGTTAAGTTTTCTTTATTTTTAAGTTTTATTAAGTCTAAAATCTATTGCTCTCACAAGTCTTGAACAAACAATTACTACAACATCATTGAAAATAATCATCAGTCTCACAATTTGTTGTGAGAGTAAATAATGCAAAATTGTACTGTTGTTACGGGTTTCAGGCATATCCAGGAAGTGGCCAACTGCCGTGAAGAAAATACTGCATAAGCCTTTTCTCTCAAACGACCCTTGATTGGGGACATTACATGCATAACTGCGTGATTTATTGCTTTCGGGTAGTTATCCCGATACTTCTGTGGGTGAACAAACTCGCTATACACATGAGATGCTTCAAGTCAGTTTCTTCCAAGGATATGCAACAACTACAATATTTTGGAAGGGGGGAGGATTCTTTGACATGGTTATTCTCAAACCATTTAACAATTTCAACACCAATGCAGTTATAAAATATAAATACTAATGAATCTAAAAAACTAAAACTAACTTTTGGTAATATGTTCATCTTACAATCTACATTACTATTAAAAATTACTGCATCTCCAAATGGCAAACCTCACCATCTAAAAAATTTACCAAGTGGAAAATGGTGGTGTTATTAGGTAATCCCTTACCGGTTGCCTTTGGTAGGATCATAGAGCACTATAAGAAGAACATACTACCAACTAATCAATTTCAATTTCATTACCCTTTAGTTTCTATAACATAGAGTCAAAATAACCATATCAACGAATCTTCTCTCTTGAAATCTTATCTGTAAACAATTTTCTGCAAGAAAAGACTTTCTGAGAAAGAATGAAACAAACATATTATGGTTCGTTTCCTGATGAATTACATTCCGACGATTCAACAGATGCAGAAGCCGTCTCTAAAGATTATTTGGAATTGACATCATCTTGGAGGTCAGTATCCGCCGAACCTCCCGCTGTAGTAACATACATCTTTTCCTAACACCATGGACAAACAATCAATTTACCATCACATCAATTCACTCTCCAAACGGTATATAACAAATCTGGTCCATAATTTCAGTGGGTTTCGAGAAAGAAGAACTACACATACTTAAGTTTGCAACGAATTCTACATCCACGGATTCTTAATCCCAAAGGTGTCAAAGGACTAAAAATCTGTATTTAAGATATATGGTTTCATAGGGTCAGTATCTGAAAGGATAAAAAGTTTTCTTTTTCAAGATGTTGAACTAAACCATGGTCTTGACAAATTAAATTCAACAATAAAACCTTAATTACCTGTCCTAATTGTGTCTCCAATTGTAAAATAAACAAATAATTAATTATAAGCACGATGCATATGATTTTGCATATCACCAACATGACTACGTAGTAATTTATTATTTTCAGAATTGAAATAACTATTAGAAACCCATAGAACCACTTTACTGAGTATCAATAAGTTTAATGAAGAAGAATTTACCAGTTATGAAGCTTTTACCAGTGCCAAAAGCCCAAAACCCTGGACACAATAAAAGCGAAAGTTAGGAAAACACCCAAATTCATTGAAATCATTCGAGTTACGACGAAGGTACGGAATGAATTTAGCTCATGTTTAATGAATTTGATGGCGAAAGCACTAGTGCGGGTATATTTTACACCAAATGAACTAGGGTTTGAAGGTGAAGAAGGGAGATACTTGCTACGTATCTCAAGAGAAGGAGAAATGTTATGGTATCCGGAATATGCTTTTCCTATTTATATGGTCCATCCAAACGCGACATCAGTGCATCAATTTTTGGGATACATCCGGAATTTTCTAATTGGATAGTATCCGGCTCAGATATATTAGAAAGAAAGCTCGTGGTATTTTGTGTAACTATTTGCAAGCTGTGGTATTGGACATAAATATACCTCCGGATGTGCCTTCCAAACATAATTTAACCGGTTTATATTGATTAACTTTTTGATCTGGGAGATTGATAGAGCGGTTACCGAAAATAGATTAGTCTTTTATTGTTTTGGAATACGACCTAAAGGAGTTGAGTGCTAGAAGTCTTCACAACAGGTGAAGCGACTTGAGATAGTGGACTCTATCTTAGGATTCACGTGCATAGATCAGATTGGTCGTGGACGCAGGGATACTAAAAGAACTGAGTAACTTGTAGTTAGTTTACTTGGTCTCAGCTATATGAAAGTGGCAGTAATCTTCGGATAGGGGCAGCTTAATTCTAAGAGTATTAAAAACTGGACTAGGTCCCTTTGTTTTTATGTATTTGCTGCTTCCTCGATAACAAAATCTTGTGTCTCATGTGATTTACTTTACTTTAGCATTATATTGATTTATTTTTATAATAGAGTAAATACGCTAGTATGTTACTCAAACACTTGGTTTGATCCCATATTTGGTTCGGTTTCACACTTTTACTATATACCAAGTATATATCTTGTGGTTGTCATATTGTTGACATTTTCTATCTACATTAGACACACAAGGTATATATTAAATATGTGAATATTGAAAAGATTATGGTGCACTTGGCACCCTCATCATTTCATAGCGTGTGCACATTCTTATTTGTATTGCAAGGAAAACTTTCCACGTGTTTACATGATCAATCTCTATTGAAAGGTTGATCTTACTTGGTGCTAAAGTAATTCGTAAACATGGAAACTAGTTTACAAACCCATCTTTAACTGTAAGCTATCTATCCTTTTCATCATTATATAAGACTCTATGCATACTCGAATCTCAATCCTTGCACTATGTATCCTAGTTGCAGCCATGGTTGTCTTTTAAAGACCTAGGTTTTCTTATATGATTATATTAGGTTACGACTTTTAAATTCTTCACTGAGGGATTTGTGAAGCCCGATCAGATTATCTTTTACATGTTAGTTATTGATATCCTGAATCATATCTTCATAATCGTAGTACTTGTCTATTTTAGAGTTTGTCTCTTCTGATATATGACCATTCAAGAACTATAGATCAAGGATTAAGATTGATAGAAAATACAAAGTTCTTTTCGTCTCACACGTTGTGATACCACAAGTTTCATATATGTTAGATTGATTTTGTGAGACATAATAAATTTGAAGCTCTATAACCTTTTGAAGAGAGTAAGATATCCTATTTGTCGAGGCTTTCTTGATATTTACTGTGTCCTTTAATACTCGTCATAAGCAAACATATTTCCATTACCTTGATTGTATATATTTCTTAAGGAAACAAATAGGCTATCTGTTAGAGGCTGAATAGTCAAAAGTCTCCGTTGCAGTTGTAATCAAGTGCATATGGCCTTACAAGATTCAAGAGACAGAAGGAGCACAACTTGAGCTGAATTACTCGGAGGTTCGATTCAGCCTCCAAATACAGCCCAGTCCGAAGTATGATAGTAGACTAGTATTTGTAACAACTTAATACATACAGTGTTCAAACTGGGCGAAGTCCCAGGGTTATTTTCTACAAGATTGTAATTTCCTCGTTAACAAAATTTCTAGTGTCTTTTTTTTCCTCGCATTATATTGTTTATCCTTAAAAACCTAAACTGTTTTTAAGCTCAACTGTATAGAACGTACAAGACTTTTTTTGTGAATCCGATTCTTAAAAAGTAGATTACAAGACTTGCTCATGTGTATAGTTCGGGTATATACCAAGTTGTTCCTGGATATTGGCTTTTGAAATCCTCCAAGGAACTTGTTTTACAATCATGCATAAAGATCTTTTTTATTGATTGTACAAAAAATTGTCCATACAAGTTCACAGACAAAAAAGTTGTTGGTATACTTGGTACCCTTTCCGTTCTAGATTTTATGAAGTTTAGGTCCATAGTTAGGGGTCCAAACCTGGTAGTGTTTTGAAAATGGTTTTTGAAATGCTTTAAAACGCCTTATTATTCTCACTAGTATTACATGTCATTACTTCTATAATTTTGATCATAACGATATGATTGCATGTAATAAAAGTACTTTGTGTTCAATTATTTTAACGGAACATTTGATATTAATTTTTGTTCTCAACTTTTAAGTCATCATACTAGTATTTTTACTATAAACTTGTAACCGGTTATTTTATTTCTCTTTAGTTAATCCACCATTTGCTTATTCAATGCATCAAGTTGTTAAATTCACCTTCTAGTTCAAACTTTTCCAATTTGAACTTCTTTAGAAAATATAACCAACAATACCCACAAAAGTGAACGAAGTACACCAATTTTGAATTAAAAAAAATCAAAGTCAGGGTGAGAAAGAGAGAATACCTTGAAATGATACGGGAATGAACCACCTCGAACACCGTTGCAAAAGAAGGGCAATTGGGCGCAATTTTGGCAGATTAACTTGAGATAATGAATAAAATCCTAATTGAGAGTATATTTGTTACTACATTTTTCGATGTTATATAATTGCTTGTTATTCCATGTGTTGGTTTCATCGTGAAGGAAATATCCATGAGGTTGTAATCAAGAATAAATTTGTTGAAGCTTATAGTTCAATTAGTGGTATTGAATCCATTAAACCTCTCATAAGTAAATTGAATTTCGTTCCAATCCTCATCATCATTCAGGGAAGTTACCAACTAGCCATATACCTCAAATTTCTTCGAGCTCCCTCTATGATTCCTATCTCTATGTAGGATTGATTGGCTGGTACACAAACACCAGCGAAAAGCCACTCAAAATCTTCATTTTGTATATTGTCACTTGGTGTGATTGAATGAACACCAACCACATATTTAGTTACATTTAACTTATCATCATCCCGCAAACACATAATTCCATCAGGTGTACTTTGAGACAAAAAGTCACTCTGCTCAAGCAATTACCGTACAAAACATTACTGAAAAACCAAACATGATCTAATTAACGTTTTGTGAAGCAATGTTATACTAAGAATTTTAACAATTTCATATTTGAAAATAGTTGTTACGAATCGTTTGCCAAGATAGACCCAGATTAATTATTCATACAGAAATAAGTAAACTAATCAAGTCAAGATAATTGGGAGTTACGGATCAATATTTGTGCACACATTGGCCTGTAAGTATCTTATCCCACAAAAATAATTGAAAAAACTTATACATATGTCACATGCCTCTTAAAATTATGTCCCTTGAATAAAAATGCTAAAATGAGTAAAAATTACGCGATGGTATTCAGGTGAAAGAAATAAAAGTTTTAAGTTAATCGTACCGTAAACACTTCTATAGGAAGAAATAAAAAGTTTAGATAAGTGATGTAACCATATTTCATAGGAAAAATCACTATATATATATATATATATATCCATCAAAACTAGTGACAAAACCCCTAGGTGAACAAACTAGTGATAAGAAAAAACCGGTCACATTATTTCTACCAAATAAAAACCGTTTCAAATAAAACTGGGACAAAAACCCCAAGTCAAATGATAATGAGAAAATTTAACTTTTTTTATTTTAAAAAAACCCAAATGTACCCTTTCATCTTTTCTTCTTCTTCTTCTCTGATTTCTTTTTTCTTTTTTCTTCCTACTCCTTATCCCACCACCATCATCACCAGCAGCAACAATGGATCTCCACGAACACCAACAACAATTTTATTCTCCCCCGACACACCACTTCCCTGTAATTCCCTGTAAATTTAGTTTGTTCATTGAGAAACGGTTGTTGTTATTAAAGCCGAGAGATCTAAATCGAGAAATTCTTTTCTCAATCGTTCATTTCAAGTCCCTAAAACTGAGAAAGGAAAAAGCAGCAGCTGCCGCTGTTATCACCTGAAATTAGATCGAGACAGAGATGAAGAAGCAGAAAAGAACAACGTTGATTCAAGAGATGAAGAATTCGAGAGACGTTTTCTCTCAATCATTAGTTCATTCATTTCCCTAAAACTGAGAAAAGAAGAAGCAGCAGATGCCGCTGTTTTATCACCTGAAATTGAGAGTAAATCTCGTTGCTGTTGATCGAGAAATAGATCGAGAATTGGGAGACGTGAAAAGGGTAAGATAGAGATGATGGATTTGAAACAGATTTAAGATGGGTTGAATCTGAGATTGCAAGAAATTGGATCTGCATCTCGTCTGGGGTTGATTCAGAAATTGAAACTCAGAGTTGAGTTAGATTGATGTGAAGATGTGAATTAGGTTGTTGCTGGTGAAATTGAGGTTCTGACGATGGAAATTGGTTAGGGTTTGGTTTCTGCTGCTCCTGTAGATATCTGAGATGAATGGAGAAAAAGATGGGGATTGGAGGAATTTATGGTTGAGAGAAGGCTTACAAGGAAGAAGTAGAAGAACTGAAGTTGTAGGTGGTGGTGATGATGAAGTTGCAGAACCATTTGCTGCTACCACGACGAATTTGATGTGAAATCGAGGTCTTGTTGTGATGAATTTATGAACAGGTTTTTCCTGAAATCGAAGTATGGAAGAGGATGATGATTGAATTGAAGTGAGGGTTTCTATAACTGAAGAATTATGTGATGTATGTGAACTGATGGTGCTATGGGTTAGGCTCTTGGATAGAGTTTGTCATAGAGAAGATTCAGTTGATGGAGGATTTAGAGATGGTTTTGGTGCAATGGAGTTGGAGAATGGCAGAAGCTTGAATATGAGATGTTGCAATGAGTAAGTTGTGGATGTTGTGCAATGAGTTTGTGGTTGCTGTGTGATTGTTAACAGGTTTTTGAGGCAGCAAAGAGATGCAGGTGGAAGTGGCCTGAGTTTGAAATGCAATTGGTGTTGTATATGAATGAATTGCAGGTTACCTGAGCAGCTGCAGGTGGTATAGCAAATGGGGTTGTGCAGGCGACTGAAATGGTGTTGGTCTGTGTTGCAGACAAGGAAATTGAATTGAAGATGGCAGTGTTGGTTTGATGGACAAAGGCTGTGACTGAAGAAAGAAATAAATTGAATTGATGGCCTGGTGGTTGAAAGAATAAAATGAGGTTGTTGATACAATGATGTTGGCTTGAATGAATGATTGAGAAAATTCACAAATAGATGAATGCTAGGAAAAGCAGGAAAGTATTGTGGAGTTGTGGATTATAGGATTGGAATTGGAAGTGCAGGTTAAGATGCAAAGAATAGGGCCTGGTGGATAGTGCAGCTGGAGTTAAAGCAATTGAAGGTGGATAGTGCAGCTGGGTTTTGCCTGAAAGTAGAGCTGTTTTTATGTAGAGCTGTGTTACAAGAGATGATGCTGTAAACTAGAGAAGAAATGAAGCTTAAATGAAGTGCAGCTACTGATGAATTCTGATGAAACCAATTATGATTTCATCGTATTTATGATGAAACCAAAATTGGTTTCATCTAATTTTTGGTCAGTGGTGGTGGTGGTCGTCGGCGGGTGTTGGCGATGTTGTTGGTTTTAGTCGGTGGTGGTCGGCGGTGGTCGGCAGTGGTGGTGCTGGCAGTTGATAATATGTGTTTGTAGCATAGAGCATGGATCTGTGTTGTCGTGATGTTGCTGTATCCAAGACGACTGCAACATAAGATCCTTGTTGAATTTCTCTTGTAGTTGAATTCTGATGAAACCAATTAGGGTTTCATCTTATTTTATGATGAAACCAAAATAGGTTTCATCGGATTTGTGATGTAACCAAAATCGGCTTCATCTAAATTTTGGTCAGTAGTGGTGGTGGTCGGTGGCGGCGGTGGCGGTGGTGGTCGGTAGCGGCGGTGGTGGTCGGTAGCGGCGGTGGTGGTCGGAGGCGGCGGTGGTGGTCGCGGCGGCGGCGACGGTCGGAGGTGGCGGTCGGAGGCGGCGGGGGCGGTCGGAGGTGGTGGCTGCGATGGTTGGCGGTGGTGGTCGGTGGCGGCGACGACGATGGTGGTCGGTGGCGGTGGTAGAAGGTGGCGTTGCTTGTTGGTGGTGACAATATAATAAGAATTAAAGTGAGGTTGATTTTTGTTTTTGTTGGGGTGATTTAAACTAAGAGGGTAATATAGACCAATTATATTAAATGAGATTTTTGTGAACAATTTGTTTTGTTGGAATTTTTGTGTATGGATAGTGACACCTTTGGGGTTTTAACTCGCGGACCGTATATCCATAAAGATATTGTATCAACGTACCATACAAGGCATGCATTAATAATCATTAATGAACCACATCAAAACCACTCCAAAACCGTATCCGACGTGGATCCTATGTGGCAGAGAGAAGTAGAAAAAAGCATCTGGAATCTCTTTCAGGTTTCTGAAAAGTTGTTAGTTGGATTTGAGACGTCGATATAAATTTTTTAAGTCCAAATATTTTGTGGCCATTGATTTCAAATCTGGGTTCAATTTTTTTTTTTTTTACCATATTTTACCTTTTCACTTTCTCTTTTTAACATAAAAAATTTTCAGTCAAAGAAGAAGAAAAGATGAAGGGTGTGAAAAGGGGCTACAGATCGTCTGTTACGAAATTCATCTGTTCCTCTATTCCAACCAATCCCCTACAGCCGCGTGTCTCCTATTATAACTACCGCATTTCACAAAAATAGACGTGATATACTTGACTAAATTAACGGATTTTCTAAGAAAAATTAGGAAATATTTGGTATACCTTATCTCTCTTCTGTCCATAGAATACTCCTAACTTCCATGTCTAGCAACTTATATCCCCAGTCCCAGTCCCAGTCCAGTTCGTAAACTAAATTTTTGCAGAGCTTAAGACCGAAGAATTCAACAGTGCCTGCGAGCATTGCTTGTTTACAGTTCAACACCAAAGAGTTCCTAATAATGAATTAATGATCCCCGTAGCAGTTCTTTTTTCTGACTTTTGGAAATGCAACCAATATGTTTTCCCAACTAGTCTAGACAGTTAATAAATCCTGATCATGCCTATTAAGTACGCTTCCAACTTAACTGTATTTGCTTTTGCTGCGATAGCGTGCAAGTCATCCCAGTTAATTTATCGTGAAACCTCGTTTGGAAAATCAATTGAATTTTTAACATCCATGACAAGGATCTGTTAAGGATAATTAGAGCAACCACAGTGGGCGATCAAACCCATAAATATGGTCTAGCAACGAGACGCAGTGGGACGGACTAAAGAGCAAAAGCCTGACTATAACCAAATCCTAAACTATATTTGGTCCGGGACCAAGACCAAACCCAAATATAGTCGAGCGAACTTAAAATGTAAGCTTGTTAACGGGCTAACGTATAATGTACGTTTCATGTGGGGCGGTTGTATAGTCCCCGTTCCATGAGTTGTTGTGTATGGATCACCTTATAACTTCGCCTGGCTACTTATCAGGCGTACATTATACGCCCGCATAACATATGGTCTAACACTATATCTTTGCCTGATCATATGGTCTAACACTATATCTCCGCCTGATCATATATAATCTAGTACCGTTGCGTTAGAACACGGACTAAACCCAAATTTTGATTTTTTTTACTCTTTACTCTTTGGTTTTGATCGCACCACTGCAGTTGCTCTTAGATTTTAAATTGTGTTCGTTTCTGTGCTAAAGGATTTGAGAATCAAATGGGAAACTTTGGATGTTACACGGTTTCCCTAATCTTAACTCTTAAGTGTGATTATCTAAAATTAAAGTTTGTCTCACTACCGTGCAATTTTGAAGGTCATTTTATGCTAGCAGTAAATACTTATATGGATTTCGAACATGAACTGGTCATTGATAGTCTGCTTATCAACTGTTACGTAAACTGTCTAAACTGGTTACCACTGACAAAGCAGCAAAGTACTTAATCAAACTTATTTTACTCCAACAGTGCCTGCGAGCATTTCAAGACCAGTTACATTTTCCCATCGGAAACTTGCTAAAGATTGTGTGAATGCAAGCATGCGCAGTAGACAATATCTTCCCTACAACTTTTGCACATAAACTGGAGCGATTCTTTCAGGATCAAAATGTTTTGGTAAGGCAATTCATAGATTTCCTATTTTACATAGTTTAACAAAAGTCTCTATCAATTTGTTCTACGGAAACAGAACAATAAGTAAAATGTTAAGAAAATAAAGAAGATGCCGTTATGGAGTATATGCTAACGATGGACAGTAGAGATATAAGGTAAGTCAAATGTTTCCTAATATTTCTCTTAGAAAATCTGATAATTTAGTAAGTATATCACGTCTAAATTTGGAAAATGGGGCAGTTATAATAGGAGACACTTGGCTATAGGGGATTGGTTGGAATAGAGGAACAGTGAAATTCCGTAACAGACGATCCGAAGCCGTGAAAAGATAGGTTGTTTCTCATCTGGTTAGATCTTTTTTGAGATAAATAAGGAAACTTGATCTTATTTTGTTAAAATATATATTAGTCACCTATTTTTTCTTTGTTTTTTTCCCTACATTTTTGCAGATTTGAAGCCTCGAACCTTTAGATCAATGTACTTCTTTGAAGAACTGTGACAGGAAATAGTTTTTATGGAAGAACCAGTAACGACTATATATGTTTCTCAAGTGTTTTATTCTAACAATTTGTTCACTTCATCAATTACTATCTCTCAAAATCTCTCGTTTTTGGACCTTTATACCATGATCGATATATATATGTTGGAACAATAACAATTTGTTTGTTTCAATTAATATATAATGTTTATGCACATATGAATTGAAAGAGTTGATGCTATATGTTAGACTGACAAATAGTATATGATTGATGTTAGCTGGTTAAAACTGTAGGTTGCTTTGTAGGAGAATGAAGTTCCCATTAGCTTGGATTGTTTGAAATCTTATGATGAACACATACATTTAAGTTAATTTTTAACACTTAATTAATCAGAATGTATATGATCTTGCGATTGCAACATTGAACTTATTAGGTGATCTTTTTCATGGTATCTTTCATTCAGTAAAAGAAGTTTAGTGATTCTCGTTATCTCTTTGTCATTCTTTTGTTTACAATGTAATTACTGTCTTACATCAATAACAAAGAGATTTAGGATGAACAAGTCATTTCAGCACTAATTTCAGATATTCATTTCCAAATCTTTCACTACCTTGATTTGTGATTTAATACTTCAAGTTTGTCTACAAAAAATTTCAGATACTCATTCTAGCTCATTTGATATTCTAACTAAATAATGCCACAGACATTAATCCTACCTTGATGCAGTAAACTCAACAGACATCTCTCATTTTCTTCTTCAATAGGATGAAGAACCGACTGTTAAAAATGAACCAAAAGATGCTTTTGGAGAGAAAAGATATCGGGAATATGAAATAAATAAAATAAACGGTCATGCTCATAGCAGACAAGATTTCAGAAGAACTAACAAAATTCAGTGAGTTTTCTTCTTTTTTGACTGCCACGTAAAAATCCACGTTGGACAATTTTAAAGTAATTTTTTGTGCGGTCCGTTTAGAATTACGGGGCATACTACGTACCTATTTTTCTAGTCATTTACTAGTATAATGATAACTATAATAAAGGATGAAATAGAAAGAGATTTTAAATAGTGAAAAGATCGACATGATGCTTTAGAATTACTTTACCTACTTTGTCTCTCTCCCGCCTTTGTCTCAAATGAGAGTTTTTAAACCCACGTGCTTGATCCAGAAGGAGGGAAATTTAAAAGAAAAATTCAAAATATTTTAAAACTTCAAAAATGAAAATTTTAAATGAATGAAAAAAACAGCGGGACAACAAGATCTAAATTCCCGCCAACCCAATTCCTTTTCCCGCTAGAAACTTAGATCTAGTTTTCCCCAAATATTTCAAACCACTAATTCAACCCGCCAGTACATTTATTGAGGCCCACGATTATTCAACCAAAGTACAATCCTTACACCAAAATCACTATTCAATCCATTCTCAATATAATTTACTAAATACTCCTCGACCATCCTTACTCGTCGACCCTTCACATCACAGAAAACGTTATCTTTACCGTTAACGTTAGGCTCAGATTTTCACGGCAAGAATCCCTGAAATACTCTTTAGTTACCACTTCTCTCTACTAAGATCAACACAACTTCTCTCTCCTCTAGGGTTTCTCTCCAAAGGAAAAAAAAAAAAAAACCCAAATCGATTTCTTGATTTTAACATCAATCCATGGCTACTACTGAAACCCTAAAGAAGGTTGATGAGGAGGAGGTACTAACACCTCCTTCTGATACAGAAATGGCGGAGAAAGATGAGGAAAGTGGAGGAGAAGAGGAAGAAGAGAAAGAGAATACTAAGCCTAAAATTGAGGAATCAAAGAAAAGGAGAGGAAATAGAAAGAAAAGTGAGGAGGAAGTAGATGAGGAGGAAGGAGAGGAGGAAGTGAAGGGGAAGAGTACTTCAAGTAATAAGAAGAGAAGAGGAAGTTCTAGTTCGAATGAAGCACCAGTGACACCAATTGATAGGCCTTCTAGAGAAAGGAAAACTGTAGAGAGGTATTCAGCTCCTTCTATTGAAAGAAGTGCTACACCTAAAAGCTTGTCCATTGAGCAGGTATACTAATCTTGTTGGACTTTTTTGTGTTATTAAACTTAGCTTTTTTCTTTTAATTTATTTTGGATCTGTTGATTTGATCTGGTTTTTAGTTGTGAATGCAATATCATTAGTTAATTTAGGAATATTTTCATGTGATTCTTGTGAAATTTTATGTGATTTTTGGGAAATTGGATATATTATATGAAATTTTAATTTGATTTACCTAAAATTTCAGGGTCCTGGAACTCAATTGAAGGACATACCAAATGGTAAACATCTTTACTGGATCCCCCCCTTTTTTTTTTCTTCATGTTCTCGTTCTATTAATCTCTAAAAAAAAGTATTTTTGTGCAAAATCTTGAAATTTTTAAGGGATATATGCTGTAAAGTAACTATGGAAAAGTAAGATATGAAAATTGGGATTTTCGAATTGTGAGATTCCAAATTATCAATGTCGAAATTGTGTGTTATATTTGAGAAAGCAAGATCTCAAATCTAGTCCAAACAGTACACTCAACTATGAATCTTACGATGGCATGATAGCATCCATCAAGGATAGGCTAAAGGGTTTGCTGTGCTATTCTGTGGGCAGAGGAGTGTTTAAAAATTTGTTGGCTTTACCATACTTTTTGTTCCTAATTGCTTATTAAATATAGCTTGCAGAGAGGAACCTGTTGATCTTGCCCATGCTTATCATAATTTGTTACTCACAGTTTTTTATACCCATCTGTGAGGTTCATCTTAACATTCATCACATCTGGGAGTCATAGTTATCCATAAGTAAAGTTCTAATATTTGATTTGTTTGACTAGTTATAACTAAACTGACCTGTGCTTTGGAACTGTTTCAGTTGCTTTCAAGTTATCAAAGAGAAAACCTGATGATAGCCTGCAGATGCTTCATGCAATTCTATTTGGGAAGAAAGCAAAGGTTTGTTTCTATTTCTAATGATTGGTTCTTCTTGTTTTTAGTGCATTCTTAGTGGTTCTAAAATGACTTCAAGATCATCGTGTTTATTTGTTTTTCTAAAGGAAACCATCGTACTTTCTTTTTGGCAGGTGCATCTTTTGAAGAGAAATATAAACCAGTTTTCTGGCTTTGTGTGGGTGGAAAATGAGGTATAACGCAATCTATGTTTATGAATTAATGTGCCCCTGCAGTCTGGATCTTTTTCTCATGAACACCTTGGATAAGTATGGCATCTGCTTATTGTAGCTGGGTCTTATCTTTTCTACAGGAAAAACACCGGGGAAAGTTAAAGGAAAAGCTTGACAAATATGTTAAAGAAAAGTTAATGGATTTCTGTGATATACTTGATATTCCAATCATTAGGACGAGAATAAAGAAGGTTAGCCAGTAACACATAATATTCCTACTGTTCTCTTTGCCGTTTGAATTATAAACAGTTTTATATCAGTCTTTGCTATGCTTTCAGGAAGAGCTCGTAGAAAAACTTGTTGAGTTTTTGGAATCCCCACATGCTACAACAGAAGTTTCACTTGCTGAAAAGAAACAGGTTTGACATTATCACCTTGTCTTACTTAATATGTTGGGATTCATTTATAAATAAAGTTTTGCTAAGTGCTGATTGTGTTACTATGTTAGTTGGAGGAAGCAAAAAAGAAAAAGAAGAGGTCCAAAGCAAGTGGAGAGACACAAACCAAGGTAGGTTCTTACTGTAAGAATCATCAACTTAAATAATTATCATTAGCTTCCTCTTTCTTGACCATATGATGCAATTAATTTAGAATACTTCTGGTCTTTCGAATGCGCGACTCTTCATTTCTGCTTTTTCCAAGAGATGGAAATTTGTTGATAGACACCTGGGAGTTTGATGCGAAACCACTTAGTTATCCCTCACTGTTACTATTGATGGATTCATTGGTCTTCAACCAAGAAATCCCTTTCCTACTTCAAGGAAAGCTGGTTTCATTTTGATAAAACTAGTAGCAGCAGTAATACATGGATTTCTATCCTTCTCTATGTTTTCTTGCCCAATGCCTTAGTTTGTTCTTAGAGTGAATAATTGGTACCGTGCATTTTGTGATATTATGTAGTGTTCGAGCACATGTATGTTGTATGTGTTTCTTACAGATCCCAAGGGATATATTTCTTCGTTTTTCTTTTTCTTTTGATGTTTTGTGTGGATGCTATCTCTCCTGCACCTTTGTTAACGATTTGCTTTGTTGTCTCTAACAGAAACGGAAGCAAAGCACTGAAGTTAAAAAGAAGAAAGAGAGTTCCTCTAAAGCGGAGGAAAAGGAAGAAGATGTAGATGAAGCTGACTCTGTGGAAACTGGAGGTGAGTCCGATGAGGATTCAGAGCAGAAGGAAGCAAGTGATCAAGGAGATAGTGAATCAGAGGAAGCAGAGAAAGAAAAGGAGCAAGAGAGCAAACGAGGTTCTGGTAAGAAGAAAACGAAAGGGGGATCTGAGATGAAGCCCGAGGTTGAGAAGGGTACTCCTGCAAAATCTGGAAAAAGCCCTGCAAAATCTTCGGAAAACAAAAAGACGCCGGCTTCCAAGAAAAGTCCTAAGGTTGATGATGAATCAGCTAAAGCCAAGATTTTGACGAGTAAAAAGAAGAAAGAGGATGAGAAGAAAAGCCAGAAGAATCAGGATGCCAAAAATGAAACAAGCAATAAAAAGTCCAAGACTGTTGGAAAGTCTTCTGGCAAGGAACAAGGTAATATTCCCTTTTCATTTTTTTAATTGTTTGCACTGTTAATTTGTTAAATGCCTTTTCCGTGTTCTCTGTATATAAATAGCAAAGTCGAAGTAGGATCCAAATACAAAGCTCTGGTGTCAAACAACTCTAGCTTTTTACTCATCTGATCGACCATGTCTCTATTTTGAGGTTTGCAGGCGGCATATTTGAAGTTTGGATAAATCTTAAATGCATAATGCTTAAATGTTTTGGTTTTTGCTGTTTTTTCAGTGTTTAGCTGTGGGTAATTTTGTTGTGGGTTTCATGTGCACACACTACATGTGATGATTAAAGACATGATTCATAATATTAGTGTTTCAATTCCGCATGTCCATTTCAAGGTTTTAAATACGAGTCTATTTCTGTAAAGAGCCAAGTTTTAAATTATCTTTTGTTTGAAGCGTAGGTTTAAAATATATTCTTAGATACTTCTATATAGTTTACTTTAGTGTCCTTTTTACTCATCCTCTCATCTGATGATTTGGAACTATTTGTTTTCTGAACTAGGTAAGGGCAAAGCAAGTGCTAAGCCAAAGACAGAACCCAGCAGAGAAGAGATGCATGCTGCAGTGAGTAATATACTGAAAGAAGTGGACTTCAACACCGTGAGTATTTGCTTAGGAGAATATTCATTTTTTTCCCAGTTAATGCCATATTTACTAGTTTTGCTATTAACAAAATCTACTGTTCACAATGCAGGCAACTTTATCTGATATTCTCAGACAACTAGGTAATGGCTGTTTAGAGATCCTGAAAAAAACTGCTACTATTTTTTTTTTTGCTAGTGTTTTTGAATTGTAACTTAAATTTGTGATGATCAACTTGAATGATCACTGTCTTCTCCTTTTTACAGGGACCCATTTTGGTATTGATCTAATGCACAAAAAGGCAGAGGTGAAGGGCATAATCGAAGATGTCATAAACAATATGACAGACGAAGAGGAGGAAGAGGGAGCTGAAGATGAGAATGCTGCAAAGGATGGTTCAGAAGATGAGGCAGGCAAAGATAACAGCGATTCTTAGTTTCTACAGCTAGTAGTACAACAGGCTTGTAAGCCTTCTTTTTCCCTTTTTCTTTTCTTTAGCATCTGTACAATAGATGTTCACTTATCTCTTGCTTCGCGAGATAATTGATTGCCCTTATATTTTTTTTTCCTCAACTGGGTTTGCTTGTACACATGTATTTTTAGTTTATTCAGTAAATTTCCTTTCTGTTTTCATTCTTTCTGTTAATCTGTATTATGTACTAATGCTCACTGCTGTTAAGTAATTTTAGTTTTGAGTATTTTGAATTCACAACCAAGCCCGGGCGAGGCGAATAGCTGCACTGTTTGCGAGTGCGTGACCTGAAATTTTCCATAATTTTTTAAAATGTGCCATGCGGTTTCCATCGATCTCAAAATTATTAACCATCGCAAGTTGTATTGCCTTCAAATATGCTTGACAATCCCAATTTTTTGAGACTCAAAATTATTAACCATCGTAAATGAAACTGGGGAAACCCACTACATTTTCTCCCCATTGTCTCTTAATCTTTCATTTTAATAATCCATTTTTGGGAACCCGTTTAATGTATGTGCAGATCCCAGTTTATTATGTATTTGCAATAATGATTACAGTTTGCCTTTAGGATTAAAATGGAAGGACTTGGCTAGACACACCGAGCATATCAACTGAGAATGCTCCCGAAGAGAGATCTAATGGTCCCCTGCAGCGTTCATAACATTGAAATTTGTGCATATAAGGATGGGGTCTATTCTTCTTCGTTTATAATTTGATTGATATGTTTCATTTTATTTTGAAGATACCGGTTTGAAATCATCGAAAAGGAAACTATTAGCGAAAGAGAAAAATAATTTTAGGGTTTTCACATAACCTAACTGAAACCCTAATCTCCATTACAGATTTTTATATTGGTAAATAACTCTTATTATTATTTGGTCAATCAACTTTCTTCTTCGTTATCCTTTTCTGATCGTTTTGACTCATTGTTGTTTCTTTGATTTTGTAGAGGCGATTTCTGTTGGACCAAACAATCCTAATAATTGGACAAGTTCTCTGGAGTTTTTAGTACATGAAGCTAGGATAATTTTAATTAATTGGTATAGTTTTTTTCGGCTCAATCATATGCGTATCCTCCTAAATTTGTTTTTTTTTTTATGAACTTGCAGCCTAATTTTTATCTGCCTGGTCCGGGCTAAATCAATTACCCTGGTCATGATCTTCCGCAAGTTATCCGATTGAATTTGAACTGCGTGTTTGTCTGGAAATCGGGTCTGTGGTTGAGAATTTCAGAATCCATATACAGATTTCGGCAGAATGGTGTAATGATGGTACTGCATGCATTTACTTATTACTTGGTACGTAGTTATTGTCTTAGATGCTGTAAAGGTTTTTATATAGGGGGTAGGGTATCGATCATGTGAATGTGGCTAATAAGAAGCTTCAGCTTTGCATGGGATAAATGGTGTTGGGCTGTGGTATCCATTTGTTGTCAATATCCTCTTACTGTTTATGCTAATGTTTTTGTGTTGGGCTGTGGTATCCATTTGTTGTCAATATCCTCTTACTGTTTATGCTAATGTTTTTGGATTGATGGCAGAGGCATTGGAAACTCATGGGCTACTATGAGTATTCAACACGCCTTTTGCAATTATGAATCACGAAGACAAATTGTAGATGCTGAACTCATTCAGCACACATATCGCACTTGGAAAGTCCGCTACGAATTTATCTATTTGTGTGGGCAGATAATAAGAATTCAAATTCGAATGAACATAATGGTTTCATGAAGAGGTCGCTTTATAAATGCAGGGGACCTATTCTTTAATCCTTTTCTTTTATGTTTTGTTGACATTTACTTGAACTAAGTTTAATGGGAAGAATGTGATACATCTTTTAGCAATTCGTAGAAATGTCAGCTTTTGAGTTATGCTTATAAGCTGATTTTTTTTCTTTCAGTTGTGCATTTCGTAATTTGTTTTTGCTAATTTCAATG
Organism: Papaver somniferum; assembly: GCF_003573695.1. Taxonomy (NCBI): domain Eukaryota; kingdom Viridiplantae; phylum Streptophyta; class Magnoliopsida; order Ranunculales; family Papaveraceae; genus Papaver; species Papaver somniferum. The sequence continues at coordinate 140,573,972 of NC_039361.1, read as the reverse complement.
GATACGAATGTGATGCATACTTTCATAAGCTAGCTTAATTCGTTCGTAAAAATTGAATACAAGAAGTATACTATAGAAATAAAGTGGAGATGTTGGGTTTATTTACCAATTGATTAACGCTTTCAGGGATCCAGATTTTGAATGTAATTTCACATACTGTTTCGCATTTGCAATTGCCAAATGTTTGATTTATAGCTGCTGCAACAATTCTGATATTAGTATTACATTATATTTTACTATCACAATAATTTAACACATAACCACGGTATTGATTTGCTTATCCTGCTTGCAGGGTTCTAATTCTTTTGTAGTCTGGTGTAAGGAGACAGAACTTGGAAGGATAAACAACTTAAAGTCACAAGTCAAAGACTCAAAAGCCATTAGAGCTTGGTACAGAGGTATAAATCAATATAGCGGTCTTGACTGTTAACTACCAGGATTGAGATTTTAGTTTTGATGGGAAAACTTTGTATCTATTTGAGTAGCACTTACTGGTGGGATTTGGTAATTGTCAGTTTAGCAAAGAGAATGTTCTGCGAAGAAAATGTAGGAAATATTTGCTGAAGAGTGGAACCAAATATTCTGATTGTGCAAGGATTTCCTGGAAAACAGACGACAAGAGGTATGCTCTAAAAACTATTGAACACAACACTCAAACCAGTGTATTTAATTTAAAATTCAAATTTAAACCGAATTCATAGGCTTTTTAATAATGATTTTAATTGCATGATCTTGATGCAGTTTAATTTTTACAATATTAACACTGTGTGATGCTGTTAGGTATGTTACAGTTGATTGACTGATGAGACTAAGACCATGAGCAAATCTTTTAGAATGCTACCCAGGAACACGACCGAGGCCTAGCTGGATTTTTTCTACCTTTTTTTATATACCATGGTTTATCTTTTTGTTCTAATGTAGCCATTGAGAACAAGCTTCTTGAGTTGCAGCTGGTATTTTTTTGCTTTCCCCATTCAATCAAGCAATGGAACAATGACAACTATGATGTACTCTTCAATTTCTGAAGGTTGGGTATTCATTATGAACATGATAGTGTTGGTAGAGAGTCACGTGAACACTAGACACCAGTAAAGATGAGCTTGTGGCATCGAATGTACAAAAAACACTACAACAGATCTTTGTTCTTATATACTTCTCATACAGAGTATCAAGTGATGTGGACTATGGATCACTAAGCGGGTTGACAAGTCTTATTTTATTTCATAAAGCGTGTAAAATAATATTTTCGAGAAGGTTAAAAGTTAATATAGTGAGTTTTTATCTTACAGTTAATTTTGTCTCGGTAACAACATTTACTGTTTCTTTGTTATGTTTCATTTATTGTTTGTTTGTTATGTTTCTTTTAACCATATAAACTAATGCACAAACTGTGTTAAACAAACTCCATCTAATCTATAATTTAGAACATGTTATTTTTTTTATTGGCCTTTCTGCAACGAATCTCAGCAGCTCAAGATAACCATCAATTTTAGAAAATGATTACACTGAGTTTTAGGACAACCAATTGTTGCACGGGGACACCACATAACTCAATGAAAGTGTAATTAGTATGTTTACTATTAGTTCAATTATGCATAAAAAAGTTCTTAATTTGCCTGATTTTTTAGTTTTAAAAATATGAATTTTGCACAGGAAAACGAAGGCAGAAATAAGTTCAAAACATCAAAGTATCCCGCAGAACTCTCTTCTATTTTTTTCATGCTTCAATTCCAAAGCATAGTTCTCTCCACAATATATATGTAGGCCCGTGCAGAGCACGGGCGCAAAAACTAGTTAATATGCAAACTGATTGTTCGTCTATTCTCAAACGATACTGCAACAATTTTCTTTTAAGCCATTAACAAAATAGGTAGAAAAAAGGATGAAGTCCCTATTGTTACCGCTTCTTCTTCTTCCTATAAGCTATCCACTGTTAGACTTTTTTTATGGTTTAGCAGCAAATCATGTTTAGTTTACTAAAATCGGATTAGCCTAATCTTAATCAAGTGTGTGTTAGGTTTATATCATGTACTAAAAGCAAAACTTTCTGTTTTGTGGGATGTGTACATAAGGTCAAAGTACATCAAGTTAATCCATAAAGTGGGCATATTAGTTTATATTTTCAGTTAAGGGATGTGTCTCCACCTCATGATGGCTGAGTGGATGACACATGTCTAAGTCAGTTGGAGGTGAACTCCCTTCTAGCCTTATTTAAAGTAATTTTCTGCCATTAGAAAGATAAGGGATGATAGAAGTGGATGAAGAACTTCCAAGTAAAGGTCCTAGCTTAGAGTTTCCTGTTTTAAGTGATTGTCTACAGTAAAACAACTATCCAAGATGAACATAACCTAGCCTAAGGTATCTACATGCTATCCTTCCTATTGTTGTCAAAGGTAATTAAGGTATGTGCTGTTTTCTATTGTCTGGGCTTCAATAAGGTAGAGACAGGTATACCTGAACTCCCTTATTTCTTATTTATCATGTATTGATTGTATTACCTGATCTTGTGTAGCAACATGTATAAGCATGAAGTAGTTGTATGCAACATGATGAGGTTAAGCATAAAGCATGGTTTCTTCTTATACATATTCATATTAATGTTTCTATATGTAGAACATGTAATCCTAGAAATAAAGTAAGTTGTATCTATCAGCCTAAGTTGTGATTTGTAATCCTAATTATGTAAAGCATGTTCAAGATAATAAAGTACATCTTAAGCACGATTAGTGGTTGATATGCTAACATTGGTATCAGAGCCCATAGGTTTAAATAGTGTTTTACATCTGATTATGACATAGTCGTTGTGTTTGACATGAATTTTCAGAAATCATATGTTAAGACATGGTGTGTTGATTCTAAAATCTGCTAGTACCATGTATAGGTGCTTTGTTGCGTTTTTTGTTGGCCTGAAATGAAGTTGAAAGTGTTCAAAGGCTGCAGTCTTATATATCTTTTGTTATTTGATAAGTGTTTCCAAAGTGATACTTTGATAGGATACAGAAGTGCATATTTCTGTATGAAAGGGACTGCATAAAGTTGCATTTTGAATCTCATTCTGTATGCCTAAACCCAAAGGTTAATCATGCAGATGTTATCTTTAATGGACAAGATGATTTGTTCATATGTAACAAGTGATATTTCTAATGGACCCAAAGGTTTAGCAGACCCGTTACTTACTTCATATGAGTAAATCAGTCTTGAACTTCAATTCAGGGGATTTCGACATGTTTTAACTTTACCCAAAGGTGAAGTGACGGTAATATCGAGTCTTTGTAAAGTTTATGCTTTCCATAAGGTTTGAGGCGTATAGTGTAAATTCAGTTTTTTGTTAAGTTTTTGCATATTTAACAAGCTTAGTAGTTATGGGTGGTATCAAGGCTTAAGTGGTTCAACTTCAAGTGAAAAATGCAAATAGAATGTTCATGGGATATATCTGATGTTGTACGAGAAAGTTTTCTGTTGAAGACAAGGTTAAAATGCTGATGGAGGTTGTCCACTTGCGAGTGATTTGTTCCGTGTCACCATGAGAAGCTTGCAATAGTGGTAATGATAGTATGCTCAGCTGCAATGAAGTGATAGTAGTAAGCAATCAAGACGATCACTGCTCAATCCTCTTCTAATCCCTCTAGGAGTTCGTTGGCAGCTGCAACATCACAACAACGAAAATTCATAAGTCTTCATCGAAGGTTATTCTACTAAATGGTAACAAGCTCTCATACAACACCATAAAGATGGTACTGTTGAAAAGGCGAGGGTACCAAAATATACCTCAAGCTAAAACTTTTCCTACCTATAAGTCCTTTCTCCGAAAGTGTTTGTCTATGGACTGAGTCGAGACAATGCAACTAATCGGTTCACACTTTGTGTGATCATCTATGGATACGAGATCGAGACAATACAACAACGAAGTATGCTTACTTGATACAAAGGTTCGGACTTAACCAAACACAATAGAATTGATTATCAAGTAAATAAGAATTAACGTTTGTGTAATTTACTTTAATTATAATAAAACAATTATAATGCGGAAAATAAAAGTAAATGACACAGCAAGATTTTGTTAACGAGGAAACCGCAAATGCAGAAAAACCGCGGGACCTAGTCCAGAATTGAATACTCTCAGGATTAAGCCGCAACACAAAATTACATCTAACTTCGTATAGTTGAGACCAAGTAACTAACCCTATAGTTCACTTAGTTCCGTCTGTATTCCCATGCCTCCGACCTATGAATAAGTCACATACTTGGAACAATCCTTTTGGTTCGTATTCCAAACAGTAAAGGAACAAGAAATCTGTTTGGTATCAACTCTATTCAACCAAGTGATATGAGTCGGACAAAGGCTCTTCCGTTTATCTCAACATAAAATCCTTCGTCGGGTCTAGATCTATCTTATGTTTAATCACCCGAAGGTAATCGTATAAGATTAAGCCAACAACACCTTTAGTCCGAAGAACCGTGTTGATGTCGATCTACTCAATTAATAAATCCAATCTACCACAAGGATAAACCGATTATTAATTGGATCCTCTTTTACCGAAACAAGTATTGTGCACACCAAAGATCATAAAACCCAAGTCAGATCTTCAATATCTTCTTTGTCTTCAAATCTTCTTAAATCTTCAATAAAAACCTGCACACAATCACTTGAATCTCTTGTGATCAATAACGCATAGAACGGAGTCTGTTAACAATGGGTTATCACAAGATCGTCTTTAGAACTAACAATAGTCTAAATATCCCTGTCGACTCTGAACTAGTTTGAGTGAATCTTATATCAGAAGAGAAGATTCTCAAGAATAAACAAACTAGGTGCAATCAGATTTCAACCACTGTTAGTCAATCAAATCAATCGAAAACAAAGATAAACCGTAATTATCTAGTTTCCCACCAACGGGTCGCGCTAGAGCTTCTCAATCCCAAAGAAGACTTTAAAACGAGCGACCGTAAGAGATGTCACCTAATTAGATTATTCCCCTCTCCGATTGGCGGCTACACCAGTAACAATGAAAAGAGGAAGTCAAATGTTACGAAGGATTAGTTTGCTAGAAAGGCAAACTTCGTGTATTTATAGACAAGGAATTTTGGACACCAAGGAATTTCCAAAACCGAAAATATTCTCAAGATATTCATAAATGAACAGATTCGGTTTTCATAATTCCTGGAAATGCTCTGTCCAAAAATAACAATCGAAATCTCTTGGAAAATATAATTAGTAAATGCACATTACCAATTCCATAATTTCCAAACAAATGAAATTAATAACCTTAATTAAAAGATTCTTAACTTTTTTGTGTTTCGATCCTGGGATTCTCTTCCCTTATTCGTTAAGGAATATCTTTGAACAATTATAGAAATAAACATTCACAACACGTGTTCAAAGTTTGTCGACATATTTACTTTGTAAGTTCTCTTTCACACTTACAATCTTGAAACTGATTTGCTACACTTCCAAACAAGTTTAGAATTGGTTCATCTGACTTTCAAGATCTATGTGATTGATCAAACCAACATTCGATCACAATCATGGGTTTACGGTTCTACCAAAACAAGTTTCGGTTCTACCTCCATGTGAGTACTACGCATAGTCACACTAGATTTCCAAAAGATTCGGTTGACTAGGTACTAGGATCGGTTCCCCACATATATATGGTATCTAACTTATATGTGTTGCACGCGTTCACAGGATCGGTTCCCCTTTCTGCTGTAAACCTTGCTGCACCCCATACAAGGATCGGTTCCCCTTGATGTACTGCACCCCTTACAAGGATCGATTCCCTTCACCCCTTACAAGGATCAGTTCCCTTCACCCCTTACAAGGATCGGTTCCCTTTTCCAAGGCAGACATAATCCGATGATACCAAGGTGATTACTTAAGATTGGTTTTACTAATAAAAGTTATACCAATACAAAAGTCAGGCCTTTGTGAATAGTTCTACCAAAAACACAACAACTTTTGAGTGGTTCTACTTTATGACACATATTGGTTGTTCATAAGATACGCAATGAATAAAAAAACCAATAACACCTGGAAATTTCCTTTTCAGTTCACAAAACAAGTTTATGAACTTACTTCCTTAGAACACATGTAAACATTGTCCCTAGGATGAAATCCTCACCTTATACCCATACATAATCACAATAGCATTCAAATGATTATGGCGATGTCTTATCTACAAAGTTTAATGGTTAAGCAATAAACCTCGTCTTGTATTCCTTAATACTATGTCTATCTAGAGTTCAAATATGCTTCGCAGTTATGTTTTCAATATGCACGACTTGAAAGATACGTTAGGGAATGAAACAGTTCAAGTCAAATATCACTAACCTCAAGTGGAAGGATGATTGTTGTCATTGTAGCTCCTTGCTTCTTCACATCTTCAAGTCTTCGCAATACTTGTAGTTTCTCATATCCTAATACATTCAAGCTAACCTATATGAAGTTTAACTCTAGTACATAATCAAACGACTCTTAACATGAGTTCTGATTCACTAAAATATGACAACCAAACTTGACATACCAATGCTTGGTGGGTTCAACCGAGCCATGATCTAACAATCTCCCCCTTTGTCAATTTTAGTGACAAAACTCTTACATCATATGGATAAACAAATTACAATAATTCATTACAATCCGCTTGATTCCCAATTCAACAACACAGTGAAACTGCTTACATTCAATCCTTGAAAATGTCGCTGTTGACATTATAATAACAAAGCTAATACTCCCCCTAAGGAAGATAGGTAGATATTCAATCCGCACGTCTTTGTTATACCAATCAATATGACATGTTACTCCCTCTTAGTCTGTGCTTTCACTCACTCGTTAGATTAAACATTCAAGTACCAATGTTCTTTTCCTTAGTGATACCAATTAATATAAAATCAATGCTAGTATCATTTGTTTACTCCATATATTTCTCCCCCTTTTTGTCACAAAAATGACAAAGAAACGAAAAAATAAAGGACAACACGAAAAGAATCTTACAAATCTCAGAATAGACTTGCAAACCTGTAGAGTTAGGCACAAGGGTTCCACACATCATGTTATGATAACCAATATCAAAACCGAAACTACAAGTAGTCTTATTTTGATAAGTTACCAAGGAAACAATTGCCCGAAACAATTTTTCCCATTTAGTTTAGCAAACCAAAAATGACTAATCACATTAGTTCCTTTTCTAAACCGATTGTTTAAAAACAACCGCTTAATTCGATAAGACCAAAATAAAGAATAAAATCCATTTTTCTCATCAGGTTCTAATTATCCATAACTTAGACCTTTCAATTTTAAACAAACCAAATACTAGGTTAGTGAACTAGTATTTCTTTGTTTAGGCATTCGATTAGACTTGAATAACCGAAACCTCACTTTGATAAGACAAACTAAGATCAGAATTAATTTAGTTTCTTATCCGGAATCGAATTGGACTAAACAACTCATCCCGTACACATATTATTTCGTTAAGCCATAAATAATTCATACAAACCAAAATAAATCAACTTGCATAATTATTCACCTCAACCGGAAGCAATTGAAACAATAATAGACATTATAAGCACCACAATTGCACCGTAATTTTGTAAGCCTAAACGATTGATATCATACAAAAGAAAGATAACAATAGTTTTTCTTAACCGTAACCAATTGAGTCACACACACATCAATTGTACCGAAATTTTGTAAGCCTAAACGATTGATATCACACAATAAAGCAAGATAACAACAGTTTTTCTTAACATGAACCAATTGAAACAAACATCCACACACACATCATGGAATAAATATCAATTGAACCTAAATTTCGTTAAGAAAAAGCAACAAAATATATAATATAAACTCAGGATTTTCTTAAATAGGAAAACAATTAACTAACAAGATTGTTACCTCAAATTTCGCATCCACTTCACCAATATGATTGCATCTTCGTCCAGGGAGAATTGATATCGAAATATCACCACGTTGTCATCCTTATGTTAAACAAAAGAATAACAACATACCTCAACCTTTACCAGAGAAAGGTTGAAAACCGGTTTTAACTATTGCAAGCAAAAGTTGAAAACCGTCGAAACACATACGCTTTTATGCTAAACCAAAACCGATTCAACATATTATGACTTTCTCACATACTGTTTCTACCAGAACCCCTCATAATCCTTTGATAAAGCCTACCTACTAGGGATATAACTTAATCCTGCTAAATCAAAAAGTCACCCAAACCATGAGGGTTCACAATATATGAGATCGAATATTAAGGTAGTAAAACCGAAATCAAACATCCCATCAATCAATTTGCAATACACCATAAATATTCAACATAAAATCAAGTATTGCAATTACCTCAATCTTGTAGGAAATTGAATTATCAAAACAACACAAAAAGAATGAGGTCATTCCGAGTTCGGACGAAGAAATTATGTGAAAAACAGTTTTTACACTTCTTCGTAAGGGGACCTCTCACTAGGATTGGTTCCCTTACCATGACATGGTACTAGGATCGGTTCCCTAGGGGGTACTAGGATCGGTTCCCATGTGTTGCTTGTGACAGATCACAATACTAAACTGTTTTCGACATAACTTTTGCATACGATGTCCGTTTTCAGTGATTTTTGGCTCGTTTTAACCGTAAAAACAAGAGATACACATATATGATCAGTATATATCAACATGATAAACTCAAAATTACTGATTCTATCAAAACCTCAAATAGAGATAGAGAGAGTATGAGTATAGAAGAAAAGAAATCTCCTAAAGATGTTAATTAGTCATATAATAAACGAGAGATCATGTGCTCAGTTTTTCATGTGCTTCCTAACCTTTAAAAATATTGAGCACTAAGGTGAGCATGCAAATTCTAACACAACTAGGTCGTGTTAAGTTGATCCTTATCTTGTTCGTCACCAGTGACTAACACCGAATCATCATTCTTGACCTCTTGCTTGGTTTGTTTTCTCCTGTTCCATCTCTTGTTTTTCTTATTTGACTTGTGATGAAGAGTGTCATTATCAAAACCTTTACTAGTACAAGAGATTTCATACATAATGTCTTTCTTTAGCCTTTCAAGAAGACTCTTGTAATTATTGTCACCAACAATTAACAACTGAGAGTCATTCTTGTGACTAACTTTTGGTCCCTTCCTGGATACGGAGGACTTTGGGACCCATTTAGAGTTGGGTTTCGCAGGAGCAGATTTCTCCTTCATAATACCATTAGGATCAATGTCCTTTTGGATATTTTGCCAGACACCCTTTCTCCAATTTGGAACATCAGATCTTGTCTTTGCATTTACAAAGTCATCTCTCTTTCTATATTCAGGTCTTTTATGAGATGACCTTGTCGAGTGATATGCAAAATTTGAACTATCATTATAATAATTCTTTTGCATAACCTTAGGAAAATAACGATCCGAGTTCTTATGAGGAGAAAACTTAGCCAATTCGTTTGATACAAAAGAAAGTGCATCTTGCATTTTACGAACTTTGGATCCCCATTGCAAGTGTCCTTTATTACCACAATAATAAAAATGGTTAGTATAAATATACGAAGTATGAGTTTTAATGTTACCTTTTTGTGGATCCTCTTGCATTGGAGCTTGACGAGTTTTTTTTTTTTTCTTCTTTTTCTTTTTCTTCTTCTTCTTCTTCTTCAACGTTGTTGCCTTCTTGACAGACTTCTCTTCTTTACAAGAAATATGAGCATCTTTGTCATCAGTGGAAGCCTCTGATTGAGAAGAATTTGTAGCTTTTACAAATTTTACATCTTTGCTAATATTTGAAGCATCTATTCCCTTATAGCCCAATCCCCGTGTATCACGATGATTTCTACTTGCTTCTAACATTGAGGTTAAATTGTTTGAGATAGCATTGAACTTTTTAAGGTCCAAATTTTCTTCTTCCAACATCTTGATTTTATCAAGAGCACTGGCTAGATCAGCCTCAAGGCGTTTTTCTTGTGAGAGATATACACCTTCTTTCTCTTCAAAACTCTTTTGTTGAGAGTCAATCCTTGCATCAGATTCAACAAGTTTCTCTTCTAACAAGTGAATTTTTTCAAGAGCATCACACTCTTTGTCTAACAATTTTGTTTGAGAGAGATTAGCACTGGATTTTTCTTCAAGACCCTGTACTTGTCGAGAATTAAACATTGCTTCCGATTCAGCACGTTTCTTTTCCGACAAAAACAGTTCTCTTCGAAGATTTTCACATTCTAATTTCTTAGAATTTAGATAGTTTGTACGATCTTTAATAAGATACTTATGGTTTTGGAAACCAATATAATAACCTTGAAAAACCTTCTTCAGTTTCTTGTTCTCACGACAAAGAAGAGTCATAAAACCAAGAAAATCCGAAGTTATCAGCTTTTCAATTTTCAAAGATTCCAGCAGTTTAGAGTATTCTGAGACATCCTCTTCTACTTCTTGTTCAAAATCTGAGTCATCATCATCGGAAGTTTCATCTAACCCTTCTTGTAGACGTATTTTCCAGTCGTCATCGGTTTCTACATTATTAACAAGATTAACTTGTCTCATAGAATCTCTAGAGATGATTTCTTCAGATATTGAATCATAGATGCCATCATCAAGTGTTAATTCACAACTCTTGATGCCATGCTTTACGTTAACTGAATCATTCATTAAATTCAATTTTTATAGGTTAGATCGCACCAAAAACAGATTGTTAGATCTTTTCGTGTTTGCCTGCTCTGATACCAATTGAAAAGGTGAGGGTACCCAAATATAACTCAAGCTAAAAATTTTCCTACCTATAAGTCCTTTCTCCGAAAGTGATTGTCTATGGACTGAGTTGATACAATGCAACTAATCGGTTCACACTTCGTGTGATCGTCTATGGATACGAGATCGAGACAATACAACAACGAAGTATGTTTACTTGATACAAAGGTTCGGACTTAACCAAACACAATAGGATTGCTTATCAAGTAAATAAGAATTAACGTTTGTGTAATTTACTTTAATTATAATGACACAATTATAATGAGGAAAATAAAAGTAAATGACACAACAAGATTTTGTTAACGAGGAAACCGCAAATGCAGAAAAAACCCGGGACCTAGTCCAGAATTGAATACTCTCAGGATTAAGCCGCTACACAAAATTACACCTAACTTCGTATAGTTGAGACCAAGTAACTAACCCTATAGTTCACTTAGTTCCGTCTGTATTCCCACGCCCCTGACCTATGAATAAGTCACGTACTTGGAACAATCCCTTTGGTTCGTATTCCAAACAGTAAAGCAACAAGAAATCTATTTGGTATCAACTCTATTCAACCAAGTGATATGAGTCGGACAAAGGCTCTTCCGTTTATCTCAACATAAACTCCTTCGTCGGGTCTAGATCTATCTTATGTTTAATCACCCGAAGGTAATCGTCTAAGATTAAGCCAACAACACCTTTAATCCGAAGAACCTTGTTGATGCCGATCTACTCAATTAATAATCCAATCTACCACAAGGATAAACCGATTATTAATTGGATCCTCTTTTACCGAAACAAGTATTGTGCACACCAAAGATTATAAAACCCAAGTCAGATCTTCAATATCTTCTTTGTCTTCAAATCTTCTTAAATCTTCAATAAAAACCTGCACACAATCACTTGAATCTCTTGTGATCAATCATGCATAGAACGGAGCCTGTTAACAATGGATTATCACAAGATCGTCTTTAGAACTAACAACAGTCTAAAGATCCATGTCGAAACTCTGAACTAGTTTGAGTGAATATTATATCAGAAGAGAAGATTCTCAAGAATAAACAAACTAGGTGCAATCAGATTTCAACCACCGTTAGTCAATCAAATCAATCGAAAACAAAGATAAACCGCAATTGTCTAGTTTCCCACCAACGGGTCGCGCTAGAACTTCTCAATCCCAAAGAAGACTTTAAAACGAGCGGCCGTAAGAGATTTCACCTAATTAGATTACTCTCCTCTCCGATTGGCGGCTACACCAGTAACAATGACAAAAGAGGAAGTCAAATGTTACGAAGGATTAGTTTGCTAGAAAGGCAAACTTCGTGTATTTATAGACAAGGAATTTTGGACACCAAGGAATTTCCAAAATCGAAAATATTCTCAAAATATTCATAAATGCACAGATTCGGTTTTCATAATTCCTGGAAATGCTCTGTCCAAAAATAACAATCGAAATCTCTTGGAAAATATAATTAGTAAATGCACATTACCAATTCCATAATTTCCAAACAAATGAAATTAATAACCTTAATTAAAAGATTCTTAACTTATTTGTGTTTCGATCCTGGGATTCTCTTCCCTTATACGTTAAGGAATGTCTTTGAACAATTATAGAAATAAACATTCACAACACGTGTTCAAAGTTTGTCGACATCTTTACTTTGTAAGTCCTCTTTCACACTTACAAACTTGAAACCGTTTTCCCACACTTCCAAACAAGTTCAGAATTGGTTCATCTGACTTTCAAGAACTATGTGATTGATCAAACCAACATTCAATCATAATCATGGATTTACGGTTCTACCAAAACAAGTTTCGGTTCTACCTCCATGTGAGTACTACGCATAGTCACACTAGCTTCCCAAAAGATTCGGTTGACTAGGTACTAGGATCGGTTCCCCACATATATATGGTATCTAACTTATATGTGTTGCACGCGTTCACAGGATCGGTTCCCCTTTCTGCTGTAAACCTTGCTGCACCCTATACAAGGATCGGTTTCCCTTGATGTACTACACACCTTACAAGGATAGGTTCCCTTCACCCCTTACAAGTATCGGTTCCCTTCACCCCTTACAAGGATCGGTTCCCTTTCCCAAGGCAGACATAATCCGATCATACCAAGGTGATTACTTAAGATTGGTTTTACTAATACAAGTTATAGCAATACAAAAGTCAGGCCTTTGTGAATAGTTCTACCAAAAACACAAGAAGTTGTGAGCGGTTCTACTTTATCACACATACTGATTGTTCATAAGATATGCAATGAATAAAAAAACCAAAAACACCTGGCAATTTCCTTTTCGGTTCACAAACAAGTTTATGAACTTACTTCCTTCGAACACATGTAAACATTGTTCCCTATGATGAAATCCTCACGTTATACCCATACATAATCACAATAGCATTAAAATGATTATGGAGATGTCTTATCTACAAAGTTTAATGGTTAAGAAGTAAAACTCGTCTTGTATTCCCTAATACTATGTCCATCTAGAGTTCAAATATGCTTCGCAGTATGTTTTCAATATGCACGACTTGAAAGATACGTTAGGGAATGAAACAGTTCAAGTCAAATATCACTAACCTCAAGTGGAAGGATGATTGTTGTCGTTTTAGCTCCTTGCTTCTTGACATCTTCAAGTCTTCGCAATACTTGTAATGTCTCATATCCTAATACTTTCAAGGTAACCTATACGAAGTTTAACTCTAGTACATAATCAAGCGACTCTTAACATGAGTTTTGATTCACTAAAATATGACAACCAAACTTGACATATCAACGCTTGGTGGGTTCAACCGATCCATGTTCTAACAACTGTAATCGGCTAAGAAAGTAAGATACAAAGCTAGCACTTCCAAGTTCTACTAAAATCAGTCCCAGATGCATTGTGATAATCGAACATCTTCCAGACACTTCAAAGAGTTTCAACATGCTAAGGTTAAAGCTTCACGAAGTCTGTGGGCAGTTAGCCCTTATCTTTTCAAGTCCTTGAACTGATTTTGTGGTAATCAAAGTCTATGTTTCACATCTCCGACATCTCTGTAAGTATTTATGTGATTCGCATCTCCGAGACTTCATCATTTGTGAGTATGGTTTCTCTTTAGATTTGTGTATTTTATTTCCCTGTGTGTCTTTACTTGTGAATATGGTAATGCAAGCATGTTTCGGTTTACATATAAGCTTTATAAGATCGGTAATATTCATGTTAAGGTCTCACCAATGATGTAACTCTAATATGTGGTTGTATTGTAGAGTTTAGTGGGAGTAAAGTTCCTGTTTTTTTGTTGAAATGTATAGTTCAGTGGGAGCCTGAATATATTATGTTTGCTGCATAATTGTGTTTGTGCAGGTGCAGATCTCTTTTGAGATCATAAAGTTAAATCCTCAACTAGTGTTTCAGTTTGTGCATAAAGTGAAGCTCATTTCATACCTTAGAGGTATGAAGGATCTTATTGAGATCATAAAGTGTCCTTGTCAATGAGCATAAAGTGCAGCTCATTGTGTAACCTTAAGTTTATAGAAATCCTGGAACTATGTATGCCCATGAAGTTTAGCTTAAGAATAATGGCCCGTCTAGTGTGGTGATTGTAGAAATGGCCAATGCATCTTCTAAATGGTGTTTTTGTCACTATGGTCCGACAATAGCGTTCCATTTGATTTAAGCTTCAGTTATACATGATATTTGGCACATTGATTAAGATTTTATATTTTCCAAAATGGGTGCGCACCTACAGTCGTTTTTGTTACTGACCCCGGAGGTCTTTTGCTAAATATTTTTCAAAAGAAATACAAATGATTTGTTGCTTAACCAAGTGGGAGAATGTTAGACTTTTTTTATGGTGTAGCAGCAAATCATATTTAGTTTACTAAACCCAGATTAGCCTAATCTTAATCAAGTGTGTGTGTTAGGTTAAAAGCAAAACTTTCTGTTTTGTGGGATGTGTACATAAGGCCAAAGTACATCAAGTTAATATATGAAGTGGGCATATTAGTTTATATTTCAGTTAAGGGATGTGTCTCCACCTCATGATGGCTGAGTGGATGACACATGTCTAAGTCAGTTGGAGGTGGACTCCCTTCTAGCCTTATTTAAAGTAAATTTCTGCCATTAGAAAGATAAGGGGTGATAGAAGCGGATGAAGAACTTCCAAGTAAAGGTCCTAGCTTAGAGTTTCCTGTTTTAAGTGATTGTCTACAGTAAAACAACTATCCAAGATGAACATAACCTAGCCTAAGGTATCTACATGATATCCTTCCTATTGTTGTCAAAGGTAATTAAGGTATGTGCTGTTTTCTATTGTCTGGTCTTCAATAAGGTAAAGATAGGTATACCTGAACTCCCTTATTTCTTGTTTATCATATATTGATTGTATTACCTGATCTTGTGTAGCAGCATGTATAAGCATGAAGTAGTTGTATGCAACAGGATGAGGTTAAGCATAAAGTATGGTTTCTTCCTATACATATTCATGTTAATGTTTCTAGATGTAGAACATGTAATCCTAGAAATAAAGTAAGTTGTATCTATCAGCCTAAGTTGTGATTTGTAATCCTAATTATGTAAAGCATGTTAAAGCTAATAAAGTACATCTTAAGCATGATTAGTGGTTGATATGCTAACATCCACAAGATATGTTACGCAAGAACGTAACAAGTGGTATCCAGATCCAGAAATGGATGCAAATGGCAAGTTAAATCAAGTGGAGTTTGAAGTAAAAAACAAATAAACAAAGCAAAATCAGTTGGAGTTGGAAGTCAAAAACATATCAACAAAACAAAAGGACATGATTAAGGATATGAAAGATCTGTTTAAAGCCTTAAACACTCGGTTGAATATAAACACCGAAGATAAGGAAAGTGAGAATCTAATAAATGGCAATGTTCATTCAGATGCAAGTAGGTGGTCGACACCAAAAGGTTTTTTATACACTGAAATTAAAACTTTCGGGATTCAATGCAGTGAAGATCCAACAAGTTGGATTTGTTGGGCGGAACAATTTCTCAATTTTCACATAACTCCCGAAAGTTCCTATAACATATTTTAATATGAAAGATGGTGCTTAACTATGCTTTGAGATACATCTTTCAAATATGCTCAACTATGGTTTAAGATACAGAAAGAAGAAACTCATGTTATAACATGAGAAGACTTTAAGAAGTGTGCTCTTAGCAGGTATAGTGCAACTCAATACCAAGATTTTTCGGTGATTTAACCAAGTTGCAACAAATTGGCTCTATAAGAGAGTATTGGATCAAGTTTGAAAGCTTACTAATTCGTACCTTTAAGTTGTCACAAACTCAAGAAGTAGGTTGTTTTGTAAGTGGTTTAAGGGTGAGTATTACATGGCTTTTGCTCCCTCTCTCTTCTTTCCCGTAACCATTTTTTCCAAAAAATTCTCTGCAAAAGATCTTCCTAAATTTTTGATTCTCTAAAATTATACTCCAAATCTGTTGGACATTATATGAAGTATTCAGATCTTTCAATCATATTTGGATACAATAAGTAAATATTTTCTATTAGTATTATCTTAAATAAAACATCGTTATTCAATGCGATTTTTAGGTTTTTCCTTTTTCAATTTCATTATTGGTATCATGGTTTTCTCAAACCCATCAGAGATTTTTCATAGCCTTATAGGCATTTCAAACGCTTGTTACAATTGTTTCAAGTATATCAAGGACAATTTCTTCCGGCATGACATAATTCTACATTCTCATGAAAAATAATGGCTACCGGATTTGATTGTGATAATGGTGTTTAGTCCCATATGGAACAATTCCATCTTAATGAAGAAGATAATGATGAAGAAGACAAATTCTTCAAATCCAAATGGCAGAATTTTAATTCAAGTGTCATCCCTCAAGTATCATCAATTTCCTTGAAATTCATGTATTTAATACGTTTGTATTACAATTTACTTAATATTGTGATACAAAGAATTTGTATTTTATTATGTTTTTCAATGATGTATCTTAAAATGATGTATACAATCTTTCTATATCAATGAAATTGAGAGGATCACCTCTTTCCTTAAAAAAAAAGGGGAGAGTATTAGAACAGATGTTTACGCTTGCAAGCCACAATGTTTGTTTGCTGCAATATGATTTAAAAGATTGTAAAAATCTCGCAATGAACAAGCCCTAACCATTACCAATGATACTAAAACATTAGTGTCAAGCCTTATTCCATGGCTCATGTGATTTAGAAAGACTTACCAACCGAGCTTAAGGTATGTGTGAAAAAGGTCTATATTTTAACTGCGATGAAAGATTCAAACCAAGGCATTAGTGTAAGAAACTTTTATTTATTGAAGGTATCTACGATGAAAGTGAATATATAAAAACATGAAATTGAAAACTTTTCTTTATGTATTTGCTTAGTTATTATTATTTGGTTTTAAGAATTTCATTAGGATTAAAATTGGTAAACAATCAAACGTGTGGAACTGATGTCAGAGTCGGTCTTTCATAATTTGTAGGCATATTTTCTATTCAAAGTTACAAGTCAGTTGGTTTAGTTGTGCTTTAGATAAAGGGTATGGGTCAGTTGAATCCCATGCATTTCTATTTAAGGTTATAAGTCCGTTGATTTAGTTGTGCATTAGATAAGGCCATAAGGGTATGGGTCAGTTGAATCCCATGCAGTTTCTTTAACTTATTCGGTGGAAGTTAAAAGATCCAGTTATACAACTTCTCTCACCTGTACAAATATCTTGTATAATCAAATGAACAAAATCAGAAAGTTATTATGCAAACAGATTATTAGTCTTTTCTAAGAAAGGTATTAGTGTTCTTTTAATGATACTAGATGTCAGGTACTTAAATGATACTAAAAATGCGTCAACTCTAACCGAGAAGCATATCCTCGTAATTTGGTGATCGTAGTCCTTGATTTGTGAACTCAATTGTTGTTATCACTCTAATCTATGACCCATGACCAGATATGTTAGAAGTCAGATTTCAAATAATGTTTTTTTTAGCCTTTCTGGCTATTTATATATTATATGAACATGAGAATTATATGTAAATAAATTTGTATCTCGAGTAAGCACGAGACGTCTAGGACCCAATTAACTTTCCCACCTTGCACTTATTTGAACCTGGGACAACTATCCATTATGATTATCTCACTTTCCAGGTCTTTACTTAGCTGACAATATCAAGGTTCTTATCAGCTTAGCTACTGGACTCAGGTCTTCCGCGTATTTCTCCGTGTTTCTATTGTGTTTGGAAACCAGGAGTTCAGGTCTTCGATACCTGACCTTGAGCCCTATTTCACTTTTCATATGTATTTGTGTTCATCTGTCAGTTATCAGGTAGATGCTATATTTTTTCATCCACATATTTACGCCCAGTTTAATTAAAGTAAGTTTGTAGATTTTTTTTATTATTTTATTAAATCTCATAGATTTATTGGTGCCTACCTCTTTCAGCTTATTCTTTGCCGACGTTAGATAGGATACCCGGGTATCTTACTTAGTGTTTACTCCACCTTTTCAAATTCCTTCTGGTTATTTTAGTGTTTTCCAGGTTATATACTTGTCCATTTTCCTTCCCAAAAGCAAAGTATCTTTTCAAAGATATTATGAATCACGTCTTTTCAACGATCTTATAATTTGTATTGTCATGTCAGACTAGGTGTTTAATACCAGCTCAAATACTTAGTTACTTTTCATAAATTTATATTTTTCTACGCTATTGTGCTATTTTTGCTCTGTAATCCAGCTAATAAATCCCATGATACTCAAATATTCTTATAAAATATTACCTTATACTATTGCTAATTATTAATACGATTTTCAATTATTGGAGTTGCTAGAGCACTGATCGGCCGAACTCTAAAGTTTTGCTATCTCAAGCTTGTTGTTAATGTTAGATGCATAAAACTATATCTTGATTTCTAGTCTACTAAAATCAAGTCTAGGACTAAGATTAAAGTATGGTAGTTGAGTATCAGACATCACTGAATAACTCTCGAAGATTGCAAACTGAAGATCAAACGAAGACATTTGGAAAACTTCATCGACAAAGAGTATGTGAAGACTGAACCATTCTATTTACTCACAAATAATACCAATCTATGTATATGAAAATATGTAGCATGACTTCTAGTATATATTTAAAATAATAAGTTTCGAGTCAAGCTTGTCTTATTAAACATCTCGAAATATGATTCAAGAAATAGTTGTTCATATGCTTGGAAAATATTAGTTAAAAACAACCTTTTGTTCATGAGCTATTTTGATTCAAGTTAAACTTTGAAAAATTCCCAAGCAATGGCGTTCATCATCTATGACAATTGAAAAAGTTTTAATTCGGTTAAAGAGAGTTTTCAGAACTACTGAAATTCTGGACACAGAAAGGTACACGTACCCAGTACACGTTCCATCCTCATCTGAGTTCCGGAACAAAGGTAGGTACAAGTACCCAATACAGATATCCTTAGTCCCGAGTTCGTGTAAAGAGGTGAGGTGCTTGTACCCAGTACGCATACTTCAAGGGCTTGAGTTCGTGAATTTTCTTTGGGTACGCATGCCCGGTACGCGAACCTTGGACATCTGAATTCACTAACTGGCCCATAGGTGCGCATACCCTTTCACATACTTACCAAGTATGAACTAAAGCAGATGCATTCAGTCTATTTTCTCAAATACGTTTGGCATTGATATGACTTTCATATACACCTCTAAGATATCTTTGATCACTAAAACACCTTGTGCATATGCATGCTGATTATCAAGTCTTAATGTTTAAATGCGCACGATAGTGCTTATTAGTACTCAAGGCATATTCTTTATGGACTATCACAGTTCCGGTACCCGGACCATAGTGTATACATTTGTATAATTTCAAGACAAACTTATCACATGCTTACACGAACTCCTGACAAGAGTTTTATCTAAATAGAAAAATTGTTTGCTTGATTCTCAAGTTACCTTAGCTTGAATTCTAAGCAAACATAGGTTTGAATGACCATAAATAAAGAGACTCAAAATAACCAAGAAATTCAATCCTTGACGCTTATATATCCTTGTTGTTTCCTAGAGTACTCTTTTATGAACTTAGGTTTAACGACTTAAATACTTTACTTAGGTGTTTGCGAATCCAAGTACGACTATATTTACCTTAATAGTTCGTATATACTGATATTATTCACTTTGTTATCGAGGTTTTAATAATCTCTTTTAGGAATGAGATATATAAAAATCACAAAGTTATCTTCATCTCAGACATCGTGATTTATCAAGATAAATAATTATAACTTTTCCTTATCAATCGGTTTAATATTATTGAAAATGCGGGGGGTATAACAACCACACCCAACAATTCGTTTGGCAATCTGAAAGGACTTACTCCAATATACTTTCTAGAGAATCAAGTAGACAGTAAGACTCAATCTAGAATAAAGTATATCAAAGAGTTTAGTACCTCCGTTTCACAATGTAATCAACAAATCAAGCATATAGAAATCCGCGATCCTGATTATTATGTGAAACAACTTGAACGATACCAAAGACCAATATTCAAGTGTCGTCAATTTAAATTAACAACCAAAGGTTGGATATTCTAATTGATTGAACTTAACGCACAACCTATGATATTTCAATTACATAACAAAATATAATGCGGAAAAGAAATAACACAAACACCAGAAGTTTTGTTACCGAGGAAACCGCAAGTGCAGAAAACCCCCGGGACCTAGTCCAGTTTGAACACCACACCGTACTAAGCCGCTACAGACTCTAGCCTACTACCAATTAACTTCGGACTGGAATGTAGTTGAATCCTAATCAATCTCACACTGATTCAAGGTACAGTTGCGTTCCTTACGTCTCTGATCCCACCAAGATACTACACACTTTACTCCCTTAGCTGATCTCACTCACAACCAAGAGTTGCTACGATCCAAATTCGAAGACTTGATAAACAAATCTGTCTCACATAGAAAAGTCTATAAATTGGATAAATCTGTCTCCCACAGAAGTACACAAGAGTTTTTGTTCCGTCTTTTGATAAATCAAGGTGAACATGAACCAATTGATAACTCAGACTTATATTTCTGAAGAATAACCTAGTTTTATCAATCACCTTATAATAATCTTAATCGACTAGCGAAACAAGATATTGTGGGAATCACAAACGATGAGATGCAGATGTTTGTGATTACTTTTATCTTGACTATCAGAGAAATTAATCTCGAGTCAATTATTTTAATTGTAGTCAGTATAATAGAATCAGGCAAGATCAGAACAAGCAACTACAAAGAAAATAGTTGGGTCTAGCTTCACAATCCCAATGAAGTCTTTGAAGTCGTTAACCTATAGGGTCTCGAATAAACCTAAGGTTAAAGGAGAATCGACTCTAGTTTTTGCAACTAGTAACACACATTAGGTGTGGGGATTAAGTTTCCCAGTTGCTAGAATTCTCTTTTATATAGTTTTCAAATCAGGGTTTGCAATCCAAGTTACCTTGGTAACAAAACATTCAATATTCACCTTTAGATGAAAAACCTGATTCAACCAAGCTAATATCTTTCAACCGTTAGATCGAACTTAGCTCGTTATACACAAATAAAATGTACCCTCATTTAGGTTTATGTAACCGTACCAAACGTGTATACCATGTTGGCTCAACAAATAGTTAACCGAAGTTAGCCGTATGATTACTCTCATATCAACCTTATTCATCTTAACCATAACTAGTTCAAATTACTCAAATGAAACTAGTTAAAGAGTCGTTCAATTGCTATATTCTCATAGAAGTATACAAGAACACAATTGAAGCAATATCAGTTTGATTCACTCGAATCAACTCATGAGTATTATAACCACGGTTTGCAAAGATTGCGTTCCTTATTTTATAAATGTTTAAGTTCATGTACACAACCGATTTTAGAAAGTAACCAACTCAAGTATGCAAACGGGTACTCATACTTAAACCGAGTTTGGTTACGACAGTAGACGTACAGGTGCGCATACCAATTTATATTCCAAACTCCAGCAGAAATTCACGGACGTGAGACTTCCGCCAGTATGCGTACGAGTACGCATATTTACCCAGACATCCAACAACCGCCATTACGCGTACGGGTACGCATACTTCAGGTTCCCGGTTTTGGACTTATACACAAATGTGATAATACACTATGTTTATATCCAAACATGCATGCTTACATGATTCTAAGCTCTTTATTTCAATCATTGAAACTTTCTTATAGGATGACAATAGCCGTTTTGATACACTATTAACATCAAAGCAATTTTCAAGATATTGAAATAATCATAACGAAACATTCCAAGACTACAAAAAATGATTGTATCACACAAACCATGTAAGATGTTACTCGTAAATTTTCACATGATATAAGATGAACTTGGTCGAAGCGAAAGCTTGCCAACACATATTTCGAGAAATATGTAAGAGATATAAACTCAGCTTGAAATCTCAAATGTGTATATCGTAATACGACTTATGTCTCAATATAGGAGATAGAGTAGAAATAAACTTCCCAAGTGATAGATGAGTTTCAGTCTCCACATACCTTTGTCGATGAAGTTCCTCAAGCTCCCCTTAGTAGTTCTTCGTCTTCAAATTATGAACTCCGTGAAGTCTAAGCTCAACTACACAATCTATGTCCTAGTCCGATACATCTATAAATAGGCTAGAAATCAAGACTTATAGTTTCGATCACTAACATTGACAAACATGCTTGAGATAGCAACGCATGCGAGTTCGTCCGAGCAGTGATCTAACAATTTTTTCTTGAGAGGTGGTTAATAATCCGGCTTCTCAACTAACTGAGTGTTAGTGTTCCGAATTTATGAGGTTTTTTAGCTTGTCTATTGATCTAAAGGGAAATCAAATAGGTCTATATGTTAGAGGAAGATTGGTATCAAAAGTATTCACTTAGACAAAAACAACTCTTAGGCTATAAAGGACGTCAACTAAGGAAATCAATTACCAAGAACCTTGCGAGGTTCAAGAGACGTAAGGAGCATAACCATAACTGAATTGATTGGAGAGTGAATACAGTATCAACTACATTCAAATCCGAAGTATGATATTAAGCTAGCGTCTGTAGCGGCTTAGTAAAGTTCGAGTTCAAATATGGATGAGGTCTCGGTTTTTTGTTTTCGCAGTTGAAGTTTTCATTGTTAACAAAATTTCTGTTTTTTTTATCCTTTTCGCATTGTATTGTTTTATTATTATAATTGGAATAACACAAGTAGTACGTAATCAAATCTAGAAGATAATTCCATCTTAGTTGTGATCAATTATGGACTGGTTTTTACAGAATTCGTATCTTGAAAGATAGATAACAAGTTACATACTTGGGAGAATATGAATTAGATTATTTGGATACGACTAGAATGATCTTGGATATCAATTTTTTGAGATCGTCCAAGTACTCTAATATACAATCAGATTTACAGATTTTATTGTCTTGAATTTCTGATTGTGAAAAGAAAGACATATATACTTTATATACATATTGTTCAAGGATCATTAAGTTGGTCTACCTGCAATTGTATTAGGTTTTATCCATACAGGTTCCGAATGAAAAATGGATGGTGTACTTGGTACCCACTTCTTTTCAGGAGTGTTCTTCAACTCCTTGGAATAACAAAAGTTTGGTAACTTAAATAATTTAGTTTACCCACTTTAAGTGGTGTACTTTATTGACATGTGGTAGTGCGCTACCACTACGCGTGTCTTTAATGCATGCAGAGATGTGAGGGTTATTCAATATTTTACTAGCTATTACCCTTTATTTTTCTTCTACATTTTACTTGGTATACTAGAAAATTTTATACCTCTTGGGTTTTACTTTCATTATCCCAATCTTTTAATCACCTTCAAAACCTTTACATGCAATTTTCTAGATCTTCAAGTTTTAATCTTTTCAATTTCTTTTTTTCCCACGACTTCTACTATTCAAGTTTCGAACCCACTCCTGCTATTGCATTTATTGAGGCTTACAACCTCCCTTAAAATATTACAGTCTGTTCACCTTATGTTTCTGTGATTTCGAAAGTCATAGATTACGCAGAAGATGAACTTCTCATCCCAGAGTCCCATCTGGTTTGTTCAGGTACTTTGGTGCAAGCTACACATTCTGGTTTGGTTATCATTGGGTTTTGTGATCAATGAGCAGTTAATTGTGAAATGTTCGATCTGTTAGTTAATATTTTAATATAATTAAACTTATTGAGCATTTGCTTGTATATTATTTTAATTGTGTTTATGTTCAGGAAATTTGATTGGCATCCAAATATCTAAATTCACCTTTCAATTTTAACGTGAACGGAAATTATCGATAGGTCGGTTAGACATAAGATATTGGTGATGTAGAATTATTCAATCAATGACATAATTCAACATTTCTCTGATGCAAAAAGAGAGATTGAAGAAATACATCGCAGCGATGTGGTTAGGTTAACTGAAACAATATCGATTAAGTTTATTTTAATGACGTGGTTAAAAGAGAAAATCACATCTTTCCTCCATATTGGTTGCCACCTCAGACTGGTTGTTACTCCGCTGTCATTTAGCTGATCAAGTAGCATTTTCGATACTAAAACAGAAAAGAAAACTTTTACAATAGATATCACGATTTCTTCACTGCAAAAATGTAACTGCAAAGGTAATTAATGAATTAGGAGAATAACATGTAGAAAACCCAATTTAAAAGCAACTGCAATAACATGTTAATTGTGTGAGTCTATTCTATAATTAATGAGAGAGATATATTTTATAATACTCACGCCACAACTATCCATATCAGCTTTTTGTGGGGCTAGAATAAAGGAGAATTGAGTATTGAGTTTCAATTATCATCTAGGTAGGTGGATAGATATACGTGACTGATAGAAGTGACCATATGACTGCAACTACTGTATAATTAGACTGAAATAAGCAACAGACATATCATATTTGTAAGCGATATGTCTATTAAATCAAAACACATTCCCTTTTAAAGCTAAAGAAACTGAAAAGGAACTAAAACCCATTCAAACTTTTAGCTGTAGCAATGCACGGGCTTTAAAGTGCAACAACCATATTGAAGACTATCATTCATCTACCTATGCACCCTCATCCTCACCTCCATCCTTATCCCCATATTCATATTCATCATCATTTGCAAATTCTTCCTTTACATATCAATCTTCATAAACATGTTCACCTGCATACTCATAATCATCTGGAATTTGATCATTGTATTCAACATAATAATCAAATGCACCATATTCATTTTGACCAGGAACAACTTCTTCATCTAAGTATGTATCATCATATTCTTCATCTGATGATGCTGGTACCACGTTTTCCACATCTGAACCATCAAAACTGGACAAGTCTAATTTTTGTAATTGGACTCCCGGTTGTGCTTGAACTCTTCTATGAGGATGCAGGATAATATGTGCAACAAGATCATTTCTTAGTTAGAGGTACATTTCAAGGTTTTTTTTAGCCTTGGCATAAAAACACGACGATCATCTGGAGTCGGAACAGGAATAACTGCACCTAATCCCCATCCCGATGTTTATGCTCAATAATAAATTCAGACAACATTTATTATTAGGTTTAAGTCATATTATTGTTGATGCTTACATGGTGATCCGATAATTTTAAGTTTCCCTTAAAGCACTCCAAAAGCACGCTAGAATCCTTTCTTTTAGCCATTTGATACTTGTTGAATCTTACCATGTATATAACACCCAATGTCTGACTAAAAGCTTGTACAATTGTAGTCAACTTTGGTTAGATACCTTCGGATAATAAATAACCATCTTGTCTTGGTGATCGTTGATGACATAATCGCATGGAGGTGATATACCATTGAGCATGCTATCAAAAAAAAGGTGAGTGTGCCAATACATCATATTGTTATTTGATCCAGGCACTCCAAAAAAATAATACCAAAACCATTAATCATATGATTCCACAGCCTCTAACACCATAGAACTGTGTTTCTCTTTACCACGATAAGTTCCTTGCCAATATATCAGACAATTCTTCTATCACCACTGCATACAATCAATATTACATAGCATTCCAGGAAATCCTCATTTGACTTTCTCACCTAGCAACCTCTGAAGATGGTTGGCGAAAGTATCTTTCTCCAAAAGTAATGTAAATTATGTGGCATTTTTTTTTATAGATGATAGTATGTTGTTGCGGTACCCCCACTAGTGTAGTCATCGGCACTGTCAATAACTGTACTTTTGCATAAATGATTCATCATGACAACTAATTTCATCTGTGGATAATGCTTATAACATCAGTTGCATCCGAATGTTGATGCCATTCTTCATCCACTTCAAGTAATTTTCCTAACAATTTCTCGATTAAATTTTCCTTCATGCCTAGACGTTGTTTGAATTTTCTGAAGTATAACCAGTTCCATATGTGAAATAATCATTCATCATTTTTGCATCATACCACACTTGATCTCGGGTAAGTACATTCCGTGTATGCACTTCCTTAGGCACCGATTACTGAATAATACGCAGACGTTCTTTCAAACACATTCGTGTAAACATTAGCAGAGATTTTTCTTCTTCATCACTTAAAGTATCCAAATAGATTTCGTATGTAAGTCTCACATAAGCACAAATTAGACTCATATTGTACCTTTGCAAATAACAATTATAGTTTCAATTTCTCTATACCATACATGAAATATAAGTTAATGAACATTAAATATCAATGTAATGATAGTTTATAAACATTTTATTTGACATTTATCAAAAGATACATCATAAAACAAGTAATAATCATAGATTTTAAACTACATGTGTGTCCTAATGTTGTATATGACTTATATACAATATACCTAATCAACTTAACAAAATTTCATAATTACCAAAATAAAATTTAACTCCAAAAACTAACATTAGAATGACTTACCATTGATGATTTTGTAGGTGGAATTCGAAATTGAAGAATGCAATAGAGCCACATATAAGTGTGGAACAAACCCTTTTAATTTCAAAATAACGAATCAAGCTAAATCACTATCAAAATCAAAAGTGGGTAACAAAAGTATGTAAGGGTTGGGAGAGAAATAGAAGAGTGAGTGAAGAATAAGAAGTACCAAACCCGCGCTTCTCTTGAGAGTTTATACTCTGGAAACATGAATTGATTATCCGTTTGGGTCAAGGTCAATGCTTTCACTCACACAAAAACTGAGTTTCCGTTTGGCATTATTCAGTTTCCGTGTGATTAAGCTATATGATGTCCCTCACCCATGGTGAGGTGCACCTCATGCTCATTTTGCTTAGAGTCTATTAAGTTATAGCGAAGCGAAATGCTTAGCCTAAATGATTCGATATGAGCAGAAGAAAATTTTAGGAGGGGAAAAAAGTTTCGTTTTGGAAAAAGGTCTTTTGGACTTCATAAATTTTTGTTTTTCACAATTTATCCTTAAACTAATTTTTGGCCGTGATAATAAAAAACAAATTATTGATCAAAATGGTAAAAATCAAAGGACGGTACCCTTTTTTCATTCATTAGCCAAACACAAATATAAATCATACTCCCTAAGTTTCAAAAGAAAAAAAAAATTCTTGTTTGGTTTTGCACAAGAAATTAAAAAACTAATTGAAAAGACGAGGGTACTCAAATACACCAGAATCTTTAAATATCCACCTATAAGTCCTCTTACCGAAAGTGATTTTCTATGGACAAAGTCGAGACAATTCATAAAATCGGTATTCACACTTTGTGTGATTGTCTAGGGATACGAGATACAGACAATACAACAATCAAAGTGTGATTACTTGATAATAAGTTCAGACTTAACCAAACTCTATAGGATCACTATCAAGTAATACAGAGTTAACGTTTGTGTATTTACTTTTGATTATAATAAACAAATTACGGAAATAGAAAAGTAAAAGACACAACAAGATTTTGTTAACGAGGAAACCACAAATGTAGAACAAGCCAGGGACCAAGTCCAGAATTTTAATACTCTCAGAATTAAGCCGCTATACAAAATCTAAACCAACTTCGTACAGTTGAGAGCAAGCAAGTAAACCTAGTTCACTTAGTTTCTTCAGTATCCCTGCACTTCTGAAATTCAATGAGTGCACGCACTGGAACAATTCATTTGGATCGTATTCCAAACAGTAAAGGAACAATAAATCTGTTTGGTAACAACTCTATTGATTCTTTCCAGATAAAGATATCTCAAGTCATATGCAAAGGCTCTTCCGTTTAAACTAATAAACTCCTTTGCCTGGTTTGATCAATCCAATCTCAATTACCTAAGTAATAAGATTCATATTTGTAAAAATCCAAATAGAACTCAAGAGAACTATTAGGTGTGATCGATCTCACGCAACTAATCAATCGAATAAATCCGATTCTAGTTGGATCCCAGACGATCAAGGTTTGTGCTACACAAAGATATGAGAAACCAAGCAAAAATATTCTTCGTCTTCAATTCTTCTTTAATCTTCAATTAAACATGCACAACACCACTTGAATCTCTTGTGATCAATCACGCACAGAACGGAGTCTGTTAACAATGGATTATCACAAGATGTCTTTAGATCTACAAACAGTTCTAAAGATCCCGTCGACACTTCGATATAGTTTGAGTGAATCTTATATCAAAAGAGAAGATTCTCAAGAATAAACAAACTAGGTGCAATCAAAGTTCAACAACCGTTAGTCAATCAAATCAATCGAAAACTAATAAACTGCGATTATCTAGTTTCCCACCAACGATACTCGTAGAACTTCTTGATCCCACAAAAGTCTTTAAACGAGCGATCGTTAGAGATTTCGCATGATTAAGATACTTTCTTCTCCGCATAGACGGCTCCACCAGAAATAACAAAAAGATGAAGTTTGCATGGCTCTTAGGATAGTTTGTTGGGAATGCAAACTTAGGTATTTATAGACCAAGGATGTTTGGACACCAAGGAATTTCCAAAACCGGATATTCTCAAGATATGCAATAAATGCCCAAATCAGTTTTCATAATTCCTGGAAATGCTTTGTTCAATATTTTCCGAAATTTCTCAATAGAAAATCTCCAATTAGTAAATGCACATTACTAATTTTTATTCTCTAGGGATATGCATTTGATTGCTGGTAATTAAAACATATAAAACTAACAACCTTAACTAAAAGATTCTTAATTTATTTCGGACCAGGATCTCCTTGAGTAATTAAGGAATAACTTTGAACAAAAAAAGATAAGAGTTATTGTTCGTGTTCAAAGTATGTTGACATCTTTTCTTTGTAAATCCTCTTTCATATTTACAATCTTGGAATCGATTATACCACACTTCCAAATAAGTTTAGAATTGGTTCATCTGTATTCCAAGACAACTATGTGATTGATCAAGTATCAAGTCACAATCATGAGTTCAATCGGTTCTACCAATCACTAGGATCGGTTATACCTTAATATGGATTACTTGTGATCGGACACATAATCAAACGACTCTTAGATGAGTTTTGATTCACTAAGATATGACAACCAAACTTGACATACAAACGCTTGATGGGTTCAACCGAGTTACGCTCTAAAACTAATCATTTGAACTCTTTTTTCATGTTTTCTTTTTTAATTTATTCTTAAAAAAAAAGTGGCTCATTGATATTGAAAAGAGAAAATCAAAAAAGAGAGAAAGAGAAATAGACCACAAATTTATTAAAAGAGAGATATGGTCCTTGTGTGGGTAAAGTAGATAGTAAAGTTACAATATTTGACTTTCCAGTAAAGGAAACTAGCTTATTTTTGTGACATACCAAAAAAAAAGAAAAAAAGCTTACTTTTGTGACATATCTAAAGAAGAAAAACCAGCCTATTTTTTTTTGAAACGGACTGAGCGTTCAAATCTCAATCTTACTTTTAATTTTTTTCCAACTTATAAAAAAATAAGTTACTTGATTAACAAGATAAATACAAATTCTTTTTCCTTCTATTTTCTTATTCTTTTACTTCATTTAGGCATTTTTATGCTTCAAAAAAACGAATAACACTCTATACTATATTACACTCCCAAATCCTTGATATAACTTTCTCCTTTTGCTGACACAAAAAAAATAGAGACTAATATACATCGTAAAAAAACAAAACAAAACAAGAATATGATTAACAACGAGGAAGATCTTTTGGCGGTGGAGGAAGCTTCATCCATGGGTATGGTCCGTCCTCAACTAAGAATGCAGTTGCTAGACCCATCGGCATGTGGAGATCCATATGACAATGCATTAACCATACACCTGGACAATATAACATAACAAAAAAATAAGTATATTAGACATGATT
This sequence comes from Papaver somniferum, assembly GCF_003573695.1. NCBI lineage: Eukaryota > Viridiplantae > Streptophyta > Magnoliopsida > Ranunculales > Papaveraceae > Papaver > Papaver somniferum. Next base: position 140,543,959 of record NC_039361.1, on the reverse strand, counting down.
TATCCACATTATACAGGATTTTCCTACTTTTCCTACTCAAGAAGGAGAAATTACTCGGTTCTTAGAATCCATATCGACATAATATTTTTGTTTTCTTGGATAGGCTTGGGCTAAGTTGTGTATTATAAATAGCTGTATACTTTGTTGTGTTCCAAGGGAGGAAGGAAATTGAATCCCCCCCTCTCTTACTTATCATAAGGCAAAAGGGGAGTACGAATCTCCATTGCACTAGACAATGTGATAATCTAAACGACGCTATAAAGATCATAAAACTGTTTATGTCAAGGGTATTTTAGGCATTTACCTGGATTGTTGGCCCGAAATCTGATGACAGCCCATCCTCCGGTTGGAACAGCAACCGTGTTCCTTTCTTGTGGGTTAACATAGTTGAAGTTCTTCTTGTCTCTCTTTTGATTATATGTCCCAAACCCTTGTGCCAAAACATGGAAATTGAAGCCATGAATATGCATAACATGACTCTCAATACTGAGGATATTCGTATTCTGGAAAACAATCTCGACCTTGGAGTTAAACTTCAACCTCTTAACTTTTGTGTTCTTCAGGGTCATCCATAACGATTGATTGTTGTCGGTAGCATAATTGAATTTCAGTGGTGGTTGATCGGGGAAATCTTCTGTGTAAACTCCTTTTGCACCCGTAACAAATGCTTCCAACAACGATAAACTGCTAGGCAATTGGAACGACTGGTTGTTCATACTCGCTGAGAACAGAATGTTAGGTCCAAATGGGTTAGCAATGCAAGCATTTAGCGTCTGACAAGTGCTAATCCCCACCCCGACGGTGATCAACATTTTCACATCTACATTACGCGGAACCTTGACAAAAAAGGGGCCATTCTTTAAACCGGTCAAATTGGTGTGGAATCTGTGAGCTGTTGGGGTGTCGTTGAAAGCTGGTAGGATTGGCATTTTGGGTGTAGAGGCAGATGAAATTGAAGTGGTGCCACCTCTGTACCGGAGTATCCCAGTGGTGGCAATTGGTGAGAATGGGGCAGGTAACATGGCGCTAACATAGGGATGAGCTGCCATATAGTAATCCCCAATTGGTTGATCAGTCTTTAAGAGGACATCGGTTGTTTGGCCTGGACCCAAGACGACTACATCCGTGTGATAAGGTTCAGTGTAACTGGCATCTATTGCGACTACCGTGAATTTGTGATCAGCTATTTTGAAGAAAAATTGATTATTCAGGGCAGCGTTGATGAGCCGAAGCAGATAAGTCTTTCCTTTCACCACATTCAACTTATATGTATCTGTTGGATTGCCATTACCAAATAAACAATATGATTTGATTCAACTAAGTAGTGAACTCGACGAAGTCAGCCAAAGTAAATTAGTGAACTAATGTGGTGTAATCAAAAGTGTAATTTTACGCTTACTTACGCTTTTTTGAACACGGGGACAGATCACCAAGACGTCCATTTATTGAATAAGCATCCGAGACATTTGGGACGCCGCCAATTGCCATACCTATCCGCTCCACGTCCATCACGTTAGCATTCCACCACTCCCCTAACATGATTGGGACTTCTTTATATGGTGTAGGGAATGGGTAGCTCCGACCAGCCCTTGGACGAATTATGAGAGCACCGTACACAGTCGCTCGCATAAAAGATGTATGTGCATGCCACCATAAGGTTCCTTCTTGTTTAGCGACTTTAAATTTGTAGGTATACTTGTTGCCTGGTTGTATTGGACATTGGGTCGCATAACCTGGTCCATCTGCCCACGCAGTAAGTAGTTGAAATACTCCATGCCTGAACCAAGAACATAAACACTGTATTCAAAATCTACCTCTTACGTCTGGAAAAGACAGCTAGATGTATAAATTCAAAATTGTTGTGGAAATGACGTGGCATCAATCATAGTTGCAAATGTATTTGTATCATAATTAAATTATTGGTTAATTATATATACAAATGTCTTCTGTATTTCCTAAAAGAAAACGTAAAAAAATCTGTTTGTTTCTACTTGCAGAGTTAAATTATTGGTTAAGTAAATAATTGAGTTTTAGTTTCAGAAAAGTTTGATGATCGAGTTCATCAGTAATCGGATTAACTCACCAGTGAATGCTGACATTGTAGGGAGATTTATTAACAACATGAATGACGAGTGTATCTCCTTCAGTAACCTGTAGTGTTGGGCCTGGGAGGCTACCATTTACTGCCATTATAGTTTGTTCTTGGCACATTCGGCGGACACTCAAGTTACCCACCTGAAATTTTAAATTTCTTCAACAATAAATTAGCAGCAACTAATAAAAATTGCAATAAAGGAAAAATGAGATTATCAGTACTACTGAAGTTGAGGAATCTACATGGAAAGTGTGCTCCACGACATTAGAATATGATGCAGAAACCTTCCACGAAGAAGAAGCAGTAGCAGCAGATAAAGAAATAACAAGAGTGTAAGCAAATAACAAGAGACGGTTTCCCATGCTGAAGAAGAAGAAAGAAGAAGAAGAATGGATAGCTGCATTGTAAATAAGTTATATATATGTATATGCAAATATTGAATGGAGGAGTTCAAACCATAACAGCCATGGTGATGCCAATTATGAGCTTATTATTTAAATAAAGTGGGGGAGAATCTAATTCATAATACTATGGTACATAACCTCAATTTCTCTCAAGCTGTTTTTAGCCGGGACACAATATTCTTATCATTAGCTCGTACTTTGATTTCTAGTTTTCTTGTTTTCACTTGTGCTCAGCTTATCTTCTAAGCTGGCTTCTTGCAGAGCAGTTCCTACGGATTCAACAAACATGAAATTTGTTTATTTTGTTCCCACTATGAACTCAACAAACATGAAAAATGAATGGGCAAATCAACAACGCGCGTTTGATGGAAACCCGGGCGGTTGTAGCAAACATGCTGGCGTTTGAACCACAAACGCTGGCGTGTGTCCCAAAATCGCCCGTTTTTCCTTCACACGCCAGCGTCTGTGGTGAACCCTCCCATGTTTTACCCAAAACTGCCAACAACTACTTTCCGATCTCGTCATCCAACGACTGTTATTTCTTTTATTTCCCTATAAATTCACCTCATCTCCAAACTTAAAACTCACACCTTCTTCATCTCTATATCAAAATTTCACAATTTCATACCATCTCAATACTCACTTTTCCTTTATTTCAAAAACAACTATTCATATCAACTCAATCTACCAGAAAAAATCTCTATAAATTTCATTTCTAATAAATGTGACATCCTCATCGCACCGATCGCAACAACGATCACAACAAAAAACACATCAACAAACACAACAAGATACACCACAGTCACAACCAAGAAACACAAGAATTCATGGTGTCAAGTATGTGATGGATGAAGACGAGTCAATTTTTAGGAATTATGTGTTATATACATTAGATCAAATCAATGGTATTCATCAAGAAAAAAAAAACTTTTTATGAAAAGATTTTACAAAATTTTTGTGAAGAAACCGGTAACATCAATAGACGTGATGCTGAAGGGTTGTCTCATCGTTTTCACACAATTTCAACATTCGTTAGTGAATATGTAGCTTTGATCATTCAAATGTGGCGCAACAAAAAAGTGGTGAAGGTGAACCAGAAGTGGAACGAAGATGTCAGGAAGAGTAGCAAAGATCCCACAAAGAGAGTATCCAACATGAAACTTGTTCCACCATTTTGAGGGTGATTAACAAATTTAATCCATACTTCTGGAAGGTAATCAAGTGTCCGCAAGATCACCACATGGTCCAATCTCGCAGGATTTTCAGAATGGTGGGCTTGCTTCCTCACCTGAAGAAACTGGATCTCCATATACCGGGTCTCCAAGTAGTCAGGAACAACACAATTATAATCTAGACGTTAACACCAAAATCAAGAGAAGAAGAGGAGGGGGTCAGAAAGCTGGAAAAGCAGCGAGAAACGCAGCCCAACGAGCATTATTAGAAGGAGGTTCAAACGAGTTCAACTATGTTGAGTACAAGGAATTCGAGTTGAATATAGAAGTAGATAGAGCCAGAGACCGTGGCGTTGCTATAAAGTAACAACGAAAAAGTCGTCTTTCGCGAGAACAATACTACAGGGATTGTAAGCTAAACAAGCTACTCTCCTTGAACACTTCAACAATGAATGCACGAAAACTTGATGTATGGACTAAGAAAATGGATATGGCGGAACAACAATCCCCTCAACAAACTGGCCAGTATGAGAATGTGGAAGAAAAAGAAGATGATGCCTCGGAAGAAAACGAAGATGAATATAGTCTTGATAACTTATTTTAATTCTTGTTTAGTAGTTAAGTTTAATTTAAACATAATCGTTTAATTAAAATTACTTTTAATATAATTTCTTTAATTTTAATTTGAAGTGTAATCGTTTAGTTAAAAACAAACAACTTTAAATTAAATAACACATTAATTAAAATAAACAACACTAAATTGAAAAATAACATCTATCTGCCTCTGCGTCGCCCCCGCGCATCGTTTGTTGTTCCTTTTAAAACCAAAAGGTGCTTAGTTAGATGTTCTCTTAGTTGTCCATACATTCCCCGATTTTGGATTATGTCAGTGGCAAGTCTATATTCTCTTGACGGACGCCCATGCTGCACCACAAGAATCGACCTCAAATCTTCATCTGGAAAACTAGTCCAGGTTGGGTCACATCTGGTTTTTTCAATGACCATGCTATGCAGAATGATACAAGTCAGCATAATTTTGTTCATTTTTTGAAGCTCAAAAAAGCGTGCCGGCCTAGCTATGATGGCGAACTTCCTTTTCAGTATGCCAAAAGCACGTTCAACATCCTTTCTGCATTTCATTTGTTGGGTGTTAAAGTACTTCATTTCCCTCGAAGACGTCGGTCCAAAACCTATCTGACTATAAGCTTGAACCATAGTTGACCATTCTGGATAGATTCTGTTTGCTAGATAATAACCATGAGTGTAGTGATGACCGTTGATGGTGAAATTACAGAGCGGCGCGATCCCATGCTTAAAATCTTCAAACAATGGTGGCTTATACAAAACATTGAGATCATTATTTGAACCCATGAGTCCAAAAAAAAGCATGCCAAAACCAGCAATCATAAGTAGTTGAAGCTTCCAAAATTACAGTTGGTTTTGGATAATGACCCTTATATATTGGCCTGCCCATTCAACTGGACACCCATGCCACGTCTAGTGCATGCCGCCAAGACTAACTAGCATTCCTGGAAAATCCCTCGCGGTGTTTTCTGCGATTATTCCTTGAACATCTTCATGAGTAGGATTTCTTAAAAAGGTTGGACCAAAATGCTCGACTATTGTTTCGCAAAACAATTTGAGATACCTAAAGGCGGTTGTTTCCCCAATACAGATGTAATCATCCGTGGAATTCGCTGGTACCCCGCAACATAGTATACGGAAGGCTGCGGTGACCTTTTTTTAGGGACTAAAGCCTCGTACATGTCGTGCATCATACTGATAATTAAATAAAGGTTATACCTAACAAAGCTCGACAATAATCCTTTGCGTCAGTTGTGGCCCATGCGGAATCGTCGCCGAAAATCCTCATCGGAACAGACACAATCATGATTAAAATAATCATGAATCACCTTTTCGTGGTAAAAATGTCGGTCTCGCTATGTCCATATTCTAGTCGTAACTTCATATGGCTGTAAAGGCTTTGGTATGATCCCAGTTTGTAATTGCAACATAAAATTTCTCCTCCTTCTATCTTGAATTACATATTCATCCATTTGACGCAAAAACTCCATACAAATTTCTTCATCTTCTTCATACAACATTTCATCCATCTCTATATCTTCCTCAGAAGAACCAAAATCAGGATTCATGGTTGAAAATCGAAAGCAACTGAAATTAACAAAAGGTTGATCAGATAAAAGATTGTTGTGAATTTGAGAGATCAAATACGAGCTGTATTTATGGAGGTAGAAACTAGCCGTTCCGGTGACCGTTTAAAAGTAGTCGTTGGCAATCTTGGTTCAATCGCCAGCGTTTTACCTACGCATGCAAGCGTTTGTCCTTCAAACGCCAGTGGCTACACTTCGTCCGGGCACTTGTCGTTCAAATGCACACTTCTTTTCCATAGTGCACATTCGCGTTTGACCATCCACCTGGGTCAACAAAAAATTTGTTTTGTACATTGCCATAGCAATTGCCTTTAGTACTATATACTGTTTCTTTCTAATATACTGCTGCCATCTAATTAAAAAAACTGCAACACTCAGGGTGGAAATAATCCACAACACAAGGTATTCAAGTAAACAATTATCTTCTATAATCTAGAAGGACAACTTATTAGAAAAACGAAGTTTCAGACCTTTAATGTCCTAAAAACGCTTTCCTTCTTTACTAGAAATAGGCATGGAAACCTTAATATTTTGAGCGCCTTTTTGCTCATATTAGCTCCTTTAAATTATTAGTTGTTAGATCTGAGCAGAACTAATAACTCCCAAATTCCTTTTCACCTAGTATCATTTATTCCAGTATTTCTTTTCTAGTTTTAGTTTAGTTTTATTATTATTTATTTTTCGTTAAATAGGTCAGTTTCTTTGTTTTTTGAAGTTTGGTTTAGTGTTTATTGGGTTGTGCTGTGCAAATTGTTTTTCTTCATCTTTGATGAAAAGGGATCAAGTCATATTTTCAATTCTAGTTATGAGTTTCATCCAAATCGAGCAACGATATCAACTCCGGCAACTGTGAATAGATCGATTTCCATATCTGATCTCGGCTATCTTTATACTTTCTTATTTATCTGTTTTAGGCCTAATGTTGTATCTTTTGCTGCCAGCCACTTTTCGTTTTTTTTTTCTTAGTATTAATATCTGTTTTGTCTATAGTATACTAGATCTAACTTTTTTTCCTGATCTCTGGCCTTTTCGTCTATATGGCTAAATACCCACTAGGCAAAAACATGTTTTTCTTTGGAAAAATGCAACAGTAGCAACAAGAACATTATCATCAACTCTACTTAATAAAATAAAGACGTCAACAAGATCAAGATCATCAACATCTTCATCAAATGAAACCATTGTTACCAAGACTCTCAAGTCGATACAGTCCGATTTGACCAATCCAAACAACTAAAGACCGATTCAGTTGACCTATGCTACATTAGGAATTGTTATTGTTACCTGGATTTATGTAGATATTTTTACCCTGAAAATATCTCATGTTACTTAACTATACACGAACTCGAAAATATTGGGTTGGTTTTTACCAAGTTACTGCTTTATGCAGTCACACAGATTGGTTTTGTGGCAATATCAATTTGGTCCTTAGATGAGGCTTGGACCTCTTGGAATTTGGAAATGGTTCTGGTGTTTGAAAGGATACGATTATTCAAGAACTGGTGGAGATATTATAGAATTAATGAATGTAGGATGAACTCGAAAATTTTATGTAATACTTCATGTTATCAACATATTGATTGAGTTTCGCCTCTTTTCCGGAAAAAAACCCCTTCAATATTCAAAATCATCGAAATTATTTTTTGAAAACATTAATTTATGGAACAAGGATTTTTGACAAAGCTGAAACCAACATATACAATATTGGATCCATGTTAGCCTTGATGGATGGGCAGGACCATTCAATTAAAGTGTGAGTTTTAATTTTTGGTGTGTCCAAAAATCTTGGTCTCTTTAGAACTTTCTTTTTTTTAATCAGCCTTCTTCCAAAAATGAGATTTTAAGAATCCACATTCGGGAGATACCCACAAACTAGGGAATACTCATGGTTAAGTGGAGATGGATTTTTGTCATAAAGGGAAGTTTTAGTGATGAAAGTACTGTATTACTCTTTATCTTATTAAATTTAGAGAAAACCTAAAATCTAACGAATCTAAGAATGCAAATGAAAATTAGGGGATGCTCATGGTTAAGTGGGGATGGATCCTTTTCTTCTTCAGAAGCCAAAAAAAAATCTGAAAAACAAGCTAAGTCCAATAAAAGACAACATGTATGTATGATGAGTTCAATGCCGACATTGAGAGTTGGTATTGTATGCATTATGAATGCGATGCCAACAGTGGTATCAATTCTCAGGTGTGAAATACACCTTGTCGACTATCCGTTGGTTACAGTCGGCATGCTCAAAAAAATTGACCAATGCCAACTGTCAACAATTGGGATAGAACTTATTTACGCCTCTATACGGACACACATCCGAAGTTTCTTCCCAATATCAAGAGATAATCGACATAGTTGGCGAATATTTACTCCATGCCGACTACACAACCAACAATCCGCATTGTCTTCATCATTTAGACTATGCTGACTGTCTCTGGTAAATTGGGGATACCGGGTGTTGGTATTGATAACTTATGAATACAAGCTGATTCTCTAGAATCGATATTATTGCCATCATTTATCTATGCCGACTGCGGGCATGTTTCTTCTTTTTTTCTCACGAACCAAACCCAAAAAATGACATTTAAACCGATTCTGAGTATTTGTGTGGCTCTTCAATTTTTTTTATAACAATAAACAAAGAATTACATATGTCCAGCCCTATGGTCCTTACATAGAGAAGGCAGGAGCCAGATAGGGGTACAAACCAAGCCATATGACTAACATTAGTTTTAGCCCATTGAGCTAGATATTGAGCAACTCCGTTTGCATTAACAAATACAAAGGATATAAACTTAAACTTGGGATCCAAGTTTTTTTTATCCTGTAGAAGACAATGGGTTATTTGATCTCCCATGAAGGTCTTCTTATTATTTTGCTCCAAAATAGCTAATCCGTCACTATCAATAGTGATTCAGTCAAGTATCTTCTCTAAAGCCAACATTAAAGTAACTATGATTGCTCGAGTCTCTGCTTCAGATTTAAATTTGCATTTTGGACAACTAAAATCAGAAATGTGGATGCGTTTGTGAAGAATTTCATTGACTGGAAGAACTCCTTTCAAAGATTTCCAAACAAATAGCCTATTTTTTTTTAAAGTCTTAGTCATTAATTAATCAAATAAAACTTGTTTCTTATTGTTTTTATGTCTTTTGGCATATTTCTTCGCCATTTGGGGCGATTTTTCTTCGTCATTTTGGGAGATTGTCTCTTCGCTTTGCAGACGATTTCTTCAAATCTTCATGGCTGGATCGTGACTTGCTATTCTCGATTCAAAAACATCAATCATTCAACACGATATCGCTTTGAATTTTTATTTAATCTAAGAGATTTAGGGCATCCGGGTTCGTTTGGTTATACAAGATTACTGTCAAAGCACTCCTTTCTTTTAGGAGCATCTCTTATCAAAGAAGAAAAAAAATCAGATTAAATGGTCGGAATTGATTCCGGATACTACCATCATTCTTTCCGGCTGCATAAACAAAATTTGGGTATCTTTACGGTTTATGACGCTTTCTCTTTCCGATATACTTGTAATTTAATTGTATTAGGGGCATAATTATCTTGTATTTTGATATACTCGTAAGCGATCATGTAATCATTATTTTGATTTGAATGAATTGAAATATGTTGATTGATGAAAAAAACAAAAAAAAAATAATTCGAATTAGGGGTTTTTCAAATTACTTCATTTTTTTTCTCTTTGTGTATTCTCTGATTTGTAGAGTACCCAAAAACCTATGTGACTCATAAGGTGGGCCCAACTCACCTTTTAAATGGGCTCCTTGTGATTTCCTAGAGTTCACGTGATGGTTTTTAAGAAGATTAGGGGTTTTTAAGAAATTTAGGAGACGTAACCACTCATTTTAAATATACATAGATGAAAAATTTTCAACTAATGATTTCTCTAACAATAATTCTAGATATATCGGAATAAAATTCCGCAATATATTCCTAGTGAGAGTAAAAAAGATACTCTCAATATATTCCGAGTAGACCTTATCTTTAAAGCACCCCTGCAAATCTCCATAATAAAACCCACCTTTTCTTTTTCTTCTTTCACTCAGGATAAAATACGGGATTATATCCATGATTTATAAAAGGGGTACCACTATTAGCGGGGTTGATACCAATTCAATGATCCGACATTCAAGATCTGTAAACATTTATTTGTCCTATATAGTTTAGTATCACTCCCAAGTAATACTGGTATCCCCTTTATAAATTTTGATTATATCCGGGTGAGTGTAGCATTGCTGTTTCTCTAATGGGAAACTTAGGCGCAGGCCCAAAAAAAATAATTTTCTCATTGTCAGGCCCACAATTAATTTTAGGTACCGTGACACCCATAATTATTTCCGTGACACCCATAATTATATGAAATTATTAAAAATGTCTGCATGACGGATTATGCATCCGCATGACGGGTTATGCATCAGGGGTATAATTGGCAACACAACTTGGATATAACATATCTAAAAATCCGCGCCTTGGAATTTTACAAATTTTATATCGTTGGAAATCTTTTTAAGAGAGCTACGCAACGAGTACAAACAAGAATATCAAAATTTTTTTTTCACGAAAAAGTCGGAGGTGATCATCATTTTAGGCAAAATTTTCGAAAATTTGATACATAACCAATATGCAACCACCAAAAGAGATGCATAACAAATTCTGCAGACGCATAATGAATTATGCAACCATTTTCTCCATTGCATAACAAATTATGCATTTGGATAACAAAGTTATGCATCTATACAAATTATGTAATCATTGTTTTGGTTGATTTTAATGCGTACATAAAAAAAATTGATGCATAATGCAGTATGCATCCATATTTACGGATGCATATCAGGTTATGCATCTATTTTCTCGATGCATAAAAGATTGTGCAATAATTTTCTCGATGCATAATGCATTATGCAGCCATATTTTCGGATGCATAACAGGTTATGCATCCATTTGCAAGACTGCATAACATGTTATGCATATATTATTGTAGGTGCATGACCAGTTATGCAGTCTTTATTTTTGTTGGTTTCTATAGTGACAAAAAAGTTGCTGCATAACGTGTTATGCAACCGTTTTCTGGACTGCATAACAAGTTATGCAACAAATTTTGTAGATGCAAAACAGGTTATGCATCCATTTCCACGACTGCATAACATATTATGCAGACATTTTCTCGACTTTCAGTTCTGTAGTTAGTTCTGGTATGTCAAGCCCTCGCGCAACAACATCTGCTGCTACCATAATTGGCGTTGCGCCAGTCTTGAACGATTTCAAAGCTTGTTCACACTCCTGCATATTATTGCAACCACCCATTCCCATTTCCTTGCAACCACAGTTCGTAGAAGCTGCAATATCCAATTCAATTACAACCAAGTATTTCAAAACTCGTCTATTCAAGCTTCCTAGCAGTAACCCTTGCGACTGACTGATCCAGACAGCGCCAAAGACCCATTGCAGTTGCCAAATTGAGAACACAAACCCATAAGTGCTCATCAATCCACATCCATAGCAACACAACCAAGCTGCAACATCATATGCTCTTACTTCCCTGCAACCTTGTAGACAACATTTCCACAGTTCCAGCTGAGCTCCTAACCTGTACTGTCTCTTCTTCTCAGTTGCTTCAACAGAAGCTACAACTCCATTATATGATCTTCCCTATCTCGGAATACATCTCAAGCTTCAACCATTCCTTGTACTCAGCTGCAATTAATCGTTCACAGCTCGATAACCTCCGCCCGCATCATTTCAGTTTAGTTCATGCAGCTCATTACACAGCATAGTCAAGCCACTCTTCTACAGCCATCTTCTGTAGCTCATATAAAATCTAACTGCAACCATTTACAGTACTATCTCGCCTTTAACTGCATCTCCTGCTTCATGTACTTCTGCAACAGTTCAACACCACCAGAACTACCACCAATAGCAATTCCTTGTAATTCCAGCATACACATCATGATACTATCCACACCAAAACCGTATTGCTTCCAGATTCAAGCTTAAACCCATCTCAGCATAATGCAACTGTAACTGCTATACCCTTTTCTTTTCTTCTATCAAACCCCGATCTTTAGTTCATCTCACCTGACTCGATCAAATAGTGACAGCAACATAACCTTATTCCATGTTTTCTCATTACAACAGTGGCTTGTTCTTCCCTGTATCTTCTTGATTTTACTTGATACTGAAATCTTCTTAACCCTTCAAGCATCGCCACTAACTTCAATTGCATCAGATCCTGCCTTCTTCAAATCGAATCAAACCCACCAGTTCTCAATCAATCACTTCTATAATCAAAACCCAACTCATAATCTCACAAATCCAGCACCTGATGAACATCTTCTCCTTCATTTCACGAACCAACATCATCTTCCTTCTTGTTCTTCTCTTCAAACCCTTGAAACAACTTCTCTTTGATTCGAAAGCAACAATCAATCTCACCCACTAATTCACTTTCAGATACCCACCTTCTGATTCTTGACTTCCCATAGAAACCCTAAATCTCCATTAGTGCTTCAACAATTTCTCCATTTGAGTTCCTGACCTAAATTAGTGGAAGACGATATTGTCGCCTCTTTGAGAACTGAGAGTAGTTACGAAGAAATAAAAAACGAAATTAGAATTTTAAAAAATATGCGTTTCGTAAAATTTTATCCCAAAATATGGGCGCGCGCGTAAAGATTTCTGTACGTGAATTTCACGGTGGAGAAAATCTGAAAAATGAGTCTCCCTATACTTTCCACTTGTCTAATTGATGAGTGACTAGATATAGATTAATAACAGGAACTTGTCTTATTGGCTTGTGTTTTGTCAACTAGAATAATGTGTCCTGACTTATTAATTATTTCTGACAGGCAAATGCAAGTGATCCAGTCCAGCACTCCAGCTACGGACATACAGACGACTCAGTATTTGCACTTAATTCCACGTCAGTTCTACTTTTGAAAATAATAAGAAGTTAGCAGCCAAGACACAGCATACGTTGAGCACATTTTCTGTTCTTATATTCATTCACCTTAAATATAACTTTGTAAAACCAGCCGTTAAACACCGGTTGGTATGCGGAGAATCTTAGCATGTGAATCATTCTGGTGGAGAGATAGTCAAAATTAAGTATCAAATTTGAAGACAATTTATGAACGAACCCTGCGCATACGACTTGATCACATGGAGGATCGTATTCATCGGTGCAGAATCACCCGGAAAATCAATAGTTTATTTTCTTTTGTTTTTGTTGTTTGGTGGCTGGCTGCTGGTGGATATATATATTCTTCAAGAGATTGGACCAGTGGCGGATACAATGTGTACACTGATGCATTAAAGTATTACTAGGGTATAGCTCATTTAACACCTAAATTGCTGGAAACAAAATTTTCAACTGCTACAAGCGTGAAACAACTTTGCACTCCAAAAAAAAACAAAGAAAGAAATAAAGAAAAAGAGCTTTGTACTCCACGTAAATCCACAACTTTGGGGTGCGTACTATATGCCTCCTATGTGTAGTGTATATACACACACAAGGGAGTGATCATGTGCCGTTTCAAGTCTATCGACGCCAGCTATTTTTTTCATTTTTTTTCCTTATTCGCTAAAGAAGAGTTTATTGATGAAAAAAAAAGGGTATCCTGGCGAGATTGGTGTATACCCAGATTAATTGGAGTAATACCCATTTTATTTCTATCCAAATTAGTGTGCTAAAGGGTGTCTAAAAGGTGTTAAAAGACCAAGTTGTCCATATTTTCAAAACCAATTCACCCTATGAGGTTCATCTGTGATGAAACCGAAAATCAAAACAAAACTAAAAAAAAATCAAAAATCCAAATCAAAACAAAACCAAAAACAAAAAAAGTGGCTACGGGATTTGAGATTGGGTATGATTTTATACCCAATCTCAAATCGAGTACAAATTCATACGCGGTTTGAGATTGGGTACAAAACCATACCCAATCTCAAATCCCTTATGAATTCAATATTTTTGCTAAAAATCGACAGTGTAATTTTTGTCGACCTTGCCGACTAATACTAGTCGACAGCTTCCTAGGTTGAATATCATGCCGACTTTTCATCTCTGAAATTAGCATTTACAGGGTCGGCAAGGTATTCATCCTTATACCGCCGACTATAGTTTAGTCGGCAGGTTATGCATTTAGTACCTTGCCGACTAATCATGCATTTGTAACACCTTTCTTTGTATTTCAAAAATCCTATAGTCAGCAGGGTATTTTTTTGTCGACCTTGCCGACTATAAGTTAGCCGACAAGGTAAGAAATCAATAAGATGCCGACTAGTGAAGCATTTACAACAGTCTCATGTGTGTCAAAAAAAAGGTCGGCATCTTCTTCATTCGACGACCTTGCCGGCTGAAGTATAGTCGGCATCTTCTTCTTTCGACGACCTTGCCGGCCAAAGTACAGTCGTCATCTTCTTCATTGTCGACCTTGCCGACTTTTCATGGTTTCAGAACTGAAAGCGTTGATTTATTTTATAATTTTGAGTATGATTTCATACATCAGCTTTGCAATCCCCTTTGGAGAAGTGTTTGGGTAGTATGCTTTCATTTCCGTTGCAAAAACTTTTTTCAAAAATATTTTTTTTTCATCAAAAATCTTCCCACATGAGTTTAATCAAAAACAAAGTTTCATAACTTAAATTCATAAGTTTTAATTTACTCATAAGTTTTAATCTAAATTCAATTAATTAACCTAATCAGAATTTTTAGTGTTAATTAAACAAGGGTATATTATCCATTTAGAAATACAAGGTTAAGGGGTGGCTTCTTTTACTTCAAAATGACCTAGCTTTTGTCTCATTAGGTATACTCCAATCAATTTGGGTATACCCCAATCAAGCCAGAATAAATATTATACCACTCTGAACAAAATATAAAGGAAAAAAGAAAAATATTGGCAATAGACTACCAACAAGCAAAAAGATTACACATGACTGAAATAAATATTACACCAATCTGACATGTTAACACTCTCCAATACTTTGATTGCCAGGGCCCAAGTGAAGAGACAATAAATAGCTCTATTGGCCACTGCAATTGCATTACATCTTCTGTCAGAGAAGATTTTTCAATTTCTCTTCTTCCAAATGCTCCAGATGTTGGTTACAGGCAACACATTCCAAACAACTAAAATTGCTGGATTATGCAGAGATAAATGCCAAGCTTGCAGGGATGGAATGATGTCCATATGTATACAAAAAAAACCACCTCAGCCTAATAAGAAAAATGTTCCAGACTTCAATAGAAAAAGTGCAATATAGAAGGAGATGAGTACTAGACTCAATGTTGTTGCAGAAAACACAAGTGTCCGGTACCTCAATTCCCTTACTTGGAAGTCTATTATGTGCAATAAGCCATAAGAAAAAGCAAATTATGTGAGGCATTTTCAAATAAAAGTAAATATTGAGCTGTTATGTATAATACCTTTTTTTTGTCATAGAGTGACTTAGCTGAGAATACTCTGCTCCTGGTTAAATTCCACTACAATTCTTCTTATAACTCCGTTGTAAATTTAAAAGAAGATAAGTCTGAAATTTTTCTCTAGTTGTAGTATTAAGTCTTGTTGGAGTTTGAAGATTCCAAGAATGTGATGGACCAATTGAATTGCAGATTCTGCCACTGTAAGATGCTTAGCGTTGGATAATGCATACAGATTAGGATAGCAAGTTTTGATTCATACAACCAATTATCATCCCAAAATCTGACAGTAACACCATTGTTAACTTTGAATTTAACAAATCTCAAAACCGGAGATTTGCACTTTATTATGGCTCTCCACACTGATCTCCCATAAGTGCACTTAGGGGTTTCAGGAATCCAGTGAACTTCATCATGCCCATACTTTTCAGAGACAATAGACTTTTAAAGAGATTCATCTTCAGATGCAAACCTCCAAGTCCATTTTGCTAAAAGTGCTTGATTTGCCTGTTTTAAATTTTTAATACCAAGATCACCATGTTTTTTTCTTCTACATAGAGCTCTCCATTTAACCAAATGTTGTTTCTTTCTTCCTTTGTTATGATTCCATAAAAAGTCTCTCATTATTTTTTATAGTTTCGTTATGAATGAATCAGGAATCTCAAAAGTGACATGTAGTAACTAGGAAGGCTAGCTAGAACACTATTGATCAAAGTAATCATACCTTCTCTTGAGAGTAAAGATTTCTTCCAGCCTGCCAGTCTTGCAATGAATTTATCAATAATTTTGTCCCATTTTGCAACCCCTCTACATTTATCACCAAGAGGCAACCTAAATATATGGTTGGAAAAACACCACTGTAACAACCAAGAATGGAGGAAAATACAGTTAAATAACCATCAAATCCAACACCAAAGCTTTTACTCTTTGCAAAATTTATCTTCAGACCTGTTAACATCTCAAAGGAAAGAAGAATTAATCTCAAATTTTTAACTTGCTCTACATCTGCATCAAGGAAAATAAGTGTGTCATCTTCAAATTGCAAATAACTAACCACAATGCCATCACTTTTAGTTTGAAAACGAGAAATCAATCATTCTTCTTGAGACTTTTTTATCCTGAAATTTAATTCTTCACCTACTAAAAAGGAATAAAAATGGTGAATTTGGGTCATCTTGCCTAATACTTCTTTGCCTTAAAGTAAATAGTTGCACTTCCATTCATAAGTGTTAGAGTATTGCTCTGTTGAACCCACCAAACGTTGGTATGTCAAGTTTGGTTGTCATATTTTAGTGAATCAAAACTCATGTTAAGAGTCGCTTGATTATGTACTAGAGTTAAACTTCGTATAGGTTAGCTTGAAAGCATTAAGATATGAGACATTACAAGTATTGCGAAGTCTTGAAGATGTGAAGAAGCAAGGAGATACAACGACAACAATCATCCTTCCACTTGAGGTTAGTGATATTTGACTTGAACTATTTCATTCCCTAACCTATATTTCAAGTCGTGCATATTGAAAACATAACTGCGAAGTATATATGAACTCTAGATAGACATAGTATTAAGGAATACAATACGAGGTTTATTTCTTAACCATTAAACTTTGTAGATAAGACATCACCATAATCATTTGAATGCTATTGTGATTATGGTATGGGTATGAGGTGAGGATTTCATCCTAGGGAACAATGTTTGTATGTGTTCTAAGGAAGTAAGTTCATAAACTTGTTTGTGGACCGAAAAGGAAATTGCCAGGAGTTATGGGTTTTGTTATTCATTGCATATTTTATGAACAACCAATATGTGTGATAGAGTATAACCGCTCACAAATTGTTGTTTTCTTGGTAGAACCATTCACAAAGTCCTGAATTATGTATTGGTATAACTTGTATTAGTAAAACTAATCTTAAGTAATCACCGGTGGTATGATCTGATTATGTCTGCCTTAGGGAAAGAGAACCGATCCTAGTAAGGGAAAGGGAACCGATCCTAGTAAGGGAAAGGGAACCGATCCTTGTAAGGGGTGAAGTACATCAAGGGGAACCGATCCTTGTATAGGGTGAAACAAGGTTTATAACAGAAAGGGGAACCGATCCTATGGACATGTGCAACACATATAAGTTAGATACCATATATAGAGATGCACATGAGCCGGTACAGTCCGGTTTTCTGTTGGAACCGGTACCTGTACACGGAGTTGACCGGTTCTTCAATTTGAGGACCTGTACCTGTACCTGGACTTGTACTGTCCCGGTAAGACCGGTCCGGTTCCACTCCGGTACCGGTTTTTTACCTGAATTTTAACACACACAGTAAAGTAACAACCTAAGACTAAGAGTCTAAGACTAAGTTCAACATTACAAAGTTCAAAATAACAAAGGTTTAAAACATCACAGAATAAGTGTATCACACTTTAAGTTCAAAGTTCAACATTAAAACATAGTACTAAAAACAACATTTCCATAAGTCTGCGACAAGAAATGAAAAGAAATCCTTGCAAAGGATGGGGGAGTTATCGAACAATGGCACTGGCTGCACTGACACGGAGTTTACATCAAGCTTCTTTTAGAAGAGAATCCCAATCCTTCAAACAATTCACCAGCTTCTCACCGATTGCATTACCAGTATGACCTTCAACTTGGCAGAACATGAGTATTATCTTTTGTAGCTTCCAGTTCTGATCAACATAATGAACGGTTACACAAATATAGTTATAATTATTTGGTGATGTCCATGTGTCCGTTGTCAAAGATACCCTCTGCTTAGATGTCAAGAAATAAGTTTTTAGGCTATTCTTCTCTTGTACATACATCTTCAATACATCCCTATAAATTGTCATACGCCCTGGAACCTTGAATCTAGGCTCTGCCACCTGCATCATTGCCACAAAACCTGACCCTTCTACTGCTCTAAAACCTATTTCATCCCTGATTATCCACTCAACAAGATCCCTTCTTAACTTTTCATAGCTGTAAGAATGAGCAACAAGTTTACCATCTTCACCTGGTTTTGGGGGTGGCATCAATAGAGTTTGTTGTCCCTTGTCTTTCTCTACCTTCCTGTTTGGATTTTTAAGGCATCTCTTCAAATGCTTATGTAATCCAGAAGTTCCATGTACGTCATTGTCAGCAGCATACAATCCCTTGCAATGATGACATTCAGCTTGAACATCACTTATCCTGGTCATCTCCAACCAAACTTTAGATCTCACTTTACCATGCTTCTTTTTGCTGTCACCAACTTCAGTTGTACTTGTTGGCGTAGGTTCAGTTCCATTATCTGTGTTAGATGCAGCTTGAGAGGATGATCCAACTTCAGTTGTATTTGGAGTTTGAGTTGAAATTGGTGTAGGAACAACAACAATGCTATTACTGGAATCATCTGGTGCTTTGCGCTTCCCCATTTAGCACCTCAAAGGCCTGCAAGAGAAGTAAAGAACATTATATGCAGTATATTAGCCTTATAGACTTCAAAACAGCATATCTGACTAACAAAATTAATCAAAGATGCAATGCAAGTTAAGTAAACAGAACTAACAAAATTAACCACATACAACTACATCAAAACATCATATCTGACTTTCAATGAAAACAATTAAAAAAGACAACACACAATTTCATACTAAATACACAATTGCATACTTTCAATGAAAACAATTAAACAGAACTAACAAAATTAATCCATGAACTTTTTTACATGGATTCACCTAGGTATGGGATGCACAACAACAGAAAAGACATGATACAAACAAATACAACTACACGAAAAATCACCCACCAATAACATTTCACTAGCTTCAAATCTTGTAACTACCAGCACACCGAGCTGTGTTATCACATAATCTTCAACCACTAGCAATAGCATAAATTGCATATACTTCAGAATCTAACTAAATTGAAATTCACAACAAACAATCAAAAACAGCAGTTCCAACAGTACATTAGATTTTCATAGTTTTTTTTATAAACCCCATATAACGATAAACCAAATTTCTCTTACATAGCTTCACCAAAACATAAGAACCACCACTAAAGTAATTGTAGGTGATACAGGACACTCAATTCAACTAGGCAGAAACAGAGACACTGAACACAATTAGCTTAAATAATTTTAACTATACAATAACTCAACTCAACATCACAGATTTTGGGAATGGAATTGATAAAAACAAAAACTAATATATATCCATGTCTACTGCTTATCAAATCTCAACATGGGTATACACGGAATCACATAAATCAGTCAACACAAAATAAAAACCCTAATTCAATCTCAAATCAAACCCTAATTCAATTTCAAATCAAACCCTATTTCAATCTTAGATTCTTAATAGTAACAAAACAATTGTTACTCCTAGTTTAAATCGATTTCAAATCCCAGTATCACACGATTCAAAGTTTCAAACCCTAGTTTATTCCATGATCGATTTCAAATCCCATGAGAGTTACAAGTAACTTACAAATCTAAGAAGAAGAAGAAGAAGAGCAAGTATCCTAGTTTATACCTTAACGAATCGATGATGGTGGTGACTGGTCACTGGTGAATCATGAATGGTAGTGAAGAACGACTGCTGCTCTTCAGAGAAGAAAAAAAAAAGAAAACTGAAATGAAAGTCGATAGAAATTAGAGATAGGGTTATACCTATGAGGGACGGTCAGGATGTAAGATTCCCAAAAAAATCTACGACTGCAATTAACCGGGACATATGGGCCGGGACAGGTCGGGACTCACCCCAGAACCAGTACCAGTACCGGCCTACTCCGGTTCTCAGTTTTAAGAACCGGTACCTGTCCCGTCTACTCCGGTTCCGGTTCAGTACGAGTCCGGTTTTTCCGGTTCCGGGTCGGTACAGGTAAAATGGACCGGGTCTTGTGCAGCCCTAGCAATATATATTTGGGTAACCGATCCTAGTACCTAGTCAACAGAATCTTTGGGAAGCTAGTGTGACTATGCGTAGTACTCACATGGAGGTAGAACCGAAACTTGTTTTGGTAGAACCGTTAAACCCATGATTGTGATTGAATGTTGGTTTGATCAATCACATAGTTCTTGAAAGTCAGATGAACCAATTCTAAACTTGTTTGGAAGTGTGGAAAATCGGTTTCAAGGTTGTAAGTGTGAAAGAGAACTTACAAAGTAAAGATGTCGACAAACTTTGAACACGTGCTGTGAATGTTTATTTCTGTAATTGTTCAAAGATATTATTTAACGGCTAAGGGAAGAGAATCCCAGGATCGAAACATAAGTAAGTTAAGAATATTTTAATTAAGGTTATTAATTTCATTTTGTAGGGAAATTACTGAATTAGTAATGTGCATCCACTAATTAGATTTTCCGAGAGATTTCGATCGTTATTTTTGGACAGAGCATTTCCAGGAATTATGGAAACCGAATTTGTACTTTAATGAATATCTTGAGAATATTTTCAGTTTTGGAAATTCCTTGGTGTCCAAACTTCCTTGTCTATAAATAAACGAAGTTTGCCTTTCTAGCAAACTAATCCTTCGTAACAACAGACTTCCTCTTTTGTCTTTGTTACTGGTGTGGACGCCTATCGGAGAGGAGAGTAATCTAATTAGGTGAAATCTCTTACGGCCGCTCAGTTTAAAGTCTTCTTTGGGATTGAGAAGCTCTAGCGCGACCCGTTGGTGGGAAATTAGATAATTGTTGTTTATCATTGTTTTCGATTGATTTGATTGATTAACGGTGGTTGAAATCTGATTTCACCTAGTTTGTTTATTCTTGAGAATCTTCTCTTCTGATATAAGTTTCACTCAAACTAGTTCAGAGTTTCGACAGGGATCTTTAGACTGTTGTTATTTCTAAAGACTATCTTGTGATAATCCATTGTCAACAGACTCCGTTCTGTGCGTGATTGATCACAAGAGATTCAAGTGATTGTGTGCAGGTTTTTATCGAAGATTTAAGAATATTTGAAGACAAAGAAGTTATTGAAGATCTGAATTGGGTTTTATAATCTTTGGTGTGCACAATACTTGTTTGGGTAAAAGAAGATCCAATTAATAATCGGTTTATCCTTGTGGTAGATTGGATTGATTAATTGAGCAGATAGGAATCAACACGGTTCTTCGGATTAAAGGTGTTGTTGGATTAATCTTAAACGATTACCTTTGGGTGATTGAACATAAGATAGATTTAGACCCGACGAAGGAGTTTATGTTGAGATAAACGGAAGAGCCTTTGTCTGACTCATATCACTTGGTTGAATAGAGTTGATACCAAACATATTTCTTGTTCCTTTACTGTTTGGAATACAAACCAAAGGGATTGTTCCAAGTACGTGACTTGTTCATAAGTCGGAGGCGTGGGAATACAGATAGAACTAGGTGAACTATAGGGTTAGTTACTTGGTCTCAACTATACGAAGTTAGTGTAATTTTGCGTAGCGGCTTAATCCTGAGAGTATTCAATTTTGGACTAGGTCCCGGGGTTTTTCTGCATTTGCGGTTTCCTCGTTAACAAAATCTTGCTGTGTCATTTATTTTTCTATTCCGCGTTATTATTGTTTTATTATAATTAAAGTAAATTACACAAACATTAATTCCTATTTACTTGATAAGCAATCCTATTGTGTTTGGTTAAGTCCGAACCTTTATATCAAGTAAACATACTTCGTTGTTATATTCTCTCGATCTCGTATCCATAGACAATCACACGAAGTGTGAACCGATTAGTTGTATTGTCTCGACTCAGTCCATAGACAATCACTTTCGGAGAAAGGACTTATAGGTAGGTATATTTGGGTACCCTCGCCTATTCAATAAGCACAAAAAACCTAACATATTCTACACAACATTTTATCCAACTCCTCCATTTATTACCAAATCCCATCAAGCTAAACATATCATCCAACAAATCCCATTTAACATGATCAAAAGCTTTCTCAAAGTCTATTTTACACAACACACCTGGATTGCCACTCCTAATTATTGAGTCTATGAGTTTATTTGCTGTTAAAACACCATCAAGTATTTGTCTTCTCTTCACAAAAGTATATTTTTTTTGTGAGAAGATTGTAGGAAGAATAAGTTTAAACCTTTTTGCTAGAATCTTTAAAATAGTTTTATAATCTCCATGAATAAGACTAAATGGCCTCAAGTCTTTAATCTCCTCAATATAATTGTTTTAGGAATTAAAGATATGAAAGTGTTTTTCAACCTCCAACCTAGAAATCTCTTACCTTGCAACTCTTTTAAGATGTTTAAGAAGTCAACTTTGAGAATATCATAATAGATAGTGTAGAAACTAATGGGGAAGCCATCAGGCCCAGGGGCCTTTTATTGTCGAAACAATTTGATTGCAACAATACATTCTTCCTCTTCTATGTCTTTTTCAATCCAATAATTCACCTCCTCAGAAATTTGGTTGAACTGCATACCTTCAACATAAACAGTTCTTTGTTGTTGAGACTGGAAAATATTTTTAAAAAAATCCACTATGCCATTCTTGATTTCATTCTCATCATAAGTAAGAACATCATTCACTTTTATAAATCCAATAAAACTTCTCTTCTTCTATCATTTGCTAATCTATGGAAGTACTTTGTGTTCTTCTCAAAATCTTTGAAGTGGTTTTGCTCCTCCATTTTTCTACTCTAATGATAGTTAAATTACAATATTCTTGTCTTACATTTGTTCTTTCTTCCCATAGAGTGTCAGAGAGCATTATTATCATTCTCTATAACACAAAAATCAGTAAAAATGTCTTCTTAACTCTTCTAATCTTCTGTCCACTTCGCCATACTCCTCTTTACTCCAAGTTCTCTATTTGTGTTTAAGCATTTGAAGTTTTTTGCAGAAGACAAAACCAACATTACCTGAAACATCAAAAGAATTCCACATATCTCTAACAAAAGTAATGAAATTAGGATTCGAGAACCAATAATACTCACATCGGAATGACGGTGGACAATGCTTCACCCCTTCACAGACCAGAGCAATTGGATTGTGATCAGAAAATGGACGTGCGAGAGCATGCTGAAAAAATCGAGGACAAACACTTTACCAAGAAGGACAAAACAAAATTCTATCAATCCTGCTTCTTATATTCTGAACCTGATTATTTGTCCAGGTAAAAGAAGCTCCAATCAACGACGAATCAAAAAGTTGATGCCTAGAGATAAAATTATTGAGTCTTATCATACCCACATTATTTTCTCCACCAAAAGATCTTTCATGAACAAAACAAATCTCATTAAACTCTTCTCCAATTACCCATGGATAATTTCATAAATCTCTAGTTTCCTCCATCTCCCTCTAAAAGAGTTTGACTTCATCAGAATTATTAGCACAAGGAGCATAAACCCCTGTGAACATCCATTCAAAAGAATTGGAAATTCTCTTGCATAACAAAGTGATACAGTAAGGAACTATAAGTGAATCAAAAACTTGGACTTTAGAGGAATCCCAGAGGCAAATAATTCCGCCAGAGCTTTCTTGAGAAGGACAATCCAACCACAACACATCTCTTTTACCCCAACACTGCCAAGCCAACAAATCGTTACATTGTTGAACTTTTGTTTCCTATAATAGAACAATACAAGGTTTTGATAGACACATTTTTGTGTCCGATTTGTCTCGATTCTATATATTTTTAGGGCTCATTTTTGTACTTATTATGGTGTTTTATTTATTTGTAGGTATTTTTGGCCAATAAACTTTTTTAGAAAAAATTGGCTCGAAAAGTTATAGGGAAGCACCCGGAGGACATTTGCTATTCGGATTCTCACTTTGGATAAGGGGTAACCTAATTACCAAGGGGCATCCAATTTCCAGGAAGTTTCTAATCGCACCCCTACTATGGATAAGGGACAACCATCTTCAACATTCAAAAACCAGGATTTTGGCGGGAAACTAGTGCAGTTAAAGAACAGTTTTGGCAATCGTGATTTGAAGGAGTTTGAGGTCGATTAAACCTCTGATTTTCATCGGATAGACTCCTTACGGGTCTAGGAATCTGATATGGGTGTTTAAATCGATTAGATTGGGCTCAATCGACGGATTTTTCTCACAACAGAAAATATGGAAAGTCACGTGTGTGACCTGTTTTAGGGAATTTTAGAGAGATTAAAGCGCTGTAAACCTTCCCAAAGATTTGTATCTATCTAAGGAAGAGTTTAGAATAAAAAGGAAAGCTCAGAAACGGGTAGAAATCCTAAAACAAGAAATTGCCGCAACTTGGCCGTGAAGAGAAGGAAAGAGATTTTGGAAGATTTGGGTGAGATTTAATCGGTATTTTTGGTATAAATAGATGTCTTGGGTCATATAGAAGAGGTGTCGAGAGTTTGGGAACCTAAGGAGAGCCAGAGAAGAAGAAATCAGAGCTTTACCAAACTCTGTTTCTGCTGCTGCTGCTGCTGAAGAAGAAAAACGCGAAGAAAATTGACGCTCGGTAAACAGTCGCAGAACAGTGTCGTTGTTTAACAGCTGAAGAACATTAAGCTGTTAAGGGCAGTCTTATTCTAGGGTCTTAAAATCAGCGACAAAGCAACAGTTTTTCTGTAACAGTTCCATTGTAACAGCTGTTTTGCAACACCAATACACTGTTGCAAACAGTCTGTGTTATTACTTTTCACTCTTTTAATCATCTTTTGAGCAACAAACACATATTTTGAGATCATGATTAATACGAGGAGCTAAACCCCATTGCTGAGGCGATATAGGAAGCTATTTTTCTAACAAAAAGTGGTATATTCTATTTTATCTTTTTATTTGCAATACTTATATGATTATTTGCCTTGAACTATTATTGAATATGATTTTTATTTGAGCGATTGTGATCTATTTTGATGGAGTATGCTTAGTTTTAAGACTTTTGATGCTTCATACTTGGTATTTACAATTATTACTTTTGAAAATCTACTTGTTGCAATATTTTAGAATCAAATTAAACAAGAAAATTGCATAAATATAAGTATTGGTTTAATCACTTTGAACTTGGAAAATAGTGGAATCTTAGCCTCAGTGTTTCTTTTAGTATTGATATCATCTTTGATTGAGTTTGCTATAATTTTTAGTGAGTTTTCTATTTTAATATTAGAATTTAATTTTAATTAATATCCTTCACAAGTCTGAGAATCGAACCACTTTTACCACTATCCACAAATCACATCAATTTTTGGCGCCGCCGACGCGGACTTGCTTTTAGGATTTTAGATTTATTTTATTTTATTTATTTTTATTATTTTTGTCCTTTTTTATGTTTTTGGGTATTTATCTTGTGTCTACAGGTTCTGGATCATAAAGAAAATTGAGCCAAGGAGTTTGGTGATTTCATAAAGACTTGGAGCTAAAGATTAAAGCAAAAAGAACAGAAAAGAAGACAACTTTATTTTAGACAATTTTAGTTTAGGGTTTGTTTATTTTATTTAAAAAAAAAACTGTATTAGGGTTTATTATTTTTGTAATTTTTCTTTATTATTTTTGGACTTTTGGACATTATTTTTTTTTATTACCCTACGGAAGGGTACTTTAAATATAAACTGTTTGCAGAGAAGGAGGACAATTACGATATTGTCTCTGCACCTTGGGTTCGTACACTAGACATCGGAGTCAGTGGCCCGAGTCGACTACAACCGATTCATCCCCCGTCTGGAACGGGAGGTAAGATTCTAAACACTCGCGAATCCCCTGTCAGCGAGTTAATGGACTCTTTTTTATGCATATATGTTGAGGACTGAATACGAACATTTATTTTTCTAGTAAAGGGCAAGGCCCGGCCATACAAGATAAGGGTTCGGATTTCATCACCGTTCTCTTCTTGCCCGCTTTAGGAACACGTAACCTACGCGAACCTAAGCCTAAAATTTTGACTAGAACGAGACCGATAGGGTAACGAGCTTAACAGGAAAGTCATTCGAAAATATTGGTTACTCTTTTAAGCATACTTCGAAGTTCTTGACGGTTTCTGTAAGTTGAATGCGTGACTGCGCCGCCTTGTAATACCGGTGAGGCCTTGGGTATAAAACTCCACCGAGCTTCCCTCGACTCTATTCAACTTACGTTAACTCGGATTGATTCCAGAGGGGTTTGCTTAAATTGTAACGAATTCCCGTTCGAAGGATTAGAAGCTGGTCTAGAAACAATCTAAGTGGAGCCATCATGCTTTTTGTTTGCTAGAAATCAATAGGTTTGATTTGGTTGAGTCGACCTTGATCTACGTTTGATTACCCTTCCAATTTAGAAAATTCTATTATATGCCTGAACGTAAAAGAGACGCACTAGGTAGATTTGTTAAAGAGAAACCTAGTAGTTCGAAGCGTCTCGATTACCTTAATCTAGAAAGTCCGGCTTTTGAAGAGTCTGTTTTTGAACGTTCTTTGACTGAGGAGAGAATCCCTGTTACTCTGATAGCGCCAGAAATGGCAACTTTGAAAGCTTTGTTGAATCCAACTAGGACTACCCGTCCTTCGTGTATTAAGTTAGCTGAAACGGAGGCACCCTATGAACTGAAACCTGGGACCTTACAGATGCTCCCAATATTTTTAGGGAAAGAAAATGAAAACCATTATTACCATGTTAGGGATTTTGAGGAAATTTGTAGTACTTTAAGAATTAGAGGCTTAGATGACGATGCTTTGAAACTTAGGTTATTCCCATTTTCCCTGAAAGATAAGGCCAAGTCGTGGATGTATAGTTTGGATTCCGAGTCAATTGAGACATATGGACAACTTACATCTTCCTTTTTCAATAAGTTTTTTCCTAGGCACAAAACATCGTCTATTAGGACGCAAATATGCACATTTTCACAACAAGACGGAGAATCTTTATATAGGTATTTGGAAAGGTTCAATGATTTATTATCCCAGTGTCCTCATCATGGTTTAGAAAAGGTTAGGCTAGTTCAGATCCTTTATGAGGGTTTAGATTATTCCACAACGACCATGGTTGAGTCTCTATGCACTGGTGGATTTGAAAACCAAACTGTTGATGCGACGATGGAATTTTTTAATGAAATCGCTGAGAAAACCCAGCAATGGGAAAATAGTAGGGGACCCCAGAAAACAATTCTTTTAAGTAGAGAAAACGTTAATAGGGTAGAAGGAGGCTATGAATCAGATGCCAAAATTGCTGCTATAGCAAAAAGGTTAGAAGCCTTAGAAGTGGGCCAGACTAGTGGTAGAGTGGAGCCTTTTTGGGAAGTCCAGAATGTTGAAGAGCAGGCCAATGCTCTTTATAATAACACTAGATTTGATAACCGTCAAAAGATTGACCCATATTCAGAAACCTATAATCCTGGTTGGAGAAACCATCCGAACCTTTCGTGGTCTAAGGGCTAAAGTGAAGGTCAGTTTAGTAATTCTAATGCTCCCCCAGGTTTTGGCTATACTAAGAATCCTTCAGGACTAGCTCAGTTTCAGAATCAGTCAGATAAGGAAATCCTAAGTTTAGAGGAATCTCTCGCCTTGTTAACTCAGCAAACTGCAAAATTCCAGTTATCCGTAGAACAAAGTCTACAAGCTAGTAACAGGATAGGACAAGAAAATAGTCAGGCTATTTCCGAGTTAAAAACCCAGGTTGGTCTGATAAGTGATTCTTTGAGAGAAAAAGGTAAGTTTCCTAGTCAAACACTACCCAAACATAGAGGAGTTCATGAATTAGGTGCAAAACCATCGAATCAATTGAATGTTGTTAGATCCTTAGAAGTGGTAGAGTTATAGACAATAAGGTAACCATGCCTGATAGTGAACATACTGTAGTTCACCCCTCAAGATCTCACCTCTCAGGACCAGTAGCTGAAGAGACTGATAAAGTTTCTGATGATGTGAATTCGGTTCCTGAAAGGTCTGATTTTAGGCCTAAAGCCCCATTTCCTCATCTATTAGTACCAACAAAGAAGGAATCGGACTTTAATGACATAGTGGAGGTTTTTAAGCAAGTTACCATAAACCTTCCCTTATTAGATGCAATTAGGCAAATTCCTGCTTATGCCAAGTTCCTTAAGGATATGTGTACGCGAAAGCGAAAACTTAGCATCCATAAGAAAGCCTTTTTAGCTAGTCACGTAAGTTCAATCATTCAGAACACCACAACTCCAAAGTACAAAGACCCAGGTTATCCTACCATTGCTTGCACAATAGGTAACTTCCGGGTAGATAAAGCTTTACTTGACTTAGGAGCCAGTGTGAACTTACTGCCATTCCATGCATACTTACAGCTAGGACTTGGTGAAATGAAACCTACTCAGATGACACTGCAGTTAGCTGATAGGTCTGTTAAAATCCCTCGAGGTGTTATCGAGGATGTTCTTATTGAGGTCGACAAGTTTATTTATCCAGTGGATTTCGTGGTCCTAGATACCCAACCTGTCCCTGACCCAGAGAACCAGATACCTGTGATTTTAGGTCGCCCATTTTTAGCTACGTCTAATGCGATCATTAACTGTCGAAATGGTGTGATGAGTTTATCTTTTGGTAATATGACTATGGAGATGAACATTTTTAATGTCAGTAAGCAACCTCATGAGCTAGATGACACATGTGTTGAGGAGGTGAACATGATAGAAGCCTTAGTTCAGGAGTCATTACCAAACATCTTGTCTGAAGACCCATTAGAAAGTTGTCTATCCCATTTTGGTTTAGATTTTGACGACGATAGCACTATTGAACAGGTGAATGCTCTATTAGATTCTACCCCTGTGTTAGACACTGATAGATGGAAAGCTAGGTTCGAACCGTTACCAGTTTCTGAGACTACCCTAATTCCTTCTTTAGAAGAGCCCCCAAAGTTGGACCTTAAACCACTACCCGATACTCTAAAGTATGTGTTTTTAGGCCCATCTGAGACTTTACCTGTGATTGTAGCTTCCAATTTGGATAGTGATCAGGAAAGTAGGCTAGTAAATGTACTTCAAGACAATAAGGAAGCTTTAGGGTGGACTATAGCAGACATTAAGGGTATAAGTCCTACTGTGTGTATGCATCAGATTCATTTAGAGGAAGACTCCAAACCTTCTAGGGAGATGCAACGTCGACTGAACCCTAACATGAAAGAGGTAGTTCGAAAAGAGGTGCTTAAGTTGTTAGATGCGGGTATTATTTACCCAATTTCAGACAGTAAGTGGGTCAGCCCTGTTCAGGTTGTCCCCAAGAAATCAGGTATCACTGTAGTCCAGAATGATAATAATGAATTAATCCCAACCCGAGTGACCACGGGATGGCGTGTGTGTATTGACTATAGGAAATTGAACAAGGTCACAAGGAAGGATCACTTTCCCCTTCCTTTTATCGACCAAATGCTAGAGCGATTAGCTGGACATAGTCACTATTGCTTCTTAGATGGCTACTCCGGTTATAATCAGATCGTTATTGCCCCAGAAGACCAAGAGAAAACCACTTTTACCTGTCCCTTTGGTACCTTTGCGTATAGACGCATGCCTTTCGGGCTATGTAATGCCCCTGCAACTTTTCAGCGTTGTATGATGAGCATATTTTCTGATATGGTAGAACGGTTCTTAGAGGTCTTTATGGATGATTTTTCAGTGTTTGGTTCATCTTTCGATGAGTGCTTGCATCATTTGACATTAGTGTTGACTAGGTGTAAGGAAAAAAATTTAGTGCTTAATTGGGAAAAATGCCATTTCATGGTTAAATCAGGAATTGTATTAGGGCACATCGTCTCTTCAAAGGGTATAGAGGTAGACAAAGCCAAAGTTGACCTTATTAAGACTTTACAGGTCCCAAAAACCGTAAAAGATATTAGGTCATTCCTAGGGCATGCAGGTTTTTACCGTCGATTCATTAAGGATTTTAGCTTGATTTCTAGACCTCTTTGCAATTTGCTTGCAAAAGATGTTAAGTTTGTCTTTGATGATGCTTGTTTAGAGGCTTTTGAGAAGCTTAAAACTTTACTCACTACTGCCCCGATAGTCCAGGCACCTAACTGGAACCTACCCTTTGAGATTATGTGTGATTCTTCAGATTATGCTATAGGCGTCGTTTTAGGACAACGAGAAAACAAATTACTTCATGTGATTTATTATGCTAGCAAAACTCTGAATGATGCCCAAATGAACTACACAACTACCGAGAAGGAACTTTTAGCCATCGTGTTTGCCTTGGATAAGTTTAGGTCCTACCTATTAGGTTCTAAGATCATAATCTATACAGATCATGCTGCTTTGAAATACCTTTTATCTAAGAAGGATACCAAACCTAGATTGATTAGATGGATCCTATTGTTACAGGAATTTTCCCCAGACATTAGAGACAAAAAGGGTGCAGAAAATGTAGTAGCAGATCACTTGTCTAGGCTAGTTGTTAGTTCCCCTAGTGATTCCCTTCCTATAAGGGATAGCTTTCCTGATGAACAATTGTTCTCTGTTTCCCAATCACCTTGGTATGCAAATATAGTGAATTATCTTGTTACTGGTCGAACCCCTCAACATTGGGGTAAGCAAGATCGTTCTAGGTTTTTAGAGGTTAAGCATTTCTTTGGGACGATCCTTATCTGTTTAAGTATTGTCCGGACCAGATTATTAGGAGATGTGTATCTGAGAGTGACCAGTCTAGTATTATCTCCTTTTGTCATGAACATGCATGTGGGGGTCATTTTAGTGCTAAGAAGACTGCTGCTAAGATTTTGCAGTGTGGATTTTACTGGCCTTCGTTGTTTAAAGATTCCCATAGTCATTGTGTTTCTTGTGAGCGTTGCCAGAAGTTAGGAACCATTTCCCGTAGAAATATGATGCCTTTGAACCCTATTTTAGTGATTGAGGTCTTTGATGTGTGGGGCATTGATTTTATGGGTCCATTTCCTATTTCGTTTGGTTATCTTTACATACTTGTCGCTGTAGACTATGTGTCTAAGTGGGTTGAGGCGGTTCCGTGTAGAACGAATGACCACAGGGTCGTAGTCCAGTTTTTGAAAGAGAATATACTTACACGTTTTGGTACGCCGCGAGCTATAATTAGTGATGGAGGTTCACACTTTTGTAATAGACCGTTTTCTCTTTTAATGAAACAATACGGTATTACCCATAAAGTAGCAACCCCATATCACCCTCAGACTAGTGGTCAGGTAGAGGTTTCCAATAGGGAAATTAAACGTATTCTAGAGAAAACAGTTAATCCAAATAGGAAAGACTGGTCGTCGAGGCTTACTGATGCCTTATGGGCTTACCGTACTGCGTTTAAGACACCCATTGGAATGTCACCTTATCGTTTAGTGTTTGGCAAGGCATGTCACCTGCCTGTTGAGTTAGAGCATCGAGCCTATTGGGCTATTAAGAACTTAAACTTTTCACTTGACAAGGCAGGAGCTCAAAGAAAGCTCCAGCTCAATGAGTTGGACGAGATTCGTAGAGATGCATACGATAGTGCTAAGGAGTATAAGAACAAAATGAAACTTGTGCATGATAGGAATATTTTACGAAAGTCATTTTCTCCAGGTCAAAAAGTTCTTCTGTATGACACTCGTTTGCATCTATTCCCCGGGAAGTTGCGCTCTCGGTGGACCGGTCCTTTTGTGGTCCGTACTGTTTTTCCTCATGGCGCTGTTGAGATTGAGACACCAGATGGTAGTAGTTCTTCGAAGGTTAACGGTCAGCGATTGAAGCCCTTTTTAGAGCCTTTTCCTACAGGTGATGTTGAGGAGGTCCCTCTGGAGGACCCTGTTTACCTTGATTGACCATCGAGGCGATTTTGTATGTTGTATAATATTTTTGTAGGTTTTTGGTTACACTTCACCCAGGTACTATCTTTCCGACTTCTCTCTTTACTATTTCCTCATGTTACTTATATTTTTGGTACTGTTCTTTGATTAGAAACATTGAGGACAATGTTAGATTTAAGTTTGGGGGTGGGGTAGAACTTTTTGTTACCTTTTCGTTGCAATAAATAAACTCCAGAGCCTAGAAATTTATCCCTATTAAGGATGGCACTAACCAATCTAAGTGGATGGAAGCATTTTGGTTGTAGGAGTTGAGGAACCAATCTGACTAGATGGCAACATCTAAAGAGTCTATTCATAAAAGCACAGAGCTCAGGTGTTAGAAATAACATGATAGTTTCACCATATCTCGTTGAGTCCTTTTCACTTCTGTTTTTATTTTTTTTGTTTTTAAACTATGTTTCTCTAAGTGATTAGGTGGGGCTCACGATTCAAGTTGTTACCAATGCTAGGGTGAATTAGAGTGATTGAGATACAAAAAAAAAAAAAAAAAAAGACCAGACCATCAGACCAACTGGAATAAATTCAATAAAGTCGACCACTGGAACCCTTGTATATGCCAGTTGTGTTGACCTAGAGTTAGGATTATCAATCACTGGTTCCCTTGTATATGCCAGTGTGTTGATATTAGTCAGACTAGTATCTCAGTCCATTAGGATAGGTTCATTTTGGCGGAGGCCTTCAGACAGATATGAGAAACACCGTTCACCTAGTAAACATCAAAACCATCTATGTTTTTCTATATCCATCTTCTTGATCTATCCATGTGATTAGTTTTGACTCCGGATATTGATGTCCATAGTGCGACTATCTGAGTAGAGCTCTGTCACTTCATATGAATTTTAGTATGCTTGAGTGCAAACTCGTGTACAACAATTGGAATTTCGCATCAGGGTACTTCCTCCTGTAGTCAATAAGTATGCCAACCAAGGAGATTCTTTAGTGCCTTCCAAGGTTCTGTGTAGATAGCTAGGGTCTGGAGTAAAAGGTTTTGTGGGTATACCTCTGGTAAGCCCTCCGGAGACAACACTCCGCCACTAGGGACACCTAGGGGTTTAAAGGCTTATTGCATACGCTAAATGCAATCGACGATGCCTGCGACAGTGAGTTAGGATTTTATTTCTATTTTATTTTTGCTCGAGGACTAGCAAATAATAGGTTTGGGGGTATTTGATAGACACATTTTTGTGTCCGATTTGTCTCGATTCTATATATTGTTAGGGCTCATTTTTGTACTTATTATGGTTTTTATTTATTTAGGTATTTTTGGCTAATAAACATTTTTGGAAAAAATTGGCTCGAAAAGTTGTCGGAAAGCACCCGGAGGACATTTGCTATTCGGACTCTCACTTTGGATAAGGGGTAACCTAATTACTAAGGGGCATCCCATTTCCAGGCAGTTGCTAATCGCACCCCTACTCTGGATAAGGGGCAACCATCTTCAACATTCAAAAACCAGGTTTTGGCGGGAAAATAGTGCAGTTAAAGAACAGTTTTGGCAATCGTGATTTGGAGGAGTTTGAGGTCGATTAAACCTCTGATTTTCATAGGATAGACTCCTTATGGGTCTAGGAATCTGATATGGGTGTTTAAATCGATTAGACTGGGCTCAATCGACGGATTTTTCTCACAACAGAAAATATGGAAAGTCACGTGTGTGACCTGTTTTAGGGAATTTTAGAGAGATTAAAGCTGTAAACCTTCCCAAAGATTTGTATCTATCTAAGGAAGAGTTTAGAATAAAAAGGAAAGCTCAGAAACGCGTAGAAATCTAAAACAAGAAATTGCCGCAACTTGGCCGTGAAGAGAAGGAAAGAGATTTTGGAAGATTTGGGAGAGATTTAATCGGTATTTTTGATATAAATAGATGTCTTGGGTCATATAGAAGAGGTGTCGAGAGTTTGGGAACCTAAGGAGAGCCAGAGAAGAAGAAATCAGAGCTTTACCAAACTCTGTTTCTGCTGCTGCTGCTGCTGAAGAAGAAGAACGCGAAGAACATTGACGCCGGTAAACAGTCGCAGAACAGTGTCGTTGTTTAACAGCTGAAGAACATTAAGCTGTGGGCAGTCTTATTCTAGGGTCTTAAAATCAGCGACAAAGCAACAGTTTTTCTGTAACAGTTCCATTGTAACAGCTGTTTTGCAACACCAATACACTGTTGCAAACAGTCTGTGTTATTACTTTTCACTCTTTTAATCATCTTTTGAGCAACAAACACATATTTTGAGATCATGATTAATATGAGGAGCTAAACCCCATTGCTGAGGCGATAGAGGAAGCTATTTTTCCAACAAAAAGTGGTATATTCTATTTTATCTTTTTATTTGCAATAATTATATGATTATTTGCCTTGAACTATTATTGAATATGATTTTTTTTGAGTGATTGTGATCTATTTTGATGGAGTATGCTTAGTTTTAAGACTTTTGATGCTTCATACTTGGTATTTACAATTATTACTTTTGAAAATCTACTTGTTGCAATATTTTA
This sequence comes from Papaver somniferum, assembly GCF_003573695.1. Classification (NCBI taxonomy): domain Eukaryota; kingdom Viridiplantae; phylum Streptophyta; class Magnoliopsida; order Ranunculales; family Papaveraceae; genus Papaver; species Papaver somniferum. The sequence continues at coordinate 140,509,497 of NC_039361.1, read as the reverse complement.
GAATCAAATTAAACAAGAAAATTGCATAAATATAAGTATTGGTTTAATCACTTTGAACTTGGAAAATAGTGGAATCTTAGCCTCAGTGTTTCTTTTAGTATTGATATCATCTTTGATTGAGTTTGCTATAATTTTTAGTGAGTTTTCTATTTTAATATTAGAATTTAATTTTAATTAATATCATTCACAAGTCTGAGAATCGAACCACTTTTACCACTATCTACAAATCACATCAGGTTTTTAATCCTTTATTTTTTTTCTTCACAGTGTCTCTTCTGCCAATATCATTGAATCCAAGAATGTTCCAACATATAATCTTGAAATCCATAAAATACAAAGTACCCCAAATCCAAAACCAGCTTAACCACTTACGCAGACTTCAAATTCTCCACATCAAAATTCAAGAGATGGAGGTTGAAGGAATCAATCATAACATCATCAATTTCCTCTCCAGAACCATTAAAATGAATACCCAATCTCGGACAAACGGATACCATTTGAAGAATAATGTTCTCAAAATCTCTTCTAAGGCTAGGATTTATTTTGGCTTTAAGAGTACACCATTTTTTATTTGTCTTCCATAAAAAATAAAAATCACCAATCTTGTGAATTGATAAGTTATCCTGCCGATGAGAATTTCCCATTGCATATGTCATTTGGAGGCATGGTATAGAAACCGCTGCTTGCAAATATTCCTCTACATCCTCTTCATTTTGAAAAATTGGTATTATCTCCATTGAAGATGATAGAGTTAAATTTGAAGTATATTTATTCGCCGATTCAACCCCATCTGATTTAGTTACTGAATCAACCATCTCTGTGTTTAGTTTGTTCGATCCAGATGATTCTGTTGAATGAGAAGTTTTCATGGGGGCTGAGTCAAACCAACAGAAGCCGACTCGTCTAACTTAGAAAATGATGGAGCCGGATCCGAATTTGTAGAATTTAAATTCAAATTTGAACTGAAACTTACTACCGAAGACTTTCCTTTTGTTGTAACGGAAAATTTTCTGAACACATCTTTTATACGAGAATCATGGGGATGTCGAATAACTTGAGGTATTCGCGGCCAATCTATATTGAATGAAAGATTCTTGACTGATTCTCCGACTGGTACAGGGACCAATTTAAGTTTTGAAACCTGATTTTTTTTGAAGGATTGAACATAATCACCACTAATGGATTAAGAGAATTGTAACTTTATTGAAAAATAATAATTTCCATGATGATAGAGAAAGGATGAAGATACCCCATCAAAAATTTGGACTCTTAATCTAATTGTAGATACATCTTCCCAATTGATAGTAGAAGAATGAACCCCTAAAAGACCTTCAAATGTTGGCACCAAACTCTTAATAAAATTTTTGTCCCCACAAGTTAAACGACACCCCAAAAATCTCAATCCAAGAACTCCTTGAATTTTTCTCCGCTAAAGAGATGAAATTTGAAGCATTCCACCAAGGTAAAAGAAGAATTGACATATTATCCATGTTCCATAAACCTTTGTGAATCATAGCATCTTTGTATTAATTTAGAGAAAAGAAAAAGGCATTGTTACACTCAAAAGGAAATAATTCAAAACCAGTGGCCGTATTGAATCTCTTAGCTACTTCCAATCCTATATTATTCAAAGAATCAACTCTTTTGGATGTTTCAACAATAATAGATTGATTCCAGTTTTTTGGAATCTCTGTTGGAATTGTAGGATTGTGTTGCTCAAACGAGTGCGATTTGACAATCACTAGAAGTTTAAGAGAAACAATCTTTGAGAATCCACTAACGAACCGATTTCCATATCTGATCTCCCTCTTCATAAGGAAAGCACATTGACTTCTTAACCTTATCACAAGAAATAATAGTTCTAAAAAATTCTCCATATTCATTTTTTCTTAACATTTTTGTTTCTGGAAAACAATATGTGCTCACTACCTCTATAAAAAATCCAATACCAACTGCCATCTAAACTATTTCTAGAATCCTTCCCATAATATTCTTCATCCATATGACACCTTCAGGACTTATGGGAAATTGAATAATCTTCTTTGTGTTCCTTGTCTGTACATCAAACAAGATACCATTAGGTTGTTTTAACAAGAGGAAGGATTTGTACTCACAAAAAATAGAGACCTCCCGCATCTGCTCATTGGCCTCTTTAGTTTTTCGCTTTTCTGAAACCACTTTCCATCTGTGCTTGTAGAATCATAAACCTTATGTTACTGATCACCAACAACTTCTAACCAACGCTTCGAAGAGTGCAAACTCTTCTGTACATGTCGATATGAATCCAATAACCCTTCTCTGCTCCATTGAGAAGATGATGTTCTCACCATTCTTGCCGCCAGAATTTCGGACGTTCTCTCTCCTCCACAGAAATACAAAGTTTGTTAATCCCTTTTGTTGATGGTGGTTTTTAGTTCAGGGCTAAAACCGTAAAACCTCAAATTTATGTACTCTTGTTCTGTAAAGAAATAAAGCCATTTTAACAGTGATGAGTACCTACGCATCTTTGCTTACATATGTATTGAGCAATTCAGTATACTTATATATATGAAATTTACTTAGAATAATGTTGGTTGTAAAATCCCAGATATTCTATAAATTTTATTAATCTCCCACCTGCGTTATGCATTGACGCATGGCATGCTGAGTATCTATCCTATGCTATGTTTCCCGGCTGAACTCTTAATATTGACATGACATGAAAATTAATGCTCACTCGCGGTTGAGTAGCATGAGTTTCCCGAAGTGTCAGGATTAAGATCTGCATGAAACTACTCAATCGGAAGCACGCAAACTGCGCTGCTTTCTGAGAATAAAATTAGTGATTTTGTGTCAAACACACAAAATTCACAAAATTTGATTAATTTTGTGTCAGCTCGCAAAATTAATTTTTTTTAACCTAATCTAATTTTACCAATTTACAAAAATTAGATTTTTGCGGCCTGCGCAATATCTCGATCCCCATTGGTCGAGACTAAACCTAGGAAAACTAAGAAATTGGTCCATTATGGACTAGTAGGAGCAAAGTCCTACCAAAAGTTGAAAAACAAAAAATAAAAAGGAAATGCGGCAAATAAAGGCAGCAGCAAAAGGGGCACGGCGCGCCACTTCGCCGGCTGGTTCGCCCTAGCTTGCGCCGCCGTACCATCGACCGACCATGCCCATATTGCTGCTTGCAGTCCCCTCTTTCCTACCGACCAATCAAATCGCTCTAAATGCGCAACCTATACTTTTAATTAAAGGTGGAAGTTTCCTGATTGACACACTTAATTCCTTAAGAAATCAAATCTAGATTGTCCATGCCAGTCTTAAAACGATCACGGCCGCACGATTTGGCCGACCAATTTAACGAGCTTAACCTTCTCCCAGCACGACCAAACAAGCTCCATGGTATTCACTGGCGAGCTCACTTTTATTCCAACCAATCGGAATTCTCATAGCCTGCCAACGACAACCATGACCGCTAGCCAAAATAGGCCAGCCGCGCGGATGAAAAAGGTTTCAATCGAATTAAGACCGCACATGGCAGTCTTAAATCAATCGTGGCCGTCCAACTTTGCCACCCGAATTGAACGACCTAGATTTGATTTTAAGCGACCGGCAAGGTATGAATATGCTCACTGGAGGCTCAGCTATAGCCCTGACCAATCGCATTGCTTCAAACCTACCACCAATGCCGCAAATCAATCGTCCAAAGAGTGCCGGACACACGGCTTTAAAAGCCTCGAGTTCTACCAACGACAGCGCATAACTTTCGCAAAGCGATCTCGGCCATCCAACTTCGCCAGCCAAATCAACCGGCCTAAATCTGATTTCGAGGAACCAATGAGATGTCGTCGTGATCGCCGGCAGCCCCTCTTCCATGAGAACCGATCGACCAATCCTCAGCCTACCCATACGGCTCCTGGTGGCTTCCCAAAGTTAGTTGGCCACACCACTCATAAGAGCCTTAAATAAATTAGAGGCAACCAATAACTGCCGCAAATCATCTAAGCCATCCAACTTGGCTAGCCAATTTAACCGGTTTAGATTTAATCTGGGCCAACCAATATGATGTCAAAATGGATACCAGCCATCATTCTCCTATAGGGACCGACCACCTCATATTTAATGTACATGGATAGATCCTAGAAGCTTCCTGAAGATGGCCGGTCATCCTCCTTTTAAGACATTAAGTTTCGCGACCAACCAAAACATGCTCTATACAACGATGCTTCATATTTTGAGATGCTTGCTTAAAAGCGATGCTTTATATGCATCAATTACAAACGATATTTTATAAATATCGATTTCACAAATAAACTTAACTATTTAACCTAAGAGCATTACATGCTATTTCTTGTAGCAAGTCTCACAACTTGACTTGTAACATGTGACCGCCTAGCTTGCGCGTGATTGGTCAATATAATTAAGTCTTGCAAGCAAGACCCACTCAAAAACTTGCCACATATTTTCTACAAAATACTCGATACATCAAACATGTTACAAACTTGGGGATGTTCATCAGGGTATTGGTCTGGCGGTTTACATCGTGCGGCGTACAACACGCCCATTACAAGAAAGTGTCGGAAAAGGCGGACAGTTAGTAGCAGTAGATAAGTAGTGGGAGTAAAACCAACTAGTCTTCCCCTCATGGTGGGTACATGGTTTTTACCATTCTACACTATCTCCACTTCTCCATCACTCAACTACTTCCACTTCCTATGAGATCAGTGTGTGTTCGACTATGACTTGTATAAATAGGTTTTTCAATCTATTTCAACCAACAGTTTTTGGTTATCAACACAAGTATCCAGAAAACACCAAGAACTTATACCTTACATTCTGCAAGCAAGTTCTACATTCTGAACAAGTCATAAAACAACCACACCTTCATAATTCATCATCCTGATCTCAACACCTTCTTCGCTTCCCTCCCTAAGATCAACCCTTCTCTTTCATTTTGTGACCGAAGCAAGACTGGAACGACCATTTATTGGTTTAGGCCAGAATTGTATAGATTGATCTCTTGAATCTAAAGTACTCATGTGCAGTACATTTGTTTAGGGTTTAGATTCGTTTCTCGGCGTCACACCCAATTTACCATTTTCAGCAGAATCGGTTTTTACCCTACTACAAATTGGCGATAGTGGGAGATTAATCTCTCGGTTGCAAAATCAATTTCTCAATTTTCATTTCAATTTTTTCAATTTCAATATGGTGGATCTTAGGTCTGGATCAATAACTAAACCTGATACTGCTGGCGCTGACAACACTCATGGATTTAATATTCTTGCTGTCGATACCAATGTACCGCCTGCCAGAACTTTCAATAAATTTCATGGCGTTACATCATATACCACCAACACCAGCGGCACCGGAAATATTCCTTATGGCGTGACACCTCCTATCAGCAGAGCCAGAGACGCTGGTACTCTTCCTAGTATTTTTTCGAGCATGACACCTCCAATCACCACCAGAGATGCTACCATTCCTCCGTCAAGACAGGATGCTAGAAGAATCCGAGACAATCAACCTCCTATTACCATTAATGATTTAATGGAGAGGCATGAAGTCCTTGATAGAGCTCAGACGGACATGGCTGCAACTCAGAAGGAGGTATTCACTTTTCTCAAGACACTGACAAAGCGGCTATTACCAGAGCAGCAACGTCAACATCAAACGGAGCAGGCATGGAACACTTTCATGACTCCTGGTGCAAACACTTCAACAAGGCCAGCCTTTATAGATGACGAAGATTGTGTGGTTTCTGAACGTCCATCGCAAAGAAATCAACAATACAATTTTATCACACTTGAGGATCTGGAAAGACTTCTTCAAAATCGAGGCAGAGAAAACCCAGCAGCCATGCATCAGCATCAACCTCCTTATTCTCCTGATGTGCAAAGAGTTCCTCTTCCGAGAGGATATTCTTATTCTCAATTTTCCCTTTATGACGGTACTGGTAACGCTCGTGAACACATCTCTCGTTTTCTGGAATCGTTAGGAGAGCATGAATACAATCATGTCCTTCGCCTGAAAGAGTTCTCAAAATCACTTACTGGGAGAGCATACACCTGGTATAACAACATTGCACCAAACAACATAGCTAATTGGTGTGAGATGGTTACTGCTCTCTAGAAGAAATATTTCTTTGTGTCTGAGCAAATCACTCAGTCAGACTTGGGAAGAATGTTCCAGCGAAACAATGAGCATCCAAATGATTATGTCAAGAGATTCAGAATTTAGGCAATGGATTGTCATGATCCAAATGTAACCGAACAACAATTGGTGGAGTTATGCATTAACAGAATGATACCCGTCTACCGTGCTTTACCGAAGAACATACGCTTCCAAACATTCTCTGAACTTCATGAAGCTGCAATTTCCTACAGCGTTTTTGATAACTTCATCCACTAGAAGGATTTGCTCAATTCTATCTTGAGTAATCTCGACTCTATCCCCTGTGTTAACAATCAAACCTGTATTGCTTTGAACGACTAAATCTTCAGTATTAACCGGAGATGTACAATGAAGTAAAAATATTACCTTTGAGCTACACTTAGCACTTGAATGCCAAAACTTCTTGCAGTGAGAGAAAGCATCAGGTTTCCAAGGATACTCAGCCTTCACTGTAAATTTTTGATTATCCACTTGAATATGCAAATCAGAAGGGAACCCATAATCAGCTGTGTTGATACATGAAAAATATTACCCCTTAGATGGACTAGTGTGACCCTAAAAGGGAGGCAAGCCCAACATGAGACATGCGGACTAAAGCCCAAGTCCACTAAGAAAGTGTCTATTAGATGGAAAGGACAAGGGAGGAATTAATAGGAAAGAAGGAGGTTTTATTAGAGAAGGAATGACATTAGTAGTAGTTAAAGAAGTTTCGGACACATGGCATGATGTCATAAAAGGAAGGGTCTTTTGGAAAGTCTATATAAAGAAGGATAAGGTACAATGGAAAGACAACTCTCTCTCTTACTATTCTTGGTAAAGTGAGGTCATTTGGCTAGCTAGGACGGGTAAAACCTCAAACCTAAATTCACCCCTCAACATTTTGTGACCACAGTGGGAGGCTCATGCCTAGCTAACTATGACACACGTAGGAGGCGCTAACTCAAGCGCAACAGAGAGTCCACCAAACATCCCGCCACTCAACACAGAAGGATAAAGAGTAGGGATAATATCATATCCCATCACACAAGCGAGAAATCCAGACGCGCGCGCGATAAGGATGAGCTACATGAAGTCGAGGAAACACCACCCGTACAGCTTTCCCTCAAAGAGATGTATAAGGAGTTGGAAGACCACATACGCAGATAGAAAGGGTTGGGAAGACTCATGAAAGTGGCGAGCGCCGAGAAGAACACTAAAGAGGTGGCAGAAGTTACGGAAGAAAAAGAAGGACCCGTGGCTATGACGCAAGAAGCGATGGCTAAATACTTGGAGATGAACTATAGGGTTGTCAAGCAAGATAATTACGATTTCATGGATATCCTTTACTCCTCGGAAATCACAGAGTATTAATACCCGGAGGATTATACTTCAACAAAATTCAAAGTCTACAAAGGGCAAGGAAACACGAGGGAACACCTTAGCCGATTTCTGTCTACTATGAATGAGCGTGCAACCGACGGGAATCTATGTCTGAGGGAGTTTCCAAAGTCGCTAACTGATACAGCGTTTACCTGGTATGACAACCTAAAACCGGGAAGCATCATCTCATGGTTAACTATGTCTACTCTCTTCCTCAGAAAGTTTTATTCAGCAAAAATAAAGGTTACAACTATAGACCTGAGCAAATGCAACCAGCGCCTAGGCGAGGAAATAGGAAAATATATCACCAGGTTCCGATTACTCACTCTATATTTCCATGAGGATGTTAAGGAGGAAGCGCTAGTAGAAATCTGTGTGCGGGGAATGACTCCGTCCTTTAAGAAAATCCTGGTCAACTTCCGCTTCCCAACGGTCGTCAATAGAAGTCTGGATAAGATTTTGACAAACCCTAACTTTGTTTTCCTTGTTTAGATCTGTTTGTTTTTCTTTGTTTAAAAATAGAATCGAATCTGTGATGGGTACTGTTAAAATGATAAGGGTACCAAATACACCATAATATTTTCGTATCAACCTACATAAGATACACTTGAGCGATCTACTATAGGCAAAAAATATTAAGAAGATAGCAACCACAATATGTCCACTTGGTATATAGTCAAAGTCCGGAACCGCACCAACTATGGGATCAAACCAAGTGTTAATAGCAATGTGTAATCACAATATAGACTATTCCAAACCCTAGTTATCCTTCTTAAAACACAAGTGTAAAGTCTCATAAGAAGTTTCCTATACAAAATAAAAGGCCGACAAGCTAAAAACCAAAAGACTCCAAAACCATCAAAACCGATCATGAATTAAAATCAAAGAGCTTTTCTGGAACCTTCACGAGTATTGAGACCTTTGAGCTTGTGATTCAAAGCATCCACTGCTTCTTTAGAGAAGATATCCTTATTGAGAAGATCTTTAACATGTGTTTTCATGAGAACAAGGTCCGAGTTAACCTTTTTCAACTAAATGCTTAACACATCGAGACCCTTCATAGTATCAACGAGCTGCAGTTTTTCTTTCTCAAAGTATTTAAGAAAATAATGAAACAGTTCGGTCGAAACCATCTCATCATGCTCAACATCTTGATGACTATAGGAATAGTAGCATGAGGTATCAGGATTTTGACCATCAACTTCTACTAGGGTTCTTTTCTTCCTCTCTTTGGACTCGAAACCAATACCTTTATCAAGAAAACCTCTTGCAAAATCACAAGTGAGAACGTGAAGACATTCTTGACAAAAAAAACCTAGAGTACACTTATGTGACTCAATAGATTTGGTATTTAAAATGTTTCTTAGGGACTGTAAATTTTAGGGTTTCTAAAGATAGTTCGTGACACCCGTACGAATACAGATCGAACCCAAATGAAAAACAAAGCTAAACTGTAATGTACCCTTTTACAAGGTAAAACGAATACAACAATATATTTGCTACCTGAAGATTTATGAAGAACAACTTTGTGAGTACTTGAAATCGAATATTTGTTCTTCATATTGATAAATATGTTTTTTTTATTAAATTTCTGTTTCTCTAACACTTGAGATGAAGAACAAAAGGGGGCAGTAGAAGTCTGGTATGATTTTGACAAACCCTAACTTTGTTTTCCTTGTTTAGATCTGTTTGTTTTTCTTTGTTCAAAAACAGAATCGAATCTGTGATGGGTACTGTTAAAATGATAAGGGTACCAAATACACCATAATATCAACCTATATAAGATACACCTTGGGTGATCTACTATAGGCAAAAACTGTTAAGAAGATAGCAACCACAAGATGTCCACTTGGTATATAGTCAAAGTCCGTAACCGCACCAACTATGGGATCAAACCAAGTGTTAATTAATGTACAAGTGTATTTAATTTAATTATAAAGACAAGCTAAATAATGCGGAAGTAAAGTAAATAACACGACACAAGATTTTGTAATGAGAAAACCGTAAATGCAAAACCCTTGGGACATAGTATAGTTTTGAACACTCTCAGAATTAAGCAGCTATACATAGACTACTACCAACTTGGTATAGTTGAGACCAAGTAAAATAACTCCAAGTTACTCAGTTTATTCGGTATTCCTACGCCTACTACCAATCTGGTTAAGACACGTGAATCCTAAGATAGAGTTCACTTTCTTAAGTTGCTTCACCCGTTGTGAAGACTTCTTGCACTCAACTAATTTTGATCATATTATGAAACAACAACGGACTGATCTGCATTCGATAACTTTTCTATAAATCTCAAGAACTAAATCAGATATATTTGTCGATTTATACAAAGGCTCTGACTTTTAAATGATATAAACTCATTTGTATCGTTTAGATCAACCAAGATCTATGTTATCGAGATAATCAGGCTTTTCTTATATCTGATTGTGTTGAGGAACACAATTCAGATTATATCTAGAGCAACACAGTTAACACAGTGTCAACTGCACCAAGGAACACTCGCACCAATAATAACCGAGAGGGATGGAACACCCAATCGCTTCCTCCGCCCCTACCTTGCAGCAAGGAACAGGTCGTGCGTCTGTTAGAGCAGTGGATCACAAACCAAGAAACTCAACTGCCGCCGACAAAGACGGACCCCAGCACCATTGATAAGAACGATGCTAGGTACTGCCACTTTCACCGAAGGATACAACACTCTATAATCGATTGCTATAATCTGCGGAGACTGTTCCAGAAGAAGATGGAGATAGGCGAGATTGAGATGGGAAATACGGAGAATGGCAAGGCGGTCCAACATCAAGTCATGATGCTCTCCTATGACCCAAGCGGAGATGTTTGGAGGCCTTGGGAAGATAACAAGGAGGAGGCATGTGAATCCAAGGAAGAGAACCCAGCATTCACGAATACAGAAGGCATAACTAATCAGTTTTCCAAAACAGTATTGTCCCAACAGTTCTTTGACTCCCTCGGTTTCAGCGAAAATCAAATCAAAGAAGCATCCAAGGCTATAGCGGCTATCGAAGCAGGAAGACCATGTGGTCTCCTCCCCAAGGAGGGGATTGTGTTCACAGACGAAGATATCTGCTACCCAGGGGAACATCTTAGACCCTTATACCTGACAGCGTACATTAACAAGCAACCGCTAAAGAGAGCTTTTATAGATGGAGGCGCGTCCCTAAACCTAATCTCTATGCATACACTAGACATTCTAGGTGTACAAAGGTCCGCAATCAGAACACGGGTCACGACGGTAAAAGGATTCGGAAGGCAAGCTCAGACAGCTATTGGGATCGTCAACCTGGTCATGAAGATCGGTCATATCCGAGCGCCCACACCGTTTTATGTGCTGGAAGATGATACCACATTCCATGTATTACTAGGGCGAGGATGGTTGCTCAACCACAAGGTGGTGGCGTCAACATACCACCAATGTGTCAAGACTAACATAGAAGGTAAGCAATACCGGATTCCAGCCACTAGCAATCCTTTTGACCCGGAGTAAGCTTACAAGGCAAATGTGATCTTCTATGATGAACCAAAAGAAGCAGACGAAGTGCCCGAAGTACATCTCATCCCGCTACCTAAATGAGGAGAAGAAGAGGAACCGAAGCCAGCCAAATCTATGTTTAGCCCATCCAGGATGGTGTTCCCCACGGAAAGAAAGAGAAAGCAAGAGGAGCAGCCCAGATTCCAGCGCTTCTCTAGGCCGGAAGGGGGGGTATGTGTATCAATTATATCAATTAACTGAGGGAGTGTCCGCAGATAAACAGGACTGCACGGAAGTATCAAGAAACAAAATGGAGGCTCCTTCTGAAAACGCAGAGCAAAGTTTAGTCGAGCTACCCTATAACGCGATTGATGACGAGGAGTTGCGAGATCATCTCGCAGACGCAACCAATAGAACCACAGAAGAACGGACACCCGGAGACCTCACTATGGACGAGATAAAAGAAATTGATATAGGAACGGAAGGAGACAGACGCCTAATCATGATAAGCAGGAGCTTAGACAAAGAAGAGAGGGAAGCACTAATTGCTCTACTGAGAGACTACAAGGATGTTTTCACTTTCGACTATGATGAGATGCCAGGACTCGATAGCGAGCTCGTAGATCACACCCTTGGGGTGTCACCTGAGTTCAAAACAGTAAAGCAAAGGAGTAGGGAGTTCCCCAGAGCCACAACCCTTGCAATAAAGGAAGAGGTAGAGCGACTGTTGAAGGCCAAATTCATCAAACCTATCCAACACCCATCCTGGTTAGCCAACATTTTGCCTGTGACAAAGAAAAATGGAATAATCAGGTACTGTGTCGACTATAGAGACCTAAACCGGGCATGCCCAAAAGACGACTTCCCCTTGCCTAATATCGATATGAAGCTAGACGCGACGGGAGGAAAGTGGCGATTCTCATTTATGGATGGCTTCAGCGGGTATAACCAGATAAAATGGACCAGTCGGACGCGAAGAAGACTGCGTTCCAAACCCTGTATGGGAATTTCTATTATGTAGTGATGCCGTTTGGTCTAAAAAATGCAGGAGCCACGTGCCAACGCGCTATGACCTCCATATTCCATGATTTGCTGCATCGAACAGTGGAGGTATACGTCGATGACATTGTGGTCAAAACTCAAGCAACCGAAGACCACGTCTCCCACCTAAAACGACCTTCGAGAGGTGTAGAAAATTCAAGCTTAAAATGAACCCCCTTAAGTGCGCCTTTGGCGTGGAATCAGGAAAATTCTTAGGCTTTGTGGTAACCAACGAAGGAATCCAAGTAGATCCGAGTAAAGTCGAGGCAATCATAACTATGGCGCCCCCAGCAAACGCAAAGTAATTACAAGCCTTCATTGGGAGGATATCATACATACGACGCTTCGTACCATGCTTAGCGCAACTAATGACCACGTTCCTCCCCTTACTGAAGAAAGGGATGGCCTTCATATGGGGTGAGATGCAGCACGCCGCATTCGAAAAATTGAAGCAATGACTTGTCAGCCCTAAGGTTCTCAAGCCGCCGGTTAAATGTGTCCCTCTCTATCTTTATACAGCGTTTACCAATTCAGTGATAGGCGCGGTCCTTGCACAAGACATGGGAGGGGATGAGCTATCGCCTATTTATTACGTCAACCGGGTACTAAGAGATGCAGAGTAAAGATATCCGCGCGTAGAACAGGCATACTTAGACTTTATCTACGGGACACAGAAGCTGCGACCTTACCTCTTAGCACATGAGACCATCGTGGTAGCCGCGGAAAACCCCATAGCTTATCTGGCATCCAAACCTGTCCTGACCGGAAGGACCGCTCGATGGCTGCTACATTTGTCTGAATTCGAACTTAGATATCAACGACCAAACGCGGTAAGAGGACAAGCAATCGCCGACTTAATGGCTATGTTTCTAGGAGAAGGATACGATGAGGTGCACGGATACCTACCCGGAGAGGTGGCATTTGTGGATGCTGACAAACCTTGGACCATGTTCTTCGATGGGTCATCATATGGCACCGTCGAAGGAGTCGGAGTAGTGTTTGAAGCCTAACAAGGCGAGTTACTCTCGTACTCGTTTAAACTGGATTTCTCGTGCAGTAATAACGTCGCCGAATATGAAGCATTAATCCTAGGGATCCGAATGGCAAAGGAACTTAACCTTGGAGGCGTGGAAGTCAAAGGTGATTCGAAACTCGTGACAAACCAAGTAAATGACGATTTTTACATTAAAGAACCGCACATAGCACCTTACTGGGCAGAGGCTCAAAGGTTAATGAACCAAACAGGGTCAACACTGGACCATACTGGCAGAGGCGGGAATAAACACGCGGACGCCTTAGCAACCTTAACAAGAAAAATGCAATTAAACGACAAAGAAGAGGGTGCGGTCATAATATGGAGAAAAGAACTACCCATCACATGGAAAAAAGATTTGGCATTCGAAGAAGCCGACGATTGGAGGTGAGTATATATTGAAGACCTCACCAGGATGGACGAAAATCGGGTAATGCCAACCCAAGCCTTGAAATAGTTTGTGATAATCCAAGGGGTGTTGTACTACAGGGCTGCCGGAGGATCACTTGCGAGATGTGTGAATAAAAGGGAGTCAGATAAATTACTTCAGGAACTCCACATGAAAACTTGTGGACAAACCGGCGCTGTTCATCTTTACCGAAAACTTCAGAGATTAGAAGTATACTGGCCGAGCATGTCCGCGCAGGCAGCAGGCCTCCAAGACAGTTGCGCCGACTGTCAATCTCCACCACAACCCGCGGAAGTTTGTACAGTCGAGGGAGTAGATTGGAGACAACCTTACATAGATTTTATCCAACACGGTAGGTCGCACGGTTAAAGGCAAGCGGCTCTGAAAATTCAGAAGAAATCCTTACGTTTCTTCGTACATGGCGGTATCCTCTACCGCAGAAGCTACAATGGAGATATATTGCGATGCCTGTCAGACCAAGAAGCAACAGAGGTAATGACGCGGTCACATGATGCCGAGCATCAGGGAATGCGGAAGATGTTCCTCCATCTTTAAGAAGGAGGATTTTACTGGCTGACCATGGAAAGCGACACCAAAAAACATGTCCGAAAATCCTTAAGTTTCCAAACGTATGGAAATCTGATCCAAGCGCCCCACACGCAGCTACACAACATAGTGACACCATGAACGTTTCATAGCTGGGGACTTGATCTTATAGGCCCGATCAACCCGACGTCGTCGAAGTGCCATAAATACATAATAACGTCCACCGAGTACGCATCAAAATGGGTAGAAGCAATACCTCTCAAAGACTACGCTGGAGCAACTGTGTCCGCATTCATCAAAGAACATATAATTTATAGGTTCGGCGCGCCCATGATAATTAGAGAAGGTAATGCCAAGTCTTTTGTGAACAAATATGTAATCGATCTGCTCCGCCAATACAACATAAGACTTCATACTTCGACCCCTTACTACCCAAAGGGAAATGGGCAAGCTGAGGCGACAAACAAGACGCTCATTCGAATCCTCATCAGAACAGTACATGATCACCATAGAGAGTGGCACGAACAGTTGCCATTAGCACTCTGGGCATACAGAATATCGAAGCGTAGCTCTACCGGAGTGTCACCCTATTCACTAGTCTACTGAGAAGACGCGATATTGCCGTCGGAGATAGGGATTCCATCGGCAAGAGTAGCAATGGCCATCCACAACACGCCGGATGAGATAAGTCTCTTTGCCCACCTAGATACAATAGAAGAATGGAGAACACGAGCGGAACGGTTCGCAGAGCTTACAGAAAGCGCGCAGCCAATTATTATAACCAGAGCGTGAGAGAGAGAACCTTCAAGGCAGACGACTTGGTATTAAAAATTGCCCCTCATGTACAAAGAAATGATAGCGCCGGCAAGTTTGCTGCAAACTGGGAAGGCCCGTTCAAAATAAGAAAAGTGGCAGAAAGCGGATACTATAAGCTTAGGCGCATGGATGTAACTAAGGTCAAAACACCCATCAACGGTAAATGGTTGAAAAAGTTTCACGCCAGAACCCCTCAATGTATAAATATTTGCTTCAAGAAATAAAAATAAGTTATCAAGAGTGGGATGAATCTACAAAAGGTCTCAGGTTAGCCAAAGGCGCCTGATCGACTGACAAATTTACAAAAGGTTTTAGGTTAGCCAAAGGCGCCTGATTGACCGACAAATCTACAAAAGGTCTCAGGTTAGCCAAAGGCGCCTGATAGACCGAAAAATCTACAAAAGGTCTCAGGTTAGCCAAAGGCGCCTGATTGACTGACAAATCTACAAAAGGTCTCAGGTTATCCAAAGGCGCCTGATCGACTGACAAATCTACAAAAGATCTCAGGTTAGACAAAGACGCCTGGTCGACTGACAAATCTACAAAAAGTCTCAGGTTAGCCAAAGGCACCTGATCGACTGACAAATGTACAAAAGATCTCGGGTTAGCCAAAGGCGCCTGATTGACTGACGAATCGACAAAAGGTTTCAGGTTAGCCAAAGACGCCTGATCGACTAACATCCAGAAGAGGGGGATAATACGCGTATTTCACTAACGCCCACCCCACCCGATACCCTCTAAATAAAAAGAAGGGGGAGTAGGCGCGTTTCACCAACGCCCACCCCACTCAATACCTATTCCATAAAAATAAAGGGGAGTAGGCGCTTTCACTAACGCCCACCCCACCTGATACCTATTGCATAAAAAGAAGGGGGAGTAGGCGCGTTTCACTGACGCCCACCCTACCTATTACCTATTCAATAAAGGAAGGAGGGCGCAGGCGCGTTTCACTAACATCCACCCCACCTGACACCCTTTCCATTAAAATAAAAGGGAAGTAGGCGCGTTTCTCCAATGCCCACCCCACACAATACCTATTCTATAAAAAGAAGGGTGGTGTAGGCGCGTTTCGCTAACGCCAACCCCACCCGATACCTATTGCATAAAAAGAAGGGGGAGTAGGCGCGTTTCACCGGTGCCCACCCCATCCATTACATATCCAATAAAAGAAGGGGGAAGCAGGTGCGTTTCACCAATGCCCACCCCACACAATACCTATTCCATAAAAAGAAGGGTGGAGTAGGCGCGTTTCACTAACGCCCACCCCACCCGATACCTATTGCATAAAAAGAAGGGGTAGGTGCGTTTTATCAACACCCACCCCACCCGTTACCTATTAAATAAAGGAAGAGGGGAGCTGTCACGTTTCACTAACGCCCACCCCACCTGACATCCTTTATATAAAAAGAAAAGGGGAGTAGGCGCGTTTCGCCAACGCCCACTCCACACAATACCTATTCCATAAAAAGAAGGAGGGAGTAGGCGCGTTTCACTAACGCCCACCCTACCCGATACCTATTGCATAAAAAGAAGTGGGAAGTAGGCGCTTTTCACCAACCCCCACCCCACTCGTTACCTATCCAATAAATAAAGGGGGAGTAGGCGCGTTTCACTAACACCCACCCCACCTGACACCCTTTCCATAAAAAGAAGGAGGGAGTAGGCGTGTTTCACTAACGCCCACCCTACCCGATACCTATTGCATAAAAAGAAGTGGGAAGTAGGCGCTTTTCACCAACGCCCACCCCACTCGTTACCTATCCAATAAAGAAAGGGGGAGTAGGCGCGTTTCACTAACACCCACCCCACCTGACACCCTTTCCATAAAAAGAAAAAGGGAGTAGGCGCATCTCACCAACGCCCACCCCACACAATACCTATTCCATAAAAAGAAGGGGGAGTAGGCGCGTTTCACTAACGCCCACCCCACCCGATACCTAATGCATAAAAAGTAGGAGGAGTAGGCGCGTTTCATCAACGCCCACCTCACCCAACACCCTTTCCATAAAAAGAGCGGGAAGTAGGCGCGTTATATTGAAGCATTTACCCTCTTTTATCAGTGGTATACGCATACCCCTCTCACAAAAGAGAGAGAGAGAGAAACGAGAGGAGGGAGTAAGCGCATTCAAAAAAGAGGGAAGAGGAAGAAAACAACACCCACAACTTAAAGAGCCAAAACTATTCATACTGATTCAGAACAAACATAAAAGGGAAACCAAGCGTCAAAACAAAAAAGACAACCCTGCAGAGGGACACACAACTTATTCAGCCATTAACGCCCGGCAACGAGCAATATTTGTATCCAAATCTTCCACCATCAAACGTCCGTCATCACACTGGGCAGTAGCCAAACGAAGATCCTGATCAGCTTCATGCACTAAATGATGGATGTCTTGAATAACTTCACCCTCAGCTCCGGTTTCACGAGCAAGCAAAAGAGTATCCTTGATAGGTGTCTAAAACACCTAATTTTATATCTAGTATTTATGCTTTCTTTGCTACTTTTCCTGTAAAATATGTATCTTATGTTTGTTTTTGAGTGTTTAGGTATTTTGGAGTCATTAGGAACAAAAAGAAGTTTCACACTCGAAAGTTGGATTTCTTCTTATCGCGTTGAAGAAAGTGAAAAGGCTAAACCACCAGGTAAGAATGAGATCACTACAACGTCATTCGAGGAAGTTATGAGCAAAAGGATCGATAGAGCTTGTTAATTCCCTAGAACTGACCGGCTAATTGGTAACTGGGTGATTCTTATCTGGATGCTTGGGCGTGTATATCAATTTATATTATTACCTTTCCCCGACTCGAGAAGTGTGTTCTTCTTATTATTATTCTGTCTGGAACCGAGAGATAAAGGGCTGTTGTTGGTGGTGATAATAAACTCAGGAGAGGTCGAGAAGCTGAGCCACTGCTGCTGAAATTGAGAGAATCGGTGAGATGAGACGATGAAGAAATCAGTCGATTAACTCAGGTTTCATCTGGTGAATGAGTAGAAGAGATGGTGGTGTCTCAGATCGAGAAATTAGGGTTTTATGAGTAGAATGGGTAATCTCAGATTTGAGATTTAAAGAGTAGTTGAGAGTCTGATGAAGTTTAGAAGAATGGGTTTATGCTAATTCGTGCTACAACATCTTTGAGAACGAGATTACAAGGGAGTTTATTGCTGCAATTGGAGGTTGATATGTTGCTGCTGTAAGACAGTAACTGCCATGGATTAATAGGTTCTGGTGAAGTAATCAGAGATGGGTTCATGTTGCAGGTGAATCATGATAAGAAGATATGGAACTGGTGGATGTTTACAAAGGCTTCTGAGAAGCAGCAGATGAATTGAAGCTGGAGTTGCAGATTAATGCTAATGGAAATGGAGGATATGTGCACTGAAATGGCAGTCTCTGGTGATGAATCTCAAGTGGAAGCTGTTGTTGGTGAAATTGTAGAAGCTACAGATGGAGTGTGGTATGATATTGGCAATGAAGACAACAAACAAATGAGATGGTTGTCTGCAGGATTGGGAAGTATGGCTTATGGTGCTATAAGGCAGATGAGTGCAGTTGCAGTGAGATGATGGTGCAGTTTTATACTTGAGAAGCAGAGAATGGAACAAGTCAGGGAAGCTGGAATTACATTGCAGCTGTAATTGGAGATGGACTTAGTGATATAAGGAGGTGCAGAACAACGGTTTGCTTATGGAGATGGTGAATGCAGGAGCAGACAACAGTGCTGGTTGAACTGAATTGGAATGAATGGATCAGGTGGAGTTCGAGTCTCTGGTGCTGAAATGGAAATGACGTCAATAAGCTGAAATGAAGTGCACCTGGAGTTGTTGGCTTGGTTATGCTTATAATGGCAGGATATGGATATGGAGGTGCACTTACTGATCGCAGAAGCAATGTCCCATAATTCAGTTTGTAGTTTTTCTTGAAGGGGGAGAGATGCTTGTTTGTTGGTATTGCAGCTGCAGTTCAAGTGTGGTTTATGGCTCAGGTTGAGATGTGTGTTTGTGACAGGAAATTGCAGGTGGTGCTGTTGTTGCAGCAATGGCTAGGCAGTTTCTGGTTGGTTATTAGAGTTGAACTGTGGTGATCTCAGAGGGTTCAAGAAGGCTACAGGTTGATGCGCTGAATTGGTGGCTTACTGATGTGGATTGACTCAGGAAGGAGAATGTAGATAGGTGGAGCTGCAATGTGCTGGAGGAACTGAATTGCAAAGGTGCAGTTGGTGCAAGATAGTTATGAAGTTGTGGTTGCAGTGATTATTGAAGCTGCAGAATGGATGTGGTTGGTGATAAAGACATGGAATGAAGAAATGTGTATGTTGATTGCGATACAGGGAAGGAGAAAGTTTTGATCGACTAATACTGGTGGTGGTAAAGCTGAATTAGCATGTCAGTTCTAGGTGACTGACATGCTCAAGTAAATTTTATCAGTCAAGAGGAGCTGAAATTGGTGGAAGAGTGTTACTCCCCTGATGTGATGTTTGCTGTGGATGAAATTCAAGGGTTTGAGGAAGTGGTGCTGCTGTGATGCCTGCCATGAAACTAGTGTTTACAACAGAGCTGGATGGGTTATGCTGTGGTCCTGTGGCAACAGTGAATGGAAGATAAGCTGCAGTTGGAGATGAATTACAGCTAGTGAGTTAGTTAGTGATGAGCATTTGAAGCCTTGGTGGGGACAAACTGGGTACAAGGTTGTATGCGAAGGGACTGAAATTGGTGATCTTGGTGTGGAGATAAGTTGCAGCTAGAAACTCAAAATAAGAGCAGGTGTTGCTGTGGAGCTGAAATGTTGAATCTCTTTTAGATGTATGCTAGGAAATGCTTGCAGGGGAGATGGCCGGCAGTTGGAGGAATCAGGAAGTAATTGAACAAGAGGATACACTGTCAGTTCTACAAGACTGACAAGCTTAACAAGATAATGGGCTTATGGGCTTTGTAAGGCCTGAACAGTAGTGGTGCGTATGGGAATGTGATATGGGTGGGATTTGGAAAACTTAGTTTTGGGGGTATAAAAGAAAACGCTTCTCTCCGTTAAAAGATATATCTTCTTCTACCTTTTGTTTCTAGAGTTTACAACATGATAGAACTTCTTTTTTTCCTTGTTATGAATTCCATTAAAACGAGTAGTTAATTTTATTATTGGTTATGGATTAGTTGGATTTTACAAAGCATGTTTCTTGTTCAATAAATTAGTTTTGTCTCATTTTATCGATTATGATTCATTAGAAATATCGCCATGTATGATTGATTGTTAGTTTTGTCAAGTTGCAAATTGGTAGAACTTGTAATCACATCTATTGCTAGTTTAAGGTTTATTATACGTAAACGTGATGTAGCATAATTATGAATATTGCTTGTAGTGATACATCCTAGTAGTCATAATTGAGTCATAACCTTTGTTAAATCGGGTTAGTGCTTTTACACGTCCGATTGCTTTGATTGGCCTGATTTCATAGAACTTAGTGCATGTAGGGAATTAAACTTGATTAGTGCTTTTACACGTTAGGTTGTTCTCTTAGGTACAATTCATATTCGCATATTTTAATGTTTTGTTGATGACAAGAGGAAATTAACGGGATATTCTTGCGATCAAGGTATCCTAGGGCCTTTGATAATGAGAGATTAAATATCAATTCTAGTTATTATGACAAGAGCATGTTAGTGAATGAAAACGAAATCATTAACCAATACTTTCACGTATTTGAATTGTGTGCTTTATTTCTTGTTTTGCTTTTATTTTATTTTAGTTTATTAAAAATCAGAAAAATCCCCCCTTATTCTATATAGGAATCCGAAACAACTTGACAACCTACATCTCTATGTGGGAACGATCCTTTCTTGCCCTTTCTTCATTATATATTTTGAGTAGTAAGAAAGTGTAATTATTTTTGACGCCTACGACAGCGATCAATCTTCATGGCCATCGTACTCTTTACGAGCTTTATCCTGACGAATTAACGGAAGCGTCCACAACAAACCCGCTTCTTCTTTTAAGACCAATAAGCGCTCCAACTCATCCTCAAGATAGGGGTGAGGTACGAGCGTAGATGCAACCTCCAAGGTCAGTGTATGCCCAAGGAGCGGTAAGACTATCTGATAGGAAATTCAGAGATAGAAATCGGAAATGGCGCGATCTATAGTAGCCATCAACATCACAGAATCTGCGAATAATTGATTTGCCGCGTCATGAGCGGTAGTAGCCTCGTCCAACGCTCGTTGGATCTCTAATGGCACGCGACCTGATGGTTCAGCTTGCCGAGCAGTATGGTACGCCTCATGTGGTAACCTAAAGTTCTCGCGCTTGGAATTTCTATTTATCTTCCTCTGCTTTCGAAGTTCCTCGATTTAGGACTTTACAAGCAGAAGTCGCTTCAATTCACAACGTCTGAATCTCGCCGAAACCAACATGAGCGCCAAAGATAACACATATCCGTGAAGAGAGTTGGCCATGCAGGCAATATGATTGACCAAGAGAAGGAGAAAATGAAATTAAAAAGAAACTACTAAGCATACTAGGAAGAAGAACTGTATTTAAAAGTAAAGAGCGTGATTCTCGATGCATCTACCGTCCATACCCCTCCTTTTTTTTCGTTACACGTGGAGATACGTGTCGATTCACACTTGCAATGAAGTACAGGAGTCGATGCTTCCCAGGAAACTCTGGGGTACCTCCTAGAGGGAAGAAAAACTTGAAACGAGTCCTGGGGACTCAGAGATCAAAGACCGGCAGGGCAATATCCACGACACAAAAAGGGAAGGGAAAGTAGCAACAAAGAACAGAAGCATAAAAACGAGTAATAAATAAGACTAACATCAAAGAGAAATCCACAAGAGACAGAGTTTCAAAGCAAGTGCACGAAAAAAAAGAAGCTAGCAAAATAAGCCGCCCCAAAACGACACGAAACATTAACCGACTATCAGCTCGCGACAACGGGTAATGTCCATATCCACGGCTTCCGCCATTAAACGCTCCTCATCACAATGAATGACGACTTGAGATAATTCCCAGTTAGCCTCTCTTATCAACCTGCGGATATCCCGCATAACTTTGCCCTTACCTCTCGTATTACGAGCGAGCGCAAGAGTGCCTTAATGTTCATCACACTCCCTACGTGCTTTGTCTAAGTGAGTCCTCCTGAGAACCCACAACGCCTCCACCTATGCTCTTAACGCTAGTAAACGCGCGAGCTTATCTTTGGGATGCAACAAGTTTACGAGCGCTGAGACAACCGCTAAGGACAGAGTGTACCCCGAGAGCCGCAGAGTTACTTGGTCAGGGGTACACGAACAACAATCAGCGATGGCATGATCTATAGTTGCTTTCATTAGTGAGGACTCTGTGAGAAGCGAATTAGTATCGTACCGAGCTGTGACGGCGTCGTTTAAAGCGTGCTGAATGGTAGATGTCATGTGTCCGACCCTCTGAGCCGCCTGATGCACTTCATGATGTTCCGCGAACTGGGCACGCATGGAGTCCCTTTTTGCCAATCAGTGTTCGGGAAGAGCCTCAACTTCGACCTTCACTAACAACAGGCGCTCCAGTTCCGCCTCCTTGAACATTAAGACCAGTGCAGGGATAGACGCTAAGGTTCAAACTTACCCACGAAGGGAATGAGCCATTCAAGTAAAGTATCCTACAGGTAGAAGCAAAAATGGAAAACGAGGTGTTTGGGGTAGACGATCGAATAAGAGGAACAATATCTATATATAGAGGAAGTGTCATCATAAATGACATAACGACCGTCCCGCTGCTTACAACATGTGGTGATCGAGAATGAAGGATGATTGACTATCGGGTCATTTAACAATTGACCCAATAGTCAGGGACTGATGTTGATACATGAAAATATTACTCTTTAGCTGAGCTAGTGTGCCCCTAAAAGGGAGGCAAGCCCAACATGAGACATGGGGACTAAAGCCCAAGCCCACTAAGAAAGTGTCTATTAGATGGAAAGGACAAGGGAGGAATTAATAGGAAAGAATGAGGTTTTATTAGAGAAGGAATGCGATTAGTAGTAATTAAAGAAGTTTAGGACACATGGCATGATGTCATAAAATGAAGGGGTTTTTGTAAAGTCTATATGAAGAAGGACAAGGTACAATGGAAAGACAACTCTCTCTCTTAATATTCTTGGTAAAGTGAGGTCATTTGGCTAGCTAGGACGGGTGGAACCTCAATCCTAAATTCGCCCCTCAACAAGCTGCAGCTTCAACCGCAACCCTGGCGTATGACATCCTAGTTTTCAATGTTGTTGGAGTATCGGTCATGATTGGAGTACCCACAATACTAGCAATCCTAGATAACCCTAATTCATTCCAAAGATAAAGAGGAACCTGCCTGAGGTTCATCCATACCGGAACTGAGGTAGTATCATCGATGTTTTGCTCTAGAGTAATGGACCAAAGACGAATCGGAAAGAGTTTCTTAGATATGAAAACAGAACCCAATTCTAGCACCTTAATCCTGTCTTTTTCGTGAGCAAATTTGAACAAAAAAGCTTGTTTTCCATGAATAGTCATGGAGAAATCACCTTTCAAATTCCACTAAGATATTAAGCTTTCTTTAACAAAAGGGAATTGAAGTTTCTTTCCCACAAAATAACCTACTACATAAGATTCACAATCAAAAAAGTGAGATTTGAGTTCACCTGAATTGAAAACAGCAATAGAAACTCCATCAATTTCCTTAGCTTCGTCAAAAGAAAGCTTGGTTGATGAGATTGTTTGAAGATTATTGTTACCAAAACAACCAACATAGCTTAAAACTGTCTGAGATTGACTCAAATTCGAAATTGATTTTGGATCTAGGTTAAATTAGGTTTAGGGTTTCTAATACCCCAAAAGATGAAAAATCCTCAAACCCAATGTTTGCTGCTGACAAACCAGCAGGATTGGAAGATTCTGCAATCAAGTTAGGGGTTGAAAGACGCTTCATGGCTTCTAGCCATGTAAAACGCAGAAGAGGAAAAAACGCATCTAGTTCTCTTGACACGTCATCGATGAGAGCACAAAACTCCGGCAATAACCCTCTTGAATCCCCATTGCACACAACATTCCAAGCCACATAAAACTGCGGTAACTTCAATTACAAAATTAGTAGTAACACCTAGACCAATGCTCAGCACTCCAGTCACTCTACAGTCTGGACTTCTTGCTAGCTACATTACCAAACCCTGAAAACATTGATTGATAGTGATGCTTGAAAAAAGGTTAATTAATTTATGGTCGTCACCAACGTTTTTATGTTCTTGTATTTAATGTTGTCCTTAGTGCTTACTTTGATTCATGCATGAGATGTGGTTGAGATTGACAACTTACCTTACCTACAGCAGCAGATGAAGGGGACATCGTGGTGTCGAACCTTACCTACAACCAAAATAATAAAACACATCATTGTTCCCGACTTACCTAACTATGTTTGATTGAGCAATATTACGTTTACTTTGAGTCTAAAGAGGACTTTCTCTTAAGAGAAGATCATCGCAACGTGTATTCCAACAACTTCAGCTCCACCAACAACCAAGGCTGGTTGTTTGACAGTAATGACCAGCATATACATCAAAATATTTACATTTCCTTAGTGGGTGACATGCAAACTACCGCTGATTGACGATCCGGACGTGTAATTAGATTTCGTCGCATACTACTTGGGTTCTACCATCTAGTATATATAGCGTTAAGGGATGTGGTTCCCGGTTCGGTATGTTCTTATTTCCTAAAACTAGACCGAATCTGAATCTGACTCAGCGAAAATAACATTTGGACTAAAGATAAAAAAACATCACTAATTTTATCAAAAAACTTGATAACAGGGTATCTTTTATCCACACCATAGTAATTTTGTGAGGATGCTTATCGACCGAATGCAAGATAAAAGGATACTAATGATGGCTTCAAATGGCTTAGTAGTTTCCTGATGGCAATATACTATTAAGCTTAGGATATGTATAATAAATAATACTATAGAAAAGCATAAGGTTGGTGGGAATGTATGTCAACTCTTGTATTATTTTAGTGAGATTAATGATGTTTGCTGAATATGGGTTCTTAAATCATTGATTCAACTACCCAATAAATTTCTATAAACTTGATGATGGCATTTAGAACCCAGATTTTGAAAACTTAAAACTGAGCTTTGTTGGTCAGTTTTAAGAGTTACTAACATGGATGAACACCGTGTTAGCAGATCAGCTAATTACGTACCTGACACAGAAAAAGATAGCAGGTCACTGAAGAGAGATGATCAACAAGAACTTGCGCATACTGATGGGAAAGAGGAGGAAGTTATTGGAACTGTTCCATTTTTCAAACTATTTCGTTTTGCTGATTTTAAAGATAAAGTGTTGATGGCCGTGGGAACAATTGGAGCTTGCGCAAATGGAGCGACAACGCCTATCATGACTATTCTTCTTGGTAAAATGATAAACTCTTTCGGAAATACTGAAGGTACTGATCAAGTGGTAAAACAGGTTTCTAAGGTAAGCAACATACATCTGCCACATTAGTTTTCTAGTTACCAACAAACTTGATTTATGTTTTTCATCCTGAATTCTAACTTGAGGTACAGCTCGGAATAGCAAAATTAAGTCATTTTGCCCATGGATATACGCATATGTGTTTAATTGTCCAACTCTGTCATATTGATATGTTCAGGTAGCACTGCAATTCACCTATTTGGCTGTGTTAGGCCTAGTGGCTTCATCCCTCCGTAAGTTTTTTTTTTTTTTTTGCGTCATTATAATCTACAATTAATAGTAGGAAAGTTTGTGCAATCTTCATGTTGTCACTGCATGTCTTACAGCTTGAGATCATTTCGAACTATGTCTTTTAATCCCAAGAAAAACTATTATTTGTATTGTCAGAGGTGGGTTGTTGGATGGTCACTGGGGAGAGACAAGCGGCACGCATACGAAGTATTTACTTGAAAACCATACTGAGGCAAGATATTGCTTTCTTTGATAATGAAACAACCACAGGAGAAGTCATAGGAAGGATGTCAGGTGATACTGTTCTCATTCAAGAAGCTATGGGCGAGAAGGTATGTATAATTCATTTGTTAAGCGATGCAAAACTCGAAACTTCAATCCACACACACACACCATAAAGTGTGCAAGTTCAGTGGTCAACTCTTAACACCTTTTTATTTCAAAGGTTGGCAAATTTGTCGAGCAGTTGGCGACGTTTGTTGGAGGTTTTATAGTTGCATTCGTCAAAGGCTGGCTTCTAACGCTTGTCATGTTAACCACAATCCCCCCTCTTGTAATCACCGGTGCAGCCATGTCCATTGTAATTGCCAAAATGGCATCTCGTGGACAAACAGCTTATTCCCAAGCAGGAATTGTTGTTGAACAAACGCTCGGTGCAATACGAACAGTAAGTAGTAATAAATTCTATCTCTTGTCAACAGACAAACTGTGAAATGCTAAATTCAAACATATAACTTACTGATGGGCTAATGCTTGATTGTTACCTCTGCTACTGAAAATACTAGCTTAACAATAGCTGACATTACTCTTATATAGGTCGCAGCATTTACCGGGGAGAAGCTAGCAATAGCCAAATACAATAAGTCGCTAGAAATTGCTTACAAGGCTGGTGTTCAACAGGGCTTATTTTCTGGTTTAGGTTTTGGTTCAATTACTTTCATTTCATTTTGTTCCTATGCGCTAGCCATATGGTACGGTTCGAAACTGATAATAGACAAAGGATATACCGGAGGAGATATCATTAATGTTATCGTTGCTGTGTTAACTGGCTCCATGTAAGCGCTTGTATTTATCTTTCATATAGCTTGATTTGTTAGCCACTCAGCTACTGTTAATCTGCTTTACTCTTACAAGTTCTCCGTTATAATGCAGGGCACTGGGGCAGGCAGCTCCATTTTTGGGTGCATTTGCTGCGGGAAAAGCAGCAGCCTACAAGATGTTTGAGGCAATTAATAGAAAGCCGGAGATTGATGCGTATGATACTTCCAAGGGGAGAACATTAGATGACATTGACGGGGATATCGAGTTAAAAGATGTTTGCTTTACTTATCCTGCAAGACCAGATGAACAAATATTTAACGGATTTTGTCTACGCATACCAAGTGGCACCACCACTGCTATAGTTGGACAAAGTGGAAGTGGAAAGTCGACTGTCATTAGTTTAATAGAAAGATTTTATGATCCACAAGCTGGTGAAATTCTAATCGATGGTATAAATATCAAAGAGTTACAGTTGAGATGGCTCCGGGAGAAAATTGGACTTGTCAGCCAAGAACCTGTTCTATTCACTTCTAGTATAAAGGATAATATTGCCTATGGAAAGGATGGGGCAACTCTTGAAGAAATCAAAGACGCATCTGGGCTAGCTAACGCTGCCAAGTTTATCGATAAACTACCAGAGGTTGTTTTTTGGTTTCTTTAACTTCCAAATTACCATTTGTTCGTACACGTATTCTAAACTAACTTCTATGATGAATGTGTTTATCAGGGTCTAGACACTATGGTCGGCGAGAATGGAACCCAACTGTCTGGTGGGCAAAAACAGAGAATTGCCATAGCTAGAGCAATTTTAAAAAATCCACGAATTCTACTTCTGGATGAAGCTACAAGTGCACTTGATGCAGAGTCTGAAAGGATTGTGCAAGAGGCACTTGATAGGGTGATGATCAATCGAACAACGGTCATAGTTGCCCATCGGTTGAGCACCATAAGGAATGCTGATATGATTGCTGTCATTCAGACAGGAAAGATCATCGAAAAAGGTTTGTGCCAGTGAAAAAAAAATACTCGGGCATTCTAGCTTCTTTAGTGAGATAACAAGAGGTTTATTTATACGTTGCTACATTTTCTTTCACCAGGTTCACACACTGAGCTTCTGGAAGACCCAGAAGGAGCATACTCTCAGCTCATACGATTGCAAGAAGCAAATGGAGAATCAGCGAATGGTAATGAGAAGTCAGAACTTGGGGGTCAGCTTAGCAGGAATCCTAGTAGACAGTCTGAATATTCGCATCAACTTAGCAGGAACGCTAGCAGACAATCAGAATTGTCGCGTCAGCTTAGCAGGAATCCTAGTAGACGCATGTCACTTGGAAAATTGTTAAGTCGTGCATCATCTACGCGTGGAAATAGTGGTCACCACTCTTTCTCCATTGAATTTGGATTTCCTTCGAGAAGAAATTTTGGCGATGTTGCCTCGGAATACAATAACGATGATAACGTACCACCTGCCAAGCAGTACAAAGATGTCCCAATCAGTCGTCTTGCATCCCTCAACAAGCCAGAGATTCCTGTTTTGCTACTAGGGATTATAGTTGCGGGATTAAATGGAGTAATATTTCCCGCTTTCGCTCTAATGCTTTCCAGTGTAATCAAGACATTCTTTGAACCTCCAGCTCAGCTCAAAAAAGATTCAAGTTTCTGGGCATTGGTATGTATAGCCTTAGGCGCCGGATCCTTAATTTTATCACCGGCGAAAACATATTTGTTTGCCGTGGCAGGATGCAAGTTAATAAACCGTATACGCTCCCTGTGCTTTGAAAAGGCTGTTCATATGGATATTGATTGGTTTGATGAGCCAGAACACTCTAGTGGTGCTATTGGTGCCAGGCTTTCTGCAGATGCAGCAAGTGTTCGCAGTCTTGTTGGAGATTCACTTGCAATGCTTGTTGAGAGCATAGCAATCGTTATTGCTGGTCTGGGCATTGCTTTCCAAGCGAACTGGAAGCTGTCCTTAATTATCCTTGTGTTGATACCTTTAATTGGACTGAATGGATGGGCTCAAATGAAGTTCCTGAAAGGATTTAGTTCAGACGCGAAGGTTTGTCTTTGATCTATTTGTAACTTTCATGAAAAACAAAGCCTAAGATAAAGTTCATTTGTGGTCTAACATCCATAATTTCATGGGTATATATTGCAGAAGAAGTATGAAGAAGCAAGCCAAGTTGCTAATGACGCAGTTGGGAGTATAAGAACTGTAGCATCATTTGGTGCGGAAGAGAAGGTTATGAAATTGTACGAAAGCAAGTGCGAAGGACCAGAAAAGGCAGGTGTACGTAAAGGGATCGTTAGTGGAATAGGTTTCGGGATTACGAATTTCTTGATGTTTTCTGTCTATGCGCTTAGTTTTTACATTGGAGGAAGACTAGTTCAGGCAGGCCAAGCAACATTCGCACAGGTTTTCCGGGTATGTGTTTCTTTTTACTTTAAGTCTTACTGTAATGTCGTGAGTACATTTCACAAAGGTGGTTCCTTGTTCTTATGATTTCCATGTTGTTATCAGGTTTTCTTCGCTCTGATATTTACTGCAGTTGGTGTGTCTGGTTCAAGCTCCACGGTAGCAGACACTGGCAAAGCCAAGATTTCAGCTGCATCCGTATTTGCAATTCTTGACCATGAAACTAATGTAGACTTAAGCAATGACTCCGGAACCACATTAGAAGATGTAAGAGGTAAAATCGAGTTCCGACATGTTAGTTTTAAGTACCCAACAAGGCCAGATGTTCAAATATTCCGGGACTTTTGCTTGTCCATTCAATCTGGAAAGGTATAAACTCCTATTATATATATGCACATTGTGTACTATAACTACTTCGAACATTTTCTCCTGTATATACATGGTTCTTTAGCTCTAATGATGGTTCGTCTTATGTATCAGACGGTAGCTCTGGTTGGAGAGAGTGGAAGCGGTAAATCAACTGTAATATCATTGTTGCAACGATTTTACAATCCTGATTCAGGACATATTACATTGGACGGGGTCGAAATTGAGAAGTTTCGGGTCAGATGGCTGAGGCGACAAATGGGTTTGGTAAGTCAAGAACCCATTTTATTCAACGAAACAATTCGCGCCAATATTGCTTATGGAAAGGAAGGTAAAGCGACAGAGATGGAAATTATAGCAGCAGCAGAGCAGGCAAATGCTCACAATTTTATTAGTGGCCTACAACAGGTTAGAACTTCAACACCCACTAAAAGCTCTATAGATGTGAGGTTAATACTTGTCCTTTTCTATTTGTGAAGGGGTATGATACAATGGTAGGCGAACGAGGAGTACAATTGTCAGGTGGGCAAAAGCAACGAGTGGCGATAGCACGTGCCATTGTCAAAGCACCAAAGATTTTGCTATTAGACGAGGCGACAAGTGCACTTGATGCAGAATCGGAACACTTAGTTCAAGATGCATTAGACCGAATCATGGTGAACAGGACGACGGTTGTGGTTGCACACAGGTTAACCACAATTAAGAATGCTGATGTTATAGCGGTTGTCAGAAATGGGGTTATCGCCGAGAAAGGAGATCATGACACATTAATGAAAATTAAGAATGGAGCATATGCATCTCTTGTAGCACTTCACATGAGTGCTTCGTAATATTGAACTTCTTACAGCAATAATTTATTTCGTAAAGTTATTTTTATTATTATATCTGTTTGTCTGTTCTTTCATTATTCTTCCGATTAAGTCATTGTGTAGTTTGGATATGTAAATTATGGCTTTGTACTGTTATAATTGATGATAATATGTACTGATCAATTGACGCGGATCGTTATCTCAATCCTAGTTAGTAAGTTAGCCAATAGTTAGCGAATTATTCGTGAATTATCCGAACACGCACTAGTACACGCATTTTTACAACCCGGATCATTTTTGCGATTTTTTTAGCATTTTTGAATTGTTCGCAAACTATACAAATTCACGAATTATTTGCCGCATTAATCCGGCCATTATTTCAAATACTTAATTGTTTGTTGGTGATTATGTTCTACAATTTTTGCATACACCATTTAGATCATGGTTTTTCATACAATATACAATGGAAAATCATAAATAATACGGAAAATGGGTCATTTGTCCAAATATTTTTAAAACATGGTTCAAATGGACTAGTAAAAATTAGTATGGGTGAAATGGACAAATTTTTTTTAGCAAGGATGAAACTGGATTCATCTTGGCTTAAACTTAAAATATAGCAAGGATGAAACTGGATGCATCCTGTGTAAATTAAAAAATAAGAAAAAGTATTTGAAAATTGGCAGGATGAAACTGTTTACATCCTGACTATTTTTACATTTTTGTCCATTTAAACAGTATCAAAATCTAAGTGTCTTTTTCACCCAGGAATTATTGATTTTGGTCTTTTTAACCAATTTTGTGTAAATAATAACACTCAAATGATTTTTAATACATGGTAATACTAAAGATATATTTTTATAGTAAAATATCTGCCGAATTTTACGTGCCGAATTGAGATAGGTTAAACGCATTAAACACGAATATACGCATTTCCATATTTTTCCCGAATCATGAATTATTGACCGCATATTTGACCGAACTAATATTTTGTCCAGCCGATTAATGAGCGTATTTTTTTACCGATCCGAATTTTTGTCGCTCGTCGAATTGCTAATTAGGATCCCAATGAGCTTTGTTGACATCACAACTGAAAGAAACATCCTTAAAAACCATCCAAATGGGTTGGCTAACTTAAGAACAATGAATATGTCCCCCATTCTCATTAGAAAAAAAAAGAAAGAGAGCGGACATCCCATTAGATTTGCATACCGACTTGGGATGAAAATTGACTTCGAAGATTAAGTTATTTCCCACCCCACCCCACCCCACCCCACCCCACCCCACCCCACTCTTTTAGTTTTGGATTATTACTTCTTTTGTCTTTATTACCAAGCAGCAAAATGATTTGTCACTCCACCTAGTGTGGTTGTAAGTGATTGTGTTTACTAATGATATCATTTAGGTGGACTAGATTAAAATAAGTAAAACAAATGAGTAGACGTGAACAAAATTTTCGCTAAAATAATTAGTCTGTTGCATGTTTGTTTCTCAATAAGTAGTTCCACATAAAGTTAACTTTGTTGCTCTATAAATTATTACTCGTATGTGATTGTGTGTACCAACATTATGAAAGGTCCGTTGCCTAAAATAGAAAGCCCGTTGCCTAAAATGTTTTCAAAATGTTCCCCCATCACCAGAAGGCACTATCACTCTCATCCATAGCCATATCAAGTCTCTCAATATCAGTCCTTCGAACTACACCCATAATCGGAAACCCAACACCGACCAACTCAACCAAACTATTGTCAGCACCCCCCAAGCACAAAGAAATCATGATATGCTACAACACTTGGATTAATAACTTAGCCACTACACGTGTCACAATTGTTATTACAGATGAAGGAGGACAAATCTATAGACAGAGACAATTCAACTGTGTAGTAGACACCTTGGAGAAGAGCAACATGTTGGCTGCAACCGAGGCTCTTAAATGGTGGAAACACTTGATTTTTACATATATAAATAGCCTGGCAAAGTTGGGGCCTATGCCATTTAATTGGGGCCTATGGATTTTTTCATCCACCTCATAGAGAATGATAAGATTGATGAAACTACCATTTTATCCTCTATGAAATTATAATACTACTAATTTATCCTCACTAAATCCTAATAACAAAAAGAAAAAAAAAACTAAATCAAATCAAAATCATTTTTATTTCCATTTCCATCAAAATTAAGAATTCAAAATCAAACGAAAAAATTATCGATAATCACCAAATTCACTAAAATAGGTAATTTTTCGTTTTAACTCGAATCAGGTACTTTTCTATTAACCCAATCCCCTAAAATAGGTTTCAATAACATGTGATCACTCAAACAATCCAACTTTTTTAAATCAAAGTTTTTTGGTTTATAACAATCAGTCTACGTCAATGCACTTGTAAATCGATTTCATTTAGAAACGGTTGTTGTTTATGCCCACAAAGACCGATTGTCCTGGATGGGCATTCTGGTTGGAGGAAATTGAACCAGAATTAGTTTACGTTAAAGCCCACGTAGCCCGATTCTGGTATGGAAGAGATAATTATTTTTCTGTGTTTTTTTTTCTTAGAATCGTATTACCTGAGCATTTTTATAAACCGATTCCTGTTGTGCAATATCATGAATCGGTTTTTATATATGTATCGTGTAAAACGATTCTGGTTAACCCATTTTTTTCCAGTTAATACTCAATCATGAAAATGAGTATGAAAATAGATTTTACCCAATTTGGAAACGAGTATAACTTTATACTCGAATTGAAAACGAGTATAACTTTATACTGGAATTGAAAACGAGTACAACTTCTTAAACGATCTGAAATTGAGTATGAAGTCATACTCATTCTTAAGTCGGGTATAGAATGAATTTTAATTTTATTTGATGTTTAACAACAAATAATTCACAGATAAAAAAAGAAAAAATTTACCCACAACCGGTTTACGTTCATGCCTACGAGAGTATGACCCGTGCCGTAACGGCCCGGGTTGTTTTTTGTTGTCAAAATGAATGGCGGTTGAGCATAATGATGGTGCACTACAGTCTATATGCAATACTGGTAAAGTCTCTTGATAATATATCTTCTGAAAAAAGCTCACCTAAAACCGCAAGTATCCAACTTAGTAAAAGATGAAAATTGCATCAACAGTATCTTAGATACAAATGAAGGATAAAATCCCCTCCATTAACAAATCTATAAGAAATGTGCTTTTAAACTTACAAACTATCCATTGAGAATGAGATTTCATATCTGGAGGTATCAGGTATGTAATATGTATGCTCTAAAGAGTACGCAAATACTACAAATGATGAGAATCAACACTCCATGGTGTGAACTGTTCCCGCCAGCTCACAAACTTCTTGCTCCATAAAGATATCGATCAAGAATAGAGGGTCCAGAAGATATAATAATATACGCCCTAAATTAAAATGACATTGATCATACACGTTCATTACATTTTGAAGTATTACAGTTGCCATTTTATTTCGTTGTATAAAGAAAAACGAATTAAATTTTTTTTCACAACGCAAAGAAAGATTTTCAAATCAAAGACACTATTTTTTTTTAATACGAAAAGAGGAATTTTATTTCATTCATATAAGAATGGATAATAGAGTTTCATCTGAAGCTAATGCCTCATTTATCCAGGAAGGCATAGTATGTTGCCACTCCTGTTTCCGTGGAAAGTTAATTGCTTTTTTCGCAATAGAATCCACTACATTATTGCCTTCACGATGGATAAAACTACATTTCCATGTGTTAAAAAGAACTAAGTAAAAATATGATATCCTGAATGATAGAAGCATTGGTCCATTTGATAGCTCCTTGATTCCCATTTATCGCATTCACCACTCTCTGACTGTCTCCCTCCAAGTGTAGATTCTGAAAACCTTTTTCTTTTGCCCACATCACAGCTGCAAGTGCCGCCAATGCTTCCGCTTGCTCTGGATTCATTGCTGTAGTGCGGTTTCCACAAGCTCCATTGCTTGTACCTGCAAAGTCACAACTTATTAGTCCTATGCCTTTCAACTTATTAAATTTGCAAAAAGCTGCATCAAAGTTAACTTTGATGTTGTTAATTTCAGGTTTATTCCATTTCTTTTGCTGCACTGGAGACACATTGTCTCTTTTGTTTATAACTTGGAGTCCCTGAACTCTTTGCCAATCTGCAATATGTGTCTTAATACCTGTACCAACAGAGGCAGTGTTAATCTGTTCATTATCAAAAATAACACCACATCTTAGTTCCCATATGTGCCACATTGTAAAACATATGCATTGAAATTGGCTAGTGTTTTAGGTCTATTTTGTGGGTACTTATCAAACCAGAGTTTCATCCAATCATGTATATTCTTACCCTGAATCAAATGCACACAATTCACATCAATGATAGATAGAACAGAAATAAAAACACTGCAATTTAGAAAGAGGTGCTGACTAGTTTCCCTATGAGCATTGCAAAGAGGGCAAGTATCTTGGGTGTGAGAAGTGAATCTAGAAGTTCTGTCCCTAGTTGGAAGGCACTGTTGAAGGAACTTCCATATAAAATGTTGAACTTTGATAGGCAAATTAGATTTCCAAATTGATTTCCAATCTATGATATCACTATTAGCTGGTTTATCTTGAGTGGAATCTAAAATGGCTCTGTAGAAATATCGTGAGGTGTTTTCCCTTTCCTCATAGGCGGTGTATACGACGTGGCGGTCTTGTATTCAAGCACCTGAAAATGAAATATAGGCATCAAGTGATGCGCAAATAACTGTGCATCACTCTCTAAACTACTTTTAGGGAGGTTATGAAATACTACATTGTTCAAGCTGTAAAAATTTGAAGAAGCAGCTTGAACATATACGATCAGATAGTAAATTGATCAATAATGACTTATCACAAAATTATTAGAATACTTCTATCATGTAGTCTGTGCGAGTGCAATTTTAAAGTGATAATTGCATCAAGATCTGATGCAATATAATTTGATCGGTTTTAGTTACCACTTACGACCTCAAACCAAGAAGTTTTTCACATATTTGAACCAAAACAAACAAAGTAGATAACAACATGGTAAAAACAACCACACAAATTAAATGAACAACTTTGTTTTAGATAAAGTGGACACCTGCACAATCTCTAGTTTCTATATTTCTCACTAAGCCTAATAATAATGATGCGTGCATTTCATAGAAATTTGAGAAATTCATTCGTACTGAATACTATGCACTTCAGTTCCCAGGTGAGAAAATGGGCCTTTTGGAATGACCTTGTCTCTTAATTTATGACTTAACAATAACACCAGTTACCTCTTTTCTCATTATGTCCTTGACCAACAAAAATTATAGAAAAAATCGTTAAGAACAACTAAATCAAATACAAACTAAAGAAATATTAAATGTAAAAAATCGTACATAGTCAAACTTACAGAGCAGCAATCGAGTAATCTTTAGGTTTATATAGTTGAACATCTCCAGCAATTGATTAGCGAAAATAATGGAGTTAGAAAGGATTTTTTTTTTTAATTCTTACTGGCATGTCAGAATAACAAATTTGCAAGCGCTCAAGAATGGTTGGATGTTATCTTACCTGAAGTGGAATTTTTCTATGGCTTTTGGAACCGTACCAACTTAAGCAAATTTTATACTATCGACAATATTCCGAACTGACATCTCAAGAGCTAGACAGTTTGAGAAGAGACGTTTGATCCATCTATTACACAATTGCTTAAATATGGAAAACTTAATACTTGCCTTCACAATCTCGCCCTAAACTCATAATGCTGTGTGAAGAAATACATCAAATAAAAAAAAATTGTCATTAAATTAATAGAAATGTTTACACAACTTGTGGTCGTAGATACTCAACAATGGCAGGAGGGTGGGACGTAGTTTTTTCTCATTGAACGACCAACCTTGGCTTCTATAGGAACAATATATTTTGCTTTTTCAGGGTCCATGATCGAAGAAACAGAATTACTCATCAACTATGATAGCAACTCACTGGACTGTAGTTCTTGAATGGTGACTCCAGCAAAAGCAAAACCAACTGTAAAAAATTCAAGCATAATTCCAATCTAAAATAGCAGCGATAGCGACCAATTTCAATACCAATGTACATGAAAAATTAGAATTCATTAGAGTCTTGTCATTAGTTAAAGATACATTAATTATATACACAATACTAATTCTAAATGATAAACTTTCGATTACTACCCATCAAAGAGTTGAAAACATACAAATGCATTAACACCAAATCAAGGATGAACAAACATTTAATTTTTACAGAAAATCCAATGTTGTCCTAAGTTGTCTTCACCAAGAGACTCTACCTGGACACTTCATGTAAACATGACGAAAACCACAACTTTATAAGGTTGGGTTGGATCGTCTCTAAAATTGTTCGATTGAAGCTTCTCTGGTTTAGTAGTCTGATAGCATCACATAATTGATGTAAAACAATATAAATAACAGAATAGACCTATAATAAACCTGTAGTGATATATAACATGCACTAACGAAAATACTCCTTACCTATTCGGCACAATTCTTCTCAGCATGATTCCAAAACTTGCCTAGGGTAACTGATAATTAGCTTACATTTGCCAGTAGAGATAAAGATGGGGGTTATGACATAACCTTTAAGAATTTATTCTGGAAGTTGTAATTTCCTAACTCTTCATGCTCTAAAAACTTCATAGCTAGAACCCTTAACGTATCCAATACAAAGATGTTACAGAGATATTTTCTGGTAACCCCACTAAGATAAAGAAGTTCCAAGGTGAAAGAACATTCTTAATATATGTGAGACCACACCAATCAGATCCAATCCATATTGTAGTGCATGTAGGTACAAACATAATATTTTACAACAGGCCTAACTGCAAATGAAAAAGACAAAAACAATATACTTTGAGCATAATATTTCAAACTGCAGATGATTATAAATCTATATAGTATACAATCGTCACAGTCCATGCATATTATTTTGAGATGTCTACCTAATCTGAGAAAATTAATAAAATCAAGTTTATAAGAAAACCCGTCCACAGTAAAGAAGGAAAACACGCAAAGATAAAAATATGGCTTTACAAATCAATAAGAATCTGAGATAGAGATGTGAGGCAATACCTGAAGTCAGATCAAAGGATTGAATTTAATTTTGAGCAAAGAAACTAAGAAGCCAAGTTGCTGGAAATATTACACGACAAAAGCAATGGAATTCGATGTTAAGTTTTTACGAACATAAAACATCAATTATTTCCTGCTTGGATACATACCTAAGGTTTTTTCCTGCTTGACATAACCCAATATGCTGGGAAGATCAATCTAACATGCATAAGAAATGAGATGTTGATTTAGTACCTAAATCACATATTTCCTAACCTGTCCAGAAACCCAAGAAAAAAAATCAATTGGATACAACAATCGAAATTTAAAAATACAATTGAACTACCTGAGATGTTTGGACTCTAACGATTTTATGAATACAACAAACGAAACCTACGATACAACAATCGAAATTTAAAAATACAATTGAATTACCTAAGATA
Organism: Papaver somniferum; assembly: GCF_003573695.1. Lineage (NCBI taxonomy): Eukaryota > Viridiplantae > Streptophyta > Magnoliopsida > Ranunculales > Papaveraceae > Papaver > Papaver somniferum. The sequence goes on along the minus strand of NC_039361.1, from coordinate 140,471,776 downwards.
TTTGAAACTCTAACGATTTTATGAATACAACAATAGTTATCTAATTAAAACCCAAAGCAAATCAAACTATCACCAAAGAGACGAATGAAAAATAACCGGCCATTACCTAGTAGTGCTGAGAGAGAATGCGACTGAAACTGGTCAAGATGATAACCTCGTCTAGGGTTTATGTAGTGAAACATTTGAAACAGATGCTGTTGCATGTAACGTTTGAAGTTATTACTGGGACTATAAAGAAAATCGTATTTTTGTTCGTAACCGAAGAGGATAACGAGAGAAGGAGAATATTATTGGAAACAATAATGGGATGATAAAGGAGAGAGAGATAATAATGGATGCGTGAATCTTGATGGTTGGATAGAGGCATTAAACATGGGTTGTTTCTTAGCCGCGATTTGTCTCTCAACTTTCTGAACTTTGAGAGCAAATAGTGGCCGTGGATCGAGATAAAAAATGCATCCACAACCATCGGATTTTACAAAACCCATTTTTTTTGTAAGATAGATATAAATCGATTCTTGATAATCGGTTGATTTTCATGTTCATATAAACCGATTCTGGGTAGAAGCAAGTTTCAAAAAAATCTCTGTATGTTTTTCAGGATACAATCGGTTGATACCACTGACAACATAAACCGATTTTGAGTTGGTGTTGTTCAAAAAATTTTAAATTTTAAATTTTTTTTTTCAAGTTCAGATGATTCATTAACACAGATTAATTTCACATCTAACACGATATATTACGACTAATCACCTGAATTAACACTAATTAATCAGGAGTAAATTAGCCATTAAAAATAGTTGGTTAAGGGGTTTTATGAATTACTTCTTAATGACCCTATTTTATCATGTAGCTATAGGCCCTAATTAAGTGGTATAGGCCCCAGTTATTTTTATGGGATTTCTTATAATTTGGGTATGCTATTTTGGGGTCAATCTATTAGGAATAGGCCTACATAGTATATGGAGAAATCTTGAAATAATAAAAGATAAAAATTTATTGAAATGTGGTATGAAGCCAGCCACGAAGAAAGCTAACTATATTCGACTCGACTCCGGAAATAAATTAACAAAGTGAACATTCTCCGATTTGAATTTTGCTGAGAAAGATGAAATAAAGTAGACACAAGATCCAATAGCTAAAACAAGTTACTAGCTAGGACATAAATGCAAGGAGTTGATATTCAAAATCAGCAGCGTCCTCTATATCCAATCTCACCGTGGCTTCAATTCCGTCACCTGAACTAGTGTCCGTTAGCACAACCATCTTCTTAAAAGATAATGAGAATGAACTTCTAAGACACTTTAGCTACATGAGCAGAACTTCTAACCCTCCTAGATCAGATGATTATCTCAACAATACGCATGCTAAAATTAGTGATATTGATAATGTCATGTTAATTGCTATCCCCAATGCTGATGAGGTTAGAAAAATTGTTTCTGATATGAAACCTTAGACACCTTTAGGTCCTGATGGTTTCCCACGTGGGTTTTATCAACTAATGTGGGAAATTCTTGGAAATGTTGTAGTAAAAATGGTTCATGGCTTCTTCCACTCCCATCACCTGCAAAAACAATTAAACCATAAATTTATTACTCTTATTCCTAAAAACACTTGTCTTAAAAATTAAGTTGATTTCAAACCATTAAGTCCGTGTAATGTGTCTTATAAAATCATCTCTAAACTGCCTGCTTCTAGGCTTCATAAGATCATATCTCCTTACCAAACTGCTTTCTTGTCTGGTAGATCAATACATGATAATATAACAATTGCCCATGAATTAATTCATTTCATGAAAAATACAAAAACTGTAGATGGTTGTGATACTATTAAAGTTTACATGTCAAAAGCATTTGACAGAGTAGAGTGGTGTTTTCTCATTGATAATCTTAAGAAACTTGGTTTCTCAAGTGAATGGTGCAGCATGATAGAACAATGCATAACTATTGTCTCCACTTCTATCCTTCTCAATAGAGCTCCAGGTGATGTTTATTTACCTTAAAGAGGATTAAGGCAGGGTGGTCCTCTATCACCCTACTTATTCATTCTATGTATGGAATGCTTTTCTTGAAGTTTGATAATTGCTGAAAAAAACAATCTTATTCATGGCTTCAAAGCAAATAAATATTTCCCTTATATCTCTCACTTGTTCTTTGCAGATGACTGCCTCATTTTCATAAAAGCTAGGAACAAGAATGCTATGAATCTGTCTACTTTGATAGAACAATTTAGCAAATTCTCAGGGCAGGCAGTAAACTTTGATAAATCAGCTTTGGCTTTTAGCATTAAGGTTCCAACCTCAGTTAAGAATGACATAACAAATATACTCAGTATTAAGAGAATGTCCCTTAATGAAAAATACCTAGGAGTACCCTTACTTCTCCAAAAAAGAAAGTATGATTCTTTTGTTCATCTGTTAGACAGTTTTAAAGGTAGACTTAATATATGGCAGGCCATTTTCTTAGCTGCTCCAGGAAAAACTGTCAATCAATTTGTGTTAGGAAGTCTTGCTAGCCACCACTTAACTGTCTTTCCAATGTCTAAAGAACTTACTAATAAAATGGATAAAATTCAAATGATTTTTTGGTGGGGGAAAAAGGAAAACCAAAAAGGTTATTATCCAAAGGGATGGAATGACATTGCTATCCCTAAGGAATTAAGAGGTCTTAACATAAGGAAAACTGATTTGATAAACTTGGCTTTACTTGCTAAACTAACATGGAGGATGATTACTAATAATGAGGAACACTTGTCTGAAATTTTGAGAGGAAAATATTTTTATGGTGCTAATCCTTTGACTAGCAATATTTGTAAGCAGTGAAGCTGGATCTGGAAAATGATCTGCATGGTTTTGAATATTGTTAAAAGACATTATGTTCGGGAAATTGGTGATGGAAAGTCTGTAATTTGGAAAGACACTTGGATTCCAAATATGCACAGACCACTCAATAACCAATTCTACTCAAGTAATATGTCCACTGTTGGTCAACTTATTGATCATGATAGGAAAAATTGGAATACTGATTAACTAAATGCTTTGTTTGATGAACATATTATTGAATAAATTACTAACATCAGAATTCCAACTGCAGGAAGTGATAAACTAATATGGGAACCTTCCGGCAATGCAAATTTCACCATCAAGTCTGTTTACAATGTGATTTTGAATGAACAACTAGCATCTAAGCCTACAAAAAACAACTTAACTATTATTTGGAAATCCTTCTGGAAACACAAACTGCCTCCTAGAATACAACATTTTATGTGGAAAGTTTTACATAAGTGTATGTCAACTAAATCTAGGCTCACTAGGTTTACTAAACACCATGATAGCACTTGTTCTCTCTGCAATGGTAGTACAAAGACTAGGGCTGAACATGGTTTCGGTTTTCCGCCAGAACCAGACCGATAAGGAAGAAACCTAACCAAACCATTTACTAATGGATTGGTTATGGTAAATTTTTTTGAAAACCGACATTACTGGTTCGGTTTTGGTTTGACCTGAAAACCAAACCAAAAACCAATGGAAAACCGATAAGTATAGGCCATTGATTAAAATCAAATAGATTTAATATACCCCGTCCATCTCACACTTCGTAAACCTAAGTTATACCCTTACCAAGACGAGATCATATTTTCTCTTTTTTTTTTTCTCTTCTTCTTCTCTTCGTCTCCTGTCGGAAGTCGTCATAATCTTCTACACCACCACCATCTCCAGCCGTAATGAAACCAGTACCACCACAATTTGTTTACTAGTTCAGGGTTCTCCTTCTATTTCTTCTTCTCCTCTTTTTTCTTCTTCTTCTCAATCTTTTTACTTCTCAGATGTACTGAAATACTCAATCTTAGAAACATCTTTTCACTTGTCACATAACCTAATCGATTATCTAAGTCGACTATTTTCATTATTACAAGGTATTTAAACTCGATGATGATGATAATTTTGCTGATTTAAGCTTATAATTTATAATTTTAAAAACTACGGTTTAGTAAAATTGATTTTGCAGGTTCCCTTTGATTTAATCATGGAGGATTCACAATTAACACCCGTTAGTTCCTATTTCTTAACTAGTCTAGGTTTGATTCTGGTTTTGATAAATAGTTTGTGAATTTTGATTATCAATTTTTTCAGTATGTACCTGGGAGAAAAAATGGTCACAGCCTACTAGTTTAGAATGTAACTTGCAAATTCTGGAATAGAATTCTCTTAGATTAGCACTTCTGTTGATATACATGCTTGATTAGCAATCTATAGCTTTCACTTGTTTTACATGATAATTTACAATTGAATATACATATATTGATCCTCTTTAGTTACTGAATTGTTTTTACTCGTTTCGAAAATGTTGATGCGTGCAAAGACCTACTCATTATGATTGCCATGCTTGTATTTAGGTTTGCTTGTACAGAATCTTTTTGTTGTTCATGTGATTAGGTACATGAAGTATCATACCAAGAAATACTTGAAGAAGCACAATGTCAGGGACTGTTTGAGAGTCATTGTGGCACATGTAGTTATGAATATGGAATTTGGAGCATGCATGTAGAACTTGGAATTTATGTATTTTGAATTTGTAATGTTTATTGTTATAGTTTGAAAGTGGTAGTAAAGGTTCGTTGCTCGGACTTGTAAAGATTTAAAAATAAAAATATATACACAATATTTGTCACAATGGGCGAGAGGTACTGGGACTAGGATTCCGCTAATTTCATTTCTTAAGGTTCAAATAATAATTCTTTTATCAATAATAGCTCAAAAAATATATTAAATATATCGACTCTAATTTATTGCCAAGATTGATTCTCAAAATATTAGGTGTAAATGTTAAGCATGGGACATCAAATCATCTAAGATAAGCATGACCCATCAAATCAAATCACAACGAATTAATTTAAATCATAATTTCAATTAAAATTAATGCAAAAGTCATGAAAAGAATTAAATATAATTACCCAAGTGTGAAATAAGGCTTCCTCCATTGCCCCAGTGTTGGGATTTAGCTTCTCATATTAATCATAATCTCAAAATACATGTATGTTGCTCAAAAGTTGATTAAAATGATAAAAATGAGTAAAACAGTGAATGTACGACCCACAGGAGGCGTCACAAAAAGAACGATAAGAGACAGGTGCTGCTGATATTTAGACTGCGCTGCGACCCACGGTTGTGCGTCTTAGACACTGGTGATAAACGACTGCCGTCGCGAGTCCGTTCTTGGTGTTCTTCATCAGCAGCAACAGCAACAGATTTTCATCAACTCTTGATTTCTGCTTCTCTGGACCTCCTCTAGACCCCAAACTCTCGACAAAGCTCCTATGAGACCCTAGGATGCTATTTATACATAACAGGAGCAACGAATCACTCGCAATAACTCCACATAATTCTCATTTACTCGGGAAAATATTTTTTTATTTTTCTTCACTGTCAGCCAAGATACGATCTTTTCCACCTCTTCTGCCTGCGCAAATGAGTTGTAATACTTCCATAAGCCACATACAAACTTTATAAGAGAAGATATCTTCCCCTGTTTATCCACAAACTTTCCAAATTTAGCTCACAGTGCACCCGATAATATCTTCCCCTGTTTAACTTTGATTTCCTCCCACGGCTTATTTGGCCCATTTTGCTCGATCAAATTGCTTACACTAGCCCTGTTTAGATCTATCAAGTTAATCCCAACTGATTCTGGGTATTGAATCTTCACAAAACACGTCCAAAAATTGAATTGAAAATTCATGCAGTTGTGAAGAAAAGTTCCCGCCAAATTCAAATTTTGAATTTTAAAGATGGTGTCCCCCTAACCACTGTTGGGTGGAAACATCCTTTTGGGGTGTAAATAGTCATGAGGTGCCTTTAGCAATTCTTCTGGGATATTTTCCGCACTTTTTCGGGGTTCCTTCGATACACTTCTGGGGTACTTCCGGTACACTTCTGGGGCGCTTCCGGTACACCGTCAACGGAGCTCCAAACGCCGCATTTTTAGCTTATTTCGCCGCAAAATCTTATTTTTCCAAAAACACCTATAAATAAATAAAACACCATAATAAGTACAAAAACGGGCACTAACAATATATACAAATGAGATATATTAGACACATAAATGCGTCTATCATTTATGTTTTGAACTATGCTTATAAACTTGAGTTATGAACTACACTTCTGTGTTAATTACATTCTACAGGTAGGTTAAAAAAATCCAAATGTGTTATTTTTTTAAAAGATTTGAAATGTCAGATTAGAAAACTGACGTACAGTCGGTTTTTCATTAACCCAATGGAACAAACCGAAACCGGCTAAAACTATTTAGAAACCGAACCAATGGTTAATGAATTGGTTTGGTTTAGATTTTTAGAAACCGATAGTATTGGTTTCAGTTTTGGTTTAGATGGAAACCGAACCGAACCGACTATGAACAGCCCTAACTGAGACCACTCGACACTTATTCTATGACTGCTCTGTAGTTAGGCCAGTGTGGAATGTAGTAAGATTAAGTGTTATTCTTCAGGATAAAGGCTTGCATCAATGGGTTAGCAATTTGTTTTCATGTGGAGTTACTACTGTGCAACAAGATTTTAAGATGTATGAGGAAGTTAGTTTTATTATTTGGATAATTTGGAAGGCTAGATGTACAATTTCTTTGGATAATAAGTCTTTCAACAGTAATGAAGTGACTAACAACATTATTTTGCAGACCAATGACTAGAACAGAATCAAAATTAGTCAATCTGATAACACTACTGTATCCAATGGGATCAGTAAAATATGGCACTCTTCAGCAAATGATGTCTATAAAATAAATTTTGATGCTTCTCATATAGATAAAAATGTATTATCATGGGGTCTAATATGTAGAGATTTTGCAGGCAACAACAATGGATTGCGAGGAGGTGCATCTCTAACTATTGATCCGGAGCAAGCTGAAGCACAATCAGTGCTGGAAGCGGTACTATGGGCGCAAAGGAATGGTTGGAAGAAGATACATCTGGAGGGTGACTGCTCAAATGTGATATCAACTATTAATGGAAAGACAACAACAATAAAATGGAAAACGCACAATTTAGTCCAAGATACTCTTAATATTCTTAGTACTTTTGAGTTTTGGGTTTGCACTTGTGCACACAGAGATGCAAATCACTTAGCGGATTCTCTAGCAAAATATGCAAGAACTCATTCTGTCTTTTTAGTTGGGAAAAATATTTGATGGGGCGTTTTATGATGGGGACATGGTGGACAAATCATGTCTTGATATGTGTTTCTCCAATTAATTGTTTTAACAAATTCTGTTACCAAAAATATAAAGGATAAAATATCACCAATTAAGATAACCAACATTTTCACCAAAAATACACTTCTTTTATATATTTGGAAACAAAATTTGATAGAATCAATTTATAGTAAAGACATGTGTCAAGACATGATTTATCCCCCATACACCCATCAGAAAACACTCCCATCAAATATTTTTCCGTTTAGTTGGTTAAATAATGAGCCTGTATGGATTAAATCTTTGATCAAGCAAGATCAAAACTCTATGTAATACTCCCTTTTCTCAATGAATGATTCATACTTTCCTATTAAAAAAAAAAATCTCGGAAACTAATGTCAAAAAAATTGATAAAAAAATTATAATAAGAGATGATGTTTTGAAATTAGCTAACGTCAAAAAATTTGATAAAAAGATTATAATAAGAGATGATGTTTTGAAATTCATCACGTACAGCTAAGCTAAAATTTTGGTCTAACAATCAATCAGTGAGTCCATCCTCTAACTTCTTATAGATTTTGTCAGTCACACTTAGTTTTTACATACATTATTTGAATTAAAACTTGAACTGCCAAGAGTTATACATTATTTTTACATACATTATTTTCAACCTGAGTTCATAAATTGCCAACACTTATATCGACAAATCTTGAAATATATTTTTTTTTATAGGAAAGAAGACACGTTGCAATAAGAAATTAAACTAGATTTACATAATAAGAAGAGTATTTCATGAGATCTCCAAACTCGTGAGCGGAGACTCGATCCGCTGTCTTCCTACTTGAGAGTCAGGCTTCTGACAAACTGAACTAACCCTTAAAATAATAAGAGATAAACATTTATTGAAATGTGGTAAGAAGCCAGCAACCAGGAAAACTAACAAGATCCGAGTCATTCGACTGGATTCAGGAAAGAAATTAACAAAGTGAACATTCTCCTGTGCGAGTTTTGCTGAGAAAGTAAACACAAGATGCAATAGCTAGAACAAGTTGCTAGCTATAGCTAGGACATAAATGCAAGGAGTTGATGTTCAAAATCAGCAGCGTCCTCTATATCCAAGCTCACCGTGGCTTCAATTCCATCACCTGAACTAGTATCCATTAGCACAACCATGTTCTTAAAAGGGATTGAAGAAATACTTATCCATGTTGGCTTTCCCCAACCAAAGTCTGCATCATATATTGGAAACCTACACCAACTAGTGAAGTGTAGCATCGACGTACTCTGGCCACTTGCTTTATTCTCGTTCATCTTCAGGAAGTTTAAGAGCATATCAGTAGTTCGCAGTTCTTCTATGTAATCTCCATCAATTTTCTTTATGGAGTCCCTAACTTTACTCACCAAATCTGGGTAGTTCTGGTCCTTTACTTCAACGTCCTTGCTATTATTCATGTAGACGTGGGGAGCAACCGCAAGGCAAGCCATATTGCCGAAGGAGTGTGGCGGCAATGGTGGAACTATCCTTGATCTCATATTTATTGCATGTGTCAGTAGGTAAACCGTAACTGCAGGAGGATCAGAAGTAGCCCCCTTCATGATCTTGCCTTGATCTATATCAATTAAACATTTCCATATTAAACCAGACAGGGCTTCAACACGAGTCGGCAGCTGGTACCGTAAGTCGGTTGATTCATTGGTGATGATTTGGCATTTTTCCTTGAGTAGAGCTAATTTTGAATCCGTAAAAACAAACTTCTTTGTAACCACTACTCCATTCATTGGCAGAGAGGCAGGCGGTTTAAAACCTGTTAAATCTTTTTGTGGGAAAAGACATTGTAACCCAAAATCAGGACCTTTGATTTGCTGATCAGCATCTACAGAACTAATACCACGAGCAATAGTAGCCCAGTCGTTGATGAAAGTGGTGAATGAAGCTGCGTCAATTATCTTGTGGGAGATGCACAAACCAATCACAATTCCGCCACCACAATCCTCGTCGAAAACATTGACTTTGACAGATATCAAAGGAAGTTGCATGGAAAGTATTTCAGGATCCCGGGGTTCAAATGGAAGGAATATATTTGCCACTTCATGGACATCAGGATGTTGGATAAGTTGAGAGAGCTGACAGTTACTTACTTTGGCTTCGAAATAATTTGCTCCATCATCGTTGCAATCTACAAATTTGTCATCGATGACTTTACCAGATAAGGGATAGAATTGCGTTAAGGCTTCAGCTAAAGATTTCTTTGTTACAGAACAACAGTCGACTGCTTCGATACTGTTATGATTGTCATTTTTGCAGTAATAAAGAAGGAGTGGAGTATAAAATGGAGGAGCAAGCTGATCAAGATGGGATAAGTTGAAGGTTTTAAGGTGATTTGGAGTCTGGCAAGAAGGCTTGATAATTTCTTTTGAAACTACTTCAACTTTCATTGCAGCAACCATATCATTCGCCATGAATATACTAATTAGCTAGTAGTATTTGACAATGAATGCAAAGTTCTAAGTGTGCTGCTTCACTTAAAACAACTCCGTTATATATATATATAGTTTACTCTTCAACTACTGCCGAATACAAAAAGAAGGGCTTAATCAGATATACAAGATCAGAGTAACATTTCTGGCTCTTTTCTGTGCATGCATCCACCGTTTGGTGGAAGTATATTATGCATTCTAGGGCTACATACCTTTGCACCCAATGTGAAATTGTTCCCGGGACATTAAAAACATTATAGCTAAGATCAATTATTATTACATATCAAGATTAGTGATTGGCCACACTACTACTACCTGCCAATGGTAGTTGGTTTCTTTTGACGTCTAGCTTAATCATTGGTAAGGTTGGTCATTTCGTTGAGTGTTCATAAGGTGATCTACCCATGGGTCCTCATTTTGATGTAAGGTTTTGCCAGCTGAAATATTCTTTGGTTGCATTTCACAAAACAACTCGAGTCCATTTTCTTATTCTCGCCCGGTAGGGGTATTGGGTATACAGGAATTTAATGAACACTAAGGGGTAACCAAAAGGGGAAAAATTATGAAATATCGTCATCAATTCTATTTTTTTTTTGATAAGAAAGAAATTTATTGAATATGACAAATCACTTAGAGTTATTACAAGAAAGAAAACAAAACAAAGAAAAACAGTAAAATGTAGAACCACCAACATCTAAAGGGACATGATGAGATGTTGGACACGCATATGTTGCCTCGTTAAAAACCTTGCTGAGGAGATTTGCGAAGGAAAAGAGTACAACGCGAGAAGTCCTAAGAGATATAATAGATATAAGCATACGCATACGGGAGTAACCAATACAATAGTGGAATTTCATAGATCTAGGAATGCTTCGTGCTTTATTGGTACCCAAAGAGCTGTCTTCTAATACTGGCGATATGTTAGATTCCACAAACAAGTTGTTGGAAATGAGCACCGTTGCTCGAGATAGCGCTAGCAAGATGGATTCCTGAGCCCTTCTAGCGAGAATGATAGAAGTGTCACGTCGGCCTGTGTTGGAACAAAGGAGAATATTTGGTTTCTCTATTTATGATTGGCTTACACTGCAAGAAAATATTCTCTAGATATGTTGCTATCTATACGAATATGTGGTATGTATAGGATATATATACACTTCTTGTAAAACCTCCATTGATAATAAGAAACCCTAATCATTCTTCTCCCGTGGACGTAGGCTATAGCCGAACCACGTTAAACTGTGTTTCTTCTTTAATCTGTTTTAGTTAACTGCATAACATCTTATGCAGATCCAATATTGACTGCATAACATCTTATGCATATTGCATAACATCTTATGCATACCAACATGGTATCAGAGGATCGTTAACGATCCTGGCCGTTTCTCTGTAATCAAGTTTCGTTTCTCTGTGTGTTTACTATGGCACAATCAGATCATAATACTAGTTTGCGTTTAACCTCTGTCTTGCTGAATGATGTCAATTATGTCAGCTGGTCTAGGGCTGCTGCTCTTGCTCTTGGGGGTAAAAGAAAGTCTGGGTATATTGGTGAGAATAGTACTTGTCCAGATGCTAAAGATCCAAAGTATGAAGATTGGATTGCTGATGATCAACTGGTTCGCACGTGGCTTCTCCAGTCGATGGAACCACATATTTCGGAAATTTTCTCGTTTTCAGAATCTGCAAAGGATTTGTGGAAGTCTGTTGCTAGTCTGTATGGCTTACGGAATAATGCTGCTCGGGTGTTTGAGCTGAAGCGTGATATTGCTGAGGCTGCACAAGGTACGAAAAGTTTTACTGAGCATTTTGGTTATTTAAAAAGGAAGTGGGATGAACTGGATACATATCTTCCTCATACAACTGATGCCAAAATTCTCTTAAAGAGGGTTGAGGAGGATAAATTTTTTGATGTGCTCAGTAGCCTCACATCAGAGTATGAATCTCTTAGAAGCACTATTCTCATGAGTGCTGAATTGCCAAGTTTGTCTAGTGTCTGTGCGACTGTGCAACGTGAAGAGACACGCAAGAAAGTTATGAATCCTGTTTCTAAAAGCATTGTAGACCTGGATGCTGCTGAATCCAGTGCTCTTCTGAGATCCAGAGATGATAAACGAAGAGCCATGCCATTTGATAAGGACAAGACTTCTCGTGCTAAGGGTAAGAGAGAAGTTTTTCATTGTGATCATTGTAATAAAACTGGTCACACCAAGGATCGTTGTTGGGATATTTATCCTCATCTTAAAGCTAATTTTGACAAAAATAAGCTTGCTCGAGCTGCTGTAGCTGACAATTCATCCTTTACCATAGACCAGTTGAAGGATTTCTTTCACCAGTTGAGTAATAAGAATGAGCGCAAGGCCAACCATACTTCAGGTAACCTGCTAGCCTTTCTTACTATGCCTATTTCCAACCGTCACATTTGTATTATTGATTCAGGAGCTACAAATCTTATGGCAAATGATCCTTCGTCAGTTCATGCATTTATTCGCAGCTCTCATAAAAATGTGTCTGTTGCTAATGGCTCTACTGCTCCTGTGCTGGGCAGTGGGAAAGTGCATTTTTTCCAGATTGTCCGCCATCTAATGCACTTGTTGTTCCCTCGTTTCCTACTCAATTGTTATCTGTTGGTCAAATCACTAATTCTCTGAATTGTGATGTTACATTTACCCCTACCTCGGTCATCTTTCAGGATCGAAAAACGAAGAAGACGATTGGTAGAGGCATCTTTTCTCATGGATTGTACCTGTTACGCTCTAGTGACATGGCATTTCTCACTCACAGATCCACTCCGCAGTTTCTTTATCATCAACGACTTGGACATCCTTCCAGTCGTGTTTTGTCTAGGATTTTTCCCACTTTTTCTGCTCAGTCTCAAGTCTGTGATGTTTGCCAGTTTTCTAAACAATCTCGTTTTCCATTTCCTACCTCTGTGACTCGAGCTACAATGCCTTTTGAATTAATTCATTCTGATTTATGGGGTCCTGCTCCAATTGATGCTTATGATGGGTATAAATATTTCGTTATCTTTATAGATGATTGGTCACGTGCTACATGGATCTATTTACTCAAATCCAAAACTGAAGTTTCATCTGTATTTGTGGATTTTCATTGTATGATCCGCAACTAATTTGATGCACAAGTTAAAATTTTTAGATCCGATAATGGCACTGAGTTTGTCAAAGGCCCTCTTCCAGGTATTTGCGTAGTCATGGTATTATCCGTCAAACTAGTTGTGTTGGTACTTCACAGCAAAATGGTGTTGCTGAAAGGAAACTCCGTCATATTCTGGAAACAACCCGTGCTCTTATGATTCAGATGCATGTTCCAAAGAAATTTTGGTCTCATGGTTCTCTGACGACCACTTACTTGATCAATCGTCTGCCTAGTCGTGTGCTTGAGTTCAAATCTCCATTAGAGGTTTTAGAACATCATCAGCCTGACATTTCTCATCTTAGAGTTTTCGGTTGTGTGTGTTATGTACATTTACAGGCAAAGCATCGTGATAAACTGGATTCACGGGCAACTAAGTGTGTGTTCTTTGGTTACTCTTCTACAAAGAAAGGATATATTTGTTATCATCCACCCACTAGAAAGCTACAGATTTCTTGTGATGTTGTGTTTGATGAAACAGTGGCTTATTTTCAGTGTGATTCTGGCAGTCGGTCTCAGGGGGAGTGTTATACAGATTTGGCCCCAGTTCCAGTTATTAATGAGATACCTACTGCAACAGATTCCCACAGAGATAATGGTGATGGGGTAGAGTTGGTGGACTTACCTACTGCAGTGTTGGATGTGCATAATGAAGCAGTTCATGAAGAAGCTTCAGACAATAATGTTAATGTTACTGATGATAATACAGGACTACAAGATGTGCCGCATCAAGTTCCAGAAACTGAGGTTATGGTTCCACAACCAGTGGTACCAATTGTCAGAACCTCAAGTCGTGAGAAGAAGGCTCCAAAGAAATACAAATATTTCTTTACATATCATTCCGCTGCGTATCCTATACAAGCACATTTAACTTATGATCATGTAGGTTCTTCACACTCTGCATTTCTAAGTGTTATATCCAGTCATCAAGAACCTAAAAACTATAATGAAGCAAAGTCTAATCCAAAATGGAGGGCACCAATGGAGAATGAGTTACGTGCCTTAGATGTAAATAATACATACAGTATTGTCAAGTTGCCTCCCGGGAAGAAGACTGTTGGATGTAGATGGGTGTACAAAATTAAATACAGAAGTGATGGAACTGTTGAGCGTTATAAGGCAAGATTAGTGGCAAGAGGTTTTACTCAAAGATATGGAGAAGACTACACAGAAACTTTTGGACCAGTTGCAAAGATGAATACTTTTCGTGTTCTTATGTCTCTTGCAGTTAATAAAGATTGGAAATTGTTTCAAATGGATGTGAAGAATGCATTCTTACAAGGTGATCTAGAAGAAGAGGTGTATATGAGTATACCACCTGGACACCCTCGAGAAGGAGAGAGCAATATGGTTTGCAAGCTTAAGAAGGCAATATATGGTTTAAAGCAATCACCATGTGCATGGTATGCAAATCTAAGTTCAGTACTCATCCAGAATAAGTTCAAAAGGAGCTCTGCCGATTCTTCCTTGTTTATTAAAAGAAGTAATCTTGGTACAACTATAGTTCTAGTGTATGTTGATGACCTTGTGATTACAGGAGACAATCAACAAGAAATTAGAAATCTCAAAGCAATGCTTCATTCCAGATTTGACATCAAGGATTTAGGAATACTGAAGTATTTCCTGGGATTAGAAGTTGCTTACTCAAAGAAGGGTATTTTTCTGAATCAAAGAAAATATGTGTTGGACCTGTTGAAGGCTACAGGAAAAATGGGAGTAAAGCCTTGTGATACTCCTACAGAAATTGGCAACAAACTTGATAATGATGGTGATGTGTTAAGTGATATTGGGTCATGATGAGTGCTAAAAAGTGCATATTTCTATATATTTTTCTTGGCATTTAACTCATCTTTTGTGCATTAATTCTACATTTTATCCCATATTCTGTATTTTCTTTGTTTTCAAGAATAAATATTTTTATTAACTAATTTTGCATTTTTAGGTAATAAATAAAGACTAGATGAGTTGCGGAGCGAAAAGTGCAAAGACACGGAGAAAGCCGGCGGAAAATCTAGAGGAAAAGAAGTGCAGAATGCGGTATGGAAGACTCAAGGATGAAAATGGGCTCACAAAGGAAGAAATTGTTCTTAAGAAGTGGGCTCAAGATTGTTTAAGCCCAAACCCATTTTCTAAGCCTAAAATCAATACCCAAACCCGTTTCTCTCCTTCACCGTCAGATTGAATCCATTCCATCATCCAACGGTTGTTCTATCAGAGTGCATCGAGTTTTGATGTTCTTGTCTAACACTATAGCACCTAACTCCATCCCAGACCGTCAGTTTTGATGTATCCCAGATCCAAAGGTCGCTTCATATCCATTTCCATCGAGCCGTTGGATCATTCTTTCATCTTTTCATCCTACGCCTTTCACCATCCAAACATCAAGACTTGATGTGCCTTCTCAACACCCAAGAACCCATACCTCCAAATCGACCACTTCTTCTTCTTTTCTTTCTTTCTTCTTCACCCATCCCTGTTGCAGAACCACCACCACCTACCCTGTCACTGCCATCGCCACCACCTACTCCATAGCCACCTAAACACCACCAAACACCTAACCCTTCATCATTAGCACACTCTACACCTCCCTCAACAACCAATTTCACCTCCTCTCACGCCAAAGAAATCCTAGGTGTGAAATAGGTGAAATAGGATGATGAGATGGAGATAATCAGAGGCATGGAGAGGAGCAGGAGACTAAGGAGAAGAATGGGTCGAAGTCAGTAGCGTGTAATCGCATCAATTTGGGTAAGAATTTACCAAACCCTAGTTCTGTCAATTTGGGGGTTTTTACATAAATCCTAATTAGGTTGAGATAGAGCATGGAGAAGATAAAGTGGGTGATATAGGGTAGGTAATTGAACCTAACTGTGATTTTCTGTCACATTAGGTAGAACCCTAATGTCTACTGTTTTGGGAATTTTTGGGTGAAAAGGGTGTAAACCCTAATTATGTAATTGGGTATAAAAGGGGATATTGGGTGAGTGTTGGAATCATGCTGGAATAGCCAGTGTCATTTGGTTTGATTTTGGGAGAACTGGATTAGCCAGTCTCTCCAATTTTTGTGCTGTTCCATTTATGTTCACTGTGATGTTTTATGTTTAATACTATGTGATGTTAATGTTTAGTTCCTCAATTGTTCTAAGTTTATCCACTGTTATGTGCTTCCCATGTTATGTTATTGTGTTTAAATTCATGTTTTGTTTCACTGTCAACTGTTAATGTATGTTTATCTTCATGTCTATCATGTTCTGAACCTCAAATGATAGGATTAGATGAATCTATGAACCAGTAAGGAGTCAGATCAAATTATGACATTCATGTTGTGTTTGGAATGCTGAGATAGTCTTCATCATGTGCAGCTCATGCCCAATGTTGCTAAGCCCTTAGACTAGTTGTACTTTAATCAGACAATTAGCACTTTGGTAATTATCTTAGCGGTGATTAGAATATCCCTTAGGCATCCATTCTCATTTATCTTATTTCCACATCTTTAAATGCCTACCAAGTTTTTGGCGCCGCTGCTGGGGACTCGGGTTTGTTTCTCTAGTAGTTTTATTAGCTATTTTTGCATTTCACTGCATAGCATTTGCATCTGCATCTGCTTCACTTCATTTGCTGTTGGACCTGCTGTTCTGAACCAGTTTTTCCTCTGCTGGGACGCCACCAAGGAAAAGAACCAAAGCCCAACTGGGTTTTTGCAACAATATCAGAGCAGCTGGGCTGTGCTTAAAAGGTAACCCATTTAAGAGAACCCGAATTGTGGGCTTCCAATTTTTAATTGTGGGCTTGTTATATTAAAGCCAATTTTTGGGCTTTTTATTTTCTGTTGGGTTTGTAATTAATTTTTGTGGGCTTGTTTGTTTAATTTGTGGGCTTGTATTTAATTTTTGTGAGCTTGTTTAATTTGGACTGGTATTTTGTATTCTGGGTTTTTAAACCCAGCTGAGCTTGTAACCGATCACGCTAGGTTAACTCGTTAGTGGGCCGAGTACCCAAATTCTAGGCCGAGATTTTGGACTCAGTTTCACCAAACGTTTTCAAACCAGCTGAGCCAAAGCAAACACAAAACCAACAGTGGGCTTGCTCCCATTCAAAAACCAAATTTTATTATCTTTTAAAATAAATAAATAAATAAATAAATATTTTCTCTCCCATTCAAAAACCAAAATTTTTACTTGCTCCCAAATTTTAAAACCAAATTTTATTTTGCTCCCACATTAACAACCATTTTTTTTTTTTTTCTTTTATCCCACCAAAACCAAATTTTTCCCAAAAATCCAAACCCATTAAAAACCAAATTTTGGGCCTTGTAATATAGTTACTTAGCTTTTGAGCCCAATCATGTCTAGATCTTGGTCTACAGTTGGGGAATACAACAAATCCCTTAGAGAACTTGCGTGTGGACATACTTCACGTTATGAACCTTCCATACACCATGATGTCAATAGTTATAGGAATTATTATGGACATTTTCAAAGTCCCGAGCCTCAATACATGAACCCTAATGACTATTCACACATGCATCATTCATCACAACGTGAAAATGAACATTTTGCTAGTGCCTCACTCACACAATCATCACTGATCGATCAATTAAAAGCTCGAATCACAGCTTTAGAAATGCAATCACATGAGGAATCTGTCACATCTAATTTTCTTAGGCAACCTGAAATCTATGCATGTCCCGCATGTGGTAGTTTAGACCACCCTGTTGATAATTGTCATATTTTGCATAATTTTAGGCAATCTAGAGAAAATCCAAGGTATGAAATGCCCATAAATTGTGAGAATGGTAGTCATTGGGACCATAATCAATCCTTTGAGGGTTGCGATCAATATTTTGTAAACCCTAATGACCATGCACACATGTACCATTCACCACAATTTGAACATGAAGAATTTTGTACTCCCATGAATTTAGACTCCACCACAGAAGCTTTAAGACTCAGTAAGCAAAACTTTGATAGATCTACATCACGAATTCATGCATATTTAGATCAGATTTTGCTTCACCTACAAAAGGAGGAAATTCATGAGGAAATGTATGTTGTCCCTAATGAAGTGTCTAGTCCCATTCATGTAAATGATGTTGAATATGAACCTAATTTAGAGGAACATGAATCGACTAATGGCACCACCACTGTTAATGAGGACCAATATGCATGCTACCATGATGATGATTATGATGATATGTTAGAAGAACATGAAAATATTGTGGAACCTGTTGGTTCAATAACATATGGCTTCTCTCCCTCGACCTTCATGAATGTTGTTTTTTCTAATACTCATTGTAATTCATATGATTTTGATATTGACATGGGATTCGTACAATTATTCTGTGAAGATGAGCATGACATAGGAATAGTTGAATCTTCTGTAGACACTAATGCTAATATGCATGAAAATATATTTGATGTGTCTGATTCTCTACCTAGGTCACATTGTGATATTTCTCCTGATTTTCCGATGCATGAGAATAAATTTGTTGATGATGTTGATGACTCTGATTGTGATCTTGCCAATTTTTTTGATGATTGTGAGCATGTTGTGACACGTGTAGAAGACTTAGGAGATGTTGATGTGATTAGTAATGATGTGCCTATCTTCCTACATAAGTCACAATCTGATGGCCTTCCACCCAACCTAGATTCGGTTTGTACCAATATTGTAAAACCAATTTTTCTGAGAATGCCTAATCTAGGTTTGGAACTGTGTGCTTCCCAAGTCCTCTTGGACCATTTTGCATCTAAATATAATATCTTTGAGGAACCACAGTTGGAAATGGCATGTTTGCCCGTCCATAGCAAAGTACATTTCGAATTAGACCTTGTGCATGATGAACCCCCAAAACTGCGAGATTTTGTATCCAAAATTTTATCTGTTGAAAAATCCAGGTTTGGGGGTAGCTCATTTTGTTTCACAGCTTCACTTGCATGCCTATCATATTATTATTGTGTGAAGCTGTTGAAACCTCTACACTTTGTTTTTTGGGTTGATCCTCAACTCTTTAGATTGTTAGTGTATGGTGAATTTTTTGTATATAATCCAGTAGATAAAAATTTTAAAAACCCTTTTGTTCCTTTTGTATATATTTTGCTAATCCAATATGATCTCGGCTGACATATGTTGGATTCTTGCCCTGAATAACGGAGTTCTAATATTACTTTCGCCGAAATCGGGTATTCTCTTTCCTTTTTCTCTACTCAACATGATTCTCTTCATATGTTGTATTATAATTTTGTTCATATTTTGAAACATTGAGGACAATGTTTAGTTTAGGTTTTGGGGTGAAAAGTAGATACTTTGATAATATGCCATAATTGAAAACAAGAACTCCCTCTTTTTGAAAAAATTTAAAAAATTCCAAAAAAATTAAAAAAATGAAAAATCATAAAAATGGAGCTCATTTACCTTGAAATGTTGACTCTTGTGCAAATATGTAATTTTTAGGAGTCTTAGTCTAGATATTTAGGCACCCTGATTCTAGCACAATTCACATAGTGATAAGAAATTTGCACGCGCACGATCTACCAATACATGTATAGCCTCGATCTTCAAGGTGTTTGATAGGAAGTTAGATTGCCAATCACTTTAGAATACTGAATGAGACTTGACTAGCTTGTTCTTTGGTTGGCTGGGATAGAAGTTGGAGGATACGTTAAGAAAAGCAACCATAGAATTTGACCGGATGCATTCGATAAGGGCCACCTCTTGCTAAGAGTCATGTAATTATGTTTTTCTTTTTGTTCATGTATCAAAAGTGTCATTATGTTGTAAAGATCAAAGTTTTTTTCTTTAAAAAAAAAAAAAAAAATAATCAGAAAAATTCAAAAAATTCAAAAAAAAAAAAAAATATTTATTCCATGTTTTGTCATGTTAAAGACAATAGTTCTCTCTTGTTCCAAAAATAAAAGAGAGTAATCAATGTAAATAAGAGTCATGTAAAGAGTCATCTTTTTGTTGTAAATAGTCTTGTAATAAGCAAGGAGGGTGCAGCCATCGATGTATAACGCGGGTAAACTGAAATATCACCAACTCATTGGGTGAACATTCACAATTCTCGTAAAGCCGGACAGCTAGCTTGGCTTAGAATTCGGTTCTTAGCCTAAAAACTATCTCTTGGTGGTTAGTAGTCATAACTTCAGGTCATTCTAGAAACATGTGTAGATACACTTTACACTCTTATCACATGTCTTTATTTGTTATCAGTGCTAGGATTGTGCCTTTGATAGCTAGATTGACATCTCCATTTTGCTGTGAGCTTAAACTGACTTGCACATGTCACATTTGATGGAATCTGAGCTTATATTTTGACCTAGAACTTTGTAGGTACGTTCTAAGCAAACCTTCACGAGACTTCACTCGTCCACTAGGGACACTTAGTGGTTTAAAAGGCTTAGTGCATACGCTAAATGCATTCGAGAGACCAGCGACAGTGGTATAGGTAGGATTTCCTTAGTTTTGTTTTACTTGAGGACAAGTAAAATTCAGGTTTGGGGGTATTTGATGAGTGCTAAAAAGTGCATATTTCTATATATTTTTCTTGGCATTTAACTCATCTTTTGTGCATTAATTCTACATTTTATCCCATATTCTGTATTTTCTTTGTTTTCAAGAATAAATATTTTTATTAACTAATTTTGCATTTTTAAGTAATAAATAAAGACTAGATGAGTTGCGGAGCGAAAAGTGCAAAGACACGGAGAAAGCCGGCGGAAAATCTAGAGGAAAAGAAGTGCAGAATGCGGTATGGAAGACTCAAGGATGAAAATGGGCTCACAAAGGAAGAAATTGTTCTTAAGAAGTGGTCTCAAGATTGTTTAAGCCCAAACCCATTTTCTAAGCCTAAAATCAATACCCAAACCCGTTTCTCTCCTTCACCGTCAGATTGAATCCATTCCATCATCCAACGGTCGTTCTATCAGAGTGCATCGAGTTTTGATGTTCTTGTCTAACACTATAGCACCTAACTCCATCCCAGACCGTCAGTTTTGATGTATCCCAGATCCAAAGGTCGCTTCATATCCATTTCCATCGAGCCGTTGGATCATTCTTTCATCTTTTCATCCTACGCCTTTCACCATCCAAACATCAAGACTTGATGTGCCTTCTCAACACCCAAGAACCCATACCTCCAAATCGACCACTTCTTCTTCTTTTCTTTCTTTCTTCTTCACCCATCCCTGTTGCAGAACCACCACCACCTACCCTGCCACTGCCATCGCCACCACCTACTCCATAGCCACCTAAACACCACCAAACACCTAACCCTTCATCATTAGCACACTCTACACCTCCCTCAACAACCAATTTCACCTCCTCTCACGCCACAGAAATCCTAGGTGTGAAATAGGTGAAATAGGATGATGAGATGGAGATAATCAGAGGAATGGAGAGGAGCAGGAGACTAAGGAGAAGAATGGGTCGAATTCAGTAGCGTGTAATCGCATCAATTTGGGTAAGAATTTACCAAACCCTAGTTCTGTCAATTTGGGGTTTTTTACATAAATCCTAATTAGGTTGAGATAGAGCATGGAGAAGATAAAGTGGGTGATATAGGGTAGGTAATTGAACCTAACTGTGATTTTCTGTCACATTAGGTAGAACCCTAATGTCTACTGTTTTGGGAATTTTTGGGTGAAAAGGGTGTAAACCCTAATTATGTAATTGGGTATAAAAGGGGATATTGGGTGAGTGTTGGAATCATGCTGGAATAGCCAGTGTCATTTGGTTTGATTTTGGGAGAACTGGATTAGCCAGTCTCTCCAATTTTTGTGCTGTTCCATTTATGTTCACTGTGATGTTTTATGTTTAATACTATGTGATGTTAATGTTTAGTTCCTCAATTGTTCTAAGTTTATCCACTGTTATGTGCTTCCCATGTTATGTTATTGTGTTTAAATTCATGTTTTGTTTCACTGTCAACTGTTAATATATGTTTATCTTCATGTCTATCATGTTCTGAACCTCAAATGCTAGGATTAGATGAAGCTATGAACCAGTAAGGAGTCAGATCAAATTATGACATTCATGTTGTGTTTGGAATGCTGAGATAGTCTTCATCATGTGCATCTCATGCCCAATGTTGCTAAGCCCTTAGACTAGTTGTACTTTAATCAGACAATTAGCGCTTTGGTAATTATCTTAGCTGTGATTAGAATATCCCTTAGGTTAATGGTGGATTCAACGTCCTAGTGATCATCCTCTTGTCTTCATTGTTTTCTTATTTCTCCTTCACTGTTTTCTTCACATCACTGCCCTTGGCTTAGGCCTTGGTTTATTACACTGTCATTTTATTGTCTTTGCTTCACTGTTTATCTCCATTGTTGTTTGCTGTTTTGTACCTTTCTTATCACTTGTTGTTCACTGTTAGTGGTGGAATTTTAGGTTAGAATTCATGTAAATTGAGCTGATTGAGAAATGGAGGAATTTAGTGTCCACTGTTGCTTGTGATTGATTGTGCTGTTAAAAGACAGTCAATGCTAGGAGTAAAACAGTTGGACAAGCTTCTTCTCCTTCCATTCCATTTATGTATGCCCTGGAACATAGGCAGGCTAGAACCTCCACCTAGCTCCATTAGGGACAAGGATTTAACCAAAAACAGCCACTGCCTAGCATCTTTCCTGTTCTTCTTTGTTATCTATCTGTTTTTGTGGCTTCTTATCACTGTTTTTATAGCTGTTTTTATAACTGTTTTGTGCCCTGTTCTTCCTTTGCCTTTGGCCCTTGGCCATTGTCTTTGATTTACCACTGCCATGCCATTGTAAATTCGCATCCTTTTTCCCTGTTTGCTTCCATGTATATGCCATTGTCACCTTCACCATCATCATTGTTGTTTGCTGTTTGCTTTTGCCATTGTAAATATCCATGTTTTACCTTGGCCTAGTGCTCTGCTGCCTTGTTTAGCTCCAGCTGCACTAGGTCTTTTTGGCTTTTCTGCCCTTTTCCTTCCCTGGCCTTGCTGCCAGTTCTCCCCCAGCTGCTACTACTTGCTGTTGTTGTTGCTGCTGCTGTGCACTGCTTCTGCTGCTGCTGAAGCCACCACTGCTGCTGCTCCAGGTCCAGTTCAATTTTGGGCTACAAGTCCAGTCATTACAAAAGCCCACTGTATCTGCTTAGAAACCTAAGGCCCAACTCAGTTCAGTTCATTTCAAAGACTACTGAGGGCCCAGATTCATTACAAAGCCCAGTTCAGTCTTGGGTTAATCTAGAAGCCCATTGACACTCAAAGCCTAGTGCACTTCAAGACCAACTGAGCCCAAGCTCAGTTCACTTCATTGTCAAACAAGCCTATAATCCAAAGGTACCCTAAGCCCAAAGCCCAAAAGGCTTCATAGTTAACCAACAATAGTTTAGGAGCCCAAAATAGCTAGAAAACTCCAAAACACTCCCAGTCTCTGTGGATAACCCGTACTTGCACGAGCTACAACTGACAACCGTGCACTTGCGGTATTACTGTAGGCCCGTTTCATTTCGCTTCAATTTTATACGCTTTCCCGGGCCCACCAGGTCATATCAAAGGTTAGTAGGCAAGTTAGTTTATCTCACTGTTACCAGACCTGACATAGCACATGCAGTAAGCTTAGTCAGTCGTTATATGCATACACCTCGTGTTAAACATCTAAATGCAGTAACTAGGATTATACAGTATTTAAAAGGATCACCAGGATGAGGAGTTTTGATGACAAAGAATGAAGCCTATTCAATTTCTAGCTACTGTATAACAGCATATTCAGATGCTGATTATGCTGGATGTCCAGTTGATCATAAATCAACAACAGGGTACTGCATATTCTTTGGTGGTAATCTGGTTACATGGAGAAGCAAGAAACAAAATGTTGTTTCTCGATCAAGTGCTGAAGCAGAATACAGAGCCATGACTTCAACAACTTGTGAGATTGTTTGGCTGCGAGCATTACTTAAAGATTTGGGTTTTCTGTCACCTCAGCCAACTAAGATGTTTTGTGACAATCAAGCAGCGATACAAATCGCATCAAATCCCACCTTTTATGAGCGTACAAAGCACATATAAGTGGATTGTCGTTTTGTTAGAGAGAAGGTATTGGCCAAAGTAATATGCACTCCCTTCGTTCGTAGTCATCAACAACTGGCAGATGTTTTTACTAAGGGTTTACCTGTCAAGCAATTCAATGGAATTCTATCCAAGTTGGGCTCCATTGATATCTTCGCACCAACTTGAGGGGGAGTGTTGGAACAAAGGAGAATATTTGGTTTCTCTATTTATGATTGGCTTACACTGCAAGAAAATATTCTCTAGATATGTTGCTATCTATACGAATATGTGGCATGTATAGGATATATATATACACTTCTTGTAAAACCTCCATTGATAATAAGAAACCCTAATCATTCTTCTCCCGTGGACGTAGGCTATAGCCGAACCACGTTAAACTGTGTTTCTTCTTTAATCAGTTTTAGTTAACTGCATAACATCTTATGCAGATCCAATATTGACTGCATAACATCTTATGCATACTGCATAGCATCTTATCCATACCAACAGCCTGTCCAGGAAGGGGTCCTGCTAATCGAGGTTTCAATTGGTGAGTGTTGAGGTTGTATCTTCGATAAAACACCGCCTTTGGGATCACCGGACCAAAAGGAAACCAGGATAACATAGCCAACATTGATTTCAACATCATGATGGTTCAAAAGAGCCTTCATTTTCCTAGTCAAATAAGAAACCCAAAAATAGATTAAGTTACGAACTAACATCACATAGACACAGAACATATCAGATATGGATGGTAACATTAAATTCAAATGCAAAACACCAAATATAAGAGAAGGGAAAGCAAGATTAAGGCTAGATAATCCAACCTTGAAAAAGAAGAGAAAAAACATGTTATGGAGTAAATTAACTAAAGGCAGTAAGGTTAGTAATATAGAAATAACAAGATGCAGTGGTTAAAATCAACAAGAAAAAGTCAAATGACCCACTGTACAAGGAGATGAACAAATAACAATCAAATCTAAGTTTCTTTTCTAAAGCTCTTAACTAATTTGTTGTTTACTTAGTCTGTTTAGTATACCACACTCTAGCTATAAAGGAAATAAGAGATTATCCTATCCAGTTTACAACTACCTCTGAAAAACAATTCATTACAATACTATGGCCTGAAATCTAAAGTTCACTGTTTTGAGTTAAACTTAAGTCACTGGAGTTCCACTAACAGTACCATATACAATGATTTGGTTCAATGCGTTATGTATGGTTCATTATTGATTAGTAAATTTTTAACTAACAAGACATTAAGGTTCCTAACACTAGTGAACCTGAATAGCAATCATCATAAACTAAAGAAATAAATTATAAATTTATAAATTTTCAATGAGAGGAGATAAAGAGAATGGTCCCTGACTAGCCAACCAAACTTCTGGAGACCCTCCTTTGCTTCTAAGTATATGAGGCACCAATCAGATCATAAACATACACAAAATATCTTGAATATAAGAAGATACGACGAAACAGAAAAAGGTTAAGACGGGAGATAAAAGAATGAGAGAAATCAAGAGATGAAGTCAGCTTACCTTTGGATTTTATCAGGTCAGAGGGGCGCAGGTTTAAATGTGATTTTATGACTTGCAAAAAAAGTGATGATGATTTTATTCAAATTAATTTGTAAAGCCGCAATATTGCCGATGTCAATTCTAACATATTGTTTTAGTATTCTTGTCATCAATTCTAATTAAATCTAACATATTTCGTTTACTTTTTTCTTGTACTTCAATCTAAAGATCATTTTCTTTGCTCTTCTCTATAGTTCATCGTTTTTAAATGAAAAAAATTTGTCGATTAATTTTTTTTTTCTTATCGATTAATTCTTCAATCTTAAGATCATTTTCTTTTTTCTTCTCTATATTTCATCATTTTTAAATGAAAAAAATTTGTCGATTAAGAATTTTTTTATTGTCGATTAATTCTTTCAAGTTATATCTAGTACTTTAATATGTTGTTTGAATGCCATATTAGGTTGGAAAGATCTAAATTGTTTAGTTGCAGTTGTGTGGTTTTCAAGGTATCTCTTCGTCAACCTTATCGACTAGTATTAGTCGTTATCTTCCTAGGTTGAGTATCATGATGATTTTTCATCTCTATAATAAACATTTACAGGGTCGTCACAATATCCATTCCTTATATTTTGCCAACTAGTGTTGTAGTAATTAAGGTCGTCATATTTTGAAAACTTGAACCTTGCCGACCATAACTATTATAAAACAGTTTCTTTGTGTGTATTTTTGCTATTAGTCGGCATGGTTGAAGAAACTTCCTTGACAACTTTGTGTTGGTTGTCACTTTCTGCAATTTCGACCATGACGACCAATAACAACTAACCGTTTTCTGTGTCCTCTCATTTTCATTTAGTTGTCATGTTGTTTAATCTGTAATCTTGAAGATCTTGTGTATAAAAATTTTAGTCGTCAGTGTTTGGTATGCTCGACCTTGACGACTATAACTTCGTCCAGGGCTGACTCTCCCCTTTAAGCAAGCCAAGCCTTGCTTGAGGCCACACATTGGGGGGGCCACAAATTAATTAAAACCGTTAATGTATGTCTTCTAGGGCTGGCAATGGATAAATATCCGTCGGATATTGGCCATACCGATAAGGTTAAGGTTAAGGGTTATCGGATATCTGATAACATCCGACGGATATCAAAAATCCAATTCGATAAGGTTAAGGTTAACCTATCGGATATCGGATTTTTATCCATTAATATCCGGTTTTGTTGGACAGAAGCAAAATCTGAAATTTAACGGAATTTTCAAGTGTTTAGCTTAACTGAAAGACAGAAAAACCCACACAAACACTACTACAGTGTCTCAGTCACATTACACATGAAGAAAAAAACTACAAACACCCAACTAAACAGTCTGCAAACTAAAGTACACAACAGCAAAAGAGAAAAAACCATGTCTTCTTGTACATAGACTTCACAATAATGTCAAACAACTTGCTAGTGATGATCTTCCTTGGATTCCTGGTTATATGTTGCATCATTGCATCAACTTCAGTCGATGACTTCCATATCTGCATTCACAAACGAAACAAAATAGAAGAAAACATGGTTTATACTAGCAACAGGGTTTAAACGAAACAAAACGAAACAATATATTCTTTATGATAAAAGCGCATTTGCAGGTGGAGTTATACTAGCAACAAGGTTTATACATGTTTGTCCATACTCATGCTACTCAGTACTCATGGTCATTCTCATGGTTATGCTTTCCTTGGTTGTTGCAGAAAATGAAAGATTCAATTGTTGTTCGATCAGCTAATGGTACATGATGCATCACAGAAAATCAAAGGAAAAGAACTAAGCAAAGGAAAAGAAGATTTACCTGCATCAAAGGAGCCTGGCAGCCAATCACTTAAGCATAGAAGTGCTTGGACTAATTCTGGACTTAATGAAGCTCTGTGTGTTGTTAGAACCCTTCCACCATCGCTGCACATGGACTCTGATGCTATACTGGTCACCGGAACAGCCAACACATCCCTTGCTATCTTTGATAGAATTGGGTACTTAGCGGCACTTAACTTCCACCAACTCAATATATCAAAATTGTATGAAAGTAGCAGGGGCAAAATCTCACAAAGATTTCTTGAAATCAGTTGACATATTAACATAGAAATGACAAAATTAAACTAAAAGGAAGATTCAAATTCGAAATAATCGATTAGGCATTAACTTGCTTTAACAGATAGAAAACTAACAGATAGAAAACCTACTTGATATGTGCCAAGAAGATGATCCTCCAGACGATACAAAAGATTTAACCCTTGGATCAATCTTGCTTCTTCAAACTATTTCTTGTGGCAACTAGCTATTGCTGAAGGAACAAAGGAAGTAAAGACAAAATAATTGTGATCAGGTGAAAAGCTAAGAAACTTAGTTCAAAAAGGATAAGGCAAACGAAGCGCAGAACTTTACAATTGTAGGGAGAAACAGGTTTCTGCTTGTGTATATATATGACAGAAATAAGGTTAAACAAGATAGATACGTGGGTTCCAAAATATTTGGTTAGCATCAAATATTTAGAAATCTAAATAAAGTGTATTGTTAGATATTTACATTTTGCTGTAACTTGTTAACAATCAACAAAATTAATTCTCAAATACTTTGATTTTTTGATACCATACAACAAAGAATTTCAAATTCATATAAATCCAATAGAAACTCAAACAGTTATTTCCCTTCTAAGTTCTTCTTATAAACCCTAATTTCTAATTTAGGGAAGAACATCACAAACCCTAACTCTCTAAAATCAAAATTAAACAGCATACAATTTTATAATTCAAAATATACATCAAACCCACCTACAATCCGCTATTCGCAACAATAATAGACAACAAAAACAATTAAATACGCAATCGATTTGGGGAAAAAAACCTAAACTTCGAAACAATAATAGAAAACACAAACAATGACTTACTTCTTGATTGAGAGTCTCTAATCATCAATATTCTCGACCAAATCACGATCAAATCGATCGCTCAGTCCCCCTCTCTCGATCAAATCACGAACCAGTGAATCACTGTTAGAGAATGAGAAAAAACGGACTTTTGGTAGAATGAATGAAATGGGTTATTCTCTCCCAACATGCGACACATATACCTAGGGGTAGGAAACTACAACTACACCCCTAGACTGTCGGATATCGGATATTAACCTAACGGAAACAGCCTATTCCGATATCGATATCGTTAAGAGGAAATATCCGATAGAATATCAGATTCCGATATCCGATATCCGATATGTCGGATTAAATCCTATGGGATGTCGGATTTCGGAAATGGATATCGGATATCGGTTATCCATTGCCGCCCTAATGTCTTCTCATTTATCCCTACAAGAATTTTTGGCACATGCATACGCACGTGCTGAAATCAATGGGTTCTTCTAGAGTTGGTGCTATAACTGACTCATCTCCACTTCTCCGTCTACTGTGCCCTTTTCTCTCGAAACTCTTTTTGTCTCTTCGCCCGCGCCACCACCATGATTCTCCTTACCATCACCACTAAGAAAGGAAAACAAACATAGATTTCCCAACTAATTATATCGAAGACCCAACTAATTCTTTTAGTCTATATATATATGCAGAGATTTCCCGTAAGTTGTAGATCTTTTTATGGGTTCACAAAATTGTTTACACTTTTTCTTTGGATTTGGTATTTTCTATTTGATTCTCAATAAAGTTTTCTTTCAGATCCAACAATGGTGAAATGAATAAAAGCCATTATCAACTTCATCTCCATCAAAATATTGTTAATTACTAACACGCCCTCCGATTTTATTTTATTTTTGCAAAGTATAATTTTAGGTTTGCTTAGGGGCAAAAAAAAATCTGGCTAAATTGGAATCTATGCCACTTAATTGCGGTCTATAGCTACATGACAAAATAGGGTCATTAAGAAGTAATTCATAGAAACTCCTTAACCAACTATTTTCTTAATGGATAATTTACCCCTGATTAAATAGTGTTAATTCGGGTGATTAGTGGTAAAGTATAGTGTTAGTTGTGAAATTAATTTGTGTTAATTAATCATCTGAACATGAAAAATTTGAAAATTTGAAATTTTTTGAAGAACACCAACTCAGAATCGGTATATGTTGTAACCTCAAAAACATGCAGAGATTTGTTGAAACTAGCTTCTACCCAGAATCGGTTTATATGGACATGAAAATCAACCGATTATCCATAATCGGTTTATATTGGCATGAACGTAAACCGATTGTGGGTAAATTTTCTCCTTTTTATCTGTGAATTATGTGTTATTAAACATCAAATAAGATTAAAATTCATTCTATATCCTGAAATGAAATCGAGTATGATTTCATACTCATTTTATGATCGAGTATTAACTGAGAAAAAAATGGGTTAACCAGAATCGGTTTACACGATACATATGTAAAAACCGATTCCTGACATTGCACAACAGGAATCGGTTTATAAGAAAGCTCATGCAATCCGTTCTAACAAAAAAAAGATACAGAAAAATTGAGAACAACAATCGGTTTACTCGGCACACATATAAAATCCGATTCTAACACTATACATGAACAATCGATTTTTGTAAGTGCTAATGTAATCCGATTCTAGTTCAAATTTCTCGAACCATAAAACATATCAAAGACAGTCGGTCTTTGTGGACATGAACATAAACCGTTTATATTTGCAATCGGATCACATATACATTAACGTTAACCGATTCTGATAAACCAGGGAAAATTTGATTTCAAAATTTTTAATTTTTGAGCAATTTTATGTTACTAAAACCTAGTTTATAGGATTGGGTTGAGAAGAAAAGAAGAAGAATCAGTTGAAGTGGAGATGGAAATGGAAATGAATTTGATTTTGATTTTAGTTTTTAGTTTTATTATTTTGATTTTGATTTTAGTTTTTAAATTTTATGATTTTAGTTTTATGATTTTGATTTTAGTTTTTAATTTTATGATTATGATTTGATGGGGACAAATTAGTAGTATTAATATTTGATAGAGGGTAAAATGACAGTTTCATCAAACTTAGACACCTCTTATCATTCTTTATGGGGTGGATGAAAAAATCCATGGACCCCAATTAAGTGGCATAGACCCCAATTTAACAGGCCAAAATAAGCCGTGTAAAACTACATCATCATTTTTGTCATATGCTATTATTATTTTTCCCTCGAATTATATTTTCATTTTCATTTCTCTGCCTTACAGATAAGGGTAAAATTAGAAAAAAAATTACAGCTCCATCCAGCTACAATAAGGGTAGTTCCCTTTATATAATAGAATAGATATATGCAAATCCATAGACTTGTAGTTGTATGTAACCAAGGTACTAGCTAGTTAAGCTCTCACCTCTGCTTGTTATCCATAGATGCGTAGTGCAGGTGCACATGGATGTATATCAAAATTGTCTCTATGTCGCAAATATGTTAGTTTGATTGTCTATAAACAAAAAATGTACGGAAGACTCCGCTTTTCCATCCATTATCGACGAGTTTGTTGTAAAAACGGTACAAAGACAATCAACTAGCAGTGGCAATTACTTATTTTTAGAGCTTCCTTTCCGGGATCCGGGGCAGAGACACACAAACTTTTTGCTTTAGGCCACCAAAATCTCAGGACCGGGCTTAGCCTTAGTCGGCAGGTTATGAAATTAATTCCTTACCGAATAATTAATCATGCATTTGTAACATCTTTCCTGTAAGGAAAAACTCATTTGATCGGTATTATGGTTTATTGTCAACATGCCGGCTATAAGGATCGTTATCTTCTATTTTAGTCGAGCATGCCCACTTTTTATCCTGTGATTTCTGAAATCGTTGATTCCTTATATAATTTGAAGAATGAAACCATTAAACAGATGTGAAATTCCTTTTCTAGAAGCGTTTGGCTAGTGTAGTTTCATTCTCATTGCAAACTTCTCAAGAAAAAATAATATTTTTTTTCAAAAAACCTTCCAACAAAGTCCATAAGTCAAATCTAACCAAAACAAGATTAGACAATTTATAACTCAACTAATTACTCTAATTATATTAATTAAACTAAACTAACTAATTGGTGCTAGTTAAACAAGGGTGGTTAATGGGATTTGAGTTTTACTTCCAACTGACCCTATTTGTTTTTCATGTATACCCAAATTTGGCGAGTTTTCTTATGTGTTGTTGGCTCGAATTATTAATCAAAGAAACTGTAATTATATAATTGTTATAAAACCAGAAAGGAAGAAGGAGAAACAAAGTGGAGAAGAAGAGAGAATTTTATTCATACTTATACAATTACAAAAGTTTAAGGGCTCTGCTTACAGAATTCGGATACTTGATGCCTCTAGTAATAGGGTCCCACTAACGTGGGCGTCTACATGATAAACTTTTATTTACAACACTCCCCATAAATAACCAATTTATGTAAGCTAATATCCTCGATAAAACCCTGTCAATAAAATATGAAAGGACAAAACCAGATCGAAGGGAAAAGAGTTTAACATAGGATAGATTTGGACAAGCACATGTTGTCTCATTAAAACTTTGACAAGGAATATACAATGGGACAAAACCTTGATGAAGGAAAAAGAGTACGACGTGATAGTGCAGTAAAATACCTGTTACTATGATGGCGCTCCCCTGATGAGTACTTCAATTAAATGTTGGCTTGGTAATTTTTGAGTCGAGATTCGAGACTTTCTAAGTTCGATGAAGAAATTTCTTTCACGCTGGAGAAAACAACGCTTTCGTGAAGAAATATGCTAGTTGATAAAGTCTTCTTTAGTGTTTCCCTTAAAGGTTCTAAGATGTTCTCCAAGATTGATTTAAGGACTGGTTGCCATCATATCAGAGTGTGTCCTGCTACTACTCACAAGATAGCCATCAAAACCCATTAAGGATATATTGAGTTTCTGGTAATGTTTTTTGACTTAACCAATGTTCCTTCGACATTCCAGGCATTGATGAATGAAGTGTTCAAACCTTACTTTAGGAAATTTATTCTTGTATTTTTAGATGACAAACTCATTTGCAGTCCATACATGGAGTTCCATTTACTACATCTTCACACAACTTTCAGTGCACTCCAATAACATTCCTTGTTTGCAAAAATTAGTAAATGCTCTTTTGGCCAAACTCAAATTGAGTATCTTGTTCATATTATTTCTGATGAAGCTCCTATCAACATAGAATGCATGGGAAATTGGATTATTCCAAAAAGTCTTAAGATCTAAGAGGATTTTTGGAATTAACTGGGTATTACAAGAAGTTTGTTAGAAACTATAGATTTATCAGCAAGCCACTGACTGACCTACTCAATAAAAACAACTCTTCAGCTCAAATTGCTTTTGAACAACTCAAAACAGCTGTTACCACTACTCTAGTTCTAGTTTTTCCATACTTCTCTAAACCATTTGAAGTAAAAATAGATACTTGTGAATCAGGAGTAGGTGATGTATTGATGCAAAAAAGAAGACCAATTGCTCATTCTGGAAAAGGCATGGGTGCAAGATTTCTAGCACACTCCACTTATGACAAAGAGGCACTAGACATTGTCATGGCATCAAATAAATAAAGACTTTATCTGTTAGGAAATCATTTAAAGATTTTCACTGACCATTAATGCACAAAATTCTTCATGTAGCGAAGGTTGAATACTGCATTGTAAGAAAAATGGTTCGTTAAACTTCTTGGTTATGACTATGAGCTTTGCTATAAGATAGGAACTGAAGATAGTATTGCAGATGCCATATCTAGGATTGGGCATTCAAACCCTTCAGTGTGTGATGCTTTCACCCAAATAGAACCTACTTGGATAGATGAAGTCCTCAAAATCTACATCTCAGACCCATTGGAAAAAGAATTGTTTTCTAGACTAATGCTTGCTCCTACAAGCTTGGCCAACTACTCATATTCACAAGGGGTGATTGGATAGAAAAATAGAATCTACATTGGTGGTGGTGAAAAATTGAGACAACAAGTAATGACAATTGTACACTCTACTACAGCAAGCAAGTTACCATAGATCAATTTTTTTTCCCAACTATGTTAGTATGAAGAAGGAATTAGTTCAATACATCCAAGAGTGTGATATCTGTCAGCAACACAAGAACTCCAATATTTTACCAGCAATAATTTTACAAACTTTGACTATTCTAGAATAAGCTCGAAAATACATCAACATGGATTTTATCACTGGAATACTAAATTCAGAAGGAAGAGAATTCACTTCATACTAGTCAACCATCCATTCACATATTTTTATATACCAAGGTATTCTTAAATAATGTTTATTAGTTGCATGGACTCCCTACTTCTGTAGCGTCAGACAGAGAAAGTATTTTTGTAACCGGATTGTGGCAAGAACTTTTCTTTAAATTTGGCACTACACTGCATATGAGTACATATTATCATTCATAATATGATAGCCAGACAAAGAGAGTGAATCCATGCTTAGAAACTCATCTTAGGTGCATGATTAGTTATAGAAAAACCAAATGGGTCATTTGGTTGCCTATGGTAGAGTGGTGTTTTAACATTACCTATCACACTAACCTAAAGCTCATTCAATTTAGGCTCTTTGTGGGTATACTCCACCACAATATGGACTTTATTATTCTCCAACCATCAGTGCCTCAGTGGAAGACTATTTATAGAAAAGACAAACCCTAGGAATTGTTATAAAATCTACACTTTGAGGAAGCTCAGAACAGAATCAAACAACAAGCTAATAGGAAGAAAGTTTAGAGAGAATTCATGGTAGGTGATTGGGTTTATCTGAGAATACAACCATGTTGTTAGACTACGATTCATCTCAGAAGGAATATCAAGTTGGAAGCTAAATTTTTTGGTCTTTATCAAGTGCTAGGCAGGTTAGGGAAGGTATCTTACAGACTGCGACTACCCTCTACCTCTAGGATACATCCATTTTTTTCATGTCTCTCAACTTAAGACAAAACTAGGTGCAGGGTTAATACCATAAACTACACTTTTTATATTAGATTCTGATGGTTGTATGAAGGTGATTCCATTCGGGATAATATGGAATCTCGTCTAGTTAAGAAGAATAACCAATCTGTAGCTCAAGTTATGGTTCACTGGGATCATTCTTCTCCAGTAGAAGAAGCTTGGGAAGATTCAGTCTTTATGCAACACAATTTTCTTAAATTGATACTTAAGGACAAGA
The DNA here is from genome assembly GCF_003573695.1 of Papaver somniferum. Lineage (NCBI taxonomy): Eukaryota > Viridiplantae > Streptophyta > Magnoliopsida > Ranunculales > Papaveraceae > Papaver > Papaver somniferum. The sequence continues at coordinate 140,437,259 of NC_039361.1, read as the reverse complement.
ATCATTTGGTGGGCAGGTATTTGTCGTAAAATAGTAGTTAGAACTAAATTGTTACGGGGACCTATTTCTTATTAAGACACCGGGTGGCTTCTATGTTATTTCAATTGACTTTAGCCAATCACTCACATGTTTTACGTGAATATTATTGTGACTATATGAGATGTTCAGCTTATTGTTTTGGATTATTATGAATGAGTAAAAATTTATCTTCTTTCTTCTCTGAATCTCTCCTCCCCTTTTCCCTTCAACTCTCCTTCCTCCCACCTTTTTATCTAAATATTTATTCTCTAACCCTCCATATTTCATGTTACTGTTAAATCTGAATGTATCTGTAGTATAGTCACTATACAAACTCATCATCTTTATCAAACTTTAAATACATGTTAATCAATAATAATAAGAAGAATACAGATGGAAAGATGAAAGACCCTAATATATCAAAAATTTCCACTTTTACATCATCAAGATACTAACATATATATACAATACTCATGCAACCAAAAAGAGACTAATTTAATGAAACGAAAAATAATCATCCTTTTTCAATCTCCCGTATTATTTATTATTTACTGATAATGGACATGAACACGACATTTACATCCCTTTCCCTATTTCTCTGTAAATCATACCTCTTACTATTTTAATTTTAATGTGAAGGTGTTGGTTTAATTTAACCTCATCTGAACTTTTGGGTTGAATTTTGGAGAGAATATTGAGAAAGAGAGGGAAAGTGAGAAAAAATGAGCAAAAATATATCATCCTTGATTTCTCCAAAAAATCTAAAAATAGGTCCTCTCATTTTCTTCTCCGTTTCTTTTTGGCGCAACATGCGCTCAGCTGCATGTGTCACTATTATGACACCCAAGGTTTTGAAGTAGGGAAGGCATTTCTATTTAGGCATTAAATTTTTTCTAGTAAGAAACCTACAAGATTTATAAACACTCAAGAATTAAAGTTGTAGACAATGTAAATATAAAATTTAAATAATGGGTTAAGTTAAACCCGATAAAAAGATATGGAGTATTGCAAGCAAGCCTGTTATAGGGGCGGCATGTTTTATTAGAGGACGACAGTGTGATAGTAATGCCCCTTTAGTTGGTTAGGGGATGTCCTAAATGGGATGTAAATTGACTAGATTACCCTCCCCATTTTTTAACCTAAATCAAAACTAAATTGAAAATTTGTTTTCTTTCTTCTTCTCTTCTCCTCATCCCATCAACCGTAACCTCCATTAAAACTCAAAATTTCATCGTATTCGATTAATCGACGATTCAAAAATTAATCAAGTGTAGTGTAATGACTTATACGAAGTATGTTTTGAAAAACCCAATTAGGGTTTAGTTTATTTTGTTCGATTTAAGTTTAATTTCTATCAAAAATTAGGGTTTTAGATGAAAACTGAAATTGAAGTTTCTGGGTTTATGTGAGTTACGGTTGATTTTAACTCTATTACGAACCGTAACTGGAGATTTTGATGTTGTTACGGTTGGTAATATTTCAACTACCAACCGTATGTTCTTATATCTAAGAATTTTCTTCAGTTACGATTGGTATCGAGCATTTGGTTACCAACCGTAACTGAGTTACGGTTCGTATCGAGCATTTAGTTACCAACCATAACTGGTTTTACGATTGGGTTTTCTTCAAATTTAACCAGTTACGGTTGGTAATTCATCTTTTACGAACCGTAACTAAGATTTATGATTGGTTACGAGTAAAATTCCAACCGTAATTAACTCTGAAAATGTAACAAAAAATGTTTTTTTTTTAAACTCAAAAATCTGATTTTGTTTTGATTTAGAGTTAATTGAAGTGAAACTTAATCATCAACACTAAACTAGATTATCAACACTAAACTATGTAAGGGTTAATTTGTCATTTCCAATTTTTTTTGGATAAGGGGCACTTGAATTATCATCTAATGACCCTTTTTGTCCTATTATGATGTCGCCCCTCTAATAAACCATGCCGCCCCTCTAACATGCTTGATTGCAAGAACATTATAGCTTGTACGTACCTTAAGAGACATGATTTTCCATTCACTTTATATGGTCTTGTTAACGTCATTATCCATGATATATTGATTTTCAGATTATATGATTTATGATCTTTGCAGGTGTTCTTTATTTTTTTGATCGGTAAAGAAAAAGATTTATTGATCAAAAAAGAGGGGTATAAAGGTTATACCACCCTAAACAAAAGGAAACAAAATAAAAGGAAAGAGAAAAAGATGATAATAGACTACCAGCTTAAGCAGGATTAAAGAAAATAGTACACCAATTTCTCATTACATCAGAAACACTCACTGAGATGTAATTTTTGATAGCAAGAGCCCAGCAAAACAAACAATAAACAGCCTTGTTGACAACAACCTTAGCATTGTTCCTCTTATCTGTAAAAACCCTTGAGTTTCTCTCCTTCCAAATTGACCAAATGATTTCCACATGAACTAAGTTCTATACTACAGTACTATCTTTATCATGTTGAGTTAGATGCCAAGCTTGTAAAGAAGGAATAATATCACTAGGCATGCAAAAGAACCATTTTAGCTTATTAAGAAACTCCTCCCAAACTTCTCTAGAAAAAGTACAGTGCAAAAGGAGATAAGAACTTGTCTCATTACTATTGCAGAACCAACTATCACTTGAAACCTCCATATGTCTCCTTCTAAGCAAATCTCTTGTTGGTAATCTATCGTGAGCTGTCAACCATAAAAAGAAGCCAATCTTTCATGGGCATTTTAAATTCCAAATAAAAGTAAAGATGGAAATGTTCTGCACCAAAACATCCTCCACAAAAAATTTGTCATAAAGAGAATTAACAGTAAAAAGCTTAATCTTTGTTACAGCCCATTGCAGCTCATCCTCCATGTCTCTGTTGAATCTGACAGCAGAAAGATCAGAAATAAAAACCTGGAACTCCATTCTAGCAGCAACATTAAGTCTTGTAGGGGTGATAAGATTCCATACTTCAAATCCATTGTCAGAGGTACACATCTCAATAAATGAAGAATGTTTAGCTCTTGACAGAGCATAAACATTTGAGAAGCAATTTTTGATTGGAACATCATACAACCAGTTATCTTCCCAAAACCTAACTTTGTGACCATTATTCACTTTAAACTTCACATTCTCTAAGAAAAGAGTCTTCTACTTCATAATAGCTTATACCAACATGTGCCAAAGCAGCTTATATAACTAATGTTGTATTGGATGGTATTATTTTTTGCACAAGATATCAGCTCATCATATTGCAATATATTGAGGTTTTCAAAATTCTGATATAATTTTCAATGCTTTGTACCAGTTGATCCTAACTTTTTTTTTCTTTTGAATTAGCTAAGCTCAATTCTTCTAGGTGCTGAGACTCTTAGACGATTATATTCGGACAATATCCACTGTTCATAGAATTTGTGAAGAGATAAGATTTTTTCCAGCTTGTTCAGTGAAAGTCTTATGTAAACCGTTTAAACTTATTTTGCACCTAAGTTTGAGGAATAGATATTTGAGGTTCAAAGCAGTGGTAAACTTCCACTGCTTCTATCCTTTTTTTTTATTTTATGAAATCCTCTTTCCATGCTTCTTAAAACAATTGTTTTTTTTGATTCTCTTATTACCGCATCTTCCAGAAAACAGTTTAGTGCTCAAACTTTCTTGTTTAAGTCATCACGTCAATTTAGCATGGTGATTCACCAATATTTTTTTGTTGAAGTCCACATTATAGAATGTGGATGGGATGTGTTTTTTGAACTGAATCTCTACAGATTGGGCCCCTGCTAGGGGTATAACCGTGCATTCCACTACGGTTGCACCAGTCGTGGTTTCACCAAGTTTTTCCATTAGGACATGCTGGGGTCGTCAATGTTGTTGGAATTTTTTCATTGGAGAAATTGGTTATGTACAACAAGTTTTTCCATATATCTGAATTTCTTTCTATTTCTTTCTATTTCTTTCTCGGTTCAAATTTTAGCTGTTAAAAGTAATGCTCGTGCAATGATGTCGTAACTTAGTGGTCAAGGTGTGAAACTTGTCCTTAGCTCTGTAAGGTAAAATTATCAAAATTCTAGTTTTTGTCATATTATGTTGTTGTCAGGTTGCATGGATAATAATTTAACCCATGTACATTCTGATATAGTTTAGCAGTCTAATCTGCAAATTTTTTTCCTTGGATACAGGTTGTAAAATTTATTCAACTAACAGTTCAGTCAGTAGGAGATTGTCTTTAGTTACGTAGCACAAAACCGATATAATTTGGCGACTAATGCCTCTTTTTTCATCAGGTTGAGAATGTTATAACGAATCCTGAAATACTATGGATGGTCCTTAGCCTTTTGATTAGGCTCGGTGAGTCCTAAAAAATATCCACAATACTCTCTGGATATTCTCTTGCAAGTAAAGATCCCTTCACTATATTTTAGACATCATTGTATATTTATATATGCATTTGTCCTTACATGATTTCTAAAATACCAATAGTTCAGGGTGTCGCTACATGGGCTCCCGGATCTCTTTCCAGAGGAAAGAAATAGGAGAGTTCTCCAGATCTTGTTTTTTTGGTTGCTAGATACATTTAAATCTATTGTTTAAAAATAGGTCAATGTTTCTCAGGGTACTTGTCCATCCGCCCGCGTCTCAGTTAATGAATAAATTCGGCATTAGTGATATGTTTATGTTCTTATCTATTGTCTTTATCAATTTTAATTAAAATGAGTCACTTGTACAAACTTGATTATATATGATTTTCAACTCGCAGGGTAGTGAAGGTCCACTGCACAAAAAGGCGTGTAAAATAATCTTTGTTTGTCTCGAGGTTGTTACGGATTCTGCAAATCTTCTTGGGATTTTCATATTTAGATTCATTCTCCATAGTATCAAGGTTGTAAAGATCGAACTTGACAAATAAATCAGAGTTAGACATAAAAGGAATAATATATGGTCTGTCGAACATCTTGTCAGAACACTTATTGCTTGCTCTTATCTTGGAATTAGATCTGGTTTGTGGTTAATCTGAGTTAGACAAGTAGACTTAACAAAAATGTGTAATTTCTCTAGTTATTTCACATTTTCTGTTCATTGACATTATTTCTCATTTATGTATATAATTTTGGATTTTGTTTATATTAGTTTTGAATTTGAATTACAAGTGCAGATATGAATTATATTGTTTGTATGGGGGTAATCTTGTGTTGAAACTCAAATAAAAGATGATTGATATCTCTAAATAGTCTTCTAAAACCGTGCCTGTAGGACTCATTTTTTAAAAGCCTTGTTGTGTTCTTTGCATTAGGTAGATGACTGTTTTGAAAAATCAGAGACCAAAACTGTGATCTGCAAATCACACCTTAGATCAATAAGAGCAAAGATCACATACAACCAAATTTGACCACAATTTTTAAGGATGATTCGTGGCTGTTTTTGTTGCAGTACATGCTCTGTGTTGCTTTTTCCTTTTTTTGAGACCTTTTTTCTCTGTTATATTTCCTCGCGAGGTTACACAAATGAATAGGTGCTACTATATATATATATGTATATTTTTCTTTTCTTTCTTTTGAAGAGTTTCACCTTGGTTTTAACTCATGGTGGAGAGCAATCCACATAATAAATGAGTGACATGATTTATTAAAGCCAGTTTCCTTAATATCCACTTTATTCTATTTTCTTTTGTGTAAAAATAAAAATTATTTGTATAAACTGCGAAAAAAGCTTCTCTCATGTAAAAATAAAAATTATCTGAATAAACTGCAAAAAAAGCTGAGAATCAAAAATGTCCATATGAAAAAGAAGGTTGTGCTTGCCCCTGCACTATTAGGCGGCAAGCCGTCACTTGCTTGTGGTTTGTAAGGGCTGGCCTCGCTAATGTTACGGGCATCGGGAAAGGACTGTTGATGATCCAGTAACAAAGCAATAGCTATAACTTTGTATGCAGCTTCAGTAAAATGAATTCCATCCCAATTCACATATGTTGATGGATCATTACAGCATCGACTTAAACCTCCCCCACAACATGCCGTTAGAGCTCCACCCTTGAATCCTGAAGGGGGGGAAAGTCGAATTAGTGGGTTGAGCTTGGGTAGTTCTGTTTTAACACATGGAATTGACAAAGGAACACAAGGGAACAAATTTATGTCATGTGGTACCAATAAGAGAAAGATAATATACCTAATGAATCGGGAGATTGGTAAAACTTCATGGCAGCATTATAATAATCAGCATACATAATGTTGGTATTTGGATATAATTCTCTCAAGACATCTAATTCTTTTTGCAACAAGCTGTTGTGATAAATGGAGAAATCATTTAACCACTTAATACAACCACTGTTGTCGTAATCTGCTTTCTTAGAGTTCGGATATAGACCTAAATACATTGTTGAACACCCAATTGGTAAGTTTCCAGGAACCATGAATGCCACCGCACCTTCATTTATCAGAACCTGTATTCATTAATCAAATGTATTAGAATATACTCCCTAGTCCCTCCATCTGCCTCACAAAAGGTGAGACTTTTGGTGTTTAACATCTTTTTATTACCTTGATTGCGGAGCTAATGGCATCAATAACTTTAGGTACGAAAGTGCGAACTTCCGTTGAACTTCTCCCGTCCATGAATGCATAATTGTAGTCGTTTCCTCCTATTTCTCCAACGACAAACAAAGATGTATTGAAGAACCTGCGGCAACCATCTGGAAATCATGAATCAACAAATCCAAAAGTTAAATGGTGCAAGTACATATATTATTCATTAGATGACACAAGAAATTAAAAGTGCAACATATATACCTGAAGATGAATTACAAAGGGAAGGCAAAAGTTTTTGAAACCATCCAAGTTGAACTCCAAGAGTGTATTTCGTACTATATGCAATCTGTTTATCATCGAAGAAAGAAACATCTAGAGCTGTAGCTCCCCCAACAGCAAAATTCACTCCTTGTTGTAAATCCTTGCCACTATTTTTTCCTAGATAAGGAGGTAGCAATGGCAGTCCTAACGATTGCGCTGAAGCAAAATAGAGCGTCAGTAAAGATGTACAAGCAAATGCAAATTTCTAACTTTTTGTTAATGGTTTAATTACCTACCAATGAAATCAATAACTAGGCGACCATCGGAAGCTCGACCGGTAGCTTGATGGAAGTAGGTCTCTCCATAAGGTAACTGGGCGGCCGGAGTATACTGTCCGGAGTAGAGTGAATTCCCTGTGTCAGCGAGCGAGTCCCCGAAGCTAAAAATGGACTTGTAGGACCCCAATACAGGATTAGCTGTAGATACAAGGACACAGAATGTGAGGAACAGAGAGATAGAAGAAGGCATAGCGAAGGAGAAGAGAATGGACAAAATTAGACACGCTCAACCCTGGTTAATTCTAATTTACATCTGGTCTCATTTTTCGAGCATATTTGTTTCCCGTTGGCAAGGAGACATTTAGTATTAATTATTTTTATTTTATTTTCGAACATTATATGTGATCATGTTGGCACGATGGCTCGGTAGTTGGTGGTTGGTATACAACCCTTAAAAAATGGTAGTAGGTGGTATATAGTTATATACATATTATTGGATGTATCCGAAATTGTTACCGATGAAAAAGCTCATACTTCACCGATCAAAAAAACAAAAAGAAAAAACACAAAATTGGTCAAGAAGACCAAAAATGAAAAATCCTGGGTGAAATAGATTCTTAGCTTTTGATATTGTTCATATAATCAAAAGTAAGAAATATACTGTTTATATAGCCAATTTGGATATTGCACCCAAGAAAATTAAAACAAAAAATATGTGTTACCTAAAATACCCCCGAACTTTTTTCTTTTCAAAGAGAATTTCTTTCTCTTTTGAGTCTTTTCATAACTCCTCGTCCCTGAGCTCCTGAGAATTCCTCACCTGCAGAATTCGATCGAAAATTCAGAGCTCGTGTATTCTTTTTTTCATATCTGGTTGATCAATCATGGTGATTAACGATTCTTGAATCGAAGATTAGATTACTCCACTTTCAAGTCATCTAATATCATCAACAACCAGTAACACAAATCAGTAAGTTTCAAGTTTCAATTAATCCAATTTTGATTTCGTTTTTGTCTAATTCTTTGTAATGCATATCTGGATATGTCGATTTTGAAGTTTCTTCATCAATTATTATGGGATTTTGACTATCTTTTGGTTTTAGTTGTTGATTTTGATTATCTAGGGTTCTACTAATAACCAATTATCTTTTGGTTTTAGTTGGTGCATGTAAACGTGATTATTTGTTTATATCCAATCGATTGATTGTTTAAACCTGCTGAAACAATATACAAAGATTCAAACCAAATTGATTAAAGTGATAACAGAAAATGGGCTAGATGATGGATGAAACTAGATGTTAACTGAGATATGAAACTAGATGATGGATGAACTGAGAGATAAGCTCCCATTGAAGAATCTGATTACGAGGAAATCAATCAGAGACTTCCAGAATGCGAAAGGACAATACAAGCTTGTGGTAATTCCTTGTTTTCTAATGTTGTTCGTAGTCTATTAAACGTATTCCATATGTCTCATATTTACCTCATTTTCAGCTGTAGAAGGCGAAGTCGAATGCCTCAGAGCTTACTCCACGTGCAATTTGATATTCAATAGTATCCTCAACATTGCTGGAGATATCAATGTAAGGAAAGCCTTTTGGTTTTATTATTGCGCTTATGCTTTCGTTTGTTGTTTGACTGAATTTGAACTTGATGAATGTTTTTATTGGTCTTCAGTACTATGACATAAGGAAGCAATGTGAAGGGAGCCTCTGTTATGATTTTTCCAACTTGGAGAAATTTCTGAATCTGAAATCTGTCAGGCAAGCTCTTGGAGTTGGCAACATTGAATTCATCTCATGCAGCCCTGCTGTGTACTCCAAAATGCAAGCTGACTGGATGAAGAATCTAGAAGTTGGTATCCCAACTCTTCTTAATGATGGCATCCAGTTACTAGCTTATGCCGGGGAGTATGACTTGATATGCAACTGGCTTGGTAAGTGCCCTATTGTGTTGAACTCAGAATTCCACTTTTTGTGACTTTTAATTGGAAAAGTATCACATTTTAAACAATATACACAGATTCAGTCAGTTTAATATGATTTTTTATTTTTGTGTTTGTTTTGTTTCGTATCAGGTGAAACTATTGAGAATTGGCATTGGTTTTTGGAAAAGCTAAGAACTATCTTGGGTCCTCGTATACTAACTTTTATTTCGGATCGCCATGAGGGTTTGATCTAAGGGATTCATGATGTTTTTCCAACTTTCCTTCATTGCTGGTGTTACCAGTATTTGAAGAATAATGTCCGCGGTAAGACCAACAAGAAAAAGGGAGAGCATGGTGCTGCGATGGATTTGTTCAAACAATGTTTCTATTCATCAACGCATGAAGGCTTTCATCAAGGTATGCAAAAGTTGAAGGATATGGGATGTGATGGTCTTCACAAATTCTTGAGTGACCTTCCATTGGAATGTTGGTCCAATGCACATTGTCTTGGCTATCGTTATGGCGACATGTGTTCAAACATTGCAGAGTCGTTCAACTCTTGGATTAAGGAAGCAAAAGGTATTCCTATTGCAACACTTGTTAACTGGATTAGACTTAAAATTATGGATCAGATGAGTAAAAGGAAGTTTAAGGGGGAGAAGTATAAAGGATTCATTGTCCCAGGATAGAGAAAAAAGTAATGGCTTCCATTCGTGTTGGTGTCCAGTGGAGAATAACTAAGTCTGGTGACATGGAGTGGGAAGTTTTTGATGGAAATCACACGCATGTTGTTAATATTGTGAAGTTTCAGTGCATCTGTAGGGTTTGGTTTACTGAGCAGTTCCCTTGTGATCACGCTATTGCATGTATGCATTCAAATAAGATCAATGTTTACGAGTACATTAATCTGTATTTCAGCATTGCTAGCTTCCGTGCTTCGTATGATCGTCCTATCAAGCCCATTCCCGATTAAGACAAGCCTATTGATGTTGCTGCTGGAAATCTCGTGAATCCACCAACTGTCCTAGGAAAAAAACATGGTAGGCCGAAGAAGAAGCGGATTCCTAACGCTGGTAGCGCATGCGCATTCAAGAGACTCATTACATGCGGTAACTGCCATACTCAGGCTCATCATAACAAGACGACATGTCCTCATCCTCCTGCGAAAAAGCAACGTTAAGAACCTGCTTAAGAACATCTCCAGCCTTCATTCTCTGCAGCGTTTTACCATGATATCTTTGTTAGTTTATTCTTTTCTGTAGTCTCTTTTTGCACATTTAAGATTCATTTACCTGGAAATATATTTTCGCAACTAGTATTTACCTTGGATTTTTTCTTTTGTTCATAAAAACATATCTTATGGTATTATTTTTTCAAGTATTTCTCTTCAGTTTTATAGTATATATATTATAGTCTTATGTTGATTTAGTTTAATTGTACATTTCCTTCAGTTTTCACTGTAAATTTTGAAAGTTTGCGAAGATTCAAATTTAAATGTACAGGATGTAACCAGTTTCATCCTGCCTATTCTGGAAAAAATGAGATTTTTGGCCAGGATGTAACTGGTTTCATCCTTCACATTCTGACAGAAATACTATTTTTTCTAACCTGCACACTCTGAAAACAGTTTTTATACAGGCTAGGATGTAACCAGTTTCATCCAATCCTGGTTACATTCTGACAAAAAATTGCAGTTTTATACAGGCTTGGATGTAACCAGTTTCATCCAAGCCTGTTTACATTCTGACAAAAAATTGCAGTTTTATACAGGCTAGGATGTAACCTGCAAGCCTGGTTACATTCTGACAAAAAAATCTTTTTTCAACCTGCAAATTTAATCATTTATGGCTAACATATTCAAACACAACTATCATGAAATTGAAGTATAGACATTTTTCACTAAAAAAGTTCATATTTTAATTAAGACGAATCCACTGATCACAAATTTATGCGAAGACATAGTCCAACAAAAAAAAAAGGTACTTCCATATGAACCACATTAATAAATTTTTTCTAAACAACCTAAACACATCAAACTTTCCAGCAGCTATTTTCTCTGGCTTGTATTCATCCATTTCGGCACCCACATCATCCACATTCCCTGTGCTAGACTCACCACTCACGCTCACATCATGCTTTTTCTTGGATTTTCTTTCAGCACCGGCACTCTTCTTACTCTCCTTGCTACTGCTTCCTGCAACAATTTGGATGAAACCAGTTAAGTCATATTTTAAATCTGTGGATGAAACTCAATTACATCCCATCTTTAATGCTAGATGAAAATCATTTTCTGAAGGTATCAGATGAAACCCAGTTACATCCTATATATAATAGTTAGATGAAACCAAGTTTCTGCAGGTATCAGATGAAACCCACTTACATCCTATATATTATACATGTTAACATGGTCTGAAGAAGGCAAAGAAAAGGAGTTTACACTGTTATTAGTCCCATAATCACACCAAATTAAGACCACCAAAATATGAAAACCATCAAACACTTCCTAACACCAAATTAAGACCAACGATTAGTTCAGTTTCATCGTGTTTACCCCAGTTACATCCTAACTTAAACTGAGATGTTTAGTTTAGTTTTTCCAAAATGAATCAACTTATATTGTCTACATCCTAACTATACAGATTTAATCCATCATCTGAAATTAGTCTACATCCTAAATACACCATTACATTATGATGTTATTAGTCCCATAATCATTAAATTTAATACCACCAACAGATCAGTTACATCCTAACTTAAAGTTTAATGAAAACCAGTTTCAAACACCTGCTGAGCATCACTTCGTAACCAAATGCAAACCCAATTTCATGCAATCCATCCAAAACATAACCAGATTCAATCCATAACATAGATTTTCATACAACAACCAAATTAAATCATGATATAATTTATTACCAAAATTCACAACATACAATACTATCATGCTAATAGTCTTATATTCAATATAGGATGTATCTTCAAACCTGAACTAAACTGGTTTCATCCAGTTTTAATCTGCTGAAAAAATATACACTGCAGATTAACACTGGATGAAACCAGTTCCATCCTGGTTAAACATGTTGAAACAATTTGGATAACCAGATGACCCAATTTCACTTCAACCAATTTCACAGTGGAAATACTTAAATAACCAGATGCAAACCAGTTTCATAGCCAAAAGATACTAATTCAAATGAAAATAAAACAAGCAATTCAACACATTAATCTACTGAAATGAAAATAATAACAACCAATTCAATAATTTAATCATGCAATTCTGAAATTAAGAACAAAACAGAGTTAGGGTTTGAAAACTTACGAGTTCTAGGAGACATTCTGTGGATCGATTGAAACCCTAACTCTTCCAATACACTGAAATGCTTGAAACCCTAATTCTCAGAAACCCCTCTTGTAGTGTTGATGGTGTTTAACAGACGGAGGATGAAACCAATTTCTGGTAGAGTTGATGGTGCTGAACCGGTTGATGAAACTGATTTCTGTTAGTGATGATTTGTTAGTAGACGGTGGAGGAAATCGATTTGGTATTTTCTGGTGACTATGAAGATGAACGTCGGTGGTTTGAAAACTCACAGAGTTTTGTGTTTGGAAACTCACAGAGTTTTTTGAGAACATGAAGATGAGAGTTGGTTGTTATGGTTTTTGTTAAAGAGTGCGATGGTTTTGATGAAGAGAAGGAGAACGTGCTGGACGAACGGTTACAAAAGGGTAATAAGGTCTCTCCACATTAAAAGATTCTTCTGGTCATTTGACCCAGGCCTAATTCCTACATGTCCATATGGCCCAGAAAAGGTTCCCTTTTGGCCATATATCCCATTTCCTGAAGAAAAAAACTCTTACTTCACTTCTACCTCATGTTTGAAGATTTCCTCCGGGTACATATTATTCTTACACTTAAAACTGCAACGACATTCAGTGGCGGACCTTTTAACTTGTCTGTTGTGGAGCATGTAGCTTAAAAGGAACGAATTTTGTTCGAAAATAACTTGGCTGCTAATGGGGTATCAGATCGCTGGGAAGGTACCAAAATTCATATAGGACAAACTAAATTTTTTTGTCTTATATGCACTTTGGTACCTCCTCACTATTAGCAATGCTGAAAAATAAACTATTAAACATGCTATTTATTTCCTGAAAGAATTAGTTTTTTTCTAACAAAAAAGCTTCGTAGGAAAAAGAAAACTTCAGAGCTTTGCAAGAAAAAGAAAACTTCAATATCCATGTTAGCTGGGATAATCGTCATGTTAGAAGTGTGTGGGCTTCCAACTCAAAACTAATTGGCAATGAGTGGAGCGGACAGAAGGAGGATTATAAATTGCAGGATCTTAGATTGCTCAGACAATGTGGGATTAATAATCTCAACACGCCCCCTCACGTGTAGCCTCGTTGGGGACAAGACGATTAAATCGGATGACGCGGAGTAAAGGCACAAATGACTCGCCGCAAATATCCTGTTCCGATACCATGTTAGAAGTGTGTGAACTTCCAACTCAAAACGAATTGGAAATGAAAAGAGTTGCCCGAATTATAAACTGTAGGATCTTAGGTGGCCCAGACAATGTGGGACTAATAATCTCAACACCTCAGATTGGGTTTGTAATGTTAAACCCAAACAGTGTGATGATGGTTATATTCATACAGGAGTTGGAGAAGTACTCTGGGAAGATGATGGAAGATTCATTGACTGCTATGCAAAAAACAGTTTCAACCGTAGGAGCAATCAGTAATATGATTGAAGTTTGTGGCATCAAGGATCGGGGAGGAATCTGGAAGAAGAATCGTGAATGAGTAAGTTTGATATTGAAAGAGACTTTAGTTATGTAATTCATTGTGCAAAGAGCTAGCTACTCCTAGCTGAACAATATTATTTTAGATTGTAATTTGCATGCGTTGATGCAGGGAGGCTAATTGTGTAGCTCACATATTAACTAAAGGAGCTGCTAGTAAGAGTAAAGGTTACTAACACTCATTCAGACATTCCCTACCACATCAAATGAGATACTGGGTGAAACAACCTTTTTTGCACCATATAGTGAAGAAAACAAACTAAGAGACGAATATCAACCACTTGAGAAAAAAACTCACTTGGCAGTTAATTTTTAGCCGCCCAAATATATATTTTAGATTTTTTATAAATAAAATTAGTGTAGCATCGGCTTTAAATAATTTCAAATAAAAATAAATAAAAAAATTGGAAAAAAAAATACTTGAGATGTTCAGCTCCTCTTAAGAGTTTTTCTCCAAACAGTTGAAGATCAACATCTTAATCTTCATTGTTGGACATTTCTTCACTCGAAAAAATGTGAATGAGTTTGGGGAAATTGAACCTCCCCACTATCCTTACTAGCACCCAATATCTCGCACTATTTTGATTTGAGGAAAATTTTAGAAAATCGTCTAGCAGTATAATATGAAGGGAAATATTGGTATGGTGATCTCGTTGTTGCGGAAGTTAAAACTACACAAAAATCACACACTCACAATCCAATCCAATAATGAGAACTCTTAATTTTACTGGAGGGTGGAGCCTATCCATTCGTGTGTGGACGGTTTTAATTTGTTTTCAGGGTTCATATAGAATCGTTGAATCAAATAACTTATTGAGGAAACTTTTGGACCCTGACCTTGTTAATGACCTAAGATTAAGAAAAAATCCTATTCGTATTGAATAGTTTTACACCCATTTTCGAAAACATTCCTCCCCTCCCGCCATCTCCCAGCCCACAATGGAAACAATTATCATGGCTTATATCAACCTTGAACCATCATCTTTTCCATTAAATTTGAGACGGATTAAGCATCCCTATCCAATCAAACTGGATTCCACAATTCAATAACAACATTAACCCAGCCCTCTGCTATCTCATACAATCGGTTGCTGACATCCCCGTCAATAAGGAACTGGAATCATGATAGGATGAATCTACTTCCCCATCCCATAGTTCAACGAATCGTCAGCATTCCCATCACACAAAACAACCAACCAGACATGATCATTTGGTCTTTTACCAAAAGCGGAAAATATACGACGACATCCGAATATAACTGCCTCATCAACGACGCTGCGCAAACCCATCAAAACCCTCTCCCACCAACTACCTTCCTTTGGACACTCACATGGCCCCCAAAAGTACAACTTTTCTTGTGGAAATCAATTAATGAGAGTCTACCAATCCTCAACATTCTCAATTGCATCCAACTTACCAACTCCAACTTATGGTCTCATTGCAATTCTAGTCCTGAAACGTCCAATCACATTCTGCTTCATTGTCACACATCCATTGATTCTTGGAACCTCCTACTACCCATCTCACAAATAACCAAAACCTCATTCATAGCATGCCCACCTCACTGCCACATCAAACGACAGTCTCCTTACTTCTCAAAACAAAAGCACATTCCCCAGTCATCACGGCTTTTTTCTTCCCTTTTTGGTCCTTATGGATATCCAGGAACGGCGCAGTCTATCGCCAACAACTGCCAAATCCAACGAATATAACGCAGATGGCCATCAAACTCCAGCAGGAATATACCTGGGCCCAAAACCACCTACCGCCAGTACTAGCCGGGATGCAATCTTATTAGAACTCAGCGCAAACAACAACATCAACAACAACCATCTTCATGGGATGGATCAAACCCCATTTAGATTGGATCAAAATAACACGGACGGAGCGGTGAGAGGATATCCCGGAATAGCGAGAGAAGGAATTATATGCTGAAACGAGGGAGCCAGTACAATCTTAGCAATAACACAATCATTGGGAATCTCCATTGCACTGGCATTGGGCCATGCTCATCTCTTCTAGAACGACGATAGAACGAGGATGGCCAAAAGTTCAAATCGAAACAGACTCGGAGAACTTAACGAGATTTCTAACCTCGGACGCCGACCCTACATGGTTTATTTCTAATCAGATTGTGGAAATAAAATATAGGTTACCCAAATTCAGCAATATACCATTAGGCACGTCTATAGAGAAAGAAATCAAGCAGCGGACGATCTGACAAATCAAGCGGTAGATGATTGCTTCATAGGGAAGCTCACAACAACAATGTGGGACAATGTAATTGCCCCACTCATAAATTCTTTTGTAATAGCAAACTCTATGCGCGTAACATTCCCACCTCAGTTTAACTTAATAAAATGCATGCTTCGAAAAAGAAAAAATAAATTTGGAGGACATAGGTTAAGGATCGTAAATTCCAAAGGACTCTGGAATAGTAAAATTTCTAAATCATTGGTAAGATCATTCGAAATAGATTTTAGAAAAAAAATCAGTGGGTGAATCATACTTTTGTTTTATGCTGCAGATAAAAAGATTTAATAATTTAAGTTGTACCTATAAGCTATAAGTAATTATAATTCTGGATTAATACTTTTAAGTGAAAGGGTCTGGTCAT
This sequence comes from Papaver somniferum, assembly GCF_003573695.1. Classification (NCBI taxonomy): domain Eukaryota; kingdom Viridiplantae; phylum Streptophyta; class Magnoliopsida; order Ranunculales; family Papaveraceae; genus Papaver; species Papaver somniferum. The sequence continues at coordinate 140,420,857 of NC_039361.1, read as the reverse complement.
TTTGTCATTTAAAAGTTTTCTTTTGAAACGACAACGATATCATATCATATCCATCCTTGGTGTTGTTGTAACGGAGGAGAACTGCAATTTTAAGATTCAATGACGACCAACGATGGTGATCGTGTTCTGAATCTTAACATCAAGATTGATGGAGAACCTACTTTGATTCCTCCAGCAAAGGAAACACCTGGTGGTTTATATTTCCTGTCTAACTTCGATGCTGGATCAATCATGGTTAAAACTATTCAGTGCTTTAATTACAAAGCAATTGACGGCGAATTAGATGCTGCTCAAGCTATCAAAGATGGTTTAGCGAAAGTTCTTGTCCATTACTATCCTCTTGCCGGACGTCTAACAAGGGAAAAACACTTTATGATCAATTGCACAGGCGAAGGTGCTCTATTTGTTGAGGCTGAGGCCGACTGTACGTTGGAAGATATCCATAGCTACTTCACCAAACCCAATTCTGCTACTCTCGAGAAGCTTGTTTATGATATTGGTCATGGCACACAAAATCCTCCTCTACTTGTGGCTCAGGTTCTTATAATCCAAAGATCAATTAATTTTAATTATGAAATATTTCTTTTTCTTTGTTATTGATTTCCTAAAATTTGTGTTCGAAGGTAACCAAATTCAAGTGCGGAGGATTTGTTTTTGGACTGTGCATGGATCACATAGTCTTTGACGGAATTGGTGCGATGGAGTTTGTGAATTCATGGGGTGAAGTCACCAGAGGGTTGCCACTGTCGAATCCACCATATCTAGATCGAACCTTGCTCAAAGCAAGAGACCCACCTACCGTTGAATTCGTCCATGGACTTGAACCAATCGTAGACATGTCGAACAGCACCTTGGCTGTTTTGGAAGAAGAAATTCTTATCAACAAGTCGTTTGTTTTGCCGCCGGGGAAACTAGAACAACTGAAGAAAAAAGCCTTGGAAGATGGGGTTCTGAAAAGGTGTACTACTTTTGAAGCACTCACCGCTTTCATGTGGAGAGCTCGAACTCAATCGTTAAAACTTCATCATGATCAACAAGTAAGGGTACTCTTTACGGTTGATGGGCGGTCTAGATTAGAACCGCCGTTGCCAAAAGGATACTTCGGAAATGCAGCTGTGTTTGTGAGTTGCCAGTTTAGCGCGAGGGAGTTGACAGACAACCCATTGTCATCAACAGTAGAGCGAATTCAAGAAGCCATAAAATCTGTGACAAACGATTACATTAGATCAACCTTGGATTTTTTCGAGGAAAAAATGGAATGGAAGCCTTTAACGTATACCATTTTCTTGAATGCTTGGTCTAGGCTAGGATTTCATAATGTGGATTTCGGTTGGGGAGAACCTATTTACTCAGGCCCTTTAAGTGTCGCTAAAGATATGGTTTTGTTCTTGCCTCATGGGAAAGCCATAAATGTATGTCTTAGTTTGCCTGCTTCAACTATGAAAATCTTTCAAGAACTAATCGACCAAGTCTAGCGGGAAGGGATATATGTACCTAGAGTGTAAACTCTATGGTCATTGAACATGAGATTTTTAATAATCCTGGCCGGTAAGTGTCACTGAAAAGTGAAAAGTGAAAACCATTTTTCTCTTTGGCGAGATACCTTAATTTTCTTATGTGTACTTTTTATTTGTTTACTTGGCTGCATAAAAAAGAAAAAGAAAAAGAAAGTGTATCCATCAATGTATTTTTATTTTGTGTGAAGTTTGATTTTGGATGAATTTGAGAGACGTACCTTTGAAAGTAGCTGGTTTGTAACTTTGTATATGCCGTCGGATCAAAATCCAAAATCATATTCGTGATGAATCAGGAATCGGATATCAAGGGAAAAGCAAGAAAAGAAAAACTCTGCCTACCAAATGCAGCAAAAACACAAGACAACAGCCCAAAATTGATTATTTAAATGTATGTATTACGTCAAGCATTGTGTTCTTATTATTTTATTGATCGATGTGCTTTTGTTTTTCGGAAGCATTGAATCGGTTTTTCTTCTCTTGTTCTGTCCGACAGCATTGACTATTTAGCTAACTTGGATTAATAGAGGCTTATTTGGAATTAGATGCCCATCTTCTACTAATCTTCCACATCTTCGATTCCGATGTGAATGCTATTCCGATCTACTTGACTTCTAAGTAATTTTATTTGAGATTATTAATGAAAAATAGGGGTTTTTTGTGAAAAAAAGAGAAAAAGAGAAAGAAACACAGTACAAAATTGAAAAACAAAGAACTCTTAGACAATTTGACATGGACCAGTAACCAGTTAGGCTAAGTCCTATGGGCCAGATTGAGCTGTTAGATTAGCCAAATATTGCTGCAGTTCAAAAAAAAGTGTTGTCTATTTGTTAACACTAGTTCTCTCTCTTAGCATTTGCTCGCAGCTGAACTAGCAGCGAAATAGTTGCGTTGAATGGTTCAACACTACAAAAATTACCTTTTCGTTGAATGGTTCAACACTTGATGATTTATTTTTTGATATGATGGCTGAAATTTAAAGCGTTGAACCAAACAACGCTGGGCGCTGAACCAAATAACGCTGAGCGTAGACGTAGCTGATGTGGACTGCTAATCTAGTTGTTAGATTAGCACTCCCATAGGACTTAGGAGGTAGTCCTAGATTACATGGACTGCTAATCTAGCTTCTAGATTAGCACACCGTAGGACTTAGCCTTAATAAACTATTTCTTCTATTTAAGTGGGTGTAACACCAAGACTTGATCGTATTTCCAGGAACTTGGTGTCGCATGGACCGCATCTATTGAACCTTCTTTATTTATTTCCGAAGAAATACATTCTCAGTAAATAAATTGTGGAGGTATCCTCTAGTTATGAGTATCCTGATCCAGGGCGAAAGATCATGTTTCATTTGACCAAAGAAGTTGGTTGGCAGAAGACCGATATAAAGATGAAGTTCCGTTGTACTTTGCGGTAACAAGATATCAGAAGCATAATAATCTAAGAAGTGGTGGAATTTCTAATTCCAGTTTAAAGACATTTGTATTCAACGAATTACACGGTAGGAGCTTATGACTCTGATAAAGATACAAAAATTGCCAATGTATTTATTTTATGGATACTCGGTTCATGTTTTTTCCCAAATTTAAGCGCAAATACCCAAGTGGGATGGCTACAGGAGTTGTGAGATATGTAAAAGGTGGCCAATTATGATTGGGGTTCCACTATATTAGTCGAATTGTACATTTGTCACGATATCGGATGTTTAGGTTCGTCAAGCATCAATGGTCTATGGGGCCTTCTTGAAGTAAATACGATAATACTTTTTCGTCTTTAAATCGGTTTTCAAATATCTCACAAGTTAGATTAAATACTCCCTCTGCCCCACTAGTAGATAACCTAGTTTAAATTTGCATAATTTTTAAGAAAATAGGAGGGATCAGTATTCTTAAGTGTTTTTTACAATTATATCCTCATAGATAATAATTAATAAAACTTAGAAATGGTATATCTCTCAAAACACCCACGTAAAGAATATAAACATCTCTATTAAATTGTACATGTTTTTTTTATACTAATAATAATCAACTAAAAGGGTAGTTTTGAAAATATCTCCTTGAGGCAAAAAATAAAAATGAATAGGTCATCTATTAGTGGGACGGAAGGAGTATTGTTTACTTTCTTTTATGTGTCTTTTACTTCAGCTTTGGTGGAATACATATTTCATCATTGGTTTACCAAGACTTTTTGACTACACGACAAAATTTTATCCAATCATAGTAAGGTATGAAGACAGTAATTGACACCCAAAACAAACAAGTCTGAGCGAGATAACATTCATGTGTGGAGATACTAACTCATGATTAGGAACAAACATAATGTTATTTGGATGCCATATGTGGATTTTGAGGACTTCAATACTGAGAAGGCCCAAAGAACCAGCCGTGTTGCAGAATAGTATTGGTCTAAATTATTTTTGGGAGAGATGTGCTAGATAGTTAATTCGTCGAGTTGGAGAGTCAAAGAACCATCCACGTTTAGCTACCGTTTATGGGTCGGCATACAAATCACCGCAGAGAAGAGGCTGGAAAATATATGAGACATTATTCACCCCTTGTGACGAAAACCAATATGGCCAATGGTGTAAATCGGTCACAAATCCGATAATTGGTGAAGAAGTTTTAAATATATATATATATATAGGCTGGATTTTGTCGTACTAGGTAAAGCATTACCGAAATTATATTTTCCAACACATCCACCACCAGTGATTCCAACTTTGGCCAGTTATCCTTCAGCAGGAGCTTCTTCTTCATCGTCCCTTTCAAAAGGACAGTGGTCTAGATCTTCTCCTTCATCATCGGGGTATGATTTGGTAGTTTAAGTTGGAAACTAGAGACTTTTAATCTTTCCGGAGAGCGTCAGATGCTTTCCATTGTCTCACAAGGTCTCGACCATCCAAATTTTTATACAGGCATATCGGCAAGTCAAACACAATTGATAGAACAATTGAATCGAATGGAGTTAAAAGTTACTAAAACTATACTTGTGTACCTACAATATATTCACATAAAAAAGGAGTTCATGAGCTTCAATCCGTATTTTTCTCACCATTCAACAACTCCACATTTCCAAAAAGTAGTGCTACACTTACAACTACCTCTTCGGCCATAATATTCATATTATATGGCGGTTCCAGTGCAACAGTCTCCATATCGTCAGGCCAGTCAACAACCTCCTCAAGGTTATCAAGATTATAGAAGATCGTCAAACTTCGATGGCTCTCTAGATGAAGGAACATGTCCATGGATTGGAAATCAAAGTGAAGTATTTGCTGGTGAATGGTCTCAAGCTACAGGATCATATCATGGATTTGGGAGATTGAAGCAACGAGCACGTTCATACGGCGGAGTTGAAGTGGAACTAAGTAGTTATAATTATGTTTTATTTTCATTATTTGTAACTGGAATTGAGATTAAGACTATGTTATATAATTATAACTAACTAATGAAAGGAAAGAAAAGGAATTTAATATTAAATAATATTTAACATTCAATTAAAATTTAGAACAACATATTTCTCGAGTAGTTGTCTAATTTTTAACATCGCACACATGCTATAAAAAAAATCCTTTAAGATTGCTTAATGAGATTCATAATTTATTTTTTTGTTCTTTTTCATCTTCGCAATTCCTCCCGAGCTCTCAATACAACTTCAGCATTGATTCACCCCTCAGTCGATTTCGATTCACAACAGAACTAAAACTATAAATTATTCCACTTGTTTTTTATAGTTTGTCGAAAGGAAAAGGTACCAAGTATACCAACAACTTTTTCGTTTGACAACCTGTATGGACCAAACCTAATAAAATTGCAAGTAGATCAACTTAATGATCCTTGACAATATGTATGTAGAGTTTATATCTTTATCTCTGCCAAATCAGAATGTCTAGACTCAAGGGTCTGTGAACCTGATTATTAAGAAGATTACTTGGATGACCTCAAAAATCAATATCCAAGATCAATGTAGTTGTATTCAAATAATTAAATCATAATTCTTCCAAGTATGAAACTTGTTATCTATCTTTCAAGATACGAATTCTACAATAAACATGTCTCATAATCGATTACAATTAATATAGGCTTATCTGCAAGAATTAAGTGTGTATTACTTGTTCTATTTTTATTATAAAGATAAACAATATAATACATAAAATAGAAACATATAAGACGCCAAAAGTGTTGTTAATGAGGAAACCACAATGGAAAAAAGAAAAAAAAACCTGGGACCTCGTCCATATTTTATTACCTAACTGTATTAAGCTGATATAAACACTAGCCTACTAACCGACTTCGAACATGAATGTAGTTGAGATAAAATTCACCCTCCAACCAATTCAGTTGCAGTCGTGTTCCTTACATATCTTGAACCTCGAAAGGCTCTACACAATTGATTCTCTTAGCTGATATCAAAATCCTAAGTGAAGACTTTTGATACCAATCTTCCTCTAACATATAAGCCTATTTGATTTTCCTTTAGATCGAATGGATCAAGGCTTGGAAATATGTTTGCGATAGACAAAGCTAGCAAACCTCACAAATCCGTAATACTTACACTCAGTTATCTGGGGATCCAGGATTGTTAACCACATCTCAAGAACGACCGTGAACTAATCAACTAATAATAGTTTTTAAATATCTATCTTGAGGAATCACAAAGTCTGAGATAAAGAGAACTTTTTAATATCTTTCTATCTTGTTCCCGAAACAGATTAATTAAACCTCGATAATAGAAAGAAAAATATCAAGATATACGAACTATCCTGGTAAAGCTAGTTGGATCTTGCTTCACAAATCTCTAAGTGATGTATTTCAGTCGTAGACCTAATTATATTTCTCGGGGAAACCTAGGTCAATAGAGGACGACTCTATCAATCTACTACGGCACAGAAGTGTCAGGGACTGAATTTCCTAATTGAGTAAGTCTCTCTATTTATATATTTTCAAGATCGGAGGTTTAGAATTAATGCTAAGATAACTTGAGAATCAAGCAAATACTTCCTTTGTTTAGATGAAACTCTAGTTAGGGTTTCAAGTAAGAATGTGAGAAACTTGTCTTTAAATCACATAGAAAAATATACACTGTGGTTCGAGTTATGGAACCATGTACAATGATAGTTCTTTTCAAATATGCCTTTCGAACTTGTAAGAAATATTGTGTTCATTTAAATACTTAAGAATCAAATCATGATGCACATACACTAGGCGTTTTTAATGATCATGGATGTATTAGAGTTGTTTATGAGAGTCAGATAAATGCTAAACATATTTATGAAAATAGTCTTTGAGCACATGTTAATACGTACTTGTACGGTTTGTGAAACGGTTTATGAACCGGTAGTCAGTTTGTGAATTCAGAGCGCTACGGTTGATGAACCTTTCATCTATTCCCGAACTAAGATGTCTACGGTTCTTGAATTGGGTTCGTAAACCGTTGGTTATTTCACAAATTAAGATCACCATATTTCGTGAAATGGGTTCGTGAACTGTCTCATTTAGAGCTCTACGGTTCGCGAACTAGGTTCACAAACCTACTTATATTCTGAAACTTCACATGTCCATGGTTTGCGAGATGGTTTGCTAATATGCCCTGAGTCCATATTTCAGCAGTTCTGATACACTCAATTTAGATGTTGAAAACATTCCCATTTTCTGCGGATATTAAATATCATTGTGTGGGAAATTTTCAAATGGTCCATATAACATAAAAATAGTTCTTGAACAGTAATTGTTTCGAACAAAGATTTCTAAATACCAACGAACATCCATTGCTTAATCATATTTCGAGATGTGTAACAAGACAAGTTTGACTCGAAATTTTTTCTTTGTAACATTGAATATACTAGATAGAAGTCATACGAGATAGTCTTACAAAGACAGAATGGTAATACATGTGAGTAAATAGAATGGTTTAGTCTTCACGTACCTCTTTGTTTATTAAGTTCTCTGATAGACACATTTTTGTGTCTAAGTTGTCCTCACTGTCTGTATTGTTGGAACTCGATTTTTGTACTAATATTGTGTTTTTATGTATTTTTAGGTATTTTTGGAAATAAACACTTGTGCGGAAAATTTTGCTCGAAAATGCTTTTTGGACCCTCGGAGAAAAATACTAAAGGCACCCCATTTTGGATAAGGGCATCGCCAGGCACCACAGATGTTAAAGGCGCCCGTGATTTGGATCAGGGCACTTCATCCTCTACATTTCAAATTCGAGTTTTTGGCGGGAAAATGGAGCAGTCAACTGGCAGATTAGGGTTTGATTTGTGGGAGTGCTAGAAAGAGACTCAACGGCTGAAACTCTTTGGGATGACGTGATTGGGCTTATCAGGCTTGGTAAAGGCCTTTGGTTCGATCCAGTTTGGCTGGATATTCCGCGAGAAGAAAACAGGGTAACACGTTCAGGCGAGAGGTATTCACGGGATATCTTGTTGTTTTGGAAAGATTATATGTGTCTGAGGCGTGTTGAATCAATCCTACAGCGTGTACGATCATGTTTGGAATGTTTATGCATCATTTTAGCGCGTGAAATGTTAATTCAGGGAAGAAAATATCTGAATATTTTTTTCCCTTTACTGTCGAGTAATGGAGAATTATTTGGAGTTATGGAGGATATTTTTTGTGCACGAGAGGCTATATAAGGTGTGGAGGAGTAATAGAGTGGGTTACGAAGGTTTTGGGAGATACTTAGTACATTACAGAGCTGAGAAAATCAAGTTGCAGAATCACCATTTTTGCTGCTGTGAAGAACACCAAGAACATAAGACGCACATGCAACTGTCGTTTATGCTACAATGTCAGTGACATTTATCATTTATCGTTCTCTGTAACCGTTCGGTTTGTAACAGATATATTTGTTACAAACCGGTTTTTATCATTTTCTCCCATTTTCCATCAATTGTAAACACTTTGAGCAATGAAATCCACTTTTGAGCGTGTTCCCAACATGATAAGAGTCTAAATACCCGGTGACTAAGGCAACGGAGGAAACTATTCACTCATGCTTGATTGGTAATCTCTTTTACAATTTCTTTAATTATTTATTTTGTTTAATTCATTAGGATCAACATAAAGATAAACTTAATTAGTTGTGAATCAATTCGATGTGTTATGCTTAGAATCAATTCTTTGATAATTCGTGCTTAGGGATTACAATTTAATGTTTGTACACCTTGTAGATTAATAGTGAATTAATGAGAAAAAGAGCTAAATAATAACTCTTGAAATATCATTATAAACCAATCAATTGGGAGGAATAGTGGAGTCCGGAGCCTTGGTCTATTTTTAAATCTTGAAATCACTTTTCATTTTAAGTTTGCTATATTTTTAAGCTTTATAAGTCTAAAATCCATTGCTTTCACAAGTCTCAACGAACTTATTACTACAACTCAATTGAAAATCATATCATTCTCCAAATGTATTCGTCGATCTTCAGTCTTCGAAGATTACTCAGGGATGTCTATTACTCAACTACCAACCTTTATACCTAGTTCGAGGCTTGACTTTAATATATTAGAAATCAAGATATATTTATGGTTTCGGTTGTGGTTTGATATATAACCGTACTGAAAAACCAACGGTTAACAGATTATATTGTTCATAGGATGTAATATCCATAATTTAATCCCTATCGTTTATACCACTTATAAGTTTTCTTATTTTTATAATATATCGTCGAATAGTTATAATTCTACACTTCTTCTTGTCTAATTATTTGCAGCACCACCACCTCCACTCCATCATCAGGGAGAAAACTTCACCACCATCACATCCTCTCCATTTGTCTTCCACCCCCCACCATCACCATCACCATCACGAGAATGTATGATCGTAATAAGATAAATTTGAAGGTTGATTAGGTGTTTTCAACAAAGCTATTAATAAATTATTTTTCAATTTTACTTCTTTTGCTTAGAAACTGAAATAATTGAAAGCTAGGCTTTCAAAATTTGAGAAACTGTTTTGGAAGTTTGAGAGTTTTATTTGATTAATTACCAAAATATATTGATTTGGGTATGTATTTATTTTGTATCTAAGGAGTAGATCTTCTTTATTAATCGTTGATTGGGTTTGTATCTTTTTCAGTTTGCAGATGGATAATGCTTGTTTGAAGCAACTTAAGGTGCTCAATTTGTAAGAAGAATTGGTTTTCGTCAGGAGGAAGAGGAGACTAATTGGAGATGTTTTAATAATATTATATATGTTGAACAGGTCACTGGAAACGTGTGGTTTTGAAGGTGCTTATCTTGGAATGCCTGGAACTTCTTTCAACTCCAGCTGATACCCTATAAGTAGGTGGTACTGATGCCATCAGGAAGCTTGGGTTTACTAAGGGATGAGCGTATAGCATTGAATTTTGTCAAGTTGTAAACCACGGTGCAACATGTAAAATGTAAGTACTCTTTTAATGTGATTTTTTTTCTATGTGTCAGTTACTATGCAGGGTATTTTTTTTTGAACTGTTAATTATATAAAACTAACAGAACAGTCGGTTATTTGGATCCGAGTGGATACACCATCTGAGTTGGCTCAGCTAAAACGGTGTAGATAAAAAAAACCAATAACCAAGAGTAGTGGTTTCGGTTCTGATTTTTTCAAAAATTGAGATGAACCGAGCAATGCGCAGCCTTAAGTCCAGCCAACATGAATAAGATAAAAGAAATTTAGAAAAAAGTATAATCAATTTTCAAAACCCAACGGATACCCGAACCCAACTGATATTTAGTTTTTTATCGGGTCCGGTTTCGGTTCCATTAAATTAGGACCTGAAACGGTTAGGAGTCAGACCCACTTTTTCTTATATGCTTTAATTCTGGGTCCACAAGTACCTGGGAGGAACCAGGTCCATTGACAACCCTAATTTTACATTATTTCACCTCTTTTCTCTGCTCCACTTATAAAGAGTTAGTGTGCTAAAACACACTATTCCATAGCCCTTTCTCTAAGAATTGGTTTAGATACGGTGTTGTTAGACTTACTGCTGGCGAGGGAAATTCCCAAAATAAAATCGGTGTTGTTAGACCTAACGCGGAAATTTTCGAGGAAACTTCCAAAAGGAAATCAGATGGTAGTTTGGACAACCCTTCTATAAAGTGAGTAGATGTTAGGCAAAGTGGAACCTCTGCTTGTCTTTTTTGGAGTAATTTCTGGGATTTTCTCTTGGTAAAAAAAAATATTTCGTTCAAGATAATAAAATCTGTGAATTTTCACATGTATGTTAGCTATATTTTTATTATCAATAAGTATTCCCTTTTTCCCATATACAAATTGGGAGTTTTGGATTTTGATTGTCCAATTAGATAGGTGTTACTACAATTTTAAGATGACTTTTTCTAAGGCTGCATATGGGCCGGTATAGTCCAGTTTTCTTATGAACCCGGTAATTGTACCTCCTACTGGCCGGTTCTCTCATTTAAGTACCTATATCGGTGTCTGTACCTGTACCTGTAAGACCAGTCTGGTTCCACTCCAATATCGGGTTATTATCTATTACAAAAATGTTTTCAAAGTATACAGAATAATGGATCCGAAATCACAAAAATAGATAATTTTAGTAATCAATATCATCAAACAAATTAAAAAATCAGTAGCAAGAACCCTAATTTTCATATTAACAATGTTTTCACAATGTAACATACACAACCAACAACCATCGGAACCCAATAACTTCAATATCAACACAAATCATCCCTTAACCATAATTTCCATCACAACCAACCAACACCAGTTACACATATCTCAGCACCACTAACTTCAAGCTAAACAAGCTACCATTTCAACAAAACTGTTACACTCGATCTCCTGCTTCTTTCAATACAAGTATCGTAACCCAATTCTTCAATTTCAGCACAAATCATCCCTAAAAACCCTAATTTCCATTTGTTACTCAAATAAACCACATCCCAATCACGACTAACAGATTCAATACACTGTTTAAAGTCTCCATTTCTTCTTCCTTGTTATTTTAATCCTCTATCAGCAATTCAACAACTCAATTCCCTAATTTCCCTGTGTAGTTACCTAAAATATGAGAGAGATTAGAAGTGGGATTCTAGGGTTTCTGAAAGTGAGTTACGAGAGGTTGAGCACGAACAGTCTTCGCCTAAACCACGCACAGTGGCAGTTCAAATGCTGCTTCAGTCACGGGGAAAAATGATTAGGGCTGGTTTTAGGGAGGGAAGCAGATGAAGAGAGAGATCATAGAACCAGTTATTGCTCTGAGAGGTTATAAGAAAGATGATCGTAGCTCGGAAAAATAGAGGACCTATTTATAGCTTGGGGAAGAGAGAATATTTGAACGGTCTCCTAGATGGCCTTGATGTTGGTGAAGGTCCATGAGAAAAGGTAGGTACTTACTTTTGAAGTTACGGAGTCCATATCCCATGTAAATTCTGTATTCACGCTTGTATTGTACCTAAACCCTAATTTCTCTTTTCTTCGCGTATGACTCCTTCAGACACTCCGGAGAGGCTTGACGAGGCTTGGAAGGTATGAATCTATCTTGTGGGTTCGGAACCTTGCGTGATGAGAGCTTGTGTACCAATCAGGATCCTTTTTATTAGAGAAAATACATACTTTTGAAACTAAGGGTATTTTCATCAAAAACCACTGTGAGCTTGATTTTTCTTTAGAATGAGAGAGGCATGTAACTTCCCAAGGAATATTCACGTCTTGAAAGAGAGGTTGGCGCTTCTGGTTCTGCTTTTGGAAATCATGAACCCGAATTCCCTGTTTTGAGCCAGATTCCCTTTATTTTCCCTGAAATTCTGTTTTTCTGGATTCCGTTTCAATCCCGTTCTTCTTCGGACACTTATAGAACTCAATTTTCACGTGCATGAGGGCTTTGGAATGAGTATATGAGATCTTGGTCGGTCCCTAGCCGTATTAAGGCACCATTCTTTGAAAATACTCAAAATCGTAATATAAGGGTATTTTGGTCAAAATCCCTTATGAGCTCGTTTTTGTTGAAGAGTAATGAGCTAAAAGGGAATGAGAGAGTCTTAGAGAACCGTTTAAGATAATGGGAGAGTCTCGGTCTTCTCTCTTTTAGAATAATTCCCTTTTCACAAAATTCTTAAAATTAGGGCTTTTCGTCAAAACCCTAATTCTCTTCGACTTTGGTCCCTCTGAAAAAATTCCAACAAAATAAATCACGTCGCACTGGCCTAGGAGAGCATATTCACGCATGAAAAGGGCTTGTCCACGGCTTGGGGGAATTTTTAGAAGAAGAAAAGACCTTGGTTTCCTTATTTGAGCCAAATTAGGGCTATTTTCCTCAAAACCCTAATTCTCTTCGACTTTGATCTCTCTGAAAAAAATCTGAGAGAATAAGTGACGTCCCACTAGATTAGGAGAGAATTCTTACGCAAGGGAAGATCTTGGCCATGTCTTGGAGGTATTTTAGAAGAAATAAATACCCTCAGTTTCCTTGTTTGATCCAAATTCCTCTTAATTTCCTCTTTTTGCTCTAATTCCTTTCCTTTCGCTTCAACGCTTCCTTTTTGAAATAATATTGAAAAATAGAAGTATTTTTACATGTGATAATATATATAAACCGGTCCACCTCCTCCCACGAATTCTACTTGCATTGAAATTCCTTGTTTGAGCGGAATTCCTATTTCTGTTCGAAGTATAACCGGTATTGCAGAAAACCGTTTTAGTATACTTAATGTTTGAATTTAATTCTTGACCAATGAATTATAAGCGTGGCATGAATGTGATGAACATATTCCTCTTGCTTAGATGATAGCTTTGTTCGTCTTTCAGAATGATATTAATCTTCAAATTGATGATGTAGAAACTAATAGTTAACGATCTTGCATTTTCTGATGTAGATACCCATCGTTCTTTCTTCATTGAGGAATCCTCGGTAAGTCATGAACTTTATCTCTCTTTAATCATCTCTGATGCATACTTCTTGAATCATTGAATGAATAGAAGTAGTCATATTTTTCAAGGATTCTCGTCGTTTAGTTGTTCGTCATAAAACTTCAGATTTAAGACACTTGGGGAGAATGGATGTAAAACCTATATATGGACTCCGATTTGAGTCCCCAACCCAAAATTTGAAATAAAATGAGATAGGATTTCTAACACAAAAAGAATGACTCGATTCCGAGTTCGTTTGGACAATCAAATCCATGCATACTTTTGACTTCAGAAATCCCGTATAAAAATTTCAGGACTTTTCATATTGCACTTACTTTGATGTTTGGACCACATATCCTAGCTCGTTTGTCCATATGAAACGCACTTTTGGTATGTTGTTGGGAAGACATAGAGGAACACATTTCCTTTAGAAAGTACCCCAAAATTCCTTATGAATTGTCATCAGTTTCCAAGTTTTCGTGATGCAATGTTCATCAATCTGAATTACCTAAGAAATCCTTGTTTCAGTTGGATTCTTAACGTTCTCTTGCTTCAAGCACAACCCCTTGGAGTATTATGACTTAAATAACTTTCCTTATCTTGGTTTAGGTCGTGAATTTTGTATTCTTAGGCCAGAGACACGTCTGTGGTGATTAGTCGTTTTTACTCTTTGGTTTCCAGAAAACGTATTTTGCTTGATCCCCTGTTAAAGTGTGGACCCAAAAAATTCCACGAGCATCTCATGAGATGTGAGATGGACTTATTGATAAGTATAGGACTCTAGGCATGAGGTTATGCTTGAAGGGAATATGAGAAGACAAGGCTTGAAAGGATTGTAGGAGAACAAGGTTTTAGGGAGAAAGGCCAGTCCTCATGTAAATCAAACCCTAGTCCTGTGTTGTTGCTCCCTTGATTTTAACTTATGTAATTTGAACTTTGCATCCATATATGATCTTCTATTTATTTGTAGAGTCCTCTTCATGGTGAGAACGAGTTAGATCTTGGTAGAATGCGGATGAGGCGGGTTTCAACAATTTTTCAAAGGGATTTCAGGAAGAGATTCGGGTGCAGAGACAACTGACCGGCATGAGGGTAATTTCACAGAACCCATATCTTGATTTCGGATGAGACACTTATGATGGATTATATCATGATGATGATAACTCCGAACGGTCTTGCTTCTGATGATTTTGTAAACCTGGGAAACTTGGTGACAACCCGTAAGAATCTTTGGACTAAATTCTGTTAGGATCCGTCGGGGTGAGTTGAGTTCAGGTCCTCGTATTTTAGAGAGTTTATTAATCTGGAATGAAGCATGGTAAATGAAGATCTGGAACATGCTAAGATGGTGGCTCGAGATACAGAGGCCAAAGTGAAGCATAGGAACATGAAGAAAGGGATTTTCTCTAGGGGGCTCTGTTGGAAGATTTCTCCAGGGTTGATATTTTCTCTCTCTGAACCTTTTCCATATGCATCTGGTAAATGAATGGGACCCTCATGAGTTCGAACTTGATGAAAAACCTAGATTTCTCCATCGGGTATGAGAGTAAGTGAAAACCCTAAGTTAAATTCGTAATATAAGTTCCTTCCTTGCGCGATCCTGACTCCAGAGGCTGTAAAAACTTCGTTTGATGTCTGATTTCAGTGGTTGACCCCAACTATCGAACAGAAAAGACTCAACCTTCATATATTGGAGAAAAATTAGGTTTTTGATCTTTTTTTCTGGTGATATGTCCATATGAAGTTGAACTTGGAATCCAGACCTATTTAGCAACAATTCCTTCAAGTGTTTTGATGATATCTCTTGGATCGTTATTGAAACATCATGCAGAGCTTACAGGACCAGAAGCATCTCGTTGAGGATGTATACTAGGAATTGATTAATGATTTTCTGGGGTTGTAGTAAATAGGATTCGTTTCAGACTTGTGAAGGAAATGAAATTTTTAGATTTAATAAAAATATATATACAAAAATATTAACAATGGTGAGAGGTACTGTGACTAATGATTCGGCCAATCTTCATAACATAGGGCTCAATGATTTATTCTCAACAATAATCGCTCAAAACATATATGGACTCTTATGTTGCCAAAGTAGATTCTCAAAACATTGATTGTAAATGTTAAGCATGGAACATCAAATCACCTAAGCTAAGCATGACCCATCTAATCAAATAACACCCAATTTAATCAAATCATATTTCAATTAATTTTTAATGCAAAAGTCTTAAAAATAATTAATAAAATTACCCATGTATGAAGCTCGTCCTCCTCCGTCGTCCCAGTGTTGGGGTTTAACTCATCATAGTAAAAATGCTCTCAAAATAATTTATTATGGCTCAAAAATGGTTTACAAATGATGAGAATATGAGAAATACAATAAAACCAGAGAACTACGACCCTCAGTGACAAAATAAGACTGCTGAAGCCCTGTCGCAAACGCTGTGGAAAATAAGACTGCCTGATTACGACCCACGGGTGTTAGTCGTTACTATTGTAGAAAAACGACTGCTGCAGGTCCGTTCTTCGCGTTCTTCATGTTCATCAGCAGCAACAGCAGCAGAAACCGAGTTTGGGAAAACTCGAATTTCTTCTTATCTGGCTCTCCTCAGCCCCCCAGACTCTCGACAACCTTTCTCTGACCTCCAAGGACTCTATTTAAACCCGAAGCATGCATAGAATCTCCTCCATAACTCCACAAATCCTCGGCAGTGAAATAAAATATTTTCGGATATTTTCTTTCCGGTTTTAGCTTTTCACGCGTTTTCTCTGGTCCAGCACGCTCCAATTCGACTTATTCAGGCCTCAACACTCTTCCAACGCCAGAAGAACTCCCCCATGCACACAAGAACTTCAATTTTGCTCGTGTGCTCTGTTTTGGGTGTGTGAATCATACCGAAAATTCCAGCCAAATTTGATCGATCATGTCACCCATACTATGTTCCTTAACCTATATCACATCTCTATACCAAATTTCAACCATTGAATCGACCCATAACCCCTTCATTTTGACGATCGAAATTCTGCCAGAACTGTTTAGAAATTTCCCGCCAAAATCGTTTCAAATGGGGAAGAAATTGGTATCCCCCTATCCAGAGTAGGGGTGCGAATAACAGTTGCCTTGGGGGTGACCCTTAGTAATTAGGTTACCCCTTATACAAAAGCGAGAGTCCGAATAACACTTGTCCTCCGGGTGCCAAAATCAACTTTTCGAGCCGAATTTTCCAAAAATGTTTATTTCCTAAAAATACATAAAAACACAATATTAGTACAAAAATAGAGTTCCAACAATACAGACATTGAGGACAAATTAGACACAAAAATGTGTCTATCAAATACCCCCAAACTTATTATTTGCTAGTCCTCGAGCAAAACTAATAAAAAAAAAACCGAGTTAATCTCGGGAGGGTTTACCAGAGGTGTGCCCACAAAACCATTACTCCAGACCCTAGCTTATCTATGCAGAACCTTGGAAGGCACTAAAGAATCTCCTTGGTTGGCTTACAATCACTGACTACAGGAGGAAGTACCCTGATGCGAAATTCCAATTGTTGTACACGAGTTTGCACTCAAGCATACTAAAATTCATATAAAGTGACAGAGCTCTACTAAGATAGTTGCACTATGGACATCATATTCGGAGTCAAGCTAATCATATGGATAGAAAAAGGAGATGGAAATAGAAAAATGTAGATGGTTTTGATGTTAACCAAATGATCGATGTTTCACATATCTGTCTGAAGGCCACTGCCAGAATGAACCTATCCTAATGGACTGAGATACCGGTCTGACTAATATCAACACAACTGGCAAATACAAGGGAACCAGCAGTTGACTACACAGAACAATAACCATTTTTTTATTTTTTATTTTTAACTTAACGTCATGAATAGATCTTTTTGATCCAACCGCATGCTTCTTGTCAGCAGATTACACGATAGTTCCCACGGGTCCTGCATTCCACGCTTGCTTAGGCGACGGAAACAGGGAGAACACACGCATATTTCTATCCAAGTGTTAATACTTATTCTGATTGGTCTAACTTTTTTTTTTAGTAACTCAGTCACTTTAATTCACCCTAGCAGTGGTAACAACTTGAATCGTGTGCCCCACCTAATCACTTAGAGAAACATAGTTTAAAATGAAAAAAATAAAATGAAAAGGACTCAACGAGATATGGTGCAACTATCATGTTATTTCTAACACCTGAGCTCTGTGCTTTTATGAATAGACTCTATAGATGTTTCCATCTAATCAGATTGGTTCCTCAACTCCTACAACCAAGATGTTCCCATCCACTTAGATTGGTTAGTGCAAACCTTAATAGGCATAAATTTCTAGGCTCTGGAGTTTACTAATTGCAACTAAAATGTTTCTCCCATACCCCCAAACTTAAATCTAACATTGTCCTCAATGTTCTAAAGATGAAACTAAAAGCATGAATAAGGAGAAACTGTTACCATTTGAAGCGAAAGAGTTAAGGAAAGATATTACCGTGTTGCATGAGCATGGGATACCTCCCAAGAAGTGCTAAGTTTAAAGTCTTCAGACAGACTTAGGAAAGGATTAGTCAACTCGAACCATAAAGTAACAGTCGAAATAACTGTGGGTCTTCAAAACTAAATAGAGCTGACCAAAGGAAACTGCAATGAACCAAGAAAGAGGACAAGAATAGCATTCCCTTACCTAGTTTCCTGAAAAATATCAGTAATTGCGGTTCAGGTTCAGGTTCTATGAAAGGGTCTAAATAGAATATTTTCATTGGCTGCGTTTCTTCATAGATGGGATCTGAATCACTAGTTCTTAGAGTCTGTAAAAACTCAAATACGAACTTAGAATCACGAAGTAATAACCTAAATAATTGCGGATCCTCTAAGTCAATCAGATATGACTTACATAGTTGACCACAGTGAGAGTAGTGGTCATTCTTAGGAAAATGTGTCGATTCTATTAACCTAAAGTACTTAGACTTAGTCTCAGAACTTAATATTCGACTCATTTGAAACGTTCCCACAGTTGGAAGAAAACTATTTGGTGGGAAAACAAAGTCAATCTGGGTATCATAGCCTGGGAAAACCTCATCAACCAGAGGATGGGTTTCTAATAACTGAACTCCTTCATGGACATCATTAGGCTCGGGGAAACGAGTATGAAGGTAATCTTGTAAAATGGTCG
The DNA here is from genome assembly GCF_003573695.1 of Papaver somniferum. Taxonomy (NCBI): domain Eukaryota; kingdom Viridiplantae; phylum Streptophyta; class Magnoliopsida; order Ranunculales; family Papaveraceae; genus Papaver; species Papaver somniferum. The sequence goes on along the minus strand of NC_039361.1, from coordinate 140,402,301 downwards.
AGGCACAAATATCAAGTCCTAAGTGTGGGGACTTTCTGAGAGTTAAAGGTAAGGCAATAGGGAAGTGATAATCACCCCCAAACTTAGAGTTTTCAGTGTCCTAGATAGACCTCTAATTAATGATTTTCTGGGGTTGTAGTAAATAGGATTCGTTTCAGACTTGTGAAGGAAATGTAATTTTTAGATTTAATAAAAATATATATACAAAAATATTAACAATGGTGAGAGGTACTGTGACTAATGATTCGGCCAATCTTCATAACATAGGGGTCAATGATTTATTCTCAACAATAATCGCTCCAAACATATATGGACTCTTATTTTGCAAAGTAGATTCTCAAAACATTGATTGTAAATGTTAAGCATGGAACATCAAATCACCTAAGCTAAGCATGACCCATCTAATCAAATAACACCCAATTTAATCAAATCATATTTCAATTAATTTTTAATGCAAAAGTCTTAAAAAGAATTAATAAAATTACCCATGTATGAAGCTCGGCCTCCTCCGTCGTCCCAGTGTTGGGGTTTAACTCATCATAGTAAAAATACTCTCAAAATAATTTATTATGGCTCAAAAATGGTTTATAAATGATGAGAATATGAGAAATACAATAAAACCAGAGAACTACGACCCTCAGTGACAAAATAAGACTGTTGAAGCCCTGTCGCAAACGCTGTGGAAAATAAGACTGCCTGATTACGACCCACAGGTGTTAGTCGTTACTTTTGTAGAAAAACGACTGTTGTTGCAGGTCCGTTCTTCGCGTTCTTCATGTTCATCAGCAGCAACAGCAGCAGAAACCGAGTTTGGGAAAACTCGAATTTCTTCTTATCTGGCTCTCCTCAGCCCCCCAGACTCTCGACAACCTTTCTCTGACCTCCAAGGACTCTATTTAAACCCGAAGCATGCATCGAATCTCCTCCATAACTCCACAAATCCTCGGCAGTGAAAGAAAATATTTTCGGATATTTTCTTTCCTGTTTTAGCTTTTCACGCGTTTTCTCTGGTCCATCACGCTCCAATTCGACTTATTCACGCCTCAACACTCTTCCAACGCCAGCAGAACTCCTCCATGCACACAAGAACTTCAATTTTGCTCGTGTTACAGTCCACATGCTCTGTTTTGGGTGTGTGAATCATACCGAAAATTCCAGCCAAATTTGATCGATCATGTCACCCATACTATGTTCCTTAACCTATATCACATCTCTATACCAAATTTCAGCCATTGAATCGACCCATAACCCCTTCATTTTGACGATCGAAATTCTGCCAGAACTGTTTAGAAATTTCCCGCCAAAATCGTTTCAAATGGGGAAGAAACTGGTATCCCCCTATCCAGAGTAGGGGCGCGAATATCAGCTGCCTTGGGGGTGACCTCGGGGTGCCCCTTAGTAATTAGGTTACCCCTTATCCAAAAGCGAGATTCCGAATAACACTTGTCCTCCGGGTGCCAAAATCAACTTTTCGAGCCGAATTTTCCAAAAATGTTTATTTTTCTAAAAATACATAAAAACACAATCTTAGTACAAAAATAGAGTTCCAACAATACGGACATTGAGGACAAATTAGACACAAAAATGTGTCTATCAGGAATCATGACATCAGAATCAGCTGTTCTCGCGAAGACATGCTGGAATTGTGGTTGTTCTGGTTCATAAGTCTGCCGGGACGTTTTACGCTCTACAGAACCTACGTGATCAGCAGTTCTCGTCGAGGATGTGCGCTAGGAATCACGACATCACGACCAGCAGTGTCTCGCGGGGACATATACTAGAAATCGTGGTTAAGGATTCCTTGAGGGACAAGGGCTTAATATCTCCCGTGAGAGTTGGATTCTGTCTATAGGGTTGAAATGATACTTTTCCCCTTATCCAAATTTCACCATCTACACCCTGCAACAACAAATCAATCCAAATCCATCTCAAATAAAACCCTATATCATGTTCAAACATGCAATTAAAAAATCTTGCAGTTTATTATTAAAAATCCAGAGTTCATCAAACAAATTACCCAATGTCAGATTAGTGATTTACCTTGACTTATTGTTGTTCATTGAAGAAGAAGAAGTAATTAATTTCTTTTCGATGATGGTAAGTGGTGGTGGTGGAGAAGAAGGTGGTGGTGGTGGTGAAGAAGAAGGTGGTAGTGCTGGTGAACTGATTTCTCTTCAACATGTTCTTCAGACTTCAGTTGAGAGGAAAAAGAAAAATAAGAACGAGAGAAGCTGAATAGAAAAGATAATAGAAAAGATGACAGTTGGTATATAAGGCCTAGCACAAATGGCTAGGATTAATATATATCAAAGGCTATTAATCACCCGTTTTTTTGGTCCAGTACTAGCCTGAAATAGGTATGGAACCGATCCATGTACCCACTTCTCTACCGGTTCTCATTTTCAATCTCATTCCCTTTACCACATACACCGGTTCTGGACTGGTTTTTTCGATTCTTGTCCGATATACCGGTTCTGGGCTTATTCTTCTGCATCCTTACTTTTTCTATATATACCCTTATTTATTATGCATAGGTAATACAACAAATAATTTAATGTTTCTTGTCATGGAAATAAGATAATGCGTATCACAGGAAAACTTAAAAATATTTATAAAGTTCATATTTTTTGTTATTCAAAGGGAATTAGCAAATTCCTCCTATACGAGGACGGAGGGAGTATCATTCAAGAAGTACTAACCATTATTGAACGATTCAAAGTTCAATGCAGTGTAATCAATATCGGCCGCATCGGCCGATAATATCGGTATCGTCACTTGAGCGATACTAAAACAAGAATACCGCGTCTCGAAATGTGTCAGATAATATCGGGCTATATGCACCGATATGAGTCAACCGAAATTTTCGATATGAGGATATTTTAAGCATTTTAGGCGAAGAATGAGATATTTCAGGTCTTTTAGGTGGAGGGAATGGATAAATCCCTAAATCCCAATCGAATTTTACTTGTTAAAGTTGCTCTTCTATTTCCCGTTTGAACTTCGTATGACAATTCTTGTGTTTTTAATGAATAATTGTTTTTTTTTTCCTAAAGTTGATGGTATTTATAATATCTTAACATAAAATGTGCGAAAAGAATGTTTGTTATAAAAATTATAGATATAACATTTAGAACCGATATTGCGCCGATATTTCATCGCTAATATCCCTGATACAAAGTTGTACTAATGCATCGGTCCCGACCGAAATAAACCGATATCCGATATTGATATGTATTGTCCCAGTGATTCATCGAGGAATCGCTCTCCAGATGTTCTGATACTAGTATCAAATCAGTAGCACATCCCTTGAATCATTTCATCTGTGTGCCCTGAAAATGCCTTTCAAAACCATTTATGAGTGCCTTGTAAGATCATTTTGTTGGTTGGTGAATAAGTAGAAATGACGAGTATCATAAGTGCCTTTAACTCTTTTAGAACCACTAAAAATTAACATAATTGGTCCTGAAACTAAGTCGTCAATTGACTCGATTGTTACTTCCATCCATAAGTTGATAAGAATCGCATTCCACTAACAATTTCACCGGTCCAATGATTCCCCCTTTCCTTCCAAAATAAAATTCAATATTCGAAACATTTTGTATCTCACCATCCCCGCTAAGCAGTTTCAACCCGCATAAAATATTATTTGGAATCTACGATACGAGTGGTCGATGTGATATTAGAACGAGCTTCTCCTACATAGGCAGCCACAACTTGATTGATTTTTCTATACCAATTACAACCATGTCATCAAATGCGATCAAATCAGATGAACACAGGACAAACTATATAATTGTAACAGCTAAAGAAGAATAAAGAATAATATTTAAACGTAAGTTTGAAAAAAGAGTCAAATGTGTTACGCTTACCAACCCCCTAATACTATAGAAAACTCATAATCTTTGTTTTAATTGGGTACCACCAAACTAAGCTGACTTCACAACTGAAAGAAACATGTTGGCTAATATAGCATTACCTACTACCGCCACCAAGGTGGTTGTATTAACTTAATTTTTATAATATCACGCCAAAGTTTCAACGAATAAAGCTAAACATGACTGGGGAACTTAATAAACTGCTGGTTCCAAAGGTGGTTGTATTAGCTTAATTCTTCTGTATACACCCCACATTACAAACTAGTAGAAGTACCCCACATTACAATCTAGTTTCAACTCTATAGGGCAAATAATGCAGTGGAGGATATCAGACAACCAGATGATATGATATTTCAAAACCTTGAGGGGAATGTACCACCACTATTTTTCAAAGCCATCGGGGAAGTTTCTTGATCAACTGCTACATGAAGCCGGTGTCACTGTAATACAGTGGTAAAGTCTCTGGATCATAATATCAATGACCTGAGTTCGAAACTCACCAGCATCAAATTCTTTACCGATCAAGAAAAAAAAAAACTGTTGCCATGGATAGGATGGGGGCAATGCCTTCATCGTGACTAGTGGGCTTCGTCAATATTAAAGTTTTTAGTCTACATTTCTACAGAACTATTTTTTGGGGACCATCCCTTTTTTGAGGGGACAATTCCTCAATTTTGACTAAGGTCATGAAGTAAATTTTAGTGCCCCTTATCTAGCTATTTATGTTAATGGCCAAGATACTCTCTATCAAGTATTTAAGTTTACTTTAATCAGATCAGATTAGATTAGATTAGATTATTGATCGAGTGAGTTGGATAAGTGATGTGAATTGGTGTTAATTTTAGAATTAGAATTATTGGGAGAGAAGAAGGGGGAGAAGAATTTTGGAAAATTACACTTCACGATTTTTGAATCAAAATGAGGGAGTCGGTGATAGCTCCGAACTATTCGTAAACTCAAGCATGATATTAAGCTCATTTTGTTACGTAATTTGGTTAAAATTTAGTGAAAATGAAAATTTTTGAAAGTAAATTTTTGGAGTTCGGCTATAAAATTGAAGAACAGATAACCGAACCCAGATTTGATGGTGCACTGGTTTAAGTTCGGTTACCAGTTCTGCAAAATCTCTAGCCGAACTTGAAATTTTGGTTGTACAGTGAGATGTTCGGCTACTTGGAGTCTAACATTTTGCTAGCGGAACTTTCATTTTGAAATGATCCGTTAACAGACAAAAAGTCCGGTGTTGTATCTCAACCATCATGTTAGAGCAGCTGTACATTAATGGTAGTAAGTGGGTGATACAAAAAATATATAACAACCAAGTCTATAAGAAAGATAGACAATAAGTGGCATTAGCATAAACACCAGGTTCACTAGGTGTTGTATCTCAATCACTTTGTATCCTTTTTATTTCGTTGCCTTTTATCACATCCGATTATATTTCCTCTCAGGTTTACTAGGTTCGTCCGATGGGAGAAATCTCCACGTGTGCCTATAAGTGGCACTAAGATGAGAAGTCCATCTGTTAAGTTTTGTGTCAATCCAAAATGTGGATTTAACTTTACCATCACGTGGGCATAGAAAACGTGGTAACTAATCAATGATAGTCTTTTTTTTCTTTCTTTTCTTTCCTTTTTTTTGATAAAAGGAAATATATTAAAAACTAAGGAAAGAAAAATACAAGCCTATGATCATTGAGTTTAGCTATCCAAGTAGCGCTACTCTGATCATCCATGTTTCTAAAGTCTATTACATTTCTATTATGATTGAACAAGTACTTCGCTAACTTATTGGCAAGAAAGTTACAACTTCTATTTATAAAGTGATAGGAAGCACTAGCAAAAAGTTCTTTGTCTTCCAAGGCTTTAACCACGCAAGCTTTACTCCTCCATTTTAAAGTAAAATACTTATGTTTCGTTCCATTGATTACATTTTGGTTATCGTTGAGAAAGACTAGGTTATCTAGATTATTTCTTCTTGCCCATCTGGTTGCTTATCTACAGGCTCTTGCCCCAGCCTCATTTGAGCTGCAACATCTACCTGTTCCTCCTGCAAAATCGCAAATCTCACCATTAATGTTTATCAACATAATACCATAAACAAATTCCTTTGTTTCTTTCTTATAAGCAGCATCAAATAAAATAAAATTACATCAGTTTATTATTCTATTCACTCCCATCTTGCAAGCTGGAAAATAGATTTCACATTTGGCTTTTTCCTTCTGTTTGACTTTTGAATATTTACAGTTGTCTAAGTAATTCGGCATCTCTATCTGGTTTATCAGGTTCACTGGGTTTGGTTTTATTTTATCAAAGACCACTCAACATCTGTATTTCCATATATGCCACATAATGTAGACATATAAATCTCTAGTTTCCTTGTCTTCCGTCCATTGAATACACCAATTCTTATAATTCAAGTTGGCAACATTATAAAATATAGAGGTGCAAGACATACCTCTCCAGATTGCCTCTGAAAATATGCATTCAGTAAACAGATGTTCTAAGCTTTCCGTTTTAAAATTATGTAGATGGTGGATTTTCGACAAGGGAAAAATCATAAAACCATAATTATACATACTCCGGATCTCTAATCGTAGCTGAATATTCAACTATATTCTACAATTCTTCGAATGTTTCGTTACTTCAATTTATGGTTTTCCCAGCAGAATTCATGGGTTAGTAATAGATATCCAACGTACAGGCATCTGAGCATCGAATAAGCCCTGACTAAATAGTGCAAGTGTGTTTAGCAATAATGCACAGACCAGCATCTGAATGCGCGAACGAGCATTTCAGAACACGAAGGAATGATGAACCTATGCAAAATAGGAAGAAAAATAATAATAAGAAAATATTTACAAAGGCGTCAGGGGACTGCGCTCACAAGCCGGCCAGTCATGCCGTGACCAGTCCCACGCTCAATTTTATATTTTATTATTTTTCTCTGATCTCATGAAAATCCTTTCATTTGAGCAAATTTCCTTTGTTTCAAGGAAATTCCCTAATCTCATGATATTTCCTTATGTCAAAGAAATAATAAAATTAGGAAAGGTGTCGCGGGACCAAGCCCACTAGTCGGCTGGCCATACCCTGTCCGTGGTCGGTCCCACACCTCACGGTTCCTTATTATTTTATTATTTTCCTCATCCCATGAAATTCCCTGACTTCATGAATTTTCCCTAAACTCATGAAAATTATTGTAAAACTAGGGAAACCGTGGGACCGGGCTCTAGCCGGCCGGTCATGCCCTAGTCGGTCCCACACACCCCTTATTTTATTATTAGTACTTGTTTTGTTTTCCTCATTCCATGAAAACTCACTGATTTCAACAAAATACCTTGGTTTCAACAAATCTCTTTGATTTTATGAAAATTCCCTAAAATCATGAATATTACATAAAATTGGGAAGAGTGCCCTGGGACCGTGCCCGTTGGCCGGCCGGCCATGCCCTTGTCCATTGCCGGTCCCACAATCCATCATTTCCTATTTTATTATTATTTTATTTCTCTCATCTCATGAAAGTTCCCTAATTTCATAAAACTCTCTAGTTTCATGGAATTTCCCTCAATTCATAGAAAATACATAAAATTACATAAAACTGGGAAAAATGTGTGGGACCGTGCTTGTCAGCCAGCCATGCCCTAGACGTGACCGGTCCCACGCCTTGCAATTCCCCGTTTTATTTAATATTTTTCATCATCTCATGTATTTTCCTAGTTTCAGCAAAACCCTGGATTCTGCATATTTTCTCAAAATGTTGTTATCGAAAAATATTGAAACTCTCAGGACTGAGACAAGAACACTATGGTGACACGGCCACATCCCATTGACCGACCAAGGGTGTCCCTAAGGCTTGAAAACATCCGGTCCCACATGTTTTAATGATTTTAACCTAATTTGCTCAATTGCTCATATTAGGATCAAACTCTTTTCAAACAATTGAGGGTTTGCTCAAACGACCATCAATTGGTTCCACGGCCACCAAGAGCCGGTCTCATGACCTCTTGGTCAGTCCCTCATCTTTTCATGACTACATTTTATTATCTGACGCTCACACGAGCATTATTTCAATAAATGATTAAACCAGCATTTAATCATTCTTTCACCAACTGGTCCCCAAGAGACTTTGGTATTTTTCTCATTCGAGCATCTGGACATTACATGGTGGAATTATCATCCCAGGTAGCCGGTCCCTTCGCTCTGTGCGGTTGATTTTCAATAAATCATCAATTTAATTAAAATTAGGGTTTTTGGGTCCAGAGCTCTGCAAAAACGTGATTCGGAGCAGATTTAAATACTGATAATTTTATATTAATCCCATGATCAACACTTTTATTTATTATACTCGACCCAGAAGTCAGTATCTTAAATTAATATTTTATTTGGCCCTGCTACCAATATTTGCTCAGACTAGCAATATTTGCTCAGACTAGCAATATTTGCTCAGACCAGCAATATTTGCTCAGAATATTGGTTCAACTATAAATATTCAACAATTCAGCAACACTTGCTCGTCTTAGGTTATCTACATAATAATACCTCGTCTTAGCACACATTTAATTCATGAGTTTCAGAACATTTGCAAATCATGTTCAACTCAGCAATACAGGGACTCATTGTCCCATAAAGTCAGCAACTGACTCAACAATCACGAGACATCAATCGTGTCATAGGGGGGATAATAACTAGGGTTTTGGTCTGGCGGTCTACAGCACGTGTGTTCATACACATGACGAGAATGTGAGAAATTTGTGCAATCAGTTGGAAGAGTCAGAAAAGTAGTGGGTGGAAAGTTAACCAAGTCTCCGCACGATGAGCAACTGGTTTTGTCATGATTTCCCACTTCCCAATTCTATGATTCCAACAACTGTCATATTTCATGGGATCATGGTGTTTTCAACTTAGCAATATAAAATACCTCTGAATCATGATTGAAAAAACAAGGGAATTTCTCGGCAAAGTTCATACAGACAATCTTTCGTCTACACGAACTCATCGTCTGAGTAATCACTCTCAATTGAGTAAAATTCAATCATTCAAAGCGTTCTTACGCCGAATTCACAACACACCTACAATCTCAGATCACCATTGATCTCACACATTTCTCATCTTCCCTCTTACAGATAAACCCATCCTCTCTTGTGACCGAATTGACTCTGGAACGGCCATTGTTCTTGGTTTAGGCCGGAATCCTACAGATTGATCTCTCGAACTTAAAGCACTCCCTTTTTGCAGTGTATCTGTGTGAGGTTCAATATTTCGCTCGGTTCAAGGATTCTCCACACGGACGTCTCTTCAATTCCGTAAAAACATGAAAATCGTTTTTCCCCATATACAGATTGGCGACCACAGTGGGAGATTAATCTCTCGGTTGCAGTCTCAACTTTCACAAAATGTTTGATCTTAGGTCTGGGTTAGTTACGAATACAAACGACGCTAGCACTAGAAACAATGACAATAATGGTATCCCAGAAACCATTCCTGCTTCCAACAATGGTGGTGACATTGCCTCCTTAACCCAACACCGGAAGTCATCCTCTCTTCGGCCGGTATCTCGAAGAAGTCAGAGAAAATCCACCTACCATAGGCGATCTCATGAATGTGCAAGAGACTCTTGCCAAGAATCAGATGGACATGTCTGCAACACAGAAGGAGCTGTGCAATTATCTCAAAACGCTCACTGACAAGATGTCAGAGAAAACTCAAGAAAAGGGAAAAGGAAAAGAAACATCTTCGGATGCTGATCCTGAAGTCGTTCCAGTTCATACGATGGATGACAATGAAGTCCGCAAAGCTGCAGACGATTCATTAGCGAAAGAATCACCAAATTTCATTACTCGGGAAGATTTGGAACGCCTATTGGAGAACCGTGGAAAAGACAGGACACCACATGTCCATCGGCACCAGCCTCCATATCCTGTTGCTATGCAAAAAAATTCCTCTTCCAAAAGGCTATACCTCTCTAACCTTCACTTTGTATGATAGAACAGGCAATGCTCGAGAGCACGTCTCTCGGTTTCTGGAAGCATTGGGCGAACATGAGCACAATCATGTCGTCCGTCTAAAGGAATTTTAAAAATCCCTGAAAGGCAGGGCATATACCTGGTACAACAACATCGCGCTAGGAAGCATCACTAGTTAGGGAGAAATGATTAACGCCTTCTACAGAAAGTACTTCTTCATGTCAGAGCAAATTACTCTCTATGATCTGGGAAGAATGTTTCAGAGGATCAATGAACATCCCAATGACTATGTGAAAATATTCAGAGTTCAAGCCTTGGATTGCCACAATCCAGATGTCACAGAGCATCAACTTGTAGACTTATGCATCAACGGAACGATCCCGGTCTACAGATCTTTACTGGAAAATCTCCGGTTCCAGACTTTTTCAGAACTTCATGAAGCAGCTAAGCGATCATCAACTACTGCACCTCTTTACTGGAAAGATCAATCTACAAAAACTGAGGAACCACGAGAAACTCGAGGTAACGGACGTTTGATCAACAAACAGTATAACCTCGAATCTTCCACAAGTGTTGTTGCATAAGGGAGCAAATTCAAAGCTGAGTCACAACGCAAGCACGCTTCTCCAGCTCCTGTGAAAGCACCAAAGAAAGATAACCAATCTTGAAATGCACAAACCTTGACCCGACATCAACGAATGGGGAAATGATCGGACATACTCAAACTTCTCTCTTATCATGAAGGAGTGATCGAGTTACTGGAAGTCTGGGTTCAAGATGGTGCAATCAAATTTTTGATCATCAGGAGAGAGTCAACTGAAGAATAAATGGAGAATCCCAGGTACTGTCACCTTCATAAATTCATCAATCATCCAACAAGCAACTGCAATATTTTGAAGAACATTTTCAAAGAGAAGGTTGATCCACAATAGATTCAACTGGGGACTGAAGGAGTACACAAGAATCGTCTCCCAATCAGAACCTTTACACTCTCTGAACAACCTATCAAAGAGACAGTTCAATCCTTCTTCGAACGTGAATTTCTCTATCTGTCGAAGGCACAAAGGAGAGACATGTTAACAACACAGAATGTCAAGAAGTCCATTCCGGAAATACTTATTGAGCCTCCAGCCACTGACCAAGAGATGTACGGCTGGGGATTGCTTACCACATTCAATATCAGAAGAAACGAATTTGGAAGAACATGTTGGCACCACCATCAACAACATTCCACTGAAAAACATCGGTCCACAGGCATCACTCGAAAAGAAGCTACTCATGCTCCCATCTCAATCAGAGACCTTGAAGGAACGCTCGGAAATACTTATGGCTACATCACTCTCAAAGTGAACACAAGTTCAACCTGGACAGAAACCAAGTTTCACATAATCAGGAAGATCCAGGATATGACATGTCATTCAGACGAGCGTGGATCCACGCTGAAAAGATGGGTACTGACGAAGCGCCTTTGGTTGCACATATCTCCAACGAAGAAAGTTCTGATCCAGAAGATTTGACAGACATTCCATCATTAGAGTACTTGGAGGAATTTCAAACTTTGATGGGATTGAAGAAAGAACCTGCAAAAGATGCATAGAAATTCATCAAGAGGTTCCACACTCAGGCAAGTCTCATTTCATGTCTATGTCATTTATTTCCTCACATGTTATCCTAACATGGGGACTCAATTCTGCTAGCAACTCCCCAAGACATTATGAATGGTAGCTTCACCGCATTAGTATTTTACCAAGTGGTTGAATCTGACGTTTCTCTGAATCAAGCACTGGAACATTCATTACTGAGATGATGTCCAAACATGGCAAAGAACACTTTGGGAGTTTCTCCTGCAAGTCCATGTGTTCCACAAAATCAGAAAGATCCAATGTCTACACAAGTGTCGAATCCCACTACCGCAACGAAAGGGATGCTGAATCAACAGAAGATACTCCAAGGCCGAGATGATCAATCCCCTAAGGAATTCGATGCTCAAGGATTGTACGCTTCAACGCTCAAGCATCTAAGAAGCCTTCAAATTGTACTCCCAATCAAAGAGTACACCTTCGATAATGGCGCATCTGGCTTCAGCACAAATATCTCGACGATGACACACTGATTCAACAATAGCACGATCGAAGTGCAACTGAACTACAATCGTAAGTCTTCATTATCCCATAAGACTTCTGATGCAGATGCAACATCATTCATCCATCGATGGCACAAACTCCTTCAATATACACCGGGGACTTGATCTTATTGGAGAAATCAATTCTATTTCAATAAATGTTATCCACATAACAAGTTATTGCGACCTGACGTGATTCCATGAAACTTCATCAACGGGTCTCTCTACATCGCAAGCCCCTGCACGACTGAGCTCTTCACCGATCACATCCAGAATGGAAACTGCCGCTGCTATCTACCGCAACAACATCGATTCCCTGAAAAGGCACTTCACAGTAAAAGTTCGGGAGAATTTGGGTTAAACCCTACACCCTCATCTTAGGGACGCTCAACTCATTAATTAGTTCGTGAATGTAAAGGCTCACTGGATGAAGGAGTAAAGACTATGTCAATAATCATGGATCTAGCCTTTTCGGTCTCTAGAGCAACTCCGACCATAGTATCGGCCTCAACAAGCATTTCTGCAGAAAATTCTATCGTGATCCAGCATCAACAACGGTCTCAATAACAACATCCTCATGACATGGCTTCATCAATTAACCATTCTCTAAAGTATTGCTTGATGAAGCGGACTTCTCCAAGCACTAATGATTCATGTCAAAGTGTGTATACATGAAATATGTTCACATGAAAGTCTTTCCGAAGCTTGCACAACGGGCGGGCACAATCCCAAGTCTTCTACAATATGTTCTCATCACCTCTACAAATGAGATACAACATACTTCAGCCCGTGGGTTTACAAAAACGTACCAATGGGTGAGGAATGGCATAATGCTTCCTCAACGAAATATGTTCGTCTATGTCTCTTCTACAACATACCAAAAGGGCGCATCAGTCGGACATACGATCTGAAAGATATGGCCTTTACTGTCAGGTCTATGATATCTGAAAAATCTGTACGGGATTACAAGTTACAAATGTGCTCGCTTCGTTGGCTGACCTCTACAACTCCAAATTGAGTGATTGTTTTCTCATGTGATAACCTAGTCTCTTAGATTCAAAAGTTTGGGTCAATCACCAAATTCCAACGTCGTATGAGGTTCCTACAGCTTCCAGAGCATACAACATGCAAGCAGAAATTCATGTACGAGATTCATAACCTCTACAGTCGATTGATGTCCACCAGGTCTTTTCGCTAAGTTCTTCATCAAGGTACCTCCAACTTTGACTACCTAGAAGTTTACATCAAGTTTTTTGTACCCGGTTCTTCTATCTAGGTCTTTCCAGAAGAAGGGAATACGAAAAGGAGAGACTTAACAAAATATTGGGGACTGACGGTCCACTGATCATGGAGGCCAGTTTCACAGTCCAAGACCCTTGGCACCAGACTCTCATGTGCTAATCATCCATCATGAAAGGAATGCTACCACCAGGACAGGCAATCATGGTCATTACATCATTCCTTGAGAGCAACCTTAGTTATGGTCCCATGACCAGGGTTTCAGAAGTGATGTTTCTACGACTGACAGAAACAAGATGACACTTCAAGCACCATGCTCATGCATAAATCAAGGGGTCCTGATCTCAAATGAATCAATGACATTAAAATCCTTCACCAACCGTTCCAGACACAAGCGAATGGCCTAAAGACACAACATGACTGTTTTAAACAAGCTCGCCTGAGATGATTTTACACTGTCACGCACAAAGCAGCGATCAGGGAGAAATTGGTGAAGAATCTAAGGATGGGTCATATACCATTCTCTTCGTATGGATTTCCTCTACAACATATTCAAAATTCATAGCAATTGGAGAAACCAGCAAAAAGATGTGGCCAAAACATTGGACTATATACCAGCTGAAACTTTTCTGGAAGTCTCCTGGAAGTTTACTGTTTCGTCAATTTCGGCCCTTAAACGTTCTCAAAATCCAAAAATCTCCTTAGATAAATCTTGGAAATTTTCTGAGGATGAAGAAACAAAGGTAGATCACGAAAATCCGACATCGGACGAAGATTCTATAGCATTTTTACTGAAGACCTGACTTATGAATTTTCTGATGACGAATTATGACGAAATTCTTCATTCATCTACATCTGAATCAGAAGCTACGCCTTCCGCGCTAGATCAGACTTCATCTTCAGATGCTAGTCTCATTTGCTGAAGCCGGTGGCGTTTTGCTGATAAGCTGCAAGCCTTTCATCTTCAGCTTTCCTTCTTAGTAATAAATCATATCGTCCCTGCTTCTCTTCTGCATCCGCTAAGGCTAAGAAAGCGTTGATTCCACCACGGACGACTCCCAGATGATCGAGAGACATACAATTCATTAGCTTTCCAGCATCTCTGAAAGGTTGATTCACCTTGGCATGAACATCTGCAGAAGTCTTCATCTTTGACTTGATATTTCTGGAGAGTTCCCCGGAAGGGCCAGAAGAGTGGTTGTAACCAGAAGTCACCACTATCTGAACCAAAAGACATGGAGTCATGGATATACCCGTAACAAACGCTTAACAAAATGGTAACAATCCAACTCTTACCTATTTAAAATTTCACTAGCTGTAGTGATTATAACGTCAGAATTTCGAAAATTTGCTCGTTCCCTCAAACCTGCAAAGACGAGCAAAATTCATTATTCAAAATCATGATTTGATTTTCATAAAACCGTGAACAACCTACGTGAATTTTAACATCCACTGGTTTTTCAAAAACTAGACAGACGTCCATTCTGCAATTGTGAAAACTCACATACAAACATTATTTCACCAGGTATAATGGTCTACTTTCAACAGTTGTTCAAAATCAAAACATGATTTTATAAAATATATAAATATTTAACGTGAAACTCACGTAAATTTGAAAAATATATCTATATATTTTTGCTCCCTCGCACGAGCATCTGTCTTTAAAGCGAGAGTATATTTTCAAAGATTTCTGAAAGCTCGAAGATAAAAAAAATTCATGAAAGCTCATAAACAAAATTTTATTACTAACAGACGCACGTCTATTAAAAAAAAAATTCACCGTACGAGCATCCACCTTTGAAATGAGAGTTTATTCCACTTTGTGAAATCTCACATATTTAGAAAAAATAAAATTTTGGTTTTCGAGAAAGCTCATAGACAAAATTTTATATCATGGGACCGGACCCGTGAATCCTAAACTAACAAACGAGCGAGCGTCTGTTCCTAAGACAAGGATTTCTTTTCATGGGCCCGGACCCGTGAATCCTAAATCGACCAAGGTCCCATCACCAAATCAGCAGTGCTACACCAACTTGCGCTCGATGCTCTATCATGCTACTGGGATCTTCGTTCAAGCCATGGTTCGTTCGAGCAATCGAAAATCCGGTAACATTCTATCTTATGACTAATTTCAATTACTTATTTCGTCCTTAACTAGAAAATCACCATCCAGTGCTGACTGAGGAACATGACTTTCCCTCACTAAGCAGAGGACTTAATGTAGATGGTGGATTTTCGACAAGGGCAAAATCGTAAAACCATAATTATACATACTCCGAATCTGGCAATCAGATGAGTATTGAGACTCATGTCTCTCAATAAAGCGTGAAAGCTCATGTTATAAAACCTCTGACTGAGAAGGCCGTATCTCAGAGTATATGTAGATGTGTAGTCTCCCAGCTGAGGCCTCGGCACATCTCATGAATACTGAGCAATTTCAGTAATTATTTCTGTATAGAATCGAAAGATTGGATGGCTCCTTGATAGCATGCCTGCTAGTATAGAGCAACAACATCTTCAGGATGCAACCAGGTTTTCCCTTACTATATAGGAGAAATATGACACTCCAGAAAGTTCATGTTGCTCAACTCTCAGATAATTAATGCTCCTAGATAGGAAGCCCTGCTAGTATAGAACCCTCAATTAATTATCTCTAATCGTAGATGAATATTCAACTATATTCTACGATTCTTCAAATGTTTCATTACTTTAATTTATGGTTTCCCAGCAGAATTCCATGGGTTAGTAATAGATATTCAACGTACAGACATCTGAGCATCGAATAAGCCCTGACTAAAATGGTGCAAGTGTATTTAGCAATAATGCACAAACCAGCTTCTGAATGCGCGAAAGAGCATTTCAGAACAAGAAGGAATGGTGAACCTCTGCAAAATAGGAAGAAAAATAATAATAATAAAATATTCGCAAAGGCGCCAGGGGACTGGGCTCACCAGCCGGCCAGTCATGCCGTGACCAGTCCCGTGCCCAATTTTATATTTATCATATTTTATTATTTTTCCCTGATCTCATGAAAATCCTTTCATTTGAGAAAATCTCCTTCGTTTCAAGGAAATTCCCTAATCTCATGATATTTCCTTATGTCAAAGAAATAATAAAATTAGGAAAGGTGTCGCGGGACCAAGTCCATTAGCCGGCCAGCCATGCCCTGGCCGTGGCCGGTCCCACACTTCACGGTTCCTTATTATTTTATTATTTCCCTCATCCCATGAAAATTCCCTGATTTCATGAATTTTCCCTAAACCCATGAAAATTATTGTAAAATTAGTGAATACGTGGGACCGGGCTCTAGTCGGCCGGTCATTCCCTAGCCGGTCCCACACGCCCCTTATTTTATTATTATTACTTGTTTTATTTTCCTCATTCCATGAAAACTCCCTGATTTCAACAAAATACCTTGGTTTCAACAAATCTCTTTGATTTTATGAAAATTCTCTAAAATCATGAAAATTACATAAAATTGGGAAGAGTGCCCTGGGATCGTGCCCGTTGGCCGGCCGGCCAAGCCCTTGGCCATTGCCGATCCCACACTCCATCATTCCCTATTTTATTATTATTTTATTTCTTTCATCTCATGAAAGTTCCCTAATTTCATAAAACTCTCTAGTTTCATGGAATTTCCCTCAATTCAGAGAAAATACATAAAATTACATAAAACTGGGAAAAATGTGTGGGACCGTGCTTGTCAGCCGTCCATGCCCTAGCCATGGACGGTCCCATGCCTTGCGATTCCCTGTTTTATTTATTATTTTTCATAATCTCATGTATTTTTCCTAGTTTCAGCAAAACCCTGGATTCTGCATATTTTCTCAAAATGTTGCTATCGGAAAATATTGAAACTCTCAGGTCTGAGACATGGACACTATGGTGACACGGGCACATCCCCTTGACCGACCAAGGGTGGCCCTAAGGCTTGCAAACATCTGGTCCCACACGTTTTAATGATTTTAACCTAATTTTCTCAATTGCTCATATTAGGTTCAAACTCTTTTCAAACAATTGAGGGTTTGCTCAAACGACCATCAATTGGTCCCACGACCACCAAGAGCCGGTCTCATGACCTCTTGGTCGGTCCCTAATCTTTTCATGACTAGGTTTTATTATCTGACGCTCACACGAGCATTATTTCAATAAATGATTAAACCAGCATTTAATCATTCTTTCACCAACTGGTCCCCAAGAGACTTTGGTATTTTGGTCATTCGAGCATCTGGGCGTTACATGGTGAACTTATCATCCCAGGTAGCCGGTCCCTTCGCTCTGTGCGGTTGATTTTCAATAAATCATCAATTTAATTAAAATTAGGGTTTTTGGATCCACAGCTCTGCAAAAACGTGATTCTGAGCAGATTTAAATACTGATAATTTTATGTTGATCCAATGATCAACACTTTTATTTATTATACTCGACCCAGCAGTCAGTATCTTAAATTAATATTTTATTTGGTCCTGCTACCAATAATTCATCAAATAAGCAATATTTGCTCAAACCGGCAATATTTTCTCAGACTAGCAATATTTGCTCAAACCAGCAATATTTGCTCAGATTAAATATATTGGTTCAACTATCAATATTCAACAATTCAACAACACTTGCTCTTCTTAGGTTATCAACATAATAATACCTCGTCTCAGCAGACATTTAATTCATGAGTTTCAGAACATTTTCAAATCATGTTCAACTCAGCAATACATGGACTCATCGTCCCATAAAGTCAGCAACTGACTCCACAATCACGAGACATCAATCGTGTCACAGGGGGGATAATAATAGGGTTTTGGTCTGGCGGTCTACATCACGTGTGTTCATACACAGGACGAGAATGTGAGCAAGTCGTGCAATCAGTTGGAAGAGTCAGCAAAGTAGTGGGTGGAAAGTTAACCAAGTCTCCGCACGATGAGAAACTGGTTTTGACATGATTTCCCACTTCCCCATTCTATGATTCCAGCAACTGTCACACTTCATGGGATTATGGTGTTTTCAATTTAGAAATATAAAATACCTCTGAATCATGATTTAAAAAATAATGGAATTTCTCGGCAAGTTCATACAAACAATCTGTCGTCTACACGAACTCATCGTCTGAGCAATCACTCTCAATTGAGTAAAATTCAATCATTTAGAGCGTTCTTACGCTGAATTCACAATACACCTACAATATCAGATCACTATTGATCTCACACATTTTTCAGCTTTCCTCCTACAGATCAACCCATCCTCTCTTGTGACCGAGTTGACTCTGGAACGACCATTGTTCTTGGTTTAGGCCGGAGTCCTACAGATTGATCTCTCGAACTTAAAGCACTCCCTTTTTGCAGTGCATCTGTGTGAGGTTCAACATTTCGTTCGGTTCAAGGAGTCTCCACACGGACGACTCTGCAATTCCGTAAAAACCAGCAAATCAGTTTTCCCCATGTACAAATTATTACAAAGCAGACAATGAGTATCAATTGGAACATGTCTACCAATAAATTCCCTAACATGCAAACAATCACTCAATGTTTTCCAAAGGAAAATTTTAACTTTAGGCATAACCTCAAGTTGCCAAATTTATTTCCATTTAACTTTTTCATAGCTCATATTTTTATGAGCTATATAGTTGTAGGCAGATTTGACTGAAGCACAGCCATTTTGGGTTCCTAAACACTTAATATTATCTTTACCAATAATGATAGAGTGTGGTTCTAAGGATGATAGTTCGGTTACGAACTACAAAATTTCGAGACAACCAAACAATGTTCGGTAATCTTACAACCTAAAAGTTCGGTTAGGATCCAATTTACTCTCAACTGAACTGAACAATGTTTGGTAATCTTACAACCTAAAAGTTCTGTTAGGGTCCAATTTACTCTCAACCGATCTGTTCTTAGGAGTTTCTATATAGCGAAAAGTTCATTTATCTCAAAACGAGTTTTTTTTCGTCTTCTCCAAACCGAACTTTCAACTGCAATTACTATTTAAAGATCTAATTTGACTGTTACTGATAAGCACGTAAGTTCGACACTTTTTCTCCCATAATTATATTAGTTAGGACTCATATTATTTCTAATAAACTTGTTTTAAGTATTTTGAAGGAAATAAAGCTCGGTGGACTGAAATGCGAAATTCTGTGGGAAAAATGGAGGAATTAAGTGATTTAATAAGATAGGACCAAAAGGAAACATGAAGATTTATTGGGCCAATTATTTGAATATGGGAATGTGTTAAGCATGCCAAGTAAAAGTGTGTCACGGTGTGTGTAGAAGTGTGGAGACCATTATAAGAGATTAATTATGATAAAAGATATTTGAATATATTTTGTTTAATGAAGAAAATAAACAAAATAAAGAAGGAGATAAGAAAATGGTGACTTCATGATGAGATATTATTTGACACGTGGCTCATTCTTATTTGAGGATTTTATGTTGTCCTGACAAATGGCGTATTCTCATAGGGGCAATGATGTGGTAATACAAATGAAAACTACAAATACTAGTTGAAGCAGATGGAAAGGGAGGTCCGAAGTCCGTAGTCCAGAAAAAAAATAATATAGTTTTCATTTTTCTTTTCTTATTATTTTCTTTTGTAATAGAGTAATCTCTCCACTAGGGTTACTAATGAAGCCTTATTATGTGTTAGAGATTTCAACTCATTTTTAATAATGCCTCTTCTTGGTCCTATATTCTCGAGCGTTAACGATAATAGTTTTATTCATATGTCCTTGTGCTTGCTTTCTTTGTAACCATTTTCTAATTAGAGACCAGCACCTAAATATGTAGAATTATTAGTATTTTGAGAATTTTATTGATTATAAAGTTTTATCATCCGAGACGTACCCGTGTCCTAAATCGTCTTGTGCTAATGAGAAAAGTATTATAGATAAATGTTGAATGATTTACGCATAATAGTGGTGGAATGTTGGAACCTTAGGTTTTTCTTTCATTATTTTCTACTTTTATTATCTTCTATTATTATGCTTATCATTTTATTTAATTGGAATTTGAAAGTAATAGTTTTAGTCCCTGTGGAACGAATCCCCATCTGTATACTATCCAATCGATAGTCGTGCACTTGCGAAATAATATAAAACCCCAGCAAGTTTTTGGCGCCGCTGTCGGGGACTAAAATTATTATTTTTAGTTTCTATTAAATTTGTAAATAATTAGGATAATGTAGTTCTTTTTATTTATTATTATTATTATTATTATTATTATTTTCTAGATTATCTTGGGTATCTTTTAATTTTTGGTGTGCATGATAATTGGAGATTTAAAGTGAAAATAAAATTTGCGCACTAAACAGGTAAGTATCCGAATTTTTATAAATAACTATATTAGGAAGTGTTTCGATTCTTTAGATTTTATTTTTACATAATTATTTTAGGTTTCTTATCAATTTTGTAAATATTTTTATTCTTTCCTTTTATTTTATTTTATTATTTTTATATATAAAAAAAACACGTTGCACACACCAATTGCATCGTCAGACAACCAATTTTAGGAAAACCCGTGGAAAAGTACGATGAACCCGTGCCTTGGTCCCTATGGGAGTTACCAGCCTAAATTCCACAAGCCTCAGCCTCGTACCTGTAGGTATATTTTGCTGAGGTAACCTGAGCCTACCAATTTTAGTCGACCCTGCATTTGCACGTGCACAAAAAAATGTCGAGTTGGTATTATAAAGACCAATATAATGATTATTCGACTGAGTATCGAAATGGAAAATATCTGTACTATGACCGAAGTGTGGATAGTAGTTGGGACCACTACCGACCTTCTGAAGGTTATGGTTCTTACCATGGTGATCCCAATTACTATTCGCACGTCCATCAATCATACGAACGGGCGAATGAGCAATATTATAATGAAAAAAATGAGAGATCTCCATCTTTAGAGGATTTAATCAGACAATTGCCACCAGTTCCTGATGAATATAAAACTCATTCATTAGAAGATGCACTCAAACAGTTTCAACAAGTGACTGGTATATCACGTAGTGATGAATATTCAAGTCTTTCTTTAGAGGAATTACTTAAGAAGTACAATGAAACTACACGTGAATCTGCGCGTCAATCTCGAATAATCCTGGATAGAATGAGTGAGACTGTTAATAAGTATGTGGAACAATATGCACCTAAGGATATTGCTCATAATGAACTTGAATTCCAAAATAGTGTTTCCAATCTTACCCTTGATAATACATATAATTATTCACCTAATTTAGAGGATGATGTTAGATCTTAAAACACTACATGTTTAGAAAAGGTTCAACCATCTTCGTACTTTTATGATGATGAGGATGGTGTCAATGACGAAATGGAAATATATAGTCATAGTGACGATAAAATTGTTACACCAATTTAGCCTTATGATTATAATGTTGTTGCTAGTTCAAATCCTGATAATGTTGATAATTATTCACCTATTCAAAAGGATGAGGATTTGACTAGGGATACCATAATTTCAGATGGTGTAGTATATCATTATGATTATGAAGCCGAGGATGACTTAGAGGAAAGAGTTTATCCTGAGAGTAGTGTTTTAGAGTCTAGTGATTCGGAAACAACAGTCCCTTCTGAGGATTATAGAAATGTAGAACCACATGATTACAACTTAGAAGAAATAAAAAACCATTTTCCTAAATCTGATAACTTAGAAATTAAGAAAATTGTGACTAGTTTATCCAAGGATATTGACAATTCTAAGTTTGGGGATGAATATCATTCTCCCCGTGGTTTACCCTTGACTCTTACAAAGGTCCCTAGCTTGGGACTTGACGTTTGTGCCTCTACCATTTTAAGAGACTATCTTCATGCACGTTTTTTTGAACCTAGTTATGTCCAAAAAGAAACTCAGTTGATAAAAACCCATCCCCAGGTTGATGTGGTTAAGCCGGTCCATGATACCATAATTGACTTTGTTGTCCCACCAATAATTTATTTGTCAAATGTGGGAGTATCTCAATTTGAAATGTGTCGTTATATAGTTTTTATAACTAAACCTAATTATTTTAGGAAATTAGAACCGTCGATACATTTTCTTAAGAATGACCACCACTTTCATTGTGGTCAATTGTGTGGGTCAAGTCTGATTGAATTTGAGGATCCACAATTATTCAGGATATTATTATGTGCTTCTAAGTTTTTATTTGAGTTTTTCAGACTATACAACCTGATTCTCCGGATCCTGCCTATGGGGAAAATAAGTCAATGAAAATATTTTACTCAGACCCTTTCATAGAAACTGAGCCCGAACCACAGCTAGATGTAGTTGTCGTAAAAAGGAAACTAGATAAGGGTGTGCTTTATTTATTCATTTTCTTGGCATTCCTTTTATTTGTGGTAGCTATATTCAATTTTGATGACCCATAGAGGTTCCGACTATTGTTATATGATTTTATGTGGTGACTAATCTACCGACGTTTGTATGAAGACACTAAATTTAGCGCTTAATGGGAGGCAACCCACACATGGTGATTTTAAGGTCCCTCTGGAGGACCCTTTTATACATTAGTTTGCTTTTGTTTTTATTTTATTTCTTTCTTACTCCCCATGGAAGGATTGCTACGCTTCATCCAGGTACTATCTTTCTGACTTCTCTCTTATTTGATTCCTCATGATTTTTGGTACTATACTTTCATTATAAACATTGAGGACAATGTTAGATCTAAGTGTGGGGGAGCATTTAAGTTTTTGGTATTTCCTTGTTTATTATGACCAGCTGTTGAGCGGGTCTATCTCAGGCATTTTCTTGCACGTAAAAAAAATGATCATGATATGACCAACTGTTTAGCGGGTCTTTATGTCTAGCTGTTTAGCAGACATCTCCCGATCTAGCTGTTTAGCGGATCCGTCTAGATGTTTAGAAGATATCTATTGATCTAGCTGTGTAGCGGATCTGTTTGCTGTGTAGTAGACATTTTTCTCGGTCTTGCTGTTTAGCGGATATGTCTCGCTGTTTAGCAGACATCACCCTTTATCCAGCTGTTGAGTGGATATTTATTTTCTGTTTTGATCGAGGACTAGCAAAATGTAAGTGTGGGGGAATTTGATAAGCACGTAAGTGCGACACTTTTTCACCCATAATTATATTAGCTATGACTCATTTTATTGCTAATAAACTTGTTTTAAGTATTTTGAAGGAAATAAAGCTCGATGGACTGAAATGCAAAATTCTGCGGGAAAAATGGAGGAATGAAGTGATTTAATAAGATAGGACCAAAAGGAAACATGAAGATTTATTGGGCCAATTATTTGAATATGAGAGTGTGGTAAGCATGCCAAGCAAAAGTGTGTCACGGCGTGTGTAGAAGTGTGGAGACCATTATAAGAGATTAATTATGATAAAAGATATTTGAATATATTTTGTTTAATTAAGAAAATAAACAAAATAAAGAAGGAGATAAAGGATAATATATTTTCCAAATAAAGAGAATGGTGACTTCATGATGAGATATTATTTGACACGTGGCTCATTCGTATTTGAGGACTTTATGTTGTCCTGACACATGGTGCATTCTCATAGGGGCAATGATGTGGTAACGGAAATGAAAAAGGAAAGTGTTTTCCTTTGAAAACTATAAATACTAGTTGAAGCAGATGGAAAGGGAGGTCCGAAGTCCGTAGTCCAGAGAAAAAATAATAGAGTTTTCATTTTTCTTTTCTTATTATTTTCTTTTGTAATAGAGTAATCTCTCCACTAGGATTACTAATGAAGCCCTATTATGTGTTAGAGATTTCAACTCATTTTTAATAATACTTCTTCTTGGTCCTATATTCTCGAGTGTGAACGATTAGTTTTATTCATATGTTCTTATGCTTGCTTTCTTTGTGATCATTTTCTAATTAGAGACCAGAACCTAAATGAGTAGAATTATTAGTATTTGGAGAATTTTATTGATTATAAAGCTTTATCATCCGAGACGTACCCGTTCCTAAATCGTCTTGTGCTAATGAGAAAAGTATTATAGAGAAATGTTGAATGATTTACGCCTAATAGTGGTGGAATGTTGGAACTCTAGGTTTTTCTTTCATTATTTTCTATTTTTATTATCTTCTATTATTCCACTTATCATTTTATTTAGTTAGAAATTGAAAGTAACAGTTTTAGTCCATGCGGAACGAACCCGCATCTGTATACTATCCAATCGATAGCCGAGCACTTGCGGTATAATATAAAACCCCATCTGTTAAAACTATATTTGTCAATTAAAAATGGATAGGAATTTAGAGATTTCTCATAAAGTAATCTTCTTATTTATATCTGCAGAAAACCGCGATTTGAATAACCAGTTAAAGCAAAAATTTCGATTCCTGACACAACTTATGTTGCTGCTTTTTCAAGTTCTTCTTCAACTTGGGTAGATTTAATTTAATTTGTAGAGTTGTTATCCGTATATTTAGGATATTTATCTCGATTACAATGCTTTGTGCAAAGTCATTTTGAGATGACATTCACGAAAATTCTTTTGGATCGACAATGAGAAACATTTACAGAAGTGGGAGGAAGAAGAGAATTTTTTTTAATGAAACTGTTCGGGCGATATAGGTTCTTGATTTTGGTTTTGTTACGAGGTTTAGATAAAAATGAAGGGGTAATTTGGACATTTAATAAGATTTAGGATACTCCTTGAAACAAAAAGATAGATGGGTTAATAACTTAAAGGTCCCCTCAAAAATAGACTGGTCCCCAAAAAAATGTTTCTTTCTATATAACATCTGGCTCATAATGACGTGGGTTAGAGTTATTCTACTTAGTGGGATAAAAACAAAAATAAACCAATAGTAAGTAATAAGTAGAATGAGGGAGGATGCGGATTTGGTATCACCCGTATTTAATCCGTCTAAATGGTGGATTTGAGATTTTTATCCACATCCAAATCATTAATCGTCGGATTTGACATCCATGGGTGAGCGTATGAGCCACATACTCATTGTATGTGGCCCGACCACATCGTAGATGGAGCGGCGTATAAGCGGATTGGATGCGGATGGATTTGCAGATTCAAAAAAGATACAAGTAAATGTCAAATATGAGTAATATAACTTTGTTTTATAACTTAGGTTACCGAAATATAAGTAACTAAAATAAGATGGATAATATAATATCTTTTCAACAACCAAAATTATAATTTTTATTGACATGAAGGCCTCCGGTCAATCCAAAATCGATACCTTTGGAATATCTTTGAGAAACTTCAATGCATTTGAATAGGAAACTATATATGTCATCTGCCAATTTCGTATAATAACCTTCATATATGTATAATACTAATGTTATTCTTAGGGTTGGATGTCCAACGACAATGGATGAGTGATGTTCCACCCGCATCTAACCCGTTAAAATGACCGGTACCGAAAATTCTTCCGTGTTCAATCTACCAATAAAAGTATTGGGTGTGCACCCGCAAAAATACGGATCAATTGGATAAAATCCACAGACATGATGTTTTTACTCATCCCTACTGTTTTGAGGCATACTCAAATTTTCTGAAACACACAAAATAATTACGCTAATTTTTTTGAGGCATACTCATAACCTCTCTTAGTAATCTCACCAAACAAACAAAAACCATAATTAGTTTCCTTCAATTGATAACAACAATTAATCAAAATGTTCAATGTAAGAAAACAAAGTTGAACTCCAATATCATTTATCTTCTTGTACATCGTGATTAATTCTGAATAACATCCAAGTTTAGATATTGAACCAAGTATACGAGTGAATGCAGTACTAGATGGCAGTGAAGTCTTAATGTTAAAGTAATCCAAAGCATCATCTTGTTTCTCGATTTTTCCAGATTTATAGTGATTAATTACTAATTCTCTAAATGGGATGTATTCAGGGGATAAGTTATGGATACGATTATGAAGAGGGATAAGTAGTAGTGATGAAGAAGGGTGTTTGAAGATTACTTTCCTCAGAAGAATCATTGTTTGTTGTTCTATTTTATAGGTCTGAGAAAAAACAGTTTTGCCTTTCGATTATTTGAAAACCCGAAAAAAAAACCTTCGAATCAGTAAAAGAAATCATGCAGATCTAAAATTTACTTTTTTTTTATCAAGAGATCGAGATCTTACCGATATCATATCTCTCCTTTTTAAACTCTAATTACACCATCACTGATCCAATGGGAGTGAGCATTAAGAATTATAATTCAAGTGTTGATGAAGATTTACTGTTGGGAGGAATAAGAAAACGAATTAAAGAAGTAATTTTTCCTTTAGAAAAGAGAAAAATAGAATTTTATAATATGGGTTTGATAATTTCTTACAGAAAATGGGGGGGCGCATGAAGTTTTGCGCCAGTGGGTTTCACGGTGAAAAAATCTAGGAAATGGGTCTAGTAGTAGTTTTCACGTTGTAAAAGCTACTCCCTCTATCCCATATACTAATGCATAGAAGTGAAATTCTCTAAGAATAATAAAGTTTTTAGTATTTATAAATTTCTTAAGAAATATTTTGCATTTGGTTCCCATAAAATGGTATGCCACTGCGTTTGATGCCTAATTTTTTCCAAATTTAAGTTTGGTGCCCAGTTAACTTATTGATCGTGTTGACCATCTAGATTAAAATAAAAACAGTTAAATGACCTACTAAAATAGGATTCTCCATTTTTTTACTAATTTTACCAGTTAGACACTTATCTTCTTCAAAGGATTTTTTTTTTTTGATAAAACTTCTTCAAAAGATCGATACTTACCTTCTTGTTCATTTTTTTTCTCGGTTATTTACCTTATCGTTCTTGTTCTTCTTCGTTGACTCAAATTTCCAAACTCCTTCTTTACTTTTCCGATCCTTCTTCTTATCAACTTCAACTCCAGTCAAGGTAGGAACTAAACTGTACTATAAGCCTTAGTAAAACAATTTTTTTTTTTTGAAATTTGTTAACTTGTCTTTGATTCTTAGTATAATGAGAGAGTAATGCTGAGATAGTCAAGGGATTTTGACTAAAATACCCTTATATTGCAATTTTGAGAAGAAAGCTTTAATACAACTAGAGACCAACCAACCTCTCATATAATCATTCCAAATGCCTCATACAGGTGAATATTGAGTTCTCTAAGTGTTTGAAGAAGAATAGTATCGAAACGGAATTCAGTAAGGCAGAATTTCAGAGAAAACAAAGGGAATATGGCTCAAAACAGGGAATCCGGATTCATGATTTCCAAAACCAGGACCAGAGACGCGCCAATCCTTCTTTAAATATGTGACAATGCCTAGGGAGGCTCCATGTTTATCTCATGCCAAAGAAAAATCAAGCTCACAGTGGTTTTTGATGAAAATACCCTTAGTTTCAAATTTATGTATTTTCTCTAATAAAAAGCAGCCTGATTGGTATAAAGAATTAAAAAAGCTATCATCACGCAAGGTCCGTCCCCACAAGATATATGCATACCTTCCAATCCTCGTCAAGCCTCTCCAGAGTGTCTGAAAGAGTCATACGCGAAGAAAGAGAAATTAGGGTTTAGGTACAGTACAAGCCCGAATTCAGAAACATGGGATATGGACGCCGTAAATTCAAAAGTAAGTACCTATCTTTTCTCATGGCCCTTCACCAACATCAAGGCCATCCAGGAGACCGTTCAAAAATTCTCTCTTCCTTACATACTCGCATATACAAACTCAGAATCTCAAGGATGCACAAAGAGAGAAAATTAGGGATTTGGCCAAGTAACCCTAATTAACAAATTCAATTCAATGGAAATTTTGTCTCATCAAGACTTCATTATCATGTCATTAACGTCCAACACAAAGTCCCAGGAAATTCCAAGGTCTACAATCGATCCCAAGATCAGATTCATAACAATCGAAGGCTAAACATCAACTCGGGGATTCTGAAAGTCTAAAAGGACGAACGAATTATAACTGCGTATGAATGATTTTTTACCATCCATATACTCATCATAGAATAATCAAGGTTCTACTCTGAGTAGGGGACTTAATGTAGATGGTGAAATTTGGAAAAAGGGCAAAAGTGTCATTTCAACCCTATAGACAGAATTCAACTTTCATGTCAGAACATTGCTCGGTCGACCTCGCATGCGTTGATATCTCAAGCATGTGTTTTCAATGTTAGTGATCAAAACTATAAGTCTTGATTTATAGTCTACTATAGCTAAGGTCTCAGACTAGGATAAAAAGTGTAGTTGAGCTCAGGAACTCGATGGTGATCATCATACAAGACGAAGGACTACTCAAGGAACTGGTGGATCTTCATAGGCTAAAAGGTATGTGGAGACTTGAACTTATCTATAACTCAAAAGTCTACCTACTCTATTGATAGACACATTTTTGTGTCTAATTTGTCCTCAATGTCCGTATTGTTGGAACTCTATTTTTGTACTAATATTGTGTTTTTATGTATTTTTAGGAAATAAACATTTTTGGAAAATTCGGCTCGAAAAGTTGATTTTGGCACCCCCGGAGGACAAGTGTTATTCGGACTCTCGCTTTTGGATAAGGGGTAACCTGATTACTAAGGGGCACCCACAGGTCACCCCCAAGGCAGCTGCTATTCGCACCCCAGTTCTGGTTAGGGGGAGGACATCTTCTTCCCAAATTCAAAAACCAAAAATTGGCGGGAAAAATTGTTCTTGAACTGCCGTGACTAGGGTTGAGGATTTGAAGGTGTTCCAGTGAGATTCAATGACCCAAATTAAATGGGTTTGTTCCTAGGGCCTAGATAGAGCTGGTATGGGTGTTGGACTCGGTCAAAATTGGTTAGATAACCGGTGGTAATAAATCAGGGAAGATATTCTAAAATAGGAAAAATATTATATTCTTGGAATTCTTGGATGGAAGAGACGTGCATGGGTTGATTCTATTGGATGGAAACAATCCCTACAGCTCAAGGATGACGCGTGAGAAGAGATAAAACAGGGAAAAATCCGTAACAAATCAGAGAATTAAAGAAAAAAGATATCGGGAATATTTTCATTCACTGCCGAGTAATGGGAAGAATTTTTGGATTAATGAGAAGTTATTCTTGGTCCAAAGGTGTATAATTATAACTCTTGGGTTAGCATAGAAGGTTGTCGAGAGTTTGGGGTCGAGAGGAGGTCCAGAGAAGCAGAAATCAAGAGTTGATGAAACTCTGTTGCTGCTGCTGCTGCTGATGAAGAACACCAAGAACACGAAGAACGGACCTGCAACAACAGTCGTTTCTCTACAGTAATAACGACTCACACTTGTGGGTCGTACATCAGGCAGTCTTATTTTCCACAGCGTTTGCGACACAGCGGCGGCAGTCTTATTTTGTCACTGAGGGTCGTAGGTCTCTGGTTTTATTGTATTTCTCATATTCTCATCATTTGTAAACCATTTTTGAGCCATAATAAATTATTTTGAGAGCATTTTTACTATGATGAGTTAATTCCCTCGTAACCAAGGCAATGGAGGAAGCTATTCACGCAACATAAATGGGTAACTATTTCATTTAATTATATAATTCACCTCGCTGCTTTTGCAGAGTTTTAAATTATTTGAATGATTGTCTTAATTATTTGTTATTCAGTTTGATAGGTTATGCTTGGTTTAATCTCTTGATAATCTATGCTTAAGGTTTACAAATAATGTTTGAGAATCTGTATGATTGATAGTGAATTAAAGATAAAAGAGGACTTAAGAACTTAATAGAGTTTTGAAATATTTATCATTCAATTTTGCATAATAGTGGAATCTAGTGTCTTGGTTACCTCTCGCACCCATTGTTAATATTTTTGTATATATAATTTTATCAAATCTTTAAATTTAATCTTCACAAGTCCGAGAATTTGAACCTCATTACTACAACCCACGAAAAATTATTAATCATTTTGGCGCCGCCGACGCGGATTTGTGCTTAGGTAGAATTTTTAGGTTTTTTTTTTTTATTATTTTTTTTATTATTCCATTTGTTCTTTTTTACGTCTGTTTGGTTGTGTCTTTGTATTACAGGTTAGAAGTGGAGCACTAAGGACTTGGAGAGGAAAAAGCTTAAAGCGAAAAGAGAAGAAAAAAGGACAATTTTAGGATTTAATTTTTAATTTTTAATTTTTTTTAGAGTGTGTGAGGAAAACTGTAATTTTTTATTTATTTATTTTGGACTTTAAGCAATTGGACTTTATTCTTTTTTCTACCCTACGGAAGGGTATTATTAAAAAAAAAATTATATAAACTGTGTGCAGGGAAGGACGACGATTACTATATCGTCTCTGCCCCTCGGGTTCGTACATGACATAGGAGTCGTGGCCCGAGTCGACTTCAACGGTTCATCCCCCGTCTGGTACGGGAGGTAAGTCCATCGAAACACTTGCGAATCTTCTGTAAGCGAGTTACTGTATTCCTTAAGGTGATTCATTGATTGAGGACGAATTTGGACTGTTTTTAAATTCCTAGTAAAGGGCAAGGCCTGGCCAATACACGATAAGGGTTCGGATTTCATCACCGCTCCCTTCTTGCCCGCCTTAGGAAAACGAAACCTAACGCGAACCCAAGCTTTAAAATTTGGAATAGAACGGGACCGATAGGGTAACGAGCTTAATAGGAAACTCGTTCGAAAAATATTGGTTGCTCTTTAAGCACACTTCAAAGTTCATGATGGTTTCTGTGAGTTGAATGCGTGACTGCGCCGCCTTCTAATGCGGTGAGGCCTTGGGTATCAAAGCTCTACTAAGCTTCCCTCGCCTCGATTCAACTTACATTAGCTCGGATTGATTCCATAGGGGTGTGCTCAAATTGTAAAGAATTCCTTTCGAAGGAATAGAAGCTGGTCTAGAAAACAATCTAAGTGGAGCCATCATGCTTTTTGTTTGCTAGAAATCTTTAGGTTTGCTTTGGTGGAGTCGAGTCGGCCTTGTTTGTGGTTTTGTAGAATTCCCTTACATTTAAGAATGTCGAGCAGGTATGATAGAAGCCAATACAATGAATATCGACCTGAATTTGAATATGGACATCATCCTTTCTATGACCATGTTGGGAATAGTGGTTGGGAACGCCATCATTTGGAAGGATATGGGTCATACCCTGGTGAGCCCAATTACTATCCACACATGCATCAGTCTTACGAGCAAGAATATTATAGTACTAGTTCTTCGTCTCTAGAGGATACAATCAAACTATTGAAAAGTAGTCCTTTTTATGATCCCTCTGTTCCTATTCCTCCTTTAGAAGAGTCCCTCAGGGAGTTAGATGAGTCGACGCGGAAGTTGGCTGAGATGAATAGTGTAATTCTAGACGAAAGAACTACAATAATGAGTGAACTTTTTATAGAGGAATCCCTCAAGCTGATGGCTGAGACGAACGAAAGACTTGCTCGAAATAATCTTACATTCCAAAATAGTGTTTCCAATTTTACCCTTGATGTAGATAGTGAATATTTGCCTAATTTAGAGGACGAGGTTAGAATAAAAGACACTACTTATTTAGATAAGGTTCAATCATCTTCGTACTATGATGATGAGGATAGCAGTAATGAAGAATCTGAAATATGTAGGCATAGTGATCAGGAGTCTAGTAATCCAATTGAGCTGTATAGTGATTATATTATTTCTAGTTCAAATCCAAATAATTTTTATGATTATTCACCTATTCAAAAGGACGAGGATTTGATTAGGGATACCACCGTTTTAGACGATGTAGATTTTCCTTTTGATTACGAAGCCGATAGTGGTTTAGAGGAACGGGTTCATTTCGAAAATACTGTTTTAGAGTCTAGCGACTTAGAAACAATAGTCTTTGAAGAAGAAGATAGACCCGTAGAGATGAGTAAAGATGCACTACCTGATAATAACTTAGAAGAATATCTTGAATATTTTAAGGACTCTGAATATACGGAAATTCAAGAAATAATTAGAGGTCTATCTAGAGACACTGAAAACTCTAAGTTTGGGGGTGATTATCACTCCCCTAGTGCCTTACCTTTAACTCTCAGAAAGTCCCCAAACTTAGGACTTGATATCCGTGCCTCGACCATTTTACAAGATTACCTTCATACTCGTTTTCCCGAGCCTAATGATGTCCATGAAGGAGTTCAGTTATTAGAAACCCATCCTCTGGTTGATGTGGTTTGCGCAGGCTATGA
Organism: Papaver somniferum; assembly: GCF_003573695.1. Classification (NCBI taxonomy): domain Eukaryota; kingdom Viridiplantae; phylum Streptophyta; class Magnoliopsida; order Ranunculales; family Papaveraceae; genus Papaver; species Papaver somniferum. The sequence goes on along the minus strand of NC_039361.1, from coordinate 140,370,042 downwards.
TACCCAGATTGAATTTGTTTTCCCACCAAATAGTTTTCTTCCAACTGTGGGAACGTTTCAAATGAGTCAAATATTAAGTTCTGAGACTAAGCCTAAGTACTTTAGGTTAATAGAATCGACACATTTTCCTAAGAATGACCACTACTCTCACTGTGGTCAGCTATGTAAGTCAAATCTTATTGACTTAGAGGATCCTCAGTTATTTAGGTTATTATTGTGCGCTTCTAAGATCATATTTGAGTTTTTCCAGACTCTAGGACCTAATAATTTGGATCCAACCTATGAAGAAACGCATCCAATGAAAATATTCTATTTAGACCCTTTAATAGAACCTGAACCTGAACCACAATTAGCAATAGGTATCAGGAAACTAGGTAATGGCATGCTAGTGTTGTTCATTTCGTTGGTTCACTGCAGTTTCCTTTTGTCAGCTCTTTTTGGTTTTAAAGACCCACAGTTATTCCGGCTACTGTTATACGGTTCGAGTTGACTAAACCTTTCCTACGTATGGCTGAAGACTTTAAACTTAGCACTTCTTGGGAGGTATCCCATGCTCATGCAACACCGTAATATCTTTCCTTAACTCTTTCGCTTCAAATGGTAACAGTTTCTCCTTATTCATGCTTTTAGTTTCATCTTTAGAACATTGAGGACAATGTTAGATTTAAGTTTGGGGGTATGGGAGAAACTTTTTAGTTGCAATTAGTAAACTCCAGAGCCTATTAAGGTTTGCACTAACCAATCTAAGTGGATGGGAACATCTTGGTTGTAGGAGTTGAGTAACCAATATGATTAGATGGAAACATCTATAGAGTATATTCATAAAAGCACAGATCTCAGGTGTTAGAAATAACATGATAGTTGCACCATATCTCGTTGAGTCCTTTTCATTTCGTTTTTTTTCATTTTATTTTTCATTTTAAACTATGTTTCTCTAAGTGATTAGGTGGGGCACACGATTCAAGTTGTTACCACTGCTAGGGTGAATTAGAGTGACTGAGTTACTAAAAAAAAAAAAAAAAGAGACCGGACCAGTTAGACCAATCGGAATAAGTATTAACACTTGGATAGAAATATGCGTGTGTTCTCCCTGTTTCCGTCGCCTAAGCAAGCGTGGAATGCAGGATCCGTGGGAACTATCGTGTAATCTGCTGACAAGAAGCATGCGCTTGGATCAAAAAGATCTATTCATGCAGTTAAGTGAAAAAAAAAATAGTTATTGTTCTGTGTAGTCAACTGCTGGTTCCCTTGTATTTTCCAGTTTGTTGATCTAGATTTAAGTTATTAACCACTGGTTCCCTTGTATATGCCAGTTGTGTTGATATTAGTCAGACCGATATCTCAGTCCATTAGGATAGGTTCATTCTGGTAGTGGCCTTCAGACAGATATGGGAAACGCCGTTCACTTAGTAAACATCAAAACCATCTAAGTTTTTCTATATCCATCTCTTAATCTTTCCATGTGATTAGTTTGACTCCGAACTTGATGTCCATAGTGCAACTATCTGAGTAGAGATCTGTCACTTATATATGAATTTTAGTATGCTTGAGTGCAAACTCGTGTACATCAATTGGAATTTCGCATCAGGGTACTTCCTCTTGTAGTCAATAAGTATGCCAACCAAGGAGATTCTTTAGTGCCTTTCAAGGTTCGTTGTAGATAGCTAGGGTCTGGAGTATAAAGGTTTTGTGGGTACACTTCTGGTAAACCCTCCGGAGACAACACTCCGCCATTAGGGCCACCTAGAGGTTTAACGGCTTGCTGCACGTGCTAAGTGTAGTCATTTTACTTTCTAGATTAGATTTGCTCGAGGACTAGCAAATAATAAGTTTGGGGATATTTGATAAACACATTTTTGTGTCTAATTTGTCCTCAATGTCCGTATTGTTGGAACTCTATTTTTGTACTAATATTGTGTTTTTATGTATTTTTAGGAAATAAACATTTTTGGAAAATTCGGCTCGAAAAGTTGATTTTGGCACCCCCGGAGGACAAGTGTTATTCGGACTCTCGCTTTTGGATAAGGGGTAACCTAATTACTAAGGGGCACCCCCAGGTCACCCCCAAGGAAACTGCTATTCGCACCCCAGTTCTGGTTAGGGGGAGGACATCTTCTTCCCAAATTCAAAAACCAAAAATTGGCGGGAAAAATTGTTCTTGAACTGCCGTGACTAGGGTTGAGGATTTGAAGGTGTTCCAGTGAGATTCAATGACCCAAATTAAATGGGTTTGTTCCTAGGGCCTAGATAGAGCTGGTATGGGTGTTGGACTCGGTCAAAATTGGTTAGATAACCGGTGGTAATAAATCAGGGAAGATATTCTAAAATAGAAAAAATATTCTATTCTTGGAATTCTTGGATGGAAGAGACGTGCATGGGTTGATTCTATTGGCTGGAAACAATCCCTACAGCTCAAGGATGACGCGTGAGAAGAGATAAAACAGGGAACAATCCGTAACAAATCAGAGAATTAAAGAAAAAAGATATCGGGAATATTTTCATTCACTGCCAAGTAATGAGAAGAATTTTTGGATTAATGAGAAGTTATTCTTGGTCCAAAGGTGTATAAATATAACTCTTGGGTTAGCATAGAAGGTTGTCGAGAGTCTGGGGTCGAGAGGAGGTTCAGAGAAGCAGAAATCAAGAGTTGATGAAACTCTGTTCCTGCTGCTGCTGCTGATGAAGAACACCAAGAACACGAAGAACGGACCTGCAACAGCAGTCGTTTCTCTACAGTAATAACGACTCACACCTGTGGGTCATACATCAAGCATTCTTATTTTCCACATCATTTGCGACACAGCGGCGGCAGTCTTATTTATTCACTGAGGGTCGTAGGTGTCTGGTTTTATTGTATTTCTCATATTCTCATCATTTGTAAACCATTTTTGAGCCATAATAAATTATTTTGACAGCATTTTTACTATGATGAGCTAATTCCCTCGTAACCAAGGCAATGGAGGAAGCTATTCACGCAACATAAATGGGTAACTATTTCATTTAATTATATAATTCATCTAATCGCTGCTTTTGCAGAGTTTTAAATTATTTGAATGATTGTCTTTTATTTGTTATTCAGTTTGATAGGTTATGCTTGGTTTAATCTCTTGATAATCTATGCTTAAGGTTTACAAATAATGTTTGAGAATCTGTATGATTGATAGTGAATTAAAGATAAAAGAGGACTTAAGAATTTAATAGAGTTTTGAAATATTTATCCTTCAATTTTTCATAATAGTGGAATCTAGTGTCTTGGTTACCTCTCGCACCCATTGTTAATATTTTTGTATATATAATTTTATCAAATACTTAAATTTAATCTTCACAAGTCCGAGAGTTTGAACCTCATTACTACAACCCACGAAAAATTATTAATCATCTATCTCCTATCTTGAGACAAAAGTCGTTGTGCTATATAGACTTTGATTATACACATTTGCTATTTCGAGCCGAGTTTATCTCGCCTATCTATTTCTCGAAATATGTGTTGGTAAGATTTCGCTTTGGTCAAACTTAACTTTACCTAGTGACGAAATTCATGTTATGTTTCAATCACTTTGAAGATGGCTTTGATGACGATAGTCGATTCTTTATGTCTAACGACTATTATAACATTATAGAAGAATGTTTCAATGATTTAAATGAGAGTTTAGATTATATAACCAATGGGGGATATAAGCATTGTTGTGGAAACACATATATGTATAAGTCCTTATTCCTTGAATCGAAGTTTGCGAACTTTGTTGATCAAGAGAACCGGAACTAGAACCGTGAACTCAGTCCGCGAACCTAGTCCGCGAACTGGCGGAAGTTCTCGACCCGAGAATATCTGCTAGAGTTTGAGAACTCCTTCCCGGAACTTAAGTCCGCGAACCCAGTCCACGAACTTGAGTTAAGTTATATCTAAAGACGATTAAACTAAGGAATGCAAGTTTTCAAACCGTGGCTATAAAGTTCATAAACCGTGTCTTGTGATTTCCTTGCAATTGAACAACTCACTAACTAGTTCATTTGAGTCATTTGAACTAGTTATGGTGAAGAAGAGATTGGTTGATATGAAAGTCCTCATATAGCTAACCATTTGGTTAACTACTATTGAACAAACAAATGCACATGTTTGGGTACGGTTACAGAACCTAAAATCGTACATTTCATTTGTGTGTAACAAGTTAGGTTTTTCGATCTAACGGTTGAAAGATATTAGCTTGAATCTAAATCAGGTTTTCATCTAACGGTGAATATTGAATGCTTTGTTACCAAGCTAACATTGATTGCAAACCCTGATTTGAAAAACTATATAAAGGAAAACTCTAGCAACTGGGAAACGTAATCCCCACACCTTCTGTGATACTAGTTTCATAGATAGAGTCGATTCTCCTTTAACCTTTTACTTCTTTTTCTAAACCAGGTCAACGACTTAAAGACTTCATTGGGATTGTGAAGCCAGACCGATACTACTTTCTCGTAGTTATTTGATTTGATCTTGCATATTCTATCGTACGAGTACAATCACAAGGATTGGCTTGAGATTAATATCTCCGATAAGAAAGATATAAAAAGTAATCACAAACATCTTCGTCTCATCGTTTGTGATTCCACAACATCTTCTTTCGCCATGTCGATTAAGATTGTTGTGAGGTGATTGATAATACTAGGCTGTTCTTCGGCAATATAAGTCCGGTTTATCAATTGGTTCCTGTTCACTTTGATTTATCAAAAGACGGAACAAAAACTTGTAGGTATTTATGTGGGAGAGAGATTTATCTATTACTATAGAATTTTCTGTGTGATACAGATTTGTTTATTAAATCGACTTTGGTTCTTAGAAAATCTTAGTTATGGGTGAGATCAGCTAAGGGAATCAAGTGCGTAGCATCCTGCTGGGATCAGAGACGTAGGAGCATAACTGTACCTTGGATCAGTGTGAGATTGATTGGAGTTCAACTACAGTCCAGACCGAAGTTAGTTTGAAGTAGGCTAGTGTCTGTAGCGTCTTAATACAGTGTTTGTTCAATCTGGATTAGGACCCGGGGTTTTTCTGCATTTGCGGTTTCCTCGTTAAAAAAATTCTGGTATCTGTGTTATTTCTATTTCCGCATTATATTGTTTATCTTTATAACTAAAATATCACAGGTTGTGCGTTAGGATCAATCAATTAGAATATCCAACCTTTGGTTTTTGATTTAAATTGATTGAGACTTGAATATTGGTCTTTGGTACCATCCAAGTTATCTCTCTTTGATAAAGACTCGCAGATTTCTATTTGCTTGAGTATAGATCAAATCGATAGATTGAGATATAAAACTCTTTGATATACTTTTATCTAGATTGAGTCTGATTGTCTAGTTGATTCTCTAGAAAGTATATTGGAGTTTGTCCATACAGATTGCTAAGCGAAATATTGGGTTTTTGTTAAACCCCCGCTTTTTCATTTCACGAGAGATATTAATCCCTTGGCCCTCAAGGCATCCTTAGCCACGATTTCTAGTATACGTCCCCGCGAGACACTGCAGGTCGTGATGCAGTGATTCCTAGCGCACATCCTCGACGAGATACTGCTGGCCACGTAGGTTCTGTAGAGCGTAAAACGTCCCCGACAGACTTATGAACCAGAAAAACCACAATTCTAGCATGTCTTCGCGAGACGCAGCTGATTGTGATGCCATGATTCCTAGTATACGTCCTAAACGAGATGTTGCTGGTCATGTAGGTTCTGTAGATGCGTAAATACGTCCCCAACGGAATTATGACCCAGAGCGGAGATATACATATCTCCTGTAAGCACGACTCACCCTATTTGAGATCAAGGACTGATTCGTAATACATCATCGCGAGATACAGTGGTCATGTTTACTCTAGGCTCTGACTCGACTTAATGAGGTTTCCGGATAACTCATAGGACATCCCCGCGAGGTACGCTGGTTATTCTACCTCCGAGCCCTTTCGACAGACTCATAGAACATCCTTTGGAGATACAATGGTCTTGTTGGCTCATCATATGGACACACAGTTGATTCCTACCACATCTCTGCAAGATACGCTGGTCAAAGACAAGTGAGCCAAAGTCTCACAGAGACATTAATCGGGCGTACAAAGCCTTTTCTCTCTCTCCAGGCCGAGTCCCAGCTGACCATAGAGATATACGGATCCTTTAAGAAAATCTTCGAAGAGGTTTTAATCCGTCTGCAAAATCTCGAATAGATTCAACTTTCTCTGCAAAATCACAGAGATATTTTGAGACGTTTGCAAAATCTCGGAGTGATTAAAATCTCTCTGCAAAATCATGGAGAGATTTTGAGCTATATGCAAAATCTCTGAGAGATTCAAATCTCTCTGCAAAATCACGGAGAGATTTTAAGCCGTCCGCAAAATCTCGGAGAGATTCAAACCTCTCTGCAAAAATCACGGACAGATTTTGGGATGTCCGCAAAATTTTTGGAGAGACTCAAATCTCTCTGCAAAAATGACGGACAGATTTTTGAATCGTCCGCAAAATCTCTTCACAAAATCTCGGCGAGATTCAAATCTCTCCTCAAAATCTCGGATAGATTCACATGATAGGCACATGCCTTACCTAGTGCTCAAGCCTATTTTTCATCCTGTCGAATACACTCACAGCTAGTAAATTGAGCCTGAACTATACATGGCTATCGAAAACGTGGATAAGCTCTATTGAGCTCCGCATGTTCAACAAAGGGACCCACAAACAATAATACGGTCTTCACATGACATATGTGATCGGCCATGGAGAGAGGGAGATCAGCCTCAGCTCGTCTCACACTATGCACACGATTCCTAAGGAATTCCATGCCTTTTCACGTGACTCATCCTAGTCATTCTCACAAATCAGAGAATATCTCTCTATCTTGGCCAACTCAGATAAAGAGAATATTTCTCTCTCAAAACATCATCACAAAGGCTAACTCAACTTCACACAAATGGGGGCATATCAATTAGGGTTTTGGTTTGGCGGTCTACGACACGTGTGAGAAATACCCGGCTTATTTCTCACCGCAGAAGAGAATAAAGACGGTGGAATAATGAGATAAACTCAACCTAGTTAATCCCTATTACCTGAAGAGACGGGAGAATTGTTCCGCACGGCACGAAAAGCAACCTTTATCTTCACCGACTTGAGATTAGAGAATTCAGTCATAAATAGGTCATCTATTTTCCAAGCTACGACCATTTTTCTCATAACCTCTCAGAGCAATAACTTTTTCTCTGATCTCTCTCTTCATCTGCTTCCCTCCCTAAGACCAGCCCTAAACCTCCATCCCTGTGATTGAAGCAGCCTTTGAACGGCCACTATGCGTGGTTTAGTGATAAACACATTTTTGTGTCTAAGTTGTCCTCAATTTTCTTTATGTTGGTACTCGATTTTGTACTTATTATGGTGTTTTGTGTGTTTGTATGTATTTTTGGGAAATAAACATTTTTGGAAAAAACAGCTTGAAAAGTTATGCGGAGCACCCCCGGAGGACATTTGCTATGCGAAATCTCACTTTGGTTAAGGGGCACCTCAATTACTAAGGGGGGCCTCAATTACTATTTACACTCCAGGAGGGCCAACTGCTATTCACACCACCATCTCTGTTAGGAGGAGGTCGTCCCTTTCATTTAAATTTCAAAATTGGCAGGAAAAATGGATATTCACGGAACAGAATTAGGGCTTGAATTTCGATCATGTTCTAGGGAGATTCAAGGGTCGAAACTCATTGGGTTCGTTTCTTTTGCCTCAACAGGGCTGGTAATGGTTATCGTTTGGAACAGAATTTTCTAGAATGGTAGATTCTAACATTGAACACATCCTCGGGTTTATCTTCCTGCGAGATGTTCTGTTGGATTTGTGGAAGACTTTCAGTGAGACTCAACCACTGATTTCGATTGGGATGAACGTGATATGCCCAGACAGTGCTGGTATGGGTGTTCAAATGAGTTTACTTGGGCTGGATAATCGTTGGGAAGAAAACAGGGGAGTACACGTGCAGTTGATATCATCACGAGATTACAACTTGTTTATACGTCTGTTTTTCGTGCTTGGATTGAGATTAGTCGTTGCAGAATCGTATAGGAGTTAAATAAGGAAGATTAAGCACTGGTTGACAGCGTCGGAAGAGAAGAAAGGGAAGAAAATATTCCCAAGGAGATATTCTTTACTGCTGAGTAAATGGAGAATTTTATGGAGTTATGACGGGATATTTCGGTGCTGTGGGGCTATATAAACTGTTGAGGAGCAGTATAAGAGATGGTGGAGAGTTTGGGTACGAGACATAACTAAGAACAAAGCTGCGAGTGAGTTTCAGCAGCAGTAGGTGAAAGAGAAGAACAGCTGACAGTCAACGACAGTCGTTGATTGACTGTCACCTTTTCTTCCCTTTGCAACAGTTGTTCTGCGACAGTGCTGGAGTATAGTTTCTTTGTGACGCCTTTTTGGTGTTGCAAATATCTGTTTTTATTAATATTCATCTTTGTAAGCACTTTTGAGCAATGAAATTAATTTTTGAGTGTGTTTCTAACATGATGAACTAAACCCATCACCGGGACAACGGAGGAAGCCAAATTTCACGAATACCGTAATTATATTAATTCTTTTTATGACTAATTGCACAGTTATTTAATTGAATTATGATTATCATTGAATAGTTGTCATTTCAATTGATGGTTTATGCTTGCTTAAATGTTTTGATATCCCAGACTTTAGATTTACAACCATTACTTTTGAAATCTACTCTAGGCAATGAAATTAGAGTCAATTAAACTTTATATTATGAGCTATTATTGTTTAGAATTGGTAATTGAACTGCATGAAATTGAAGTTTGGTGGAATCCCGAGTCCCGGTCATCTCTTCATCCTGTGACAACATTTTGTATATATATTTTATTATTTTTAGTGTTCTCTATTTTTAAGCCTAAAACCAATTTCAACAAAGTCCGAGTGAACGACAACCTATACCACTATATAAAATTCGATCAATTTTGAGCGCCGCCTACGCGGACTTGTGTATAGATTTATTTTTAGTTTTTATTCTTATTTTTATTATTTTTGTTCTTTTTTACGCCTTTTGGTATTTCTTGTTTCTTTTCAGATTTGGAATTGAGCTAAAGAAAAAGGGAGAAAGTGTTGAAAACAAAAGTGAAGCCAAAGAAGGAGAGAAAAGAGGAATCCAAAAGGAGTGAAGAAGAAGATTTTTGTATATAGATATTTTATTTTATTTTTAGAAACTGTAAATAGGTTTTTTTTTTGTAATTTCTTATTTTTGGACTTTTTGAACTTTATTTTTGGAACATTGGACATTAATATTTTTAAAACCCTAAGGAAGGGTGAATTAAATTAAAACTGCTGCAGGGAAGGACGGCGATTACGATATCGCCTCGGCCCTTCGGGTTCGTACATGACATAGGAGTTGTGGCCCGAGTCGACTTCAACGGTTCATCGCCCGTCTGGTACGGGAGGTAAGACTCTATCTACCCACGAATCCCCTATCAGTGGGTTGTATTTTGTTTTGAGAATGTCAAATTGGTACAATAGCCAATACAACGAATATCCAACTGAACAAAATGGACATTACTACTTTGACCATAGTGTGAATAGTGGTTGAGAACATCAACCTTTTGAAGGTTACGGGTCATACCATGGTGAGCCAATTACTATCCACATGCTCACAGGTCATACGAGCAAAATAATCCTCATATTTCTTTAGAAGAGTCTCTCAAGAGTTTTAATGATTCAACATAGAAGTTTCACTTATTTATGAAAGGGACTTATAATATTCCGCTTCCAGAAGAGTCCGTAGAGTAAACAACTAAGATGTCTCTAGAAGATTCCCTCAAGCAATTTACTGAAAGTACAAATAGGATTGTGGAAAGATTTTCTCAAGATAGTCTTAAATTCCAATATAGTGTTCCCAATACCACCCTTGAAAACAAGGATAGTTTTTATTCACTTAATCAAGATGATGAGGTTATAATTGGTAACACTACTTGTTTAGATTAGGTTCGGTCATTTTCATGTTATTATAATGATGAATGTGATGAGAATAGTATTGATGAAGAATCTGAAATATATAGGCATAGTGATGAGGAATCTGTTACTCCCAATGAGCTTTATAATGATAATGTTAATTCTAGTACAAATCCAAATAATTTTAATAATTATTCACCTATTCAAAAGGATGAGGATTTGACTAGAAATATCCCTGCTTTAGACGATGTAGTATTTCCTTTTCACGAAGCCAACGAACGTTTAGAGGAACGAGTTTATTTTGAGTCTAGAGATTTAGAAACAATTGTCTTAGACAAAGAACTCATATAGATGAGTAAGGATGAACCTAACTTAGAAGAATCAATTGACCATTTCCAGGAATCTGATGACCTAGAAATTAGGGAAGTTGTGACTAGTTTTTCTAGAGATACTGAAAACTCTAAGTTTGGGGGTGATTATCATTATCCATATGCTTTAACTCTTAGAAAGGTCCCTCATTTGGGACTTGACATATGTGCCTCAACTATTGTGCCAGATTACCTTCATGCTACCACTCCCGAACCTAATAATGTCCAGGAAGAAGTTCAGTTGTTAGAAACCCATCCTATGGTTGATGTGGTTTACCCAGGCGATAATACCCATTTTGACTTTGTTTTCCACCAAATATTTTTCAACCAATTGTGGGAACGTATAACTTTCAGGTGTGTCAATTATTAAGTTTTGAGACTAAGCCTAATTACTTTAGGAGATTAAGGTCGACACATTTGCTTAAGAATGACCACTACTGTGGTTAACTGTGTGAGTCAAATCTGATTTACTTAGAGGATCCCCAATTATTCAGGTTGTTGTTATGTGCTTCTGAGTCCCTAGTTAAGTATTTCCAGACTCTTCAACCTGACCTTCAGGATCTTACCTTTTAGGAAATTCGGCCCTTGAAAACATTTTATCTAGACCCTTTTATATATAGAACCTGAACCTGAACCACAACTAGATATAGTTGTCTTAATTAAAAAATTAGATAAGGGTATGTTCGGTATATTCATGGTCTGTTGTAATTTCCCTTTCCTTTGGGCAACACTTTTTGATTCAGATGCCCGCAATTGTTCAAGTTACTTCTATATGATTCTATGAGGTGACTAATCCCTTCCGATGTCTGGCTGAAGACTTTAAACTTAGCACTTCTTGGGAGGTAACCCATGCTCATGCAACACGGTAATATCTTTCCTAAACTCTTTTGCTTCAAGCGGTAACAGTTTCTCCCTGTTCATGCTTTTAATTTTATCTTTAGAACATTGAGGACATTGTTAGATTTAAGTTTGGGGGTATGGGCGAAACTTTTTAGTTGCAATAAATAAACTCCAGAGCCTAGAAATTTATGATGGGACTAACCAATCTAAGTGGATGGAATCATCTTGGTTGTAGAAGTTGAGGAACCAATCTGAGTTGGATGGAAACATCTAAATAGAGTCTATTCATAAAAGCACAGAGCTCAGGTGTTAGAAAAAAAACATTGTAGTTTCGCCGTATCTCGTTGAATCCTTTTTACTTATGTTTTTATTTTCTTTTCTTTTAAATATGTTTCTAAGTGATTTGGTGGGGCACACGATTCAAGTTGTTACCATTGCTAGGGTGAAATAGAGTGATTGAGATACCCAACAACAACAAAAATATAAAAATAAAAAAAATAATAATGAAAGAATAGAGACCAGACCATTAGACCAACCAGAATAAATTCAATAAAGTCGACCACTGGTGCCCTTGTATATGCCAGTTGTGTTAACCTAGAGTTAGGATTATCACCCGCTGGTTCCCTTGTATATGAAAGCTGTGTTGATATTAGTCAGACCGGTATCTCAGTCCATTAGGATAGGTTCATCCTAGTAGTGGCCTTCAGACAGATATGGGAAACACCGTTCACCTTAGTCAACATCAAAACCATCTACGTTTTTTCTCTACATCCATCTTCTTAATCTTTCCATGTGATTGGTTAACTCCGATTGTGATGTCCAGAAACTATCTGAGTAGAGCTCTGTCACTTATATGAATTTTAGTATGCTTGAGTGCAAGCTCGTGTACATCAATTGGAATTTCGCATCAGGGTACTTCCTCCTATAGTAAATGATTGTATGCCAACCAAGGAGATTCTTTAGTGCCTTCCAAGGTTCTGCGTAGATAGCTAGGGTCTGGAGTAAATGTTTTGTGGGTACACCTCTGGTAAACCCTCCCGAGGCTATATCTCGGTCACTAGGGACACCTAGTGAGTGAGGATTTTTATTTTTCTAGATTAGATTTGCTCGAGGACTAGCAAATAATAAGTTTGGGAGTATTTGATAGACACATTTTTGTGTCTAAGTTGTCCTCAATTTTCTCTATGTTGGTACTCGATTTTGTACTTATTATGGTGTTTTGTGTGTTTGTAGATATTTTTGGGAAATAAACATTTTTGGAAAAAACAACTTGAAAGGTTATGCGGAGCACCTCGGAAGATATTTGTTATGCGGACTCTCACTTTGGTTAAGGGGCACCTCAATTACTATTTACACCCAAGGAGGGCCAACTCCTATTCGCACCACCATCTCTGTTAGGAGGAGGTCATCCCCTTCATTCAAATTTCAAAATTGGCGGGAAAACTGGATATTCAAGGAACAAAATTAAGGCTTGAATTTCGATCATGTTCCAGGGAGATTCAAGGGCGAAACTCATTGGGTTTGTTTCTTACAGGGCTGGTAATGGTCATCGTTTGGAACAGAATCGGATAGAATGGTAGATTCGAACATTGAACACATTCTCGGGCTTATCTTCCTGCGAGATGTTCTGTAGGATTTTTGGAGGACTTTCAGTGAGACTCAACCACTGATTTCGATTGGGATGAACGTGATATACCCAGACAGTGTTGGTATGGGTGTTCAAATGAGTTTACTTGGGATGGATAATTGTTGGGAAGAAAACAGGGGAGTATGTGTGCAGTTGAGATAATCACGGGATTACATCATGTTTGTACGTGTGCTTCTCGTGCTTCGATTGAGATTAGTCGCTGCAGAATCATATATGAGTTAAATAAGGAAGATTAAGCACTGGTTGACAGCGTGAGAAGAGAATAAAGGGAAGAAAATATTCCCAAGGAGATATTCTTTACTTCCGAGTAAATGGAGAATTATATGGAGTTATGACGGGATATTTCGGTGTTGTGAGGCTATATAAACTGTTGAGTTGCAATAGAAGAGATGGTGGAGAGTTTGGGTATGAGACAGAACTAAGAACAAAGCTGCGAGTGAGTTTCAGCAGCAGCAGGTGAAGGAGGAGAACAACTGACAGTCAACGACAATCGTTGATTGACTGTCACCTTTTCTTCCCTTTGCAACAGTTGTTCTGCGACAGTGCTGGAGTATAGTTTCTTTGTGATGCCTTTTTGGTGTTGCAAATATTTGTCTTTATTAATATTCATCTTTGTAATCACTTTTGAGCAATGAAATTAATTTTTGAGCGTGTTTCCAACATGATGAACTAAACCCATCACTGGGACAACGGAGGAAACCAAATTTCACGAATACCGTAATTATATTAATTCTTTTTATGACTAATTGCACAGTTATTTAATTGAATTATGATTATCATTGAATAGTTGTCATTTCAATTGATGGGTTATGCTTGCTTAAATGTTTTGATATCCCATACTTTAGATTTATAACCATTACTTTCGAAATCTACTCTAGGCAATGAAATTAGAGTCAATGAAACTTTATATTATGAGCTATTATTGTTTAGAATTGGTATTTGAACTGCATGAAATTGAAGTTTGGTGGAATCCCGAGTCTCGGTCATCTCTTCATCCTTTGACAACATTTTGTATATATATTTTTTTATTTTTAGTGTTCTCTACTTTTAAGCCTAAACCAATTTCAATAAAATCCGGACGAACGACAACCTATTTACCACTATATAAAATTCGATCAATTAGGTGAAGACTGTTCGTGCTCAACCTCCCGTAACTCACTCTCAGAAATCCTAGAATCCCACTCTAACCCCTCTCAGATTTTAGGTAACTACAAGTATCAGCTGCAACGTGATTCCTCCATCACCAAAAAAACGCATCCAACGTGTTCGATAAAAGGCCCCAACCATCGGAGTCTAACAATAGTCCTTCATTAATTAATTATTAATAAAAAATAATAATAAAATTATAAACGGTAAATGAGTCATCCATTAATCAACTGTTTGACCAGGACATAATGGGCACCAAACTCAAATTTGGACAAAGTTGGGCACCAATAACAAAGGTATACCATTTTATAGGCACCAAACACAAAATTTTCTCTTTTCCTAATATTTAGTGATTTACCCTCATCGGTTCCGATACAATGAGTAATTAGATTTATCTAAAAAAATTGGAAAATATTAATATGCTAAGAGTTTTTAACCCATTAAAATACTGAAAAAGTGTAATAATTCTTGGGAATTACTCTAGGCACTAATTAAGTTTATTAATTCCCATGCTCTTTAATAAGGAGATATACGTGGAAGAAACCAAATTGAAATTGGTTTTATATACCATGTTAGAATACGGGCATCCGACTCAAAAACAATTGGCAATGAGTGGAGAGGTCCTAAGAAATTATAAACCGCAGGATCTTAGACAACCCACACAATATGGGACTAATAATCTCAACACACGCCCTCACGTGTAGCCTCTTTGGTTCTAACACGTGGACAATAAATCGGGTGACGCGGAGTAAAGGTATGGTCAAATGACTCTACACAAATAGTCTTCTCTGATACCATGTTAGAATAAGGGTATCCAACTCAAAACCAATTGGCGGATGGGTGGAGAGGCCCTAAGAGATTATAAACCGCAGGATCTTAGATAATCCACACAATATGGGACTAATAATCTCAACATAAGGAGATATATGTGGAAGAAACCACATTGAAAGTGGTTTTATATATCTCTATTTATTGAGACTAAATAGTTTCATTTCTCCACCTTTACATTAGGGACATAGTGTACATTTTGAAAAACCTTTTAAAGCGGTACTGCTTCTCAAGAGAATTTTTCTTCTCCGCCTTTATATTGGGGGGAGTACAATATAAAAGCCGCCTAAAGTAGTATTGTTCCTCAAAAAAAAAAGTGCATTTTATGTTTTTTTTTTGAAGCATGGATTGTATTATAGAAAGTTTAATTTACAACTTGTCGTGGGTATGTGGTACCCACAGAGTCTTGAAATAAAATGTGACTAATAAAAGATGGGATTGCCTGGTCCCAGATTTTGGTTGAATAGTTTCCTGCTTGGCTTCCATCTGCTGCATGATTTGCCAATCCGTCCGCTGCTTGATTTCCTTCCCGGTAGTTGTGTTGTATAGCGACTTGCGGGATTAGCCTATGTCTACATTTTTATTTCTTCAATCATTCCTGCTATGTGCCAAGGTGACGTGGTAGTTGATATGATGAAACGGATGAGGTTCTCCGAGTCTGTTTCAAAGAGAATTCTAGGCCATTGTCTCTCTGTTGCTGTTCTTGAAGCCAATAGTAAAGCCCAGGTTTCTGCAGTTAGTGCAGTCGTAATTCCTAGTGGTTGAGCCATTGCTATTAAAGTTCGTGCATCATAGTCTCTACAGACGAATCCAGCCCCTGCAAATCGCGGGTGGCCTCTGGATGCTCCATCTGTGTTAATCTTAATCCAGTTGATATTCGGAATGGACCAACCTATCGATATTGTTACTATCCTTTTATCTGTTATCGGGTGGTTGAATGTTGGTGTATCTCCTGGTATGATTGGTGGAGAAGCGTGCAGTGTCCAGGAATATTCTTGTTGTAGTTTTTGTGCCCAGGCTAGGATTTCTTCTGAAGTTGTTTGTTTTTGTTGGTAAATTAGATCATTTCTGGATAGCCATAAGGTCCAAAATAGAAAATAGAAAAAGGAGATTATAGATGTTGATGTTGGTTGTTGCAGAATTTGGGATATGGTTGTTTGTGGAGTTAAGGTGAATTTGGTGCATTTATAAGTTGATTGAATAAGGTGTTCCAGGAATTTGTAGGGTTGGAATTTTGGTGTATTTGTAAGTTGATTGAATAAGGTGTTGCAAGAATTTTATGTTTTATTTAAACATCCATGATTCATCTGACAAAATTTTTACTCAAATTAGATTTTTTTTTTTTTTTTTTGAAAGAAAAGAAGAAAAAGAAAACGAAGCCTTCGTGCCAAATGTTAGCTCATTGAGATAACTGGATGTCATCTAGCTCTCTAATCATCCATTTGATACATATTGAAGCAAAAGAACGATCATTTAATTTTATTTGCCAGACAATAAAAACACCAAATGCAAATGAAAACCAGTTAATTAAACGAAATACTTCAATCAGGAAAGAAGACCCATGGAGCGCCATTATGAGGAATTACTGACTAGGATACAACTGCGACGAGTTCTGGGTGACGCTCGAATTCGTTCATGTCTTCTTTGCTCAAGCTCACCCATGCTTCAATTCCGTCTCCTGATGAATTAGTATCCATCAAATAGACAGCATTTTTCATAGGAAGTGTACAAGAACCTACCCATATTGGCTTTCCCCAACCAAAGTTAGCTTCATATATTGGAAACCTACACCAACTGGTGAAGCTTAGAATCAGTGTCTCTGCACTTGGACCATTTTCGGAGAACGACTTCATGCCATCTAAGAACGCATTACTAGTTTGCAGATCTCTTACGTAGTCTCCGTCGATTTTCTTTATGGAGTCTCTAACTTTTCCCACCAAGTATGGGTAGTACTGCTGATCATTTTTCTTGTTACCGGCCACTTCCTTACTCATGACCATAGGTAGTGCAACACTTGTCACGTTGCCGAAGGAGTTTAAAGGCAATGGAGGAATCATCCTCGCCCTCAAATTTATTGCGAATAGTGCTAGGTAAACTTCCGTAGGATTAGCTCCCTTGTTTTTGGCTTGATCTGTATCAATGAAGCACCTCCATATCAAAGCTGATAGGGCTTGAACACGAGTTGGCTGGTAGTTGAGCTGCTCATGAACATCGTCAATCTCACTGTCTATTTTGGCTTTCTTCTTGAGTTCTGCCAATTTGGAGGATCCAAACACAAATTTCTTTGTAACTATTACATCATCTCCCGCAACTATCCTTGGTGCAGTGGGTGGTTTGAAACCCGTTAAGAACTCTTTGAGTGGAAATAATGATTGTGCCTCGAAAAGAGGACCTTTGATTTGCTGATCATGATCAGCAGTAGCAATAGCACGAGCTATACTAGCCCAGTCGTTGATAAAAGTGATGACTGAACACGCATCGGCCAACTTGTGCGATATGCACAAACCAATGACGATCCCACCACAATCCTCAAAAACATTAACCTGGACTGATAAAACTTTGGTTGAATTTCCTTCATCAGAGTCCGCAAACGGATCAAATGGAAGAAATATCTTTGCGAGGTCTTGCACATTAGGAAGTTGGATAAGCTGAGATAGTTGACAGTTACTTACTTTGGATTCGAAGTAGTCCACCCCGTCGTCATTACAGTCTACAAATCTGTTGTCAATGACCTTACCAGCCAAGGGATAGAATTTGCTTAACGCTTCTGCCAAAGATTTCTTAAGTATCGTGCAAGAACTATCTATTTCACTGGTTATCTGGTTATTATTATCGTTATTGTAATAAAGAAGAAGAGCAATCTGAGATGGAGGAGCAATCTGATCAAGATAGGATAAGTTGAAGGATTTAAGATGAAGGGGTGTTGGACAAGAAGGTTTGATTATTTCTGTTGAAACTACTTCAACCTTCATCATCATATCGTTCATTCTTGTTCAATGAAACTTGCCTCTTCGAAAGAGCATATTTTAAGCTCGTCAGTTACTAGCCGGTCTTGTTAATTTGAATTGTTTATTGTCCTGGAGCTTTGATATTTTGCCATATGGTTTCTTGTCATATTAGAGTGTCATCTCAAAATTTTCGATGCTCCTTCAATCTCTACATACACTTTTTTTTTTTTTTTTGAAGCATCTCTACATACACGAAAAGTGTACAGAGTATAAAATCTACGTACAGTATGTATTAAAACAGCTACTCATCTCCTTTAGAAGCCTTTGTTGGCATGCCCAGACATACTTATTATACTCATCTCTTTAGAAGCCTTTGTTAGTATACCCAGACATACCTTTGTATACACGTCTACTAGTGCAGCAGCCAAAGTTGAATACAAAAGCATCACTCATAGTTATACCCATGATCCTATTTTAATCCCCCATTTTGGAAGCTCCTAAATGGACGCCAGTGGATAAAGCATTAACCGTTCACTCATTCAATACATTTAATCTGCAATCCACTAATCAGATCGCAAGTCCTTCTCAATGATGGCTGCTACAAGGGGAACCATTTTTAAACATCAATAGGATCAAATAATCAGGGGTTGAAACTAGAAATGCTATGCACGGTGGGCTTGACCAGTTTTCTACCAGGCTTTAAGCCTATATATTTAGTACACAAAGTTTGGGCCAAACAGAAAAAGGTATCGAAGAAAAAGAAACCTGTTTTTTTTTTTTGTCTTTTCTTTTTTTTTTGGCTTTTTTTTTCTAGGCTTACCACCTGATGATACCATCTAGGTATGCTTACAAGGGATGTCCTAGCAATGGATAGATTACCAAGTTACTCTTAATTGTTTAAATTATTTAACTACCCTTCACATAAATTTAAAAAATAAATCTAAACTAATCAAAATTCAAAATCATTTTCATTCCTAACCTAGTTTAATAATTATCATATCGTTTTGATTTTATTTTTCGTCGATTAATTGGTAATTCATAAATCTTTGATCATTGATTAAAACCACGAGTATAAAATGAGTCGTTTGGAGGGTTAAGAGATTTAGCTTCAGATCCGCATATTGGAATGCAATCTTTTTTTTAAAAAAAATTTTATGTTTCAGAAGAGCTATTCAGATGATATTGAAATATCACGTTTTCAACCGAACCTAGTTTATAACGAAGACCTTTAGGTTCGGCTGATTATCCAATATATTATTTTTGGCCGAACCTTGTTTATCTCGGATAAAATCCCTGTTTGGCTAGTTCGAAAAGTTAGATTACTAGACGAACCTATACAAATGTTCAACCAAGGCAAGGTTCGGCTCATATTGGAAATGCAATTGTATAGCCGAACCTATAACTTATGTTTTTACAATACCAGGTTCGGCAGTATCATAGTAAGACAAACATGACTCTACAAGTCGGAACTTATAAAAAACCAAACTACGAAGTACAAGTTCGACCAACAACGATTGAAGTTGAATAAACCGAACCTCAAATATTTTTTTCATACACTTAAGTTCGCCTTAGAAATTTCATCCAGACGGTTCTTCTCAACAATGTTCGGCTTGTAATTCTAAAGTCAATCCCAGCACTGAACATCCAATTTTTTATTTTTTTTTTGTAAAAGTGCAATTTGTTTAACAAATCAACCTAAAAAATGGAGATTCAATCTGCATTCCACTAATTAGATCGCAAGTCCTTATAGATGATGAACGTAGTTAAAGCAAAAATATTTCCAACACATATTTCGAGAAAGATATAAGCGAGTTAAACTCAACTCGAAATATCAAATGTGTATCATATAAAGTCTATATAGCTACACGACTTAGTCTCAATAGGAGATAGAATAAAGTAGACTTCTGAGTGATAGATGAGTTCAAGTCTCCACATACATTTTGTTGATGAAGTTCCTCCAAGCTCCCCTTAGTAGATCTTCGTTTTCAATCAATGAACACCGTGAAGTCTAAAGCTCAACTGCACATTCTTTAAGAGCACTGCTCGGTCGAACTCGCAAGCGTTACTATCTCAAGCTTGTTTGTCAAGTTTAGTTGTCAAAACTATAAGTCTTGATTTCTAGTCTACTTATAGCTATGTCTCGGATTATGATAGAATGTGTAGTTGAGCTTTAGACTTCACGGCATTCATCGATTGAAGACGAAGAACTACTAAGAGGAGCTTGTGGAACTTCATCAAAAAAAAAGGTATGTGGAGACTTGAACTCATCTATCACTCAGTAGTCTATTCCTATTCTATCTCCTATTAATACAAAGAGATATTTTGTAAAAGGCCCGTATGTTTTGAGCTTAATTAGGGTCTGGTCCGTAAAAGATGCAGTTGACGCATTAGGATCATCGACTAACCGAAGACCGTTAGAAAAATGTTATTTGACTTTTTTTATTTCCCCAAATACCTTGACTGTTAATTGACCACATTGACCAGTTTAACATCATCAAAACATATAGTTTTGTTGTCCTTTTCCATATTCTTCCCTTCCGATTCTGTTTCATATATTTTTTGTTCTAGCCTCTATCGGATCTCCATTAATCCCCTTCTCTATTTCTCAGAAGGACGTAAATCCAAAATGGGTTAATTGTTGTTTTCTTATGGGTGCTAACATTGGAGTTGGAGATGAGGTATTCCAAAATTGGTCCAAATTCAAAACCATCTTTTTAACATTTGAAAGCAAGCTATATTCGTCACCCAATTCACCCGATTGCTACGGAGAAAGTCAGTGACGCAACAATCGGATACAGAGAAGACAAAGAGGTTAATATTAGTAAACCAAATTTCAGAGCAATGTTACGGTTAACTCTATGTAACTAACGGGATCAAAACTTGTTTTATTTGATCATTTTACTTCTTAAAATTCCATCAGGTCACTCAATCTAGTTACTAATATGATAATGTTCAAACATGATATATCAAACAAAAGAAAATTTGAATCCGTACTAACCTGTCAATACATATGCAGAAATTTTGAATTCTTTTTTTACAAGTACGTACAATATCCATGATGCCAATTCTGTGACCAATTTTTGATTTGGATCTATGTAAATATCTTGTCAGGGATGTAGAAGGTGTAAATTTTTTACTTCTCTATTCCTTAGGTTCAGTAAAAAAGATAATTTGATTACGCATTGAATATGTTCGACGAAATGCCTCTATAAGTTCTAAACTAGAGTTGGAAGAAATTGTAATTTTACTATTTCATAAGGGTATTTTGATAATAAAGTAAACGGTTAAATTTAGTCTTCGACCCGAACGCACCAACTGCATCTTCTACGACCCAGACCCTAATTAGGCTCAGACCTTTTTACAAAATATCTCTAATACAAAAGTCGTATAGCTATATAGACTTTAATTTATACACATTTGATATTTCGAGCTGAGTTTAACTGGCTTACATATTTCTCGAAATATATGTTGGTAAGCTTTCGCTTTTACCAAGTTCATCTTTTATTCTTGAAGAAAGTCAAAAGATGATTATGTGAGAATCACCTGGTAACATCTTACATGATTTGTGTGAGACAGTCATTTGATATAGACTCAGAATGTTTCGTATTGATTATTTGATCACTTTAAACTTGCTTTGAAGCTAATAGTTTGTGTGAGATAGCTATACTCGTCTTCTAAGAATGTTTCAATGATTGAAATGGGAGTTTAAAACAATTAACCGTGATTAGATATAGAACAGTACGCGTACTTGTATGCTAATTGTTGCAAGTGTATTACAAGTTCGGGAACATAGTATGCATACTCGTATGCGTACTGGTTTAACAGTTGAAATCCAGGAACTATAGTGCGTACTGATTTCAACTGAGTTCGATCGTGAACGACAGTATGCGTACCCGTTTATATACTGGTGAACAATACCAAGTCCGGGAACTTAGGTATGCGTACCCGTTTGCATACTTGAGTGGGTTAAGTTTTAAAATCGGTTGTTCATGAATAAATACATTTATTTAATAAGGAATGCAATCTTTGCAAACCGGGGATAAAATGTTCATGAATTTATTCGAGTGAACCAAATCCGATTTTGCTTCAATTATGTCTTGTATACTTCTATGAGAATATAAACAATTGAACAACTCTATAAATAGTTTCATTTGAGTCATTTGAACTAGTTGTGATTAAGATGAACAGGGTTGATATGAAAGTGTTCATATTGCTAACTTCAGTTAACTATTGTTGATCTAACTAAGTGTACAAGTTTAGGTACGGTTACCTATATCTAAATGAAGGTACATTTCATTTGTTTGTAACAAGCTAAGTCAATCTAACGGTTGAAAGATAGTAGCTTGAATCTAATCAGGTTTTCATTTAACGGTGAATATTGAATACTTTGTTACTAAAGTAACATTGATTGCAAACCTTGATTTGAAGACTATATAAGGGAGAACTCTAGCAACTGGGAAACCTAATCCCACACCTCTTGTGTGATACTAGTTGCGACTAGAGTCGATTCTCTTTTAACCTAGGTTTTTCTAAAACCATTATAGGTAATTAACGACTTAAAGAATTCATTGTGATTCTGAATCCAGGCACACCTATTTTCTCTGTAGTTGCGTGTTCTGATATTTCTTTATTCTATCGTATTGAGTACTATCTTCTCTAAGATTTGCTCGACATTCAATCTCCGATAGGTAAGATAAAAAGTAGTCACAAACATATTCGTCTCATCGTTTGTGGTTCTACAATATCGTGTTCCGCTACCAAACGATTAAGATTATTGTGAGATGATTGATATTATTAGGATGTTCTTCGGGAATATAAGTCCGGTGTATGAATTGGTTCCTGTTCACCTTGATTTTTCAAAAGATGGAACAAAAACTCGTAGGCATTTTTGTCGGAGACAGATTTATATATTCAATAGACTTTTCTGTATGAGACAGATTTGTTTATCAAGTCTTCGACTTTGGGTCGTAGAAACTCTTAGTTATGGGTGAGATCATCTAAGGGAATCAAGTGTGTAGAGTCCTGCTGGGATTCATAGGCGTAAGGAATGCGACTATACCTTGATCAGTGTGAGATTGGTTAGGGATCAACTACATTTCAGTCTGAAGTTAACTTGTAGTAGGCTAGTGTCTGTAGCAGCTTAATAATGTGTGGCGTTCAAATATGGACTAGATCCTGGGGGTTTTCTGCATTTGCGGTTTCCTCGTTAACAAAACTTCTGGTGTCTGTGTTATTTCTTTTCCGCATTATATTTTCTATATAATTGAAATATCACAGGTTGTGCGTAGTTCAATCAATCAGATAATCCAACCTTTGGTTGTCGATGTAAATTGATTGACACTTGAACATTGGTCTTTGGTACCGTACAAGTTGTTTTTCATAATAATCAGGCTCGCGGATTTCTATCTGGATGATTTGCTGATTACATTGAGAAATAGAATTATAACTCTTGGATGTATTTCCATTGATTGAGTCTGACTGTTTAGTTGATTCTCTTGGAATTATATAGGAGTTTTTCCATACAGATTTCCAAAGCGAAATATTGGGTGTGGTTGTTAGACCCCCTGTTTTTCAATTGGTATCAGAGAAGGCAAATACGTTTAAGACCTCATAAGTCTGTGTTAGTAGCAATCTGACTCTATGGATAGTAGTGTTATCTATGACAACGCATCACCAGTTCAGAAACGTTTTGACTTGGTTCAAAGCTCTGCTTCTCCTGAGATATCATTATCATCCTCTCCATTGTCTAAAACTGTCTATAACTGGGAAACACGCCTAGATGAATAGGTGGATGATCTTTCGGATGAAAGTTATTCAGATGATGGATACGATGTTGATGAGGAAGTCTCACAATACATCAAGCTTTTTGACTATCTCATAAAGAAAAACAAGTCAATATCTTGCTTGGCTGAGTTTCTGATACCTATCTGTTTAGAAAACAAGAAATTGAGAAATCTCTTTAAAGTTTACGATTGTGGATATAATATCTTACAATCCCTTCTTAAAGACCGAGAAGAAGATGTGCGTTCAAAGAATTATCAATGTGAAAATCTTCGTCGAAACCTCTTTAAGTTGAAAGAAGAACTTGCTGAATCTGAAGCAAGATACGACTCTCAACAAAATTATTTTAGTGACGGAGAAAACATTTTTCTCGCTAAAGAAAAACGTTTAGAGACTAACCTAAATGCTACTCTTGATAAAGTCAAATCACTGGAAGAGAACTTGAAAAAGTTCAATGCTAGCTCGCCAAAATTATCTACTATGCTGGGAGTATGTAAAAAACATCGTGACACACGAGATTTGATCTATGAAGGAATAGACGCTCCAAGCTTTGATATGATCAATTTTGTCGGTGATAATGGCAACTTCCAGCAAAAGAATTCCACTGATGGAAAAAGTGAAATTTTACCTTCGGCGGCAGATATTTTAACAAACAAGGGTTGTCTCCCTCTTAATACAGTCTTAATTGTCCAACTCTCAGACAAGGAAAATGCTGTGATTATCCGAATCTTTCCTGTAAAAATAACACAAAGTATTTATACAATTGTAAAAAAAATTGTGTTGTACGGAAAAATGACTACCGTTTTGATCCAATGAATAAGGCAATTTCTTCAAACTCTTCTTCCGTGACTAAAGGGAGTGCTGTATCAAAAGGGTCAATCTTTCCTGAATATATCTATATCAATAATCGTGTTTCGGAACTCAAGACTAGTATAAACAGACTCAAGCGTAACATTAAGAAGGCAAGGAAGAAAGCATCTTCAGGTATCTCTTGTCCTCTTCTTGTTAATTCTCTTGAGACTAACTCTTTTGTCTTTCCTGATGATTCTCAAGAAAGAAAAAGGGAAAATGTCAATACTCTTGATGAGCTATATGCTCGTCAAATTACAACTTGACTGCTTACAAGTGTGCATCCTCTTTGAGACCGTGTGAGGATGCACATATAATTCTCAAGAAGCTATTTTCTTCTTGACAAAGTGGTCTTTGTTGTATCTTTTGTTTTAGTTTAAAAATAAATTGATCATCTTACTGTTGAGCACTGCTCCGGTTATATTTCACAATGTAATTAATGATCAATTACTCTTGAGAATATTCTCTTTGTTGTTTACTTGGAAAACTTCGTTTTTTTCTTCCTTAATGACAGTTGATTTGTTGACTTCAACAATCCTTGTGCTTTATTTCTGTGCCAAGATGTTCTATCTTTAGAATTTTTTATTTTTTATGAAAACATATTTCCAAAAATTATCCCCATTGGCTCCTTGGATTTGAACCTGGTTCATAACTGTTAGAGCATTGCTCGGTCGAACTCGCAAGCGTTGCTATCTCAAGTTTGTTTGTCAACGTTAGTGATCAAAACTACAAGTCTTGTTTTCTAGTATACTTATAGATGTATCCGACTAGGATAAATTGTTTAGTTGAGCATTAGACTTCACGACGTTCATCATTGAAGACAAAGAACTACTATGGAGAGCTTGTGGAACTTAATCAACAAAAAGGTATGTGGAGATTGAAACTCATCTATCACTTGGAAAGTCTATTTCTACTATATCTACTATATTGAGACATAAGTCGTGCTACGATATAGTTTTCTATTATACACATTTGATATTTCGAGTTGAGTTTAACTCACTTACATATTTCTCGGAATATGTGTTGGCAAGCTTTCGCTTCAACCAAGTTCATCTTATATTCTTGAAGAAAGTCAAAAGATGATCATGTGAAAATTGCCGATTAACATCTTACATGGTTTGTGTGATACAATCATTTGGTGTAGAATTGGAATGTTTCGTTATGATTATTTCAATAACTTGAAAATTGCTTTGATGCTAATAGTGTATGAAAACGGCTGTTGTCATCCTCTAAGAAAGTTTCAATGATTGAAATAAGAGTTTAGAACACTTAAACCTTATTGGATTGTGACATGTTGTGTACTCTTGCACATATGTAATCCATGTCAGGGAACCATAGTATGCGTACCCGTATGTGTACCTGTTGATTTGAGAAGTCCAGGAACCTAAGTATATGTACTGGCGTAAGGTTTATGTCCGAGATTTTCTGCTGGGATTGAAGGTATGCGTACCCGTTCGCGTACTGTCGAAACCCAAACTCAGTCCGGGTATTTCAAGTATGCGTACCCGTTTGCATACTTGAAGGTTAAAGTTCTAAAATCGGTTATGTACATGAACTAATATATTTATATAATAAGGAATGCATTCTTTGCAAACCGCGGCTATAATGTTCATGAATTGATTCGAGTGAAGCAAACCGATTTTTCTTCAATTTTGTTCTTGTATACTTCTATGAGAATATAGCAATTGAACAACTCTTTAACTAGTTTTATTTGAGTCATTTGAACTAGTTATGGTTAAGATGAATAAGTTTGATATGAAAGTTTCATATGGAATACCTTGGTTACTATTGTTGAGCCAACATGGTGTACACGTTTATGTACGGTTACATAAACCTAAATGAAGGTACATTTCATTTGTGTATAACAAGCTAAGTTAGATCTAACGGTTGAAAGATATTAGCTTGAATCTAATCAGGTTTTCATCTAACAGTGAATATTGAATGCTTTGTTACCAAGGTAACTTAGATTGCAAACCCTGATTTGAAAACTATATAAAGGAGAACTCTAAAAACTGGGAAACCTAATCCCCACACCTCATGTGTGATACTATTTGTATAATCTATAGTCGATTCTCCTTTAACCTTAGGTTTTTCACGAAACCCTGTAGGTTAACGACTTGAAGATTTCATTGGGATTGTGAAGCCAGACCCAACTATTTTTTCTTTAGTTGCGTGATCTGATCTTGCTGTTTCTATCATATTGAGTACTATCTTCTTTAAGATTGGCTCGAGATTTAATCTCCGATAGGCAAGATAAAAAATAGTCACAAACATCTTCGTCTCATCATTTGTGATTCCACAATATCTTGTTTCGCTACAATACGATTAAGATTATTGTGAGATGATTGATAATACTAGGTTGTTCTTCAGGAATATAAGTCCGGGTTATCGTTTGGTTCATGTTCACCTTGATTTATCAAAAGACTGAACAAAACTCGTAGGTATTTCTGTGGGATACATATTTATCTATTCCAATAGACTTTTCTGTGTGAGACAGATTTGCTTATCAAGTCTTCGACTTTGGGTCGTAGCAACTCTTAGTTGTAAGTGAGATTAGCTAAGGAAATCAAGTGTGTAGTATCCTGCTGGGATCAGAGACGTAAGGAGCGCAACTGTACCTTGAATTAGTGTGAGATTGATTAGGGTTCAACTACAGTTCAGTCTGAAGTTCATTGGTAGTAGGTTAGTGTCTGTAGCGGCTTAATACAGTGTGGTGTTCAAATCTGGACTAGGTCTCGGGGTTTTTATGCATTTGCGGTTTTCTTTGTTAACAAAATTCTGGTGTTTGTGTTATTTCTTTTCCGCATTATATTTTTTTATAAAATTGAAATATCACAGGTTGTGCGTTGAATCGATCAATTGGTAAATCCAACCTTTGGTTGTTGATTGAAATTGATTGATCCTTGAACATTGGTCTTTGGTACCGTTCAAGGTACTTCTCTTACATTCAATCGGCCTCACAAATTCCTATTTGATGATTGCAGATTAAGTTGAGAAAGGAGATACAAAACTCTTTGATATACTTTTCTCTAGATTGAGTCTGACTGTCTAGTTTATTCTCTTGAAAGTATATTGGAGTTTTTCTATTCATATTTCAAAACGAAATATTGGGTGTGGTTGTTGTACCCCCGCTTTTTCAATAATTATGAACGGTCATGCACCCGACCCTTACCGAACGCAAACGAGTAACCCTAGGGTTTCCCTATGAAAATCTTGTATATATATATATATATATATATATCATGGACTCCCTTTTATGATATATACTCGTTCCGTAACATCAAGATTTCTTGAGATTTTTTGGTGTGCAAAATGGATGGGTGCAAAAAGGAAGAAAAATTTGAAGAGGACAAAGTTATTGAGTTTCACGAGAACTCTATTTTCATGATCTGATATCATGCAGTCGATTATCAAAACGATCTTCCAGTTCAGATTTCATCTCAATTGGTTGGAAATCTTCTTCGAGATTTTTGGGTTGTACGTGAACAACTTGAAGTTGCAACAAAGAATCTTGAATTTCTGAAGACCGAACTGAAGAAAGCAACTGATGAATTTCTGAAGACCGAATTGAAGAAAGCAACTGATGAACAACTCAGGTATGTGTACCCGTTTTCATACTTGAGTGGGTTAAGTTCTAAAATCGGTTGTTCATGAATAAATACATTTATTTAATAAGGAATGCAATCTTTGAAAATCGTGGCTAAAATGTTCTTGAATTGATTCGAGTGAATCAAATCCGATTTTGCTTCAATTGTGTCTTGTATACTTCTATGAGAATATAAATAATTGAACAAATCTATAACTAGTTTCATTTGAGTCATTTGAACTAGTTGTGATTAAGATGAACAAGGTTGATACGAAAGTTTTCATATGGCTAACTTTGGTTAACTATTGTTGAGCCAACTAAGTGTACACGTTTAGGTCGGTTACCCATATCTAAATGAAGGTATATTTCATTTTTGTGTAACAAGATAAGTCAATCTAACGGTTGAAAGATATTAGCTTGAATCTAATCAGGTTTTCATCTAACGGTGAATATTGAATGCTTTGTTACTAAGGTACATTGATTACAAACCCTGATTTGAAGACTATATAAGGGACAACTCTAGTACCTGGGAAACCTAATCCCCACACCTCTTGTGTGATACTAGTTGCGACTAGATCTGATTCTCCTTTAACCTAGGTTTTTCTAAAACCATTATAGGTTAACGACTTAAAGACTTCGTTGGGATTCTGAAGCCAGACCCAACTATTTTCTTTGTAGTTGCATGTTCTGATCTTACTTTGTTTTATCGTATTGACTACTATCTTCTCTAAGACTTGCTCGAGATTCAATCTCTGATAGGTAAGATAAAAAGTAGTCACGAACATCTTCGTCTCATCGTTTGTAATTCCTTAATATCTTGTTCCGCTACCATACAATTAAGATTATTTTGAGGTAATTGATATTACTAGGTTGTTCTTTGGGAATATAAGTCTGATGTATCAATTGGTTCATGTTCACCTTGATTTATCAAAAGACGGAACAAAAACTAGTAGGTATTTATGTGGAAGACATATTTATCTATTTAATAGACTTTTCTGTGTGAGACAGATTTGTTTATCAAGTCTTCGAATTTGGGTCGTAGCAACTCTTGGTTGTGTGTGAGATCAGCTAAGGGAATCAAGTGCGTAGAGTCCTGCTGGGATTCATAGGTGTAAGGAACACGACTGTACCTTGATCAGTGTGAGATTGGTTAGGGCTCAACTACATTCAAGTCCGAAGTTAACTTGTAGTAGGCTAGTTTGTGTAGCGGCTTAATACAGTGTGGTGTTCAAATATGGACTAGGTCCCGGGGTTTTTCTGCATTTGCGGTTTCCTCGTTAACAAAACTTCTGGTGTCTGTGTTATTTCTTTTCTGCATTCTATTTTCTATATAATTGAAATATCACAGGTTGTGCGTAGTTCAATCAATTAGATAATCCAACCTTTGGTTGTTGATATATAAATTGATTGACACTTGAATATTAGTCTTTGGTACTGTTCAAGTTGTTTCTTATAATAATCAGGCTTGCGGATTTCTATCTGTTTGATTTGCTGATTACATTGAGAAACAGAGATATAACTCGTGGACGTATTTTCATTGATTGAGTATGAATGTCTAGTTGATTCTCTTATAATTATATTGGAGTTTTTCCATATAGATTGCCGAAACAAAATATTGGGTGTGGTTGTTAGACCCCCGCTTTTTCATATTCTATCCTAATCCGAGACATAACTATAAGTAGACTAGAAATCAATACTTATAGTTTTGACAACTAAACTTGACAAATAAGCTTGAGATAGCAATGCTTGCGAGTTTGACCGAGCAGAGCTCTAACAATAATTCCACCTCTTCACTTAGCTTAGGCATATTGATGAAAGCATGCACTTGCCTTTCCCGTGCCAAAGGTGCATCAAGCAAGCTTATGTCGTACTCTTCTTAGGCTTATGCAAGCTTCGCTAACTTGCATATCAAGGTAGCTTACTTTCGAGGCCATGCCCAATGCGTCATTGCAACATGCCTAAGTCGAACGCCTTTATAGGAAGTATGAGCATCCAAGGAATGGAACGTAACTTGCCTCATCAAGTTTGGCCACAATCATCTCTTGGGTCGAACTGCCGATCCAGATGATATGAGAGGCCAGAATGCCGCAATCATCTCGCAGTTAGATTATATGAGCGACAAAGAGATGGAACGGAAATGCTGCAACTCATTGCGACTGATTAGTACCCTTCCCTACTCTAAAGGGACCAAGCCCTGACCGTAGTTCATCCTCGAAGGGACACCAACTTAAGCCAAACTCGTTTGCAAGGTCGTGGCCAAGAAATTAAGGTAATGGTCTAGTCCGTATAGGGTGTTCCGTCAAAATACACAATGATTATGTATTATTGATTCCGCGGCATGGCATGATGATTCCTTCACATCGTATGCCCCATTGGCAAGGCTACAGAGCTATAAATGAGACTTAGGCATCATTTACACTCTTCCGGCTAAGCTATGCAACTTACTTGGTGCATGGTCCGCATATTGTCATGACCCTATGGGACATCCAGGGTGGTTAAGGGTGTCGTTAGTAGTCTTAGAGTGTCTCGTGGGGGAGGCTCGTATTATGCACGATAATAGTATGTTGTCCAGCCTTTATATATGGACAGTTGTACGCCTTTGAGAATAAGCTAATGAATAATGTAAACTTTATCTTCTTCCCTAATTGCTCTGCAATTTCTTGTCTACAATGTCTTATTCTTATTATCCCTCTAATTCGTCTAGTTCTTCTCCTAATACTCTAATCCCTTCTATTTATTCTCAATTATCTCAATCTATAGAAATGAAAGTTATTCCTGATAATCCAATTTTTAGTGAGTTCACTACAAGTGGTATCAGAGCAGTCGATTCTCCGACTGCTTCCATGGACAACCAAGCTGCGTTTGATGAACTGAATCGAAAGATTGATGAGTTAGATAGAACTCACAAGGAGTCAAACCAAATACAAGACGAGCTGGATCTTAAACACGCAGATCTACTCAAGAAGGTTGATCAACACTATGAACAACCATCAGCAAGGTATTTGCAGTCTATCCGAGAGTTATTTCGAGAATATCTTGACGAACAGGATAGAGTTTTTGCTGGTCATTGTTCTACACTGGAAGATTCTAATGGAGTTTCAGATTCTATTACAATAAAAAATCTCTCTCCCAAATTGGATGAATCGACGATGACCGAGAACGAAATTGATTTCAGTTTGAAGTCAATTCCACTTGATTTAGGTGATGATTCAAGCTCAACAACGGTATTCTCACAAAATCCTTCGACTCCTGGTGCAACAGATGAAGGTAAACTTCAATCTATACCCATAGTTGAATTCTCTTGTGTCAATAGATCTGGTGATGTTAATAAGGTTCAGAAATACAAGACACGTACAATGTTTTTGGACTACCAAGAAGGTAAACCATTCAACTCTGGTAATAAATTTTGTAATGATGGTATGTGTTTTCAAGTTAAGGGAGCTACAAATAGTTAGGTAAAAGATTACAGTTCTTTAAAAGGGGTCACTCGAAATTCTTCTATCTTTCTAACAATAGATGATTGTATTTCTTGTATGATACATAAATTCTCAACATTCAATGGAGCTGGTGATGTTTCATCTAGTGTTAACTCTACTCGGATAATATTTGATAGAGGAAGAGAGTCTGATGACTTTGTTTTGGAGTTAAATTCTACTCTTGGGTGTTGTTTAAAACTGTTGAGTGTGAATTCTGAGTTCTTGTTTGATATTTTACCTAGTTTTGATTATGGTTGTATAATGTTCGATATTGGTAAAATGTGTAAATCGTATTCGAATATGTTAGTTGCAACAAGTTCAGATTCATCTCAGAGATTACTTAACTACCTGGGAAGTAATAATTTTGAGTCAGGTCTTATTTGTGCAAGTAGGGAAGACTATTCCTGTGATGTCCTGGTTTATGCTGGAAGGGTAAGGCATAAAGGGAAGTGGTTTAGCTTGAGGAGGAGGTATCATTATTATACATATGGCGGAAGTAGTGATGATAAGAAGCTTCCTGATGATATTCCACTATAATATGATGTTCTCTGGATCATTAAATCGAGTCCCCAAAGGCCAAAGCAAGATGAGTATGGAATCATGGTACTTGGCTTAGCCGATTCTTTAAAGCTCATTATACATCAGGTAGAAGAATATACTCCCAGGTGCTTTCAGTTCTTAATTCAGATGGTGCCACAAGTGGTTCTGGTAAGTTGCTTGATGAATTTTTGCGATAAGAGACTGAGTGCACAACTGCTGGTGGATAATTGCAGCTTTCCTATGCACATGAAAGTGGCCTGGATGGTATTTATGAAGGTAGAAAAACTTCCAAAAGTCAATGTTAAACTTCTAGTATGGATGCCGATCACTATTCGAAAGTATAATCTTTTGGTTTTCTCATCTGAGTTTGATTTCATCTTCCTATCTTTGTGTTTATGGAGGATTGGATATGTTTGGATGTGCATGGAGTTACTCAGATCACCTTGTCCTGTAAACTGTGAGAGTGGTTGTTGGAGTGTCAGCTGCGATAAGCATCAACCATTACAGCCTCATAATGGTGTTTATGTAAATATAGAAGCTCAGGGAAATCGATTTGTGAGCTACTGTGGCTGTGAGGTTTCCAAGCTGAGGTTCAAAAATGTCCAGGATTATCTTCTCGTGTTGCTAGTACCTGAAAAGTTTAAACCGAGAGTGGTATTGCATAACGGATCCATAAGAACTAATGGAGTTGTTTGTGGTACTCTGTTTGACATTTTGAATGAGTGGTTCATCCACAATTTTGAGTATGTTTCTTGTGTTCATTTGAGTAATTGCCAGCCGTGGAGTATGGAAAACAAGGAGAATGAAAAGAATGTATTGACTATTGGGGGTATTCTCATTATGGTTTTATTTCGACAGAACCTTCCTAGTGCCAGTAGAGTGTTGGGTTTGTTGTTACAAGACAAGAGGCATTATAGAGGCGTACAGTTTTACAAAAGAATTATGGGAACTAACGATTGTGAAGTCTTCTGTACAGGTTCTTGGAAGGTTGATAATGGTGGTGAATAGAATGAACAGATCAGTTTAATAAAGACTCAGTCGAAATTTGCAGTTCTATGGTGTGCCTTCACGATGGTTAAGGAATTTATGTACTATACTCTAGTAGGTATTCTCACCTAGGTTGCTGCTCCGCAATGCAAACTCGTCCACGGTCAGTTATTAGGTTTGACAATTCGAATAAGAGGAGTGGAGTTCTACAAAAGAAGAGTGAAAAATAGATGGCATGGGTTGCTCAGTCAAGTGTGTATAGAAGATGTTGGTGAAAGGTATTGGATAATGTCAGCTTTTGTGAGAAACTTCCTTCTTGGATTTTTACATGATCTTCACATGGGAAAATATAAAAACCTCAAGTTGGAACCAAGTACTGGCACTGCTAAACAACCTTCTTGTGGCACTATTCGAGAGGGTGAAGTTGTTACCACGGTAATTGGTGGGATATATATGATGAGAGCTGTGGAGATGGGAGCGATAATACATCAGCTGGATACTTCAGCTTCAGTTTACACAACTAATGACTTAAAAGTGATGAAGGACCACTACCTTTCGGAAATCAAGTTTCAGCAGCTGAAAACTCTTCCTCTTTATAAGGGTAGGAAGTTTGAGTTACTCGTCTGCAATGGGGTAGTTAATCCCTTAATAGTGGGAATATGTTTGCGACTACAACTTTTCCATATGCAGGGTTGTTACATGGAAGTAAACATGAAGATTCATGTTCAAGCCTCAACTAGTAATGAAGCGAGTATGCCTGAAGGTGCTTCAAATTTTAAAGATGTCACTCCTGCTTACAATAGAATCCTTGCCAAGGCTAACCCGGCCAGTTATGCTTATATTAGTACCTACAAAGAAGCCAATTATGAAGATGGTGGGTTTGTCAACCTTGAGATACTAGGCACCATATACATTAGTTCACTGATTATTCTGAGAGGAGGTACCACTACCAAGTCTGATCCCAACAGTTCACAAGAAGATACTAGATACTTTGGGATTATGTTGAAGATTACAAGGGTCACATCTTTTGCGGTGTTCGAGAAGAAGCTACAGCTCTTATGAGTTTCATAAGCCTAGTTCATCTCTTATTTTCCATCCTTGAGGACAAGGATGATTTGGAGAGGTCGGTAGTTGTCATGACCCTATAGGGCATCCAGGGTGGTTAAGGGTGTCGTTAGTAGTCTTAGAGTGTCTCGTGGGATGGCTCGTGTTATGCACGATAATAGTATGTTGTCCAGCCTTTATATATGGACTGTTGTATGCCTTTGAGAATAAGCTAATGAATAATGTAAACTTTATCTTCTTCCCCAATTGTTCTGCAACTTCTTGTCTACAATGTCTTCTTCTTATTATCCCTCTAATTCGTCTAGTTCTTCTCCTAATCCTCTAATCCCTTCTATCTATTCCCAATTATACCAATCTATAGAGATGAAAATTGTTCCTGATAATCCAATTTGTAGTGATTTCACTATACATATGCACCTTCAACCAACTACCCCTCCCTATATATGTTTGTTTGCAATTTCTACAACTTAGAATAGGGGAGAGGATTGACATACATGTTTCACTATTCATGGCCGTTTCCATGTACTTCTGAGTAACCGACAATGATTGACGACTTCTGTACTGTAATGCACAATGATTACGCACCACTCGTTTCGTATGTTGTACAATAATTGCACACCACTCGATCGGTCTGTTGCATAATGATTAAGAAATACTTATTATGCCGTATTGCACAATGATTCTGCAATATTCACTCGGACGACCCTCTCTAGATTGATGCACAATGATTATGCAATATTCACTCAGTCAGCCATCTCTGGCCTGATGCACGATGGTTTTGCAATATTGTCTCTAGGGCAATAGTCTTCATAATGCGCAAAGGATAGGTTGCAAGACCCTAGGCCATCTACCCAATTGGCCTAATGCATCATTTTATGCAAGATTTTTCCCTTATCCAAATACCAAACATAATGCGCCATTTCGGCGCGATATTGGCCTTAAGCCGATCTACTTCTTACCAAGCATCGGAAGTGAAAGGACGAGGGTACCCAAATACACCATAATATTTTTGTTTTAACTTATAAGTCCTCTTACCAAGTGTGAAAATTATATAAACAAATATAATTCAAAAAAAAAAAGTCAATCACACAACAAGATTTGTTAACGAGGAAAACTGCAATGCAGAAAAACCCAGTGACCTAGTACAGAATTGAATACTCTCAGAATTAAGCCGATATACAAAATCTACACCAACTTCGTATAGTTGAGACCAAGCAACTACCTCTAGTTCACTCAGTTTTCTAAGTATTCCTGCACTTCCGACTTTGATGAGTCACGCACTGGTACAATTCCTTTTGATCGTATTCCAAACAACAAAGGAACAACGAATCTGTTTGGTAACAACTCTATCGATTCTTTAAGATAAAGATATCGTACGTCATATACGCAAAGGCTCTTCCGTTTAATCTAATAAATTCCTTTTCCTAGTTAGATCAATTTATCCAATAACTACCAAAGTAGTTCAGTTTAGATTCACAATCAATCAGTATAGATTTCAAAGAGAAACTATAAAGTGATGTCGATCTCACGCAACTAATCAATCGAATAAATCCGATTCTAGTTTGATCCCAGCCGATCAAGGTTTGCGCATACACAAAGATACGAAAACCAATAATAAATCTTCTTCGTCTTCAAATCTTCTTTAATCTTTAATAATAACCTGCACAACACCACTTGAATCTCTTGTGATCAATCACACACAGAACGGAGTCTGCTAACAATGGGTTATCACAAGATGTCTTTAAATCTAACAAAAGTTCTAAAGATCCCGTCGATACTTTGACCTAGTTTGAGTGAATCTTAAATCAGAAGAGAAGATTCTCAAGAATAAACAAACTAGGTGCAATCAAAGTTTCAACAATCGTTAGTCAATCAAATCAATCGAAAACCAATAACACTGCAATTATCTAGTTTTTCACTAACGATACTCGTAGAGCTTCTTGATCTCACAGAAGTCTTTAAACGAACGGTCGAAAGATATTTCACCTAATTAGGATACTTTCCTCTCCGATTATACGGCTCCACCAGAAACAACAAGAAATGAAGTTTTCCTGGCTCTTAGGATAGTTTGTTATAAATGCAAACTTGGGTATTTATAGACCAAGGATGTTTGGACATCAAGGAATTTCCAAAACCGAAAATATTCTCAAGATATGCAATGAATAGAAAAAATCATTTTTCCTAATTCCAATAAATGCTTGTCAAATATTTCCCAAAACTCTCAATAGAAAATCTCCTATTAGTAAATGCACATTACTAATTTTAATTCTCTAGAGATACACATTTAAAAATGCTGGTAATTAAAGCATATAAAACCAAAAACCTTAATTAAAAGATTCATAATTTATCTCGGCACAAGATCTCCTTGAGTACTAAGGAATATCTTTGAACAATAAACGATAAGAGTTATTGTACGTGTTCAAATTATGTTGACATCTCTTCATTGTAAATCCTTATTCATATCACATGGATTTACATTCTTGGAATCGGTTATACCACACGTGCAAACAAGTTTAGAATATGTTGACTTGTATTCCAAGATAACTATGTGATTAATCAAATATCTAATCACATACATGGGTTCAATCGGTTCTACCAATCACTAGGATCGATTATACCTTACTATGGAAGTACTTGTGATCGGTCACACCAATCACTAGGATCGGTTACACAAGATACAAGGATCGTTTCCATATTCCCGTGGTATTGCTTATGATTGGTCACACCAATTACCAAAACCGTTTACCAATTACAAGGATGGATTACACAACACTTGTGATTGCTCGCATCCAATTACTAGGATCGATCACACCAATTACAAAGATCGAGCATACCATCGCATGGTGATTACTTAGGATCGGTTACACCAATTAATAAAAAATAGTCATACCAAATCATAAGTCAGTCATTGTGATTAGTTATACCAAGTACATAACCAAAGTTAAGATCGGTTCTACCATCTCACACATATTGGTCATCCAAATATTTGCAATGAATAGCCGAACCAATAAGCCTAATGATTTCCCTTTCGATTCACAAAACAAGTTCATGAATGTAATTCCTTTAAACAAATGTAAAACATTGTTTCCTAAGATGAAATCTTCACCATAACCCATTCACATAATCATAACAGTATATACAAGATTATGTCGATGTCATATCTATGAATTTCAAAAGATAAGCGTTATACTTCGTAGTATAATTCCCTAATACTATGATCATACAATTATGACCATATCACATCACTAGAGTACGTACAATATATACAGCTTCACAGTTATGTTTTCAATATAGAACAACTTGAAAGATACGTTAGGAATGAAACAGTTCAAATCAATATTACTAACCTCAAGTGGAAGGATGTTGTTGTCGTTGTAGTTCGTTACTTCTTCACATTATTCAGGTTTTCAGAGTAATATTTGTATGTCTCAATATTCCTAGATGAGTTTTGACACACTAAAATACGACAACAAACTTGACATACCAACGCTCCATGAGTTCAACAGAGCTATGCTCTAACAATCTCCCCATTTGTAAATTTTAGTGACAAAACTCTTATTGCATATGGATTAACAAATTACAAAAGAATTCATTTTACATACGCTTGATTCCAAGTTTCAACATCACAAAAAATGCTGCATATACTCAATCAATAAATGCCGTTGTTGACATTCGAATAACAAAAGCTTTTACTCTCCCTAAAGGTACGCTAGGTAAATGTTCAATCTGAACATATTTGTTATTCACCTTTTTGTAGTCAGAAATACTACAACAGTAATATGATATGTTTCTCCCTCTTAGTCAATGCTTTCCTCTTTCGTTAGATATAATGTTTAAGCACAATCGTCATTTCCTTAGTGATTGCAAATCACTTGTTTACTCCATATATTTCTCCCGCTTTTTGTCACAAAATGAAAAAGGTTCGAGCAAATAAGTAAAGGACAAACCGAAAGGATCTTACAAATCTAAAAGACTTGTGAACAACCTATAAGAGTTAAGCACGAAGGTTTCACATACCACTTTAGATAACCAATATTAAAACCGAAACTACAAGTAATTTAGTTTTAATATATTATCAAGGAAACAATTTCCTGAAGCAATTTTACCTAATAGTTTAACAAATCAACTAAGAAACTTAATTCCCTTGTTAAACCGATTGCGTATATGCAGTCGCTTGTTTCGATAAGACCAAAATAAAGATCAGAATTAACTTTATTTCTCTCATCAGGCTCTAATTATTCATACAATAACTTAGAAATTTCTCTTTAGACAAGACAAACACTAGGTTAGTTAACTAGTTTTTCTTGTCAAGGAATTCGATTAGACTTGAATAACTGAATCCTCCAATTTGATAAGTCTAACTAAGATCAGAATTAACTTAGTTTCTCTTATTCAGAATCTAATTGGCAAATGATCCCGTATTTTCTTAAGCCATAAAAAATACATACAAACAAAAATAAATGACTTGCACAATTATTTTCTTAACCGGAATTAATGGAAACAAACATAGGACATTATAGCACCGCAATTGCACCGAATTTTGTTAAGCAAAAACACTTGATACCCAACAATAAAGAAGATACCAAACAATAATCCAAAGAAATTGAGACAGTTTTTCTTAACCGGAAACAATTGAATCATACACGCACACATCCATACACAATAATGGAACATATCAATTGTACCGAAATTTTGTTAAGAAAAAGCAAGATATATGCAATATAAACAGGATTTTCTTAAACAAGAAAACGATTAACTAACAAATTCGTTACCTCAAATTCCGCATCCTCTTCTCCCCAGAAAGATATATTATTAATCGCAAGTTCAAATAAGAACTCTCCCATAGTGTGTTGTCATCTTCTCAGAAGAACATAAGAACAACAACAAAAGCAACCTTTACCAGAGAAAGGTTGAATCGGTTTTAACTAATGCGTGTCAATAACAAAAGTTGAAAACCCGAAACACATATGTTACGCTAAACACAACTCATGTAAACATAAATTGATTCAACATATTGTGACTTTTCACATATGAGTTTCAATCGAAACACCTTATGATCCTTTAATAAATCCTACCAACATGGGATGGAACTTAATCCCGCTAAATCAATAAGCCACACAAACCATAAGGGTTACATCATATGAGATCAAATATTAAGGTTAATGAAAAAAGAAATCAGACATCCCATAAACCGAATAATTTTATGAAACCATTTCAATTTTGTGTAATAACTAGTGCTACACAACACTTATGATCGGTCACACCAATTACAAAGATCGATCATACCATCACAAGGTGATTACTTAGGATCGGTTACACCAATTAATAAAAAGTAGTCATATCAAATCATAAGACAGGCATTGTGATTGGTTATACCAAGATACATAACCAAGGTTAAGATCGGTTCTACCATCTCACACATATTAGCCATCCAAAGATTTGCAATGAATAGTCGAACCAATAAGCCTAATGATTTCCATTTTGATTCACAAAACAAGTTCATGAATATACTTTCTTTAAAAAAAATGTAAAACATTGTTTCCTAGGATGAAATCTTCACCATAACCCATTCACATAATCATAACAATATATACAAGATTATGTCGATATCATATCTATGAAGTTCAAAAGATAAGCGTTATAATTTGTAGTATAATTCCCTAATACTATGATCATACAATTATGACCATGTCATATCACTAGAGTATTATACAATATGTACAATATATACAGCTTCGCAGTTATGTTTTCAATATAGCACGACTTGAAAGATACGTTAGGAATGAAATAGTTCAAGTTAATATTACTAACCTCAAGTGGAAGGATGATGTCGTCATTGTAGTTCATTACTTCTTCACATTCTTCAAGTCTTCAGAGTAATACTTGTATGTCTTAACATTCCTAGACTTTCTAGTCTAACCTAAATGAAGTTGACTCCAGTATATAATCAGGCGACTTTAGATGAGTTTTGACACACTAAAATATGACAACCAAACTTGACATACTAATGCTTGGTGAGTTCAACCGAGATATGCTCTAACATGAAGCTTTGGATGAAGTTTCATCTCAGTCCATGGCGCATCTTTTAGCATGCGCCATGCTGAAAACACGGGGTGTTAAAATCTGGGTCCTGAACAGGCTGGGTATCTAGAATAACAAAACAAATGGATAAATGAACCTCTATGATAACACGAGGAACTTTGACAAACCTATCAGCTAATTGTCGTGTCATTTTGGTTGGTTTCTGCCTAGATGGGTGTACACATGATACAGGAGTATGTTAACACTAGCTCCTAAGTGAAGCAATGCTTTATCAACCATGTGATTCCCGATTACACAAGATATGGTG
The DNA here is from genome assembly GCF_003573695.1 of Papaver somniferum. Lineage (NCBI taxonomy): Eukaryota > Viridiplantae > Streptophyta > Magnoliopsida > Ranunculales > Papaveraceae > Papaver > Papaver somniferum. Next base: position 140,329,667 of record NC_039361.1, on the reverse strand, counting down.
GGGCATCTAGGGTATTTATACTCAGGGGGTGTTTGGTTCAAAAGGATTGAACTTACTTGACCAGCTAAAAAGGTTTTCTTATGAACATTAAGCTTACGCTTTCGTGTACAAAGATCCTTAAGGAACTTGACATAAGCAAGCATTTTCTTAATTACTTCTAGTAAATGATTTTAATATTCACCCGATTAAGAAATTTCATCATCTCGTTGAAAGTTGATTCGTTCTTTGTTAGAGATAACAATTGTGCATATGTGGCTCTAGTCATAAAGGTAGTCCTATAAGGAACTGCTTGGGAGTCCTTGGAGATTATATCAGTTTCTTAAGCTACGGGCTCATCTTGGGAAGTAGAAGGTGGAACAACAATACGTCCACTATGCATGCATACCTTATTGTCTACCATTTTACTGCTCTTAAGGGTCGTTAATGAATTTACATGATTTGATGATTTCTCACTAGCTAAATATATTTGATGAACTGCTTTAAGATTGGTTTGTGTATGACTAGGAAACTTACATTTTTCTATCAAAGACACATTTATCTGGCTAACCTGGATTTTTAACTCAGAAATAGCCTGAGAGTTTTCTTGGACCATCTTTTTATTTTCTTCCAAATCTTGTGCAATTGATTCTATAAACTGTGCAGTGCTTCGAATAAATGAGGCGAGACACTCTTCTAAGATCATGATCTTCTAATCAACAGTTTTATTCTGAAACCCAATTGTGCATTAATACTCAACCATGGTTGTTGTCTAATAATTAAAACCCTCATAAAGTATCTGAACTAGCCTTACCTTTTTAAACCATGATGAGGACATTCTGAGAATACATCATTGAACCTTTCCAAATACTTATATAAAGATTCTCTCTATTGTTGAGCAAATTTGCAAATCGGCGTCCTGATAAATGATGTTTTGTGCTTAGGGAAAAACTTCTGTAAAAAGGCAGATGTATGTTGTTCATATGTTTCAATTAACTCGGAAGTCAAACTATATAACCAAGATTTGGCTCTCTCTCTCAGAGAAAAAGGAAATAACCTAAGTTTCGCAGCATCATCATTTCGGTCTTTAATCTTAATGATGCTACAAATTTCCTCAAATTCCCTGACGTGAAAATATGGGTTTTCCTAAAAAGACTGAGAGAATCTATATAGTCCCGGGTTTCAGCTCATAGTTTTCTTAAGTTCTAGATAACTTGACACATGAGGGTTTATAGGACCTAGTAGTATCCATCAAAGCTTTTAAATTAAGTTTTCGTTTCTGAAATTATCAAAGGACTAGGACTACTTTCCTCAATAATCGTAAAGTTTCCAAAGCTAAAATTTCTGAAAACATGGCTCTCAAAAGAAGAGTCTTCGAGCACCCCGTTCTCATGAAAAGAACTACTAGGTTTTTCACAGAGTGTTTCTTTTCCAAGACCTATCTCTAATGACCTTGGGCATACACTAAAAAAACTAAAAAAAAATCCTAACTAGAATGGAAGTTCTAAGCAAGAACCAATAAGGCTGACTCCACTAAAACAATCCTATTGAATTTAGCAAATAATATGCATGATGTCTTCACTTAGATTTTTCCAGTTCAGCTTCTAATCTTCCGAAGGAAACTAGTTACGGTTCTAGGGAACCTCCTAGGACGATCTGAATTAAAGTAAGTCAAAGATAAGAAGGATAGTCTCATGGTAGATTGAATACCCCTATCTCAATGACAATGTTTCATTGGGTTACCAGGCGGCTCGTTCAACTTACATGAATCATCCTGAACCTCGAGTTAGGCTAACAAAGTAACCAACACTTAAAATCCCTTTGAAAAACTTTCTTATAAGCTCGTTACTCTACCGGTCTGTTAGAGCACTGCTCGGTCGAACTCGCATGCGTATCTATCTCAAGCATGTTTGTAAATGTTAGTGATCAAAACTATAAGTCTTGATTTCTAGTCTACTATTAGCTAAGTCTTGGACTAGGATAGAAAGTATAGTTGAGCTCAAGACTCCATGGCGATCATCATATAAAGATGAATAACTACTCAAGGAACTGGTGTAACTTCATCGACTAAAAGGTATGTGGAGACTGGAACTTATATATCACTCAAAAGTCTATCTACTCTATATCCTATCTTGAGACAAAACTCGTTTTGCTATATAGACTTTGATTATACACATTTTCTATTTCGAGCCGATTTTATCTCGCTTATCTAGTTATCGAAATATGTGTTGGTAAGCTTTCGCTTTGGCCAAGTTCATCTTTACTATTGACGAAAGTCATGTTAAGTTTCAATCACTTGAAAATGGCTTTGACGAAAAATGGTTTGTGAATAACAACTATATAACATCCTTTAAGAATGTTTCAATGATTGAAATGAGAGTTTAGATTATATAAACATTGTTGGATATAAGCATTGTGTGGTAACTACTACATGTATAAGTCCTTATTCCTTGAACCAAAGTATGCGTACTTTGCTGCTCAGGAAAACCGAAACAGAGTCCGCGAACCCAGTCCGCGTACTGTCTGGGGTTCTCTTCCCGAGAAAATCTGCTGGAGTTTGTGAACTATTTACAAACTTATTCCGGGTACTTAAGTCCGCGTACCAGTTCGCATACTTAAGTTGGTTATTTTCTAAAAACGATTATTCTTGAACTTAAACTTATATAAACTAAGGAATGCAAGTTTGCAAACCGTGGCTATAAAGCTCATGAATCGATTCAAGTGAATCAAATCGTTTTTGTTTCAATTGTGTCTATTATAAAGATCTAAGCAATTGAAAAACTCTCTAACTAGTTCATTTGAGTCATTTGAACTAGTTGTGGTAAAGAAGCATATGGTTGATATGAAAGTGCTCATATGGATAACCATTTGGTTAACTACTGTTGAACCAACTAGATGAACATGTTTGGGTACAGTTACACAAACCTAGAAACGTGCATTTCATTTGTGTGTAACAAGATAAGTTTCGATCTAACGGTTGAAATATATTAGCTTGAATCTAATCAGGTTTTCATCTAACAGTGAATATTGAATGCTTTGTTACTAAGCTAACATTGATTGCAAACCCTGATTTGAAAGCCTATTTAAGGGAGAACTCTAGCAACTGGGAAACCTAATCCCCACACCTCCTGTGTGATACTAGTTGTATTAGCTAGAGTCGATTCTCCTTTAACCTTAGGTTTCTAACGAAACCCTGTAGGTTAACGACTTGAAGACTTCATTGGGATTGTGAAGCCATACCGATACTACTTTCTCGTAGTTGTGTAATCTGATCTTGCTGTTTCTATCGTACTAAATACAATCGTAAGGATTGACTCTAGATTGATTTCTCCGATAAGAAAGATATAAAAGTAGTCACAAACATCTTCTTCTCATCGTTTGTGATTCAAAAACATCTAGTTTCGCCATCATACGATTTAGATTATTGTGAGGTGACTGATAATACTGAGCAGTTCTTCGGGAATATAAGTCTGGTTTATCATTTGGTTCCTGTTCACCTTGATTTATCAAAATACGGAACAAAAATTCGTAGGTATTTCTGTGGGATACAAATTTATCTATTACCGTAGACTTTTATGTGTGATACAGATTTGTTTATTAAAGTATTCGACTTTGGGTCGTAGCAACTCTTAGTTGTGGGTGAGATCAGCTAAGGGAATCAAGTGCGTAGTATCCTGCTGGGATCAGAGACGTAGGAGCGTAATTGTACCTTGGATCAGTGTGAGATTGATTGGGGTTCAACTACAGTCCAGACAAAAGTTAGTTTGTAGTAAGCTAATATCTGTAGCGGTTTAATACAGTTTGTGTTCAATCTGGACTAGGTCCCAGGGTTTTTCTTCATTTGAGGTTTCCTCATTAACAAAACTCCTGGTGTCTGTGTTATTTCTTTTCCGTATTATATTTTGTTATATAATTGAAATATCACAGGTTGTGCATTTGAATCAATCAATTGGGAAATCCAACCTTTGGTTATTGATTGAAATTGATTGGTACTTGAACATTGGTCTTTGGAACCGTTCAAGTGATTTCTTTTGTATTCAATTAGACTCGCAGATTTCTATTTGCTTGAGTAAGTATTGAATCGAGAAAGAGAGATACAACTCTTTATACTTTCATTAAGATTGAATCTAACTGTCTAGTCGATCCTCTTAAAAGTATATTGGAGTTAGTCCATACAGATTTCTAATCAAAATATTGGGTGTGGTTATTAGACCCCCGCCTTTCCAATTGGTATCAGAGCACGCAAACACGTTTAAATACCTTACAAGTCTGTATTTGTAGCGATATGACTCTATGGACAGGAATTCTATCTCCATAAACGTACCACCAGTCTTCGATGGATCAAACTACCTATGGTGGAAAATTCCCATGCGTGCTTTTCTCCAAGCTCGTGATTTTCAAACATGGGTATGTGTTGTTAATGGCTATGATCTTTCGGTTAATACAGAAGGCGATGTATCTATACCTAAGGATATTGGTAGATATAGTCCAGAAGAAATCCTTGCTGCAAAGAAAAATTCTGACGGCTTAAATGCATGCCATTACCCTAGATCTTCAGCACCATGTGACTATGTGCACTAAGTCTAAAGAAGCCTGGGATATCTTAGAAACCGTATTTGAAGGAAATACCAGTGAGAAAGAAGCTAGACTTCAAAATATAAATTCTGATTGGGAAAACCTTCGTATGGAAAATGAAGAAACATTTGATGAGTTTAATCACAAAGTGTCTGAAATTTTTAATGCATCTTTTGCATTGGGTAAGATCATTCCTGAAAAGGACATTGTGATGAAAATTCTCAGATAGTTTCCATCTAGATACGACTCTAAGAAGCATGCCATCGTTGAGGGAAATAACCTTGATACTATTTCCAGAAATACTCTGGTTGGAAAGTTAAAAATTCTTGATCAAGATTCTGTTCGAACATCTGCATTCAATGTTGTTTCCAGCACAAGTGAAGCCTCTAACTTGTCTTGGGCCGATGGATGTTGTTCCAATGGTGTTGGTTTTAATAAATCATTGATAACATAAATAATCAAATAATTTGTAAAAATAAACAATAGGTGTGATAAACATCTTTTTCAGCTTTTTCTTCAGATGATTCAATAGAAGAAATATCTGTTCAAAATGTCAACGTCTTGGATACGTCTGATGGATGTAATGAACCCTCAGCTCTTGCAGCATAAACATCCACCTGCTTAATTTTTGATTCAGAACTTGAATCTGTCACAAAGAATTTTTAATTCTTGAATAGAGAGGTTCTTCAAGAAAATCTTCAATTAAAAGCTTCGTTGAAGAAACTTGAATCATCAATCCAGGTGAAAAATCTTGAGATAGATTTTCTTAATGATAAGCTCACCAGAACCATATCCCTAAAGGAAAAAGAGATTAATACTCTTAAGGGTGATCTACAAATTATCTGAAAGTTCTGACAAAATTTCATCAATGCTATTCGATCAGAAATCCTTTGGGAACACAAACGGTTTAGGACTTAAAGGCAAAACTGCAGGCATAATCAACCCCATTGTTCCTATTGATCATGTAAGAATAAAGGTTGATGGTTGTGATAAACAGAAGGAAATTAAATAAGACAAAGAATCTTTATTGATTTGTTCGTTTTAATGGAAATGCAAATCATGTTTAAAGCACGTGTTGGAGATTCAAAAGGAACAACAAAAGAATTTTCAAACTTCAAAAGAACATGCAAGAAATGAATCTGGATAATCAACGTGGTTTTCCTAAAACCAGTGCTTCCAGAGTCAGAAGAAGTGGGAAATCTGTTTATACAACAAAGCTTGGTAAAAGAGGGGAGAGTTTGGCTCACATCGTCACTGTCTAATATCAGTGACGTTTGCATCCTCATCTTTAACTTGAGAAAATAAAGTCTGCGTCTATGTGTCTCAAGTGGTGTATTATTTTTTGTTAAGAAAATATTCTCCTATTTTTATAGATATTGGATCATTAAATCACGGAAGACTTGTTTTACATTCTTCTAGGGTTTGAGCGTTCATAAGTTTATTTATAACTATTTGCAGTTACTTTTTCTCCCTAGAAGATACAGTTTCATGGCTCCTGTAACTAGAAGCACCACAAGTAAGGATGCAGTTGAAGCAGTTAATGTGTATCTGTGCAAAGGAAACTCTTCCTCAAAGGTGAAGAAAGTGAATGCTACAAATAATGGAGAAGGTTCTTCCTCTAACTGCCTCTTATCTGTTTGTCATTTTGATAATAACTTTAGAGGATTGGTGAATGATTTCATCAACAAAATAAACGATTTAAAATCTCAAATTGTTTCGTCTTTAAAGAAGATAACTCACTATGAGAAAATGTTGTATCTAACAAAGAACACCTTGCGTGAGCTAAAAAGGGAACTTAGTGAGTTGACTGATATTTCTAAAGATTTAGAGGAATTGAACGATCCCATTATCAATGGGTTTTTCAATAATGATAAGGAATTCTCGGTAGATGCTCTGAGAAAGCTCTACAATGTCTAGTAAATCTTCTTATGAGAATTTTATTCTTGTGTTTTTAGGAAGAATAACTAGAGTTTGGAATAATCATTATTTTAGTTACACATAGCTATGTCCAACGTTTTCATCTTTATTGTTTTTAGATTTATTTGATTAAATTCTAAAAGTTGTGTGGAAGATAATTTTTGCAGTATTAATCTTTATGGTTTTATATATTTCAAACTTGTTATGGGATATGTGTGTTTGCGTTCTTGAACTATGATTGTCCCATACTTTTTCAAAAGTTAAGTCTTTTGTATGTTGATATGCATATATTGATAAAAGAATGAATGAGCTTTTGACATTACAAAAGTTTTAATCCTATTATGTCATTATGCAAATATTGATGAAAGATAGGATGAACTTTTGCTTACGAGGATTATGTCTATTGTATGTCATTGTGCAAATAGTGATGGGAAATAGAATGAATCCTTGTCTATTCCGCAGTATTGATCTTCCCTGATCCATATTTTATGTATATACTGTGCGGCTCCGTAAGTTCTCTTATTTGGAGCATAACCAATTGAATTGATCACACTCTTGTGGTAATTTAGTTGTGTATTCTGATTGAATTAATCATGAGTTTTCTTGTGGTTAATTTAATTGAGTATTTTTGGATTCAAATTCATATTCGTACGTGATTTGTTATGTCCAAAGAAATCCTTCTTTTTTATGAAAGTAAGGTCGCTCTTGTTGTTCTTTCGGGAATGACATTTTATGGGAGAGAGTTCTTAATTGAGCTTGTGCTTAATTGCCAAATCTTTGTGGGGAGTGCGGCTGTGGAATATTGTAGGTGTTATGTTGTATCTTTATAAACTCCTTGATGAAAGCATTTAGCTTCGGTTTTATGATTGCATCTAAATAAGTTGACATGTGCTTGCTTTTGGTCATGAAATTTCTTTATGGAAATTTTCATTAGGATCCCGTTTTCATACCTTTTCCAATTTTATTGACAAAAAGGGGGAGAATTAATATGTAGTTCAGACTGCAAATACATATAGTTTTCGGATCATTATGTATGAGAGAGTGGTTTCCATGTGAGATGGATTGATTAAGGGGGAGTGATACATATCACCATAGTATTGTTGTCTAAGTTGTGATACAATTGAACTTTGATGCTGTATAATAATACTATGACATTGTATAACAATGATTGAGAATTCTTGTTTTCTCATTGTTATGACCACAGATTTTCAACAATGGTGATACTAAACTTACAACCTTTGGGATCATTGGAGTACTTGGAAGTGACAAAGATTTCGAGTAATGTTGAAGAACCAAGAAGATCAGGCATGTGGAAGAGAAGCTACAAAAGTTAGTTTATCTATATTTGCATTACATATGTATTGATAGTTTTTTCACTAAAATTGACAAAGAGGGAGATTGTTAGAGCACTGCTCGGTCGAACTCGCATGCGTTGCTATCTCAAACATGTTTGTCAATGTTAGTGATCAAAATTATAAGTCTTGATTTCTAGTCTACTATTATCTAAGTCTCGGACTAGGATAAAAAGTGTAGTGATCTCAAGACTCCATGGAGATCATCATACAAAGACTAAGAACTACTCAAGGAACTGGTGAAACTCCATCGACTAAAGGTATGTGAAGACTTGAACTTATCTATCACTCAAAAGTCTATCTACTCTATCTCCTATCTTGAGACAAAAGTCGTTTTGCTATCTAGACTTTGATTATACACATTTGCTATTTCGAGACGAGTTTATCTCGCTTATCTATTTCTCGAAATATGTGTTGGTAAGCTTTCGCTTTGGCCAAGTTCATCTTTACTAGTGACGAAAGTCATGTTAAGTTTCAATCACTTGAAAATGGCTTTGACGAAAAATGGTTTGTGAACAACAACTATATAACGTCCTCTAAGAATGTTTCAATGATTTAAATGAGAGTTTAGATTATATAACCATTGTTGGATATAAGCATTGTGTGGTAACTCATACATGTATAAGTCCTTATTCCTTGAACCAAAGTATGCGTACTTTGCTGCTCAGGAAAACCGGAACAGAGTCCGCGAACCCAGTCCGCGTACTGTCGTAGGTTCTCTTCCCGAGAAAATCTGCTGGAGTTTGTGAACTATTTACAAACTTATTCTGAGTACTTCAGTCCGCGTAATTAAGTTGGTTATTTTCTAAAAACGATTATTCGTGAACTTAAACTTATATAAACTAAGGAATGCAAGTTTGCAAACCGTGGCTATAAAGTTCATGAATCGATTCAAGTGAATCAAATCGTTTTTGTTTCAATTGCATCTATTATAAAGATCTAAGCAATTGAACAACTCTCTAACTAGTTCATTTGAGTCATTTGAACTAGTTGTGGTAAAGAAGAATATGGTTGATATGAAAGTGCTCATATGGCTAACCATTTGGTTAACTACTGTTGAACCAACTAGATGAACATGTTTGGGTACGGTTACACAAACCTAGAAATGTGCATTTCATTTGTGTGTAACAAGCTAAGTTTCGATCTAACGGTTGAAAGATATTAGCTTGAATCTAATCAGATTTTCATCTAACGGTGAATATTGAATGCTTTGTTACTAAGCTAACATTGATTGCAAACCCTGATTTGAAAGCCTATTTAAGGGATAACTCTAGCAACTTGGAAACCTAATCCCCACACCTCCTGTGTGATACTAGTTATATTAGCTAGAGTCGATTCTCCTTTAACCTTAGGTTTCTACCGAGACCTTGTAGGTTAATGACTTGAAGACTTTATTGGGATTGTGAATCCAGACCGATACTACTTTCTCGTAGTTGTATGATCTGATCTTGTTGTTTCTATCGTACTAAGTAGAATCGTAAGGATTGATTTCTCCGATAAGCAAGATATAAAAGTAGTCACAAACATCTTCGTCTCAGCGTTTGTGATTAAACAATATCTAGTTTTGCCATCATACGATTTATATTATTGTGAGGTGATTGATAATAGTGAGCGGTTCTTCGGGAATATAGGTCTGGTTTATCAATTGGTTCCTGTTCACCTTGATTTATCAAAAGATGGAACAAAAATCATAGGTATTTATGTGGGAGACAGATTTATCTATTACCGTAGACTTTTTTGTGTGATACAGGTTTGTTTATTAAAGTATTCGACTTTCGGTCGTAGCAACTCTTAGTTGTGGGTGAGATAAGTTAAGGGAATCAAGTGCGTAATATCCTGCTAGGAGCAGAGACGTAGGAGCGCAACTGTACCTTGGATCAGTGTGAGATTGATTGGGGTTCAACTACAGTCCAGACATAAGTTAGTTTGTAGTAGGCTAGTGTCTGTAGCGGCTTAATACAGTGTGTGTTCAATCTGGACTAGGTCCCGGGGTTTTTCTGCATTTGCGGTTTCCTCGTTAACAAAACTTCTGGTGTTTGTGTTATTTCTTTTCCGTATTATATTGTTATATAATTAAAATATCACAGGTTGTGCGTTTGAATCAATCAATTGGGAAATCCGACCTTTGGTTTTTGATTGAAATTGATTGGTACTTGAATATTGGTATTTGGTACCGTTCAAGTGATTTCTCTTGTATTCAATTTGACTCGCAGATTTCTATTTTATTGAGTAAGTATTGAATCGAGAAAGAGAGATATAACTCTTTATACTTTCATTAAGATTGAGTCTGACTGTCTAGTTGATTCTCTTAAAAGTATATTGGAGTTAGTCCATACAGATTGCTAATCGAAATATTGGGTGTGGTTGTTAGATCCCCGCTTTTTCACGGTCTCATTCTAGTCAGTATTTTAAGACTTAGGTTCACGTTGGGAACGTTTTTATAAGGTGGGAAAAAAGAAAACGGTGATGAAATTCAAGTCTTATCTTATATTGTCAAGTCCTTTCCCTTTACTAGAAATTAAAACCGTTTCCAGATCTCAACATATATGCATTACAAAGACGTCCAGTATAAACCCGCTGACAGGGGATTCACGGGTAGTTAGAATCTTACTTCCCTAACTGGAAGGGGAATGAACCGCTGAAGTCGAAACGATCCACCGACTCATATGTCAGCGTGCAAACCTGAGGGGACGATACAGTATCGTAATTGTCGTCCTTCCATTTTGAAGTTTATATTTAACTTGTCTACTTCTATTTTCTCTTTCTTTTATTTTTGTCCTAAGTGAATACAAAACCTAAGAAAATTAGCCGTCATTATCATTTTTATTTTTGTGCCATATATTTCATAATTTTTACTTCAAAATCAAAACAAAAATAAGTCTTGGGGTAGAGGAAGTATGTGTGGTATACATTTCTGGGAGGAAGATCTCGTCAAGGTGTTCACAAAAGATTGCGAAGATTCGTTAATATTTCTTTTGGAGTCTGAGTGATTTGAGATAGGGCATTTTCCCGTAATACAAACTAAAACTTATTTTAGCATTACCGATAACGACATCGCGGGGTTCTCGGCTCGGTTCTAGTGATATAATTCCGGGTTGTTATAGTTGGTATCAGAGTTTGGTTCAGATTTACTTGGATTGTGCATATGGACTTGCCATTTTTTAAAATCGTGTATTTTCTGAGATTTGGATTTTCTTTGTACGAATGCCCAGTTTTATTTTCAAGTGATCAAAATGCTTGCAAGATTTTAACGATGGTTTCAATGTGTTGAAATAGTGTTAGAGATTGCTTTGTTGAACCCACCAAGCATTGGTATGTCAAGGTTAGTTTTCAAATTTTAGTATCAAAACTCATAAGTCGCTTGATTAGATTACTAGAGTCAACTTCGTTAGGTTAGACTAGGAAGTCTAGAAATATTGAGACATATAATTATTAATGTGAAGACCTGAATATTCCTAAGACTTATCGACAACGACGATAACATCATCCTTCCATTTAAGGTTAGTAATACATGACTTGACGTGTCCGTTTCTATATTGTAAGCTTTCAAGTGGTTTCTGATTGAAAACATAACCTGTGAAGTTTTATATGTGAAACTATAGTATATTAAACTTTATCATCATATTGTGATCAAAGTGTCGAAGAACAATAGATATAGTGATAAGTGCTTTATATTGGTATATTGATTTACGAAGTATAATGCTTATCTTTTGGACTTCGTAATTGCGACATCGACATAATCTTTAAAACTCGTTTCAAGATTGTGTAGTGTACTAGGTTTAATTTCATACCTCAAAAACTATGTTTAATTACATGATTTTAAGGAAGTAAATGTAAGAAATTGTTTCATAATCGAAAGGAAACCAAAATGATTGATGGTTTCGGATTTCATTGAAGATCTTAAGTATGGACCCATCATAACCTACATAGGGAATCAAGTTGGAACTGAAACTATCTTATGTTGGGAGTCAAGGTAGAGCCGATCCCTACTTATATTGGGAGTCAAGGTAGAACCAGTCCTAACTTGCTTTAGGTGTCATGGTAGAACTGGTCCCAACGGCGAAACCGATTTCTGTAAGTCACGTACACTTCAGGGTTTGTCTGATTTGGAAATTGGGTTTTCAAACAGGAAAGTTCAAGTTGTCGACATAGTGAGTAATTTGAACATGCGCGGAAACAATATTTCTTAATTATTCAAGATATTCCTTGATACTCAATATGAGATCCCAAACCGAAATAGTGTAGAATCTTTTTGAGATTTTCGAAATTAATATGTTTTGTTTTACCAGCAATCAAATCATAACAATGGAAATATATATTAGTTAAGTGCCAATAAAATATATATATATATATATATATATAAGTTAAGTGCTAACGGTGCACTGTCATAGGCACAAAAAAATAATTAAGATATTTTCCACTAATTAACTAGTAATATAACGGTAGTAAGGATCGTTCCCACAAAGAACTGTGTATTTGATAGGTTATTTGGATTAGCAGTCTAAAATAAGGTAAATACAAAAAGGGGGGATTGGATTGATTGATTGAAGTAACATGTAAGAATAAAGATATGATTATGGAATCCTTTTTCCTTACCAAACATTAACTCAATTAACATACTTGTTTACCTTTCATTGGAATCATATATCACCAACCATGAAATAGCAGGTACGCTTAGCTATCCCCAAAGCTTCTTGTATCACCGGATAACAGGTACGCGATCCAACTGAACCACCTTGAGGTAAGCTTACAAGATTTAATTCAATCGAACTCATTAGGGTTTGTGAATTTAGGTTGATCCAAGTAGTTAAAATCATCACGCTCGGTTCACTTGATGATGTTATCTTCACACGCGATTTCTCCACTGAATCCCTCTGCGAGGTCTCGCGTTTTCTACTTGTGTAGGGATGTTTGACAATTATGGACCACTCAACTCTCTACTAGAATTAGATTGAACAATAGACTAATCTGGTTTTGCACCAAAAAAATATAAAAATCAATCATAAATATTATATATACTGAAGAAACGATAAGATGATTAAAACTCCAAATAAACTTGTATAATTAATAAAGCTTCTTACTTAGAACATTGAATTCATCCATAGTCAACAATAGATTAGCTACTCGTGATACAAACAAAAAGAAGAAGAATATATCTCATGGTTTACCCCTAAAGGGGTACACCCTAGAATAAAGACGTAAAACCTAGCCTCTCTTCTAACTTTCGGTGATGTGAACCTAATCAAAATTTGTTTGGAAACTATTGAGAAGTCTCCTTAAATATCCCTAAGAATATTAGGGTTTGGGAATACTTCGGAACTAAGACATCCAATTTTGGAAATTATTTCGTCACTTGTTGGAGGTAGTGATTGGTCCCACCCTATTCTCCGACATAGGTAGGGATTGGTCCCTACTTGATCCCAAAATTTTTTTCCATCACTTTGGCATAAGAACTCGGAATGACCTCTTTTTTCGTGTTCTTTTCGTCTCTTCATTCTCGACAACATAGAGTTGAACACTTTTGAATTTGTTCGAGTTTCTCCCGGTCCTTAGTCCACACTCACATATATGTCAGTTTCAGCACTTTCGTCGCTCCTTTTGGATGATTCTACCTAAATAAGATAAACAAAATAAAACAAGAGTAATAAAAAGTAATATGAAAGAAACATAGAAAATACAAGCATGGAATTGATAAAAAAAAGTACAGTAAATTATGCACTTATCAAATTCCCCCATACTTAGATTTTGCTAGTCCTCGAGCAAATTACCCAACCCAAATTAAATCCTAATCCACTTTCACTGGAATCACGGTTACACTTAGCATGTGAAACAATCCTTTAAACCCCTAGGTAACTCTAGTGGACGAGTTGTAGTCTCGTGAGGGTTTACAAGAGGTATAATCACAAAACCTATTCCAATTTCTGGCCAAGAAATCATCATTAAGGACAGACACCGATCAAGCTAAATAAATAGCCTACATAAGTTCCTTAGATACAAGAATCAATACCCCACATAAATTCTAATCATCAAAAATAAGCAATTTCTCGCGTGTGTCATTCATATAAGTAAGTAAACTCTACTCAGATAGTTATTGATATATACTTAATGCAATATTTTTCAACATTATGCACAATACTAGCATATCTACTTATAGAATACACATGAAGTGCATACGAAACATAATCACATGGATAGATTAGAGAATGGGTGGAGCGTGCAGATGTTGACTAAGGTGAATGATGTTACCCAAAATATTTGTATGAATTGTTAAAAGGTTATTTGTATATAGTGCAATAGTTGAGACCAGCGCCCATTTATCGACAATATGATCAGATCTTTTGGATACAAGCTAGTTCCCATGGATCCTGTGATCGAATTTTGAATAGTGGTAAGAAGGTTGTCGTTCACTCGGACTTGATGAGATTTATTTTAAGAATTAATAAACTAAAATAATAAAAATAAAGAGGATATATACAAAATATGGTCACAGGATGAAGAATTTACTGGGACATGGGATTCCACTGCTTTTCATGTTCATGGGGTTCATAGATTAATCCTAGACATTTATAGCTCAAAATAAAAGAAATGATAACTCCATTCTTTGCCAAAATAGGTTTCATAAAACATTATTTGTAAGTTGTGAGCATGACGCATCAAAAGTAATTAAAACTAAGCATGCGACATCAAACAAAATAACAAATAATTAATAGAAATCATAAAACAATTAAATCTATGCAAACAGTTATATAAGAATTATTTTAATTACCACATGAACGAAAAATAGCCTCCTTCATCGTCCCAGTGATGGGGTCTAACTCCTCATGTTGTAGACACTCTCAAAAGATTGTTTTTATTGCCCAAAAAGTGCTTACAATGGTGAAAATGGAGAAAATAATAAAAGCAAAGAGTTTGAAACGGTTCTCTGGCGTTACAAACTCGTTGTTTACAAAGCAGGTGTTGCTAAATGAAGATATACGTTACTAGAGGACTGTTACAGAACTTGAAATATACGACACTGAAAAACGACTGTCCTTAACATCATAATGTTCTTCATGTTCATCTTCTCTGCAGCAGCAGAAACTTCTCTCTACAACTCGTGATTGCTCACTCTGTTGCTCTCTATTCTAACCCTTATCTCTCCATATCCCCTCTAAGACTCGCCAGAAACTTATTTATACCCACAGGACAGATAATATCTCCGTGTTGATGCAAATAATTCTCCATTGATGAATAATATTCTCGGCTGCCATTTAAGGAAAAATTATACCTTATTCTCCTCCCTTTCACGAATCTGCAGCTACCAAAACTCTTCAAACGCGTGTGATACACATCCCAGAATGAGTAGAACTCTTGCAGGGAAATACATCTCCACGTAACTTCCACAAAACAACCCGAGAAAATCCCGAGAATATTGATTTCTCTGTTTTCTTCTCACCGAGGGTTAAACCCTATTTTCTCGAATCTGGGACCATCATCATTCTTGTTTGCGACTAACAGGATAATACCAACCTTATTCCACACCCAACTCCGGTCAAAACTTCTTCCAGAATATCACAACATCCCGTGAAACTCTTCAGGCCCCTGTTTCACTCCAACACGATGATGCTATTGGATCTGGAATATTGATTAGGGAGTAATGAAACAAAAACACAATGAAAATGATTCAGAGAGATAACAAAAGAAATTAAGAAAGAATATATTAGAGATGGATCAGTCGGTTCTCTACAAAGCATGGATTTTGGTTTCTCAGGAGTGTGAACTTTTATAGTGAAGGAAACTTCACACGTTCTCAACACACTCCTATTATTTCTGCCATTCCCTTAAGAATTGGTGAAAACCAAAACAACCCATGACCGATCCACCACTAAAGCAACGTTATAGTGAATGGGTTTTTCCCGATGGAGGATTAGACCAAGTCTTTCCCACATTCACTTGATGCACCCAAATCAAGTCCCACGTCTACTGACTTGGTAGCATCTCATGACTAAATCATGACCATCCAAATTGTGTACAGATTGTACCACTTACATTACTGTATGCATATGCCATATGAATTTAGAAACATAATGCAAGTATTATGTGTATATAGTATACTAGTAAAAACAATGCAAGTGGTGTGTGCAAAGAGTGTCAATAGTATTTGTGGTACTTTAACCGATGGTGTGAGGCTTGACATTAATAGTCGGATTTGTCCGTCGACACCATGGTTATCTACCGTTAGGCCGATTGGCCACTCGGTCCAACAGATGCAGCCAATTCTGATTGATCAAAACACTCATACCAAGTCTATCATGCTCTAACAGGTCCATAACAACAAAAATACTGTGTTGAATCTCTCTAAATCTCCCTTAAATTTCGAACTCTAATCTTACAGGGAAGAACCAAACTTTCTCGCCAATTCTGAAATTCAAATGATGAAGAAGGGTGGCCCCCTAACCAGAGTAGGGGTGTGAATAGCAGTTGACGCTCTGTGGTTCAAATAGTAAAGAATGTTCCCCTTAGTAATTGAGGTGCCCCTTAACCAACAGTGCGAGTCTGAATAACATGTGTCCTTTGGGTGCTTTAGACAACTTTTCGAGCCGGTTGTTCCACCAAAGTTTATTTTCCAAAAATACCTATAAACACACAAAACACCATAATAAACACAAAATCGAGTACCAACAATGCAGATAAACGAGGACAATTTAGACACAAAAATGTGTCTATCATCCTGCATTCCACACTTGTTTAGGGAAAGACGGAGACAAAGAGAACAAATACACATATTTTCACCCACGTGTCGATCCCCAAATCAAATCTCTTGGATTTGCTATATAATAATGATGTGGTTTCACTCAGTTTATCCACAACATGATTAGATCTTTCGAATACAAGTGCATGCTTCTTATCAACAGATTACATGATATTTACCATGGATCCTACGTTCCACGCTTGTTTATACATGGAGACAAGAAGAACACACATGTTTTGCTATAAAAGTGTCGAATACTACATCTAATCTTTTGGATTTGCTATAAATAATATTGACGTAAGCAATCCTAATTTTTATGTTTTGGCTCACTTTTGAGTGTACGCAACAATTGTAAATTATTCCATAAAAAAAAACCAACCGATTTGATCGATTCTCATTGTCTTTGAGGCTTCTATCTTAACCAATGGTTCATCCTCGCGACAACATCAAAGCAATACTAGGGTCCCACCAAATCACTTAGAGAAACATATAAGATGCAAAAGATAAAAATAAAGTGATTCAATATTGATAGATTACGACTTACGAGTTTGCATATGAATAGATTAGATTAATTTTTTTTCGGATATGACAAGTATTCAATAGCCAAAGAATTGTTTCAACCTAAAAGGTCTAGTGTCATCCTAGGTAGCTCAAAAACCTTAAAAAGAGGAAGTTTCAATAGGCCAAGAAATCGCAGAGTTGTTTTTTCTTTAGTATATAAGATACTAAAAATATCCTGAAAAAGTGAATACTAATATACTACCCAAACATGCTTAACTATACCCCCACACACATTGTCCTCAATGTTAAAAAACCGAAATTTCTGATTCCTGACGCAACAGTCTAGAAAACTTGAAAACTGTACAATCTGATTGGTTTTCGTATCTCGTGAATTTTGTGCACATCTTGATCGGATGCAATACAATTACATATTGTTTATCTTTGATAGACTTGTATTGATAGTTGTGTAAGATCGGCATCACCTTATAGCTTCTCTTTGAGATCTTGGAGAGGAGGCAGCAAGCGTTACAGGCGGAGCAGGAAGACCTATAATTGTGCCTGCTGTCACCCCCGGTCGCAGTTTTTTAGAATGAGTCTGTCGACTCTTTTTAGTTTTGGAAGGTTTAAATATCGATTGATTACAAATCCAGAACTGATTATTTCGGTAATCAAGGTTCGGATTGAGACAACCGGATAAAGGAGTTTATTAGATTAAACGGAAGAGCCTTTGTCAAACTGCTCAACATATCTTTATATCTTAAATATTGAATAAAGAAGTTACCAAACATATTTAATCATTACTATTTAGATTACGATCAAAATGAGTTGAGTACATAAGTCTTTACATGGTAAAGCAACTCACGATAGTGATTTCTATCTTGGGATTCACGTGCGTGACCACACGGTCTTAGGCGCAGGGATATTGAGGGAACTAAGTAACTATGGGTAGATTACTTGGTCTCAACTATACGAAGTTGGCTTTGTTATTTAAATAGTGGCTTAATTCTAAGAGTATTCAAAGCTAGACTAGGTCCTGAGGTTTTCCTACATTTGTGGTTTCCTCATTAACAAAATCTTGTTGTGTTATTTACTTCTACATTCCGAAATTATAATTGTTTTATTATAATTAAAATTAAGATTTCTGTTAGGGGAGAGAAAAAAAGTATTCGAGGAGTGCAAAATTCGTATTCAACTCACTAACAAGACCTATTTTACATATTTGTACAGATGGGACCAGATTATCCTTATTAGCCACACAATTATTTCACACACTTCTTGTGTCCTAACAATAACCGATACACAAAAAATTGAACATCCGTTAATCAATCCTTACCATTTTTTCGTCATTTAAATCTAAAGTTGAATTGCAAAATCAATCAATCAAATATTTAGTGTTGTTCTTTGTTTGTGTGTGTAAATTGACTACATATTGTCAAAGTTGAAGAAACACTCGGTAACAATATATAGGGTAAAGATAGATATCACGGTTGTTGGGATTGATCGAAAAAAGTAATTTTGATGCAGTGAAAGTGAAACTTCACTGCCTATATCTTTGATGAATATTACAATTAAAGTTTAGCAAAAATCTCATGCATCCTAAAATTGAGACAAATCTGTAGAAACAAAGACCCAATTTTCATCAGTAGATGATTAAAATTCTTTAGTTGAAGAGAGAATAATAGATCCTTGGTTCTCTCTGTATAAAAATAAATAGATACTCCTCCACATAAATCATCATTCAGAAAACAAGATCAATATGACTAGTAGGAAGTTATTAATCATTGATGCATTCATTATTCATGACCATGGTTTTTAATTAAGACCATGAATATATGTTTGTTAATTAGGAACCCATGATTTTTTGTTTGTTAATGGCTGAAAGGGTAATTAGGGTTATGAATAGATAGGATATGGGCGATGTCGAGAGGGTACATTTTATTTTAACATTGCCTTTGTGAACAATGTTAATAAGGATAAATTTGTCCGATTTATATTATATATTAGATCGGTCCTAATTGTCGAGTCAAGTACAATTCTTTATCTCCTCAGATCATGTTTTGCTCTCTTTTTAACAAAAATCAAAGTTAATACACGTGTACGTTAATCCTAATCACTTGACATAAATCTTATAATAAATCGGTTTTGGACCGTAACTATTATCAAGTAAATATCTTGAAGTTCTATTGTCTCGACTTTGTCTATAGACGATCACTTAAAATATCAAACTTATAGGTTGAAACGAAAGATTGTGGTGTATTTGGGTACCCTCGTCTTTTCACCATCAACAGATTGACGATCATACTAGGAAATCTCTCGGTTGCAATCCCAATTCATAAAAGATGGTTGATCTTAGGTCAGGATCAGTTACAAACCCTAACCTTAACCGAAACAATGCTAGCACTAGCAACAGTGATGGTACTCCAGTCACCCTCATGTCTCCAACGATGGTGCTACTAATACTACCTCTCAAAAATCAAAAATATTGGTGTCCATGCTGAAACCAACATCGATAAAGGCAACAATTCTCTTTTCGGTCGGACTCAAGAATAAGTAAGGAAAAATCCACCTACCATAGTTGATCTTATGCAGATGCAAGAAACCCTCGCCAAGACTTAACGAAATATGGCTGTAGCACCAAAAGAGCTTCTGGCTTATTTATAAACCTTTACTGAGCAATTATCGTATGACCACCGTCAACAGGAGAAAGGAAAATCTAAGGAAGTTCCCTCAGCCGCTGATCCTGAAATCTCCCCAATATGTATTCTGGAAGATGATGAAGTCTACAGCACTGATAATCCATCAGCGAAGGATCAGCCAAGCTTCATCACTCGCGAAGACTTGGAATACTTTTTGGTGGATCGTGGGAAAGATATGACATCCTCAGTCCACCGTCACCATCCTGTGTTTTTCATTTTCTTCATTATATTGTTGATCTTTATATTATAACATAACACAAGTAGTACATAATCATTGAGATAGCTTAAGTCCTTCGTATTTGAGATAAAAAGCAAGATATGTTTTCGTTGAATTCAAATCTTTAAAGATAGATTGGAAGTTTCATACTTGTTACCATTCGGGTCATCTTAATTGGACTACGATAAGATTGATCTTGGATATTGATTTTTGAGATCGTCAAAAAAAAATTCTACACAATCAAGTACACGCGCATTTGGTCTGTTATTGATGGTGAGTTTTTTACAAGGGTATTTATAGTAAATTGGCATTTCCATAATTGTATAAATACAATGTATCCCTGATCCAGCATTATGATTAAGAATTTGTATCTACAATGTATTCTGCAAGAGAATCAGTAATGCATATCCAACCTTTGGTTTAACCGTCGCATAAAATATACATATATATACATATATATATATATATGAGTGGAGTATTTCATTACTGGTGCTCTATCATATTGGTTGGACAAGTGAAAAGACGAGGGTACCCAAATATACTTCAAACTGAAACTTTTCCACCTATAAGTCCTTTCACCGAAGGTGATTGTCTATGCACGGAGTCGAGACAATACAACAAATCGGTTCACACTTCGTGCGATCATCTATGGATACGAGATAGAGACAATACAACAACGAAGTATGTTTACTTGATAAAAGGTTCGGACTTAACCAAACACAATTGGATTACTTATCAAGTAAATAGGAATTAAGTTTGTGTAATTTACTTTAAATTATAATAACAACAATTATAACTGCGGAAAATAAAAGTAAATGACATAGCAAGATTTTGTTAACGAGGAAACCGTAAATGCAGAAAAATCCTGGGACCTTGTCTAGAATTGAATACTCTCGGGATTAAGCCGCTACACAAAATCAAACCAACTTCGTATAGTTGAGACCAAGCAACTAAACCTATAGTTCACCTAGTTCCGTCTATATTCCCACGCCTCCGACCTGTAATAAGTCACGTACTTGGAACAATTCCTTTGGTTCGTATTCCAAACAGTAAAGGAACAATAAATTTGTTTGGTATCAACTCTTTTCAATTAAGTGACGTGAGTTCGACAAAGGCTCTTCTGTTTATCTCAATAAACTCCTTTGTCAAGTTCTTAGATCTATCTTATTATCAACTACCAAAGTAATTGTTAAGATTTTGCAATGAATACTTTTAATCACAAAGAATTGTATTGATGCCGATCTACACAACTAATCAATCTAATCAACCATAAAGATAACCGATTATAGTTGGATCCTCTTCAAATCTTCTTAGATCTTCAATAAACACCAGCACACAATCAACTTGAATCTCTTGCTATCAATCACGCACAGAACGGAGTCTGTTAACAATGGATTATCACAAGACGTCTTTAGATCTACAAACAGTCTAAAGATCCCCGTCGAAACTTCGATCCAGTTTGAGTGAATCTTATATCAGAAGAGAAGATTCTCAAGCATAAAAAAACTAGGTGCAATCAAAGTTCAACCACCGTTAGTCAATCAAATCAATCGAAAACAAACGATAAACCGCAATTATCTAGCTTCCCACCAATGGTACTAATAGAGCTTCTCAATCCCAAAGAAGTCTTTAAACTGAGCAGCCGTAAGAGATTTCGCCTAATTAGGTTACTCTACACTCTCCGAATAGGCGGCTTCAGTTTGCTCGAAATACAAACTTTCATATTTATAGACCAAGGAAGTTTGGACACCAAGGAATTTCCAAAACCGAAAATATTCTCAAGATATGCAATATATTCCAGATTCGGTTTCCATAATTCCTGGAAATGCTTTGTCCAAATATTGACCGAAAATCTCTTGGAAAATCTCCAACTAGTAAATGCACATTACTAATTTTCATTCTCCTAGAATAAAATTAAAAATCTTAAATAAAAGATTCTCAATATATTTTATTCGATCCGGGATTTTCTTCCTTTAACTATTAAGGAATAACTTTGAACAATTAAAGATTAGCGTTACTGCACATGTTCAAAGTATGTCGACATCCTAACTTTGTAAGTCCTCTTTCATACTTACAATATTGAAACCGATTTGCCACACTTCCAAACAAGTTTAGAATTGGTTCATCTGACTTTCAAGAACTATGTGATTGATCAAGAACACTCAATCACCAATCATGGGTTTCACGGTTCTGCCAAAACAAGTTCCGGTCTACTTCCATGTGAGTACTTTGCATAGTCACGCTAGTTACCAAAATTCGGTTGACTAGGTACTAGGATCGGTTTCCCACATATATATGGTATCTAACTTGTACTTTCTGCACATGTCCATGGGATCAGTTCCCCTTTGCCTAAAAACGTGTTGCACATGTCCATAGGATCGGTTCCCCTTTCTACTAAAAACTTGTTGTACTTCATACTAGGATCGGTTGCACCTCTTACTAGGATCGGTTCCCCTTTACCCAGAGTCGGTCATACCAATAACACAAAATCGATCATACCATCTCGGGTGATTAATTAAGATCGGTTTCACTAATAAAAGTCATACCAATACAAAAGTCAGGCCTCTGTGAATAGTTTTACCAAGAACATAAACAAGTCATGAGAGGTTATACTAATCACACATATTGGTAGTTCAAAAGATATGCAATGAATAACAATACCAATAATGCCTGACGATTTCTCTTTCGATTCACAAAACAAGTTCATGAATTTACTTCCTTAAAACAAATGTAAAACATTGTTTCCTAGAATGAAATCTTCACCTTATACCCATACATAATCACAATAGCATTTAAACGATTATGTCGATGTCTTATATACAAAGTTTAATGGTTAATCAATAAACATTGTATTGTATTCCTTAATACTATGTATAACTAGAGTACAATCATTCATGCTTCACAATTTTTTTCTTCAATATGCACAACTTGAAAGATACGTTAGGGAATGAAACAGTTCAAGTGAAATATCACTAACCTCAATTGGAAGGATGATGTTGCCGTTGTAGCTCCTTGCTTCTTCACTTCTTCAAGTCTTCGAAATACTTGTAATGTCTCATATCCTAATACTTTCAAGCTAACCTATATGAAGCTGACTCTAGTACATAATCAAGCGACTCTTTAAATGAGTTTTGGCTCACTAAAATATGGCTACCAAAATTGACATACCAACGCTTGGTGGGTTCAACCGAGCTATGCTCTAACAATCTCCCTCTTTACAAGAATTCATTACATATACGCTTGATTCCCGAATTCAACAGCAGAATAACATGTATATATACAATCCTTAAATGCCGTTGTTGACATTATAATAACAAAGCTAATACTCCCCCTAAAGGTAAGATAGGTAGATTTTCAATCCGCACGTCTTTGTAATTCTCCTTTGTAGTCCATATAACTACAAGCATCATATGATATGCTACTCCCCCTTAGTCTATGCTTTCACTCTTTCGTTAGATAAAAGTTTAAGCACCAATGTCCTTTCCCTTAGTGATACCAATCAATATAAATCAATACCAGTATCACTTGTTTACTCCATATATCTCTCCCCCTTTTTGTCATAAAATGACAAAGAAACGAAAAAAAAAAGGACAAACCAAAAGGATCTTACAAATCTTAAAAGACTTGCAACCTATAGAGTTAAACACGAGGGTTCCACACACCATTTTTGATAACCAATATCAAAACCAAAACTACAAAGTAATTTTATTTTGATATGTTACGAAGGAAACAATTTCCCGAAACAATTTTCCCTAATAGTTTAGCAAACCAAAAAAATCAACTAAGCACCTTAGTTCCTTTGCTAAACCGATTATACAAATACAATCGCTTGTTCGATAAGACCAAAATAAAGATAACTCTATTTTTCTCATCAAGTTCTAATTATCCATATAACTTAGACCTTTAATTTTTAAACAAGACAAGTACTAGGTTAGTTAACTATCATTTCTTATTAAGGAATTCAATTAGACTTGAATAACCGAAGCCTCCACTTTGATAAGTCTAACTAAGATCAGAATTAACTTAGTTTCTCTTATCCGGAATCGAATTGGACTAAACAATTCATCCCGTAAACCTTTTCTTTCAGTAAGCCATAAATAATTCATACAAACTAAATAAATCAACTTGCATAATTATTCACCTCAACCAGAAGCAATTGAAACAATATATACATTAAAGCACCGCAATTGCACCGAAATTTTGTAAGCCTAAACGATTGATACCAAACAATAAAGCAAGATAACAATAGTTTTTCTTAATCGGAAACAATTGAATCACACACACGTGCATACATAAATAATGGAATAAAACATCAATTGTACCGAAATTTTGTTAAGCAAAAGTAATAAATATACGCAATAAACTCAGGCTTTTCTTAAACAGGAAAACGAATAACTAACAAAGTCGTTACCTCAAATTTCGCATCCTCTTCTCCAATATGTTTGCATCCTCTTCCAGGGAGAACTGATATCGAAATATCATTATGTTGTCATTCTTATGCAAAACAAAAGAATAACAACAACCAACCTTTACCAGAGAAAGGTTGAAAACCGGTTTTTAACTAATGTAAGCAAAAGTTGAAAACCCCGAAACATATAAGCTTTTATTATAAACCAAACGATTCAACACATTATGATTTTTCCACATATTGTTTCTATCAGAACCCCTCATGATCCTTTAATAAATCCTACCAACATGGGCTAGAACTTAATCCTGCTGAACCAAAAAGTCACCCAAACCATAAGGATTCACAACATTATGAGATTGAATATCAAGGTAATAAAACCGAAATCAAACATCCCATAAACATACATGGCAATAAGATAAAGTATTCAAACACAAGCTATGTAAATCAAAAACTATCACAAGAAAAATTATAAATCAAATAATTTTATTCAAAATAGACCTAATACAATCATTGAAAGAAATCAAAAACTGATGTATATTAACTTTTCTTGAAGACAATTCAATCTTCATTTACTTGCTCATCAGAATCTTCTTCAGAGTCTTCTGCTTGTTCTCCTTTCAGAAACACATTATTGATCGTTAGGATTCCTTGAAGGGTTTCCGGATCATTTCTACAGGCAAATGCCAACTGTTTCTGAATACAGTCGAGTTGTCTCCCAAGACGTAAAATATGGAACATGAAATCTCCATTGCTATAGATTTGATCATATGAGATACTAGATCCCTTTTTAGTTCCACTCGTTCGGTTGATAATTCCCTGTGAGACATTTTTAGTATCTTTCTCATCTCCAAAGTTGTTCCCCATTGCTTTTTCACATAGTTTGGTGATGAGACAGGGATATCCAATATTTCTATGAAAACCTGTGATATTGAGAGATTCAATGAGTTTAATCATTTGATTGATAATTATTACACAAATATCAATTCATTTTTTTCCTTCAAGGAGATAGTATATAAGCTCAGCAAATTCTCTATCCATAGATAAGAATCTCTTGAACAAGCAAAGAGAGTTTCTATGGCAAGTTTACCGAAAATCCTTAAGTGTAAGGGTACGTCTTTGGTTAACATCTTTCCCTTTTTCCATTCAACAGTTTTACATGTGATGATTTTTGAAATGTTATCGTGCTCAATTTCAAAACCAGTAATCATATGACCTTTCACATTGTAGTTGATGATTTCTGATATCATCTTTCTGTTGACATGAAGAAAAGTACTTCCAACCAAAGTGCTAAAAGTAAGTTTTTCATGTTTAATATTGTGAATATTACCAGAAAATATTCTTACCATGTTAGGTGAATATTTTTCAAATCTGAACATATTTTCCCAGATTCGGTCTTGAAGAAACTTCACATAACTGGTTTCTGAATCATCTGGATTGAATCTCTTCTCTTCAGTGAAGCTTACTCCCTTCGAAGCTTGATATCTTTCAAAACATGTGTCATATACAAAATTTGTAAGATCATGCTTCCCTTTGATCAAGTGAGGATACTTGATTTTCTCAATATCTCTGGGAGGAATAAATGGATTCAAGACAAGCTTGTCTACTTCAAAGATTTCTTCTCTTGTTTTCCTCTTTCCCATACTTGCGAAAATCTGAAAAACCCTAGTTACGGTTTTGATCAATCTTCCCCAATATGTTTGAATACATAGCAAGAGATTATCTTTTATAAGAAGGCTTGATATCAAAAACCGGAAATAACTAGTTTTAGGAAATACTATCGGAAACCAAGGCTTGTGGGGGGAAAATTCCGATTTTGTATCTTGGTCTTTCTTTTGGAAAACCGGTTTTTCATGGACTGAATCTTTATTTCGGATTGATTCCATGCTTTTGTCCAAAAGTATGTTTACTCTTTTATTACCAAAATTTGATAATATCACTTGAATTTACTCAAGAATTTACTAGAGTATACAAAGATAAATTTGAACAAAATATGATATTTGTTAAAAATACCATCAAAATCATAAACCCTGTAGAATTTCAAAAGATCACTTGCTTCATTAAAACAGTTGTGAGGTGTATGAAGAAATCCATTGTTAATAGAATTATTAACTGAAACCTCATTCCTTGTAGGAATACATATTTTCCAAAATCGCATCCTAGATAGCGATACATTGACAGTCTTTTCTCTGAAAATGTACATATATATACTTTGGTGGTTTATCCAAAATATATTTAAGATTCCAGATTTTTCTAGAACGCAATAGTCATGGTTCATATAATGAAAATTTCTGAGAGGAATCTTATGCATTTCGAGATACAACCCGTCTCATAGAGTATTGTATCATTGCTACTAAGCATGTTAGTATTCAAGACAATGATATACAATTTTATGATATCCCACTGATTATGTAAGTCTTTCAAGATATACATGGACATAATTCCAATTCCTAATACACTTAGGAACAAGAAAATTACATACTTCATCTGGGTCTTCCACCACGAATTTTTGAAGTAGTCAAATCCTGCCGTTACGTTAATTGAACCATCCATTGTATTCAATTCTTATAGGTTGGATCGCACCAAACACAGATTGTTAGATCTTTTCGTGTTTTCATTCTCTGATACCAATTGAAAAGATGAGGGTACCAAAATATACCTCAAACTAAAACTTTTCCACCTATAAGTCCTTTCTTCGAAAGTGATTGTCTATGGACTGACTCAAGACAATACAACAAATTGGTTCACACTTCGTGTGATCGTCTATGGATACGAGATCGATACAATACAACAACGAAGTATGTTTCCTTGATAAAAGGTTCAGACTTAACCAAACAAAATAGGATTACTTATCAAGTAAATAGGAATTAACGTTTGTGTAATTTACCTTTATATTATAATAACAACAATTATAATTGCGGAAAGTAAAAGTAAATGACATAGCAAGATTTTGTTAACGAGGAAACCCTAAATGCAGGAAAAACCCCGGGACCTTGTCCAGAATTGAATACTCTCGGGATTAAGCCGCTATACAAAATCAAACCAACTTGGTATAGTTGAGACCAAGCAACTAAACCTATAGTTCACCTAGTTCCGTATGTATTCCCACGCCTCCGACCTGTAATAAGTCACGTACTTGGAACAATTCCTTTGGTTCGTATTCCAAACAGTAAAGGAACGATAAATTCGTTTGGTATCAACTCTTTTCAACCAAGTGACGTGAGTTCGACAAAGGCTCTTATGTTTATCTCAATAAACTCCTTTGTCAGGTTCTTAGATCTATCTTATTATCAACTACCAAAGTAATTGTTAAGATTTTGCAATAAATACTTTTAATCACAAAAAATTGTATTGATGCCGATCTACACAACTAATCAATCTAATCTACCACAAGGATAAACCGATTATAGTTGGATCCTTTTTTACCGTAACAAGTATTGTGCACACAAAGATTATGAACCCAAATAAGGAATCTTCAAAGTCTTCTTTGTCTTCAAATCTTCTTAGATCTTCAATAAACACCTGAACACAATCAACTTGAATTTCTCGTGATAAATCACGCACAGAACGAAGTCTGTTAACAATGGATTATCACAAGACGTCTTTACATCTACAAACATTCTAAAGATCCCCGTTGAAACTTCGATATAGTTTGAGTGAATCTTATATCAGAATAGAAGATTCACAAGCATAAACAAACTAGGTGCAATCAAAGTTCAACCACCGTTAGTCAATCGAATCAATAGAAAACAAAACATAAACCGCAATTATCTGGCTTCCCACCAATGGTACTAATAGAGCTTCTCAATCCCAAAGAAGTCTTTAAACTGAGCGGTCGTAAGATATTTTTCCTAATTAGGTTACTCTCCTCTCCGAATAGGCGGCTTCACCAGTAGCAACACAACTGAGATAGTTTTGATGTATCTGAGGATTAGTTTTCTCGAAATGCAAACTTTCATATTTATAGACCAAGGAAGTTTGGACACCAACGAATTTCCAAAACCGAAAATATTCTCAAGATATGCAATATATTCCAGATTCGGTTTCCATAATTCCTGGAAATGCTTTGTCCAAATATTGACCCACAATCTCTTGGAAAATCTCCAACTAGTAAATGCACATTACTAATTTTCATTTTCCTAAAATAAAATTAAAAACCTTAAATAAAAGATTCTCAATTTATTTTATTCAATCCGGGATTTTCTTCTTTAGCTATTAAGGAATAACTTTGAACAATTAAAGATTAGTGTTACTGCACATGTTCAAAGTATGTCGACATCCTTACTTTGTAAGTCCTCTTTCATACCTACAATCTTGAAACCGATTTTCCACACTTCCAAACAAGTTTAGAATTGGTTCATCTGACTTTCAAGAACTATGTGATTGATCAAGAACACTCAATCACAAATCATGGGTTTCACGGTTCTACAAAAACAAGTTTCGGTTCTACCTCCATGTGAGTACTTTGCATAGTCACGCTAGTTTCCAAAATTCGGTTGACTAGGTACTAGGATCGGTTCCCAACATATATATGGTATCTAACTTGTACTTGTTGCACATGTCCATAGGATCGGTTCCCCTTTGCCTAAAAACGTGTTGGACATGTCCATAGGATCGGTTCCCCTTTCTACTAAAAACTTGATGCACCTCATATAAGGATCGATTCCCCTTTGTGATAGGTTGCACCTCTTATTGGGATCGGTTCCCCTTTACCCAGAGTCGGTCGTACCAATAACACAAAATCAATCATACCATATCAGGTGATTACTTAAGATCGGTTTCACTAATAAAAGTCATACCAATACAAAATTTAAGCCTTTGTGAATAGTTTTACCAAGAACATAAACAAGTCATATAGGTTATGCTAATCACACATATTGGTAGTTTAAAAGATATGCAATGAATAACAATACCAATAATGCCTGGCGATTTCTATTTCGATTCACAAAACAAGTTCATGAATTTACTAACTTAAAACAAATGTAAAACATTGCTTCCTAGGATGAAATCTTCACCTTATACCCATACATAATCACAATAGCATTCACACGATTATGTCGATGTCTTATATACAAAGTTTAATGGTTAAGCAATAAACCTTGTATTGTATTCCTTAATACTATGTCTAACTAGAGTATAATCATTCATGCTTCGCAGTTTTGTTTTCAATATGCACGACTTGAAAGATACGTTAGGAAATGAAAAAGTTCAAGTCAAATATCACTAACACCAAGTGGAAGGATGATGTTGTCGTTGTAGCTCCTTGATTCTTCACTTCTTCAAGTCTTCGCAATACTTGTAATGTCTCATATCCTAATATTTTCAAGCTAACCTATACGAAGT
The DNA here is from genome assembly GCF_003573695.1 of Papaver somniferum. Taxonomy (NCBI): domain Eukaryota; kingdom Viridiplantae; phylum Streptophyta; class Magnoliopsida; order Ranunculales; family Papaveraceae; genus Papaver; species Papaver somniferum. The sequence continues at coordinate 140,299,954 of NC_039361.1, read as the reverse complement.
TGACTCTATGACATAATAAGGCGACTCTTTAAATGAGTTTGAACTCACTAAAATATGACTACCAAACTTGACATACCAACGCTTGGTGGGTTCAACTGAGCTATGCTCTAACAACAAGCTCCTAGACGAATTGACCTCTAGTATAGAGCAATCTTGTCCTCGGATTTCCACTGATGCTGGTGAAAACTACCCTTCAGATGGCCTCTACCTGTACAAAATATCTATATTTTACTGAGTACATATCCATATCGAGTATCGTCTCAAGTCGCAAACTCCCACGGCTGAGTTCCTTGAACATGTTATAGCGTCTCTATTGTATTTAAATTGGTACTGGAATAGCATTATACTTTAAGTCTGGGTCTGGCATGTTGCCATAGACTCAAACCCTAGATCATTTCCATTTGATAATAAAGTAATGATTGATGGCCTTATAATTGCGGCACATTGGCTAAGCATAGCCAAGCCCATAGCGTATACTGCATACCCCATGGCATATGTCGCGCGATCCCACGTGTTATTAACGCGCCTTGGCAGATACGGCCAAGGATGCAACATATGCCACACAACTTCCCACCATTATCATCCTTGGAAATGTGGCCAAGGCCATGGCAAGGTCCCGCTCCTCATTCTCGGCCTTGGAAGATTTGGCCAAAGCCACAACGTGGTCCCGCGCGCCACTATCGGCATTGAAAATGTGAACAAGGCCGTGGAAGGTCCCTGCTCCTCATCCAAGGTCATAACATGATCCCGCGCGTCATTACCGGCTTTGGAAATGTATCCAAGGCCATGGAAGGTTCATGTATGTCATTTTGGGTCGTGGTAGCTTCGGCCAAAGACACGGTGAAACCCCACGCATGGTTCACGGCCTTGGAAACCATGGCCACAGGCATTGCAAGGTCTCGCACGCGATTCTCGGCCTTGGAATCCATGGCCAAGGTCGTTGCAAGACTCCGCACGCTAATCTTGGCCTTGACACCATTACCATGGCATGGTCCGTGCGCTATTCTTGGGACACTATGCCAGTCACTAGTTTATATCCATAAAATAGGCCAATCAAATGTCACATGGTACTTTAGTACTCCATTCATCTCACATGTAGAATATTCCATGGAGTACTTCTTTCTATTTTAGTTGTGGCGTGAAACACGCGGGCATTATGCCACTCTTACGTCGTTGACATGTCATGCTAAATTATAGTGCACAGACTAGCCACTAACAAGCCAAGCTATTCTGGTATGCCTAAACAAAACGCGAGCACTCCCCAATTCCACGGATGGCTTTGGCTAAGTGGGTTTCACAACAACTTCAATTAGCATGGCTATATGGCATATCAACGGATAAGATTGAGCCTAAGAAAGATGAGATCTATGATCCATCAAAAGCACCTACGAAACATCAAAATGTGTCATATGGGGATTTTTTACGGGGTGTTGATCTGGTGGTTTGCGGCAACATGCGACATGGCAACACCAAAAGTTAAAGTAGTGTGGAAGTTACAGAAGTTGGAGAGATAGAAGGCGCAACATAAACAGATTTCAAAAACTTCCCTAAATTATCTCGCACTAACCCACCGTCTCCATCTCTTCATAGTTCACGACTTTCACTACTTATGAGATTAGCATTGTGTGTCTTTAACTACTATAAATAGGTTGCTCAACCTATTCAGAAGACATGACAAGCTTTCATACCCAAAAAACTTTGTTATTCTTCATAGTTTTTAATACCCAATATACACAATTCAATACTATTGTCAATTTCTTAAACTTTTCTGCTTCTCTCCCCTAAGATAAACCCATATTCCCCTCCATCATGACTGAAGCAGGACGGGACGGCTACTACCGTGGTTTAGGCTTGTGTTGTTAGATTTTGATTTTCGAACCTAAAAATAAAGTACCACATTGGTACATTTATTTTTCCTAAAAGTAATTTTTAGGTACTAACAATTGGCGACCACAAACGGAGATCAACCTCTCGGTCACGAAATTAGATTCTTCATTCAGTTGAAAATCAGTTTTTCAATCTTTTGAAAACATGGTAGAGCTTATATTCGGTGGAAGGGTTGATCCCAGTTCCAGCAACATCAACGGTGCAAATTTTGAGAATCCCTCTCAGAATATCAACTCAGAAAATAACACTGCTTCCCCCACCGGCGATGCAGACGATGCTGTCAAAACTGAAGGTGTTAGAAACAGAGAAGCACCCCCAAACATAGAGGACCTGATGCAGAGACAAGAATACCTGGAAAGATGCAAATAGCAACGACGACTACTCATACAGAAGTTCTTAGTTAACTTAAAACTTGAATGGCGCAGTTAATTCCGCAGCAACACCAAATCCAAGCAGGGCAAACCCAGAACATCCCTGGATCTGATGCTGGAGCCAAAAACTCAAGGGAACAACCTCATAAGGATGGTAATCGTGCCACTATGCCATATTACATCCAACAGTCGAATTTCATTACTCAACAAGATTTGTAGAAACTCCTGTAGAATTGCGAAAAAGATGAGTCATCATTATTCCACCACCACCATCTGCCTGGGAAGGATGTTTCAGCGCAACAACGAGAATTCCAACGACTACATCAAGAGGTTCAGAGTACAAGCCTTCGATTATCACGACATGAAGGTGACTCAATGACAGTTGTTAGAGTCATGTATTAACGGTATGATCCATATCTATCGAGCCTTACTCGAAAATTTGCACTTTCAAACTTTTTCGGAACTTCACGAAGCGGCCAAGCGATCGGCCACCACTGATCCATCTTTATTAGAAAGGACGATGTATTCCATAGAATAGGATCATAGAGACAAGCGTGAAGATAGGTGTATAATCGACAAACACTACTCGGACCAACTCTCAGATGGTATCGCTATTAATGAAAGATCCAAGAGAGAAATATCACCTCAGCAAGATGCCTGAACCAAACACTCCATGTATGCCTCGACATCCACCCGAGCCTTGGCACCGGCGCCAAATCAAGGTAGCGCAAGGATATCTCTACAACCATTAACCGTATCGCTTGTGTCGTAATCGACAAGAACGACGAAAATCCCGGCCGGGGATTTTTCACCACCACCTGTATCGAGCGAGTTAAGTTTGTGAAAATACTAATCGACATCAGAGCATATGTCAACATCATCATTGTCAAAGCTTTAAAAGTTGTAGGGTCTATCGGATGTGAGGCTACGCACGCGCCGAAGATTCCAATGGAAGATGAAAGAGCGCTTATAGACATATTACTCTCAAGTTGAACTTACGCAACATTAAAACATGCACTAAGTTTTAAATCATTATTTTACGATATGATTTTAAGGCGCCCACGAGTCCACAACAGCAAAGCAGAAGTACTAGTCCTACGAACGTTTCGAGGCTCTCAAACAAACTAGCGAATCCGCACTGACTGTTATATGAATCGCGCAACATGACGGATAAAAGCACGTGCATCTGAAGATTATGCGCACAAGTGAGTCATGTTCAAATTTCTTTGCAACCAGTTGTCATATAATCTGTCGAAACCCGGGGATTTGACCTGGACGATCAATCCCACTGCGACTCGGCGATGTGAATGAGAAGTTGGGCCCCTTTTAATATTTTATTAAGCGGGTAGCAGTATCGCTGGATGGAAACAAGAAAAACCACTAAGGTAAGAAGTCTTTGAAGACCGGTTCAGCGCCATCAATGTATTCTTTCTCCACATATACAAGAGACTCAGCTGCAATCTTCAACTCTCGGGGAAATTTTCAGGTATCATCTCTTGTAGCACTTGGAACATCATCATCGATAGCCGCATCCGAAGAATCGCAAGAACTGCACATGGGGACTGAAGTCTACATGAGTCCATTCAGCATATGGACAACAGAAGCAGACGTCAACCTTCCTGGATTCCTTTACCTAATTACACCCATGACATTGTGACTTCGCCTCAGTTACCGTCAACTTCAACCACACGTGTCAATCATGGAGGAGATACTAAATTAATAATTATCAAGATAATCTTTGAAGTACAAAAATTAGAAACCATCGGTGAGGAACGGGATGTCGTATCCTTTATGAGAAGTGTTTATCTATGTATCTGCTACGACATAATGAAAGGGCGTATCAAATGGATGCACGAGCTAGAAGATATGGGTTTTTTACTGAAGTTCATGGAGTCTCAAGAACTGCACGGGATTACAAACTAAAATTTTTTATACATAGAAGACCGGCCATAAAAACTCCAAATCAAGTGATTCCTTTTGCATCGGATAGCCTTATTCGCTAGCTTTAAAAGTTGGGGTCAATCATCAAAAATTGACACTGTATGAAGACTTTATGCCTCCTAGAATGAATGATGCACAAGTTAGGGGTTTCCCAACGGGATTCATCAAAATCAACCTTGGAGAAAACCTCATGCACCTGATGGGTTATGCAACATGAGACGCTATTAAGCCATAAGAAGCAAAGAAAATCACCGACCAAATCACTGGATTTGTACCTTGAATAGATCTCCACACGCGACAAAAGGGGTCGCTGATGGAAGATAGGCGTGATTGATTCCTATTCATGATTTCATGCATATATATATACAAAGAGAGAAGATTCCTAATTGTGCTAGGAACTGGCCAAAGCCCGTGGGACCGCGCAAGCCTTGCACTGCCGCATTAAGAACAAACTTCACTTTTCCAAGCCGAACAACGGGCGTGAATGCATCATAGCCATGCACAACATGGTGCCTACCCTACAGATAAGTAACGCCCCTTTTGCTTATGAGTTTCAGATTTGTGTAGTATCTATGTCACCGTCTTGTGCTTACCACGCAACACGACATTTTTCCGTCCTAACCATGGGACTAATGTTGATGGTGAGTTTTTGACAAGGGTATTTATGGTAAATTATCTTTTCCCTGATTGTAGAAATACAATGTACCCCTGACCCAGCATCAGGATTAAGAATTTGTATCTACAATGTATTCTGTAATAGAATCATTAATGCATATCCAAACTCATGTTTAACCCATACACACACGCAGATATATATATATATATATATATATGAATGGAGTATTTCACTATTGGTACTCTATTTTATTGGTTGGACAAGATCCTAGACGAATTGACCGCTAGTATATGACAAAAGTGTCCTCGGATTTCCACTGATGCTGGTGACAACTACCCTACAGATGGTCTCTGCCTGTACACAATATATATATATATATATATATATATATGCTACTGAGAGTACCATATTAATACACATCCATATCGAGTATTTTCTCAAGTCGCAAACTCCCACAGCTGAGTTCCTTGAACATGATATAACGGCGTTATCGTATTTAAATATGTACTGGAATAACATTATACTTTAAGTCTAGGTCTGGCATGTTGCCATAGACTCAAACCCTAGATCATGGCCATATGATAATAAAATCATGATTGATGACCTAATAATTTCGGCACATTGCATAGCCAAGACCATAGTGTATACGGCATACCTCATGGCATACGCCGTGCAATCCCGCGCGCCATTAACGCGCCTTGGCAGCTACGCCAAGGCTGCAACATACGATGCACAACTGCGCACCATTATCGGCTTTGGAAATATGTCCAAGGGAATTTCAAGGTCCTTCGCCTTATTCTCATCCTTGGAAGCTTTTGTCAAGGCCACGACATGGACCCGCGTGCCACTATCGGCCTTGGAAATGTGGCCAAGGCCATGGCATGTCCCCACGCCTCATCCAAGGCCATGGCTGGTTCCCGCGCGTCATTATCGGCCGTATTAGCTTCGTCCAAGGCCACAGTGCAACCCCGCGCATGTTTCACGGCCTTGGAAACCATGGCCACATCCATTGCAAGGTCTCGCGCGTGATTCTCGGCCTTGGAAGCTATGTCCAAGGCCGTGGAAAGACTCCCCAAGGCCGTGGAAAGACTCCGCGCGCTAATCTTTTCCTTGACACCATTTTCACGGCCATGGCATGGTCCGTGCGCTATTTTTGGGCCACTATGCCATTCATTATTTTATCTCCATAAAATAGGCCAATCAAAGGTCACATGGTACTTTAGTACTCCATCATTTCACATGTAGAATATGGCCTGGAATATTTCTCTCTATTTTAGTTGTGGCATGGAACATGCGCGCACTGTGCCACTCTTATGTCGTTGACATGTCAAGCTAAAGTATAGCGCATTGACTAGCCACTAACAAGACAAGATACTCTGGTATGCCACAACAAAGCGCGAGAACGCCCCAATTCCACGGATGGCTTTGGCTAAGTTGTTTTCATAACAACTTAAATTTAGCACTCCTATATGGCATATCAACGACTACGATTGAGCCTAAGCAAGATGAGATCTATGATCCATCAAAATCACCTACGAAACATCAAAATACGTCACATGGGAGGATTCTTCATGGACGGCAACATGCAACATGGCAACACCTTATGTGAAAAGTTAAAGTAGTGTGGCAGTTACAGCAGTTGGAGAGATAGTGGGCGCAATATAAAGGGATTTCTAGAAACTTCCCTAAATTATCTCGCACTAACCCATCATCTCCATTTCTCCATAGCTCACGACTTCCACTACTTATGAGATTGGCATTGTATATCCTAAACTACTATCAATAGTTTGCTCAACTTATTCAGAAGACATGACAAGCTTTCCTGCCCAAAAAGCTCTGTTATTCTTCATAGTTTTTAATACCCAATACACACAATTCAATACTATATATTGTCAATTTCTCAAACTTTTTTGCTTCTCTCTCCTAAGATCAACTCATCTTCCTCTCCATCGTGACCGAAACAGGACGGAACGGCTAATATCATGATTTAGGCTTGTCATGTTCGATTTTGATTTTCGAACCTAAAAAGAAAGTACCATAGCTGGGCATTTGTTTTGCCTGGAAGTAATTTTTAGGTACTAACATCTGTACATATTGACGATGAAAGGGAAAGAAAAAAACTCTATACACAATATTTTTCAAAGGTCTTTACTTTGACCTATATGTAATTTTATTAGGTTTTGTACGTGCAAATTTCCAAACGAAGAAGTTGGTGGTATATTGGGTACCTTCTCCTTTTCATATTACCAGTATAACTACTTCTTCTTCTTTGTTTTTTCATTGCATACTTAGTTCCGGGCTTCTGGCGAGTGCCTATCCAGCATGTAGTTAATGGACCCTCACCAAGTTTCCTTTTTATCGCTTTGAACCGGATGAGCTTCCCAAATATCAACTTAATTGGGACGATGACCGGAGGGCCAGAAGGGTCAGAAGGGAGGAAGTCCCTTTTATGGCCACTTTTTCGTAAATTGAAACCTCACATAAATTTGTAATTTCATAAAAATATTTTGGTAGTGTGCACTTGATAATAGTAAAATATCCCTCCCTTTTAGTCCATTTACTATAACTCTTTGTGTATCCTATTTTTTAGGGGTATAATTGGCAACCAAACTTTAATATAACGTATCTAAAAATATGTGCCTTAGAATTTTATAAATTTTATCTCGTTGGAAAGGTTATAAAAAAATTATGCAATGAGTACAAACAACAATATCAAATTTAGAGTTTTTACGAAAAATTCGGAGGTATTTATCATTTTAGGCACAATTTTAGAAAATTATATGTACATCCTTATGCAAAACACCACAAAAGATACATAATACGTTATGTAGCCATATTTTGCTTTATGCATCTAACTAATTTCCGGTTGCAATTAATAAAACGATGTACTCCCTCCGTTTCAGGAAAAATGATACTTTCACTTTAGGCATAGTTTTCGAAAATTCAATGCATAGCCATTATATATGCAAACCACCACAAAGGATGCATAACACATTACGCATCCATATTTTGGTTTATGCATCGACTAATTTTCTGCATCAGGAGAAGTGATACTTTCACTCCGTTTCAGCAAAAGAGATACTTTCACCTTTTTAATTTCCCTTTGTTTCAGAGAAAGTGATCATTTTATCAATTCGGTCTATTATTAGGTAAAATGAAACCATGAAAATATCGCTTTTCCTGAAACAAAGGTAGTATATGACTAACGACGGAAATTATTATTTGTTTCGTTTTTTTCGGTCGGCTCTCCCACCATGACAGCGGGGTTCTAGTTTATTTCTTCGGAAAATGGATCATTTGTCCAAATATTTGTAAAACATGGTTCAAATGGACGAGTAAAAATTAGTATGGGTGAAATGGACAAAAAAAATTAGCAAGGATGAAACTGGATTCATCCTTGCTTAAACTTAAAAAATAGTTAGGATGAAACTGGATGCATCCTGTGTAAATTAAAAAATAAGAAAAAGTATGCGGGCCGCGAGTTATAACCCCATAGGTGTCACTATCTATGTACAAAAACTCCAAAAAAACAAATTGTTCACAAAAACCCCATTTAACATAAACTGTCATTATTACCCTTCTAGTTTAAACCACCCAAAAAAAATAAAAATCAACCCCGCCTTTAATTTTTATTATATTCTCACAACAACACACCACAGCAGCACCACCACCGTGCCACTACCACTGACCACCACCACCGCAACCACCACCACCGCCGCCACCGACCACCACACATCGCCGCCACCGACCAAACCACCACCACCGCCAACACATGTCGCACCGCCACCACCACCCCCACCGTCACTACCACCGTCGCCGCCACCGACCACCGCCGCAGCCAACCACCACCTCCGCCATCGACCACCGGCCACCACCGCCGGCGACGAATATCATCGCGCCACCACTGCCGACCACCATCGCGTCGCCACCACCACCACCGCCATTGCACCACCACTATCAGCCACCGCCGACCACCACCACTGTCGACCACCGCCGACCACCACCGCCCAAAACCAGCACCACCGCCACCAGCACCACGACCGCCCACCACGACCGACCAAAAATTAGATGGAACCAAATTTGGTTTCATCATAAATACGATGAAACCAGTTTTGGTTTCATCATAAACCGATTTTGGTTTCATCATAAATACGATGAAACCGGTTTTAGTTTCATCATAAATAAGATGAACCCATAATTGGTGCGAACCGAGTGTCATCCTGCAACAAAGTGAACTAATGTCAGCAAGCAGTGATACAACTTAAATACTCAAGAATGAACAAAAAGTAAATTCTCAATAGACAATCCAAAATCAAGTTGATCACCAATCGAAAATCAAGTTGATCACCTAAAAAAATTTTCCTTGTCTACTAACTTATATGTCCTAGAAAGTTCATTATTTAATTGTACACTATGAATAACAAAAGATACCCATATGAACATCTAGAAAGCTTGACGTGATTGGTGAATAGTTAAGCAAACATGACCACTATATATCAAGAGATTTGACATTGCAGGTGCAAAGTTTATTGCTAAAATAGGTATCCTATTTTAGTCGTCAAGAACCTCAACAAACTATTATCTATTAGCAACAGCAGGCAACAGAAGATACATGCTAGGCTGTTGAATAATAATATAAATATTGTAACTGTAACATGCACTTACGGAGTTGCTAAATTAAATTTTTGTGGTCTATGTCTCTAATAGAATTAAAAATCTCTTCACAAGCCAACCAGACAACACTAAGCATATAATTCTAGCATGATTTTATAAACCCCGTCTAGGAGCTGGACAAAAGTTTCAAAATAAGGCACCAAAATGGAATACGATATACAGAGTAATATGTATGATTTCTACCTCCATTACGGTTCCGATGGCAACCACCATAGGAATCTATTGGAATATTTGACTTCTCAAGCATCTCAAGGGCCTGCAAAAGGAAGTTTCGGGCACCACAGTCGGAAATGAAGGCAGCCGCAAGGGCCTTTTCTGTCTGTGGTTGTAAGGGTGCCATAATGTCATACTCAGCCCACGAAAAATAACCAACAGGAACATCTGATGAGAGACTAGTTGTCATTACAACTTTAAACCCTTTCCTAATACAAAAGAAATTATAGAAAACGTTAGTCTTTAGCAACTCTTGATAGTTCTGGAGTGGTAACAACAATAAGACATATCTGATGTCATAGATGGTTACTCGCCAGTAGTTTCATTCTGATGTGCTAAGGTTAACTTTTGTAGCCTAAAATTCAGACTTGTAGGGATGCCTGTGAACGCTAAATATATATTTTCAATTAGCAGTGTTCATTTAATGCTTACTAGAACGGTTATCAAGTCACAAAGGGGATTACTTCTAATTCAGCGCCTCACACATATCCACAATCTTGCAAATTCATCGTCTAAAGTCTGAACTATCAAACTAACAAGACTAGCTAGTTCATCAATCTTATTTCTAAAAAGACATTTTGGATTGTGCTTACCCACTCTCGTGTCGGAGCAACGTTATTCTCTGAATAATAATGTGATGACTCCATTATCCGAAGAATCCCAGGCACTCCATTACTAGGTTGACCAAACGAAGCATCCGGCGTCTTATCATCTCCACTTTTATGTCCAAAATGACATCCAACAGAGCAAGTATCCCACTCCTGAGCCTATATGCACATAAAAAAACTAACCATTTTCGGGCCTTTTCTTCAATTTCATGTAACAAATCCTAGCATACATCTAATCCATTATCAAGCACAACAACAATTCAAACTCATAAACAAAATTCAATTTAATTAAGGATAAGATTAGATGGAACCAATTATGGTTTCATCATAAATACGATGGAACCAATTTCGTTTTCATCATAAATAAGATGAAACCGTAATTGGTTTCGTCAGAATTCAACTGCAAGAAAAATTGCAAACCATGATTCATTCTGTTTGACCACACCAATACCAATAACCTGTGTTGGTTTATAAAAAAAAATAACTTGAAACTCGCACAAATATTGTAAGGCATGGACACACACAGAGGTCTCAACTATTGAAACAAACAAATCATTTCACAAGTATCTATTAATGAATCACTCAACTTGGTAAACACATAACTAACAAGCAGCCACACGTTGAGGACTGCAACTAAGCATATGCTGCACCAAAAACAAACACTAATCAGGAAGAAAAAAACTGCGCAAAAACCAATTTTGGATTTCCACTATGAGAATAAAAAGTTTCTACACATTTAAACCTGCTAGAAACACTCATAGTTACTAGGCTCCAGCCCGTCCCACATCCTATTCACCATTTTACAATATCATCCACCTCAACAATAACACGTATCCAATGGATTAGTGCATCCATGTTCTCCCTACCTATGGTTACTAGTTGCTAGCAACATTAGGTGGAAGTCTGTTCCACATTCTATATACCGTTGTATAAGTTCGGAGCAAATATAAACAAAATAGAATTTAACTACATCATAAATCTAAACAGCAGAAGAGTTAGATACATAAATCCCATTCAGAACAGTCAAATAGGAAAAATACATCATCATATGACTATAAAGTCTACCCATACATGACTAAATCTTCACTTCGCTTCGCTTGTAAACCTCATCAGACCACACTAGTGATGCAGTTGTTGTTTCATATGATCTCAACACATATCCAACCACATTTACAAAAAAACATTTCTTCTTGTATAAATAGATAAAATTCATTTTTATTTACCTTAATTGTTGTAAAAACCCAACTCAAAATTCATTCAATTTTTAACCTAAAAAATCAAAAGAAAACTGATTACCTTCCATACAAAAGACCGAATTCCAGCACCATCAGGTATTCATACCGATGTTAATCTTTTGAAAGCTGACATTCATAAAATTAAAACCAAATTCTTTAGAAATCAGATTCTGATTGGAAATTAGATACAAAAAAACCCTAAAATGAAATACGCACCTCTTGTAATAGTTGAGGTTGAGGTGAAATTTCTTCAAATCAAACAATAGATGATGATGATAATGATATATCATCATTGTGATTCAACTTTTTGTTTAGTGATTCTCGGAGATGGTCAGAAATTGAAGGTTGGATCGGAAGAGGAGGAGTAGGAGGTTCGGTAAAATTATATGATTTGGAGTACCACCACCGTCATCATCATTGATACAAATCGATTTAACTCAAAAAATTAATACCCAATCTTCGTTGAATCAAGATTTGTATTTCGAATTTGCTTGTAGATAATGACATGGAAATGGGTTTGATTGAGGTGTAATGGTAGGAAGAGAAGTTGTGGAGGTGATTTTGGTGGAGGATCAGGATATTGCAGTGGGTTTAGTGGTGGTGCAAGAGTAGGAGGTTGAGGTGTTGCTGCTGGTGAAGGAGGCGGCGATGGTGTTAATGAAAGATATAGACGCGGTACTGGTTTCAGTGGTGGTTTGAGAGTTTAAGAGAGATTGGGGAATTAATATCTCGTAAAAAGAAAATAATAAAAAAGGGTAAGCCTGGTATTTCTGAAATAGGAAAAGATCTAATTTAGATTATTATTTTGGATTTGGAGTTTTTGTATCACTTTTGGGGGAAATGGAGTTCTTATAACTCTCAACATATGGCTGGAGTTTTTGCATCACTAATTTGGTCACCTTGGTGTTTTATGACTAGTTTTGAAAAGTATTTGAAAATTGGCAGGATGAAACTGTTTACATCCTTGCTATTTTTACATTTTTGTCCATTTAAACAGTATCAAAATCTAAGTATCCTTTTCACCCAGGAATTATTGGTTTTGATCTTTTTGACCAATTTTATGTTATTTCTTTTCTTTTTTATCCTGGCGTTTTTAGGGGCCACTCAAAAGGATTTAGGGGCCAACAATAAAACAAAAAAGGTCACCCAAAGGGAAAATGTAGCCAGCCCTTATCTCGTGTAATTCGTAATGGCGAAATTACCCTTATATATTCGGAGGATATGATAACATTGTTACCCTCCGAATGCAATCGGAGGCCAAAATATTTGCCAGACGTCCGATTATACGAGGTGCAGTATTTCTTGGTTCGTGTTTTGGATTCGGCGTTAATCGGGAGTTAAATATATTACAAAACCTACCGATTATAAGTTGCCGCAAATTCAAATTTTGAAAGCTACCATAATCGGTAGATATGCTAAATCCAATACCTACCGATTATTGGTTTCTCCACATTCAACTTTCGTCAAATTAGCCGTTGGAGTTTTTGGGAAAAACAAAAAGAGCCGTTGGACCCTAAACCTATATAAAGAAACTCATATCTATCACCCCAATTGCACCAAACTCTTTCCTCTCTTCAGTTTTAATTTTCATAACAAAAAACATGGATATTGCTTTTGCCGAAGAAGAAGATTGTGCTATTTATAGAGCGTGGGTTGTGGTAACTACTCATGATCGTGTTCACAAGCTCCACAAATCGGAATCCGAAGAGCAGATATGGAACCGTATCTTAATGGTATTTGAGGCCTTATATGGTAATCGAATTCGAAGATCATCCAATGACATTAAGATGAGAAAGAATGCGCTAGATAAGGAGATTGACAAACTTGAAGATGAGGAACGGTTTGTTAGGAACGCTTTTCGTTGGTGGACGTATGAAAAACGAGTAAGTATCTCTGTAACTCCAATTCACATTAACAAAATTTAGTACTAACTTGTTACTCATTCGTAATTTCAGAGAAATCTTGCGGATCGCCGGTATGTGGACCTCTACGGGAAACGATTTGAACATGAAGGATGCTACAAAATCAAGAGGGACAATTTCTATGGTCACTGGAAGTTATGATCTGTTTTAATACTTTTATGGTCAATTAGGAGTATGGATTTAGGTGCTTTTGACGAAATTGTAAGGTTAAGGCCGTTTGAACTTTATGTAATGGATGTAATCGGAGTATTATTAATATAAAAACTAGCCGATTATACGAAATCGGTAGATTATTTTGTTAAACAACCTACCGATTGTAATATTCGGTTATTTTATGAGTCAACTTTCTTTCCGATTATGGTGTTGTTTGGTTCCAGGAAACAGTTTTTTTTTTAACTTGTAATATTCGGAGGATAATGTTTTTGTAAAGTTCCGAATGTATGATGGCCCAAAAATCAGAATTTGGAAAAACTTATACTTTTCAAATTTTGTCTTCGAAATAATCGGACGTTAAATTAGTTACCAAAACTTCCGAATATGGGATGTCTAACCTTCAATATGGGCCCTTGGAACCACCTGGAGCCATGGCGTGGTTTTTTTTGAACTTGTGATATTCGGAGGATAGGTTTTTTATAAAGTTCCGAATGTACGATGGCCCAAAAATCAGAATTTGGAAAAACTTATACTTTTCAAATTTTGTCTTTGAAATAATCGGAAGTTAAATTAGTTACCAAAACTTCCGAATTTGGGCTGTCTAACCTTCAATATGGGCCCTTGGAACCACCTGGAGCCATGGCGTGGTTTGTTTTGAACCTTTGATATTCGGAGGATAGGTTTTTTATAAAGTTCCGAATGTACGATGTCCCAAAAATCAGAATTTGGAAAAACTTATACTTTTCAAATTTTGTCTTTGAAATAATCGGACGTTAAATTAGTTACCAAAACTTCCGAATATGGGATGTCTAACCTTAAATATTGGCCCTTGGAACCACCTGGAGCCATGGCGTGGTTTGTTTTGAACTTGTGATATTCGGAGGATAGGTTTTTTATAAAGTTCCGAATGTACGATGGCCCAAAAATCAGAATTTGGAAAAACTTATACTTTTCAAATTTTGTCTTTGAAATAATCGGAAGTTAAATTAGTTACCAAAACTTCCGAATATACCACACAAATCATTGTCATTTGAACTTTTCTAACTTAGTTACTCAAACAAATTTCTGAATGTACAACAAAAATCATTGTCATTTATCTGCTCTTCTTTACTTTACGACCGTGACTACCTCCCAGTCCTGCACGACCACGGGTTTGAGCACCTTCAGTTTGAGCACCTTCAGTTGGAGCAGCTTCAGTTGGAGCAGCTTCACCGCTCGATGAAGCTCGAGTTCTTTTAACCGTCTTTGATACTGCCACCTTGGGCTGATGCCTCTTCGTGACTTTCTCCCCAAACTGCGCAGCATAATCTTCGTTATCCATATTATCAACTAGATCTCTAGCCTCTTTGATCTTCTCAGCTGGCATGGGATCTCCGCTCTTCAAGCATGCAATTAACATTTTGGAAACACGCTTGAACTTATTCACCTGTTTTTTATACGTAATGACATAACATCAAACGGTAATTACCTAAGATTTATAGGAATAATATAAAATGAACAAAAATATAAGAACACGCACCAGTCTATCATAACCAGCTGGTTTGTCTTTGATGATACAATTATAACTTGAACCCGCCGCAGTAGTGTTGGATTTGATTTCACGGATAACCAAAGGATGTGATACCTTGTTATACCAACTCATATAGTCTGGAGAATTTTCATCACCTCGGATGGTTCGTCTACCAGTGTCGATAATGAAGTCATTCCTCTTATCCCAGTTATCAAGAACAGTAGGTGGGCCTGTGTGAACAATCGTGAGATTGTCACCACTAGAAGAACACAACTCCAACTCCAATTTGTAGTAATCCCCCATTTTCTCCAGAGGTTGATGTTGTATATACCCGTGTTGTCGCATCACCCTAGAGGGGTTATACATCACATATCCTGTGGGGTGCCACAATGGTCCAAAATAAAGGGACAATCCGACCGAACATTTATATGCCCACTGACTCGATCTTCCTTGTATGGATCAAAGCATACGTCTGAGGCCTTCAATTGGTCCAAAATCTCCCTCATGCGAATCAACTGCTGCTCCTTTGTCCTAGAACGGTTGTCTTCAAATATATACTTTGTTCCTCTAGGAGTACCTTTGCACCACCCCGGGTTCTCTCCGGCCAACTTCAGGATAGGGAAGTGGTCATAGATCCATGCCTATATACATAAGAAACCAAGTTTTAGTAAATAGATTGTGTATATTCGGTAGTAATTTCCAAACATAATTTCCCATTATATATAATCGGAAACAAAACTGAGTAGCTATCCACCGAATACACAACATTCGAAAATATATATGGATCATTTCCTACCGAATATGCGTCATTTGGAGTTCAGTAACCTATAGCTTTTCTGGCCTGTATATTCGGTTCTAATATCAAAAGAATATTTCCGATTGTATATAATCGGGAAAACAATTAAGTACCTAGCCACCGAATAACCAACATTCGGAAAATAAGATGGATCAATTCCTACCGAATATGCGTCATTTGGAGTTCAGTAACCTATAGCTTTTCTGGCCTGTATATTCGGTTCTAATATCAAAAGAATATTTCCGATTGTATATAATCGGAAAACAAAGTAAGTACTTAACCACCGAATAACCAACATTCGGGAAAAGAGATGGATAATTTCCTACCGAATATGCGTCATTTGGAGTTATGGATATGCATCATATGTATTGTCTACTGAATAACTATAGAGTGAGTTATAGAGTTAAAGAAAAAAACCTGCAATAGAGCCACATTCCCGGCAACTTGGCAGGTTCCTAGCCTCGAAGCCTTTCTCAACTCTTCCATCAAGAATGTAGGCATGCCGTGCCCCAAGAATAGTCACCGACTTCATGGAGAGGATCCAAAAGTTGTATAAGGTTGGCGTCGATCCGGTTGCCAGAAGTATTGGGTAATATGACACATCCCAATACACAAAGGAGATATGCGGTGGCAGCGTGGTTCACTTGCTCATCAGTTAACGTTCCATTCTTTTCCTTCTCCAAGGTGCCTCGAAACATATTCATCAAAGATGTAATGTTGATCTGTCTTGTTCTGTAACTTGCATGCCTCCTAAACTCTGTTGTTGTTGTCTCTTCATCCCAACCTAAGCACTTGTTAGTTAGAGAATAAAGTTGTTCCCAACTTAACTGCTTTGTGTAGTTAAACTTCACAGCTGTGCCTTGGTCGGGAAGGTTAAGAATCTGCAAACATCATCCGGGGTGATCGTCATCTCCCCAAACGAACGGAAAGTATCGGTCTCAGGATACATTCTCTCCACGAACGCCGATATGGCCACACGATCATGTTCCAACAATGAATTCTCGGCGGCATTAGCTAACCCCGAGTTGGCAACAATTGTCTTGAACCTTTCACATTCACCGGATAAAGGCCACGCAAGCATTTTTGTTGGTGCGGCGGTAGGTTTGAGTAGACGGACCGCATCTTGATGATCCTATTAATACAAGTATTACGATATAACACATACAATACATTAATAAAAAATAGTAATTTTATTACCTCGGTTTCATATATTTCTCTGGCCCATGAGTCTTTGTATCCAAATAGCAATTTTCCTCCATCCGCTGGTAGTCCAAGGATTGTGCCTGCTGGAATACCCTTCTTCTTCAAGTGCTGAGGGACAAGATGTGATGCTTTCTTAGCAATATCCTTCCTTACAACATCTTTTCCTTTTTTGGCTTTTTGGGTACCACTTGGTTGTCCTTCTTCTTCTACTCTTGCCACTGGATCAACTGGTTCAACACTTGGTCCTGCACTTTGTTGAGCGGCTTGTTCAACACTTGGTCGCACCCCTTGTTCACTGCCTTGTTGTTCAACAGTTGGTTGCACTCCTTGTTGACTGCTTTGTTCTTGTTCGCTTTGTTGAGCACCTGAATTATCTTTGGCACTCCTTTCCCTCCTAGCACTAGCTGTCACTTTCTTCCTCCCTTCTCGACTTTGTCTAAACAACAAAGAAAGGAACAATATTTACAAACTATACAATCGGAAGACAAAGTATGGAAATATAACCCGAATGTACACATTCACGTAAGAAGACACATATTGTTCCCGAATACAAAACAATCGGAAGCTAACTAAACATATTTGCAACCGAATATACATCAATTGGAGTTCAGAAGCTGTAAATTTTTCATCCTACACAATCGGAAGAAAAAGTGCACCTCTATAACCCGAATGTACAAATTCGGAAGTAAGAAGACACATATTTTTTCGAATGAAAAACAATCGGAATATAACTAAACACGTTTACAACCGAATATTCATCAACTGGAGTTCAGAAACTCTAAAATTTTATCCTACACAATCGGAGGTATAAAAATTATATTGTCTTCCGAATAAATACTGGCCCCAAAATGGGATTTTTCCTATATCATAAATTTTGAGATTTTTTCAATATATACATTCGGTAGTGAGTGTTTTTCCGAATACTTTGTGTCTACTTAAATATATTCGGTAGCCAAAAAATTCATTAAACTACCGATTATTAGCAGTTTGTATCCAGGAAGATATGGCCACCAATATTCGGCAGATAATCATCAAATCTTTCTCCCGAATACTGTCGATGTTCTTGAAAAATGAAGAACACGACTACATTCGGAAGTAAATGAGCATGCATATCGTCCGAATCTGGATAAATAACCGAAAACCCTAGAAATTTTTTTTCTCGATTCGACGAATTAAAGCGAAATAAACCCCAAAAATGATAGATTCTTACCTAATTGGGGCCATTTGAAGTTGACGAAGTGTTTGAGTCTCGGAATCGCCACCACCGACTACATTGTCGGGTACTTGTTCTTCGCGTTCTTCTTCATTTGCAGCAAGAATTTCTTTATTTCTTGCTAAAATTCCAATGTTTGGATCGATACCCCGAGCAACATTTTTGGTTCTAGGTCTCTGGTTTCATTTCTCTTATCCATTGTTTTATAATCGAATCGACGATGTTTTGATTTTACGATTCGCGGCGATGTTTCGGTTGAACGAGGAAATTTTTTTTTTCTTCCACAATCGGAAGATAATATGAAACTGGAAGAAGAAGAGTTGAAATGAGTAGAATTGTTTTTGATTTGGTTTTTATACAGTTTTACCAGAATGGCATTTATGTAACTTCAATATCATATAGGGTACCCCTTAACTAGAGTCTTTGGCTGGGTATAAATTGATGGCCCCTAAATCCTTTGGGATGGCCCCTAAAAACGCCAGGTTTTTTATCTTGTTCCTGGTGAAATACGATTATTGAATACATACATTTTTTTTCTTTTTTTTATGGAATATTTGGTAATAACCAAACTCTGCTGACATTGTAATGACAAGTTCCTCTTAACCTAACCTATTAACAACAATATCATAAGTAGGTTTATTGTAGGAGTAAAAAATAAAAGGTTAGTATATTTTTTTTCGCCTCTTCACCAAATGAACCTCAGTCAACAAACTTTGACACAGCTGATTATGGTGTTTAACTAGGCGAAATGCTTGCAACTGCTGCTCTAAAATAAGAAATGGTATGCTATAAAAAAACAAAAATTCCTAGTTGTTCACGCTTGTTGATGTGGCGAGCCAATAGCCCGTGCATCTTGGCATTTACTTCATGAAATTTACCATCTCGGAGATTAGAGTATCCAAATGGGCAGCAGATAAAAATTTCAAGCAAGTAAAGTGCAAATGTCGTGCACCATCAGGGTCGTTAGATTAACTAATTCAGCCATGTTATTTTGATTTTGACTTCTTCTATTTCCCTATATATAGTGTGGCTTACTTGAACCAAAACATCAATTGCAAAACCTTTTGTGATGGGGAGCTATTCATCAGACCATCTTCTTAACAATCTAAAGATCGTAGGAAAACCAACTTTGGTTACTCCAGCAGAGGAAACACAAAATGGTCTATATTTTCTTAGCAACCTTGACCAGATAGTGCCGTTTACATTCTCGACCGTGTACTACTTCAAGTCTTCGTCAGAATCACTCGTCGAAACCATCAAGGATTCCTTCGCAAAAATTCTCGTTTACTACCATCCCTTTGCTGGCCGGTTGAAAATCAGCGAAGATGGGAAGCTGGTAATCAATTGCACAGGAGAAGGGGGTGTTTTTGTTGAAGCTGAGGTTGACTGTAATATGGATGAGATTGGAGATTTTGAATCAACTAATACTAAAACTCTTTCGAAGCTTGTTTATGATATTTTCGATGACGAAGAAATTGTTTATGACATTCGTCAAGCAAAAAGTATACTCGATGTTCCTCCTCTTAGTGTGCAGGTTTGCATACTCTTACTTAAACTAGTCATACATTACATGCTGACCTTTTCTTAGGCATATGTCGGAAAATCAATTTTGCAAACCTTCTGATATCAGTTTATATTCGGCTGTAGGTAACCAAATTCAAGTGCGGAGGATTTGTTTTCGGGCTAAGCGTGAACCATTGTATGCTAGATGGAATATCTCTTGTGCAATTTTTGAACTCATGGGGTGAAATTGCCAGGGGCTTACCATTAACCATGCATCCGTTTCTAGACAGAACCTTACTCAAAGCAAGAAACCCGACTAAGGTAGAGTTCACCCATAATGAGTACGCAGAGATTGAAGACATATCGAAAGACACGGCTAATCTTGACAAAGAAGAAGATCTTTCTTTCAAGTCTTTCATTTTCGATCCAGTAAAGCTAAAACAACTGAAAACAAAAGCGATGGAAGATGGGGGGGTTCTTCAGACATGTTCAACATTCGAAGCACTGACTGCTTATATGTGGAGAGCTAGATGTCAAGCATTAAAACTCCATCCAGATCAAATAGCGAAGCTATACTTTGCAGTAGATGGTAGGGATAGAATTGATCCCCCGTTGCCAAAAGGGTATTTTGGCAATGGTGCCATGTTCATGAGTACTTTGTGCCCAGCAGGTAAACTACTGGAAAACCCAATGTCATTTACTATTCAGCTAATTCGAAACTCCATTAAATCGGTTACAGATAGTTACATAAGATCTTCCATTGATTGCTATGAGGAAACAAGAACTAGAGCTTCTCTATCCTCTACGTTTTTGGTAAGTACTTGGTCTAAGCTACCTTTTCATACTACGGATTTCGGTTGGGGAGAGCCATTTTCATTCGGACCAGTTCCTCTTCCGGGATTGGACTTGTTCTTACCTCATGGTGAAGATAGAAAGAGTATAAACGTATTCCTTGGCTTGCCAGCGTCCACAATGAAAATCTTCGAAGAACTTATGCGGACAGATATTCAATCTATGAATTGATTGTTTTTTATCTCAATGGAGGTCAAAACCTGTTACTTCTTTCACGTGTTCTATTTGATAGTAAATCTCATGTCCTCCCCAGAAAAGTTATCAGTCTCTGCGTGTACATGGTCCAGCACCAGCAAGCATATATTATCGTTTTTAAATATTTAAAATAATGTCGAATATTTCTTATGATGTGATCAAGTTCATGTTGCTGGTGAAATATATATTGTTTATTCAGGGTTTGTAATCAGTCGAGTATAATTGCAAAAATTACAAAATGTTTTGTTTTTGTTTGTCTGTGATTATGTCAAACCTCAGTCTCTCTTTGTTAGGTGCCTCGGTCTCTCTCTTTGTTAGGTGGCACTTGTTTCTATTGCTGACTCGCTCGTAATACAGAAAATTTTGTAATCTCTAGTTACCTAAAATATGTGTCGCGTGACACACTGAAGTCCCCGGTCCAGCTGTTTTCCATGTCGTTTTTCTTCAGCGATCGTATGTCCAGGAGTCCCACGTCTTCCTATAATCTTTAACAAAGATTTTCTTAACAGCAAATTAAAACTCGTAAAATTGTTGAAATGGAAATTACTACTCCCTCCATACTTATTATACGGGTAGAATTTTGAATTTTGTTTGTACCAATTGATAGGCGGAGTTCTATTTTCAAGATGAATTTTCTCACAAATACCCTTATTTATTGTACATAGAAAATTGTTGTAGTAATAAGACAAAGGGTAAAACAAGAAAAACCATGAAAAATAATGAATTCAAGGTAATTTTCTTAATCTAAGAGAATTGGTCCCTCCACTTATATATGTGATACAGAGGGAGTATTTTCTTAACATTTTTCTTTTTGTTAAGTCCAACTATTTTCTTAACAGTAAATTACAATATGTGTATCTAATGAATTCAACGGTTAACGGTGCTAGCATAAACGAAAGAAAGAGGGGGGATGCCATCCCGGCGAGATCTTCGGCTCAAAATAAAAAAGGGATGTGGCGAGATCAGTAGACACTACGGACTTTATTGAATTAAGTCATGGTATGAGAATCTACTAAGTGATAACTTTCAAATTCAAAGAAACCCTGGAATTAAAAATGGACAATCCTGAGCCAAATCCTGTTTTTAGAGAAAAAAATTTAAGAAATTTCTGAAAGCGAGAACAAAAAAAGGATAGGCACAGAGATTCAGTGGAAGTTGTAATAAATGGAGTTGACTGTCTATTAGGCTTCTACGGAATCAAAGGCAGTTTCCGACCCACACACTCGGGGCCCTCAAGACATGATGTGTTCGTGGATATCAACTTTTCGACCGAGTATCCAGGAATGTAGTCCTTCCAATGTGTAACACCCCGTGTTTTTAGCATGGCGCATGATAAAAGATGCGCCATGGCCTGAGATGAAGCTTCATCCAAAGCTTCTGTTGCGTAGGAAAAGGAACATTGGCCCTTGGCCAATGCGTTGACAATGCTCAGCCAACATGGCTGGACACCGAGCTGGTAATGTACAGCCAACATGGCTGGACATCGGGTTAGCAGCGGACTACCAACATGGCTGGACATCGGAGTTGACATTGGCAGTGAGCAGCCATCTTGGTCGGTCATTCATAAATTCATGGCAACGGCCATGAATAGTGAAGCAAGCATGTCAATATGCTCCCCTTTCCATACTTGTAGAAATTCCATTAAGACATATATATGGAGGGGTACTTGGTTGAAGGTGCATATACGGACCATGCACCAAGTGAGATAGGCTTAGACATGTAAAGACATCACGGCCCTTCACGGGACCTGGCTCAGGAAATGTTCAGCAGTCATGGCCGGACATTGAAACTGGCATGTGAGCCAGAACTGAATGTACCGCCATTACGGCCGTACATCGCAGTTTGCTAGAATGGTAAGGTGCAGCCATCACAGCCTGGAAAGTTGATGAATGATTTTTGCTCCCCAAATTTGAGTTGTAAAAATGTCAAATTAACATATATAGGGAGGGGTAGTTGGTTGATGGTGTATATGCGGACTATGCACCAAGTAAGCTTCATGGCTTATCCGGAAGAGTATAAATGATGCCTAAGGCTCATTTATAGTTGCGTAGCCTCGTGAAGAGGGCATTTGATGCTTAGGAATCGTTATACCATATTGTAGACCAAACGTGCATCACTTGGATGCATTTTGGCGGAACGGCCTATACGGACTAGGCCATTACCTTTATTTCTTGGTCATGGCCTTGCAAACGATTGGTTTAAGTTTCCGTCCCTTCGAGGATGAACTACTGTCTGTGCTTCATCCCTTTAGAGTGGGGAAGGGTACGTAGGCAGCCGCAATGAGTTGCAGCATTGCCGGTCCAGCACTTTGTCGCTCATATCATCTAATTGGGAGATGATTGCGACATTCTGGCCTCTCATATCATCTGGCTCGGTAATTCGATGCAGGAGATGATTGTGGCCAAACTTAATGAGGCTAGTTGCATTCCATTCCTTGGATGCTCATACATCCTATCAAGGCGTTCGACATAGGCTAAAAACCCGAGTGTCATAATTTAGCTCAAGAGGAGTCCATTTTGATGGGAAACGTCCCAAAGATCAAGACATGTTGATCTATATATCCACATGGTCACAAGAATTTAGCCAAATTCCATCATTTAGGGCCTCAAATTGTCGTTTTTGCCATTTTATGAAGATTTTTGTTTTCTTAATAAACCTTTCGCGGAACAAGGGTAAGTTGGAACGGTGTGGAAGCTAAGTTAGATGCATCATACTCCACGAGCATGCTTGCAAGGGCAAATGGACGTGCATTTCCGTAGCTTTGAGGCCCGGATCGTAGCTTCATCATAGCGCATCGGGGAAGTTACGGCCTGCGGGGCAACGCGCCAAAAGCGTAATTTTCCGGTCCGTCACAGTTGGTATCAGAGAAAGTTCCGATAAAACACTAGGGATTGTGCGGAGTGAACTCATTGGGGAGTATTTTCCTTAATGGAAAATTAAAGTTCGAGAGTAGGCTAACTTTTGCGCGGAAAGGGTTGGTAAATGCTATGCCAGTTACTTTTGCGAATCGAGTTGAGCTTGTTTGAGTGTTGTGAGTTTGCCTGGCCTAAGTTGCACCCCATTTACGAGTGGATATCTGGAAGACCGTCTGGGACGGTGGATAGACAATGGGACTGATCATCCCCACACGTTGGAAACTGGCCAACGATGTGCGTTGTCAGGCCCAGCTAGCATCCCACTTACTAGTGGCAACCTGGATGACCGTCAGGGACGGTGGGCAATTGGAATTTGTTCCACACAGTACATCGCTGAGACCTTGTCATTCTAATGACATTCTTCAACTTTGTGAACTTTAGGGACTTCTGAGTGTGTAGTATGGGATGCACATTTAGGATACCTTGTTGAGATATCTTTTTGGCATTGGCCAATTGAGATTCTTGTTAATGTTGTGGACTAATTTTGGATTCCTGATTATGCGGTATGAGACGTTTGCTCAGAAGGTCTAAAATGATGTTCATGACAACTTGAAGAAACCCGTGATTTCTGAGCATCTAGTATGAGACTTTTACTCGGGAATCCAAACCGAAGAGATTATCCACAATAGTTTTTGTTTAAAATTTCGGGGAAGAAATTCTTTAAAGGGGAGAATAATGTAACACCCCGTGTTTTTAGCATGGCGCATGCTAAAAGATGCGTCGTGGCCTGTGATGAAGCTTCATCCAAAGCTTCTGTTTCGTAGGAAAAGGAACATTGGCCCTTGGCCAATGCGTTGACAATGTTCAGCCAACATGGATGGACACCAAGCTAGTAATGTATAGCCAACATGGTTGGACATCGGGTTAGCAGCGGACAGCTAAAATGGCTGGACATCGGAGTTGGAATTGGCAATGAGCATCCATCTTATACGGTTATTCATAAATTCATGGCAACGACCATGAATAGTTAAGCAAGCATGTCAATATGCTCCCCTTTCCATACTTGTAGAAATTCCATTAAGACATATATGGGGAGGGGTACTTGGTTGAAGGTGCATATACGGACCATGCACCAAGTGAGATAGACTTAGACATGTACAGCCATCACGGCCCTTCACGGGATCTGGCTCAGGAAATATTCAGCCGTCATGGCCGGACATTGAAACTGGCATGTGAGCCAGAACTTAATGTACAGCCATTACGGCCGTACATCACAGTTGGCCATAATGGTAAGGTGCGGCCATCATGGCCTGGGGAGTTGATGAATGATTTTTTCTCCCCCAATTTGAGTTGTAAAAATGTCAAATTAACATATATAGGGAGGGGTAGTTGGTTGACGGTGCATATGCGGACTATGCACCAAGTAAGCTTCATAGCTTAGCCGGAAGAGTATAAATGATTCCTAAGACTCATTTATAGTTGCGTAGCCTCGCGAAGAGGTCATTTGATGCATAGGCATCGTTATGCCATATTACATACCAAATGTGCATCACTTGGATGCATTTTGACGGAACGACCTATACGGACTAGGTCATTATCTTTATTGTTTGGCCAAGGCCTCGCAAACGAGTTGGCTTAAGTTTCTGTCTCTTCGAGGATGAACTACGGTCTATGCTTGATCCTGATGTGGTTTTTCAATGATGTTGTAATAAGATGATGCGTTCACTCAGATTTGTTGAGAATTTGTTTTAAGACTTAATAAAGAAAATAAGGAAAAATATATACACACAATTTGTCACAAGATGAAGAGACGCTGAGACGCGGGATTCCACTACTTTTCATATTGTTATGGTTCATTCATTAACTCTAGACAATATAGCTCAAACAAAAGAAGTTGTGACTCTAGTTCTTTGCCAAAAATAGATTTCGTAAAATATTATTTGTAAGTTAAAAGCATGACGCATCTAAAGCATTTAGAACTAAGCATGCGACATCTAACAAAATAACAAATAATTAATAGAAATCATAAAGCAATTAAATCAATGCAAATAGTCAATAAAAGAATTAATTCATTTACCACAATCATGAAAAGTTGCTTCCTCCGTCGTCCCAGTGATGGGGTTTAGCTCCACATGGTGAAAACACACTCAGAATAATTGCTCAAAAGTGCTTATAAGAGGTGAAAATATTATAAAACAGAAAAACTTTCTGCACCTTTCTATTATACGCTCTGTTTCTTCCCCTAAGTCTCCATTCCCTCGTCTAAAACTCCTCAGCACCTTATATAGCCTCTCATGCACAAGAAATATCTTCCATAACTACAAATATTTTTCATTACTCGGCATTAAGGAAAATATTATCAGGAATATTTATAGAATATATTCCAGAGAGTAAAATCTTCTCTCACAGTTCACGTATCTCCCATAATCAATTCCAGAATATCAAGTATTTATCACGTGAAATCTTCTTGCATACTATTCCTGTTTTAATGTAACCGGATATTCCCAATCAATTCCAGCGAAAAGATCCCAACAAATCAGCCCAGAAATCAACACAGGAAGTTACGCAATCTGAAATTATTTTCCCGCCAAAATGTATTCTTTAAACAGTGAGATGGTGATGATTGCCCCTTATCCAGTGATAGGGTGCGGATAAAACGTTTCTTTCGGGGTGACCCGTGCAACTTTTTCTGGGGTGTTTTCAATGCATTTCTGGGGTGCCTTTAGTAATTTTCTTCGGGGGTCCAAATAGCACTTTTCGAGCAACTTTTTCCACACAAATGTATTTCTCCAGAAACACCTATCCAAACACAAAAACACCATAATTAGTACCATATCGAGCACTAACAATACAAAACACTGAGAACAAAATAGACACATAAATGTGTCTATCAGATCCCTTTAGAGTAGGGAATGGTACGTAGACAGCCACAATGAGTTGCAGCATTGCCGGTCCAGCACTTTTTCGCTCATATCATCTAATTGGGAGATGATTGTGACATTCTAGACTCTCATATCATCTGGCTCGGTAACTCGATGCAAGAGATGATTGTGGCCAAACTTGGTGAAGCTAGTTGCATTCCACTCCTTGGATGCTCATACTTCCTATCAAGGCGTTCGACATAGGCTAAAAACCCGAGTGTCGTAATTTAGATCAATAGGAATCCATTTTGACGGGAAACGGCCCAAAGATCAAGACATGTTGATCTATATATCCACATGGTCACCAGAATTTAGCCAAATTCCATCGTTTAGGGCCTCAAAAGGTCGTTTTTGTCGTTTTAGGAAGATTTTTGTTTTCTTAATAAACCCTTCGCGGAACAAGGGTAAGTTGGAACGGTGTGGAAGCTAAGTTAGATACATCATGCTCCACGAGCATGATGCAAGGGCAAATGGACGTGCATTTGCCTAGATTTGAGGCTCGGATCGTAGCTTCATGATGGCGCATCGGAGAAGTTACGACCTGCGGGGCAATGCACCAAAGGCGTAATTTTCCGGTTTGTCACACAATGCCACTTTAGATGGCTAGTCTTTCTTGTGGTGCAACAAGGGGCAGCCAATTTAGTCTTTCACACTCAGTTCTTCGAGCCTTCAACAGATAGAAAGTCTAGCAGTCAAACAACGAGTAAGAGCTTCACATCCTTAAACCGATAAAAAAAGGGTGGGAATAACCTCAAAATCATAATTTATCAAGAATCCCACTCCTTGCATTCGGCTGAAATATCCATAGTCTATAATTTTGACTCGGGATGGAGAATACGCTCATAGGGACGTTATGCTCATTATTGAACTTGTTGAAGATGTAAAATATAACCAAGGTATATCTTGTTGATTAGAGGTTGAATCAATCATTAGAAGAAGAGTTTGGCCAGAAATTAGAATATATTTGAGAAATGGAAGATGTATAGAACTCTTCAACGAGATAGTGCTTTTTAATTTCTCTCAAAATGGAATCTGTTACAAACATATATGCCATGGATCTTTACTTCGGCACTTGTACAATATTGGTCATTGAGGAATACTTAGGATTATAGGGTGGTCTCTCTTTCCCGTGTAAAAGCGATTATCATTCAAACACGCCACGTTTTATTGGGAAGGATCAAACCTTGGAATGAATCTACAGGGCTATCATCTTCTTTGGCCAGATCTTCCAACCTTTTCAAATGAAAATTACACGTTGGTAATACAATCCGCATTATAGTCATCAATATTATTAATTGAACAAATCCATGTGAACCCAAACATATCTACAAAATCTTTATACAAGATAGGAAAACTTTCAGCTTCGAACCGTTTTGCATAATCTTTGGTTAAGATAACTTTATTAGGATGACATATTCTTTTTTATTTTTGAGGCAAAAAGGAGCAACAGATTAAAAAGACAGATACATCAATACATCATTAAGGAAATGGTGCAGCTGGGAAAACAAATACGAATCCCAACTGTAGTAGAGCCAAAATTATATTGTGCATATAAATGTGTACTAATTGCTTAGAACCAAGTTAAGAATAGTTCCTTCAAAGAGATTAGAGCCCATAAATTCATACATTCTACCAAATGAAAAAAGGGATTAAATCTCATAATCTCTTTTCCTGTATTATTGAGAACCCGTTTTCCTATTCTATTCGCACGAAGTTCGTCTGATAGATTGATGGAAACCCATTGTAGCTTATATCCTTCTGGAAAATACAGCGAAACAGATACAGTAATCCGACAATGCAAGAATAAATGGTGATTGGATTCAGCATCTTTCTTACACAACAAGCATCTATTCACCATTATAGAACTCCTCAGCTTAACCATAGTTGGGGTGGCATTTTAACAAAGACACTAAAGATAAAAAAAGATCATTTTTTTGGAATTTTTGTATTCCAAAGGCTCATAAGAGGGAAAGAAATCAAGTCATCATTCTCCAATGACTTATAATACCCTGCAGTAGAGATATATTCTCCAAAAAGCCATCCCCTATGAACATCTCCATTGTTAGAGTTAATGGTAGGAACTAAAGGAATTAGCTGAGCTATTTCATACACTAGTATGAGAAATTCTCATGAATATTCATCACATCGTTATATTTGTCTTTGTAACAAAAGCTGTAAAAGATGGTGTGAACCATCAGCCGTTAGACATGATTTAATGTTCTTGCATTTATTTGGGAGAAAAGAAAACATGTATTCTCGTTAGAACAAGCAACATCACCAATTTGAAGCAGCCTTTTATAAACTGCATGCGATATTTAAATGCATTCATCGTCTAGAAAGTATGTCTAGTGAGATATCCAATAGAATACTCTCCAAGTGTATTCCATATATACGACATCGAAAGGAAAAAATCGAACCTTTTTTTAAACTCAAAAAGGGTAAGATAGATTAAAAGAAAATTTGGATACCATAAATATGTGGATGCCTTGAGAGAGTTACAAAGACGCTACATAATAGCAATTACTTTTAGCAGGTAAACAAAAACTTCCTGAAAAACTAAAACACTACAAAAGAAAGCAAACTAACTAAAGAGAAACAAAAATACCCTCTTAGTTATACAGAATATGATTAATATAGGTGTTCGTAAAAATGTCGGTGCCAAAAGACCAATTGAAAAGACAAATTTTAGTATTATCCATCAGCTGTTCCGAATGCTGATATTTGTCAAGAAAATTCTTTCATTCCAAACTTTCCACCAAATTGAGAAAGGTATCATACTCCATAATTTGCGCTTCTTTGAACTACCTTTTATTCTTTATCATTCCAAGATTGTAGAATTGATAATATCTCTAAAAACCCAAACTAGTTTAAAACTCCTGAAATATAAATTCCATAACGTTCTTGTCTCTTCATAAAGCATAAAAAGATGAGAATTGGAATCTTCAGCTTTCTTACATACAAGCATCCATTTATCATAATAGAACTCCAATTATAAACTAATGTTAGTGTTGCATTATATCAAAAAGTCCAAGTGAAACAAGTGACCTTCTGTGGAATTAAAGGGTTCTAGATGCTCTTGTAAGGAAATTTTCTTCAATAATATTACAACAAGAAGAAACAGAAAAATAGCCACAAAAAACCCATTTCAGGTAATCATACCCCGCATCAGCCACTGGCATGTTAATAGATTGAAGTAACTCAACTGCCAGGTTTCATAATCTCATAGGCTCTAGAAAAATTGAAATCCCATACAAGCACATCATTGTTGTACATGATCATTTGTTATTCTTATTCCTAGACAAACTATAAATATTAGAAAAGAGTGTTCCAAAATGAATGACCAGCCCATCTATCTTTCCGAAAAAAAGCTTTATTACCACATAATGGTTTGCTTAAAAGAATGTCGTTGGATGATCATTTTAGATTTTAAGATTCCAGTCGACAAACATTTTCCAACTGATTTTGAAATATCATTGGGTAAAAGAGCGAAATAATTACCTCCAATTTTTGTTGAATAATTTTCCTACAAAGTGTATTTTGCTCCACCCCATATCTCCAGCACCACTTAGCTTCATGCGAATCCGTATTCACTAATACGATTTTCTTGATACATACTCTTTCGGTAAACAAACTTTCTTCCAACTAACCAATCCTCTCTTCTTCTTAGCAGCTGTTGAACCCCAAACAAAATGTTTAATGATCATATTCATTTTCTTATCAACAGACGTTGGGATTTGCAAATGAGAAAAAGAGTTTATTGGCTGGCTAGACTGCACATGCTTGATAAGCATTAACCTTCCCCTCTTAGTAAGGCACTTAATCTTTTCTAAAACTTTTGAAGTATGACTTCCCAAACAACAACAAATTTAAATTTACTTCCTAAAGGTATTCATATAATTCATAGGAAAATGAGATCTTGCACAACACAAGAATCAACATAAGTTACATCCCCAAGTCCACTAAAGCATTGTTCTTGAAGTTGTCTTCTAACCCTGAAAACCACTCACAATAAGAAGATTTTTAAATTCAATAATATGTTCTTCACTGGTATCCAAAAACACAATCAATTCATCTGCAAGTTGCAGATGAGTAATTGGTACTCCTTTAACTGAGGGATTGAAACCTTGTAACAAGTCTAAATCAGCAGTTGATCATCGGAGATAAAACCTCTACCACAAGAATGCATAAGAGAGGTGAGATAGGTTCACCTTGTCTCACCTCTTTACCCCACCTAAAAAAATCAGTACTAGAACCATTTAGAGAAATAGCAAATCTAACATTGGTTACACACTATTGAGTCCATTGACTCCACCTGTTCAAAACCAAACCTTGATAGAGTGCAATCCAGCCATATCAAATTTATACTATCAAAGGCCTTTTGCAGATCAACTTTGACAACTAACCTTGGAGAGTTTATTCTTTATTTAGCGTCAAGCAATTCAAAAGCAATCAATATATCATTAGTTATTTTCTTCTCACCAACAAATACACCTTGAAAGTTAGAAATTGTGGAAGGAATTACTAACTTCAATATATGTACCAGACACTTACAGATGATCTTGTATACACCTTCAATGAGACTAATGGGCCTGAAATTGCGCATAGAAACAACCTCGTTACACTTTGGAAGAAGAATAATGTTGATGCAGTTTGGTCTCTTGTCCAGGGTACCAATGTCGTAAAATTCTTTAGCAATAGCCATCAATTCAGGCTTAATAATCTTCGATGATGCTTTAAAAAATTCCATGGTGTACCCCACGGACCGGGATAGAAGATTTATTTAAAACAAAACTATTGATGACTTTTCTGACTTCATCTTCTTCAAAATGTTTCTCCAACATGATATCATGTTGCACACGTAAGGATGGTAACAAAAGTTCGTCAAAATGTGGCATATGCAGAGTATCTTCCTTGGAAAGCTCAAAATAAGATCTTTTGGCATTAGAGTTAATGAGGTCTTTATCATGACATAGCACTCCATTAATCTCCGGAATACTAATTCCATTCGACTTGTATCTGCAACAAGCATTCTTATGAAAAATCTTGAACTCTTTTCACCATCCACAAGCCACTAGCATTTAGCTCTAACCTGCCATTTTCATACAATATTTAGAGCAGCTATATTATGTTTTATCTTGAAATCTTCTCTCAGCATACTCCATGACATATAAAGAATTAATCTCTTCCAAACTATCAATTACATTAATTAAGTTTCAAGCATATCCATTTCAACTTGTAGAGAGCTCTCCCCATTTTTTAATGAAGAATTTTAAACATTGAAGTTTTTTTTGGCTAATATAAAACTTGGTTTCCTATAAAAAGTTAAATTGTTCCACCGTCATACTAGCTAAGAACTAAGAAGTCAAGATGTGATTAGAAATTCTCAAATTTAAATGGGGATTTAGAAGAAGTTTCTCCATTACACCTGAGTAGAATGGGAGCAAGATCAGAAATTGATCTTTTCATCCTTGACTAAATAAAGACATGACATTTATCTTCCTAATTCATTGAGATAATAAATCTATCCAACCTTGATAATAAATGAAGATTCTAACAATTAGGAGAATTAAATATTCCAATTTATGATCAAGATGAAATTATTTTCCCAAAAAGTGGGTGTCCGCGTATCCTTTTGAAGGGTTTTTGTTTCCAAGAAATCAAGTTCAGAACAAAACCAAATTTTTGAACTGACTTATGTTTTTCAATGGAAATCTGGTTCTTGGGAAGATCCCGTTTATCTAGTTGGTTCGGTGTTCACTTCAAAGTTCCTCTAAGAGCTTCTGAATGGAATGTGTGACTAAAAGAAAAAAACTCTTAATCCACCGCATAGGATACACAACCATATTTATAAAAAACCATCTCCAACATGTTGATGTGAAGATTATGTGGCAAAAAAAAAAAGTTAGACATCCTCTATGTAAACCTCTAGTTTTAGACATTCACTTAGGTTGCGTTTGGCACGGAAGGAGTTTGAATTCTAGGGAGTTCCAAGTTCCAACTATCTAGAAATCAAACTACCTTGAAAACGAATTCCATCCTTCCAAATTGATTTGTTTGGCATGATTACGAAAGAAATTTATAATTATATTATTTTAAATATTTTAACATTTATTTATTTCAAAAAATTACCGAACTATTATATATTTCATATTAAAAATTTGTAAAAGTATTTAATATTAGAAAAATATAAAATTTATTTATTAAAAATATTATATCTATTATAATATAAATATAATACTATTAAATTAATATTTATAACATATTTTAATAAAAAATAAATATATAATTATTTAAAAAAAAAGGATGCCGCAGAAGGCTTATATTAGAAAAGCAAACAAAGTCGGATTTTTACAAAAGGTCTGTTGGTAGCCTAACAACAAACTGAACACCAACACCTTTCTGAATAGTAATACCTATAAGATGAAAAAGAAAGCTACCTACTTTGTAATTAGCATCTTAACTGGCGAGACAATTCTTCACCTTCTCAAAAAAACGCAAGTATCTTCACCCAATTCACCAAGTGTTGAAAAAGCCAACACCCCAAACTCATATCCATGTGTTAAGCATTTGTCTAGGTATTTATTACATTTGCGCGTAACAGCCGCAGAAATAGCATGTCCAGGTGTGAAAAAAGTAGTACTAGCACTAGCGAACGGTGAGACACCCGTATCAAAGCACATATCCCGGTCGTTGTCCCAATTGTAGACGAGTATATCTGTCGGCCTTAAGACATGAGCAGTGTCTAACAAAAAGCCCATAGGAACCTTTTTGCGGGCAGCCACGCCGTGCAATGTATAGCATGATCACCATACCTATCCATGGGACGGTTACAACATGAGCATAAGCTATCAGCTTCAAACATGGGTATAGCAAACCTGTATTGAAGGACAGCACAGAAATGGGTATAATTTTAATCAAACTTAATTTATGAAATTTCATAAAAAATAATATTTTAAAATAAAAATTAATCATTTATCAACAATATATTAATGTATTTAATAATAAAAATATTATTCTATTTTTAAATGTGAGAAAATTTAATTTTATATATTATTAAAATCTACATAAAAAATTATATAAAGATAATACTATAAATTAATAAATATAAATTTTTTTTTTAAAAGGGACCGTTAGGGGCATTTTATAAAGAAGTAGAAACAAGATCCTTGCACATCATCAGCAGAGGGTGTTGGTAGTTTAGCATTTTATAAATATAATATTAATAATTAATATTTTAATCTAAGTATAATTTATTGTGATATTTTGAACTAAAAAATAATTAAATATACATATATATATATATATAATTACTACCAAAAACATA
The DNA here is from genome assembly GCF_003573695.1 of Papaver somniferum. Taxonomy (NCBI): domain Eukaryota; kingdom Viridiplantae; phylum Streptophyta; class Magnoliopsida; order Ranunculales; family Papaveraceae; genus Papaver; species Papaver somniferum. The sequence continues at coordinate 140,265,962 of NC_039361.1, read as the reverse complement.
TTTTGATATGTATATTTAAAATATAGATTTATAATACGGTATAAAAATTAGTACCAAAAACATTTGAAATAATATTATTAATTTTTTTCGTTGTTGGAGCTTAGTTTGTTAGGCTTCCAACTAGTTAATGTAATATTCTTTATCTAATAATATGAAATTATTAAAAATACAAAAAAAATATATTAATTGCCAAAGTAAATTTGAAATTATAAGAACTCAGATATTATTTAAATAAGAAAATAAAGTTGAAATGTCAACGTGGTCAACCAGTGGAGTTGAAAGGATGGAGTTTCAAATTCCATGAGGGAGGTGTCTTTTGATTTTCCACTTAAGAATAGAGTTTCAACACCCCAGAGTTCCAGTTCCACCCATTCCAAACACCCTTGGAATTCAACTCCTATTGACTGAACTCCACCCTCAAGTACCTCTGTACCTCTGTACCTCCGTGCCAAACGCACCCTTAGAGGATGATGTTTTCCTATCCTAGTCACATTTTTGTTAATAAAAATCATTAAAAAACTAAAATTGAAATAATTTTATACGCTTACAATTAAATAAGTAAAAAAATGATAACAAACTTTATGGGTTGGAGATAAAACTTTTTTCCTCCTAATATCTTGGATTTTATATCTAGAAGATGTCTTAAAAGTTATGCCACTAATGAAACATCCACATTCACCATTGGAGAAGCTTTTAGCCAATGCAATGTATGTAAAGATAAATGTCTAAATCTACGTAAGATAGATTTCATTCTTTCTAAAATTCTTCACAATCCCAAGTTCGTAAATCAATGTGAAGATGAAATGGTTTAATTTTCGGTTGAGACACCTTAAGGATGTCAACCTAGTATGCTTTTGTTAAACTAAAAATTAATTCGAATATATTACATAACAATTTTTAGCTTTAACAAAATCTTAAAATTACTAAAAATAAAATTTACATTTAATTGAAAAAGAAAAAATCACAAACAACACGATTAGATATCCAAATTATTTTTCCCCTAACCTTAAAGAATAATTGGAATGAAGATATTTTGTTTGTGTCGCCATCTAGGAAACACACACAACAACCACCGGAGTATAAACGGAAAAAGGAACTCATTTTCTCCAAAGAAACCAGTTCCACTTCATCAAGATTTCCTTCTTTTTAAGGGAATAATAATGAAATAACAAAATGAATCAAAAAGGAAAGGAAAGGATAAAAAGAAGTTATTCCTCTTCTGTAAACAACATTTTTCACCCATAATTTTCTTTTAATGGAATTTACGAACAAGATTTTCAAGTAAAGTAGATCGTGCTTTAGCGCTGACTCCGATCAAAATTCATTGATACACCATACAAAGAGTAAAACTGGGGTTAAGGATGGTTGTATGATCAACCAATGGTTGCTAGGTGTACGGTCTTATGTATGCATGTTGTAATACTGAGGTTAGGGATGGTTGTATGTTCGAGTTATTGCTAGTTGTAAAGTCTTATTGATGATTTCTTAGTACCTGAGAAACACATCTACAGAGCCTTAGAATCCTAAGGTGATCAGGTTTTAGAGCCTTAACAGCTGACAAAATTTCAGCAGAGCGCAGTTGCGATACTGGTGATTGTGACTGCACTTATGAAGGAAAAATCTCCATGGGGTAGACACCTCTGGAACAAAACGACGGATTAAGGAAATCGGATTAATCAAATGATAACAAAATACTGCAATGTTTAAATCCCTATTCAGAAAATTGAGTAACTGGAACATACTGTTTCAAACAAGTCATGTCCAGAGTCAGAGTCACTATATGTCCAGTCTTGCAATCAATAAATTGGAGTTGCAAATCAAGTTGGTCAGCTGTGAAATAGATCCAACGTAAACATGTATCAAAGAAGCAGATCAAGTTGGAATTAGTAAACGTGAGAGAGACCTGCCCTAATAAATGAATTAGTGACATATGGCTTGTGACGATGAGTAGATAACTCCATATGCACATGCAATCAGTATGGAGATCAATCAAAACTCAGAGTTACAGCTTATGGTAACGTCTGTCACCATCTCATTCCAGAAAAAAACAAGGGAAAAGAAAATGGGAGAATAGTTTTACCACTTGGGGAATTAAAACTTGTTTTAATCAAATTACTTGGCTCGATTTTAACCGTGAGTGCCTCCTCAACTACGTCTAGCAGGTTATCTAAAAGGAGACTGGTTAACTGCATCAGAAAACACAAGTTTATGAATACAGTTGTTCAAGCAAAAATAGATAATCATAATAATAACAAGGATATAAAGAAATTTATCACCCAATGATTCCAAAGCATCAACAGCATTTTAGATTTCAAACAATCCACAAAGTTCACATCAGAACTATAAGCATAGAACAACATATTGGTAATATGAGGCTCACCAGAACGCGGGACAAAAATAAACAAGATACTCCAAAGATAAATGAAACTGAAACAAACAAAACAAGAACTAGGAACCAGGAAAAAAATTTAACTATAACCACTTACATGTGTCTCTAGTGCCAAGTTTTTTGAACTACCAAGATCATGAGAGCACTCAGCATTGAACACATATGCAAAGGCAACGCAAGCATTTATGGTTGGGTAACTCTAAACAAGATGAAAATTTAAATTAGAAATGCAACAAACTGTAAAGAATTAGTTGTTTCTTGAAATACAATAGACAATGCTACCTTCTTAATGTTAGCTTCAATCAATTTGTTTGTCGCTATTATTCTTGCTACTGGACCAACAGTTATGGTGAACCTGCCAGTCATTAAAGAAGAAAAAGATAATATGCTGAATGATGTATATGAAGAAATATTGTCATTCAATACAATCAATCGCACAAAGAGGGAGAAAGGGAAGGACCTTTGATGAAGGAAACCAAGGTAGTTGAGCTTAAGGTTATACTGCAAATTCTTTTTCTCGAGATCAACCACTTCCCATAGCTAATTGTAATGCCACAGTTAACTGACTGAGTAAAATGAATCATTCAAGAAATCGGTGACAGCAATGAAAGGGTAGTATGTACACCTGTAGGTACTGGTGAACAAATCTGTTAGCTGATTTTTTCTTCAACTGTTCATTAACTAATACAACAACATCAGTGGAACTTGGTTCTCCTTTGATCTTACAGGAGAAGATGAGTGACTGAATTAACTCTTTTACTTTATTAGCCAAAGACCCAAGCTCTTGCCTCTTTGCAGCCACTTTTTGACATTCTTCCTGAGTAAACTATAAATTAACAAATAAGAAACTAGAAGTGTACAAGGGAAAACAGAAACACAATACGTTCACATATAAAGAGCCAAATTTACCGTGTTTTTGCTGTTCTGGTCAACTAAAACAAATGTCACGTGACTATCTTTAAGCTGAACACCTCTACCACCAGGTTTACAGTGGTTTGCAAAAGATTTTGATACAAGTTTAGTTTCCTGAATTCCAGAATGCAGCAATTGATATTTTTTCTACATAGCGAAGAGCACAAATAACTGGTAAGCAAAGAGTCTTTATTGGAATGAAAAGAAATAACATATCTAAGTGGAGAAAATTACATGCAGTCGTTCCTGCCTCAGACGCAATAACTGCAACTTAGCTTGTTTGTACACAAGCATCTGTTGCAATTGCCTTGCTTCGATTACTCTGAACCAAACAACAGATCAAAATGAGTGGTGTTACCTCTTAACTTCCAGTACCGGCAAGTCATTCTTATAAATATAATGCCACGAAGTGATGGAGAATATTACCGGTTCTGCTGGAGGTTAACATCGTGATTATTTATTCCTACACAGCCGTTAAACACATAGAATTAGAAAGACAGGCAACCAAATCATTTGATACTTAAAAAAAAAAAAAATCTCATTAAATCCGTCTAGAATCATATAAACTTAGTTTATAAGAACTCTTCATCAGGGTAGCAAACCTGGGACTGTATCTGAATGCATATAACTTTGTACTTATTAGCCTTTTCTAGTCGGCCAAATATGTCTTCCAAATTGGAAACCTACATTTTGAAAAAAGATTATAGTGCTTGCTGTATATTAGAAATGTTGACCTACCAACTATTTTTGAGTGCAAGCTAAAACTCAAAAAAATTAAGGAGAAAAGAGAATTTGTATGTAAAAAAGATTGAGAAGCCGCATAAAGTGATCTATGTTATGATAAGAAGATGAAAATGGGGAATTATACCTGTCTCAGATTGAGATTTTCTGCCAATGGCAGCATCTGGTGTTTCATAGCTTCAGAAAACTCATAAAACACCTGCAAGCAGACTCTGAAATTAGATGTACAGAAAATACAACTCTACTACTATGGTAGGCAAACCAACCCCTGCACAGTAGAATTGGGCCAATTGGCATAACAGGAGAAGGTTCAAAATTTACATACATGATCTAAATCTCTAGGCAGGAGATCTCCAACCATTTTAACTTCACTGATCTTCTCGATACAACGATTAGAAGAAAGTATCATATTCTCCAATACTGGAGCAACCTTGGGACTTTTTTGGATTTTGACGATTTCTATGTCCTCTTTATCCATAAAATTGGCCCTTTCAAGTCTTTGCTTATGTTCAGAATTCTCAGCCTCTTGTACAGAAAGGGATGTCAGCAAGCTGAGGGAACTTGGAACCTTTTCTCCACCAATAATCTCCGACGATATATTGGTATCCTGAGTATAAGGACCTTCAGGACACCATTCCATTAATCTCTGCAATTTTTTAAAAGTGTAAGCAACAGATTTTGCCAACCTCCTTTTCTGTTCTTATTTCTTTCATCAATCAAATGACATCTCGGTAGGTTTGTTAAAAAATACAAAAAAATAATAAAATAAATAAACACCCCATAACAGATATCATTAGAACTTTATCACACAGTGAAGCAGCCATTATGGCCTATATCATCTGAACCATGGAATCAGTAAATTGTTTCAAAAGGGTTAGAGGACAGTATGATTCAACTTTCATGTTTGATATAACTAATGTCACAAGGCGCCACATTCAACCAACGTGTTAGCAGATAGATTTTCCTTCTTGCATTTGATTAAGATAAATAGCCAAAAAGAAATGAAAGGGAAAAAAATGGTGTAAGCACTGACCTTTACAAGATTGGTCGGAGTTGCAGTCCTTTTATGAGCACATGTACACGCAGGGCCATCAGAAGAAATTTTTTCAAAAACCCTCTCTGTCAACCTGGCTGGGTATGTCCTTGAAAAGAAGTTACTCTCTGGGCTTCCCCACTGTGAATTCAAGGGACTCAAAACCCGCGAGGGTGTCACGAAGGCCTTAGTAGTTACAAAATCCATTTGCATGTCGCGGCGACAGAAGGAAATACCTGCAGATATCTGGTCCTTGAGGACTTCGTTATGCACAATATATTCATTCTCTCGAATTTCTGAAGATCCTTGGTGGTGATGACCCTTCAGCATCGGTTCTCATTCCAGTTGTCTCTCCAACATCTTTGTTTTCTTGAGAAACACTTACCAGTTCTTCTCCTGAATCAGCAAGTGAAACATTTAAATGTATCTCGTTAAGATCTGTATTTCTGTCATCCCCAGTAGTTTTCGCTAAATTCCTGTCTACTTCCAAAGCCCTTCCAATGCTTACATGTTGACTGCTACAATCCATGGATAAAGTAGTCGAAGTATCCATACTTCCATTGTTTAAAGGGGAGCTAGGTTGTTGTCCAGCACTGGAAGTAGGATGAAACATTTTTCGTCGCTTAGCGCTCAACGAAGATATGGACCCTTCTAATGGGGATTTGGTGGATCGATTAGTTTTATAACCAATTTCAGGGGTACATCTTGTGTCATTCCAAGAGTCTCCATTCATTCTGCTCTCAACATGAAGTAGTGGAGATTCACTAACAGTTAAGACAATGCTAGGATGAGATATTCGTTGTTGCTTAGGATATAATGATGATACAGACCCTTCTGGTTTGGAAGATTGGTTAGTTATCTTGAAACCAATTTCAGTAGCACATCTTGCATTACTCAAGGAATCTTCAGTCATTTTGTGCTCAACATTACCTGCATACTTGCAATCACTTAGTGTCGTGATATGTATCAAATTCGTTTCCCTTGGAGAACTCAACGGGTCGCTAGATTTGGTACCATCACCGAACACAAACTGTTGATCCAAAGATTCGCTACCGCCATCAAACTCAACGGTTGATCCACCAACTACTACTAGTGCTTTAGCTGAGTCTTGGTCAATGGCAGAGGGCATATTCTGTAACTGAAATTATGAAACATGTTAATATAGGAAGTCTTGACGCTTTAAATTGAGCTACTAAAAGAAATTTAGGCATTTTCTAACCAAGGGACAAGGATAAACCATAGGGTCAATTCATGATATATCATAGTGAAAAATGTGGAAAAGCAACATTTGGAAATGATCTAAGGAACTATACAATAAATCAACCACTTCCATCTCACACGTGAACAGAACAGCAAAACCCACAACATAATTTAATAGATTGGCAACAAATATGACATGAGAGTATATTACCATGGCCGAAGTTGACTCGCTCAGAATTTGACTCTGGTGAGCTTGGACAGCAGCAGCATCTGGGAGACTGTGTGCTGTGCTGGTGATGAACTGGTCTATAATGCTGGCAGCAAATCTATCATTTCCTTTATGGTTCACATCGCCATTGGAGACCACCTCAGAGGGAGGATCCTGAGGATTAGTGCTCTCCAGCTCATTGCCTCCCATTTCCTCTAGTCCCATTACGTGGCTTTTAAGTTCATTGTATGTTTTCAATCCATTATTTACGTCCTTGAAATTGGATGACTTAGTGACACGATCTGGAACGGGAATACCATACAAAATATTTTGGCTTTTGGACATCATGGCTTCTAATGTGTGAGACAATGTTCCATAGTCATATATATGACTATTTTCATCTATCAAACTCATATCATTACCAGCACCAGCACCACTAGACGTGCCACCAGAAACGGAAACTGCAGGAGTTGGTTTATGAACTCCAAACATTAAATTCCCGGTAGAGTTAGTGCCAGTCAAATCTCCAGTTGACGGCGTCCTACATTCAAGTGAGAGGTGACTTCTTGTTGGTGTTTTGAAATCTGACTCCGTATCTGACTGATTAAGATTCTGAAAATGTAACTTAAAATCCGTAGAGTCTAGAGTAGTTTCATAATTACTGTCATCCGATACTGCAGAAGCTGATAGATGTCCCCTAATAAAACTTTCTGAAACCTTCCCAAACCAACCATCCCCTGCAATAACCAAATCAGAAGCTTCACTACAACTGTACATCTAGAAATCAGCATTGGCACAGTTTAAACTACTTACCTATTTCATAGCTTGTCCTTTTATACAGGTGACAGCTAAAAACATAACATGTCAATGAAAGTGAACTGAGTGTTATTCTAAGCTGCTTAGCAGAATCAGTGTGCTCACCTAGGAATCGAGGCTGACACAATAGTGTGGTACTGCTAGAAATCGATTGCTTAATTACTAAAAAACCTTTCCCGGTATTCATTTTGATTTTAAACGCAAATCATGTACATAAAATTAGTAATAATCCACATACATCACTAGCTACCTTCATAGTAACCTAATTTCACAGACAAACAGCATAACATATTATCAAATTGAATAATCAATAAAACATGATGCGGTGAACAATCAAGAACGCGATATGAAATTTTAACTAAACCTGACACCTCAATGTCTACAAATGGTAAATAATAAGCAATGTCTGAAATAAGTAACTGTTAGCATGGCTAACCGGCTGTAATAATAGTTACAAAAGTTACCGTCATCGTTGTGAGACGTAGAAGCCGAACCAAAATCACTTCCAGGCGAAGTAGAAGGGAAATCCAACACAAAATTTCTTTGTTCGTCATCATTTTGATCTTCGGTTTTTGGTGGAGGGCTACTATTAGGTTTAGGATCATCGTCTACAGGAGTTTGATCAGATACATCATCATCTCTCTGAAATATATGAACTGAAGTGAGTTCATCAGCGAAGCTTACTCGTCTTAACTTCTTCTTCTCCTCTCGATCTAATGGAGTTTCTTCTTCGTCTGGTTCTGCTGCAGCACTATGACACCTGAGATCTTCACTAGCAATACACTCTCTATTATCCATTCATTTAACTTCCGACCAGGAAACCTCGATTTCGTATTTCTAGGGTTTTTCTTTGGAAGATTTAGATCCCAAGAGAACAAAGAGTAATTGGGAAAATGAAGTGGCCTTTTAGTTAACAAAAGAAGACAAGGGTTTTTCCCAATTTTTCCCGGGTTTTTGTTTTGTTTTATTTATATTTGAAACAAGTTCTTCGTACATTAGCTTCTTGAAGAAAGAGAAATTCAGCCATTAGATTTTAGAGAATTTATGGTGGATATGTTTTATGAAGAATCGCAACTATTGAAAAATATTGTTAATTGAACCAATACCAGTTTTGAGTCCAAAACGGAAGAAAGTAACCTCTGGTTCAGCGATGCTGCTAATGGGTGTTGGATTAATGCGAAGGTAGCAAAACTCATATAGGATAAAAACAAAAATTGTCTGTCCTATATGTATTTTGGTACCTTACCCAGAAATCCGGCACCCCATTCACAATGTTTCTGGCTCAGTAAGGAATTTTTCCTCCGTATATTTCCCAAATTGGATGATTTATCATTTAATTCATGGAGCTTATATTTACAAGTAGAGTGCACGTGCTCTGCACGTTTTCATTCAAAAATTTTATTTTCAGGTACACTAATTTACCTATTATCCACTACAAATTCCTATGTTTCTATTTCTTACGTTTAAGTCCCTGTGCATGAAGTCCCCGTGTTTATTTTTATTCTGTTAGAGGTCCCCGTGTTTCTTTATTACATTTAAGTCCATGTGTGCAAACACCAAAACATAACATGATCTAACGGCTGAATTTTGAGATCATCAGGTTAACGGGCGAATTTTACTCCGTCCCAAATTGGTTAGCGTTTCAGTTTTGGCTTGCTATTATTAAATGAAACGGAAATGAACACACGGAAATGTGCAGACACCAAATTTTGGTTAATGAGGACACGAATATATTTCCGGTCTTTCTTGTTGCTATTAAAAGGGGAGAGATGCAGTTTTGCGGTTGCATCATTATCCTTCATTGTAGGATTTCAACTTCTTTCCATGATGGATTCAGTAGAATAGAATGGCTTTGATGTCAATTATACTAAAATTATGTAACCGAACACCAATTTTGAGTCGCAATCGAAGAAAGTAATCTCTAGTTCAACAAATGCAGCCCAAAATTTCTACTAATAATCAGATAGCGATCATAAAGATCATTCTTAATCCCTGGCACTCTTGTGTCCTAGTTGCTAAGTTATAAATAGAGAGACTCTTGCAACATGATTTCTTAATCCCTAGCACTCTTGTGTCCTTGTTGCTGAGCTAGAGTCGTCCTCTAAAACCTAGGTTTCCTCTGAGAAACATAATTAGGTTATGACTTTGAAGACTCTACTTAGGGACTCGTGAAGCCCGGTTAGACTATCCTTTACCTGATCGTTTTTGTATCTGAATCTTCTTCATCTTTGAGGTTTTGGTAATCTCATATCAGGAACGAGATAGATACAAATCACAAAGTTCTCTTCATCTCACACTTTTTGGTTCTTCAAGATAGATATCTAAACTCTTCTTTGGTTTGTTTGGATTGATCTTGAGAGGTGGTTAGGAATACAGGTTTCTCAGCTAATTGAGAATATGTGTTCCGGATTCGTGAGGTTTACTGGACTTTGTCTACTGCAAACATATTTACAAACCTAGTTTGAAAAACTAAAAGGGAAATCAAATAGACTTGTTTGTTATAGGCAGATAGGTATCAAAAGTCTTCATTGAGGTTGAAATAACTCTTAGGCTGTAAAGGACGTCTAAGGGAATCAAGTGCGTAGAACCTTGCGAGGTTCAAGAGATGTAAGAACACGACTGCGGCTGAATTACTTGGAGGGTAATTTCGGTCTCAACTATATTCCAGTTCAAAGTCTGATATTAAACTAGTGTCTATAGTGTTTTAATACAGTGTGGTGTTCAAAGATTGATGCTTTGGAAATAAATTAAATTGTATTCAGAAATAGATAGCCTTTGCTCATCGAAAAGATCCCGAAACTCTATAAGGTATCTTGGATACTGATGTGACTTGTAGATAGTGGTAAAAAGTGATTCGATTCTCGAACTTGTGAAGGATAACTTTAGACTTAAATTCAAAACTAAATAGAAAACTCACTAATAATTATAACAAACACTGGCAAAGTTAGTATCAATATTAAAAGAATACTGAGGCTAAGATTCCACTATTTTCCAAGTTCAAAGTGATTTGGTCCAAATATTTATATACATGCAATTTTCTCGTTTAATTTGATTCTAAAATATTTCAACTAATAGATTTTCAAAAGTAATAATTGTAAATACCAAGTATGAAGCATCAAGAGTCTATAAACTAAGCATACTCCATCAAAATAGATCACAATCACTCAAATAAAAATTATATTCAATAATAGTTCAAGGCAAATAATCATGATAATAATTGAAATAAATTAAATAAAATAGATTGTACCGCTTTTTGTTGGAAAAATAGCTTCCTCTATCGCCTCAACAATGGGGTTTATCTCCTCATATTAATCATGATCTCAAAATAACTGTTTATGGCTCAAAAGATGATTAAAAAGAAGAGAACACAGAGATTTGCAACGTCGTAAGTGTGTTACAAACGTCACTGTTACAGGATTTTAAGACTGTTAAACAACGATAGTGATCTGCTGTAGTAATATAACGACTGCTATTGGGTGTAATATGTTCCTCGTGTTCTTCATCTTCAGCAGCAGCAGCAGAATAAGGTATTTTTCTGCAACTCGATCTCTGGAGCTCTGTGGTGTTCTAAACTTCTCTGAAAGGCTTGATATCTCTTATATGACTTATCCCCTGTCCTTTTATAGGCCACAGCTCGATTAAATCTCCCCCAAAATCTTGGTTTATCTCCACAGCAAGTTTCGGAGTTTTCTTTCTGCCAAACTCTCTTCACGCGTATTTGACCTCTCACAATACTTCCAAATTCTTTATTAGATAGCTACGAATGTTGGGAAAGATTTTCTAGCCTTTAATCTCCCTGAATTGTCGAAAAATACTCCAACAGCAACCCGTGACCACAACACCTCTGTTTCCTTCTCCCGGTCGATCTAACCCAATTCATTTGATCCAATCACATATACGGACCCTGTTATGCTCTAGGAAGTCCATCCCAACAAAAATCCGAGATTGAATCTCCTTAAATCTTCCCAAGAATGCGAACCCTAATCTGCATGCATGCTGGTTTGTTTTCCCGCCAAAAACCAGAATTCAAATAATGAAGATGGTTTCCTCCTATCCAGAGTAGGGGTGCCTTTAGCAGGTGCCTGTGGGTGTCGTGGGGTGGCCCTTATCCAAAATGTGGGTGCCAAAATCCATTTGTCCGGGTTCTATAGACAACTTTTCGAGCTGATTTTTCCAAAAATGTTTACTGGCCAAAAATACCTACAAATAAATAAAACACCATAATAAGTACAAAAATGAGCCCTAACAATATATAGAGTCAAGACAAATCAGACACAAAAATGTGTCTATCAAATACCCCCCAAACCTATTATTTGCTAGTCCTCGAGCAAAAATAAAATAGAAATAAAATCCTAACTCACTATTCGCAGGCATCGTCGATTTCATTTAGCGTATGCAATAAGCCTTTAAACCCTTAGGTGTCTCTAGTGGAGGAGTGTTGTCTCCGGAGGGCTTACCATATGTATACCCACAAAACCTTTATACTCCAGACCCTAGCTATCCACACAGAACCTTGGAAGGCACTAAAGAATCTCCTTGGTTGGCATACTTATTTACTACATGAGGAAGTACCCTGATGCGAAATTCCAATTGTTGTACATGAGTTCGCACTCAAGCATACTATCATATAAAGTGACAGAGCTCTACCCAGATAGTCGCATCCAAACTCATAATCAAACAAATCACATGGATATATTAAGAAGATGGATATAGAAAAACATATATGGTTTTGATGTTGACTAAGGTGAACGGTGTTTCTCATATCTGTCTGAAGGCCACTGCCATAATGAACCCATCCTAATGGATTGAGATACCGGTCTGACTAATATCAACACACTGGCATATACAAGGGTACCAGTGGTCGATAATCCTAACTCTAGGTCAACACAACTGGCATATACAAGGGTTCCAGTGGTCGACTTTATTGAATTTATTCCAGTTGGTCTGGTCTCAATTTCTCTTTTTTTTTCAACTTTATTTTATTTATTTTTTTGGCTATCTCAATCACTCTATTTCACCCTAGCAATGGTAACAACTTGAATCGTGAGCCCCACCTAATCACTTAGAGAAACATATTTTAAAAAGAAAAATAAAATAAAAATAGAAGTGAAAAGGACTCAATGAGATATGGCGAAACTACCATGTTATTTCTAACACCTGAGCTCTGTGCTTTTATGAATAGACTCTTTAGATGTTTTCATCTAATCAGATTGGTCCCTCAACTCCTACAACCAAAATGCTTCCATCCACTTAGATTGGGTAGTGCCATCCTTAATAAGGATAAATTTCTAGGATCTGGAGTTTATTTATTGCAACGAAAAGGTAACAAAAAGTTCTACCCCACCCCCAAACTTAAATCTAACATTGTCCTCAATGTTTCTAATTAAAGAACAGTACCAAAAATATAAATAACATGAGGAAATAGTAAAGAGAGAAGTCGGAAAGATAGTACCTGGGTGAAGTGTAACCAAAAACCTACAAAAATAATATACAACATACAAAATCGCCTCGATGGTCAATCAAGGTAAACAGGGTCCTCCAGAGGGACCTCCTCAACATCACCTGTAGGAAAAGGCTCTAAAAAGGGGTTCAATCGCTGACCCTTAACCTTCGAAGAACTACTACCATCTGGTGTCTCAATCTCAACAGCGTCATGAGAAAAAACAGTACGGACCACAAAAGGACCGGTCCATCGAGAGCGCAACTTCCCGGGGAATAGATGCAACCGAGTGTCATACAGAAGAACTTTTTGACCTGGAGAAAATGACTTTCATAAAATATTCCTATCATGCACAAGTTTCATTTTGTTCTTATACTCCTTAGCACTATCGTATGCATCTCGACGAATCTCGTCCAACTCATTGAGCTGGAGCTTTCTTTGAGCTCCTGCCTTGTCAAGTGAAAAGTTTAAGTTCTTAATAGCCCAATAGGCTCGATGCTCTAACTCAATAGGCAGGTGACATGCCTTTCCATATACTAAACAATAAGGTAACATTTCAATGGGTGTCTTAAACGCAGTACGGTAAGCCCATAAGGCATCAGTAAGCCTCGACGACCAGTCTTTCCTATTTGGATTAACTGTTTTCTCTAGAATACGTTTAATTTCCCTATTGGAAACCTCTACCTGACCACTAGTCTGAGGGTGATATGGGGTTTCTATTTTATGGGTAATACCGTATTGTTTCATTAAAAGAGCAAACGGTCTATTACAAAAGTGTGAACCTCCATCACTAATTATAGCTCGCGGCGTACCAAAAAGTGTAAGTATATTCTCTTTAAAAAACTGGACTACGACCCTGTGGTCATTTGTTTTACACAGAACCGCCTCAACCCACTTAGACACATAGTCTATAGCGACAAGTATGTAAAGATAACCAAACGAAATAGGAAATGGACCCATAAAATCAATGCCCCACAAATCAAAGACCTCAATCAATAAAATAGGGTTCAAAGGAATCATATTTCTACGGGAAATGGTTCCTAACTTCTGGCAACGCTCACAAGAAACACAATGACTATGGGAATCTTTAAACAACGAAGGCCAGTAAAATCCACACTGCAAAATCTTAGCAGCAGTCTTCTTAGCACTAAAATGACCCCCACATGCATGTTCATGACAAAAGGAGATTATACTAGACTGGTCACTCTCAGATACACATCTCCTAATAATCTGGTCCGGACAATACTTAAACAGATAAGGATCGTCCCAAAGTAAATGCTTAACCTCGGCTAAAAACCTAGAACGATCTTGCTTACCCCAATGTTGAGGCATTCGACCAGTAACAAGATAATTCACTATATTTGCATACCAAGGTGATTGGGAAATAGAGAACAATTGTTTATCAGGAAAACTATCCCTTATAGGAAGGGAATTATTAGGGGAACTAACAACTAGCCTAGACAAGTGGTCTGCTACCACATACTCTGCACCCTTTTTGTCTCTAATGTCTGGACAAAATTCTTGTAACAAAAGGATCCATCTAATCAATCTAGGTTTGGTATCCTTCTTAGACAAAAGGTATTTCAAAGCAGCATGATCAGTATAGATTACGATCTTAGAACCTAATAAATAGGATCTAAACTTATCCAAGGCAAACACGATGGCTAGCAATTCCTTCTCGGTAGTTGTATAGTTCATTTGGGCATCATTCAGAGTTTTTAGCATAGTAAATCACATGGAGTAATTTGTTTTCTCGCTGACCTAGCACAACGCCTATAGCATAATCTGAAGCATCACACATAATTTCAAAGGGTAGGTTCCAGTTAGGTGCCTGGACTATCGGGGCAGTAGTGAGTAAAGTTTAAGCTTATCAAAAGCCTTTAAGCAAGCATCATCAAAGACAAACTTAACATCTTTTGCAAGCAAATTGCAAAGAGGTCTAGAAATCAAGCTAAAATCCTTAATGAATCGACGGTAAAAACCTGCATGCCCTAAGAATGACCTAATATCTTTTACGGTTTTTGGGACCTGTAGAGTCTTAATAAGGTCAATTTTGGCTTTGTCTACCTCTATACCCTTTGAAGAAACGATGTGCCCTAAGACAATTCCTGATTCAACCATGAAATGGCATTTTTCCCAATTAAGCACTAAATTCTTTTCCTTACACCTAGTCAACACTAATGTCAAATGATGCAAGCACTCATCAAAAGATGAACCAAATACTGAAAAATCATCCATAAAGACCTCTAAAAACCGTTCTACCATATCAGAAAATATGCTCATCATACAACGCTGAAAAGTCGCAGGGGCATTACATAACCCGAAAGGCATGCGTCTATACGCAAAGGTACCAAAGGGACAGGTAAAAGTGGTTTTCTCTTGGTCTTCTGGGGCAATAACGATCTGATTATAACCGGAGTAGCCATCTAAGAAGCAATAGTGACTATGTCCAGCTAATCGCTCTAGCATTTGGTCGATAAAAGAGGAAAGTGATCCTTCCTTGTGACCTTGTTCAATTTCCTATAGTCAATACACACACGCCATCCCGTGGTCACTCGGGTTGGGATTAATTCATTATTATCATTCTGGACTACAGTGATACCTGATTTCTTGGGGACAACCTGAACAGGGCTGACCCACTTACTGTCTGAAATTGGGTAAATAATACCCGCATCTAACAACTTAAGCACCTCTTTTCGAACTACCTCTTTCATGTTAGGGTTCAGTCGACGTTGCATCTCCCTAGAAGGTTTGGAGTCTTCCTCTAAATGAATCTGATGCATACACACAGTAGGACTTATACCCTTAATGTCTGCTATAGTCCACCCTAAAGCTTCCTTATTGTCTTGAAGTACTTTTACTAGCCTACTTTCCTGATCACTATCCAAATCGGAAGCTACAATCACAGGTAAAGTCTCAGATGGGCCTAAAAACACATACTTTAGAGTATCGGGTAGTGGTTTAAGGTCCAACTTTGGGGGTCTTCTAAAGAAGGAATTAGGGTAGTCTCAGAAACTGGTAACGGTTCGAACCTAGCTTTCCATCTATCAGTGTCTAACACAGGGGTATCTAATAGAGCATTCACTTGTTCAATAGTGCTATCGTCATCAAAATCTAAACCAAAATGGGATAGACAACTTTCTAATGGGTCTTCAAATAAAATGTTTGGTAATGACTTCTGAACTAAGGCTTCTATCATGTTCACCTCTTCAACACATGTGTCATCTAGCTCATAAGGTAGCTTACTGACATTAAAAATGTTCATCTCTATAGTCATATTACCAAAAGATAAATTCATCACACCATTTCGACAGTTAATGATCGCATTCGACGTAGCTAAAAACGGGCGACCTAAAATCACAGGTATCTGGTTCTCTGGGTCAGGGACAGGTTGAGTATCTAGGACCACGAAATCCACTGGATAGATAAACTTGTCGACCTCAATAAGGACATCCTCAATAACACCTCGAGGAATTTTAACAGACCTATCAGCTAACTGCAGTGTTATCTGAGTAGGTTTCATTTCACCAAGTCCTAGCTGTAAGTACACATGGTACGGAAGTAGGTTCACACTGGCTCCTAAGTCAAGTAAAGCTTTTTCTACCCGGTGTTTACCTATTGTACAAGCAATGGTAGGGAACCTGGGTCTTTGTACTTTGGAGTTGTAGTGTTTTGAATAATTGAACTTACGTGACTAGCTAAAAAGGCTTTCTTATGGACGCTAAGTTTTCGCTTTCGCGTACACATATCCTTAAGGAACTTGGCATAAGCAGGAATTTGCCTAATTGCATCTAATAAAGGAAGGTTTATGGTAACTTGCTTAAAAACCTCCAATATGTCATTAAAGTTCGATTCCTTCTTTGTTGGTACTAATAGCTGAGGAAATGGGGCTCTAGGCACAGAATCAGACCTCTCAGGAACTGAGTTGGCATCATCAGAAATTTTATCAGTTTCCTTAGCTAGTGGTCCTGAGGGGTGAACTACAGTATGTTCACTATCGGGCATGGTTACCTGATTGTCTACTATTCTACCACTCCTAAGGGTTCTAATAGCATTCAATTGATTCGATGGTTTTGTACCTACTTCATGAACTCCTCTAGGATTGGGATTAGTCTGACTAGGGAACCTACCATTATCTCTCTCACTTAAGGTCTTAGCTATTTGGCCGACTTGAAGTTCTAACTTAGCAAGGCTCTGAGCATTAGTTTGAAAATTCTGCTTGGTTTCCTGTTGAAAACTAACATGGCTCTTGCTAACATTTCCTGAGTTTTTGCTAACATCTTAATAGATTCCTCTAAGCTAGTCGTTTTATTTTCTGGGCCTGATGTATTCCTAGTGTAGCCAAAACCTGGGGGAGCATTAGAATTATTAGACTGACCCTGACTCTGGCCCTTAGACCATGAAAAGTTCGGATGGTTTCTCCAACCAGGATTATAGGTTTCTGAATATGGGTCAAACTTCTGACGATTATCAAACCTAGTGTTATTATATAGAGCATTGGCTTGCTCTTCATTATTCTGGCCTTCCCAAAAAGGCTCCAATCTACCACTAGTGTTACCCACTTCTAAAGCTTCTAACCTTTTCGCTATAGCAGCAATTTTGGCATCTGATTCATAGCCTCCTTCTACCCTATTAACGTTTCCTCTGCCGAGAAGAATTGTTTTCTGGGGTCCCCTACTACTTTCCCATTGTTGGGTCTTTTCGGCGACTTCATGCAAATATGTCATCGCGTCATCAACTGTTTGGTTCTCAAATCCACCAGTACACATAGATTCTACTGTGGTTGTGGTGGGATAATCTAAACCCTCATAAAGGATCTGAACTAACCTAACCTTCTCTAAACCATGATGAGGACATTGGGCTAATAAATCATTGAACCTTTCCAAATACCTATACAAAGTTTCTCCCTCCTGTTGAGAAAACGTGCAGATTTGCGTCCTAATAGACGATGTTTTCTGCCTAGGGAAAAACTTGTTCAAAAAGGCAGATGTAAGTTGTTCATACGTTTCGATTGACCCGGAAGCCAAACTATATAGCCACGATTTAGCTTTATCTTTCAGGGAAAAGGGGAATAACCTAAGTTTCAAAGCATCATCATCTAGGTTTCTAATCCTGAGGGTACTACAAATTTTCTCAAAGTCCCTAACATGGAAATAGGGGTTTTCATTTTCTTTCCCTAAAAAGATTGGGAGCAGCTGTAAGGTCCCAGGTTTAAGTTCATAAGTTGCTTCCGTCTCAGCTAACCTGATACATGAGGGACGAGTAGTCCTAGTTGGATTCAACAAATCTTTCAAAGTTGCCATTTCTGGCGCTATCGGAGCAACAAGGATTCTCTCCTCAGTCAAAAGACGTTCAAAAACAAACTCTTCAAAAGTCGTACTCTCTAGATTAAGGTAATCGAGACTCTTAGAACTACTAGGTTTCTCTTTAACAAATCTACCTAGTGCGTCTCTTTTACGTTCAGGCATACAATAGAATTTTCTAAATTGGAAGGGTAAGCAAACACAGATCAAGGCCGACTCAACCAAATCAAACCTATTGATTTCTAGCAAACAAAAAGCATGATGGCTCCACTTAGATTGTTTCTAGACCAGCTTCTAATCCTTCGAACGGGAATTCGTTACAATTTAAGCAAACCCCTCTGGAATCAATCCGAGTTAAAGTAAGTTGAATAGAGGCGAGGGAAGCTCGGTGGAGCTTTGATACCCAAGGCCTCACCGGTATTACAAGGTGGCGCAGTCACGCATTCAACTTACAGAAACCGTCAAGAACTTCGAAGTATGCTTAAAAGAGTAACCAATATTTTTCGAATGACTTTCCTGTTAAGCTCGTTACCCTATCGGTCTCGTTCTAGTCAAAATTTTAGGCTTAGGTTCGCGTTTGGTATCGTCTTCCTAAGGCGGGCAAGAAAAGAACGGTGATGAAATCCGAACCCTTATTTTGTATGGCCAGTCCTTTCCCTTTACTAGGAAATTAAAGCAGCCGTTTTCAAGTCCTCAACATATATGCATACGAAGAAAGACAGTAACTCGCTGACAGGGGATTCGCGAGTGTTTCGACAAACTTACCTCCCGTACCAGACGAGGGATGAACCTTTGTAGTCGACTCGGGCCACTGACTCCGATGTCAAGTGTACGAACCCAAGGTGCAGAGACAATATCGTAATTGTCGTCCTTCTCTGCAAACAGTTTATATTTAAAATACCCTTCCGTAGGGTAATAAAAAATAATGTCCCAAAGTCCAAAAGTCCAAAAAGAAAAGAAAAATTACAAAAATAATAAACCCTAATACAGTTTTTTTTTTCTAAAAGAAAATAAACAAACCCTAAACTAAAATTGTCTTCTTTTATGTTCTTTTTGCTTTAATCTTTAGCTCCGAGTCTTTATGAAATGACCAAACTCTTTGGCTCAATTTTCTTTATGATCCAGAACCTGTAGACACAAGATAAATACCCAAAACATAAAAAAGAATAAAAATAATAACAAAAAAAGAAAAAAAGAAAAAGAAAAAATAAATAAATCTAAAACCCTAAAAACAAGTCCGCGTCGGCGGCGCCAAAAATTGATGTGGTTTGTAGATAGTGGTAAAAAGTGATTCGATTCTCGAACTTGTGAAGGATAACTTTAGACTTAAATTCAAAACTAAATAGAAAACTCACTAATAATTATAACAAACACTGACAAAGTTGGTATCAATATTAAAAGAACACTGAGGCTAAGATTCCACTATTTTCCAAGTTCAAAGTGATTTGGTCCAAATATTTATATTCATGCAATTTTCTCGTTTAATTTGATTCTAAAATATTGCAACTAATAGATTTTCAAAAGTAATAATTGTAAATACCAAGTATGAAGCATCAAGAGTCTATAAACTAAGCATACTCCATCAAAATAGATCACAATCACTCAAATAAAAATCATATTCAATAATAGTTCAAGGAAAATAATCATAATAATAATTGCAATAAATTAAATAAAATAGATTGTACCGCTTTTTGTTGGAAAAATATCTTCCTCTATCGCCTCAGCAATGGGGTTTAGCTCCTCATATTAATCATGATCTCAAAATAATTGTTTATGGCTCAAAAGATGATTAAAAAGAAGAGAAGGTAATAACACAGAGATTTGCAACGGCGTAAGTGTGTTACAAACGTCACTGTTACAAGATTTTAAGACTGTTAAACAACGATAGTGATCTGCTGTAGTAATATAACGACTGCTATTGGGTGTAATATGTTCTTCTTGTTCTTCCACTTCAGCAGCAACAGCAGAATAAGGTATTTTCCTGCAACTCGATCTCTGGAGCTCTGTAGTGTTCTAAACTTCTCTGAAAGGCTTGATATCTCTTATATGACTTATCCCCTCTCCTTTTATAGGCCACAGCTCGATTAAATCTCCCCCAAAATCTTGGTTTATCTCCACAGCAAGTTTCGGAGTTTTCTTTCTGCCAAACTCTCTTCACGCGTATTTGACCTCTCCCAATACTTCCAAACTCTTTATTAGATACCTACGAATGTTGGGGAAGCTTTTCTAGCCTTTAATCTCCCTGAATTGTCGAAAAATACTCCAACAACAACCCGTGACCACAACACCTCTGTTTTCTTATCCCGGTCGATCTAACCCAATTCATTCGATCCAATTACATATACCGACCCTGTTATGCCCTAGGAAGTCCATCCCAACAAAAATCCGAGATTGAATCTCCTTAAATCTTCCCAAGAATGCGAACCCTAATCTGCATGCATGCTGGTTTGTTTTCCCGCCAAAAACCAGAATTCAAATAATGAAGATGGTTTCCCCCTATACAGAGTAGTGGTGCCTTTAGCAGGTGCCTGTGGGTGTCGTGGGGTGGCCCTTATCCGAAACGTGGGTGAAAAAATCCATTCGTCCGGGTTCTATAGACAACTTTTCGAGCCGATTTTTCCAAAAATGTTTATTGGCCAAAAATACCTACAAATAAATAAAACACCATAATACGTACAAAAATGAGCCCTAACAATATATAGAATCAAGACATATCAGATACTGACACAGAGTATTGTAGAAGTAAAGGATACCAAGGACCGGGACTACGACATGAATGTCAAGCGTGGTTCAAAAATAAGGAGTAATCTACTTCTCCTTTCATAAGAATTGACTAATCAATTGTTAATAATATGAATGATTAAGCTTTTATTTAAATCTTTTGCATCATTCTTTGTGGTAGTTTCGATTGATAACTTATGTGAATTAATATTTTTTGTGCTTTGCTTTCGGTTATGAGTTTTTATTTCGGTTTTCACTAACCCTAATTTCCGATCTCATATTATGGTGATCTCTTATGATTTGTATGACTTTTTGATTTATCGGGATTAGGTTCTAGGCTTTTTAGGTAGATTTTATCAAAGGATCATGAAGAGATACTGATTAAAACTCATGCGTAAAAGTCACATTGATGCTATTATAGATTTATGTTTACATAAGTTGTGTATTTAGCATAACATATGAGTTTTTGTTTAGGCTTTTACTATTGGACGGCACGTAATAGCTAAAAACGGTTTCAACCTTTCTCTGGTAAAGGTTGTTTTTGTGGTAAGAACTAACATGTTCTTATTAAACTGGTGCTTAATGATAAATCTTTGTGGGGAAAGTGGTTGTGGAAATCGAGGGAAAAATTATGCTATTAATCTTTCCTAATATGAAAACTAAGTTATTATATTCTTAGTTTATCATGTAGCAGCGTAAGGTACGATTTTTATGTTAGTTAATCGTTTATTCAGTTAAGAAAAGATTGATATTATTGCATTTATTTTGCTTTTGCTTAACGAAATACGATGCAATTGTTATATTTCCATTATGTTGTATGGATTGATTGTGTGATTCAATTTTTTCCGGTTAAGAAAACCTGGGTCAATTCTAATTTGAGTTGATTTGTATCAATTTCTTTTGATTAACGTAAAACTGGATTTTTTTGTTTAGTCCATTAAATTCCGGATAAGAAAAACCAAGTTAATTCTGATCTTAGTTTATGCTTTTCAAATATAGGACTCGATTATTCAAGTCTAGTCGATTCCTTGATGACAAAAACTAGTTAACTAACCTAGTTTTTGTCTTATCTAAAAGAAGGTCGAAGTTGTTCTATAAATAGTTAGAACATGATAAGATAAATTGAGTTAATTTTGATCTTTATTGATTTTTATCGAATAGTGTGATTATACATACATAACCGGTTGATTAGTAACTAAGTTATCTTGGTTGATCAATCGGACTAAGGGAAAATTTCTTCGGGTAATCGTTTCCTTGATAAACTAAAACAAAATTACTTAGGTAGTTTCAGTTTTAGTATTGGTTATCTAAAATGGTATGTGAAACGTTCGTTCTTAACTCTTATAGGTTGTACAAGTTCTTATGGATTTGTAAGATCCTTTCGGTTTTATCTTATGTTTATTTATTTCTTTGTCATTTTTGTGACAAAAAAGGAAATAAATATATGGAGTAAAAAAGTGATTCTTAATCACTAGGAAAGGATATATGTGCTTAAATGTTCTATGTAACGAAAGAGTAAAGCATGAACTAAGGGGGAGAAACATATCATCATGCTGTGTAATATTTCATACTACAAAAAGGGAATAACAAAGATGCTCGAATTGAATATTTACCAAGCTTTGCTTTAGGGGGACTAAAGATTTTGTTATTCAAATGTCAACAGCAGCATTTATTTATTTTTGAAAATGTGCAGGATATTGTGTTGTTGAAACTCGGAATCAAGCGTATGAAAAATGAGTTATTTTGTAATTCATTTATCTCCATATGTATTAGAGTTTTGTCACTCAAATTGACAAAGGAGGGGATTGTTAGAGAATTTCTCGGTTGAACCTACCATGTGTTGGTATGTCAAGTTTGGTTGTCATAGTTTAGTATGAAAACTCAATTAGAGTCGCTTGATTGAATGTACTAGAGTCAACTTCGTTTAGGTTACACTAGAAAGTCTAGGAATGTTGAGACATACAAGTATTACCTTGAAGACCTGAATATTGTGAAGATGTATCGACTGCAATGAATACATCATCCTTCCACTTGAGATTAGTGAAACTGACTCGACTTGTTTCCATTCATATCGTTACTTTCAAGTAGTTTAAGATTGAAAACATAACATGCGAGGTTATATTTAATACTCTAGTATTAGACTTGGTCATTTTATTATGATCAAAGTTTCAAAGAAGAATATTTGATTTTAAAGTATAATGTTTGTCTTTTAAACTTCGTAAATGTGACATCGACATAAGCTATGTAACTCGTTACTTGATTGTGTAATGGATATATATGTGATTTCGTCCTAGAAACTATGTTTGATTACATATGTTTAAAGGAAGTACATATATGAAACTTGTTTCATAATTGAAAGGAAATCAACAGGCGTTTTGGTCCGGTTTTCACTAAAGATCTATTGGATGACCAATTCGAACCTAGGTAAAAACTTTGGTAGAACCGATCTTGACTTATATATGTTGAGAGTTATGGTAAAATCGATCTTCACCTAGTTTGGGATATGCGGTAGAACCGATGTTGACTTATGTTGAGAATCTTGGTAGAACCGATCTTTACCTATTTTGGGATATGTGGAAGAACCGATCTTAACTTATGTTGAGAGTCTTGGTAGAACAGATCCTTACCTGTATTGGGAATCATGGTAGAACCGATCCTAGATATTTTTGAGAGTCATGGTAGAACCAATCCATACGTATATTTGGAGACTCGGTAAAACCGATCTTAACTTATGTTTGGAGTCATGGTAGAACCGGTCCCAAGAGAAAAAACGACCCTCCATATTCACATATTACTTACAGTTTTGTGTGAATTTGGAATTAGGTGTTGCTAAATAGGAAAGTTTCTGATGTCGACATAATTTGAACATGAATATAATTCTTATCTTTTATTGTTCAAAGATATTTCTTCATACTCAAGGTGATCCCAATCCAAAATATTAAGAATCTTTTAATTAATATTTTCGATTATATGTTTTTGATTTTCCAACAAATCAAAACATATCTCTTGGAAAGTTATATTAGTTAAGTGCTAAACTAATATTATATATTTTCTAATGAGAGATTTCAGAATTACAGGTTGGATATTAATTATAAATATGAAAACCGAAATCAGGTACTGTTTGTACCGTCTATAAAATAGACCGGAAGCCCGTTAATCAAGCCCGACAAAGCCCGTTTAAAGAAGATTCCAGAAATTTCCAGAAGTCTTGTTGCCCAAGTTGCTTGCACATCAAGTTTATATCATAATTAGGGTTACACAACACTGTAAATACATGTATCCTAAACCCTAAGAAGATATGGAATTTTAGGTTAGCTAACCCAGAGAAAAACTTTTGTATTATCACAATCAATAAAATATCTCTCCATTCCTCCGTGGATGTAGGCAACACTTGCCGAACCACGTCAAATCTTTGTGTTCTCTACTTATCTTTAATTTATGCTTTTTAACCCTAATTCCAACAATCATCATCCAATCATCATGTTTAATGCCTATAATTAAATTTGGGTACACACATTGGCGCCGACTAAGGGGATTCGTGTAAAACAATCGTGTTTTTCCATTGAGAAAGGTGCGGAACAAATCATTCACGAATTCCAAGCAACGATCAGCAAAACAAAAAAAAAAAGAATTAGGATCTGCAACGATACCATTGCAAACATGGAGAAACTGTTGCGAAATAGGACTATAAACTGTTGCGAATCCAGTTGCAGAAGGCGTTAAGAAAACGTAACAGTCATCAGTGTTGCAGAAAACGTGAAAAAAACATCTATCTTGTGCAGCCACATAGGTCCAGGCTCATGTACAACACCAGATTCAACCAACCGGATCCGTTAGATCAATTGGATACAGTCCATAGGATCTGTTCAGCCTCCTTTCCACCTTCAGATTCAACGAATCCGATCAACAGAGATTATCTAATCCAGAGCTAACACGTGTGTGCATCGGTCAAACCAGCACCCACTTCATCTGCAAGGAGCCAATCACTGGTCGATACGTCAGCGATACCCGATGACACATCAACAGCGTTTGCACAGTCATCAAACGCCATGTCAACGATGTCTCCGCCACATAGCAAAACTCGTCCAGTCATCACACTGCCATGTCAGCAACTTTGTGACTGTTTCACTTGGTGCTTCCACGTCAGCACCATTCGGGTGCCAGTCAGCAATTTCATCCCGGTCAGCAGTGCCATGTCACCTTTTGATCCAGTCAGCGACCCTTCAGTGTTGACTGTTCAGCCACGTCAGCTTTCATCCAACTGCCACGTTAGCACCGTTTGGGTGCCACGTCGACAACGCGGTCCCAGTCAGCAGTGCCATGTCATCATTTTTAATCCAGTCAATAACGCCATATCATCAATTTGGACCAGTCAGCAAGTGCCATGTCTGCATTCCAGTCCAGTCAGCAGTTCCACGCTAGCATATTTTGCATTGTCATCAGTGCCACGTCTGTAACAGCATGCGCGCTTCGGTGGAAACTTGTTTCGTCAATAACTTCTTCGTTATAAGTCCAAATTGAGTGATTTTTTGCTCGTTAGAATCGTCTTTTGATTTCCTACAACATGGACGCAAAAAATCCTGTATTCGAGAAACCTTTATGTGCACTTGGAGCAGGAACATGATCGAGTTCGAGGTTCGTGAATAGCGACATGATCGAGTTTGAGGTTCGTGGATAGCGACATGATCGAATTTGAGATGAGGGTTTCTTAGGCCCTTCAATGTTTAGCCTTGAATCACATCACAAGTACCTAAAGCCTCACCTTGCACGTGAACACCTTAGTCTTTCTTTTATGGAAAGCATAAAAATATCGTCTTGCACACGAGTATGAAAGTATTGCACCTTGGCAAGCATAAAGTCTTGTATCGACCACGAGCCCAACGCCTGATGTTGGTCTGCACAAAGTCTCCTCTCGAGTACGAGCACAATGCCCGAAATTGGTCCAAAGACTCGTACTCTACACAAGCAATACAGCCTGCCCGAGCAGCGAGCGCTACATCCTTGTTATGTTGCGACACATTCCACTCAAGACTAGACTATCTCATGATCATCACAAGTCCACCACGTGGAAAAAAGCTTCGTCTAGCACATGAGCAAATTTTTTGCAGGTAATTACAGTTGGGGGCGTCTTTGTAATGACTATACTCATGCTTGGGGGTGAGTTACGTCATCGACCATCGATGCGAAGGAAAAACAAATTTCTTAACCCCCAACAAGTTGGAGGTTAAGAGGCGGCGATGTTTGTACCCTCCATAAAATAGACCAGAAGCCCGCTAATCAAGCCCGACAAAGCCCGTTTAAAGAAGATTCCAGAAGTTTCCAGAAGTCTTGTTGCCCAAGTTGCTTGCACATCAAGTTTATATCAGAATTAGGGTTACGTAACACTATAAATACATGTATCCTAAAACCTAAGAAGATACGGAATTTTAGGTTAGCTAACCCGGAGAAAAACTTTTGTATTATCACAATTAATAAAATATCTCTACATTCCTTCGTGGATGTAGGCAACACTTGCCGAACCACGTTAAATCTTTATGTTCTCTACTTATCTTTAATTTATTCTTTCTAACCCTAATTCCAACAATCATCATCGTGTTTAGTGCCTAGAATTAATTTTGGGTACAAACATTGGCTGGATGAAGAATAGGCTTCCTGTCACGCTTTTGGTAGCACTTATTTCTGTTACATTCTGCTTCTGATTCTGCAACATTTTCTGGTTCCGTTTTGCAACACCTTTTTTTACAGTTTCTGCTGCTGTTGCGTAACACTTGCTTCAACTGGTCGTAACAGTTTATTCAACTGATTTGCAATAGTTTCTTCAACGTTGTAACGGTTCTTTAAAACTCGCAACGGTTTCTTCAACTGTTTCGCAACAGTTTCTTCATCCTTGTAACGGTTTCTTCAAACTCACAACAGTTTCTTCAACTGTTTCGTAACAGTTTCTTCAACTTTTTCTTTTTTTGCTGATTTTTGCATCCAACTTGTGCACGATTTATTCTGCACCTTTCTCAATGGAAAAACACGATTGTTTCACACGAATCCCCTTAGTCGGCGCCAATGTTTGTACCCAAAATTACTTCGAGACACAAAACACGATTGATCGATGATGATGATGTAAAATTAGGGTTATGAAACAAATTGAAGAAAAATAAAGGAGACCAAGAATTTAGCGTGGTTCGGCAAGTTGTGCCTACATCCGCAGATGGAATCCCATGGGGAGAGATTTTATTGATATGGTGTTTACAATAATTCTTGAAAGGTTAGCAAACCTAGAATTCCACGTCCTTTGAGTTGGATTTTGGCCTCTATTTATAGGCAAAAAACCCTAATCTGGTTCCATGATAACCCTAGATTTGTAGTTATCCAAAATAACCACCTGGATTTGTACTTATCCTTCAATATTTGTGTTTATCCTTGAAGATCCATGTCTATCTTGAAAGATTCTTGTATATCCTCACATGATTTTAGTTGTGGTAATTGAATTAATGTCCCTCCTTCTCATAGGATTCACAAATATCCTTATGTAACAATAATTATATCCCTAATTTTTTTATAGAAAAATTTAATCATAAGTACCAAATCTGCCCTCTTTGTATAATAATAAGATTAAAGTTTCTCAACCAAATAAAATCAATCTTCTCGTTTCTTATATTCTCTCTTCCTTCCAATTACGGCCACCATCGCCTTCTTCGTACGATCCACCACCTCCTCCACCTCCTACCACCAGCAACACCACCGCCACCTCCTAAATAATCTATTGAGATCGATTTTCACCTTGGTTCAACTGCAAAACTTAAATCTAGTTATGAATCAACGAGAAACTGATCTCAAAAACCTAATCTCGAGCATCAAATTCATTAAACTGATAAACCAACACCACCACAACCACCGCCTCCATCTGTATCTCCATCCCCTTCGCCACCATTGATTAGATTTGAGATTTGAGAGAGAGAGTTCTGTGATTGAAAATCAAATCAAACCAAACCACTCCCACCACCACCATCTTCATCGTCACCAGCTCTGCAACAATCACCACCTTCGTCATTTCTAACTGTTTCGGGATTTTGAAGATTAATTTTCAAAATCATATCTGACGAGATGGAGATTTGATTTAGGAAGAGGTTTATGAAATTGAAGGATGGGTTTTGGTTCATTTCGAGATACAGAAGGACTTGATTTCGTTTATGGAAGCTAGGGTTTCAGATGATTATGGATTTGAAGTGGTTTTGCTGTTTGAAGATTCAGATGGATTTGATTATAGTTGTTGTTGGTAATGAAGTCACAAGACCAGTTGTTGCTGCCATGATGAATGTGTGTTGGAAGTGAGAAGCAAATAGATAGACTTCGGTTTTTATGGATCAACTACCATTGTTGATCCCCTAAATTGGATCAACTTCTACTATTGACCCTTTTTTTTTTGGATCAACTACTGTTGTTGATCCCCTAATTTGGATTAACTTCTATTGTTGATCCTTTTTTCTTTTTGGAACAACTACTGATGTTGATCCCCTAAATTTACATGGATCAAATTTCATTGTTGATCCAATTTAGTGGATCAACTACCATTGTTGATCCCCTAAATTGGATAAACTTATATTGTTGATTCTTTTTTTTTGATCAACTACTGCTGTTGATCCCCTATTTTGGATCAACTTCTATTGTTGATCATTTTATTCTTTTTGGATCAACTTTTGCTGTTGATTCTATTTTTATTTGGATCAATTATTGTTGTTGATACAAAATATCTAAAACCAGTGGTGCTGGCGGCGGAAGAGGTGGTGGCGGTAGCGTACTGATGGCAGCGTCAGTGGTGGTGGCGGTGGATTAGTGGTGGTGGTGGTGTTGGTGGCGGCGGTGGAGTAGTGGTGGTGGCGGCAGCAGTGGTGGCGTCAGTGGTGGTGGCAGGCTGGTGGCAGGCTGGTGGTGGTAGTGCAATAGTGGTGGTAGTGGCGGTGGACCGGTGGTGGTGGCGCCAGTGGTGCTTGCGGACAGGTGGTGGTGGCGGTAGCGGACTGGTGGTGGTGGCGCAATGGTGCTGGTGGAATATTAGTGGTGGTGGCGGTTGGTAGGTGGTGGTCGTTGAAGGTTGGTGATGGAATGGTATTTGAATGTTGGTGGTGAGGGTATTAATGTAATCTAATTTTAAATGGATAAGGTTATTAAAAAGTAGGGACATATTTATTGTTGTATAAGGATATATTTATTAGGTGTCAAAAGTAGGGACATATAAATAATGTACCCATTTTAGTTTATCTTGAAAGATCCTTGTCTATCTTCCAATATTTGTGTCTATCTCAAAATGGCTTCCACAATAAATCATTTAGAGCAACCACAGTCATGAGATGGACCAAATACCAAAAGCCAGATTAAAAACCAAAAAAATTTGGTTTTCCGTGTGTTCAAGCCCAGTGGGAGAATACCAAATTTTGGTGAAGCGGAACTTATATCCACGCTTGATGCGGGACGCAACTTATATCCACGTTTCTTGATGGAGCGTGTTCATAATATGCGTCTGAATGAAACGGAGGTATAATGCGCGCTTGAATGGGACGTAGGTATTATTCACGCCGTGCACGGGACGTAGATGGTAATTGCGTTTGCTGGGACGGAGTTACAAATGGCGTCTCATTCAAACGCAGATAGAAACTGCGTCTGTGTCGTGAAACCAATTCGTCTAACATCTTTCTTCGTCTCTTCTTTTTCCAACACCGACGATTGCAGTAGCTTAATATCAGCCAACCCATCATTCTTTCCAAAAGTTCTCAAACTCGATCATAACACGAGCAATGCCATATCAGTCACAGCACCATCGGCCAACAACCCCTGACGCCACTGTTCCATTTCTCCATCTTCCGGCAATAGCACAGCTCGAGCAACCAGTTAACACTCTGCATCTCGTTCTGTTGCCGTGAACTTTATCTCTCATTCAGTTGTACGAATCAACGGCCAGTACCATACTCGAGCAAATTTGAGGATCCATTCTTCCTTTGTATGCAGCCATCAACCGATTGGAACAATGGAAGCAACATCAGCATCTCCTGTATCCACTGTTGATGCTGTTAGGTCATCATTATCCCAAGTTTATTAAATCATTACTCATGCCTGAACTCCAAAAATCCATCTAGCTTTCAAAACCATCACCACTGCTGGATTTTATTCCAACCATTGTGAACCCTTCTCAGATTTTTTTCCTTTCGATAAGAACAACCAGCTTCAGTGAGAAATGCAACTTCATTTGTGTTTGATAGAAGCTAATGAAGAAACGCGGAGGGTAGATGGACAAGAGACGTACATTAAAGATACGCCTAGACACAGACGCTCACAATACATGCGCCCAACCCAGACGTTTTTTATAACTGCGCCTCATTCATACGCCCTTTATACATCCGTCCCATTTCAGGCGTAAGTATTAACATCGTCTGACGCGTTTGAAGGGGGCGGAGTTAATACATGCGCCTGACTCATACGGTGATTATATGCTCGCCTGATTGTATACGGTGATTAAACTTACGCCTGATATCATACGCTCCTAATACTTCCGTCCCACTATATCTTTTTTAGTCTGGGCCGACGACCACATTTGGTCTCAAACCCTAAATTTGGCGACCAAATTTGGGTTTACTCCTCACCACTGCGATACTTTCTGGGACCAAATTTGGGTTTAGTACCCAAATTTGGTCGTGACTGTGGTTGCTCTTAGGCTTCTATAAGAAACTAGACTGTGCTTCTATATTAAGCCATGTGGGTTTCCTCAATAAACCCACTGGTTTCCACGATAAACCATATTGGGATTCCATAATAAACCATATGGTCCTCAATAAACCACCGGTTTCTACAATAAACTGTATTCAGCTTCCATAATAAGCCATGTGGGTTTCCTCAATAAACCCACTGGTTTCCACAGTAAACCATATTGGGCTTCCATAATAATCCATGTGGGTTTCCTCAATAAACCCACCGGTTTCCATGATAAACCGTTTTGGGTTTCCACAATAAGCCATGTGGGTTTCCTCAACCCACCGGTTTCCATAATAAACCGTATTTTACCGAAATCAAATAGCTTGTGTGGTATGCACGTACGCTATTTTAATAGGGTACAAACAGGTACTTATTGCATATCTTGAGAATATTTTCGGTTTTAGAATTTTCTTTTTGTCCAAACAACCTTGGTCTATAAAAAACCGAGTTTTCATTTCTTACAAACCATCCTAAGATCCAAGTGAAAAATGTAGGTACCAAAATACACCACCAACGTTTTTTTAGGAAACATGTATGGATTAAACTCAAATATAATTCCGAGAGTTCAACTTACTGAATTTCAATCAGGAAATATATGAAGAGTTTATATCTCTTTCTCACACAATCAGAATGTTACAGAAACTAGTCCGTGAACCTGATTATACGGTGAGAGTATTTAGACGATCCCAAAGATCAATATCCAAGAATCAATCAAGTCGTATTCAAAAAACAAGGATGGATACATCTACTTTGATTGATTAACATACAACCTGTGATATTTCAATTATAAAGATAAACAATATAATGCGGAAATGAAATAACACAGACACCAGAAATTTTGTTATTGAGGAAACCACAAATACAGAAAAATCCCGGGACCTAATCCAGATTTGAAAACCAAACTGTATTAAGTCGCTACATACATTAAACTACTATCAGAACTTCAGACTGGAATGTACGTAGTTGCTATCGAATTAAACCGTCACAACAATTCAGTTACAATCGCCCTCCTTGCGCCTCTTGAATCCAAGCAGGACTCCGCGCAATTGATTCCCTTAGTTGACGTCCTTTACAGCCTAAGAGTTGCTTCAGCTTAATTGAAGACTTTCAATCAATCTGCATCACACAATAAGCCTATATGTGATTTATGTTCTAATCAAATATCAAGGTGAGGTAGTAAATCGATAGCAATAGACAAATTCTATCTAACCTCAAAGTCCGGTCTTATGACTCCCGACGAGCAGCCTAGATTATTATTCACCTCACAAGAATAAACTTGTGGAATTACAAAGTCTGAGACGAATACACTTTGTGATTTATATCTATCTTGTTTGTTGGAGCAAGGCTCAAGAATCAAAACAAGATCAGGATACACGAACTATTAAGATAAATATATTAGATCTTGCTTCATGAAACCCTATGTGAAGTTTTTTTAGTTTCTAAACCCTATAAGGGTTTTAAGGAGATGACAACTCTAGTTAACAACTAGGACACACAAGAATAGTGTCAGGGATTCAAATATCTCAGTTGTTTGAGGTTCTATTTAAACATACTTTCAAGATCAAGGTTGCTTTAGATTTAAGCTAAGATAACTTTGGAACCAAGCAATCAATAATCAACGTTAGATGAAAAACTTGACTTGAGATTAACATAGAAAAATATACACTCTAGTTAAGATGAACTGTAACCTAACGGTGTATAATGACATGTTCATGAAGGTTAGCTTAAACTAGCCAATTGAGCAATAAGCTTAATCATTTTCATATAACACTATAATACTTTTCTTGAATCAGACATATGATCAAAAATGTCGAGACTTATATATTGCTGCTCATAAGTCATGATTTGTACCTAATTAAAATTAAAATCTTAACATTATCATGCAATTAAGTGTGTAATATTGTTATACTTATCGTATTTTTCATGTATTTAAAGGTTTTTCTATTTGATAACTCCCATCTAAGCGGTTACGAAATTTTTATTTTCTGATTATAGTACATGCAAGGCTAACTCGGAAAAATCGTTATTAGTTTTGCGCAAAAATCGGTCCAAATCAGCAAAATCGTCCGCCTTAATCGCTAAAAATCGGAAATGGTTGGAATCGGAAATCGCCTCGGTCTTATAGTCGGTAGCCATTACTCGGCGAGTAATCGGCCTTGGAGACCGATTTTGACTACACTCTAGATAGTATTTTAGAAAGTTATTCAAATGCCGATTATCTCACAGAAATAATTCTGATGCATCTGAAAATATTCGACGGGGTAAGTACGTGTACCAGCTACGTGCACTATACTTGTTCGTGAATATTCTTGTCATAGTATGTATACCGGGTATGTGTACCCTTAAAATAAAAAACGAGTTCAGGAACTTACAGATCTTTTATGATATGTGTACTGGGTATGCGTACCTTATTTAGTTTTGATACCAACAGATATTTTCTGGTTTGCATACTAGGTATGCGTACCTTTCCTGGTTCACGAGTTCACAGAATTTTTATGGTATGGATACCAGGTATGTACACCAAAAAGTCGTTATTGAACCATAGCTATGTCGGTACGTGTACTGTGGCTCCGGACCTATAACAGTTCTCCCACTATGTGAACTGGTACACATACTATCCTGTATCCAGGCTTACAGTAGTTTTATATCTCTCTAATAATTGATTCGAAATATTGCCGAATAACATCAATGACAGATATTACTGTTCCAGGATATTTTCAAATGATTAAATCTTGAGTCATAATCAGGTCGTAATAAATAAATTTCTTTTCACCAAATTCATAAAGGATGAACAAATGTTCTTAAGCTTAGCATATTTCGAGAACGATATTCAAGATAAACTTGACTTAATTTTTTTGTTATGCATATACTTATGACTAAGTTATTTTCAAACGATAAATTATGACTAAATTCATAATTTAGTCATGCGAAAATGTCTCAAAGATGGAAATGTGAAAACTTGAGAAATAGGTAGTTCAATCTTCACTTATATTTTTTCGAATGAGTTCTCTAGAGCTCTTGTTGATCTTCTCCTTCAAACGGTATAACGCAGTGATATTTGATTCTCAACTACAAACTTCTATCCTAATCCAAGACTGACTAAATGTAGACTAGAAATCAAGATATAGTTTTGACAACTAAAATTGACAACAAGTTTGAGATAGCAACACTTGTGAGTTCGACCGAGCAATTCTCTAACAATCTCCCCATTTTTCAATTTTAGTGACAAAAC
Organism: Papaver somniferum; assembly: GCF_003573695.1. NCBI lineage: Eukaryota > Viridiplantae > Streptophyta > Magnoliopsida > Ranunculales > Papaveraceae > Papaver > Papaver somniferum. Next base: position 140,232,229 of record NC_039361.1, on the reverse strand, counting down.
TATCAATACATATAGATTAAAAAATAAAGCTTCAAAACTCCAGAATCCACCATGCTTGATTTCCTTGGTTCTTCAACTCTTGAATTCTTTGGTACTTCAAGTTGCAATGATTCTGAACGTGTTCAACTCAGCATCGTTGTTGTTGAAGATCCGTAAGGATAACAACTTTGAAAAATCGTCGTTGTACAGAAACATAGTATTTTTATCTTCTCAATTGTATCACAACTTCAAAGTAATACTACGGTGATATGTTTCTCCCCCTTAATCGACATATATAGGTTTTACTTATTAAGGGGGAGAAACATATCACCGTAATGATCCGTAAACCATATGTATGTAGTGCGAAATTACTGATTAATTCTCCCCCTTTTGTCAATAAAAATTAGCAAAGGTACGAAACTATGGGATTGTAATGAATTCAAACAAAAGATGTTTCAAGACTTTAAAGAAACACATCAACTTTTATGTAGACGATATCACTGAGTATAAAAAACTTAGTGTCTCATATAGGAGATTTAAGATACAAGTATCACATGTAAATTCCACATGCACACACCCCACAAAGATATAACAATTAAGCACAAGTTCATTTAATAACTATTCTCCATTTGATGTCATTCCCAAGATAAACAACATGAGTAACCTTAGTTTAATGAAAAAGAAGGATTTTGTCGGACATTAACAAATCACATGGATTTGTATCATAAACATCGTAATAAATTAGTCTCAACGCCAGTTACGAACAAAGAGATAATTTTAATCGATATGACTCAACATAAGAAAATCTTACGGAGTGGATAGTGCAACAGTTACACAAAAATGTGACCACGAGTAGATCAATACTGCGGAAAATTCTCATAAAGCTTATTCTATTTTTAGTTTATAAAACTTAATAGATTTAATTTTTGAGCATATATGAGATATCAGTTCAATTTACAAGAAGTGAAGGAAACATTTATCTCATAAGACTTTGAAATATATAAAACAAATAATGATTAATTTCTGCAAGTTCATCTTCCAAAAACTCTAGAATTTAATAAATAAAACTAAAAACAAGCAAGCTGAAAATCGTTAAAAATAGCTTTACCAACCCCTAATTATCCTTTTTGAACGCAAGAATAAATTCTCACGGAAGTTTCCCAGTACTTAAAATCTTTGAAAAATTCTTTATCATCTCCGAACGCCCTATCAACAACAGGAATATGAACTACGGTTCATGAATAAAAGAGTTAACACCTCAAAACTTGTTAGGCTGTTGTTTGAAAATTGCTTCTTGTAGTTCAAGAGATTTTTGTAGAATCACTTTCAGTACCTGCACCACCTTCTTGGTTTTCTTCAGTTCTTAAAGAAGAGTTGCAAACCTTTTCTGATTGGACCGGTTAGCTCTCGGTTTCTTCATATTCTTCCTTTTCCTTTTAAGAGATGAGTCAAAAGGATAGGACATCTCTTGTTCCTTTCTAGTTTGATGAACATCAACAACCATTAGAGCATAGATTTCACGAGAAAATGTTGTGCTTGGAGTCTCTATGATTCATAAGAATAAAATGGATTTGTGAAACCACAAATATATTTCCCAACAAGCCAAATTCTTGTGAAAGAGATATGAGTCTTGATGAAGAAGATATTTACCATGCAGGGTTTAGGAACAACAAAAGTTTACGTACTAGAAAAGATGCATAAAACCTAAGAAGAATGAAATGTCACTTTTATCCTTCTTTAATTAAGTTTCTACATAGATCAAATTTTTCAATACCATTACTTGAGACATAGATTAGGATGAAACAATAAAAGATGGACATCCAAGTAATAATATTCAAATTTGATCCAAATCCCTAATGTGCACAATTCTTATCTCTTTTAAGGGCAAAAGAGACAAGATGCACATCTCAACATAAGTAACTTGTTTTGAGGTAAGCAGTTAAGTGCCCACCACTAGGTTCCTGCACGAAATTTGTAATACCCTTCTTTACGGAGCATTTAGCCCGGACTCTACTCTTAATTTGAGATTTTACTTTTTCCTTTGAAACATTCAATCTTTTAGGAGAATAAGATTTAACTTTACGTACCTCAGGGGTGGACTTTTGGAAAAGTTTAAACACATTTTCCAAACGACTAGCTCTCCATTGCAGTTTGTTGACATTCCTTAGTTTGTGTTTGTACTTGAAACATTATGTGAGTTCATGACCCTCAATGGTACAATAAGGACATGTCAGTTTGGAGATCGATTCAGGAACAACATTAGCATCTAAAGAAAGAGTACCTGAAGCATTAACAGAGTTTTCATTAGTATATGAAAAATCCATTACATCCTCCACTGATTTTGATAAAGAGTCACCAACTAAACTATCAAGATTGAAACGAGTAGTACTACATTCATAAAAATTGATAATGTCACCCCAAGAGTGCTACATTTGATCCAGCATCCTCTTGGGAATCATAATGATCATATGTTTCACCAAGTGTTGTATCAAAACTCTTGTGGCAAGTGTATTTCTTTCAATTTGGGTACTCATTCGAAAAGTGACTGAAACCTTTACACTTGAAGCATTGTGGCATATCCTCGCGGTCAGAATCGTTGGAGTCTTTGTTTTGCACAAGAACACGATTATGTGGCTTTGCTGACATGAGATGTTTTTCTCTAGTGAACTGATTATTCCTCTTCCTAAGAAGTTCTCTAAACTATGTTGTAATTAATGAAACTGAGTTATCAAGATCTTCATCTGAAAATTCAGGATCAACAAGATTGTTCACAGAGTTGTCAACACTTTCATTTTTGAGAGTTTCGGTGTTTTTTAGTACCTTAAACACAATATCCTTTCCGGATTTGGATTGCAGTTCATGATCAAATATCTTTTAATTTCCAACTAATGTGTTTCTGAAAAGTGTAGCAAGGTTATTTTTTTCCATGATGGCATGTTTCTTAGACTCGTACCTTGCTGGTAAAGATCGTAGAATTTTCATCACAATGTCCTTTTGGGGAATAGTCTTCCCTAACGCATAAAATGCACTAACAATTCCATACACTTTTTTTTTTATTAAACTCATCAAACGAGTCTTCATGAGACATACGAAGATTTTCCCAGTCAGAATTTATGTTTTGAAGCCTAGCTTCTTTTTCTGAGGTATATATCTCCTTCGAATACGGTTTCTAAGATATTGCAAGCATCTTTAGACATAGTGCACGAAGTCACATAGTGTTGAAGATCTTGGCTTATGGCGGGATATAAGAACTATCAAGATAAAGATAGTTGGACCTTGCTTCACGAATACCTAGATAAAGTCTTTTTAGTCGCTAAACCATAGAATGGGTTTTAAGGAGAGTACGACTATAGTTTACAACTAGGACACACAAGAATACTGCCATGGATTCAAAGATCCCAGTTGTTTGAGGTTCTCCTTGTATAGATTTTCAAGATCAAGGTTGCTTTAGGTTTAAGCTAAGATAGCTTTGGAACCAAGCAATCAATAATCACCGTTAAATGAAAAACTTGACTTGAGATTAACATAGCAGAATATGCACTATGGTTAGGATGAACCGTAACCGAACCATACATAATGACATGTTCATGAAGGTTTGACGAAACTAGCCAATTAAACAATAAGCTAAATCATTTTTATATAACACTTTAAGACTTTTCTTGAATCACACATATGATCAAAAATGTCTAGACAGTGTTCTTGAAGAGTTATTCAAATACCGATTATCTCATAGAAATAATTCTGATGCATCTGAAAATATTCGACATGGTAAGTACGTATACCGGGTACCTGTACTATACCTATTCGTGAATATTCTTGTCATAGTATGTATATCGGGTATATGTACCCTTAAGACAAAAAACGAGTTCAGGAACTCATAGATCTTTTATGGTATGCGTACCTTATTTGGTTTTGAAACCAACAGTTCTTTTCCAGTTTGCATAAAAAGGTATGCGTACATTTCTTGGTTCACGAGTTCATAGACTTTTTATGGTATGGATACAGAGTATGAATACCAAAGAGTTGCTTCCAAACAATAGCTATGCCGGTACGTGTACTGGTACATGTATTGCGGCTCCGGACCTATAACAATTCTCCCAGTATGTGAACTGGTATGCATACTATCATATATCCAGATTTACAGTAGTTCTATATCTCTTTAATAATCGATTCGAAACATTACCGAATAACATCAATGCCGCATATCAGTGTTACAGGTTATTTTCAAATGATTAAATCTTGAGTCATAATCAGGTCATAAGAAATAAATTGCTTTTCACCAAATTCATCAAGTATGAAAAAATATTCTTAAGCCTAGCATATCAAGGTATCCTAGGACTTTTAGTAAATGAGATGTTAAATTACCAATTTTAGTCATTGATGAAAATACATGTTTGTGAATGATAGTATCACGTGACCAATATCTTCCTCTTATTGATTATTTTCATATTTTACTGCTTTCAATTTATTTTTATTGCATTGATAAACAAAATCCCCCCTTGGTTACTTAAGAATCTGAAAATTGCATAATAACAATTGCCTCTCTGTGGAAACGAACTCTTTCTTATCACATACTTCATTTATTTTAGTTAAGTAAGAAAGTGAAATTATTTTTGACGCATACGACAACGATCAAAATTTGGCGCTTCGAGAATGATATTTAAGATATACTTGACTCGAAATTTCTGTTATGCATATACTGCCTAATTTAGTCATGCGAAAATGTCTCAAAGATATAAAGGTGAAACCTTGAGAAATAGGTGGTTTAGTCTTCACTTACCTTTTGTTGAAGAAGTTCTCCAGAGCTCCTGTTGATATTCGCCTTCAAACGGCAGAACGTAGTGATTCCAATTCTCAACTACACACTTCTATCCTAATCCGAGACTGATTAAATGTTGACTAGAAATTAAGATATAGTTTTGACAACAAGCTTGAGATAGCAACACTTGTGAGTTCGACCGAGCAATGCTCTAACACCAGGCAAACTTCATTCGTGTTGTTTCTGATGGAGCTGTCTATCCGGATAAAAAAGTACCCAAAAATTAGGAGAAATCTCTTACTTCCGCTAATTTAAAGACTTTTGTGGGATAAAGAATCTCTACGAGTACCGTTGGTGGGAAACTCGATAATTGCATTGTTATTTTAGTTTTCAATTATTGATTTGATTAACTAACGGTTGTTGAAACTTTGATTGCACTTAGTTTGATTATTCTTGAGAGCCTTCTCTTATGACATAAGGGCACTCAAACTAGATAAAAGTATTGACAGGATCTTTAGAACTGTTTTTAGATCTAAAGATAACTTGTGATCATCCATTGTTAACAGACTCCGTTCTGTGTGTGATCGATCATAAGTGGATTTAAGTTTGTGGTGTGCACGTACATAAAAAGGCAGTTGAATATTTAAAGATGGGAAGATTTTTCTTATTGGTTTTTGTTTCTCGTGATTTGTGCTCACATCTTGATCTGCTGGGATCCAACTAGATTTTGTTTATCTTTGATAGACTTGTGATTATCTAGTTGACTAGATCGACATATCTTTATAGTTCTCTTTCGAGATCTATCTAGATTGATTGTGAATTTAGATCTAATTACTTCGGTAATAAGGATCTTGATTGATATTACCCGATCGACAAAGGAGTTTACTAGTTTAAACGGAAGTTACTTTGTCAAAACTCAATGAATCTTAATATAAAAGATTATTAGAGTAGTTACCAAACAACTTTGTTCCTTTACTATTTGGAAGACGATCAAAATGAGTTGAGTGCTTAAGACTTTACATTGATAAAGCAACTCAAGATAATGATTTTCGGTCTTGGGATTCACGTGAGTGACCAGACAGTCGTAGATGTAGGGATACTAAGGGAACTAAGTAACTAGGGGTAGATTACCTGGTCTCAACTATACGAAGTTGTCTTTGTTCTTTATATAGTGGCTTAATTCTGAGAGTATTCAAAACTAGACTACGTCCCGGGGTTTTCCTTTATTTGCGGTTTCCTCGTTAACAAAATATTGTTGTGTCATTTACTTTACTTCCGCATTATAATTATTGTTAGAGCATAGCTAGGTTTAACTCACTAAGTGTGTCAAGTTTGGTTGTCATATTTTAGTGTGTCCAAACTCATCAAAAGTCGCTTGATTGTAAACTAGAGTCAACTTCGTTTAGGTTAGACTAGAAAGTCTAGGAATGTTGCGACCTACAAGTATTACTCCGAAGACCTGAAGAGTGTGAAGAAGAAGCGGACTACAACGACAACATCATCCTTCCTCTTGAGGTTAGTAATATTGATTTGAACTGTTTCATTCCTAACGTATCTTTCAGTCGTGTTATATTGAAAACATAACATCAAAGTTGTATATACTTTACATATTGTATAATACTCTAGTGATATGACATGGTCATATATGTATGATCATAGTATTAGGGAATTATATTATGAAGTATAACGCCAATTACAATAACTCTTATTATTTATTGTTCAAAGATATTCCTTAGTACTCAAGGAGATCATGTGCCGAAATAAATTGAGAATCTTTTAATTAAGGTTTTTGGTTTTATATGCTTTAATTATCAGCAATTAAATGCATATCTCTAGAGAATAAAATTAGTAATGTGCATTTACTAATTGGAGATTTTCTATTGAGAGATTTTGGAAATTTTGGACAAGCATTTATTGGAATTGTTGATGGTGGATTTTCGACAAGGGCTAAAATCGTAAAATCATGATACTGCATGTTTCTGACCCGGCTTCAGGAACACATGTGACGATTCGTGTTTTACGATCCGTGAACCATTTCATGATCTCTGATCGAGCGAACATTCCTCTCTCATAGTGATAGACACATTTTTGTGTCTAATTTGTCATCAATGTCCGTATTTTTGGAACTCTATTTTTGTACTAATATTGTGTTTTTATGTATTTTTAGGAAATAAACATTTTTGGAAAAATCGGCTCGAAAAGTTGATTTTGGCACCCGGAGGACAAGTGTTATTCGGACTCTCGCTTTTGGATAAGGGGTAACCTAATTACTAAGGGGCACCCACAGGTCACCCCAAGGCAGCTGCTATTCGCACCCAACAGTGGTTAGGGGGGACACCCTTTCTTCACGATTCAAAAAATGGCGGGAAAATCTTATGCCATGCACACTTCACTGGCAGTTTAGGGTTCGATTTTGTGTGGGCTTTGAGCGAGATTCAATCGCTGGAAATGATTGGAATGGACCTAATATAGCCTAACAGGCTTGGTACAATGAATTGGATCGAGCAAAATGGGCCAGCAAAGCCGTGGGATGAAGATAAAGCTAAACAGGAAGAGAAGATAATATCGATTCTGTTTGATTCTAACTTGGAATTTACGTGGCCAATTAGTTATAGAATATCTTGTCTTTGATTGTTGCTCTATCTTAGGAAGTTTTACAACCAACAGACGCGTGAAGAGAGAAATTTGGAAGAAATATATCCGAGAATATTTTCTTCATCAATGCCGAGTAATGGAGGATTATATGAAGTTATGGCGAGATATTTCGGTGCTGTTGGGTTATAAATAGTTGCTGAGGTATCCTGGGCAAGTCATTGGGAGAGAGTTAGAGCCGAGAGAATCAAAAGAAGAGGTCGACAGGCGAAGAAGTTCTGCTGCTGCTCAGCCAAGAACACGAAGAACATTGTACAGTCCAGGAGAGTCGCTGACTAGTGTCGTTTATTTCCGACAACTCTCAGTTCCTTTCCCGCGACTTCGGTGTTGTGCTTACAACACTTCTAAAGTGCCGTTGTTACCTGACGCTTTTTGTGGGTCGCAAAGAACGGTCTTAAAACGATTTTCTTCTTATTTCATCATTTGTAATCAACTTTTGAGCATTAATAAAATCTTTTGAGATGTATTACACCATGATGAGCTAAACCCAATCCCAGGGGTGACGGAGGAATCCATTCACACAATATTTATGTGGTAATTGTTATTTATTTAATTTTTGCAATATTTTTATATGATTAATTGCATTGAAAAAAAAAAGATTTAAATGGTTTTTATTAATCAATTGTATTTTCTCTTGATAATGCATGCTTAGTTTTATACTCTTGATGCATTATGCTTGCGACTAACATTTGATATTTTGGAAATCTGCTTTTGGCAATTATTAAGAATCAAATCAATTGTTTAATTTGCATAATTAAAAATTGAATAACTTACATAAATATTGTTGAATGGTGAAATCTTCACCTCTATTTTTCTCCATAAAAATTCACATCACTTTGTTTAATTTTGTTACATTTCTAAGTTTTAAAAAAAAAATCTATCTTCACAAGTCTGAAAAGAACCCTGTTTTAAAACCACTATCTACAACAACTTTTGAAAATACATCAAATTTTTGGCGCCGCCGACGCGGACCTGTGCTTAGGTAGAATTTTTTTTAGGTTTATTATTTTTTTTCCTTTTTACGTTTCTTTTTGTCTTTGATTTGCAGGTTCGAAGTGGAGTACTAAGGACCTTGGAAGGAAAAGCTTAAAGCGGAAGGAGCGAAAGAAGAATTTTTTTTTTCACGTTCTTCCTCCTCGCAGCAGCAGCAGCAGAACCAGAATATCTGCAACTGTGTGCAGGGAAGGACGGTGATTACAATATCACCTCGGCCCCTCGGGTACGCACACGGCATAGGAGTCGTGGCCCGAGTCGACGATAACGGTTCATCCCCCGTCTGGTACGGGAGGTAAGTCCAATCGAAACACTCGCGAATCTCCTGTAAGCGAGTTACTGTATTCCTTAATGTGATCATTGATTGAGGACGAATTTGGACTGTCTTTATTTTCCTAGTAAAGGGCAAGGCCTGGCCTAAACAAGATAAGGGTTCGAATTTCATCACCGCTCCCTTCTTGCCCGCTTTAGGAGAACAAAACCTAACGCGATCCCAAGATTTAAAATCTGATTAGAAAGAGACCTATAGGGTATCGATCTTGTTAGGAAAAATTTTCGAAGGATATTGGTTATTCTTTTAGCATACTTCGAAGTTCATGACGGTTTCTGTGAATTGAATGCGTGACTGCGCCGCCTTGTACTGCGGTAAGGCCTTGGGTATCAAAGCTCCACTAAGCTTCCCTCGCCTCGATTCAACTTACTTTGACTCGGATTGATTCCAGAGGGGTTTGCTTAAATTGTAACGAATTCCCCTTCGAGAGATAGAAGCTAGTCTAGAAACAATCTAAGTGAGCCATCATGCTTGTTGTTTGCTAGAAATCTCTAGGTTTGCTGTGGTAAAGTCGAGTCAGCCTGTTGTGTGATTGCTAGAACCTTCCTGTTAGGATTTTTATTTCTTTTTGATTTTTTTAGTGTATGCCCAATTTTTTTAATAGGGCTTGGAAAAGAGATACTCTAGGTCGATTGATTAGCGAAAAACCTAGTAGTTCTTCTGATTTAAGCAGGGAGCTCGAAGATTGTTCTTTTGAGAGCCCTGTTTTTGGAAACTTCAGTTTTGAGAATCTGTCTCTTCGTGAAAATCTCATAACCCCTAGTACTTCTGTTGTGCCAGCGATGGCAACTTTGAAAGATTACATGTTCCCAACTAGGACCAACCGAGCTTCGTGCATTAAATTGCCAGCCACTACGGCTAATTTCGAGATAAAACCTAGTATTCTTCAGATGATCCCTATATTCTTAGGAAAAGATGATGAGAACCCTTATTTCCATATTAGGGACTTTGAGGAAATTTGTGGGACAATTAGAATAAAAGACCTTACTGATGAAGTCTTGAAACTTAAGATGTTTCCCTTTTCCTTGAGAGATAAAGCCAAGACCTGGCTGAACAACCTACCATCTGAATCCATTGAAACATGGCAGGAACTTATTGCCGCTTTCTATATGAAATTCTACCCTAAGCATAAAACTGCAGCTGTTAGGCAGACAATTAGTGCTAGTGTGCAACAAGAGGGAGAGTCTCTTTATAGATTTTTAGAGAGATTCAATGATCTCCTATCTCAGTGTCCTCACCATGGATTTGATAAGATGAAACTCGTACAAATTATTTATGATGGTTTAGACTATTCGACCAAAGCCATGGTTGAGTCTATGTGCGCTGGTGAGTTCACTAGTAAAAGTGCTGATGATGCTTTTACCTTCTTAGAAGTTATCGCTGAAAAATCCCAACAGTGGGAATCTTGTGTTGAACCCCCTAAAAGACTCTTGGTCAATAGAGGTAGCACCAATGTGGTAGATACGAGTTTTGCATCTGATGCTAAGTTTTCTGCTTTGTGTAGAAGGTTAGAAGCGTTAGAAATGGGTCAACCTAAAAATAAGTCCCTTGTTGAACCTAATAGAGCCTCTCAAATCTCTAGTTGTGGAATAGAGCCCGATAACTCATTTTGGGAAGGTCAGGTTAGTGAAGAGCAAGCTCATGCTGTCTATAACAATGCTAGGTTTGAGAACCGTCAGAAGTTTGACCCCTACTCAGAGACCTACAACCCTGGTTGGAGAAACCATCCTAATTTCTCTTGGTCTAAGGGCCAGAATCAAGGCCAGTCTAGTAATTCTCAGCCTCCCCCAGGTTTTGGTTATACTAAGAACCCTTCAGGACAGACCCAGAACCCATCTGAGAATAGAATAACTAGCTTAGAGGAAACCCTTAGTATATTAAGGAAGAGCCAGGAAATGCTATCACAAAGCCAGGAAATGTTAGTAAAAAGCCAGGGTAATTTTCAAGAGGAAACCAAACATTTTAAGAATAGTGCCCAGTCTTTTGCTAAATTAGAACTTCAAGTCGGCCAAATAGCTAAGTATATTAATGAGAGAGAGGAAGGAAGGTTCCCTAGTAATACTGATCCTAACCCTAGAGGAGAGAAATCGTACAGTCATGTTAACTCTGTTACGACCCTTAGGAGTGGAAGGAAAGTTGATAATAAGGTCGGCATACCTGAAATTGAACATGCTGTAGTTCACCCTTATGAGCCAGAAAATGAGGAGACTGATAGAGTCTCCAAAGAGACCAATGAGGGTCCTGATGAGCCCGGCTTTGTTCCCAGAGCCCCGTTCCCCCAGCTGCTAGTTCCGACTAAGAGGGAGTCCAACTTTAATGATATATTGGAGGTTTTTAAGCAGGTTAATATCAACCTTCCATTATTAGATGCAATTAGGCAGATTCCCTCTTATGCCAAGTTCCTTAAGGACTTGTGTACGCGAAAGCGTAAGCTCAGTGTCCAGAAGAAAGCCTTCATAGCTAGTCACGTGAGTTCTATTATTCAGAATACCACTACTCCTAAGTATAAAGACCCAGGGTCCCCTACCATTGCTTGTACAATAGGTAAGTACCGTGTTGAGAAAGCATTGCTTGACTTAGGAGCCAGTGTGAACTTACTGCCATACCATGTGTACCTTAAGCTAGGACTTGGTGAGATGAAACCTACCCAGATGACACTTCAGTTAGCTGATAGGTCCATTAAAATTCCTCGTGGTGTGATCGAGGATGTTCTCATAGAGGTAGACAAGTTTATATCCGGTGGATTTTGTTATCCTAGATACCCAACCTGTCCCTGACCCAGAGAACCAAATACCAGTGATTTTAGGTCGCCCGTTTTTAGCTACATCCAATGCGATCATTAACTGTCGAAATGGTATTATGAATTTGTATTTGGTAATATGACTATTGAGCTGAACATTTATATTAGTAAGCTAACCTCTGAACTAGATGACTCGAATATAGAAGAGGTGAACATGATAGGAACATTAGTCGAGGAGTCATTACCAAACACTTTGTTAGAAGATCCATTAGAGAAATGCCTAGCTCACTTTGGGATTGATTTTGATGATGATAATGTGATTAATGAGGTGAATGCTTTGTTAGATTCAACCCCTTTGTTAGATACTAGTAATGGATGGAAACCTAAGTTCGAACCACTACCAGTTTCTAAGTCTACCCTAGTTCCTTCTTTAGAAGAGCCTCCTAAGTTGGACCTAAAACCATTGCCAGATACCCTGAAGTATGTGTTTTTAGGCCCGTCTGAGACTTTACCTGTGATTGTTTCTTCCGACTTGGATAGAGATCAGGAAAGTAGGCTAGTAACCGTCCTTCAAAACAACAAGGAAGCTTTAGGGTGGACCATAGCAGACATTAAGGGTATAAGTCCTACTGTTTGTATGCATCAGATCTATTTAGAGGAAGACACCAAACCTTCTAGGGAGATGCAACGTCGACTAAACCCCAATATGAAAGAAGTAGTTCGAACTGAGGTTCTTAAGCTATTAGATGCAGGCATTATCTACCCTATTTCAGACAGTAAGTGGGTCAGCCCCGTTCAGGTTGTTCCCAAGAAATCTGGTATTACTGTAGTCCAGAATGATAACAATGAGTTAATCCCGACCCGAGTGACCACGGGTTGGCGTGTTTGTATTGACTATAGGAAATTGAACAAGGTCACTAGGAAGGACCACTTTCCCCTTCCCTTCATCGACCAGATGCTAGAGAGATTAGCTGGACATAGTCACTACTGCTTTTTAGATGGCTACTCTGGATATAATCAGATCGTTATTGCCCCAGAAGACCAGGAGAAAACCACTTTTACCTGTCCCTTTGGTACCTTTGCGTATAGACGCATGCCTTTCGGGCTATGTAATGCCCCTGCGACTTTTCAGCGTTGCATGATGAGCATATTTTCTGACATGGTAGAACGGTTCTTAGAGGTCTTTATGGATGATTTTTCAGTGTTTGGTTCGTCTTTCGATGAGTGCTTGCATCATTTGTCATTAGTTTTGACTAGGTGTAAGGAAAAGAATTTAGTGCTTAATTGGGAGAAATGTCACTTTATGGTTCGTTCAGGAATTGTTCTAGGGCATATTGTATCTTCAAAGGGTATAGAGGTATATAAGCCAAAGTTGACCTTATTAAAACTTTACCGGTCCCAAAAACCGTAAGAGATATTAGGTCATTCTTAGGGCATGCTGGTTTTTATCGTCGTTTCATTAAGGATTTTAGCTTGATGTCTAGACCTCTTTGCAATTTGCTTGCAAAAGATGTTAAGTTTGTCTTTGATGATGCTTGTTTAGAGGCTTTTGAGAAGTCATTACTACTCACTACCGCCCCCATAGTCCAGGCACCCAACTGGAACCTACCCTTTGAGATCATGTGTGATGCTTCAGATTATGCTATTGGTGTTGTGCTAGGTCAGCGAGAAAAAAGTTACTTACTTCATGTGATTTACTATGCTAGCAAAACTCTGAATGATGCCCAGTTGAACTATACCACTACCGAGAAGGAACTATTAGCCATTGTGTTTGCCTTAGACAAGTTTAGACCCTATCTCTTAGGTTCTAAGATCATCATATATACTGATCATGCTGCTTTAAAATATCTTTTGTCTAAGAAGGATACTAAACCTAGATTGATTAGGTGGATTCTGTTGTTGCAAGAGTTTTCTCCAGACATTAGAGACAAAAAGGGTGCCGAAAATGTTGTAGCAGATCACTTGTCTAGGCTAGTTGTTAGTTCCCCAGATGATTCCCTTCCTATAAGGGATAGCTTTCCTGATGAACAATTGTTCTTTGTTACCCAATTACCTTGGTATGCGAATATAGTGAACTATCTTGTTACTGGTCGAATGCCCCAACATTGGGGTAAACAAGATCGTTCTAGATTTTTAGCTGAGGTTAAGCACTTCTTTTGGGATGATCCTTATTTGTTTAAGTATTGTCCAGACCAGATTATTAGGAGATGTATACCTGAGAGTGACCAGTCCAGTATTATTTCCTTTTGTCATGATCATGCTTGTGGGGGTCACTTTAGTGCTAAGAAACTGCTGCTAAGATATTGCAGTGTGGATTCTATTGGCCTTCGTTGTTTAAAGACTCCCAGTTACTGTGTTACTTGTGAACGATGCCAGAAATTAGGAACCATTTCCCGTAGGAACATGATGCCCTTGAACCCTATTTTAATTGTTGAGGTCTTTGATGTGTGGGGTATTGACTTTATGGGTCCGTTCCCTAATTCTTTTGGTAATCTATACATCCTTGTCGCTGTAGACTATGTCTCTAAGTGGATTGAAGCGGTTGTGTGTAAAACCAATGACCATAGGGTTGTGATTGAGTTCTTGAAAAATAATATACTTACACGTTTTGGTACACCGCGGGCTATAATTAGTGATGGAGGGTCGCACTTTTGTAATGGGCCTTTTAGGCTTCTGATGAAGAAATATGGTATTACACATAAGGTAGCTACCCCATATCATCCACAGACTAGTGGTCAGGTAGAGGTTTCCAATAGGGAGATAAAACGTATATTAGAGAAAACAGTTAACCCTAATCGGAAAGATTGGTCGTCTAGGCTTATTGATGCCTTATGGGCTTACCGTACTGCGTTTAAGACCCCCATTGGAATGTCGCCTTATCGGCTTGTTTATGGCAAGGCATGTCACTTACCTGTTGAGTTAGAACATAGAGCTTATTGGGCTGTTAAGAAGCTAAATTTTTCACTTGACGAGGCAGGAGCCCATAGGAAACCCGAGCTCAATGAGTTGGACGAGATTCGTATAGATGCTTACGATAGTGCGAAGGAGTATAAGAACAAAATGAAAATTGTGCATGATAGAAACATTTTACGGAAGTCATTTTCTCCAGGTCAAAAAGTTCTTCTGTATGATACCCACTTGCATCTTTTCCCTGGGAAGTTACGTTCTCGGTGGACGGGTCCTTTTATTGTTCGCACTGTTTTTCCTCATGGAGCTGTTGAGATCGAGACACCGGATGGTAGTAGTTCTTCGAAGGTTAACGGTCAGAGATTGAAACCCTTTTTAGAGCCCTTTCCTACAGGTGATGTTGAGGAGGTCCCTCTGGAGGACCCTATTTACCCTTGATTGACCATCGAGGCGGATTGTATGTTGTATATTAGTTTTTTATTTTCTTCACCCAGGTACTATCTTTCCAACTTCTCCTCGTGTTATGTTACTTTTGGTACTGCTCTTTCATTAGAAACATTGAGGACAATGTTAGATTTAAGTTTGGGGGTGGGGAAGAAACTTTTTCTTAGTTTTAAGTTGCAATAAATAAACTCCAGAGCCTAGAAATTTACGCCTATTAAGGATAGCACTAACCAATCTAAGTGGATGGAAACATTTTTGTTTTAGGAGATGAGGAACCAATCTGACTAGATGGAAACATCTATAGAGTCTATTCATAAAAGCACAGAGCTCAGGTGTTAGAAATAACATGATAGTTTCGCCATATCTCGTCGAGTCCTTTTCACTTTCTATTTTTAGTTTTCTTTTATTTCAAGTGATTTGGTGGGGCACACGATTCAAGTTGTTACCTTTGCTAGGGTGAAATAGAGTGACTGAGTTACCCCAAAAAAAAAAAAAAAAAGACCGGACCAGTTAGACCAATCGGAATAAGTATTAACACTTGGATAGCAATATGCGTGTGTTCTCCCTGTTTCCGTCGCCTAAGCAAGCGTGGAATGCAGGACCCGTGGGAACTATCGTGTAATCTGTTGACAAGAAGCATGCGCTTGGATCAAAAAGATCTATTCATGCCGTTAAGTTAAAAAAAATAAAATAAAAATGGTTATTGTTATGTGTAGTCAACTGCTGGTTCCCTTGTATTTGCCAGTTTGTTGATCTAGCTTTAAGTTATTGACCACTGGTTCCCTTGTATATGCCAGTGTGTTAATATTAGTCAGACCAGTATCTCAGTCATTTAGGTTAGGTTCATCTTGGCAGAGGCCTTCAGACAGATATGGGAAACACCGTTCGCTTTTCAACCATCTACATTTTTCTTTCCATCTTCTTAATCTTTTCATGTGATTAGTCTGACTCCGAGTATGATGTCCATCGTGAAACTATCTTAGTAGAGCTCTGTCACTTATATGAATTTTAGTATGCTTGAGTGCAAACTCGTGTACAGCAATTGGAATTTCGCATCAGGGTTCTTCCTCTTAGAGTCAATAATTGTATGCCAACCAAGGAGGTTCTTTAGTGCTTTCCAAGGTTCTGCGTAGATAACTAGGGTCTGGAGTATTGGTTTTTGTGGGTACACCTCTGATAAACCCACCCGAGATTAACTCGGTCACTTTTCAAGAATAAATTTTGCTCGAGGACTAGCAAATAATAAGTTTGGGGGTATTTGATAGACACATTTTTGTGTCTAATTTGTCATCAATGTCCGTATTGTTGGAACTCTATTTTTGTACTAATATTGTGTTTTTATGTATTTTTAGGAAATAAACATTTTTGGAAAAATCGGCTCGAAAAGTTGATTTTGGCACCCGGAGAAAAAGTGTTATTCGGACTCTCGCTTTTGGATAAGGGGTAACCTAATTACTAAGGGGCACCCCCAGGTCACCCCAAGGCAGCTGCTATTCGCACCCAACAGTGTTTAGGGGGGACACCCTTTCTTCACGATTCAAAAAATGGCGGGAAAATCTTATGCCATGCACACTTCACTGGCAGTTTAGGGTTCGATCTTGTGTGGGCTTTGAGCGAGATTCAATCGCTGGAAATGATTGGAATGGACCTAATATAGCCTAACAGGCTTGGTACAATGAATTGGATCGAGCAAAATGGGCCAGCAAAGCCGTGGGATGAAGATAAAGCTAAACAGGAAGAGAAGATAATATCGATTCTGTTTGATTCTAACTTGGAATTTACGTGGCCAATTAGTTATAGAATATCTTGTCTTTGATTTTTGCTCTATCTTAGGAAGTTTTACAACCAACAGACGCGTGAAGAGCGAAATTTGGAAGAAATATATCCGAGAATATTTTCTTCATCAATGCCGAGTAATGGAGGATTATATGAAGTTATGGCGAGATATTTCGGTGCTGTTGGGTTATAAATAGTTGCTGAGGTATCCTGGGCAAGTCATTGGGAGAGAGTTAGAGCCGAGAGAATCAAAAGAAGAGGTCGACAGGCGAAGAAGTTCTGCTGCTGCTCAGCCAAGAACACGAAGAACATTGTACAGTCCAGGAGAGTCGCTGACTAGTGTCGCATATTTCCGACAACTCTCAATTCCTTTCCCGCGACTTCGGTGTTGTGCTTACAACACTTCTAAAGTGCCGTTGTTACCTGACGCTTTCTGTGGGTCGCAAAGAACGGTCTTAAAACGATTTTCTTCTTATTTCATCATTTGTAATCAACTTTTGAGCATTAATAAAATATTTTGAGATGTATTACACCATGATGAGCTAAACCCAATCCCAGGGGTGACGGAGGAAGCCATTCACACAATATTTATGTGGTAATTGTTATTTATTTAATTTTTGCAATATTTTTATATGATTAATTGCATTGAAAAAAAATGATTTAAATGATTTTTATTAATCAATTGTATTTTCTCTTGATAATGCATGCTTAGTTTTATACTCTTGATGCATTATGCTTGCGACTAACATTTGATATTTTGGAAATCTGCTTTTGACAATTATTAAGAATCAAATCAATTGTTTAATTTGCATAATTAAAAATTAAATAACATTACATAAATATTTTTGAATGGTGGAATCTTCACCTCTATTTTTCTCCATAAAAATTCACATCACTTTGTTTAATTTTGTTACATTTCTAAGTTTTAAAAAAAAAATCTATCTTCACAAGTCTGAAAAGAACCCTGTTTTAAAACCACTATCTACAACAACTTTTGAAAATACATCACATAGCCACAATGAATATGTTTCTCGAAAGGCCTCCCAGCTGAGCGTTCGATGTTGCATATTTCATCGTGCCCTCTATGTAGAATAAAAGAATTGGGCGGTTCTCTAGGCATAATTATTTGTTAGAGGGCTTAACGCCTTCAGGACGTCGACGCTGCACGTTGTTCCCTGACTACATAGAGAGACCCCCCTCTACATAGAAGATTGATTGGGCGGTCCTCTAGACATAATTGTTTGTTGGAGGGCTTAACGCCTACAAGACGTCGACGATACTCGTTGTTCACTGACTATGTAGAGAGACCGTGTATAGATTCAGACGGCTCTGTAAACATAATTGTTTGCTGGAGGGATAAACGCCTTCAGGACATCGACGCTGCACGTTGTTCCCTGACTATGCACTCTTCAGAACGAGTATGATGCTTCAACTATCTCATATCTCTTCTACAATAGATTGATTCTATCATGACATTCACCGACTGAATTCCTAGAAAATAATCTATTTTATCTCATTACTACGTTCCATGGCTGATCCTCGACTGATTCATGGATTAGTAATAGATGACCATTCTATCTCATTGCTCCGTTCCTTGAATTCCCTGACTGGATTTCATGGATTAGTAATAGATGCACAATTCATAATTATTACTCCGTTTCATGAATCATTCTCCGCTGCATTTCATGAATTAGCAATAATTACTCAACAATCGGGCATCTGGACTATCACCGATTAAGCCCCAATAAAATGGTGCAAGTGTACTCAACAATGATGCACGAACGAGCATTCCAAAATATGGACAAATGAGGAATCCTACACAAAACAGGAGAGAGAAAATAATAATAAAAATAATAAAAAAGACGCCTAGGGACCAGGCCCACCAGCCGGCCGGTCGTGCCGCCATGACCGGTCCCCCATGCCTCTTTCTTTATTTTTTCTTATTTTCTTATTTTATTATTTTCATGAACTCATGAAGACTCCTTCATTCGAGCAACTTTCCTTGTTTGAGCAAAACTCACGATTTCTCCATATTTTCACGGTTTCATGAAAAATAATAAAAATAGGGAAAGGTGTCACGGGACCGGGCTATCTATCCGGCCGACCATGCCATAATCGTGGCCGGTCTCACACCTTGCAATCCCTTGTTTTCATAATTATTATTTCCCTGATCTCATGAAACTCCTCCGTTTGAGCAAAAACCCCGGTTTCTTCATATTTTCTCAAATATTGCTCAAACCATGAAAAACCCAAAAAGCCAAATGGTCATATGACCGGCTAGGCTATTCACCAAAAATATTAAAATTTTATTATTTTAGTATTCTCAAAATATTGATCAAACGAGCAAAGTCCTACTTGCTCATTCGAACAAAATCAAGAATTTCAGTCAAAGATCAAACTCTTCTGAAAATCCAAGATATTGCTCAAACGCACACCAGAAAATATCGAAACTCTGAGGACTTTGACATGGACATTATGGTGGCACGGCATGCTTCCTTGACCGACCAAGGTCGGCCCTAAGGCTTGCGAAGAGCCGGTCCCACAAGTTTTTATGATTTTGACCTAATTTTCTCAATTGCTCATATTGGGTCCAAACTCTTTCCAACCAACTTGGAATTTGCTCAAATTACCATCAGCTGGTCCCACGACCACCAAGGGTCGGTCTCATGCCCTCTTGGTCGGTCCCTCATTTTTCCATAAATTAGGTTTTGTTACCTAATGCTCAGACGGGCACTATTTTAATAAATGATTAAACCAGCATTTAATCATCATTCCACCAACTGGTCAACGGACTTTGGTGCATGATCATACAAGCACCTGGGAACTACATGGTCGTTCATTATCCCATGTATCCGGTCCTCCTTCACTCAGTGATTTTCAATAAATACCAACTGATCAGCAATCGATCAAAATTAGGTTTCGAACTGATGCTCTGCAAATCATGATTTTGACCAAGTTTAAACGCTAATAATTTTATGTTGATCCAACAATCAACATCTTAATTAATTATATAATATTCGGTCCAGCTACCAATATTTTAATTAATATTTTATTTGGTCAAACGCTCAGACGTGCAATATTTGCTCAATTCATCAATATTGTTTCAACTATGAATATCCAAGAATTCATCATACGAGCAATATTTGCTCAAACGAGCAATATTTGCTCAGTTCATCAATATTCATCATGTTGATCTAATTATCAACATTTATTCAAGAACTATACGTCTCAACAGACATGTTCAATCCATGAATCACTGAGCATTCGTCAATCATGCTCAATTTAACAAAACTTAGACTCACCATATAAAAGTCAACAACTGACTAATTAAATACATGTATGCCTTGTAGACTCCACATTCGTGAGATATCAATCACGTCACATGGTGAATACTAATCAGGGTTTTGGTCTGGCGGCCTACGACACGTGTGTTCATCCACGACGAGAAATGTGAGTCAGTCGTGCAAACGGTTGAAGGAGTTAGCAAAGTAGTGGGTGGATGATCAACCAATTCTCCACACGACATGGAACTGATTTTACCACGATCTCCCACATTCCCACTCTTTCACTCAAGAAACCGTCACACTTACAGGGATCTGGATTTACCATTATGACAATATAAATCTTTGAATCCATGATTGGAAAAGACACAGAAAATCCACGAGATATTGAACAGACAATCCATCGTCTAACCAAGAATCATCGTGTGAGCAACACTCTCTCAATCATTCAAACTTATTTATTTGCAAAAACCTTCAACACATCCACATTCTTTGATCATCATTGATCCCACATAATTCTTAGCTTCCCTCCTACAGATCAATCCATCTCCCTCTTTGTGACCGAATTGACTCTGGAATGGCCATTGAATTGGTTTAGGCCGGATTCCTACAGATTGATCTCTCGAACTTAAAAGCACTGCTATGCAGTGCATCTGTTTGAGGTTAAGCAGTTTGCTCGGTTGAGGAGTCTCATCTGCACGGTCGTCTCTTCACTTTCCCAAAAAACATGTGAATCGTTTTTCCCCATCTACAGGAATTAGGAAAACATTTTTCTATTCATTGCATATCTTTAGAATATTTTCGGTTTGGAAATTCCTTGGTGTCCAAACACCCTTGGTCTATAAGTACCTAAGTTTCCATTTCTAGCAAACTATCCCAAGAGCCAGGCAAACTTCATTATTGTTGTTTATGGTGGAGCCGTCTAACCGGAGAGGAAAGTATCCTAATTAGGTGAAATCTCTTACGACCGCTCGTTTAAAAACTTCTGTGGGATCAAGAAGCTCTACGAGTACCGTTGGTGGGAAACTATATAATTGCAGTGTTATTAGTTTTTGATTGACTTGATATGATTGATCACAAGAGATTCAAATGGTGTTGTGCAGGTGTATATTGAAGATCAAAGAAGATCTGAAGACGAAGAAGATTTAGTTCTCATATCTTTGGTGTGCACAAACCTTGATCGGTTGGGATCCAACTAGAATCAGATTCATTCGATTGATTAGTTGCGTGAGATCCGCATTCTCAATATATCTCTTTGACATTTATTTGGATTGAGTGTGAATCTAAACTTGACTATTTTTGTAGCTATTGGATAGATTGATCTAACCAGGCAAAGGAGTTTATTATATTAAGAGCCTTTGTGTATGACTTGAGATATCTTTATCTTGAAAGAATCGAAGGAGTTGTTACCAAACAGATTTGTTGTTCCTTTACTGTTTGGAATACGATCCAAAGGAATTGTTCCAGTACGTACACTCATCGAAGTCGGAAGCGCAGGGATACTGAGGAAACTAAGTGAACTAGGGGTAGTTTCTTGGTTTCAACTATACGAAGTTGGTTTATATTTTGTATAATGGCTTAATTCTGAGAGTATTCAATTCTGGACTTGGTCCCGGGGTTTTTCTGCATTTGCAGTTTCCTCGTTAACAAAATCCTGTTGTGCCTTTTACTTTTGTATTTCCGTAATTATAATTGTTTATTATAATTAAAAGTAAAATACACAAACGCTAACTCCTACATACTTGATAGTGTACCTACAGATTTTGGTTAATTCTGAACCTATTATCAAGTATCACACTTTGGTAGTCGTATTGTCTCGATCTCGTATCCATAGACAATCACACAAAGTGTGAACACTGGTTTATTGCATTGTCTCGACTTTGTCCATAAAGGATCACTTTCGGTAAGAGGACTTATAGGTGGATAAATAAAAGATTATGGTGTATTTGGGTACCCTCGTCTTTTCAATTACTTTATTTTAATAAAGTAAATAATACTTGTACGTTAAATCCTAATCACTTGACATTGATCTTATAGTCAATCAGTCTTGTACCGTAACTATTGTCAAGTGAATACCTTGTTGTTGTATTGTCTTGACTTTATCCACAGACGATCACACTTGGTATCTGACTTATAGGTTGAAATGAAAAATCATGGTGTATTTGGGTACCCTCGTAATTTCAGAGTTTCATTCTCAAAATTTATTCTTGTTCAAGGCATTCTTCAAGTTCTTTATTGAGGAGATCATTACTTCGTTCATTCGTTTAATGTAAGTTTTCAAGAAGATTGATTCTATCATGAAGGATAGAAAAAGTAGATCCCTTTTTAGAGTTAGAAATCATTAATTGTTTGTAGTAAAGAAAGATAAACTTGTAAGAATATATTATCCACGAAGAATGTGAGAAGTTTTCCTTGAATCATAAATAAGATATGTGCAACCAGAGTGCACCAAATGGTTTGCCAGATAACCATGATTAAGTAGTTCTGGAACCGACAAGTTTAATTTATCACAAGACCAAATTAGTTCTTGAATTGACAAAATAGTTTGTGAACTAGAAAGTTATCTCGTAACTTTGGACTCTTTTATATTCACAAGTTAGTGAACTACCCAAAACAGTTTGTGTACTTGAAATTAAAAAGTGTACAAACATTTAAAATCAGCTAGTTCGCGAACTGAGCAAACCAGTTCATGTACTTTGA
The DNA here is from genome assembly GCF_003573695.1 of Papaver somniferum. Classification (NCBI taxonomy): domain Eukaryota; kingdom Viridiplantae; phylum Streptophyta; class Magnoliopsida; order Ranunculales; family Papaveraceae; genus Papaver; species Papaver somniferum. The sequence continues at coordinate 140,209,667 of NC_039361.1, read as the reverse complement.
AATAAATAATATCTAAGACTATCTCAAAATCAACCAGTTCGCAAACTGTGAAAATCAATTCGTGTATGCGAGTTAATTGAGATATGAAAAATCAAGTCTTTATATTTACAAGTTCAAAATCGTGAATCGGTAAAATAACATGTAGAACTTTAGTAACTAACTTGACTACTCCTTATAGCTTGCAATTTTTTTTTTTGCAATGTTCATCATTATACTAAAGTCCTACGAAATTTCTCAGTAGATAAAATGGTAGATAATATGAGTAAATATGATAGTCAGTCTTCTTATACCTTTGTAGATAAAGTTTTCATTGACGTCGTCGTTCTTCAGTCTTCAATCTTTAAGGTCGATTGGTGAATTCTGATATTCAACTACCATGCTCTGTTCATAGTCCGAGACTGAGTTTTGTACACTATGAATCAAGACATAGTTTTGATCAACAATCCTGACATATCAAAACTAATGAGTCAATGGTCTAGCATACTCATTACAAAAATTAAAATAAAAACAATTATTTTTTAAGCTTATCATTCCATGAAAAATTGATTTAAAATTTACCTTCTGTTCCTCACAAGCCTTTCCAAGCTTGTTTGGGGAATGGGTTACCAAGAATATCTCGATTGGATCAACTGGCATACCATTATGCCTTTGTTGAAAATGAACAAGTTAGATATAAGTTTATATCCAGTGGTAACAAACTTAAAGTTACATATGAAAAAGGTATTGGTAGATCAGATAGTTGGGATGGTGAACTCAACACCACCGTTAGTTTAAATAAATATAATATTACAATAGTACACAAGGCTACCTATATTAGTGACTCACTAGTGAAATTAAGATATACCATAGCATGTGCTTTTATGGAAAAACTTATGGAGCCACAACTATACTTAAATTGGTGAGGGTTTTTAATACCTAAACCACCTTGAGCAATAGCCTTGCATATGTACTTCCAAGCTCTGATGAATCCTCCTTGTATTTTTTTTCCCTTCTTTATTCCACCAGAATTTTTTTTGGATACGGTCTAATTGATTCAAGGTTTCTTTCGGTAGGGAAAGTACCTGAATTTGGTACGTTGGGAAAGCTTGGAGGATAGATTTTATCAGAACTGTCCTCCCCGCTCGATATAGGAGTTTGGATTTCACTAAACTAGCCAGTATATTAATATTAGAAAAATACCAACTATGGGAAAAAAATTTCAAAGCAAAATACTTCCCAAATTCTCATCCTCTGGAAGCTTCAAAAGTTTCTAAATTATCTTGGATTTGGACAAGCATCTGAAAAGGTCTAGATTTAATTAAAAGAAACTTTGTCTGGAAAGTTAAAAATGGAAACTCGGTTAAAATTTGGGAATATATATGGATTCCAAATTCGGAAACAATACCGCATCCACAAGACTCGCAGGACACAGCTCCGAAAAGAGTTCAAGAGCTCATAACTGTAGAGAATAAATGGGATCAAGGGAAACTAGACAACTACTTTAGTCCGGAGGTTAGAAATAAAATTCAAGCCATGACCCCGAGAAAAGAAGAAGAAGACAAAATTCAATGGTTACACCATCATTCAGGACTCTTCTCGGCAAGAAACATTTATAATTTCTTAGCAAATAAAGCTCAAGAAGATGATAATTCGTTAATAGATTTCCCATGGAAACATATGTGGAAAATTCAAGCAATCCCAAGAATTAAACTTTTTGTGTGGAAGCTAGCCGGAAAAGCTTTGCCTACATCTTCGAGACTAGGGACACATAACCCAGAAATTGACCCAAACTGCCAACTATGCAATTCTCAAGTTCAGGAAACCGAGAATCACCTATTCGGATCTTGCCCTTTCGCAAGAGCTATTTGGTTCAGATTTTCGCTAGGAAATTTAACTTCTTCAGCTAATACGGATCCGATTACATCATGGGTTAAAAGGTGGCTTTTAAACCCAGATCAGGATAATTTGGTAGGAAAAATCTCGACCATTTTATGGTTCATATGGAAATACAGATGCTCAGTAGTATTTGAAAAGATAACCCCAAATCCAATGCAACTAATTGATCAGGTCATCATATTTTTGCAATCCATCCCTCAAAAGAATAAAACTAAGGGACTGGATAACAATCGGTTAATGATGATGAATACCAAATGGTCAGATATAAGCACAGACTGGATAATATTTATTGATGCTTATTTCAAAGAAGAAGATCTTTCAATGGGATATGCTCGTATCGTTTATTCAGTAGATCACCAGACTTTTATGCACATTTCAGCAGGTTCAGAGACAGCTACTTCGGCTCTTCGTGCGGAAGCGAAATCTTTACAAAAAGCGGTCATCTGGCTAAGAGACAACGTCTTGTCTAGCGTTTCAATAGTAACTGATTGTAAAGTCTTGGCAGACAGCATCAACAAGGACAACATAAATCTCTCATGGACAGCCGAAAACACTGTTTAAGAAGCCAAGATAATTTTAAAAGATCTTCCTCAAGCTCAGGTAAAGTTTACAAATAGAAAATACAATTCAGCAGCGGATCGAATTTCCAAGGAAGCAAGAATAAAGAGCCTTCAACATATGTCTATGAAATTACAACAAAAAATTAAGCAATCTTGCATTATCTCTAATGTATTTGATAGAAACGAAATTGTAAATCTTTTGTACTATATTTGCTAGTTAATATAATTCATTTTCCCATAAAAAGAAAAAAGTTTCTATTTATTTCGAGCAAGTTTGGATTTATTGGACACCAACTGTCATAAATAGAAATTGCAAGTTAGACAATGAAGGGATATTTGGATTAACCAAAAAAAAATCATTCAACTGCAATTACCTTGAATTCTTGCGTGTTGGGGAAATTGCAGAGATGGGTCCAATTAGATATTTGTTTTATATTTAAAAGACAATTTTTCAAAGCTTCTCCGTGAGTATCGAAACATCCGTAATATCTACTCAGGTCCGATAGATACCTCACATTAGCTAATGGCATTTGCTTTCGCATAACTTTCTCAGCAAGTTCATCATCAGGTATAAGCTGGTAGTAGTCCTACAAGAAATAAAGAAGTAGTTATTGTTACTACCATTTTTCTAGTATCACAACCAAATAGAAAAGTGATAAATCAACAGATAAAATGATATGCAAACATAAACTATAACAAAATGAAATAGAAATCAACACAAGCATATACGTAGTTCGACAACGGAGTGTCTACATACACGGGTGAAAGAGAGTTAAAGTGTTTATTATGATTATTGGGTTACATTGAAGGAGCTCCATTCATGAAGCTCCATCAGTTTTTTAGGTAGCAGGAAGAGAAAAAGAAAAGTCTTGTAAGTTGTCGGTGGAAAATAGCAGAAGGAAAAAAGTCCTCTCTCCATCTTATCTTCTTCCTTTTTATCAAAGATCTTTGCTTAACTTTGACGCATCCTTAGAGGTGATGTTGTGTGCGCCATTGCTTTATGTTGTATTGCTTCAACTGTCGATGGTTGCCACGTGTCCGTTCCATATTATATTATCTACAATTTTCCCCTTTTCTTGAGGGTTGATGATGAGCGATCCTTAAGAAAAATTACCTTCGCTCTGCTCTTCCGTGCTTTGGTCAGTGCATCCTTCTTCCGTCTTTTGTGCTCTTTGTGAAGAAATTTCGGTAAAGAATAAACTACGTCGAAGTATTAATACTTGCCCCTATTCTTTAGCGAAATTTTGGAATGTTCCTGCATAGAAAAATGTACCTTACCCTTCCTTATTGATATGTGATTTTCATACTTGGCTTGTCAGAATACACTAGCATCTCCTTTCCTTTATAATAACACCACTTCATCCATGTAGCATTATTGACACCAAGTTTTGAGTACCCCAGCATCAGCAGCAAACATCATCTTCGTTCTTTGGACCATCTTCGTGACATCAACTTGTATATAGCTTTGGGTAGGAAGCATCGTCACCATGAGCTTTTCCGCTACACTTCAGCCTTGTTTTATGATCCGCAAGAGGTTCGTTGCTGCCCCAGCTTCACTGCCTGTGTCATCATTGTAGATTTTCTCCCCTATACGCACACATGTGCAGCATTCACTTGAACTGTTATCGTCATACTTTAACTGCAGTCTCTATGTAATTCTCATGGCCCGTGGGGCCTGCATAAAAGTGGAAAAATAAGGGACTGGCTTAGCCTCCGTCGCAGGGATTAGCACCGTCGTTGGCTTTACACCTTCGTAACTAGGCTTTGCATCTTTGTCACGAGGCTTTGCATCATCGTCGCCCATGATCCTTTGTCACAGAAACTGCATCATCGGTATCACTTTGTTTGTCGAAATGGAGCTATGATCGGGTTTACTTGCATCATTGTCATCTCTTTTGTACTTGGGACTTTGTACCGTTGGCATCAGAATTGTGTCATGTTGGTCCTTTGTACTTTGTAAGTATTGGTTGATAGTCCTACTTGAGCATCGTATCTGGATCGAAGCTTTATCTTCGTAGCTCCTTTGTTGTGATGCTGGTGCAGTCTCTAACCTTGAACTGGTCTGCATCTTCTCTCCTCTGTTGTACTGTCCGTGCAATTCCGATGGGTAGGCAGCAAAACATAGCGTTAGGTAGCACTAATACAGGTTCGTCTCAATCATCATAAGTGGATCTTCATCCATCATATTCCGAGGATGAGACGCAGCATAAGTGGATCTTCATCCACCGTATGTGTTTCTTTACTCCATATGCTACAACTTTGGGTGCATCTCTACCTCAGCGGGTAAGCCCATCGCATTGGTTCGTCGCGGTAGCAATTGGCAGGTGTGCAACGATTCCCCCTTGTCGTAGTATGACAGTTTGTAGTAGCGGCAGCAACAATTTGTATCTCACAACGTCTGCGGATTTTACATTACATTACCATTGCTTTATCTACATGGCAGCTCCGGCATCGGTCATGCGACATCTCTTCCGTTGGTGCGTACCAGCAGCTGTCCGTAGATTCTTGGTTTTGTTTACATCCAGCTCTATCGGTTTGCTTGCCTTCATCCTTACGCGCCCACAATCTACTTATGTTCGTCTTCATGCTCATGTGGTTCTTTGCTTGAGCTAAGGATCATATGTGGACCTTGTCGGGTTACTTGAATTCGTTGACTTGTTGTGTAGTTTTAGCTGGCACAAAAATGTAAGTGCACGATATTTCATGTATTATAATCAATAAGGTAAATTCATGGTATAAGTAATAACATCAGTGAATAAATGTCAACTTGTTCATGCAGTAGTAAACTTATTAAGAAATTTGTATGGCTGCTCGTGCCCCAGCCTTGCGTAGATTTATGAATTCATTGTCTCTGAGCATGAGCATGAGTGTTTGGGACCATAGTTTCACGAAATTATTACCTTGTGCTATGTTTGGGACCTGTCACCCTGTTAGCCAATCCCGGGCCAGGGGACTACTGAACGGTGGGGGTCTAAGTTTAAACATGATGGGTATCTCTTTCTGCTAAAATTCCTTCCCCCAGGTCGTACACTCATAGACTCTTATGGGGGAGTCCAGAGAGATTTCACGCAAGTGCTTTCCCCAATACAAATATTTGAGACCAGTGGTGCTTGCCCCGGTTCTCAATTATATAAGTCGGTATCCAGAAAAGAGCGGCGGTGCTTGCCCCATCTCTTTATGCAAAATGAGATCATGAAGTGCATTGTAGAAATGCATGTATATGTAAAAATGTATACAAAATTTAAAGTTATTAAAGGAGTATAAGTATTCGAAAACTCTTTAATTGTGTGTCGTATGTATGCCCCCTTTTGATTTTGGAAGCTGATTGTCAAAGCTTGTGGAAGCGAAAGTAACTGCCCCTGAAGGAATTTCGTGGGTATGGTAAATGAATGTTGGTTACTGCTGAAAATTGCTCCTTGCCCCTGTGGTGAGGCTTCTTCCATAGTCCGCAGATCTGCAGGGCTATATCATCGTAATATGCGGGTTCACTTTGTTCTTTGGCATCAGATCTCACATCATCGGTGTGGAGCACCTTCGTTTCTTCATGAAGTATGGTGGAAGAATAGCAAAGCCTTCGTTATGAACAGCAAAACCTTCATTGTTGGAGCCTTCGTCAACAGAGCCTTCGTTGTTGGAGTCCTCGTCAACAGGGCCTTCGTTGTTGGAGCAAAGCCTTTGTTGTTGGGACTTTCGTCAACAGAGCCTTCGTTGTTGGAATCCTCGTCAACAGGGCCTTCGTTGTTGGAGCAAAGCCTTTGTTGTTTGGACCTTCGTCACCTGAGTCTTCGATGAATAGCAGAATCTTCGTTGTTGGAGCCTTCGTCAACAGAGCCTTCGTTGTTGGAGCCTTCGTCAACAGGGCCTTCGTTGTTGGATATCATCATTGTTATTAGGAATTTTGTGACATCCTTGGGAGATCATCATCACTGGTATTTGTATCGTCGTACCAAGACTTTGGGTCATCATCTTTGGGCCTTAGATCATCGTCCTTGGATTTATACTATTGCATCCCTCGGGTTTGCACCATCGTTGTATTTCTGATGCTGCCAAAATTGATACTTGGGAGTCTTCGTATAACATCATTGCTTGAACTGTAGTTTAAATTATAGGACCGAAGATATATTATCGATTAGGCATTCTCTTTGGGTTACTGGTATCATCGTTATCAGAATTTGGATCGTCGTCACCAAGAAATACACGAAGTAAAAAAAATGGTCACTAAAGAGCAGAAGTATAAGAAAAAATTCTGAAGTATTCTTCGAATAAGAAGTATCGGTTCTCGAGTGAATCAATTCATAAGAAGTATGAAGGTTCGTTGAAGAATTATACTTGGCCAAAAAGTATGCAGTACAATAAGAAGTATGAACTATATACCCAATTTGAAGTATGTACGTAATCATAACCAATTAGAAATATGAAACAATGAAAAATGCGGCTCTCCACTACTGATAAGAGGTACTGCCTATCATCGTCGTTGGTCCTTGGATTGTTGTCCTCAAAGATTATAGTTGTTGATTGTTGTAGCAAGATTTGGGCTCATTGTCTTCGGAGAGAATCGTCATGGACTATGGCTTGTCATCTTCGCTCGTTGAACTGCGAGATTCTTCGTACACCGGGTTAATATTGGATCATCGAACTATGAGATGCTTCGCACGTAGGGTTAATCTTGGATCATCAGTATCGAGCATCATATCATCGGTGTTAGGGAGTGGAACCAACTTCGTTGCTCCTTTGGTGTGTTGCTAGTGATGTTCTACACTCGAGCTGGGCTCTCCTCTTCATGGCAGCAACACTGCGTTAATTTTCACGACGTAAATTGAATCTCTACGTCGGCAGCAACTTGGTGGATATGCAGCAGTTTTACACTTCAGGTTACTTGCATCGGCATCGGATATTGAATCATCATTGGACTTGCACTTGGTTCAACTTTGTACTTCATCATGGACTTTGAATTATCGTCCTCTGAGGGAACTTTGGCACTTTGTCATCATCAGGGGTGAACCATCTTTATCAGGTTTATGCTTCGGACTTTGGGATTTGCACTGGAAGAATTTATAGCATCACCGAACGAACTACACTTCCAGGTACTATCAGCATCGTTGCTTGAGCTTCATCCTCGTGCTTGGCACCATCGTCGTGTTCCACTTCGCACCATTGTTCGTCGTCAGCCTTGCACCGTCATCCCAGGGCTTTGCATCGTCATCGTAAGACTTGAGCCTGGTTACGTTGGACTTGAGATGCTCTTCGTTATTGGAGTTTTGCTTAGAACTGTGAACGTTAAAAAGTGCGGAGATGGCTTCGAGTCCTTGGTCAGCTGGATCATAAGCAGGCTTTGTATTATCGTTAGAGTCCAGATTCTCACACTTGGGCTGCTTCCTCTACTCAATAGGAGGTCTTCGGAGGGAGACCCTTCGTCATAAAAAGCCTAAGTCTTCGGAGGGAGACCCTTCGTCATAAAAACCTTCGTCTTCGGAGGGAGACCCTTCGTCATAAAGAGCCATCATCTTCGGAGGGATACCCTTCGTCATAAAAAGCCTTCGTCTTCGGAAGGAGACCCTTCGTCTTCGGAGGGAGACCCTTCGTCATAAAAAGCCTTCGTCTTCGGAGGGAGATCATTCGTCATAAAAAGCCTTAGTCTTCGGAGTGAGACCCTTTGTCATAGAAAGCCTTTGTCTTCGGAGGGAGACCCTTCGTCATGGACTTTGAATCATCGTTGGAGTCCAGATTCTCACACTTGGGCTGCTGCCTCTCTGCGAAGTGAGTTGGTTAAACTGGTATGCATGTGGTCCGAATCTTTATGCGATCTTTAAACATACTGTCAATGATTCTTCGTGCGTGCTTTAGATTGCTGATGGTGCTAAATGTACGCCATCTTCGTTGTTTGAATCTTCCACTGGCCTGAATTGTCGTCATTCTACTCTGGTTGCTCTGCAGCATCGGAGATGAGGAGTAATCATCGGAATTGAGGTGCTCTTTATCGTCGTCACCAGAATTTGAACCATCGGACTTTGGATCGTCTTCGTCCTTGAATCATCGTAGCGAGACTTCGTCTCTTCATCTTCGGAATTGGGTCATCTCAGCAAGACTTGGTTTCATCGTTGACACCCTTTGGATTGTCTTCATCAAAGATCAGCGTTGTGGAATTTGGATCGTCCTTTGTTTTTCTTTTAGTGCAACCTCCAACTCGAACTGTTGTTATCCTCTTTAAATGGAGTCCGCATTCGTCGGTTGGTCTCCTCACATCGCAGCAACAACAGCGTGGTCAATTGCTCATATTAGCCTCTACTTGGCATGTTCATCGTTGTTGACTTTGCATCTTCGGGATACTTTGATCACCAACATCGGAATTTGTACCATCGGGATCCTCTTCTTTGCATCGGGACGCCATCTGCTTCGTGTTAGCTTGGCTGAAGAGCCTTCGTTGGCGGGATTGGAATGGTCATCACGGGACCTTGCATCATCGTCGTGCATACAATCATCTCCATACGGACCAGAGATTTCATCGGGTTTGCACGTCATTTTGGTGTCATCGTCTTTGGACTTTGGATGTCGGACTTTGGATTGAAACCTTATCTTCTTAGATCCTTCGTTGCGATGCTGGCACTGTTGCTTGAGCTGCTGCATTCTTAAAGGTGAGTTGGTCTGTAATTTGAACTGAGCCTTATGGTCTTCATCCTGAGTTGAGCCATTTACTGGTGAGCTTTTAATTGATGGACGATCCATTCACGTGTGTATCATCACATTAGGGGACTGGAGCGATCATCGTTGCTTCTTTGCTTTGCTTCTTCGGTGGTTATGAAGCAGCGGTTTCTTAGTGACTTTGAGCCAGCGGCGCTGATTGGGTCAGGACTGCATCGTCATAATTAGTCCCTGCACATAAAAAATATTTGGAAAACAAACTGGTGGTCGTCCCAGCACGAAACAAAGAGAGGCTTGGAAAAAACGATAGAATCAAACACAACTGGGTTAGAAACCAACACCACTAGCAGAAATAAATATGCCGATTAGGTACAGATCAAATCTAAACACGATGGTTCACTGAACCATTTTCTCCTAAGTTGTTCAAAAATCGAATAAAAATCTCATTTATCATTAGGAAACAAATCCCATAAGTCTGTACAACATTTTAGCACCTCAAAAATCATTCAACACACATGAGCAAAGCACTGCATCTAAGTCAACATCAGCTAGAAGCTGTTTTTGGATAAAATGTATCGAGGAGTTGAAAACTCCTTTCTGGGTCTTTTAGAACCTCAAGAAGAATGAGGGGTTTTATCAAAATGTGAAATCAATTTTCAAAAGCTTATAGCAATCTCTACAGATATAATCTTAAGTAGAATGGATTTTTTATACTGAAAACACGTTAAAAGAAGTGATTCATTGAGTCATTTTTGATTGCAGTAAATTGGAAATTAGTAAAATTGAAAACCAATTTCAGAGAATTAAGAAAAAGCCCCAAAGGTAATAGATCTAGAACAGGCAGAATAAATTCTTTACCCATTCCCTGTTGCTCTAGCGCCAAATTGTTACTACCATTTTTCTAGTAGCACAACCAAATAGAAAAGTGATAAATCAACAGATAAAATGATATGCAAACATAAACTATAGCAAAATGAAATAGAAATCAACACAAGCATATACGTGGTTCGACAACGGAGTGTCTACATCCACGGGTGAAAGAGAGTTAAAGTGTTTATTATGATTATTGGGTTACATTGAAGGAGCTCCATTCATGAAGCTCTATCAGTTTTTTAGGTAGCAGGAAGAGAAAAAGAAAAGTCTTGTAAGTTGTCGGTGGAAAAGAGCAGAAGGAAAAAAATCCTCTCCATCTTATCTTCTGCCTTTTTATCAAAGATCTTTGCTTAACTTTGACGCATCCTTAGAGGTGATGTTGTGTGCGCCATTGCTTTATGTTGTATTGCTTCAACTGTCGATGATTGCCACGTGTCCGTTCCAGATTATATTATCTACAGTTATTGTAACAAAGATTCGATAATGAAACCAGGAAAAAAAAGCAATTCAAAATAAAATCACTTGTCTCATTACCCTCACAGTATTTCACAATCTTTTAATGTTGAATTTTGGCATATTTTTGAACATATGCACCATCAGTGGGCAGTGATTCCTCTGTCAGACCCACATTGCAATGACGCATTTGGTGCTATTTGAACCAACTAGATTCCCTCGAACAACTTCCACTGGTAGTTTTTCTGCTTTCTTAGAGAAATTTTTGGGTGGCGAATGATTCCCCTTGATATATACTTTCTTCAAACTGTGTTTAAGAAATGAAAATCAATGTGCATGCGATGTTAAAAAATATATCGAGAAAACTGTTGATAAGAGACAACAATCAATGTTAGAGGTATAACCACATGATCTCATCCTTACGCCTTGAAGTGCCAGAATCTTCGAAAGTAGATTGCCGGAGTGATCGATGGGAGACTAACTTCCTGAGAATAAAAGTTTCGCCCAGTTTTCCAATGGTACGAGTGGTGGTAGTGTTGTTGCTGCTTGCTGAACACTTTCAGTTTCAAATTCTATCTGTGAATATTGAGTACCTCTGTTACCATAGTTTACACTTTACATGCACATATGACTTTCGCTTTTTGAGGCTTGGGTCTGGGCTTCCAACTGGCCTTGTGAATTTTTGTTGTAACTGCCGTTTTTCTTCCAAGGCTGCTGGACAAGTTTTTGAAGTGACAAGGAATTCACAGTGTATCGCCGGTAATATTGTAGTTCTTTTGTTGTGCAGTTTCGTGCACCAGCAGTGTACCATTAGAACGGACGGGAGTTGACAATGTATCGCCTGGAGTACTTGAACTGTCCAATTGTCAGCTTACCCTTAGAGTGACGAGGAGTTGGCGGTCTTCTAACTGCAGTATCAGAACCAGGAACTTGTCTTGTTTTCTTCAACGACGTACCTTCCTTATCAAGATGGTTGCTTTTGGGAAAATCATGTAACGACAAAGGACGAGAGGCACTTTTTGCATTTTTTATTTTCCCCGTTCGTGTCAGCTGATTCTTGTAATGGATGCATCACTTTGAGTTTGTTCCTGGTTCGTTGGGATTAACCGCGGATTAAATAAGTTGTTGTTGTCTCCGTGACAATATTTAGGGAGTTGGTTCTTTCCACGGGAAACGCTTTTTTTGGTTGATTTTCTAGCGGTTATTCATTCACTATAGTTCTTACAATGCACACTTATAATAGGAATTAATGAGAATTTGATGGATTATTACATAACATGGAAAATAGTAAGGGCAAATTAATAAAGTGTCCTGCTTCAAACCATATAATTAATAAACCGGCCAAACTTTTAAATTTTTTTAGAAACTGGCCTTTCTGTTAGAGTTGACACCTGGGCCCACCAGATCGGTCAGCTGCGTTGAATAAGTCAAACTCGGTAGGAGAATTTACGACTGTGCCCTTGCCCATTTAAAGACCCGTGTGGTCTCTCACCACAATTTCTCTTTCTCCCTCGTTCTCTTTCTCCCTCGTTCTCTTCTCCCTCGTTCTGAAACTAGGGTTAGGTATTGAAGCTGTTTGAAGCTGGTGTTATTGAAGTTGTTTTTGCTGAAGACATAGATGTTAGCAGAAAGACCAGAGTGTATTTGGAAGAAAAGTTATACATATTTAGGGATTCAGAGATAGTGGTGATACAGTGAAGATGAGGTACAAACCGGGATTGAAACAGTCTGAATCAAGGTAAGATTAACGAAACCCGTGACTTAATATATGATGAAAATCATTGTATTGATAGTTAATTAATTTAATTGATCGATTGATTTTTAGGGTTTCTGTTTTTTTTCCTTTGTAATTAGGGTTTATTTGAAACCAAATTTTTATTGTTTAATTGGGGTTTAATTTTCGTGATTGGGTGTTTGATTTTAAGTAATATTGCTTAATTAGGTTTTCATTGGGTTTTCATAGGTTTATATCTGATTTTGTTTCATTTGTGTTGCAGTCAGTTCAAATTTAGGAATATCAGTGTATATGCGGAGCCAAAGAATGAGACTTTGGTATTTCCTGATTGCCATAGAGATGAAACAGACTTGATGACACTTAAGTATATGGTGTATAAGGGTTTGTCTATGGATGTTAAAGAGAAGTTTAATTTATATTGGTTTAAGGAAGAATGTCTGCCACTGCCATTGTTAAATTTGTAATGGTCCAGGTACTTTTTCTTCTTAAATTTGTAACTATATGCCCTATTTATATTCTCAACTACATTAATATAAGTGCATTTGTTCTTGTAGCCAAACATGAACAAGAAGATCTTGAACCCTCCTCACAGTAGGAAACCAGGAAGACCCAAGAGCAAGAGGGTAAGAAGTTATGATGAACCTCGTGTTGAGAAGACAAAAAGGAGGTGTGGGAAATGTGGAAATGTTACTAACCACAACAAAAGAACATGTGCTGGTGGTGAAGTGGGATCTAATCCAACTGCAAAGAGGCAAAGGACTGAATGTGATGCACAAAGCTTCACCTTCAGCAACATAGAGCCAAGTCAGACCACCGGAGTTAGGGGTGCAGCTAAGTCAAACAAGAAGAAGAGAACGGCATCATTTGTTGGTGAATGTTTTACAGGGCCTGGCAGTCAGCCTTTGGCAACACCATCTTCTACTCCAGCTTCCACAACACCTATGAGTCTGCCATCTATAGCACCATCTTCTACTCCACCCTCTACAATAAATAACCTTTATCAGAACTTCTTTGGCATTGGATCTGTATCTCAGAATATAAAACAAGGAAAGGGAAGGGGAAATGGAAAGGCTAAGAAGAAATGATTTGAGATCCGTTTTCTGATTTTTTGTGTTTAAGAAGACAATATTTTTTTCTTTTGTAGACTTGAATTAATGCTGAATCAAAAGTGGATGGTTGTTTATTAGTACATTTGCAGGTTACATTTTCAGATTGTTGAGTTCCTTACATATAGCATTAAGTTGTAAACTTGAATGCATAATTCTGTTTTTTGCAGCAATGAAGACTTCATCTGAGACCCATTTAAAACCGTCACAATCTGTACAAGTGAGGTATGCTATGTTCTTGTTGTGTTCATTCTTGCAAAATTTCATCTCCATTTTTGATTTGCAGTGATCTTTGTTGCAGGTTTGATTTTGCAGTGGGCAGTTTTTGAAGCAATGACCAGATTCTCCGCAAGCGTAACAACCATTCTCTACTGGTAATTTCACCATCTTGCATTTGACAGGATCGATGGCATCGTCAAACCATTCAAAGTACTGACAGGTTGGAATTGAACACTTCAAAAACATTTTTTCGTTTGTTTCTTTTGCTTTTGAACACAATAGTTGCCTTATACCATTACATGGTATATATTTGCACCTGGAATAAATCCAAGGACATACCTTTGGATCATGAATTCCCTGTGCACAGATAGAACATGAAATTAGGGGTTGTTTTAATCTTAATCTTACCTTGCTGCTGCTACTGCTGCCTGGAGAGTTTACTTCATTTTGGCTCATGTCTTATTTATTTTTATTTTTTTGATCTGTTGAGTATGACAAATACTATGGTTTTTCTCTGCAGGGCCTAATTTATATGAATGAAGCTGAATCTGACCGTTACAAATCCAACCGTTACAAATCCGACCGTTGCAATGAGTCACCGAGTTGACTCGATACTGGTTTGGTTACGAACTCAGACGAGGGTTAAGTCGTCTTTTACCTAGCAGGTTAACTGCCACGTAGCCAGTTAACTATCTAAATCAGTTTTTTTGAAAAAAACGGGATGGAAAATGTCAATATCGGCCAGTTTATATAAAGATTCAAAAAAACGGCCAGTTTCTTAAATATGGTTCAAAAAGGTGGTTACTTTATTAAAAAGCCCAAATAGTAACAAACAAAGAAAGATTGATTAACATATGGATGGATTTTTAATACCTTGATTTGTTTGACTTGGTAAGTCTGTTATGCATTGTGAATTCATTTTCAACTGGAATCATTTAGAGCAGGAGGTTATTGATTTAGTTACTGGTTCTTTTGAATCTGGAAAATTACCAGAGTCGCTAAAAAATAATTTCATTTCTCTGGCACCTAAAGTTGAAAACCCGATTACTCGTGTGGATTTTCGACCCATAAATTTGAGTAATGCTTTGTATAAATTGATTTCTAAAATTTTAGCTTCTAGGCTAAAGCTTGTTTTAGAAAAAATCATTGCACCCAATCAATCTGTATTCATTCCGAAAAGGTAAATTATGGACAACATTGTTATAGCTCATGAGATGCTACATTCAATGCACACAAATAAGTCCAAAAAGGGTTTTTTGGAGCTGAAATTAGATTTATCTAAAGCGCTTGATAAAATGGAATGGCTGTTTATAATCCATATGTTTAAAATTTTTGGTTTCAGCGAGAAATGGTGCAGTTTGATTTTTGAGTGTATATCGACAGTCAAATTTAGTGTTCTTCTCAATGGAATTCCAGGTATTCCTTTTAACCCAACTAGGGGTTTAAGGCAAGGAGATCCTTTTTCTCCTTACCTGTTCATTACAGCTTTGGAAGGATTATCCAGACTGTTTGCTAATGCTAAACGTACAAGAACATTTTCTGGTATAAAGTTGAACAAAAATTGTCCAGTTATCTCTCATCTGCTCTTTGCAGATGATTGCTTTATATTCTGCAAAGCAGATATAACTGAAGTTAGAAATCTGATGAACATATTGGATATCTTCAGTAAATCTTCGGGTCAGAATATAAATTATCATAAACAGGAGTGTTTTTTAGTAAAAAGGTTCACGATAAGCATATAAAGATTTTATCTAGAATGTTAAGAGTTCAGAGGATTTCAAAGGATGAAAAATATCTGGGTATACCATTATTTTTTAATAGGCAAAAGGCTTTAAATTTTGAACCCTTGCTTGAGAAAGCCTATAAAACTCTGCATGGTTGGAAAGCTAAGCTTTTATCTCAAGCTGGTCGTACGGTGCTGATTAATTCAACGATTTCAGCATTCCCCTGTTATCAGATGGAATGCTTTGAATTCCTATCAGCTGTAATTGATAGGTTTGATAAAATATAACGGGATTTCTGGTGGAATAAGAATAACCCAAAAAAGGCTTACTATCCAAAAGCTTGGTGTTCTATATGTATTCTGAAAGCTTGTGGAGGGTTAGGAATTAGAAATCCTCATAGAATGAATATCTCTTTGTTGAGTAAGTTGGCTTGGAGGCTTTTAAATAACCCAAATGATTTGTGGGTTAGACTTCTTAAAGGAAAATATTTCCCACGAAAACACCCTTTTCATAAATTAAAATACTATAACCCTTCTTGGATCTGGACAAGTATAACCAAAGGTTTAGAATTAATAAAGAACAATAGCATATGGGAAATTAGTAATGGGAGAAACGTATATATTGCAAAAGACAATTGGATTCCAAATCAAGGGATCTTAAATAATTGGCAGAATGATCAGTTAAATGTAGTGTCAGACCTGATGGACAATGAAGGTCATTGGAACAATGATCTTATTGATTCTGTGTTCTCTAGGGAGGTAGCTACCAAAATCAAAGGAATTTATATAAATTTTGAAAATCAGGATAGATTGCGCTGGTTGGGTACAAAAGAAGGCATGAAGATATAATTCGTTTGGACTACAAAGTCAGCTTATAGAATTTTATCTCATGATGATAGTTACATTAGAGATATTACATGGAATCATATATGGCATTTGAACACCATCCCTATAGTTAATTTGTTTATCTGGAAGATGTTAGCAGATGTTTTACCTTTGAATGCAAAAATGAATGCACATTTAAAACATGTAAATGCTAACTGTCTTTGATGCAATTCTGTGAACAAAGAAACATCTTCGCATCTTTTTATATCATGTGATTTTACCAGAGCTGTATGGTTTGGAATGGGTATTTCGATGCCAATTTATGATGGGGATTTTTATAATTGGGTGAAATCTTGGTTCACAACAGATTTATGGGATTGGAAGGAAATATTTAGTATAATTTGCTGGAAGTTTTGGGATTATAGAAATGCTGTCAATTTTAAGAAGGTTAAGCCTAACACGGTGGAATGCATAAAAGATATACAACTTTTCTTACAGGAATGGAGAAATTAGTCTGATAAAAAAATGTCAAAAAAGAAATATCACATTAAGGAAACACAACAAAATAAGGAAGACTTTTCAAAGTTTAAGCATGAGACATTTTATGTGGATGCTTCTTATGATAAGAATGATGGTTCCTATGGAATTGGAATAATTTACTGGAGACAAAATTCCATTGCTGATATTTCTTTCTTTTCAGGATTCACAACAGGGACAGCAGCAGCAGAAGCCCTAGCTATTCAGCATACAATCAACTGGGCGCAACATCTGAAGTTAGATAGCATAAATGTAAGGACGGACCGCAAGGAAGTGGTGAACTATTTCAATGGCAAACATTCATCTTGTGACTGGAGAGCTAAATCTATTTTGAAGAATGTGATGAATTTTTTGGATAATCACAGGTTGAAGCTCATTTTGAAGTATGTAAATAGGGGCTATAACGGGGAAGCGGACATGTTAGCGAAATGGAGTAGGATAAAACAGGCTTTTTGAATGTAAATGATCCAAATTGTTTAATTTTGAAAGAAAAATTATTCCATGGTATTGTAAATCGGCTAAATATTTTGTTGTACAGTTCGTAGCTTTTCTTAATAAAACTTCAGTCTATTAAAAAAAAAAAAGAATTCATTTTCAACTTCACTTTTGCGCATAATGTGTGAATGTGGCGCTTGGGGTGGCTAAACCACCTTTTCTCCACATAATATTTAAATATGAAACCACAATCAACAAATCATCGAGCTAGTGTAGATGATAAATCAAAAGTGACGGCGTATAAAAAACTTCACTTGCGCTGTAAACAAAATCAATATTAACGAACTACCCTATGAAGAAAAAAAAATGAAGAACAACATATAGAGAACCCATTTTTCAGATCTGGAAATCAAGAAAAGGTAATACAAACCCTACGGTGACAACAAACATAACTTTACTTTTACAATCCATGTATGACTTAGAGCAATTCCTATGGCAATGTTCAAATGAAGTTGTTTGTTGAGTCACGTGGATGGTTAAACAGGATTCTCCACTATGGAAAAGAATTGAGCGATTGATAGTTAGACACGCGATCGGATGTCTTACGCTGGCGCCCGAACTACAAGCTATGGTGTCGTTGGCAAAGACGCCAGCGATAGCAGTAGCGACGCCAATGTTTGAGACACGATCGCCAACGACAACTTGTTAACCGTCACCCGAACGGATAGTTTCCGTTTCTACCTCTATAAATACGGCTCGAATATGATCTCACAAATACACATTAATCTTTCATCCGATCAATCTTTTCTTAATTTCAATTACTTTCAATTTTCAACCATGAATTCTGATTTTGATTCTTCTGAAGAGGATATGGAGATGGATGACATGTTGTACGAAGAAGATGAAGAAATGTTTATGGAGTTTTTACATCAAATGGATGAAGATGCAGATAAAGATAGAAGAAGACGAAATTTTATGTTGCAATTACCAAAGCCTTTAGAGCCCTATGAAGTTGCAACTAGAAGATGGACGTGGCGGAATCGACATTTTTACCACGAAAAGCTGATGCATGATTATTTTAATCATGACTGTGTGCATTCCGATGAGAATTTTCAGGGTCGATTCCACATGGGCCGCAACTTGACGCAAAGGATTATTGCCGAGCTTTGTCAGGTATAACCTTTATTTATTATCAGTATGATGCATGACATATACGAGGCTTTAGTCCCGAACAAAAGGTCACTGCGGCCCTCCGTATACTATGTTACGGGGTACCATCGGATTCCTTGGACGATTACATCCGTATTGGGAAAACAACCGCCTTTAGGTATCTCAAACTGTTTTGCGAAACAATAGTCGAGCATTTTGGTCCAACCTTTTTAAGAAAGCCTTCCCAGGAAGATGTTCAAAGAATAACTGCAGAAAACACCGAGAGGGGTTTTCCAGGAATGCTAGGTAGTCTTGACTGCATGCACTGGACGTGACATGCGTGTCCGGTAGAATGGGCGGGCCAAAATAAGGGTCATTATCCAAAACCAACTGTAATTTTGGAAGCTTCATCTACTTATGATTGTTGGTTTTGGCATGCCTTTTTTGGACTCCCGGGTTCAAATAACGACTCAACATCTTATATAAGTAACAATTGTTTGAAGATCTTAAGAATGGGGTCGCGCCGCACTATAATTTCACCATCAACGATCATCACTACACTCAAGGTTATTATCTAACAGACGGAATCTATTCAGAATGGTCAACTATGGTTCAAGATTATAAACAGGTAGGCTTTAGTCATCGAAGGATATGCAGTACTTTAACACCCAACAAATGGCATGCAGAAAGGATGTTGAACGCGCTTTTGGCATATTGAAAAGGAAGTTTGCCATCATATCTGGGCCGGTGCACTTTTTTTATATTCAAGAAATGAACAAAATTATGCTGACTTGTATTATTCTGCATAACATGGTCATTGAAGAAACCAGGCGTGACCCAATCTGGACTAGTTTTTCAGATGAAGATTTAACCAAGGATCTTGTGGTAGAGCGTGGGCGTCCGGCAAGAGAATATAGACTTGCCACTGACAGACTCCACAGTCGGGGAAATTTTTGTTGTTGGTGGTGTTTGTGTTTGTTATTGTGTTTGTTGTGGTGTTTGTTGTTGTGATCATTGTTGTGATCGTTGTTGTGAGGATGCCATATTTGTTAAAGATGAAATTTTTCTAAAAGATTGAATCGATATGAATAGTTTTGTTTGAAAAGAAAAATAAAAGTTGAGATGGTATGGTATGGAAATTGTGTAATGTTGAGGAAGGTGTGAGTTTAAGTTTGTAGACGAAGTGAATTTATAGGGCAAGGAAAGGAACAATATCGTCGGGATGGGAATAACAGTTGGCGCTCTTAGAAAGAACGCGGCGCAATTAGCAAAAACGCTGGCGTCCTACTGGTGGATGCGCGTTGGTGGTAATAACGCTGGCGTTTTACCTTCTGTCGCCAGCGTTAGTAGAGATGATGCCCGTCCTTACCACAGACGCGCGCTGGTTGTTCCGACTCAATGTTCAAATCAAAAAATCTGTTGATTTGAACATCCATTTTTCATGTTTGTTCATTCCATAGTGGGAGCAAAATGACCAAACTCTGAGTTTGTTCATTCCATAGGAATTTCCCTTATAATCCCACATAATTGAAAGTAACACTGTTAAACTCGACCCTAGACAGTGGAAACAAATAAATTGAGTAAAGTAAAAGACAACTAAAATATAACAAAATTCATAACTTTTCGATCATACAAAACTTATTGACACTTTGAATCAGGAAGATGGATAGGTATCTAGAAAATATCCAAACTTAAAAACAAATCCTACATTGATTCATGTTTTAGCCAAATTCGGAAATAGTGCTGTTGAAACTTGGTGGAATTCTCCGCTGCTGATCTTTTTTTTTTTGAACTAGGTAACCATTTATTAGAAGGTGGAATTTACAATTCTAGGATAGGTGGTTCCAATCCGATCATTAAATACAATGTTTTGTAGAAAGGATGGGCATGTGACTTCCTAGCTGGTTGTTGTTGTTGCTGCCTTGCTATGGATTTTATCTTTAACTGCCTTATTTGCTAGCTCGTCAGTTGCCTGATTTGCCTCTCTCCAAGTGTGTGTAATTTTGTAGCTTGGAATTTAACGAATGAGTGAGTTGATTTATGTTAGCATATTCTTTAGGTGCCAAGGTTTCGGTTCTTGTGATTTTAAAAGAGTGATTAGTGCCTGTGAATCAACCTCGAACCAAATTTTATGCCATTGATGTTGGGTATCTATCCTTGTTGCTAACAGTAATCCACATGTTTCCGTCAGAATTGAAGTGGTTATCCCTAGTGGTGCTGACATAACTTTCAATAGATTTCCCTCAATGTCTTTGCATATGATTCCTGCGCCTGCTGGTCCTGGATTTACTTTTAATGCGCCATCATTATTTATCTTGATCAAATTGTGGTCTGGTGCAGTCCATCGAATGTAGATAGTTGAGGTAGTCGTTCTTCGTTGTTGGTATCTCACAATTATTAGGCTATTTTCCATGATTGGAGCCATGTATTTCTGAGCTCGTTGATATTCTTCATACATTACCATATGATATATGACGCAACGTGAGGAGACAAAGATGTGGTTCTTAACTATAGGTTCCAGGGTTCATGCCTCTTTGGAAGTTAGGTCTCATGCCTCTTTCTCTCCTTTTTCTTTGTTCTCATTTTTTTTTGGTTTTACCTAATTCCCATCCCATCTTTACAAACTAAATTTCATATAACTTCTTTTAAATTGGGCAAACAATACTCACTCGTCATAGTTAATCACCAATTAATCAATCAGGTTGGATGTTAATGGTCGAGTTATCAGTTTTATTAAGTTTGAAGATTGAATTGGGATTTCTTTTTTGTCTCGTACCTAATACAATAGCTTGGACGCAAAAATAATCCATCAAAACAATACATAATAAGATTTTTTTTACATCATCTATTGGAAATAATCATTCGTTGCATAATGCGATTTATTTTTATTAATTTAAGATTATGAATATTGGGATAATTGATTACAATGTAAATCTAATTAAATACGGTGAGTTCTTAATTATGTGTTCCCTTAGCATCTCTATTTTCAGTTCAGTTAACATGTTCCGTGAATCAATTGGGGAAGTCTAATAAAGAAAGAAATAGTTAAATACCGATTCATTGATTGGTTATGGTTCTCACTCCTTTCGTTTTGGGTACCACCAGTGAAAATTAGATCAGTGAAACTATATTTATATCACTAGATTAATACATGAGAGCAATACAGACATAACAGTAGTGATGGTAATATGTAAGATGTCGCGGCGGTACTGGCATCAATCACAGAGGTGAGTAGTGGATTACTTTTGGATTAAATTCGAGAGAAATTGGTTGAAGGAAGACGGTGGTAGAAGATGAAGACAAAGTCACCCGTAAAATAAAATTGGGTGAGTTTTGTTTACCCAACTTATAAGGACCGAGACAGAAAACAGTTTGGGTAATTGGGATGGGATTCAGGGAAAATTGGGATGGAAAATAGGTAAAACCTTTTTTTTATCAATTGCCCTTTTGAGTCTCTACTAAAAAAAAAGTTGGATCGGTTTTTTATTAAACTCATATTGACTTCTGGCTTGGACAAGTTCCTTTTTTTTTTTTTTTTTTTTTTTTACAATCAGTTGGGACAAGTTTTTTTTTCTTTCTTATAACCTATCTGTATATGGTGTTCGGAAAGACCCCTCTAACCCCTGGTTCATAGAACAGTTGAATCGCACCAAAGATTACATTTCGACGAAAAATGAGTTGCAGGTGTAATTAAAAAACAATCGAACCCCTGGTAGCAGTTCTTCATTCTACATATATAAATAATTGCTTAGATCAAAATTTATCCAAATGAAAGTTTCGAATTGCCAATTATAGATGAAAAACAAATTTGGTTTATGAAAAACTCGTTTGTGGTGACTGATTTTGTTCGAATGTAAAACCAACAATGAAAATACACTAACATAATGGTTTCGGATTGCAGCTTTGGAGACTTTGGAGCACCTTTTTCTTCATTGCACCTGGGCTAAACATCTCTGGGAGTTCTTTATCTCTGCAGTTCAGTTGAATTGGGTAATGCCGTATAGCTTTCAATCTTTGATGCAAAGCTGGAGAATTGACAGATGTTCGGAAAGGGTTAAACTGGTATGGCAGTTAATGCCTTATTGATAATTGATTTTTTGTGGGGTTGTAATAATGAGGTTCAAACTCTCGGACTTGTGAAGGATAATTTTTTAGATTTGATAAAAATATATATACAAAAATATTAACAAATTGGTAGAGAGTTACTGGGACTAAGGACTTGGCCAATTCTCATGCATATGGTACATTTTATTTATCCTTAACAATTATCGCTCAAAACATAAAATGTACGGACTCTTATTTTGCCACTATAGATTCTCAGAATATTAGTTATAAATCATAAGCATGGGACATCAAACATTTAAGCAAGCATGTCGCATCAAATAAAATGATAACTAGTTAATCAAAATCATTTTTTCAATTTTAAATCAATGCAAAAATCATAAAAAGAATAAATTAAATTTACCAGAATGACGAAAATCGCCTCCTCCGTTGTCCCAATGTTGGGTTTAGCTCATCATGGTGAAATACCTCTCAAAATATTTCATTAATCTCAATTGGTATTCACAAGAAGAGAAAACAATGAAACAGGAAATCTGCAACAGCGCATATGCGTTATAGACCGACTGTTTCAAGTCTCAACTGTTATGCTGAAGATAATCGTCACAAATCTGAAGATAAATGTTGCAAACGAGGATGAAGAAACTGTTACAATGAAGATAAACGTTGCAATCCGGTTGAAGAAACTGTTACGACGGATGAATAAACCGTCGTCGTTTCCCTGTTCTTCACGAGCAGCAGGAGCAGCAGCAACAGAGTTCTGAAAACTCTTGATTCAGCCTCCTAAGCTCTCCTCTCGACCCCAAACTCTCGACCCCTCTTCCCAATGACCGATACTTGTATTTATAGTGTTTCGGAGCAAGAAATCCGACCATTGATTGCGTATATTTTCTCTTTAATTCGATTATTCTTTGCTGCCCAAAAATGAGAATACTTACCATTTATAGAATTTCCACACGTTAACTCGCTCCCAAAACGCTCCAAATTAGTTTCTTCATGCCTCAGAAGCTTTCCCGCACCTCCACATCACTCCATGCACAGCAGAAACACACTTGAGATCCTGTTCAGTGTGTGTTTCTCTGTTTTGAGTTTGGTGAATCGAACCGAGAATTCCAGCCTAAATTGATCGATTCTGACACCCATACTGTGTTCCTTAAGCTATATCACATCTTCCTACCAAGTTTGAGCCATTGAATCGCACCACAACACCTTCATTTTGTCGATTGAAATTCTGCCAGTTGATGAACCAATTTTCCCGCCAATTTTATTTTTTCAAATCGTGAAGAAGGTGTCCCCTTAGCAAACAGTGGTGTCCCCTTAGTAATTAGGTTACCCCTTATCCAAAAGCGAAAGTCCGAATAACACTTGTCCTCCGGGTGCCAAAATCAACTTTTCGAGCCGAATTTTCCAAAAATGTTTATTTCCTAAAAATACATAAAAACACAATATTAGTACAAAAATAGAGTTCCAACAATACGGACATTGAGGACAAATTAGACACAAAAATGTGTCTATCAAATACCCCCAAACTTATTATTTGCTAGTCCTCGAGCAAATTTATTCTAGAAAGGAAAATCATTTGAACCCCTAGGTGGCCCTAGTGTCGGAGTGTTGTCTCCGGAGGGTTTACCAGAGGTGTACCTACAAAACCTTTACTCCAGACCCTAGCTATCTACACAGAACCTTGGAAGGCACTAAAGAATCTCCTTGGTTGGCATACTTATTGACTACAAGAGGAAGTACCCTGGTGCGAAATTCCAATTGATGTACACGAGTTTGCACTCAAGCATATTAAAATTCATATGTAAGTGACAGAGCTCTACTCAGATAGTTGCACTACGAACATCATATTCGGAGTCAAACTAATCACATGGAAAGATTAAGAGATGGATATAGAAAAACATAGATGGTTTTGATGTTTACTAAGTGAACGGCGTTTCCCATATCTGTCTGAAGGCCTCCGCCAAAATGAACCTATCCTAATGGATTGAGATACTAGTCTGACTAATATCAACACACTGGAATATACAAGGGAACCAGTGGTCGATAACCTAACTCTAGGTAAACACAACTGGCATATACAAGGGTACCAGTGGTCGACTTTATTGAATTTATTCCTTTTGGTCAAATGGTCTGGTCTCAATATTTTTTTATTTTTTTTTTCAACATTTTGGTAACTACCATTTTTTTTCATTTTTTTTTCATGGTATCTCAATCACTCTAATTCACCCTAGCATTGGTAACAACTTGAATCGTGGACCCCACCTAATCACTTAGAGTACATAGTTTAAAAACAAAATGAAAATAGAAGTGAAAAGGACTCAACGAGATATGGTGCAACTATCATGTTATTTCTAACACCTGAGCTCTGTGCTTTTATGAATAGACTCTTTAGATGTTTCCATCTATTCAGATTGGTTCCTCAACTCCTACAACCAAAATGCTTCCATCCACTTAGATTGGTTAGTGCCATCCTAAATACACATAAATTTCTAGGCTCTGGAGTTTATTTATTGCAACTAAAAAGTTTCTACCATACCCCCAAACTTAAATCTAACATTGTCCTCAATGTTCTAAAGATGAAACTAAAAGCATGAACAAGGAGAAACTGTTACCATTTGAAGCAAAAAGAGTTAAGGAAGGATATTACCGTGTTGCATGAGATTGGGTTACCTCCCAAGAAGTGATAAGTTTAAAGTCTTCAGCCAGATGTAGGAAAGGTTTAGTCAACTCGAATCGTATAACAGTAACCGGAATAACTGTGGGTCTTTAAAACCAAAAAGAGCTGACAAAAGGAAACTGCAGTGAACCAACGAAATGAAAAACACTAGCATGCCCTTACCTAGTTTCCTGATAACTATTGCTAATTGTGGTTCAGGTTCAGGTTCTATGGAAGGGTCTAAATAGAATATTTTCATTGGCTGCGTTTCTTCATAGGTTGGATCCAAATTATTAGGTCCTAGAGTCTGGAAAAACTCAAATATGATCTTAGAAGCGCACAATAATAACCTAAATAACTGAGGATCCTCTAAGTCAATAAGATTTGACTTACATAATTGACCAAAATGAGTGTAGTGGTCATTCTTAAGCAAATGTGTCGATTCTAATTTCCTAAAGCATTTAGGTTTAGTCTCACAACTTAATATTCGACACATTTGGAATATAAACGTTCCCACAGTTGGAAGAAAACTATTTTGTGGGAAAACAAAGTCAATCTGGGGATCATAGCCTGGGCAAACCACATCAACCAGAGGATGGGTTTGTAACGACTGAACTCCTTCATGGACATCATTAGGCTCGGGAAAACGAGTATGAAGGTAATCTTGTAAAATGGTCGAGGCACAGATATCAAGTCCTAAGTGTGGGGACTTTCTGAGAGTTAAAGGTGAGGCACTAGGGAAGTGATAATCACCCCCAAACTTGGAGTTTTCAGTGTCTCTAGATAGACCTCTAATTATTTCTTCAATTTCCGTATCTTCAGAGTCCTTAAAATATTCAAGAGATTCTTCTAAGTTATTATCAGGTAGTGCATCTTTACTCATCTCTACGGGTCTATCTTCTTCTTCCAAGACTATTGTTTCTAAGTCGCTAGACTCTAAAACAGTATTTTCGAAATGAACCCGTTCCTCTAAACCACTATCGGCTTCGTAATCAAAAGGAAAAACTACATCGTCTAAAACGGTGGTATCCCTAATCAAATCCTCGTCCTTTTGAATAGGTTAATAATCATAAAAATTATTTGGATTTGAACTAGAGATAATATAATCACTATACAGCTCAATTGGATTACTAGACTCCTGATCACTATGCCTACATATTCCAGATTCTTCATTACTGTTATCCTCATCATCATAGTACGAAGATGATTGAACCTTATCTAAATAAGTAGTGTCTTTTATTCTAACCTCGTCCTCTAAATTAGGAAAATATTCACTATTTACATCAAGGGTAAAATTGAAAACACTATTTTGGAAATTTAGATCTTTTAGAGAAATTCTATTCTGGGTCTCTAACAAAAGCTTTTGGGCCGACTCACATGAATTCCTGACGTAATCTAGGAAATCAGGTAAAGAAAGTTCACTCATTGCATTATTTTCGTCCATAACTAAGTTATTCATTTCGGCGAACTTACGTGTTGTCTCAGCTAGCTTACGTGTCGACTCAAGTAAAGAGGAATTAGCAGAATTTTTCTCGTATGACTGATGGTTGTGAGGATAGTGATTGGGCTCACCATGGTATGAACCATAACCTTGAAAAGTTTGGCGTTCCCAACCACTATTCCCACCATGGTAATAAAACTGATGATGTCCATATTCAAATTCAGGTCGATATTCATTGTATTGGCTTCTATCGTACCAGCTCGACATTCTTAATTGCAAGGGAATTCTACAGAATCACAAACAAGGCTGACTCGACCAAATCAAACCTATAAAATCTAGCAAACAAAAAGCATGATGGCTCCACTAAGATTGTTTCTAGACTAGCTTCTAACTTTCGAAAGGGAATTCGTTGCAATTTGAGGAAACCCCTCTGGAATCAATCCGAGTCAAAGTAAGTTGAATAGAGGCGAGGGAAGCTTAGTAGAGCTTTGATACCCAAGGCCTCACCGCATTAGAAGGCGGCGCAGTCACGCATTCAACTCACAGAAACCATCATGAACTTTGAAGTGTGCTTAAAGAGCAACCAATATTTTTCGAAAATTTTTCCTAACAAGCTCGATACCCTATATGTCTCTTTCTAATCAGATTTTAAAGCTTGGGTTCGCGTTAGGTTTTGTTTTCCTAAAACGGGCAAGAAGGGAACGGTGATGAAATCCGAACCCTTATCTTGTTTAGGCCAGGCATTTCCCTTTACTAGGAAAATAAAGACAGTCCGGTTCGTCCTCAAACAATTATCACCTTAAGGCAGACAGTAACCCGCTTGCAGGAGATTCGCGGGTGTTTCGATTGGACTTACCTCCCGTACCAGACGGGCGATGAACCATTGTCGTCGACTCGGGCCACGACTCCTATGCCGTGTGCGAACCCGAGGGGCCGAGACGATATAGTAATCGTCGTCCATCTCTGCAAACAGTTTGTATTTAATTTTTTTTTAATTATATAACCCTTTCGTAGGGTTTAAAAAAATGTCCAATGTTTAATGTCCGGAAAAAAAAAATGTCCAAAAATAAAAGATTACAAAAATAAAACCTTAATTACAGTTTCTAAAAAAAATTAATAATAAAAATAATAATAATAATAAAAAAAAGTCCTTCGTCTTCTTTCCGTTCTTTTTGCTTTAAGCTTTGCTCACAGTCTTTATGAAATCGCCAAAAATCTTTGACAACTTCTTCTTCTTTTTTTTCTTTTCGATCCAAGCCTCAAAACCTGTATCACATAGACAAATAACAAAAGAACGTAAAAAAGAACAAAGAAAAATAAATCTAAAAAAAAATTTCTACCTAAACACAATTCCGCGTCGGCGGCGCCAAAATGATAATTGATTTTTCGTGGGGTTGTAGTAATGAGGTTCAAACTCTCGGACTTGTGAAGGATAATTTTTTAGATTTGATAAAAATATATATACAAAAATATTAACAAATTGGTAGAGAGTTACTGGGACTAAGGACTTGGCCAATTCTCATGCATATGGTACATTTTATTTATCCTTAACAATTATCGCTCAAAACATAAAATGTACGGACTCTTATTTTGCCACTATAGATTCTCAGAATATTAGTTATAAATCGTAAGCATGGGACATCAAACATTTAAGAAAGCATGCCGCATCAAATAAAATGATAACTAATTAATCAAAATCATTTTTTCAATTTTAAATCAATGCAAAAATCATAAAAAGAATAAATTAAATTTACCAGAATGACGAAAATCGCCTCCTCCGTTGTCCCAATGTTGGGTTTATCTCATCATGGTGAAATACCTCTCAAAATATTTTATTAATCTCAATTGGTATTTACAAGAAGAGAAAACAATGAAACAGGAAATCTGCAACAGCGCATATGCGTTACAGACCCACTGTTTCAAGTCTCAACTGTTATGCTGAAGATAATCGTTACAAATCTGAAGATAAATGTTGCAAACGAGGATGAAGAAACTGTTACAATGAAGATTAACGTTGCAATCTGGTTGAAGAAACTGTTACGACGGATGAATAAACCGTCGCCGTTTCCCTGTTCTTCACGAGCAGCAGGAGCAGCAGCAACAGAGTTCTGAAAACTCTTGATTCACGCCTCCTGAGCTCTCCTCTCGACCCCAAACTCTCGACCACTCTTCCCAATGACCGATACTTGTATTTATAGTGTTTTGGAGCAAGAAATCCGACCATTGATTGCGTATATTTTCTCTTTAATTCGATTATTCTTTGCTGCCCAAAAATGAGAATACTTACCATTTATAGAATTTCCACACGTTAACTCGCTCCCAAAACGCTCCAAATTAGTTTCTTCATGCCTCAGAAGCTTTCCCGCACCTCCACATCACTCCATGCACAGCAGAAACACACTTGAGCTCGTGTTCAATGTGTGTTGCTCTGTTTTGAGTTTGGTGAATCGAACCGAGAATTCCATCCTAAATTGATCGATTCTGACACCCATACTGTGTTCCTTAAGCTATATCACATCTTCCTACCAAGTTTGAGCCATTGAATCGCACCACAACACCTTCATTTTGTCGATTGAAATTCTGCCAGTTGATGAACCAATTTTCCCGCCAATTTTATTTTTTCAAATCGTGAAGAAGGTGTCCCCTTAGCAAACAGTGGTGTCCCCTTAGTAATTAGGTTACCCCTTATCCAAAAGCGAAAGTCCGAATAACACTTGTCCTCCGGGTGCCAAAATCAACTTTTCGAGCCGAATTTTCCAAAAATGTTTATTTCCTAAAAATACATAAAAACACAATATTAGTACAAAAATAGAGTTCCAACAATACGGACATTGAGGACAAATTAGACACAAAAATGTGTCTATCACTTATGATATTTGCTGGAAACTTTGGAATGAGCATAACAAAAGAGTTCACGGGGGTAGACCAAAATCAAAAGCTGAATTGGAATATGACGTTAAGATGGACATATGCATTTGGAGTAGTTCGACTGATATTTTCAAGAACTATACAATGAACCAAGTTCTTCAACATTGGGAGGATATCATGATCATGTAGTTTCCTTTGCTCTTTGTAGATGCGGAAAACCCTACTTCTACATCCAAGAAACATAAACACACACACACCATGAAGTAAACAAGCAAGGGATGCACAAGAATACAAGATATACGTGGTTCGGTATGATTACCTACATCCACGGGGGTGAAAGGATGATCTTATTACTCGATTTCAAGGTTACAAGGGATATTAATCACTAGCAAGCTCTCTTTTCTCACTACAATCTCTTGGTATTCTCTCTTCCCTCACTGATTACTTGCCCCTCTAGCTCTCTTCATAGCTCTCTATTTATAGCTATAAGTGATGATACATCCAAGTTACAGTGTGTGTTGCGGTACATCTTCCTTGATGTCCTTCTCGGGTGGCTGGTGATGTCTCATTTGAGGTGTAGGGCCGAACCTAGTGATGTCTTTTCCCGACGTCCATCCATCCGATGTCGACTACTTAGTGAGTGTAGACGATATCGCCCTTGATGTTCTTAACAGAGTCTTACTTTGACCAGATTATCCTTATCTTCTCAACTACTTCGTCAGTGTATTTATTGCTCTTGTACTCGATGGATATCTCTTCAGTCACCTCTGACCTTTATACGTATTGTATTCACGGGTTTCCTTGGTGTCTCTTTTCTTGCGCCAAGGACGGGTAAGATGATTTGGTGCTTCACACTTCATCTGATGTCGATGCTTCATTACACAGGATTGCTCCACCTGGATGTGTGGATTATTTAAACCTACATTTATGCCCCTTCTTTCACTCGTGTGATCGACACGAGGGGAAGAAACCGCTTCTCCTTCCACGTCCGCTACCATGTCGTGTTTCACGCCATGCTGTTCCCCATTACACTCGTCTTTATGACTTTTCTACCTTCTTCGCCGGTGACAATCGTTGGGGCTATAAATTCAAGCCATAAGCCCTTGGTTTTTAACTTTTACCTTTCCCAAAACTTGCACTCTCTTTTCTTAGTTCCTTCTTCCAACTGCTGCTCTGATATTCCTTCGTCTTCCGAATCTTTGAGAGCTTCAACCATCCTTTGATCCTTTCATTGCTTTCCCCTTGCTTCTGTTGCGATTTTTGCCGCTTGTTATCTTCTTTGGTTCGATATTTCTTCCCAACAGTTCTTCCATGGCTTCTTCGACTCCCTCCATGACAGAGAAGAGGTGTGTCAGTTATACCTTTTCTTATGATGATGGTGTTTCCGTTGACTCTTTGTTTATTGTTGACAACCCTTCGCACCATGATTATCGTGCCCTTAACTCTATCCTTTCTGACCATTCTCCTTCGTTTTCATGTAGGAATGACAAAAGGGTTGCCAAAGACTTGTCTGATGAACAGTTCATCAAGTAGTTAAAAGATGATTTTGATCTCCATGGTTATGACATCAGGCTCTTATCGGGCCAAAGAGGTATTTTGAAAAAGAGTGATGTCATGAATTTTCCTCACTCAGCCGAGGCGACCGTCATCACCAAGGGTCAGTTGGAGCTCGGACTGCGCTTTCCTTTGATCCTAGTCGTCCCTTCATGTATGAAGTTTTTTCCAAGATCCGGCCGTCTCATGCTTTAGCCCAATGGGATGGTAACACTTTCCGTATCATGGCCGAGTGGGAGAGGCGAGGACGAGGACGATGCGAATGCTCTGCTACTGATTGGTCAACCTATGATCCTTCTGAGGCGGGCGACTACACCCCTGCCAGTTTTGTTGCCAACTATCGAAGTGGAACTTCCACTAATGGTGATTTCGCCGATTTTGCTGCTAGTCCTCATCGCCATAAAACTCTCCCGAGGGTGTTAATAAGATGTTGTTGTATGAGGATCCAGAGAGAGAAAATTCTAACAAACATTCCCGCCACACTAGTGATGTTGCTTGGGATCGAGTCCCTCTTGCTATTTATGGTCCTCTTCTGAGTGGCCGATTTCCTCCTCCAGTCGAGCCCTATCCATTTTGGGTTGTTAACGTTGATCGGGTAAGTTGATTTTCCTGTTTGACTTTGTCGTCCAGGGTATCTAGATGAGTCATGTTTTGATCTTTTCCTGATTTGCAGGCTCAGTCTCAAAGTAGCCAATTTAAGGCTTCGGTTTCTAAGAAGAGGGATAGAGGTCCTAGCACAGGAGTCGAGGGAGAGGCAGGGAAGGTAACAAATATACTGCTCTACCCTCAGTACATGTACTTGTACCTATTTGTTTCCTTGCATGGATCTAATGAAGAATCATGTGTAGAGATCAAAAGCTGAAAAGGGAAATGTGGAGAGTGTTTCTGTGACCGGTGGTGAGGATCCCGATGATCGGCTTCCCTTGTCTCAATTTCTGAGGAAGTCCCCTCAGAAATATTCTGATGTTTCTTCTACCGTTGTAGGTGGTAAGCCTAGTGGGAAGGGTAAGGAACTGAAGGTCGATGAGTCTTCCCCAGAGACAGTTATGTCCCAGCAGTCTGCTGATAAAGGTGT
The DNA here is from genome assembly GCF_003573695.1 of Papaver somniferum. Classification (NCBI taxonomy): domain Eukaryota; kingdom Viridiplantae; phylum Streptophyta; class Magnoliopsida; order Ranunculales; family Papaveraceae; genus Papaver; species Papaver somniferum. Next base: position 140,177,882 of record NC_039361.1, on the reverse strand, counting down.
CGTCCTTTCCGATGGTGTTGTTCTTCTGTTGTCGGATGGTGAGGATGATGATGATGATGCCGATCTTTTTGACGAGGAGTACGGGGCCGATGGTGTGGGCGAGGAAGAAGAGCCGAAGCAGATAGACAAGTCTGCTGGTGATGGAGATAATGTTGTTTATGAAGGTTTAGAAAACGTTGCTCCTCGAGTTGTTGAAAACTGTGCATCTGTTGTTCCTTCCCCGAGTTTGGGACGGACTACCTTCTTCACTTTCTCGGGCCCGGTGTGCAATTCTCTAGGGGCTCTTACTTCTCCCGATTTTGGATCCCTAACCGACGAGGAGATGATCCAGGTTGTATCCTTGTATTTTGTTGGTCTGAAGGGCACTTTTGATCAAATGGTGACTGAATGTTCTCGTGCTGTGAGTAAACTTTCTTAATCATATTGTTGTAATGTGGTCAGTTCATCATGCTATGAAGTGCGATGTTCTCAGGCTGCCAATAAGCAGTTGCTAGATGTGGCGATAAGGCGGAAGGAATTAGCATAAATGGAGAACCTTCGTCTTGAATTGCATCGAGATCAGGAGAGATCTCGAGGACTAGAGAAGCAGCTAGCCGAGACCCAAGGTATTTATCCAAAACCGCAGTCGCTATGATTGATTCCATAGTGCAATATCCTGAATTTAGTATTATCTTGTTAGCCGAGATGTCTAGTATAGATGCCGACGCAGCTTCTGAATATCGTTTGTTGAAGAGAAAATTGGACATTGAACCGAGCCATGTTGATAATCTCCACCAAAGAATTGTGAATAAGGACGAAAAGATAGATCGACAAGTGGCCGAGCTCGAGAAACTTCGAGATGATCTACTTCGATATTAGAGATCTGAGTACGTGCCTAACGATATGGAAAATCTTCTGGTGAACTTGTCTCGGGCCCAAGGGATTGCTGCCGAGAAAACGTTGTTGGATGACAACTTGGAAAGTCAGTGTGGTAGGCTTAGACTTCAGATTAGGGACTTGCATGTCGATCGTAAACGGATATTGAAAGAGAAAGATACTGCGGAAAGGTCTAACCATGAATTAATGGAGAAACTTTGACAGTTTGATCAGGTATCCCAAAATTTGGAGTGGGTTCAGGCTCAGTTATCGGGTCTACGGTTGGCACATGATCGGAAGAAGGCTAGATGGAGTGACCACAAAAAATATTTCCCCACCAATGAGTTCAACGAGCAACATTATAATGAGTTAACTGCTAAGATCTCGGCCCTTGAGTGTAGTTTTCTTAAGTCCGAGGAAACCGTTAAAGTAGTTTTTCCCTTGCTTGAAGGTGTTGATGCCTGCGTTGTGTTATATTTGTATTTTGATGTTATGATGTTGTTGCCCCTATTAATAATTGTCTTTTCTCATCTGTAGTTTAAAAAGGGAAGGTGAAGTCTTTGGAGGAAGATACTTTTCGGCTAAGGGCGAGGGAGACCCAACTACTAGGGTAGGTGGCTACTGCTGAGGCGGCATCGACTCTACTGACTCGGGATCTTGCTGCCGAAAAGGAGAAATTCAATACCGAGCTTGTCTCCAAAGTAAAAGAATATGTGAAGGCGGTTATGAAGAAGAAGCGGGCCGATGTTGCTGCTAAGAAGGCAGGCTCAGGATCAGTTCCTACAAAGGCATGGGTAGATCTTTTGTAGTATTGCGTCACTATTGTGCCCTTTGTATTAGGCTGTAATTCTCTTAAACACCATTACTTTTCCCGACAATTTTCTTTTAAGGGGTGCTGTGTCGCCAATCGGTTGTTTTAGTTGTTTTCAGATATTTTCATTTGTACTGCGTCGACCGTACTTTGTTGTTTCTATATGACATGTTAATGTTTCTCTGCACAAAAAATGATTTACTTAGTTAGTATAAATTCCATTTCTGTCGAACACACTCAACAGGGAGGGTCATCGGGCCCAATGCCATATCCCGACTGAGGCATCTCATCACCGTCATTTTGATCTAGTGGTAGGGTATTCAGTCATTCCTAAGTTTTATTGGCTCGATCCCCGAGGAGTTATCAATTAACTGCCTTGGGCAAGTGATTTCGGCCACTGATTTGCAACCACCAGGGCCCTTAGACTACCTCGGCACTTTCACACTGCCACTTCCCCGAGTTCGAATAGCCCGTCGAGTGTAAGACACCTCGGCACTTGCACACTGCCATCTCCCCGAGTACGAATGTTCACTCGAGTGTAAGTCACCTCGGCACTTGCACACTGCCGTCGCCCCGAGTATGAATGACCATTAGACGCAATTGTCAAATTCCCTACCCCACGTGGATTTTTAAGGAAATAAATGACAGAATATGATACCTTTTTACACACCTCTCATGGGTGATATAACTTCAGACGCCTAGCGTTCCATGGTCGTGGTTTGGGTGTTCCATATGGCTTCAATATCTTATACGCCCCTTGACCAACTTTTTACACAATGGTATACGACCCTCCCCATCGTGGCGCTAGTTTCCCGCCCTTCTTTTCACGCTCGTAGATGGGTAGCTCTTTCGACACCAATTTCCCGGGTTGAAATTCTCTCGGTCGAACTCGTTTGTTGTATTCACGTTGTAATCTTCTTTGGTAATTTTCCATTTTTGGTAAGGCCATTTCCCTATTTTCTTCTAAGTCATCGAGCTTCGCTAAAATAAGATCCGCCGAGATATTCCGTCTCCAGGCCTTGGTTCTTGTTGTAGTTATCATTTCCTCCGTTGGAAGAATAACTTCTGTCCCGTAATTTAGCATGAAGGGTGATAAGCTGGTTGCTTCCCTTCGAGTAGTCCTATATGCCCGTAGAACATTGTAGATCTCCTCACACCACTCGCTATATTCTCCATCCAGCTTCTTTTTTAGGTTGTCGGCTATGGTTTTGTTTGTGATCTCGGCCTTCCCGTTACTTTGGGGGGTAAAGGGGTGTCGCCTTGATTTTACGGATGTTGTAGGTGTTAAATAGTAGGTCAATGTTCTTTCCCTGTAACTGTTTTCCATTATCCGAGACGATTGTTGCTGGTACGCCAAAACGACAAATGATGTGTTCCTAAATAAAACGAAAAACGTCCTTATCCCGAATATGCCGCAGTGGTGCAGCTTCCACCCATTTCGTGAAGTAGTCAGTATCCACGATCAAATATTTTCTCTGTCCCGACCCGACATGTAAGGGTCCTACAATATTGATCCCCCACTTGGTGAAAGGCTAAGGTCTAATCACTGAGTTTAAAGTTACTGCAGGTGCATGTATCTCTTTGCCAAACTTTTCGCATTCATCGCAAATTAATGCCATATGTTTTGCATCTTCGTTCATGAAGGGCCGAAAATATCCCATGGTTTTGGCTCGGGTTTCCAAGCTCCGACCCGAGCTATGATTGCCCGCGGCCCCATAATGTATCTCATTTAATATAGAGTGCCCCTCTTCTTTGCTTAGGCACCTTAATAGTGGCCCTAGGTAGGACTTTCTGTACAAAACATCATGTCTTATTCGTACGCCGCTGCTTTGCTTTTAATTTTGTTGGTCTCAGGCCGTCCCTTGGGTAACTCTCCCGTCTCCAAGTACAGGTGAATGGGCTTTCGACAATCGCCGGTTTCATATTTATCGGCCATGGTTACCGCTACATATGCTTTTATGTCTACTAGATCAGGTACAGATGGCATCAGGACTCTCATGACTCTGATGCCTTCAATGCTCGGGTTTGTTAGCATGAAGGCGATGCATTCCAACGCGTCCGAATGTCGATTATCTTTTCTGCAAATGTGTCAGAACTTGATGTTTGGTATTTGGCCGATATAAAATTGGGCGAGCTCCCAATACTTCTGCAATATTGGGTCATGTATAGCGTACTGCCCGTTGATATGCCTAATAACTAACTGAAAGTCACTAGTTAGCCTCACGTCGTGGATCCCCATTTCGACTATCATCCGCAAAACATGTATTACAGCATCGTACTCGGTGACATCGTTTGTTGCCTTGAATTCAAGCCTAAAGGAGTGAACCATCTTCTTCCCCTTTGGTGTGGTGAAGACTAGTCCTAAGCCCGACCCGTCTTTATTGGACGACCGTCTACGAAGACTTCCCATCGCTTCGGACTACAGGTTTCAAGGAGGTCGGATGGATCTTCTCGGTCTTCTTCCATGCCTGGAATGTCTTCAACTTCGTCCTCATCGTCTAAAGGGAAATCTGCCAGAAAGTCGGCCATTGCATGTGCCTTTACTGTCGTTCTCATGTCATATAAGATATCGAACTGTTTGATTTGAGCACTCCATTTAGAGATCCGTCCCGACCTTGATGCATCGTCAAGCACTGATTCTATGGAATACTTCGTAATCACTCGAATTCTGTGAGTTTGGAAATACGTTCGAAGCTTTTGTGTTGAAAATACTAGGGCTAGTATCAATTGCTCAATTCTGGTGTAGTTCTTCTCCGCTGGGTTCATAGTTTTGCTTATGAAGTACACAGCCTTCTCTTCTGCCCCCAAAATTTTGACTAAGACCGCACTTATGGCATAACTCGCTGCCCCTAGATATAGGGTAAGCACTTCGTCGGGCTCGGGTCTTTGTAACACTGGTAGGATCGCGAGATGTTGCTTAATTTTTTGGAATGCCTCCTCACACTCCTTACTCCATTTGAATTTTTCTCCTTTTATTTACGTCCCAAAGAAATCTTTACATTTATCCGAAGATCGTGAGATGAATCGCCCTAGTGCTGCCAAGTTTCCGTTTAACCGATGTACATCTTTTATGGTCACCGGGGCGGCATCTCCAACACAACTCTAATCTTGTCCGGGTCAGCTTCTATACCTGTATTGGTAATTATGTATCCCAGGAACTTACTTGAGGTAACCCGAAAAGTGCATTTGGCCGGGTTTACTCGCATCTTATATTTTCTCACAGTTTGAAAGATTTCCCGAAGACCATCGATGTGGTTGGATGCTACTATGATTTTGACTAACATGTCGTCCACATAAACCTCAATGGTGTTGTGTATCTTGTCCTCGAACATATCTTCCACCAACCTTTGATAAGTGGCGCCGGCGTTCCACAATCCAAATGGCATTTTAGTGTAGTAATATAACCCTCTAGGCGTAAAGAAAGACGTATGTCCTTGATCCTCGGGAGCCAGGGGAATTTGATTGTATCCCGAGTACCCGTCCATTAGTGTTATCGCCTTGTATCCAACTATGGATTCCACTAGCTGATCGATACTGGGAAGAGGGAAGCTGTCCTTTGGGCAAGCTTTATTCAAGTCGTTGAAGTCAATGCAGATCCTAACTCCTCCATTCCTTTTAGGGACTATCACCATGTTTGATATCCATTGCGGGTACTGAACCTTTCGAATGATCCCAGCCACTTGTAACTTTTTCAACTCGGCCTCTACTGCGGCTTGTAGCTCGGGTGCAATTCTTCGCATCTTTTGTCGGATCGGCTTGAATTTGGGATCTTTACTTAGATGATGTGAGCATACCTCTGGATCGATCCCCTCCATATCATGCATTTTCCAGGCGAATACATCCATGTGTTCCCTCAATAGAGTTATTAGCTGCTCTGTTTGTTCGTCCGATAGCAGGGTTACAATCTTACCATCTTCGGTTCGTCCTCGGTCCCTAAGTTAACCTGACGGGTAGATTATAAGGCCGAAAAATTGGGATTTAGCTCCTTTGAATGCTCGGTTTTCCCTTCAACCGATGTCGCCTCCTTTGATTGCTATAAGATCTCTTTCTCGCCTGTTTCGTAAGCTGTGATGGCTTGTGAGAGCACCTTCTCCAATTCTTCCCCTGCTTTTATCTCCTTGGCTTTGTTATTTTCTCGGCGCTGTCTTGATCGCCTTTATTCATTTTTCTGGGTATCGCATTATCTCGCGGATTGAGGGTTGCCTAACACTTCCACCACCCCTTGATAAGATGGGAATCTTAACCTTTAATGATATGCCGATGCCACCCCTTTGATGCCTGCAATCCAAGGTCTGTCGAGGATTGCCTCATAAGGCGATACGACATCTACCACACAAAAGGTGGTAAGCGTGTCCAAGTACCCCTCTCCATCCGAGACTCTGAGAGTGACTTCTCCCTTTGTTATAGTCACTGTACCATTGAAGCCTTAAATTCGATAAGTTGAAGGGATTAAAATGTCATCAGACAGCTCAATTCTTTTAAACGTGTCGTAAAAGAGGACCTCAACTGAGATCCCACTGTGCATCAGTACTCTTTTGAATCCCCATTCCTTGATGAGCAAGGTGATCACTAGGGGATCTCCATGTGCTTGGACATTCGAGGGAACATCCTTTGCTGAGAAGGTGATCGACTGCATCATCCAGGGTTCCATAGGTAAGGTTTTTTCCACAGTTAAGATCTCTGTTCCAGCTCGATCCCTCTTGTGGATTCTAGAAGTAATGTTGGTCCCTAAGTCGAACCCTTGAGTTGCCGAGTGCGAGATGGTATTGCAAATAAACTGAGTTCCGCGATCGATCCTCACTTGGTGCACTGGTACGTCGGGTTGGGTAGGTGTCGGCGTTGTCTTAACAAAATATCGCAAGTACCCATCTCGAATCAGATGTTGGACGATATCTTTTACCTCTCGACAATTGTTAGTCGAGTGGCCTCGGTACTGATGGTAATGGCAGAACTCGGGATGTTTTCTTGTCTCGTCAAATTGGATGCACCTGGTCTTGGGGTATCTAATGTCGATTCTCTTTTATACTTCCTTGAATATTTCTTCCAATGATGCGTTTAGAGGCGTGTAAGTTCTTGGTTCGTGACGAGGCTTCTTTCCCTTCTCGACCAATTCCTTCTTGCCCGAGAGTTGCTGTGGTGCCATCGTCCTTTTCTCTTATCGTTTTGGATCTCCCTGAGGGACAGGCTCCACCGCCGCACTGGATTCTTGTACTCCTCTATCATGTACCCCCTCTTGTATATCCTCTAATGCGATGTAATGCTCTTGCATATTCCTCATCTCCCTTAACGTTTATGGTTTCTCGGTGTACATTGCTATCCAAATAGGGTCGGATTTTCCTAATGAGTTTTCAAACCCGAAGATCTGTTGATCGACAGGGACCTTTTCGACATCGGTACATAACTTCCTCCATCTATCCTTTAGAGACCTTAAGGGTTCCCCGAACCTTCGTGCCAGTGTGAATAACTTATTTACCCTTGGGCGAGCAATGATGTTATGCATATAGGTTTCAAGAAATATTTCCACTAGGACGCCGTAGTTGCCAATGGACTCATCGGGCAAAGTATAGAACCAGTTCTTTGCCTCGCCTTCTAGACTTGCCGGAAAAAACTTGCACATAACCACGTCATAGTTCTTCCATTGTAATAGGGGCATGTTATACATCTTGATATGCTCCACTGCGTCGCCAGTGCCATCGAACCTGGAAGGAAAAGTTGGGAGTGTACATTTTGGGGGGAACGGAGATCGCTCAAGATCCTTGGTGAATGGAGTTTTATGCGCTTCGCTAATCACTTATGCCAACTTATCGTCCTCGCCACCTCCAGCCAATTTCTTGACCATCTTCTCAAGCTGTTTGAGTTTGGCCTCAGTCACCGCCTCAGGTCTCCCATTATGCACTTCCTCTCCAGTTAAAGAGTTCTTGGGAGGACCGTACCCGCTTCTCATACGATTAGGGTCGGGTATGCGCCCTTGGACAAGGGGTGGAGTTAGGGTTTGCCTTGATCGGGTATGGTTGCTGGAAGATCCTCGGCTCGATGACCCTCGTGACCCAGACCTCTGGTTTTGAAGTTGATAGTTTTCATGCTCTAGTGCCAGATTTCTTCTCTGCAATTCCCTCATCATGTCTTCTTGCCTTCTCTGGTTTTCCAGGATTGCTAGCAATGTCGGGTCGGTACTCTCGTGACTGGAATGGCCATTTACATGGTTCCCTTCCATGTTGGGTGTTGGAACCGGTGGTGCCACAGGAGGATCTACAAGGGGAGCGGTTGCTACTGGTGGGATGTCTCTGATGGGATTGCCCATCTCTAGATGCACCCCTCTAAGCCTCTCGCCTTCTTTTTCCAAGGCAAATCGGTATTCCGCGTGTTTTCTTGCTCGTCTACGGTCCTCTCGCATCGTGTGTGCTTCCTCGTCGTCCTCTGTGTCCGATGCAGTCATTCCGTCTCTCATGTCCTCTGGTCTCATTTGGGTCGGGTTGATCCTTAATCTTCTCGGGAAAGGATCATCGTCTCGGCCTAGGTCGACTTCCTCGTTGACAGTTGCCATGCCTCCACCTGGTACCTGGGATTCTTCATGCTGATGTTGTCAACTGTTTTGTCGAGAGTCTGTTACACTTTCCTGCGCGCTAGTTCCTGCTACCGTTCGATTCCTCAGAATCCTGTCCGTCCCGGAAGTACTTGCCATCGGGTCGGGTATGATTGATACTCTTCGGCTCGCCCTCCCCTACCTACGTCAGCAAAATAAACAACACCTCACTTTGGACTGTTTTCGAAAAGGTTAAGGATGAAGTACAGAAGTTCTGAATTTCGGAAAAGGAAAAAATTCAAACAAGTACGATTCCTTTTTACTTCAACATGCTGAACTCAGCAAACCAAGTGATTTTGACTGATAAGACGACCTTTTGAAATGTTATTTTGCTAGGTCGCTTTCGGTACTTTTCCCATGCATTAATCATTATTTGTCCTAACATTCTTTGTGCCAGAAATCATTAATCATCCGTATGCTTGATCGGGAAATTTCTTTCTTGGCCAAGGTTTGTAATGATGACTTCCGTCAATCGCTTTGCCGGTGTCTCAACTACACAAGTTGCCAAAACAAGGTTTCTCGACCTTTTGGCTTTCCAACGGCGCTGTAAGGCTCTTGTTATGGGATCAGGATGAGACTGTCATCGAGGTACTCAACATACCCTTTCTAGCCATAGCTTTGGAAAACCCTAACTCAATGATTGTGAGTTGATTTTGCCGCTGCTACTGTTGTGTTTAATTAACCCACGACGAGATAGGACCAGTGAGATGAAGTTTCGTTCTAGCTTCTACCAAGCATCAAAGATGATCTTTTTGGGAGCTTCGAATTTTTCTAACAACTCTTCTTAGTCATAGAAGGAAACACGGTCGACCATAACTCAAACCTGAGATCTTAACTATTTCAAAGGTTTTGACGTAAAGAAAATATTTTCAAAGAAAAACCAACCACAAGTTTCTTTGACTCAAGATCGTAAGATAATAAGATTTTTGTTCGATATGCGACAAAAGTTTTGTTTAACAGGAACAAAACAGTTCATACCATTGACATAATTTTTCGACTCAAAACGAAAACTCTGCAAGCTTAACAAAGAATAGAAAAAAACAAATGTAGAAGACCCGAGTTTGAAGAAAAAATTGTTTTAAAAGACTCAACTATCAACTCATAACCACAAGAGTCTTTCACTTAGCGTCAACTAACATCCAAAGATGTTTTAGGATCTTTTGAATCTCTCTTTATTGGTTTTGATGCAAGGTATCAAATGATGTTACACGGTCCCCTTAGTCGGCGCCAGTATGTAGATGCGGAAAACCCTACTTCTACATCCAAGAAACATAAACACACACACCATGAAGTAAACAAGCAAGGGATGCACAAGAACACAAGATATACGTGGTTCGGTGTGATTACCTACGTCCACGGGGGTGAAATGATGATCTTATTACTCGATTTCAAGGTTACAAGGGATATGAATCACTAGCAAGCTCTCTTTTCTCACTACAAGCTCTTGGTATTCTCTCTTCCCTCACTGATTACTTGCCCCTCTAGCTCTCTACATAGCTCTCTATTTATAGCTATAAGTGATGATACATCCAAGTTACAGTGTGTGTCGTGGTACATCTTCCTTGATGTCCTTCTCGGGTGGCTGGTGATGTCTCATCTGAGATGTAGGGCCGAACCTAGTGATGTCTTTTCCCGACGTCCATCCATCCGATGTCGACTACTTAGTAAGTGTAGAGGATATCGCCCTTGATGTTCTTAGCCGAGTCTTACTTTGACCAGATTCTCCTTATCTTCTCAACTACTTCGTCAGTGCATTTATTGCTCTTATACTCGATGGCTATCTCTTCAGTCACCTCCGACCTTTATACGTATTGTCTTCACGGGTTTCCTTGGTATCTCTTTTCTCGCGCCAAGGCCGGGTAAGATGATTTGGTGCTTCATACTTCATCTGTTGTCGATGCTTCATTACCCAGGATTGCTCAACCTGGATGTGTGGAATATTTACACCTACACTCTTCTTAGTTTTGGTGCAATGCACTTTTGTACATGATCTGTAAATATCTTTTTTCTTTAATATATCCTTCCTTTTCAAAAAAAATAAATAAATAATGGTTTCGGATTCCCCTTAAATTATTAGTAATAGTCAGCAAGACATTTGGATTTTTTATAAGCATTGTTGTTGAGTTAATTACGCTCTAATCATCGAACCATAGTGTATTAGAATATAATTATTTGTTCTTCTTAAATTGATCATAAGATTACCCCAAATCAGTTATGTTTACAATTTAGTCGAGACAGCAAAACCCTTTGGATCAAGCCAGTAGTGACAGAATGGTTCTCCTTTTCTCACGTTGCAAAAATTTCCTAGTATATAATAGTTTTGTTTATCTTTAACAAAACTTACACGAGTAACACGACTCATCTTGCAGTAGAAATTAAAAATCTTCATTAATCCAAGTTAACAAGACAAGACATATGGTAGATTTTTCTTTGCATTCCATATGTTTTTAACTATAAATAATCTGGCCAAGAAATCTAGTTAATCTTTTCTTTTTGTTTTTCCTTTAGCAATTGGATTGTCTTTTACCGTCATGACTAGCGACAATTAATTTCCTCATCTATATATATAATCTTTTTCTTTGCATTGGAGTATCATCTTCATTTCCAACTTAGGGTAGTACTCAGCATTATCGTTGTTGTTATAATGGAGGACGTTAAAACAACTTTCAACGGTGAACTTATCGTCCAGATTATAGGAGAAACAGCTGTGGTTCCAGCAGAGGAAACACCTGAGGATTTACATTTCTTGTCAAACTTGGACACCATGGTGGCTATGATTGACACTTTTTACTGTTTTAACAAAATACTAGACGTTGGCAGATTGGATGCAGCTGAAGTCATCAAAGATGGTCTAGCGAAAGTACTTGTTTACTACTATCCTCTTGCTGGACGCATCACTATGAATGAAAAGCGTAAATTTATGGTCAATTGCATAGGTGAAGGTGCTCTTTTTGTTGAGGCAGAGGCCAACCTTACGTTGGAAGAAATCGGTGACTTCACGAAACCTGATCCTGTTACTTACGGGAAGCTTGTTTATGGCCTTCTTGATCCAAGAAACATACTACAAAATCCTCTACTTGTGGCTCAGGTAGTTTACATGATGTAGTTCTTGTTTTAGATTATTTTTTTCCTTTTTATTCTATAAATGATCGGAGTATTTTAGTTCTTAATTTTTTTTTTACCATATGCATATGTGTTTGAAGGTGACCAAATTCAAGTGTGGAGGGTTCGTTCTTGGGATAACCATGAATCACGCTATGGCCGATGGAACCAGCGCAATGGAGTTTATGAAGTCGTGGGGTGAAGTTACGCGAGGACTGCCGTTAACAAGCCCACCATTTCTAGATCGAACTATATTCAAAGCACGAAACCCACCTAAGGTAGATTTTACCCATGAGTATGAAGACATCATAGATGTATCAAACACTGAGGCTCTCTTCGAACAAGAAACGCTTATTAATAAGTCCTTTATCTTTCACCCTGAGAATCTAGAACTACTTAAGAAAAAAGCTATGGAAGATGGAGTTTCACAAAGGTGTACTAGTTTTGAAGTACTTACGGCTTTGATGTGGAGGGCTCGAACTCAATCGTTAAGACTTGATCCTCATCAGCAAGTAAGGCTACTCTTCGCAGTTGATGGGCGGTCAAGACTAGACCCAAAATTGCCAAAAGGTTACTTTGGCAATGCATTCCTGATGATGAATTGTCAATGTAGCGCGAGTGAGATGTTGGACAACCCACTGTCATCAACAATACAGAGAATTCAAAATTTAATTAAGTCGGTTACAGATGATTACGTAAAATCAACCATAGATTTCTTAGAAGAGCCAAAAAGAATCCAACCTCAAAGTTCCACGGTATTCTTAAGTGCTTGGTCTAAGCTAGGATTCAATAGTATGGATTTTGGTTGGGGAGAACCCTTTTTTGCAGGCCCGCCTAGGTTAGCCATAAAAGAAGTGGTGTTATTCTTAGCCCATGGAAAAGATAACAAAGGCATAAATTTGGTTCTTGGTTTGCCTGCTTCTTCAATGAAGATCTTTGAAGAACTAATGGAAGTGTACAAGAAATCCAAGACACCTCTAGCTCTATTATAGAGAAATTTCTATTCAATGAGTCATGTGTATGGTTTGGAGCAGGATCTCGGGGCTCGAAAAAAAATCGGACTAGTAGCTTTCGTCGAGCCCATAAGTTAGTAAAAAATAATAATTAAGCTTGTATACTATTTAGCCCAGGTGGTCCTTTCATAAGTCCGTCCCTGATTTGGAACACTGATATGCGAATTTATGTTTATGGTTTGGATATTTCAAATGTTTGAAACCTAGCTCGTTTTTTCTTTTCATTCGTCACTTAGACATGAAATTGCCAAAATATGCTAACCGCAAGATCTTACATATCCGGTTGACATCTTTGGTGACATAAATTTCTTTTGGTATGAAATTTGAGAATCTAAACTAAATTTCCTTTATGTTTTTGGAACCCTGGATTTGATTGAGGCTTGAAAAAATCTTCATCATTGGTAAATCCACTTTATCCATTACTCGTCTCAGTAAAATCTTTTAGAAACTTAAAGTGTAGCTAAGATCTAAATAATGGATTATATGTCTTCAGTTTGATAACTTGATCAATTATGTAATTAATATCTCACTAGAAAATGATGAAGATTGTGTAATTAATATCTCAATTGTGTAATTAATATCTCACTAGAAAATATAATACACTTGAATGTCGTTGAAATCTTATTGCTTGAATTCGATTGGGAAAAGTAACCTCGACATGTATTAAGTTTTCATCTGGTTTGTTTTAGTGTATAGTTTGTTGTTGTTTTTTTTAGCTAATTCACAAGAAAATTCAAATAGAACGAAATAAATACAAGTTAAGGAAAAACACAGACACAAAAAAAATTCTAAGGAATGTTCAGGTCTTCCTTAAAAAATTTATCTTACACCTTTGTTCAAACTAGAACCCCTCTTGGCCAACATATCACATGAGAAGTTAGTTTTTGCATGAATTTACAAATCTCGTTGTTCTTACCTTATTACAGAGACATTTCCATCTATGATGAATTATCTACGGAACCTTGTTGTTTCTGAAATCCATAAGAGCTGCCGTCGAATCAGAGTGAACTAAAGTACTATAGAATTTAACTAAAATATTTTTGCCACCGCACACGACCAGCCGCTGCAACCACCACATGACAAGCATGCATGGTCTCTACAAATAAAACCAAAGTCAATGTTACCTGGATTGCCCAGACAAGCACCATTACAGTAGAGAGCTACCTTATCTCTACTTGGTATGTATCCTGAAAAAACTTAAGATATGGATATCATAAATTTGGTTCCATATATCACCAGTCATTCTTAAACCACCGTCATGAACTAATTGACAAATTCTAGCTTAAAATTTGTTCAAATTTGGAATGAAACCCGTATAGATTGTTTTGTTTCTTGCAAGCCATAACTCCACCAATATTGAATAGGCAGTTGTGGACCAAACTTGCGTGTAATACTCTTATTCTTCACTGTAGAGTAAATATCTTCCAAAAAAAAGTAGGTATTTCCAGATGGAAAATGTTGCTTAGACCATCTCCACATTGCAACACTGAAACTACAATTCCAAAGAAGATAACTCATAGAATCAACATTAGAACAACAAAAAAGATATATGGATACTATATAACACCCTTTTATAATTAGAGTTTCATCACTAACATAAGCTCCATTGCAACTTCCATAGACTGGTACTGATACTAGGATGAATATAATTCTTCTGAAATTAGAATCCTAACTCACGTGTACGTCTTTATCCCTGATACTCTCAGTTACATCATAAATAGTAAATTTTCTTTCCAATTCCAACACCAAATTAATTTATCAGTTATATCAGTAATCTCTGGAAGGGAAAAATAATCTACATAAGCACTCATCTCTTAAGGAATACATAAATTACCAATCCTTATCAAATCATAGACATTCATATGCTTATGATGCTTAATAATTTTTCATTAATAAGATGGAGGACCAATTCGCAACCAATTATCATACCAGGCCGAGATGTTTTCCATATTTCCAACAACCTATTAAAATATCAACTTTTAAAGATTATCAACCCCATTTAAGTCCAGACTATAGTTTTAGTCTTATGCCAAGGTGACTAACTTTTTAGTCTCACCATCTCCAGTACATAAGAAAATTCCTTATGATCCTTTTACTGGTGTTAATGACACGCTATGACCATTTATACAGGGACATGGTATTGGTACGACACATAAAATATGTTTAACTAGATTAAGTCTTGACTGAAAAGCAAGGAGCTTACCTTTTCATTTAGCTAGTGCTCCTTGAAGCATAGTTACCATTGGATACACTAAGTAAATATAATTTTTCCCGAATAGAGAATCACCAGAAGGTACTTATCTGGAAAACATGAAATGGCCATATGCATCACATTGGCCATCTGAAGTTTCCTAACCAAAGTAACCATATCAATAAAGCATTTACTCTTGTAACTATTCACAATCTTTCTGGGAATAAGCTGGTAATCATTGAGCACCCAAGAATATTTTCAAAAACTCTTTTTCCCCAATAATTGGAAAACATCGTCAACAAAAAATAAATGGATAGGACTTGTTCATTTTCTAGTTACCGTTGTAGTATTTTTCTTCTAAAAAAACAACTTCAACAGATTTCTACTCAAAACTTCTTCGGCAGTCAAAATAAAATTAGAGATAGTGGATCTCCCTATAAAGCCCCACTGCAAGATAACAAACCCACTGGTCCACTATTGATCATTATATAATTCCGAGAAGACAAGATTAACTCATAAATCCATTTAAGCCAAAATATTCACTGCTTCAAAAAGAAACTCTCAACTGACTGAATCATAAGCTTGAAAAATGTCCAGTTTCTAGATAACATTCACTCATCTTCTCTTTTTCCTCATTTTATTAACCATTTCAGAACATAACATCACTTACTTGATCATGAATACCCTTCCCTCGATGAAAGAATATTGTCTGAGTGAAATTAAATTCTACATCAAAAGACCATCATTCTAGAAGTAATAATTTTGGTGAATATCTTGAAATTAAAATTCTAAGGCTTATGAGTCCAATTTGATTAGCCTTCTAAGAACTATTAACCTTAGGGAGCAACAACAGAAGTTGGAATTTTAACTTTTAAGGATAAATCTTCTTCCCCATAAAAACTAAATAACATTCACTAAGTTATGTTCTATAATTTCCCAGCAGGTTTTGGAAGAAAAAAAATAAATAAAAATAAATAGGGAAAACACCATGGTGAACTGTGTACATCCATACCAAATACAACTTTATTTATATTTTCTTTACTTGGAACTCCATCAAGCATGTTTTTATCATTAGGAGTTGTCACTTTAAGGATTTCATGAAAAATTTTGTCAGAAAAAGCCAACTCTGTGCTACAATTTATTTTTAAATACTCAACAAGAACTTTAAAAAATTTATTTTGATCAGTAACAAGATCTCCACTTTCATCTTCAATTTCACAAATTACATATTGAGCCCATCTTACCTTCATATCGGTATGTAAAAAACACAGTATTAACAACTCATTATTTGACCGTTTTGTTCTATATTTTTCCCATAGCATGGTATTTAGATGAACAAATCTAATATTATAAACATTTTGAGCCTCAATCATTTTTTTATAAGCTCCTTCACATGGATGAAGTAACTAAGTTCCCATCCTGTAAGCTTAACCTAAACATTACTAAATGCACACTAGTTCCAATTTTTGAGAATAACCTTAACATTTTCAACTTTCTCATATAGAAAAAATCATAATTACCCTAGACTTCTTTATTCCAATACTTTTGAACTACTCTAAGAGAATCCAGATGATCTATCCATATTTTCTAAAATATAATGGCATATTAGAAAGTTAGGAATATTGGCACATCCCCCAAATAGTTAAGAATAATCTGAAAACATCATGCAACATACTTTATAACTTAGTTACTATATCTAACCATTAAAATTATAAACAACTCGATCTAACTTGCAGACTCTTCTTCTCCAGCCAGCTTGACTGT
Organism: Papaver somniferum; assembly: GCF_003573695.1. NCBI lineage: Eukaryota > Viridiplantae > Streptophyta > Magnoliopsida > Ranunculales > Papaveraceae > Papaver > Papaver somniferum. The sequence goes on along the minus strand of NC_039361.1, from coordinate 140,161,563 downwards.
TAGACCTAGTAAATTTCAACCCAGTATTAGGAGCTTTAAGAAGACCACAAATCGTGTATAAAGTTTTCAAAACATAGCATAACCACCTTCTTTTAAAACTTCTACAACCGACTTTTTCTTATGGAGATAAAACAACATTGAAAATTCCGAACATAATCCATGGAACATTAAGATCACTGATAACCTCCCTTTCAGTCCGTAAAAATCTTTTTTAAACAATATCCACGCGACCATGACTACCAGAAACTAAGGAACCTTCCACATCCACAATAATCATTTATTTAGAAAATGGAAACAACCTTAGAAATAACAATACACCTACTCCAAAATAGCCCGATGTTACTTTTATTATCATTACGAGAATTATGAATTTCCACAGATGCCATACCTGGCAGATTAAGCCCACTGCAAACAAAATCATAATACTTCACTCTTGGCTCGGTTTTCCACCCATTAAGCTTATTTTCGTCTCCAGATTTCTTAAATCTTTTTATGTTCCAAATTAAAATTTTCATTTATATTTGGAATAAGAGTTTTTAGGAATCTCCTTCCCATTGTTACATATGAAATTAGGTTTCTTAGGAAATCCTTAACCTTAGTGTATTCCCAAACAAGTTTTTCATAAATACTTTCAACAATATGACACACTTTTTTCTGCTTGCAAATCCCAAGACCAGAAAACCTCACCCGCACAAAAGAAGTAGAGGCTCTTTGATTCTCAGGATGAAAATAAGGTTCCCGATTTCTTAACCTAATAAATTGATTCTTAACTTCCTGAGACCAAGGGATACGGGATAGAGTGTTTTAACACTCTATCTTTTTCAAAATGGTTGAGTGACTATCAGATAGATTATAAATCCTACCATGGGATAGAGTGATTATCAAGTGGAAATGACCCACAAATAATTTACATATATATTAAAACAACACAAATTAGTTAAGTGCGACCCAAAAGCAATTTAAACAAATAAAAAATCAAATAAACGGGACCCAGTTAGTTGTAAATATATAAAGATTTGGAAATTTATTTGGAAGGGAAACAAAGTGTCGTCCAATGATATTTTTTTAAAGAAAACTCCCAGACGGTAAAAAAAATGCCATTTGGATCCTAATTTTTTCATAAGGCAAGCTATTTTCCGTATAGTGGAGACTTTTGACTACTCTTTCACTTGAACGAGTGCTTGATTGAGTTTTGGGTGAAAGGGGGATTCCCTCTATCCATAATAGGACCTAATTTGGTCAAATTTGACCGACTCTCATTTTGAAAAAGACTTTGAACCCCCATAACCCTTTCTCTAAGAATCAAAAGTGATATATTTTCTATTAAACTATTTATCAAGCTTATTAGTAAGGAAACCCTTACCAATCGGGATAATTTGATGGAATCAATCCTTGTAAATTCCATTAAGGTCGAAGAATCCTTTTAGCATTGGTAATTTTGAGTTTTCGGAAATCAAGACAACCAATTTGCAAAAATTTCCATTCATCAAGTTCTTCATCAAAAACATCATCCGGAAAAGTGATGGAAGAATCATACCCACGTTTTACTACTTCAGGCAAAGTTGATAAATCCACCATACTTGTAGATCTACTAAACTCAGAATTCATCATCATTTCAGCAAACCTTGAACCAAAAAATGAAAAAACAGCCACGATTATGATAAAACATCTTTCATGTCAGCATAATGATTAAAAAACTGAACTAATGAAAAATATCTCTCAGACAACACCAGAAATTAATAAGAAATGAATGAAAAGCGAGAAAAACTAGATCTTGACTCAATAACCATGTTGAAAAATAGTCGTGACTCTCTCTCTTTCAAGATTGATCTTGTTAACAGAACTGATACCCACAAGCCTTGAAAAGGATAGGGTACCAAGTACACCACCAAATTTTCGTTCGAGAACCTGTATGGATAAACTTGTTACATTTAGTAAGTATATATCAACAGTAAAGATCCTTGTATGTGATTTGTGAACAAGTTTCCTGGACTATCTTAAAAATGAATATCCAAGAATCAACTTAGTATGTACCCAAATTGTACGCGTAGCAAATTCCAACAACAACAATTCTTGTATTCTATATTTCAAGATAAGAATTCATAAGAGTAAATCTTGTAGGTTATATACAGTTAGAGTCTAAAAACTGTCTAGGTTGTTTAACGCACTGCTTGTGATGTTTGCATTATAAAAATGAACAACATAATGCGGAAAAGAAATGACACAAGACACAAAAAAAAAAAATTAACGAGGTAAACAACAGTACGTAGAAAAAACCTCGGGACCTAGTCCAGTTTTGAATACCACCCTGTATTAGTGAGGAAATTCATTAAACACGGTGGTGTGCATTGGAGTGGTGTCAATTTAGGTTGTTTGGTGGATTCTCACCATTAACTAGGTCATTTTGCTAGATCAAATCAACATAACATACTACATGTTGGACCTTAGTAAGAAACTACATCAACTGCTTATGTAAATCATCTCCAAGAAGCTAGCAATCCAAGACCCAAGTCCTCAATGTATTTAATAAAGCATGAAGACTCAAGAACACTCCTATTAGAAAACTAAAACAAAAGAAAAACTTCATCAACTAGCAATTTTCCTCATGAACGAAAAACAATCTATTGCATTCAATAAATTCTTCAGCGAAACTAGGAATACTCGACTCAAACATTTGCAAGCCAAGAATTTATTTGAAGTACTTATCAAGAGGCATCATAGTGTAAGGTATCTTGCTGGACAATCACCTTGTACTCTTTTTCCTTTGTCAAGGTTTTGTCTCACTGGGTTTCCCTTGTCAAGTTTCTAATGAGGAAACATACACATGTTCAGCTCTGTTCTAAGTTTACTCATAATTGTACTCTTTTCCCTTCGATCAGGTTCTGTCCCTTTTGAATTTTCTGACAAGGTTTTAACGAGGAAGTCAGCTTAGACACTTTGTTTATCAGGCTGAGAATCACAATTATGTATTGTACGGGTAATATCTAGGATAAATTTGGGTTTAAACATTTCAGATGCCCACATGTCTATCCCAATATCAATAGATGTTGTATTCTTCAGTTCCTATGCAGATTTTTCCCCTCATCTCTTTTCTACTTTCAGTTTTTTTTTCAATTGCATAATTGATATAATATTTTGAAATAAATTTAGTGATAAAATATTTATCTATGAAAATCCTACATATTTACGAAAATATTTATACACTCCTATTATTAGGAGGGAAAGAATGGATTTGAGGAGGGAAGGAAATCAGCCAAACCCAGGTCAATATTTGGTCAATGTTAGGTGTTTTAAATATTTACAGAATACCAACCTCACCCTTATGAAAGTCGATCCTAATCACTCCAAAAACTCGATCATTGTTTACCTTCTTCGCCCACAAAATCCTAGTTTTTCATTCAAGCGGTTGATCAAAGATCGAACAACTAGTTATAAGTTTGATCACTGGTAGTGATCATGGAAGACGACTAGCAGGGTTAGAAAGATTGTGTACTCTTTGACAAAGTTAAAACATAATTTTATTTGACGATAAACTACTCCATCGACGCACCTGGTGAATGTATCCACCCAGTTGGAAAATTTTCATTGTTCCCGGAAGCTTTTCTGATTGTGAAGATCTAGATGAATCACAAATAAGTTATGAATCTGCATAAAATGGCTATATTTGTTAGGAATTCTGCAACATCATCCTCTAATTATTCTATTCCATGTCCTTACTATGATTAGTATCAAAATTATGGTAAAACACGGGCCACTTCAACAAGTTTTGAGCAAATCAGATGATTTGGATTAGGCAATTAGCTACTTCACAGATTGGCCTTCGTACGTACACAATACTTAATGGAAAGTAAAAAACTTGATGTTTAACTGCATCCATGTCATTAATATGAACGTCAATTTAAAAATAAAGTTGTGAACTCTGAATTTAACACCAGGAGATTGTGTTGTTGCAAACGGTATAATTCTATGCATAGCATATATCAAAATATAGGACGGAAGATCGCTAACCTACACTATAACATTGAAAAAAATACAACATATTAAGGATATTATCGATATTTTAACAGTTTTTTTGAAGGTTCAATCCCTCCTCTCAAAGTTTAATTCCCTCCTCATAATCCTTCCCTTCGCAAAACCATTCCTTCCCTCCTATTAACATGACTCTATTTATAATAACGATATTTATCTATAAAAATACTACATATTTATAATAACTATATTTATCTATTGAAATCCTACATATTTATAATAACGGGTAGCTAGCTCAGCTGGTCATCCCCGTTCTTCACAGGTTTGATGTGCTCCAAGAGGCCTCAGGTTCGAGTCACCGATGACGCAATGCTGCAGAATTTAACATGGAGGGTAGAGTAGAGTTAGTTTGCCGCCCTTGCGACGTAATCAACCGCTTTTCACTTCGAATTCCTTGGTTGGTTCCTTATGAGGATCGCTGGTAGGTTAATACGACAACCTGTTCAACTACTGCGGTACATGTCCACAATCAAATAAGTAGCTAAATGCTTGAAAATCGAAAACTGGAAAATTATTAATCTTAAAAAATGTACGAGACACAATGACAAGTACAGGTACAAATGAATTTCCATTGAAATGAAATCTCTATGCGGTTGAAATTACCTAGAAATACACATCTTTGTATGCTCATCTCTCTCTCTCGCTCCTCCTCCTTCTTCTTTTGGACTGAATCTGAGAAGATTTCTTCACTATTTTTTTGTTTTCTAGGTTAGTTAGTAGTTTTAGCTTAGTTGTTGTTATGTTTTCTACTTATCTACATCGTTATGGTGGTTTTATCTACTCTTTTGAGGTTTATCTTCGTTGTAATGACGATTCTTAGTTATTGGGTTGGGTGTTAAGATCAATAGTGATGCTCTCCAAGGAACAAATCTTCATCTTTGTTGTCTCCAGCGACAGAATCTACATCATCAACTTATCCAGTGATGGAATCTTCACCAGTGATTTCTTTGACGGTGGAAGCTTCATCACTGATTAGATGACATTTGAGTAAATCACTCCTATTTTGGGAGCAAATATTTCTAAAGAAGAAAAAACAAACTAAATGGTTAAAATTTAATTCTGAGAAAAACCGTTCTTCCCGATTTAATCGGATCTTATTCATACTTATATTTGTCTTATACTGATAATCCTTTTTTTTCTCTTATCGAATTTTTCGGCATTGTACTTTTATGTTATGTTCTTGTTACTTAGTATTCTCTTATTTTCGATCTTAAACTCATTGTAACCTTGAATTTTCATTAATGAAAAATCCTTCGTTTATAAAAAAAAAGGTTAACCTAAAAATTACTACTTTTATTCTTCGTGCAGAGCGAAACCTAAACGTGAACTTGTGGTGCATTGTAAACAACAAAACAATTAAGGTTGATAATCTCCACTTTATAGTTCTTTATTTTTATGGAACAACTATTTATTATATCCATTTTCTTTTCTGAAGTATGAGTCCATTTATGTGCACTCCTATTTAACCAGGGGTACACATTCCTCCTCTCATTATTGGTTATGTAACTAACTTTAGTTATTACCTAAACAAGGCCCACCGCATCTAAACTAGGCTTTTGGGGGAAATTAATTTTTTATTTTTCGGTCATTCCTTGGCAAGTTTCCAGCGTATATCTTGCCAAAACAAATTTATTTTAAACAAATTTCTTTCTTCTTCTTCGATACAGTTTTTTGATACCTTCATTGATAGAACGTGTAATTGAAACAACTATCAATCTCACCGACTCGCAATGAAAAGAGATTGAATCATGCTAATTTATGGGTAAGCGAAAGAATCAGAAACTTTTGACTAATATTCCATGAAAAATCTGAAAAGCATCAATTAAGTTACCATATTAAAACATGAATCATGATTAATAATAAATACATGAAAAATTAAATATTCATCATCACCTCCATTAAAGGAGATCTTGTTTTTTTTTTGTTTTTTTCTTGGACAATCAACATATTTCAATTCATTCAAATCAAAATCGTGATTACATGTTCGCTTACAAGAATAACAAAAACATCAAAATACAAAATAATCAAAACCCTAATACAAATAAGGACATCAATTACAAGTAGATCGCGAAGAGAAAGAGCGATAAACAGTAAAGATATCCAGAAGAATTTTATGTATAAGGGAGAGATGATGGTAAATCCGGAATTAAAATCCGACCATTTAATATGATTGTATTCTTCTTCTTCACTAAGAGATGCTCCTAATACAAAGGAGCACTTTTCCCATAGATTTTTCGATCCACACGAACACGGATGCTGATACAAAGCGATGTTGTGATGAATCGTTGATGTTTTTGAATCAAGAATAGCAAGCCACGAACCGTCCATTAAAATTTGAAGAACTCGTCCCACAACGACGAAGAAAAATCGTCACAAAACGACGAAGAAATATGTCAAAAGACACCAAAATGATGTAAAAACATCTTATTCAATTACCTACTACCAAAAACTTAGAAAGAAAACGAACTCTTGCTCATATCTGGTCCAAAAGGACCAAATCTGAGCAAGATGGCTCTAGGGTTTTTTTTCTTTTTGTTCTTTGAGAAAGGGAAGAGGAAGGACGATTACTAACGGAGATCTTGTTAAAAACCCATCATGGAATACCCTAAGTAAAACCATGAAGACCGATCTGGAAATTTCAATTACAATCTCTCATGCAACCACCACCACAACCTTCACCTGCCATCAATATTGTTCTGATTTTCTTAAGGTCATCACCCCTTCTTCTTCTAATCCCATCTTTTCTTAAACCCTAAAACCCTTTTTATCTTAAATCATCTCAATATTTCTCTATAAGGATAAACAACACAAATTTACGGAGAATAGGTATTCTGGTGATGAAAAAGACTATGTACATTACTGACTTCAATCGCTACAACCATCAGACTGAGAAGAAAAAAAATGAAAGTAAAACAAATATAAGGACCCACAATAAAAAAGAACTTTTTTTTACAAGGTGGACCTTTTTTATTAGCTACGGCGAATAATAAGAGGGGGAATGTGCACCCCTGATTAAATAAGGGTGCACATAAATGGACTCTTAAAGTATTAAAATTGGTTAACACAGATGTTTAGGTAGCATTGTGTGGCCTATCGTTATAGGTGGCTCATTCGGAGCTCAAAATAATGGACTTATTAATCATATCCTTAATCTTACTCCATTTCTTTTTGTGAAAAGGATGTATCCCTCCATTTCATTAATCTTTCTCTTGAACTAAGTACCTTGGATTCTTTATGAACCATTAAATTAGATTCGAATTTAGATAAAATTGTAAGCTTATGAATAAGTCAAAACTGCCAAAATAAAAATATCATTCTAACATTGTCAACAGTTTTCTCCTTCACTTTGAAAAAATAAAAACATATGCGCAGTGTGGCAAAATACGAATGTTTACTGTGTAGCATGACCAATGGTACTCCTAATACTAAATGAAAGTAATGATAAACACTCTCCTAAGCGTAATTAGGACCAAATTGATACACCAAATAGATACATTGACTTAGTTCAAGCAAGCAAGCAAATCAATCACATATGTATAGAAGAACTGAGCTAACAATATACATAACATGATAACAATGAAAACGTGATTTACTAATCATTATGTAACATATCTTCTTAATTATGGTTCTCCAATTGATAATTTATCATTATCAATATTCCATTGCCACCATTCGAGATGGACTAAGTAGTTTATATGTACTACACCCTTTGGCAAAGTTGCAACCTTGCTGGATTTGATCGTCGTCTCCTTCCGCTTCCATCTCTGATAAGACTCGATAAAAGAAATCAACGTTGCATGGTAGAGTTAAAGGCCCTTCACAATGATAGCCATATTCCAGTTCTGCTTCCTCAAGTAGCATCTTAAAGAGTGGATGATTAGCATATTGAGTTTTAATCACAAACCGTTGCCTCTGTTGACCGACGTAAACGGAGAAACAACCCCCTGGTGTTACACGGCGTGTAACAGTTTTGATTTTGCCGTCATCAACTGAGCCATCCCTCCCTTGCCATGAAATTTTATGCTTCTTTCCTGCTGGTAAATGAAACCTAGGCCAAGACCTGCTCTTTGGTAGTGGAATTTCATTGCATGACTTGCTCTTCGGCAAAGGAGCCCCCAACGGAGATAACGAGCGTTTCGTATTTCCAAATGATCTGCATCGTTCCCATGTCTTGATGATCAAACCCTTTCTTTCTTTCTTCTTGTCAAAATCCATTCTCGTAATTCCCACAACCACAAAGACTCGCTAAATCTGAGAATTTAAATGAATACCCACAGTATTATCCCACACTCTTCACTAAAACCGTGGCTGAAACCTTGTTTTAGTGAAATTTTTTGTGCAACAAGATTATAGAGAGTATGAGTTTGTGATTCTTATGGACTCTATGGAAAGTTAATAGAATCCAAATTGAAGAAATTCAGATTTTGTTACTGGAAGTCCACAACAATCATAACAAGATTGAATTTTTTGAAGTGAAAACCCGAAAAGGAAACAGTATACTCGAAGGAAAGTGTTAAAAATGAACTTAAGTAGGTAACTTTAGACTAACCTCTATCATAAACCAAATTGAACATAACTTGCATTCTTGGTCTCATTGGATTACTCATAGCTATGTGTTGAATAAACCTAAATTTTTATTAACCTTAAAATGGTGGAGACAAACAGAGACAACAAGAAAAACAGTTAGATTCAAGCTAATACAACATTTAGAGAATTTTCTTTTTTGGTGCTAGCTAAGAACAGAGAGATACCAAAAGAAAGGACGGAACATGAAGAAGAAAAAGAGGATGAAAAAGAAGGAGAAACAAGAAAAATAGAAAATCTCAAAGGATACTGCTGTTTTTTTGACTTCATTCTCTTTCTAGGAAATGAAATTTCTTTGCATTGATTGAGGAACTTTACACACGCATATATACAGGCCATATACTACTCTATTAAACAATATATTAGTACATTATTTCTATTATAATTATTTTATTTTTATAAGAAAATTGTCTATATATTGTCATTGTTTGTTAGTCAACTCAAGAGAATTACTTATAAAACGCATGATTTACAAGAGGATATCACTATTAACGGGGTGATATAGTTTTAGCGATCCGATTTAGGATATGCTAGTTTTTTTTTTGTCCTATATATAAATAAATGATATCTCCTCGTTAATAATGGCATCCTCTTTATTTATTTATTTTTTTTGATGTAAAGGAAAATTGTATTAATCAAATAACAGAGTACAAGAGATTTATAATCTCATTTTCGACAAAAATATTGGAAACAACATTAGATTTTAAGACTCTTTGTTGAATATTGGAAGACTTGTGCCTAATATGCTTTATCCGAACTTCTTTAACAATGTAATCCGTTGCATAGTTATATTTCCTGTTTATATACTTTACCTGGGCTATGGAAGATTTTTCAGTATTAAGATAGTATCCTGAATGGTATTATCCGCGTTCCAAGGAAATCTTTACAAGTCTTGTTGATCGTTTCCATTGGTGTTTTGCAGTCCATTCTAACACCCGAGAGAAGAGTAGTATGTTAAGACAATTTTAACTTGAGAGCTACCAACAACATTATCTTAAGACAAAACCTGAAAAACATAATTCATCTTCCACTATTTCACTAGTCGACCCAATACAACTTTGCAAGAGAGTTAATACACGTAGAATTTGCTGATATCATGCATTTTAAACAAACAATTAATCAAGGAAGATATTATATATTAGTATTAAGTTTATATATTTTTTATTTGATTATAAGTTTATAGCTAATCGTGGCGAGATTTTCACAGGTTAAGCAACTTGTACAATTTGTGATTAGCAATAAAAAATGTTTTGTTAATGTCATTTTGGTTTCTTGCAGTGACATGTTCAGGATTTTGTAATTAGCACTACGTTGCTGAAACATGGCAGTTATCTTAGTTTTGGAATGAGTTTGTACTGGTAGTTTCCCTATTGTGAAGGTGGTATCTGAATCTCCAAAAACAAGAGCAAAAAGAAAAAAAAGATGAAGTCTTATTATGAGTTTCTCCAATGGAATGTGCGTGAAGAAAAAAATCTTAATTCATGTAGGACACACAACAATATTTATAAATTTTTTTATCTCCAACCCATTAATTAAAGGATAATGTGGAAAAACAAAACGTTAGGCATCATTTATGTGAACCTCGAGTTTTAGACATTCATTTAGAGGATGTCTGAAAAGACGAGGGTACTCAAATATACCACAAGCTTTTATTTTGATCACAACCTATACAAGACTCATTGTGTATAAAACTCTTGGAGATACAATCACTCAAGGAATATTTGAACACGGTGTCCACTTGATATAGGGTTAGTCCGAACTGGCCTAACTCGTGAATTGAATATCAAAGGCAAGTGGAGAAAACCAATACACTTTATGTGATTGTCTATGGATATGAAATCGAGGCAATACAACAACAAAGTGATCACTTGATAAAAGGTATAGAAATAACCGAAACCAACGGGATCACTATTAAGTGCCCTTTTAACGTACAAAGTGCAATTTACTTTAATTATAATAAAATAATTATAATGCAAAATTAAAAGTAAATGGCACAACAAGATTTTGTTAACGAGGAAACCGCAAATGCAGAAAAACCCTGGGACCTTGTCCAGAATTGAATACTCTCGGGATTAAGCCGATATACAAAATCTAAACCAACTTCGTATAGTTGAAACCAAGAAACTAAACCTATAGTTCACCTAGTTCCGTTTATATCCCTGCACCTCCAACTTGCAATAAGTCACGCACTTGGAACAATTTCTTTGGTTCATATTCCAAACAGTAAAGGAACAACAAATATGTTCGGTAACAACTCTTTTCAAACAACGTGATATGAGTTTGACAAAAAACTCTTCCGTTTATCCCAATAAACTCCTTTGTCAGGTACTTAAATCTATCTTTTGAACAACTACCAAAGTAATTGTTAAGATTATGCAATTAATACTTTGAATCACAAAGAAATGTATTGATGTCGATCTACTCAACTAATCAATCCAATCTATCACAAAGATAAATCGATTATAGTTGGATCATTTTCCAACCGAAACAAGTTTTGTGCACACCAAAGATTATGAACCCAAATATCTTCTTTGTCTTCAAATCTTCTTTGATCTTCAATAAACACCTGCACACAAACAACTTGAATCTCTTGTGATCAATCACACACAGAACGGAGTTTGTTAACAATGGATTATCACAAGACGTCTCTAGATCTACAAACAGTCTAAAGATCCCCGTCGAAACTTCGATCTAGTTTGAGTGAATCTTATACCATAAGAGAAGATTCTCAAGCATAAACAAACTAGGTGCAATCAAAGTTCAACAACCGTTAGTCAATCAAATCAATTGAAAACTAATAATAAACTGCAATTATCTAGTTTCCCACCAACGGTACTCGTAGAGCTTCCCAATCCCAAAGAAGTCTTTAAAACGAGCGGTCGTAAGAGATTTCGCCTAATTAGGGTACTTTCCTCTCTGAATAGACGGCTCCACCGGTAACAACAAAACTAGGTAGTTTTGCTAGCTCTGAGGATTAGTTTGCTAGAATTGCAAACTTCAGTATTTATGGACAAGGAAGTTTGGACACCAAGGAATTTCTAAAACCAAATATTCTCAAAGATATGCAATAAAGGAAAAAGCGATTTTCATAATTCCTGGAAATGCTTTGTCCAAATATTGACTGAAATCTCAGTAGAAAGTCTCCAACTAGTAAATGCATATTACTAATTTTTTTCTTTCTAAGATATGCATTTTAATTGCTGGAAATTAAAAGCATATAAAATTAAAAACCTTAATTAAAAGATTCTCAATTTATTTCGATCCGAGATTCTCCTTTATCTATTAACGAATATCTTTGAACAATAAAAGATAAGAGTTACTGCACATGTTCAAAGTATGTAGACAACTTTACTTTGAAAATACTTTTTCATTTTTTCAATCTTGGAACCGATTTGCCACAATTCCAAACAAGTTTAGAATTGGTTCATCTGACTTCCAAGAACTATGTGATTGATTATCCTATCAAATCACCATTAATGAGTTTCACGGTTCTACCTCAACATAAAGTTTCGGTTCTACCTCCAAGTGGGTACTAGGATCAGTTACATTAGTTACCATAAAATGGATAACTAAGTACTAGGATCGGTTACCACTTCTTTTGGTAAAAGTTGTGATCGGTTGACCAAGTTATAGGATCGGTTACACCAACTTACTAAAACTTGTTAAACCTATTACAAGGATTGATTACACTCTCTCTTGTGATCAGTCACACCTCTTACTAGGATCGGTTACCCAATGGCTAGTATTTAGTCACACCAAATTCAAGATATTAATCTTACCATCTTAGGTGATTACTTAAGATCGGTTTCACTAGTAAAAGTCATACCAATACAAAATTCAGGCCTTCTGAATAGTTTTACCAAGATACATAAACAAGTTATGAGCGGTTACACTAAACACACATATTGGTAATTCAAAAGATTTGCAATGAATAACAATACCAATAAGCTTAGCGATTTCCCTTCCGATTCACAAAACAAGTTTATGAATTTACTTCCTTTAAACGAATGTAAAACATTGTTTCCTATGACGAAATCTTCACCCATACCCATACATAATCACAATAGCATTCATAGGATTATATCGATGTTTTATATACGAAGTTCAAAAGATAGACGTTATACTTCCTATTGTAATTCCTTAATACTATGTCTAACTTGAGTATAATCATTCACAGCTTCGTAGTTATGTTTTCAATATGAACGACTTGAAAGATACGTTAGGGAATGAAACATTTCAAGTCAAATATTATTAACCTCAAGTGGAAGTATGATACGTCGTTGTAGCTCCTTACATCTTCACATTCTTTAAGTCTTCACGTAATACTTGTAATGTCTCATATCCTAATACTTTCAAGCTAACCTATACGAAGTTGCCTCTAGTAGATAATCAAGCGACTCATTAAATGAGTTTTGGTTCACTAAAATATGATAACCAATCTTGACATACCAACGCTTGGTGGGTTCAACCGAGCTATGCTCTAACAATGTCTTCACACTTTGTTACTAAAAATCAATGAAAAATAATGATAGGAATATTTTAACCAATTATATACCTACAAATAAGTAAAAGAAATATATGAAACTTTATGGGTTGGAGACAAAATTATTTTTTCCTTAATATTTAGGATTTTATACCTAGAGGATGTCTTTTAAAATGATGCCACATACGAAACACATACATTTACCATTAGAGAAGCTTTAAGACCTTTATTTACAAGAGCTTATACATGTAGTAAATATGAGATCCAAAATATGATAAACTATCTCCAATAATATAAAATTTAACCCTTCGAACTTAATTTTCTTTTGTTAAAATAATTATAAGGGCGAAAGAGAGAGAGAGTGAGTCATGATGTGGCAGCGAATCCATATGCAATTTTTTCAAATCTAGAATTTTGAAACTTTTCTCTTGAAATCGTTATCTTCTCCTTCTGCAATTAATCCAAAGAGTAGTTCGGCTCAAATTTCTTTTTTGTTGCTGAATCAAACTTGGATGCAATTGCTTTCCCCTCTTTAGTTGAATTTAATGGTTATAAGGAAGATAGTTTACTAAACCTTGAAAACGGTGAAAATTCTCAAAAGGGTTTTAATGTGATGTTAATGATTTGATTCATAACAATTTAAAGATTTTTTTACAAGGGAAAGGGTTTGGGGGGGGCTCAATTCAAGTGGAGTTGTTAGGTCTTCTTCAACTTCAAATGGGGATTTTCAAACCCTAAATCTGAAAGTTGGAGAACCTTGTTCCTTTCTGCAAAGCCAATCACCCTTCAACCTTCAATGAAGTTCATTCCATCTATTGATCTAACTAGTAAGAGGGTGGTGGATTATGCAATTGTTGATATCTCTGCAGGAATTAAACATTGTGAGCATTATGTAGTTGGTTTTTCCGTGGGAAGAGGACTATCCTTTCCAGCAGTCAAGTAAGTTGTAACAAACCACCGGAAACTTAAGAATGAAGTGAGTATCAAATTACATGGTGATTGTGCATTCAAACTTAAATTTAAGGAAGATGAAGATTGTAGAAGAGTGCTATAATTAGGCTTCTTTACATCTCAAATTGTCTCTTCACCTTGAAACCTTGGTCTAGTTTGATAGAATCTTCAATTGCTATCATTAAGACTTTACCCATTTGGGTGTTGATATGTAATTTTCCTCTGCACATGTTGGACAATGATGGTTTAAGCTTAATCTCTAGTTTCATAAGGAAACCTTTACTTGCTAATGACTGCATTCTAAAGTGGACAAGATTATCATATGCTAGGGTCTGTATTGAAGTAGATGTTGATTTAAATTACCCTGAGAGTACCTATTAATGATTGATGGGAATATTACTTTGGAAATGTATGTCGAATATCAACAAAACCCCCTTAAGTGCGAGTTTGTGAAGAATACATGAGGGCGGAGTACGTCCCCAATCCGACATATAAAGTAAAGATTTTACAAATTTGGATAAGGAATCTGCAGCTGTATTTCCTGTCCTAAGAACAAAAGAAAAACCCCAAAAAATTAGGCAAGATCTAGCTACTTTAGCTGCTTCTTCCAAAAGAGTTTTGTTGCGTCAAGAGATCTCAGAAGATTTTTCATTGAGATAGTTGAGAAGCTTTCACAATCGTCTACAATGCTGCATTGCATTATAATTTTTTTTATTTTTCCTAGTATGCTGCCTAAAGAATACCTACAACTTCTGCCTCTTGAGGGTCTGAACTTGATATGGGTCTTGCTCTTTCTCCTTTAAAACTACGTGCACTATCTCTTAGAATTAGTTCAAAACTAGATGATAGATATTCCAAATTCCATGCGCATCCACATTTATTTTAACATTATCTATTACTGGTGTTGTCCAAGGGATATTATATTTCTTTATTGAAATTCCAGGATTCTTCTTATGAGATGTTTTTTTAGAGTAGTGTTGTATATGTCTCTGTATTTCAAGAGACAGTTGGGAAGCCGATTTTGATTTCCCTTGAAAAACTCTATTACATATTTCTTTCCATATAAACAACATTTTTGTTAACAACTCTATAATCTAAGATGTTGTAAGAAGAATCAAACTGTAATCTTATATAGTTAGGTCCTAATTCTCAAACTGCTTTAGCATAAGAACAATAAAATAATAGATGTTCGGTAGTTCCAATTTCCTCCCAGCACATAGTACAAGTTTGTTTTATATCTTTTACTTTCCTATACAGTTTTGAGTTTGTTGATAAGGCATTCTGTAAGCATTTACATAAGAACAGTTTAATTCTTTGAGATATACCCTATTTTCATTCAGTTTATTATATACATTGATTTAACTGAGTAGACTCCTGATTTAGTCAAAGTCCATCTAAGTTTATCTTTTATTTTTGAAGATTTGATTTATCTAGAAACGAATAAATTCTACAGATTTTTGATGCTACATCTGCTGGAAAAACAACATAAATAAGAGAAACTCGACTTTTTAGTGATAGGATCTATTAAATCTGCAACAAGGGTTAAATAGTTGTTAGAAGAATTATGATAAGAAGATAGTTTATCATTGATGGCTGGTATCTAGTTGTCATCCCATAGATTAATACTAATTAAAGCCATTCCTAACTTCCCAAATGTTGTACTGGTGAATTAGTTCTAATCGTTTACACAAGCATTTCCATATCCAAAAGCATTTATCAGGAGGTTTTGTTCTCGAGGAAGTTTTTTTTTTTAAGTACTTAGAACACAAAGTTTTTGCCCAAAGAGAATGTGGTTCTTGAATCGGTCTCCAAGCTACTTTTAGCTAACATTGCTAGATCAAAACAAAACCTAAAAAGGAATTTTACGGTGATGTGTTATGTTAAAGGAAATCATAATTTTTATGTTCGCGTAGTGTTTTAGGGAAATTAGATTTTGTGGTTGATGGCAATGAATCTGTCGGATATGCTTAGGGAACCCAAACACCCAAATTTAGAAGATGGAGAATAAAAGGCAGTATATTTTTGTCTCTAAACAATAGACATTTGTGGTCGGGGCTACAAAAAGGAAAGTGTTAATCATGGGGCAGAAAGATCGGTTCATAGGGTACACAGATGAAAGGGTATCCTTAGTGTTTTTAAGGGTACACAGAGGAACAACCTAGAATTCTGGCGATTTTATTTCTTGAACATAGGGTACACAGATGAAGGGGTATCCTTAGTGTTTCTAAGGGTATACAGAGGAACAACCTAGAATTTTGGTGATTTTATTTCTTGAAACTCTAGGATGATCGACTTCGTGACAGTTGACAAAATAGATGTTGGAATATTTTCAACACCGCTAACCAAAGGGGGGTCCTGGGGGGCATCGCCCCCCAGGCTGTGGTCGACTATGATTTAGAGGCCTTACAACGTCATCTTCGCATAGAAGAGGACTCTCGTAAGCGAGAACTTAAGGATAGTCCACATTCTGAAAACCATTCTAAGGTGAATAGCGTAGAAGAATCTAAAACACCGAATTCCTTGAAACCTAAGAATGATACTCAGTTTAAGAAGCATCCCAACAAGAAGAGTAAGAAGAAGGGCGCTGTCGGCCCTTGCTACTTCTGTGACAAACCCTGCCATTTTGCTCGTGACTGTCGTCTCAAAAAGAAACAACAGCAGAACCAGAAAAAGGAGGCAAATATGGTCGATGACAAACTTGTGATCGTGGTGCAAGCCGCCAATGCTGTTGCTGAAACTGGGGGTGGATGGTGGTACGACAATGGTGCAACCATCCATATCTGTAAGGATAGAAATCTTTACAAGACATACGAACCGGTTAGTGGAGAAGGAAACGATGTTGTCTCCGCAAACGGTCAACGCAGCAAAGTTATTGGGAAAGGCACTGTTGAACTCTCGTTTACTTCGGGAAAGACTGTGACTCTTACTAATGTTTTACATGTCCCTGACATCGTGAAGAACCTTGTTTCCGGCGACCTTGTTATGAAGGCTGGATTCAAGACGACCTATGAGTCTAATAAGTTTGTGTTGTCCAAAAATGGTGTGTTTGTTGGACAAGGATATGCTTGTAATGGGATGATTAAGCTTAATTTAATAAATAATGGTTCTGCTTATATTGTTGACTCTGTTAATTTATGGCATGGTAGATTAGGGCATGTGAATTATGGTTCTCTTGGAAACATGAATCGATTAGGCTTGATTTCTGATTGCAATTTTGATCATGCTTCTAAATGTGAAATATGTGTGCAAGCAAAGATAACTAGAATTTCCCATAAGTCTGTAGTACGAAATTCTTCCTTACTTGAATTAGTACATAGTGATGTGGGTGATTTGCATGGTTCTGCCACTCGTGGTGGAAATAAGTATTATGTCACTTTTATAGAAGATAGTACTAGATATGCTTATACATATTTAATGAAATCTAAGGATGAAGTCTTTGATAAATTTAGGATTTATAAAGCAGAAGTAGAGACACAATTAGAGCACAAAATTAAGATTTTACGTTCTGATCGTGGTGGTGAATACTTTCCTACTGAATTTAATTCCTTTTGTCAAGAGCATGGTTTAGTTCATCAACGTACTGCACCTTACACACCTCAACAAAATGGTATGGCTGAAAGGAAAAATAGAACTTTGATTGATATGGTTAATTGCATGCTTATAAGTTCTGGTTTGCCTAATTCTTTGTGGGGTGAAGCTATGTTGTCTGCATGTTATATTTTGAATAGAATTCCTTTGAAAAAGAAGAGTGTTTCTCCTTATGAGTTGTGGTTTAAGAGGAAACCAAACTTGAGAAGACTTAAAGTCTGGGGTTGTTTAGCATATGTTCGAAAGCCTGATCCCAAAAGACCAAAGTTGGGAAACAGGGCTTATAAATGTGCTTTTGTGGGATACTCTCTTAATAGTATCACCTACAGATTTATAAACCTTGACACTTTTGAGATTATAGAATCTGTATATGTGGAATTCTTTGAGAACTTAAATAGGAACAGTTCTCAAATGCAACCCATGGAGAATCCATTGTTACCTGATATAGAACCTATGGAGATTGATACAATGATGAAAATCCCTCCTACTCATGACAATGATATTTCAGTGCCTACTGAAGATATCGAACCTAGAAGGAGTAAGAGGGAAGGATTGAGAAAAAGCCTGATCCAAACTTTATTTATTACCTTGTAGAGGCAAATAAGAATAGAATTCTTAGTGTTAACCAGTATGTTATGCATACTGATGATGACCCTAAAACTTATGCTGAAGCCATGAGTTCTAGAGATGCAAATTTCTGGAAAGAAGCCATCAATGATGAAAAGCATTCGCTTTTGACTAACGGGACTTGGGTATTAGTAAATTTACCTCCTGGTGCTAAAGCAATAGGAAGTAAATGGATATTCAAGAGAAAGTTGAGAGCTGATGGTGAAGTTGATAAGTTTAAGGCAAGGCTAGTTGCCAAGGGTTATAAACAAAGACATGGTATTGATTACTTTGATACATATGCTCCTGTTGCCCGCATCTCATCCATTCGTTGCTTGATTGCACTTGCTTCTATTCATAAGTTGGTTGTGCATCAAATGGATGTCAAAACTGCTTTTCTAAATGGGGATTTAGAAGAAGAGATATATATGGAACAACCTGAAGGTTTCATATTACCAGGCCAAGAGAAGAAAGTTTGCAAGTTAGTGAAATCTCTCTATGGTTTGAAGCAAGCCCCTATGCAATGGCATGAGAAGTTTGATAAAGTAGTTTTGTCATATGGTTTTGTGGTGAATGATGCGGACAAATGTATCTATAGTAAGCATGATAGTTCTGGTTGTGTGATTCTCTGTTTGTATGTTGATGATATGTTAATCTTTGGGTCTGACATATCTGTTGTGGAAGAAACAAAGAAGTTTCTTAGTTCTAACTTTGATATGAAGGATTTAGGAGAGGCTGATGTAATCTTGGGAATTAAGATCCTAAGAAAGGGAGATGAGTTGGTTTTAACTCAATCTCATTATATTGAGAAATTTCTCAAGAAATATGGTCACTTTGATGACAATCCAGCACCTACTCCTTTAGACCATACTATCAAGTTAATGAAGAACACCGGCCGTACTCATGCTCAACTTGAGTATTCTAGTGTTATTGGGAGTCTTATGTACGCTATGCATTGCACAAGACCGGACATAGCCCAAGCCGTGGGAATATTATGTCGTTTCTCAAGTAATCCAGGATATGAACACTGGAAAGCAGTTTCAAGAGTTATGGCTTACTTGAAAGGAACAATAAATTTTGGTTTGCATTACCAAGGCTATCCCGCTGCACTAGAGGGGTACAGCGATGCTAACTGGAACAATGTAGAATCAAATTCCAAGTCAACTTCTGGATGGATTTTTACATTAGGGGGTGCTGCTGTGTCTTGGAGTTCCAAGAAGCAGACTTGTATTTCTGATTCAACAATGTTGTCAGAATTGATAGCTTTAACTGATGCATGTAAGGAGGCAGATTGGCTTAGAAACCTACTTATGGAAATTCCTTTTTGGAAGAAGCCAACTCCGGCGGTCTTGATTAATTGTGATAATCAAGCTACAATCTATAATGTCTCTAATAAGACTTATAATGGAAAGTCTAGACATGCAAGTCTTAGACACTACATGGTTAGGCAACTACTCAAGAGGGGAGTAGTTACGGTTAACTTTATTGAATCAAAGAGGAATTTGGCAGACCCATTTACGAAAAGTCTACCAAGTTCAGTGGTTTCAATAAAAAGGAAAGAAATGGGACTAAGGTCTGTGAAGGAAGTTTGATCTCCCATAGCAGAAACCCAACCTATGTTTTGAAAAGGATAAACAAGGTTCAATGTGGTACCAACAAGTTATATGTGGATTATGGAGCACTAATATAAAAACTTCCCATTTCTTATTAGTGCTGGTTTCTGCAAGAAAATAGGATGGATGTAAATCCTTAATGAGTCTATGATTAGTAAAAGGTGTATCGCAGAAACACCTTCGAGACTTACCTATATGAGTATGGAAATAAGGCCGTTTCCTAAGAGAAGAAGACCGTTCTCTAAAGAAGACTCATGAACAAGGATATAAGCACATGGCCATTAACGTGCTTGGCTACAGAACACATGATTTTATGAAATCAATATGTGTGGAGACTCCGGTTTTATCATAAGGGGTACTTGGTTCAAGACTGGTTTCACCATAGAACCTCGATAAGGCTTTGAGTTTCTTACACTAAGTGAAGGTTCAAATCCAAAAGATACCTATCATTTATGTGTTGATTTCAACGATGATGCTTAGTCTCAATTGTGCTTGAACTACGTTGGCTTGATCCCACTCGGGTACGTAGGCAGTCACTTCGGTGATGCAGTCACTCTGATTTAAAAGTTTTAACTTTGTTTTATGGTTTTTGAAAATAGGGGGAGAATGTTGGAATATTTTCAACACCGCTAACCAAAGGGGGGTCCAGGGGAGACCGCCCCTGGTGGGGGTTTCAAGGGGGCAACGCCCCCGGAAGAATTTTTGAACTGAAGGTTTTATTTGGCCGATAAAAGCCTGTTCGAAAATTTCGAATCCAAAAGACACCATTGATGTCTGTTGATGAAGGAACCTGACGGTTCGTGAATAGAAACACCTATTCCCAACAGGTGCAAAACCCTTTATAAATAGCTTCTCCCAGTTTCGTTTAAGATATAAGAAAAATCAATCTGTTTTCTCTGTTTCAAAAAGCATCATCAGAAATCAGAAATCTCTTTGTGTGTTCTTGATTGAATCAAGGGGTACAAACCTTGAATTCAGTTTTCGTTGCAGGGCTTTCATTGTATCCTGAAGGCAATATTTCGCATACCTGTTGTAATCGCCAATTGTATTGGGAGGGTAGAAATATTTGTCTAAAAGAAATTTATACAAGCCTTGAAAGCTTTGGAGTGCAACAATTTCTTCTCTGTGTCATTCATTCTTTTGTGAAACCCAATTTTTTCCAACAATAGAAAATAACGGTGGCAATTATTGTGGTGTGTTAGCCAATCGGTAATCACCAAGTACAAATTGCTGATTTAATCAATAAAATTATCGACTGTTTAAATGAAAATAATAATTTATTTGAGTACAGTCCTTCAGCCCTCAACTCGTTGACGACCCAAAACACAAAAAGGTCATTGCTTTATTTGGACAAATGTGCGTCAGAAAGGTTGTCCGAAATGTTCTCTCCAAAGAGGTATTATGTTCGGAATCTATGGAAAAACAAACCCCTAGCAAAGTAACGATGTGAGAGCGCTAACGATTTACCCAATTAAGTGGAAGACCTCTCTATAATTTATTAGCTACCCACCCCTAATCAAAAAGTAGGAATTACCTATAGATCTTTTATAGTGTTCCTACTTAGTGGCAGGTCCGCCCACTAAAGTTCAGTAACCGGAAGTCCATAATAAAAAGAAAACAGAAAAATAGACCCAATTTTTTAAGCCCTGGTCGTGCATACATGTAGAACTTATGGGGACGTATTTTTAAATACCGAAAACACCCTCAAGTATATAAAAGCAGTAACCAAATCCATTTCTTCTCCATTTTCTCGATCTATTCTTCTTCTTCTTCATTTTCTCATCTGTGGTTCGTGAAGAGCTCCGGCTATGAAGATCTTCTGAGGTGTTGATCAATTCGTGAACTCAAACTAAGATTAATCGGTAGGTTCACTTCCTCACTGTTGGTATAGTTTAGGTTTTCATTTTTCCTTTCTTCTTCAAAAGCTTATTTTAATTTAGGTTTTTTTCTTCTCGGATTAGAGAAATTTTCATGTTTATAGCAAAATCTAATGTTTAGGTATTAGATCTGATGTTGATATTAAACTGGAAGAGTTTACTTTCGTCGATTTGGTATGATCTCTGAGTGTGTTTGTGTTGCACCGCGTTTTTTAATTGATTTTTGGGTTCGATCCATGAGTACGTATATGTAATACTGAAATATCTTCTTTGATTCGGTTATATTCAGAGTTTAATGGATGTTTGATTATGTTTTGATCTCCTTGTTTGATTGTTTATTGTATTTTATTAAAAAATAGTTCAGATCTATATGGATAATCATGTTTTTTGTCAATTTCTTCACTAGATCTGATCATATCAGTTTCATTTTGTTGGTTTTAGATGTGTTTCGGTTTATTTTTGTGTATGAACCAACAGTACGTATCTGCAGTACTGACAGAAACCTAGTTTTGAAGACCTTTTTTTATTTGATTCAGAAGTACATATATGGAATATTGAAATAGAAGTGTTTCAATACTGTTTTTTCACGGATTCGTTAATTATTTTTGACATGCAGCTGATGGTTGTGTATGAACCAACAGTACGTATATCCCGTACTGACAGAAACCTAGTCTACTTTTAAGAAGAAGAAGAAGAAGAACAAGAACAAGATGGTGCATCGCTATGATTTACGAGGAGAATATTTGTTTTCTGTTTCCAGGTATGCTTTCTAATCATCTTGTATGATTATTTTGTTCGGTTTTTCTTCTTTTGATTTGTTTTTTTTGATTGTATTCTGATAATCAAATCGATTTGATTGACGCTTTTATGGTTTTTAGGTCTGTTACAGTTGTTTTTCGTGCATGAATTGACAGTACATATATGGCGTACTGATACAAAACTCTTCTAATTTTGTTTTATTTGAAGTTTTTCCAATTTTTTTGGTTCGATCCATGAGTATGTATGTATAATACTGATAGGAAGTGTTATTTGCTGTGTTTTTGCTCCTTTTTTAGTCTTACCCTTCAGTACTTATGTGAAATACTGTAATATGTCTTTCGATTCTCTTATTTTTCATAGATTTGTCACCTGTTGTTGTCATACTGTTGATTTGTAGTTCATGAATCTTCAGTACATATATCGCATACTGATAGGAAGTGCTCCTTGTTATGTTTGATTCAGTACGTATATGAAATACTGAAATAGATGCTCTTTGTTACGTTTGATTCAGTACTGGAATTGGATATGGAGATGATCTGGAGCTGCAGTTCAGAACTTATTGCAAGAAATGACAGATTTTGAATGATAGGAACAGGAGTTGTTGTTGGTTCAGATTTGCAAGCTTGTGAAATTGGTGGTGGTCTTGATGAAGTTACAAATTGGTTGTGATGTGTGTTTGAAAGAAGGTGTGCTGCAAATGGATTTGGAGGAACATAGAAGGTTGGGTTGCTGATGTAAACTGAAGATACAGATGAGATAGAGGAGGAATTGTAGGTGGTGATTACTGTGAACAAAATCAGTGGATGAGATGTTCGTCTCAATGGGTTTATGAAAGATGGTAGTGTTGTTTAAACAGGGAAGAAGAACAAGTCTGTGTTGCAGTTGAATTGAAATGACAATGGTGTTGATGTAGCTGTTGCAGTTGTGGTTTAAGCTAAGAAGATTGTGATGCAGCAAGATAGAAGATTACTGAGAAGATGGAGCTGAAGGCAGTGGTGAATGGTTGACTGCAGAGGTGCTGGTGCTGCAATAAAGTAAAGTGAATTGAGGAGTACTCAGATTCCTAAGTAGTGTAACAGATATGTACTCATATTTGTAAGCAGTGTGGCAGATATGTACTCAAATTTGTAAACAAATCTATGGTCCTTTATATGTTTTAATTAAATTTAGACCTCCAGATAAATTAAATCCCGATTTGGTAGAAGTATGTTATTTCACACGTACTTAAACAGTGGGGTATATTAGTCATTTCCATGTTTTCAAATAACTTTGGACCTTAGAATAAGAGTAAAATCTAGTTGAACCCTGCTATAAATAATCTTATGGGTTTAGGACCAAACAAGAAATTTTCCAATCAAAAATTAATATCTTCTAATGGAGTCGTTGTAACTTGTAAGGTTGTAACGTAGTCCGAGTTTGACATTTCGTGTATCCACATCCTTAAAAGTATAAGTATAGCATGGATCAAAAGGAATTACTGAAATTAAAACGACTTCAATGTTGTTCTAGGATTACATTACAAGCCGTATCAAACTTAACAACGTACAATTTTCGATATCTTTTCTTGACAAAACTGACAAGCTCTCCCTTTTCACGATTACTACAGGAGGAATCGATCAAACTTTATGGGGTTACCATCTTCACAATCGAATGCACTCAATTGTTAACTCCCTTGAAATTTTGTAATCTTGCTCTTCTTTTTTCTTTTCTTTTTTTAATTTGAACAGAGATTTATTAGATTAGGAAGAATATGCAAAATGATAAGAAGAACCAAAAAAACTAATATAATGTCCTAATTTTGGACAAAATGAGCAAAATTTAAATGCGAAAACACTAAAGCAGGGACAAAGTTTATAGTCCAAATCTAGGGCAATGAATTCCGACTTTTGATCATTTCTCTTTTCATCCACTACCAATTCCAATGCGAGAGTCATCCCTTCTCCACCGCTGAAGTTGTGCCACATTCTGTCCGAAATCTGGACCACCTTATAGCGGTAGGAGGGTCGATTTAAACGTAATAGTGCTACATTGACCGGAAGAAAATCCCGTCATTTCTCCCGGTTGAAACATAAATTTCAATGGACCCGTCGGAGATTTGCAGGGGCCAGGTTTATTGGTGGAGCCCACCAATTTTCTGTTTCATCTGGGAGAAACGACGGTAGTTTCTCCCGGTACACTAGCATTACTGATTTAAATGTATCATAATGCTCCTTTTTCTTCTCCTTGCTATTCCTTACAATATTATCTTGAGCGGTCACATCAGTCCCAGTATCAGTCAGATTCAACCCAAGCAGTTCACCAATCTTTTGACACTAGAGTTTAGTAGTGAATGCTATGTGGGAATTAGGAGGTAAAAGAGGAAAAGGATCACATAGTCGTCGATGAGAATATTCTGATCTCCATCGCATTGGATATGCATTGTAGTATGGGAAAGCAGGGCTTATAGGCCTTTGGTGCAACAATCAATCTACCCTCCTCACGTCACTGCGCGCCATATTTGTATGTTTGGGGCTCTGCCGATCAGTTACTGCTAGAAAATGCATGAGAAAGTGAGCGTCACTTCCATTTATACTTACAAAAGTAAACAATAACATGCAATTGGCTAAAGTATGAAAGATACATGTTACATGTATACTGTATTGGAATATTTCTTGGAACTAACTTGACCATAACATAGAGATAGAGCGCACGTCTTATTCTTACTTCTTCTATTATATCTTGAGTTTCATCTGTCAACTAGTAATTGCATACATAATTAATTTTTTGTAATGAAGAGAATAAACCTGAAGTTGATGATATTTCTCTGACTTCATTACTGATAAGTTTAAATATTAGCCAAATACTATTTTATAAGATCACCAATATTTAAAACAAGTAGTATGGTTATATATCCTTCTCAACCCATCTCGTGCATATAACTGCCAAATTATTGTTAGGTGAGCCGGAAAGTGACTAGCAGAGTAGGCTGTGTGGAGTCAGTAGATCATGGTGGACTACTCAAATAGCTGTGAAAAAAGAGAAAGTATGGCATTTATGAATCAAAATAAGAATGCTTCTAACAGGCGGAGATTCCTGGCTTGATTGGGTTATACCCAGATTAATTGGGATATATCCAATTTTAAAGGGATTCTTTTTAAGGGTTTTAGGGGTAGTCCTAATGGGTAAGTTACAAAACTACCCTTATCCTTTAAAAACCTATTACCCTAAATCAGTTTTAATCTTTTCATTTCATCTTTTTCTTCTCCTCCACAACCATACCGGCTCCATCACCCCCCACCACCACCAAAACTCATCGATCAATTCGTTAAAATCGTCGATTCGAAAACTCCGATTAATCTTCATTAATGGATCAGCCACCACCTAGGGTTAGTAAGATGAAACAAACAAATAGAAAGCGCAATGAATACAATCTCGAATTTGCAAAACTAGTTCAACAAAAAGAGAAGAAAAAAACGGTTGAAAAAAAAGAATTCGCATGCGTTGAAACACGAGAAATGGTGCGATTAAGAAAGTAAGGGCATACTTAAACTCACTCTAGTACTTCGATTTCATGTTTGCATATCAAATTAGATCAGAAAAATCGAAATTGTGAATTGGCAGTTGCGCCTCCGGCAAGGTACTATGTTATCGACCTTGCCGGCTTTTCATAGTTAGGGTTTGGCCGGCAGGCTCTTTGCTTGAAAAACTTGCCGGCTGTTTAGTGTCTGTAACTGCTACTATCAGGGCCGGCAGCTTATTCAAATGTAGACCTTGCCGGCGTCAGTTTTTTAATGAAGCCGACATGTTATTATTTTTTACCCGGCCGACTACTTGTTTTGAATATATTGGTTCATGATGCCTTGAATTTTTAAAATCGGAATGGTATTTATATAAAACCATGTCGGCGGTTTGTCAGCCGGCGATGTATGGGTTATGGACCTTGCCGACCTGTAATGTGAAAAATCCTTGTTTCTACTGTGTTCATATGTGTTATAAGCCGGCAGGCTATTTTACCCTGCCGGCTGTAGTTTGGCCGGCATGTAATTTAGATATCGACCTTTCCGGCCATGTTTCCGCCGGATATGTTATATTTGTAGACCCTGTCGACCTGTAATTTTTTTTTCTTCTTAATTGTTCTTGTTCAGGTTGGAAAAGGAAAAGAAAAAAGCTCTGAAAGCTCTTATTCCTTCTTCAAGACCTCCTCGTGTTGGTGATGAATTCTTGACTTTAACATATCGAGGGACATACGTTGTGCCGGGAACGAAAAAGACCCGTATAACGAATGATTCTGATCCACCATCTGAACCCAGTGATTCAGACGAGACTCCAGATGAAGACCAATCAATTCCATCTTGTAGAAGAGGTGATGATGAAGATGTTGATGAAAGCACTCCGGCTGCTGGAGGAGGTAACAATGATGATGATGATGGTGATCAAGACATGCCTGATATTGGAGGGCTAATGATGATGATGATGATGGTAACGGAGATAAAGGTAAGAATATCCAAGATAAAATTGTTGAAGAGGAAGAAGAAGAAGAAGAAGAAGAAGAAGAAGAAGAAGAAGAAGAAGAAGAAGAAGAAGAAGAAGGAGAAGAAGAAGAAGAAGAAGAATAAGAAGGATATGGAGAACAAACTCTAGCTATTGTTCAACCCACCGAAGCTTCAACTTCAACTTCAACCGGAACGAGGAAGAGAGTGATCACTAAACCAGCTGATTCTCACATGCCTCCCCGTCACTTGATGGTTGCACTAAGAAAGGGTGAGCTTCCAAGGGGGACTCCAAGAGATGGTGGACAAGTTCTTTTTGGATACAAAGACTCATGGGCATGTACGATCCATAATACTATCATAAGTAATCTCAATCCGTCTTTGTTCTTTATTCAAGTGTGTAACTATCTTAAATTTGCGTCAAGTGTTTGTATTTCTTTTCATTTTGTTTTTTTGGTATTTAGGATCACAAGCATGCCCGTCCGTCTCATGAGGCGCCAAGCTTCGTGTTCAGTGACTAATACTTGGGATCTTGACAAGGAATGTGAGGAGGTGAAAGTGATTGTCAAGAACTCCGGGTTGTGGCCTGCGGTGGAGAATTCGAATATTGAGCATGATAAAGTTACCGTATTTGTATTCTGTGAGAGGTTCTACGGACAGACTGATACAATGTTATTCCCATTCGGAGAGATGGCGATAACTCCTGATGATGCTCAACAAATTCTAGGACTCGAGGTTGATGGAAAAGCAGTCACTGAGGGATTCGATAATAAGTTTCCTTTCAAGGATATTTATGCATTGAGCCAGAAATTGTTCGGTTGGAATCAGGTTGAGACGGAGTCTGTTCTTTAGATGAAGGATGGTCGTCTATGCAAGAAGTTTAATCTGAAGAAGTTGAGGGACACATTATGGGAGACAAAGAAAATCTTTGATAAGGAAGGAAGGCTGAACCCGGTGTGAATCAATGCTACCGCATCATCTTATTTTCTATACGTCCTGGGCAAATGTATCTTCCACGACAGTTCCGGAAGCTTGGTCGAGGCCAGTTACTTGCAACTATTGGATCCCTTAGATAATATGCGTGAGTATTCTTGGGGTACTGCGGTGGTCGCCTTCTTGAACAATGAGTTGAAAAAATGTCTAGGGCACTCACTAAGCAAGTTAACGGAAACACATGTCTCTTCCAGGTAATTTTATTGTCTAAACCATTTATATTTGCAAAATTTTCATAAGATAAGATTCTTAATAAACTTTTTTTTTGCATAGGTTTGGATATATGAGCACTTCCCTTCTTTGTTCAAAACCAACTCCTATGTCAAAGTGGATGAGAATGTTACGGTTGATAAGCCAATAGAGCAAAGGTACAGTTTTAAGGGTACTCAGGATAAGGAAATGCTGCAAAAATCTTATGAAACTCCGAAACGCCATCGACAAATTGACTGCGGAGGAGGTGATATTTGATCCGTATCGAGATGCTATAACTAAAGGTTTAATCCAAATGTGATATGAAGTTGCATTATACTATGGACCCTTGATGACTATGTATGATGGATATTCAATGTACGGTCCACATCGGGTAATGCGACAATTGGGTTACGTCCAAGAAGAACCTCATTTCGATGAAGAAAATCCGTTCTTTACTGTGGACATGGCTAAATGCACCATGTCCCAAAAAAGTATTAATGTCGCTTACGATCCAGCACCAACTCAAGAACATTGGGACGATAGACGTGGCCGTTAAATCGATGTGAGTCTTTTGGACGAGGTGACCACCGGTCATGAAGCTACTGAGAATTACATGGCGTGGTACTTGGGTTGGGATCGTCCTACTATCGTTCGGAGTATTCTGCATCCGAAAAGAATGCCGGCCTCTCTTCGTAGGCAGCTTATTCAAAGTAGACCTTGCCGACAAACTTTGGTCGGCACCTTATTCAAACGTTTACTTTGCCGACCTTATGCAT
The DNA here is from genome assembly GCF_003573695.1 of Papaver somniferum. Lineage (NCBI taxonomy): Eukaryota > Viridiplantae > Streptophyta > Magnoliopsida > Ranunculales > Papaveraceae > Papaver > Papaver somniferum. The sequence goes on along the minus strand of NC_039361.1, from coordinate 140,132,643 downwards.
TTTCAAAACTATATTTTTTGATCGAAATCGAACTCATAAGACAGATGAAAGGTTTAATTTATTGAATTCATAATTACAAAATTTTAATTTAAACTCAATTAATTAACCTAATCAGAATTTTAGTGTTAATTAACCAAGGACATATTAGCCATTTAGAAAATACAAGATTAAGGGGTGGCTTGGTTTTACTTCAAAATAACCAGATTTTATCTTATTGGGTATACCCCAATTAGTTTGAGTATATCCAATTTCTCCAGGGTAAAAAACATTTGACAGGTTTCTTTTTCTTTTGCTTAAAGTTCACTGTACAAGTTGACTAGTTAACAATTTGCCATTATTTACAAAAGATTGTATTCAAGGGATTCTCTCTGCTTTAAGTTTACTAGGTAAGTCTCCTAGTTAAGAACCCACACTTAGGGGATAACTCCAAAAATTGGACGCGGAACTGGAAAGTTGGCTAAAGTGGTGGTTTTAGTAACGAAAATACCATAATACCCTTCATGCTTTTTCTCAATAAATTATTTTAAAAAACCATAAAATCTAAGTGAAAATTAGAAAGGAATTCATCTCCCATTGTTTTCTTCTCCTAAATCAAAACAAGAACCGAAAACAAATTACTTGTAACTACAGTTTACAGTCCGCATAGTTTCTTTATGTATTTACTATCGACAGTACAATCGGCATGGTATCCATGATGAACACAGTGTCGATTGAGTTACCAATACTCTGGTCTGGAAATACACTTTATCGGCATTGTAGATTAAAATTCTAGCAATATGGATTGTGCATTACAATAATCGGAATTGTTAGTATTTTATCGACTACGTTGATTGTTGCCTAATTAATTGAAGATTACTGGGTGTCAACATAGATAAATGATGAATGCAATACATATTTTATAGAGTCGATATTGTCTTCATCATTTATCTATGCCGACTGTAAGTTTGTTTCTTTATTTTCTTTGTGAAACAAACAAAAAAAATTTGACATTTAACCTCGTTAGGAGTATTTGTATTGCTCTTCACTTGATCCTCACTAAAATCTATCATTTTTCTCAAATCTCCAAAATATTTTCTTCTTATTATTATTCTCTTTATTCTATAATAACTAACACTTCAAAAAAAAAAATTACTCGACATGTTAAAGTTTAATTTTAACTTGTTGATCTATTAACTAATTAATCTTAACAATCTAATCTATTTTACATACCACCGATCAACGACAATTTAGCCATTAACTAAACTATTTGGATATGGGGTTCTTTATTTCCTAATGTCTATTTTTGTCTTTTTTTGTATTCCCCGGTTTGTTGGGGGTATCCCCAAATATGGGTTCTTAGTTAACCAATTCGCCATTTATATGATTTGGGAAAAGGATGCTTATTTTCAAGTTAAGCAATTCACAATTTATCTGATTTTCGAAAAACTACGTATCTGGATAAATTTATCGATAATCTTTGTCATGAGACGCAACGATTGATAAGGAAAATTGATGGACTCCGTTGTGAACTAGATATCAAGAATTATGATCTTCGAGAAGGATCTGAAAGAGAGAGTATTCTTCAAAAAAGGTTGAATGATGAAATCCGTTTAAATAAGGAAAATGTTGTCATGTTAGCCGATACAAATACTGCCCTAACAAAAGTTCTTGTGAATTCGAAACCTGGAAGAAAAACAACATCAAAACATTTGAAGGATCTGAACCGTCCACCTTTTGATTATTATTTAAATAAATGTCGACAATCAGGAAATAAAAGAGGCATTGGCTTCGAGGAACCTAGTATGACTTAGATGTCATCGAAATCACCTGATGTTGAGAAATCTGTATCAACTCCCTATTGTGTGTTCTTTGATTCAAGTGATCACTTTCAACATACTTGTTAACTCTTCAGAAAAAAGATAAAAATTGCTAAAGCTCTTCACAAAAAGATAGAGATCTTCTTTCTAATGTGAGAAGACTTACAAAGAATCTGACAAGATGTCAGTATGGAGTTTTCCTCTAAAATCCACTTCACCCTTTTCAGTGGTTTATTGATAGCGGTTGTAACTGACAGATGATAGGTGGTCTTCATGGTTCGTGAACGCGGACAATTTCAAAAGAGGACCTGTAACCTTTGGAAAAGGGAGTTGTTTCCATATTAGCAAAAAAAGAGCGATTAAGCTTTCTAGAGTTCATGAAATTCATGATGTTGTTTACATCAAAAGTATGACTGCTAGTCTTGTATATGTTAGTCAAATTTGTGGCAAAGGCCGTAAAATTATCATTATATGTTGAAAGATGTAATACTGAAGATAAGTCTGAAAAACTAATGGCATAAATAACTGTTATCATTTAGATATCCATTTTAATCTCTTTTGAAATTTGACCAAGGTGGAATCAACGCACCTTTAGCATGAGCGTTTTGGTCACCTTTGATATTTAATCTCAATTATCGCTTACTTGGCAAGATCGTTAATAACGAACTTTGAAAAGACGAGGGTACCCAAAATACACCACAATCTTTTTGTTTCAACCTATAAGTCCTCTTACCAAGTGTGATTGTCTATGGACAAATTCGAGACAATACAAAAACTTCGATATTCAAAATTTGTGTAATCGTCTATGGATACGAGATCGAGACAATACAACAACAAGATAACTTGTGTGATTGACTTTGGATATAATATTGAGACGACACGACAATCAAAGTGTGCTACTTGATAATAGGTTCAGTAATAACCAAACTCTATAGGATCACTATCAAGTATAACGGAGTTAACCTATATGTGTATTTACTTTAAATTGTATTGTAGATGGTGGGTTTTCAACAAAGGACAAAACCATAAAATCATAATATATGTTTCTGACACGGCTTTCAGGCATGTGACGTTTCATATTTTACGAAGCCATGATGAATATGCATTTCGGAAGGCCTCCACTAGCTGAGCGTTCGATAACTCGCATTTCATCATGCCCTCTATGTAGAATAACATAATTGGGCGGTTCTCCGTAAGATTGAGAGCAACAACGCCTTCAGGACGTCGGTGACACTCATTGTTCCCTGACTACATGATAGAGACCCCCCCTTTACATCGAAGAATGATTGGGGGGTTCTCCGTAAGATTGAGAGCAATAACGCCTTCAGGACGTCGGTGATACTCACTGTTCCATGACTATGTAGAGAGATGTGTATAGACCCAGGCGGTTCTCCGTAAGATTGAGAGCAATAACGTCTTCAGGATTTCGGAAACACTTGTTGTTTCACTCACTATAGGCAAGAGATTAAATTCTACCGTGACATTCGCCACTGAATTCCTAGAAGGTAATCTATCTTATCTCATTACTCCTATTTCATGATCGAAATGGTAATAGATAAATGTATTACTACGATTTCATGATCGAATCCACGAATGATCTCATGAACTGGTAATAGATATTACTCCAATTTTATGGTCGAACCCACGGCTGGTCTCATGAAATGGTAATATCACCACTTATTTTATTACTCCGATTTCATGGTCGAATCCACGATCCCATGGATTGGTAATACCTATTTTGTTATTCTGAATTCATGGTCGAATCCACGGCTGATCCTATGAATTGATGATAAACAACTACTCGTCTTTATTACTCAGTTTCATGAATTATTCACCACTGAATTTCATAAATTAGTAATAAATACTCAGCAACCGGGCATCTGGACCACCACTGAGTAAGCCTCATAAAATGGTGCAAGTGTACTCGACAATGATGCATGACTGAGCACCCGGATGCACAAACCAGTATTCAAAAATATGGAAAACGAGGAATCCTACACAAAACAGGAGAGGTAAACAAATAATAATAATAAAATAATGGAGAGGCGCCTATGGGCCGGGCCCACCGGTCGGCTGGCCGTGGCCGGTCCCATGCCTCTCCCATTATTTTTCTTATTTTATCATTTTCATGAACTCATGAAACTCCCTTGTTTCAACAAAACTCATGGATTCTCCATAACTTCAAGGATTCTCCATAACTTCAAGGATTCATGAAGAATAATATTATAAAATAGGGAAAGGTGTGCGGGACTGAGAAACCTAGCCGGCCGGCCATGCCTAAGCCGTGGCCGGTCCCATCTTGAAAACCCTAAGTTTTCATAATTATTATTTTCCTCAATTCATGAAACCCCTGGGTTTGAGCAAAATTCATGATTTCTTCATATTTTCTCATATATTGCTCAAATCACGAAAACCAAAAGCCAACATAGTCACACGACTGGCTAGCCTCTCACGGTAATTTTTAATATTAAAACACTTTTATTTTAATATTTTCAAAATATTGATGAATTGAGCATACATGCTCATTCCAACAAAAATCAAGAGTTTCAGCCAAGATGAAACTCTTCTGAAAATTCACAATGTTGCTCGAACGCGCATCAGAAAATACTGAAACTCTCAGTATGGAGACACGGACACCACGACAACATGTGCATGCCTTCATGACCGACCAGAGTCATTCCTAGGGCTTGCATAAAGCCGGTCCCACATGTTTTCATAATTCTGACCTAATTTGCTCAATTGCTCATACTGGGCCCAAACTTTCTTCAACCAACTGGAGGATTCTTCAAACGGCCAACAATTGGTCACGTGACCACTAAGAGCCGGTCCCATGACCTCTTGGTCGGTCTCCCATCTCTCATACCTAGGTTTTATCACCTAATGCTGAACCCAGCAATATTTCAGAAAATGATGAAACCGACATTTAATCATCATTCTTTCACCAACTCTCAAAAATGAGAACCCTGGTGCATGCTCACTCGAGCACTGGGCACCACATGGACGCCCTTCATCCCATGTGGTAGGTCCCTCTTTACTCATGATCAATTTTCAGCAATTTGCCAATCGATGAAGGATTGATCAAAAATTAGGGTTTCGAGCAAACGCTCATGAAATCAGCATTCTGAGCAAGTTCAAACATTAAATTATGTTGATCCAGTAATCAACATCTAAATTAATTATATAATATTTGGTAATCTACCAATATTTTAATTAATATTTTATTAGGTCACGTCACCAGTAAATAATTCGCCGAATCGAGCAATACTTGTTAAATTGCCCGAATATTGATCCAACTAACAATATTCATCAATCTGTCGAATTGAGCAATACTTGCTCAGTTGCTCGTCAAATTCTCAATATTCAGTGATTTGCAGAATTGAGTAATACTTGCTCAGTCACTCAAATACTGGTCAATAATTCACTGAATCGCTGAGCATTCATCACTCATGCTCGATTCAACAAAATCTAGACTCATTGTCTGAACGGTCAACAACTGACTAATTATAACACGTCTGCTTGTAGACTCCACGATTCGTGAGACTTCAATCACGTCACAAATGGGGGGGGATACCACTTAGGGTTTTGGTTTAGCGGCCTACGGCAAGTGGATACATCCACGACGAGAAGTGTGATTAAGTCGTGCAAACTGTTGAAGGAGTTAGCAAAGTAGTGGATGCACGATCAATCAAGTCTCCACACGACATGGAACTGACTTTACCACGATCTTCCACTTTCCCACTCTTTCACTCAAGAAATCGTCACACTTACAGGGATCAATGGGTTCACTACTCTGACAGTATAAATAAGTCTATGAATCCATAATTGAGGGACAAGAATCACATCAGTAATCATCCACACAGAATTTCTCGAGTAACTACTCTCAATAATTCATCAATCTACCAGAACTTATTCGAACTCAACAGTTCACCAATTATTGCAGAAACCCACAACACATCCACAATCCTTGATCATCATTGATCCACACAATTCTCAGCTTCCCTCCTACATATCAACCCATCTCTCTCTTTGCGACCGAATTGACTCTGGAACGGCCATTGTTTTGGTTTAGGCCGTAGTCATACAGATTGATTTCCCGAATCTAAGCACCCCCTTTGCAGCGGTGCATCTGTGTGAGGATTAACATTTTTCCCGGCTGAGGAGTCTCGACAGCACGCTCAACTCTTCACTTTCCCAAAAAACCGGCGGTTCATTTTTCCCCATCCACATATATAAACAAATATAATTGCGGAAAAGTAAAGTTAATCACACAACAAGATATTGTTAACGAGGAAAACCGCAAATGTAGAAAAACCCCGGGACCTAGTCCAATTTTGAATACTCTCATAATTAAGAAGCTATACAAAATATAAACCAACTTGGTAAAGTTGAGACCAAGTAGACTCCCGGAGATACTTAGTTCCCTCAGTATCCCTGCGCCTTCGACTTCTAGAGTCGCGCACGTGAATAGAAAATCTTTTGGATCGTATTCCAAACAACAAGGGAAGAATATGTTTCATAACCACTCTAATCAATCTTTGCTACAAGATAAAGATGAGTAGTTGACAAAGGAACTTCCGTTTAATCTAATAAACTCCTTTGTCTGGTTAGATCAATATAACTTCAACTACTGAAATATTCAAGTATAGGTTTCACACTCAATCAAAATAGATCTCAAAGAGATATATTGAGAATTCCGATCTCACACAACTAATAAATCGAATAAATATGATTCCAGTTGGATCCCAGGCGATCAAGCTTTGTGCACACAATTCACAAGATACGAAAAACAGAAAGAAATCTTCTTCGTCTTCAAATATTCTTTAATTTTTAATAACCTGCACAACACCACTTGAATCTCTTGTGATCAATCACGCACAGAACGGAGTCTGTTAACATATTATTAAAATATGTCTTTAGATCTAACAACAGTTCTAAAGATCTCGTCGATACTTCGATCTAGTTTGAGTGAATCTTATATCAGAAGACAAGATTCTCAAGAATAAATAAACTACGTACGTGCAATCAAAGTTTCAACAACCGTTAATCAATCAAATCAATGGAAAACTAATAACACTGCAATTATCTAGTTTCCCACCAACGGTACTCGTAGAGCTTCTTAATCCCACAGAAGTCTTAAACGAGCGGTCGTAAGAGATTTCACCTAATTACGATACTTTCTTATCCGCATAGACGTCTCCACCATAAATAACAAGAAATGAAGTTTTCCTGGATCTTAGGATAGTTTACTAGAAATGCAAACTTAGGTATTTATAGACCAAGGATGTTTGGACACCAAGGAATTTCCAAAACCGAAAACATTCTCAAGATATGCAATGAATAGAAAAATTTGGTTTCATGATTCCAATACAACCTTGTCCAATATTTCCGAAATCTCTCAATAGAAAATCTCCAATTAGTGAAAGCACATTACTAATTTTAATTCTTTAGAGATATGCATTTAATTGCTGGTAATTAAAGCATATAAAACCAAAAACCTTAATTAAAAGATTCTCAATTTATTTCGGCACAGGATCACCTTGAGTACTAAGGAATATCTTTGAACAATAAATAATAAGAGTTACTGCTCGTCTTCAAAGTATGTTGACATCTTTTCACTACAAATCCTTATTATTTCATATTCACATGGATTTGCATTCTTGGAATCAGTTACACCACACTTCCAAACAAGTTTAGAATTGGTTCACCTGTATTCCAAGACTACTATGTGATTGATCAAATACCAAATCACATACACGGGTTTAATCGGTTCTACCAATCACTAGAATCTGTTATACCTAAATATGGAAACACTTGAGATCGGTTACACGAGTCACTAGGATCGGTTACACGAGTTACAAGGATCGATTCCATATACACATGGTATTACTTGTAATCGGTCACGCCAGTTACCAGAACCGGTTATACCAGAAAAACCGGGGGTATAACAACCACACCCAAGATTTCGTTCGAAAATCTGTATGGACTAACTCCAATATAATTCCGAGAGCACCATCTTATAAAGCGAGATCAACCAAGAAATATATCAAAGAGTTATATCTTAATTTCTCAATACAATCTTCAATCGAACAGATAGAAATATGTGAGCCCGATTGATATGAGAAATAACTTGGACGGTACTAAATACCAATGCCCAAGTGTCAATCAAGTTATATCAACAACCAAAGGTTGGATTTACCAATTGATTGAACTACACACAACCTGTGATATTTTAATTATATAAACAAATATAATGCGGAAAATAAATAACACATACACTAGAAGTTTTGTCAACGAGGAAACCGCAAATGCAGAAAAACCTCGGGACCTAGTCCAGATTTAAACACCATATTGTATTAAGCCACTATAGACACTAGCCTACTACAAGTTAACTTCGGACTGGAATGTATTTGAGCCCTAACCAAGTCTCACACCGATTAAGGTACAATCACGTTCCTTACGCCTCTGAATCCCAGCAGGACTCTACGCACTTGATTCCCTTAGATGATCTCACCCACAATTAAGAGTTGATACGACCCAAAGTCGAAGACTTATAAGAAAATCTGTCTCCCACAGATAAGTCTATTCTGATAGATGAATATGTCTCCCACAGAAGTACCTATGAAGTTTTTGTTCCGTCTTTTGATAAATCAAGGCGAATATGAACCAATTGATAATCCGGTCTTATATTCCCGTAGAACATCCTTGAAATATCAATCACCTCATAATAACTTAACTATATGGTAGTAGAAGAGGTTATTGTGGAATCACAAAGAATGAGACGAAGAGCTTTGTGATTACTTTTTATATCTTACCTATCGGAAATAAATCTCGAGTTAATCTTAGAGAAGATAGTACTCAATACGATAGAACAAGTAAGATCAGATCACGCAACTACATAGAAAATAGTTGGGTCTGGCTTCACGAATCCAAAATGAAGTCTTCAAGTCGTTAACTTATAATTATTTTGGAAAAACCTAGGTTAAATGAGAATCGACTCTATTCTCAATAGGAAAGTGCAGGGATTAGGTTTTCCAGTTGCTATAGTTCTCACTTATATAGTCTTTCAAATCAGGGTTTGCTTTCAATCAAAGATAAGATAGCTTAGTAACAAAGCATTCAATATTCACGGTTAGACGAAAACCTGATTTAAGATTCAAGCTAAGTCTGCTTAAAACCAAAGCAATATATCTTTACCGTTAGATGGTCTTAACTTGTTACTCACAGATGAAATATACTTTCATTTATATATGGGTAACCGTACCAAAACATGTATATTGAATTGGCTCAATAATAGTTAACCGAAGTTAGCCATATGAACACTTTTGTCTTAACCACATTCATATAACACTTCTAGATCAAATATGATGATCAATCAAACATGAAAGACAATCAAATGAATCTAATTGTGTTTCAAATAAAGTTGTACAATTGTCACTATTTAACAGAAATTTATATGAACCAATTAATTCAAAATCGGATTGATTCATGAGAATCAATTCATGAACATTAAGCCATGGTTTGAAAAGATTGAATTCCTTAATTCATAAATATATTTATTCATGAGTATGAAAACATACTTAACCGATTTTAGAACTTTAACCACTAAGTTTGCAAACGGGTACGCAAATTATAGCTTCCGGATTTTGGTCTTGTCCAGCAATTTGCAAACCGGTATGCATACTGATGTCCTGGACCTTAACTTAGATAAAACCGTTCGCATACTCGTATGCAAACTTGGTTCCCGGAGTTTAACAGTTAAAACTGTTCGCATAATGGTTTGCAAACAAGGTTTACGGACCTGAATCATACCACAAAGTTTGCATACTGTGATGTATCCAGACAAAGGTTAATTTGTTTTAAACTCCCATTTCAATCATTGAAACACATGTAGAAGACGACAATAGCTATCTCATACAAACTATTAGCTTATAAGTAATATTCAAGTGATTGAATGATCAATACGAAACTTTCTGAGTCGACATCAAATGATTGTCTCACACAAATCATGTAAGATGTTTCAAGGCGATTCTCACATGATCATCTTTTGACTTATTATTTAGTTTCCAACAAATAAATTGTTTCCAACTAAAATCGCCAAGAATATGATGAATGTAGCTAAAGCAAAAATCTTCCAACACATATTTCGAGAAATAGATAACCGAGTTAAACTCAGCTCGAAATATCAAATGTGTATAATATAAAAGTCTATATAGCTATATGACTTAGTCTCATTAGGAGATATAATAGAATAGACTTTTGAGTGACAAATAAGTTTTAGTCTCCACATACCTTTTGTTGATGAAGTTCCTCCAAGCTCTCCTCAGTAGATCTTCGTCTTCAATCGATGAACACCGTGAAGTCTAAATCTCAACTACACATTCTATCCTAATCCGAGACATAGCTATAAGCAGACTAGAAATCAATAATTATAGTTTTGATCACCTAAACATGACAAACAAGCTTGAGATAGCAACGCTTGCGAGTTCGACCGAGCAATGCTCTAACAATCTCCCCCTTTGTCACTTTTAGTGACAAAACTATCAATACATATGGATTACAAAATAAATAAACTTTGTAGCTTCTCATCCATCATGCTTGATTTCCTTGGTTCTTCAACATTTCTTGAATTCTTCGCTACTCCAAGTACTCCAGTGATTCTGAACGTGTTAAACTCAATATCATTGTTGTTGAAGATCCGTACCATAACAATAAGAAAACATATGAAAAGATATTTGTTCTCAATCACTGTTATACAGTGTCATAGTATTATTACACAGCATAAAGTCCAATTGTATCACAACTTTGATAATAATACTACGGTGATATGTATCACCCCTCCTTACATAATGATCCGTAAACCATATGTATGTAGTATGAACTACCAAAAAATTCTCCCCCTTTTTGTCAATATAAATTGGCAAAGGTACGAAAATTGCGGGATCATAACGAAATTCTCAAAGAGATAATTCATGACTAAAATAGAACATACCAAATTTGTCGATGATTTCACATAGTCGAAACTTAGTGTATTCATCAAGGAGTTTATAAAGATACAAGATAACTCCTACAGTATTCCACTGCCACCAGGGCCGGCCCTGAGATTTTGCTGCCCCAAAGCTCAGATAAAATTATTGCCCCATCTTTAGCAAGACTCCATGAACCAATCAATATTATTAGAAGTCTCCTTCCAGATGGGATTCCATGATCCAGTCAGTGCTAATAGAACTCAAAAGTGTCACTCCTAAAAGGTATAGGATTAATTTTTGCATATCCAACGGTTCCAACCTTCCCTATTTTTCTAAATAGATCAAGCATATTGATCCATTAGCTATTCAGTTGATTTATCCCATTATTATTAGCTATTCAATGATTACAGTTTGAGATAGGAAGGAGATGAAGTTTTCTAGAGAGACCGATAAAAGAGAATGTCTTTGATTCTCTGTAATATACGAGATTTGTTAATAATTAGCAATAAGCTATTAAAGTAATTGCATATTTACAATATGCCCGTAATTCTATTAGGAATACGTCCTTTTATTTTCTTTAATCACGATTTAAACCTCCATTGTTTTTATTCTAGCAGATTCCACCCCTGAACCAGAAACTATTTGCTGCCCCTGTTGGGTTGCTGCCCCAAAGTCAATCTTCGTTGACTTTGCCTCAGGGCCAGCCCTGACTGCCACACTCCCCATAAAGATTTGAAAATTAAGCACAAGTTCAAGTAAGAACTCTCCCCCATAAAATGTCATTCCCGAAAGAACAACAAGAGCGACCTTACTTTTAACAAGAAAAGAAGGATTTCTTTGGACATTAACAAATTACATGAAACTTGAATTTGTATCCAGAAAATTCGAATAAATTAATCACAAGAAAACCTTATAGATTAATTTAGTCGGAAATGCTCAACATAAGAAAACTTACGGAGCCATACAGTACTTTCACATATAAGTGGATCAGGGAAATATCAATACTGCGAAATATTCAAAAGTTCATTCTATCTCTTATCTATATTTGAATAAATACATAATAGACTTAACTTTTGACATATATGAGATAATCATAGTTCACGGACGTAAACACACATATCCCATAAAATATTTTTGCAATATATAAAACCAATAACGATTAATACTGCAAAATCATCTTCCAAATAACTTAAAATTTAAATAAATAAATCTAAAACATTGCAAGATGAAAATCGTTGGCAATAGCTATGTGTAATCACAATATATGTTATTCCAAACCCTAGTTATCCTTCTCAAACACAAGAATAAATTCTCATCAGAAGTTTTCTAGAAAAATAAAATCAACTCCTAAAAAACTTAAATACTAAGACATAATCAACAACCAGGGATCGAACAACAGCAAGATCATCAATTGCTTTCTTTAGTTCAGTCTTCAGGAATTCAAGATTCTTTGTTGCAATTTTAAGTTGATCACGAACAACCTCAAAATCACGAAGAAGATTCCATACCAAATCGGATGACATCTGAACGGGTCTATTATCTTCAAGATCGCATGCATAAAAACGGGTTATGACAAGAGGATCCGTATGAAACTCAATAACCTTTTCATATTCGATTTTGTCTTTGTTTTTGTATCCATCCATCGTGCAGTTCATGATATCACAAGAATTTTTCTGGAGGTTACAGAACATTCATATATCAAAATAAAGAGAACCTTTGATATATGTGTGTGTGCGTCTCATAGGGAAACCCTAGGGACACATATCAATCTTTCCAAACACGACATAGGGAAACCCTAGGGACACATATCAATCTTTCCAAACACGACAGTGTTGGAACCATATGTTCAGTCATGAACCTAGTCATGAACCTGGTACACGAGTGGTTCATGGTTATGAATAAAATAAATCAGAACCAAGGAACCAATGGAGCCATATTAAAACATGTTTTGACAGATTATCAAAAACAAGTTTTTAACTTTTGACAGAATATCTTAGGTTAAATAGATTTAGGCATAAGAATTTTTGTTGATAAAACAACAAATCAACTGTCTTAAGGAAAAGACCAAAAAGAAACTTCTCAGAGCAAGCAACAAGGAGCATTACTTCAAGAGATATTGATCATTTACAATATCAAGTTAATAATTAACCGGAGCAAGGCTCAAAGTAAGATGATCATTATTTTTAATAGAAAACAAATACAACAAAGACCACTTTGTCAAGAAGGTATCTTCTTAAGAATCATGTGCATCCTCACCCGGTCTCAAAGAGAACGCACAACTGTAAGCAGTCATGTTGTAATATGATGATCACTAGCGGATTGCCCGTGCCATAATGGCACGGGGGAGGAAGGGGTGTTGGTGCTATGGCTAATGCCTTTGTCGGTGTATTGGGTTGATATTCATTGGTGTATCGGGTTATTTTCAGTCACCAAACTTCTTCTTTATTTCATGAACATGTTACTAAAGTGGCTTATCTAGCAAAGACATGGTGTGTAAAGGTAAATTTTATTATGAATGTAAAATAGAAATTCTTGTTTTTCAGTGGTAACCTGTAGATGCAAAACATAAATATCACTGGTAATATCTTCCAAATTCCAGACTCTTATCTCTCTGCCAAAGCAAGTTGTTAGTCGCAAGACTCGCAACAAATATGAACAACAAACTAATAAAGAATGCAACAATATCTATACAATTATGCTCCGCTGAAAATGTTCAGAATCATCGCAATATTATCACCAATAGTAGCTTTCTTTGTACTTCGGCAGAACACACAGTCGATAGTGGTACTTGCGAAGAGATTGTGAACAATCTTAGCAAGGACGCACACCACGATGTGCGAGCCGTTTCCTTTTAAGACCCCTGCAAAATGTATTGCAAATTTGCAATAAACTTCAATTTTCGAATACTTGATTATTTATCTGTCAATCAAAAGATTTTTAAATATTGACAGGTAGGTGAATTACATTCGATTGGGTTCACAGACAGCTTATACATACACACCTACGCCAAATATCTTAATTATCCATCATATATGGAGACTGGAATGCAGTATCTTTAATAAAATGAGGAAAGCATGTGCAAATCCTCTCTTTGATCATTTTGATGTCCGTGGGTATCTTTACCCTTCCATACTAATTGAAATGAAATCTTTTCTTTCCTTTCATGCTTCTTCTAGCTTTCAAATATGGTGGCTATCATTTTTATGCCAGCGCATGAAACATTTTAAGAGTATCATAGTAAACCTTGATTCCATTACTGAAATGTCTTTCCTCTCAAGTCTGAGATCAAATGATATGGTATCAATCATATGGTAATTCATATCGGCGTAGGAACATTATATTTCTCTAGAGAAAATTTCAGGGAACAAGGAGGGTTATGGCAAGGAACCCTGCAATACATATACATATACCCCAATTCTTATAATCCTTGGCCAATACAAGAATTAAAATTCAATAACTATTCTAGTTAACACACTTGAGGTAAACGAAAAAAAAGATAAAACATTTTCTTTTAGGAACCCAATGTGCTAAATACGATTGAAACATAAAGAAAAGAAAGTACATACCCCGCAGATCCCGCAGATGGCAGGATAAGAAGCGCCATAAACTACATCTTACCCAGACAGCAGTTCAATTTCATTCACCACCCCATGCAATTGAAAAATCAAAATCGGTCAACTTTAATTTGATGCTTTAAATTATGAATCCTGATAGCTAAACCTGGTTCTACATATGATATGAATAGTGTAGTGGAACATTGTCAATCGAACTGGATAAAGGAATGATAAAGAGAACAAATCATTTCAACCATCACTATTTGTCAATTATTTAACTTAACAAAAACACTAATGATAAACTCTTAGCACAAATGTATCCTTACCCCTTTCCCTGCATTTTTATAACAACTAAGGCTAGTATCCTGCCCTGTGAGGAAAAACTTGAGTAAGAAAAGCAAAAACATCCGATTAGTCAAACTTGAGGCTCTGCATTTTTATGCACTGATCATGCTGTACAATGATTTTGTAAAACAACTATCTCAAAGAACAATGCAAGCATACACAGTTGAGACACAATGTAAAAACTAACTTATACAACCTGCCAAATACGTGCCATAAACACTCATGTTCATACAGTTCTACAGCATTATTTTGTGAAAGCCTACATCAGATGAGAAAAGTAATGGCAGCCATAGACATTAGACAAAATATTACAATGAGCCCGCGACGGTATAGCATAGAAAATACACAGTAAATATGACAATGAATTGAATAATTCAATATAGCAAGCAAACTTCTATAAGCAAACTATTGTCTATATACATTTTTTTGGGTCTCTAAAACTTAAAATCAAAATGCAAGTATTTCTAAATTAAGTGAAAAAATACAAAGCAATGTACCTCAAAGTTATCTGCTGGTGACCGTTGGCTTGCTTAATTTACTGTAGACTTGGTAGAGATGCGAGAACACCCACTACATCTGCACCAACCACATATGACTGATTATCTATAACCCTGTGAGACATGCAATTTGAGCCAAAAAAAAAAAGAAAAAAGACATGCAATTTGTGCTCTCTCAGACATTTAAACAAACAGTAATGATAACTAATAATAATCTTTACAAATTAATCTTTGCCCTAATTTTAATATAGACAAAATCAAATCAAACATCAAATTGGAAAATCAAATTCACAAAAAATAATAATAATTACCCAAAAACTAAATTTACAGGATCAGGCATGAAATATAAACTCGAAAAATGGTTGATAATTATCATATGCGCCGTTAATTCTTAACTCAAATTCTTCTTCGTAAGGTTAGAGAAAAAAATGGGGTCGCACTAAAACCCAATAAACACTAATTCACTTACAACTCAACAGAATTGAATCAATTAAATTAAGGGAGGGGTTGATGTTTCTATCAAATCAAAACCCAATTATCGAATTTAGGATTACAGGTTAGATGATTGAATATTCAATCAAATCAAAACCCTGTACTCTAAATTCGAAACTGGGTATAGATTAAACTAAGTATAGATTACTCGAAATATAGAGTGAGAAATGTATCTATACTATCTATCTATAATGATGAAGATGAAGAAAGAAAAGATTTCGCTGGGGAAGAGACAAATGAGAAGAGAGATCGAGAAGAAAAAGAAACGAGATGAATGAGAAAAGACGAACTTCTAAAGGGAAAACATGAAGGTGATGTATTTTCCCCTTGGTTTGTTTGATATTTACCAGGATGCCGTAGATACATAGGCTAAAGAAGGAAAAACACGGAGGGGTAAATGTGGAAACGAAAAAACGACACCAGAATTTCTGTCACTAACACCAAACAAATCATTTTGCTTTATATTATACATTTTGCTCATGAAAGTTGTTGACACTCTCTCCTTTTCTTTTATGAAAAACGTAAGGGAATCGATAAAAGGAGGACAAGAGATACATGATGTTGATGCCTTCCTTGCCTTCTTAATGCTACGCTTGAGTCTAATTATACTGGTCTTGAGTTCCAAAACACGATTATTGGAATGTATTCAGAAACGGTTGACACTTTTGATCCAAAACATTCTTCAACCATGATAGGAGCGTTTGAAGATTTTTTCTTTTGCAGAAATTCCTTTCTACTTATTGGATCAACAATATCGTCATTTGTCTTTATAACATTATTCCTTTTATGAAAAGGTTTTGTGTTATCTTTACAAGCAAAAATTGGATCATTACATCACTTTCTTTGCCTGAAAGTTGGACACTTAAAACCGGAAATATGAGAGACAGGTTTGATAACTTCCTAAGACATCCAAACAAGAATGTTATGAAGTTTTTCATTCCATAAATGAAAATGACGTCTACTTTCAAGGTGACTTTTGTTTCCGCCATAATAACACTTGAATGAAATGCTATAATTTGTTCTCATATGAGCTGTCTTTGGAGGTTGACTGCCCTGGTTCTTAGAAACTTCTGTCGCTGAAGGTAAATTTTTACTTTTTCCATCAGTGATATTTCTCTGCTGGAGATTGCTATTGGAACCAACAAAATCAATCAAACTACTACTTGGAGCGTCTACTCCTTCATAGCCTAAACCTCGTATCACACGATGTTTTTTACAAGCTTCCAGCATAGTGGACGATTTTGTTGAACTAACTTTAAACTTATTCAAGACCTTATTGAGAGCAGCAGAAAGGTCAGCCTCCAATTGTTTTTCTCGAGCGAGAAAATTATTTTCTCTGTCATTAAAACAACATTGTTGAGAGCTAAAACTTGCTTCAGATTCCGCAAGTTTTTCTTTCAACAAAAAGAGATTTCGACAAAGATTTTCACATTCAGAATTCTTTGAACGTACTTATTCTTCACGATCTTTAAGAAGAGATTGTAAGAGATTATATCCACAGTCGTAACCCTTAAAGAGTTTTCTCATTTTCTTATTTTCTTTACAGAGAGGAGTCAGAAACCCAGTCAAACAAAATGTTGACTTCTTTTTCTTTAGGAGATGGTCAAAAAGCTTGATGTATTGTGAGACTTCCTCATCAACATCTTTTCCATCATCTGAATCACTTTCTTCTGAAAGATCGTTTAATTGTTCGTCTAGACGAGTTTCCCAGTTATACACGGTTTCTGTCAATGAAGAAGACCTGAGAGATTCCTCAGGAGAATCCATGTTTTAAACCAAGTTGGAATTTTTATGAGATGGTGATACGATGTTTGAGATAGCACTTCCGTCAATAGAGTTAGATTGCTACAAACACAGACTTACGAGGTCTTTAACGGGTTTGCCTGCTCTGATACCAATTGAAAAAGCGGGGGTATAACAACCACACCCAATATTTCGTTCGAAAATATGTATGGACTAACTCCAATATGATTCCGAAAGCACCAACTTATAAAGCGAGCTCAACCAATAAGTATATCAAAGAGTTATATCTCAATTTCTCAATACAATAAGCAATAAGATAGATAGAAATCTGTGAGCCTGATTGATATACCAAAGACTAATGCCCAAGTGTCAATCAATTTATATCAACAACCAAAGGTTGGATTTACCAATTGATTGAACTACGCACAACCTATGATATTTCAATTATATAAACAAATATAATGCGGAAAAGAAATAACACAGACACCAAAAGTTTTGTTAACGAGGAAACCGCAAATGTAGAAAAACCCCGGGACCTAATCCAGATTTAATCACCACACTGTATTAAGTCGTTACAGATAGTATCCTACTAGAAGTTAACTTCGGACTGGAATGTAATTGATCCCTTACCAAGTCTCACACCGATTAAGGTACAGTCGCGTTCCCTACGCCTATGAATCCCAGCAGGACTCTACGCACTTGATTCCCTTAGCTGATCTCACCCACAACTAAGAGTTTCTATGACCCAAATTCGAAGACTTATAAACAAATTTGTCTCCCAGAGATGAGTCTATTCTGATAGATAAATATGTCTACCACAGGAGTATCTGTGAAGTTTTTGTTCCGTCTTTTGATAAATCAAGGTGAACAGGAACCAATTGATAATTCGGTCTTATATCCCCGAAGAACAGCCTAGAAATATCAATCACCTCATAATAACTTAACTATATGGTAGTAGAAGAAGTTATTATGGAATCACAAAGAATGAGACGAAGAGCTTTGTAATTACTTTTTATACCTACCTATCGGAGATAAATCTCGAGTTAATTTTAGAGAAGATAGTACTCAATACGATAGAACAAGTAAGATCAGATCACGCAACTACAAAGAAAATAGCTAGGTCTGGCTTCAGGAATCCCAAATGAAGTCTTCAAGTCGTTGACCTATAATGGTTTTGGAGAAATCTTGGTTAAAGGAGAATCGACTCTAGTCGCAACTAGTGTTAGAGAATTGCTCGGTCAAACTCGCAAGCGTTGTTATCTCAAGTTTGTTCGTCAAGTTTAGTTGCCAAAACTATAAGTCTTAATTTCTAGTCTACTTATAGCTAAGTCTCAGATTAGGATAGTAAGTGTAGTTGAGCTCTAGACTCCACGGCGTTCATCGATTGAAGACGGAGAACTACTCAAGGGAACTTGTGGAACTTCATCAACAAAAGGTATGTGGAGACTTGAACTTATCTATCACTCAAAAGTTTATCTACTCTATATCCTATTTGAGACAAAAGTCGTATTGCTATATAGACTTCAATTATACACATTTGTTATTTCGAGCCGAGTTTATCTCGCTTATCTGTTTCTCAAAATATGTGTTGGTAAGCTTTCTCTTTAGCCAAGTTCATCTTTACTCGTGATGAAAGTCATGTTGATTATGTCAATAACTTGAAAATCGCTTTGATGAAAATAGTTTATGAATAACAACTATTTTAACATCCTCTAAGAAAGTTTCATCGATTGAAATGAGAGTTTAGAACAAGTAACCATGTTTGGATATAAACATAGTGTGTTCTCACATTTGTGTAAAAGTCCAAAACCTGGAACCCAAAGTATGTGTACCCGTACGCGCACTGACGGTTGTTGGAAATCCGGGTAAGCATGTGTACCCGTACGCATACTGGCGGAAGTTTCACGTCCGTGCATTTCTGCTGGAGTTTGAAAGTGAAAAACAAACTCAATCTGGTTACTTAAGTACGCGTACCCGTTTGCATACTTAAGTAGGTTACTTTATAAAATCAGTTTGTTCATGAACTAAAACATTTATATAATAAGGAATGAAATCTTTGCGAACCATGGCTATAATGTTCATAAATTGATTCGAGTGAATCAAAATCGATTTTGCTTCGATTGTGTCTTGTATACTTCTATAAGATCTAAGCAATTGAACAACTCTCTAACTAGTTCATTTTAGACATTTGAACTAGTTATGGTGAAGATAAATAAGGTTGATATGAAAGTGCTCAGATGGCTAACCATTGGTTAATTATTGTTGAACCAACTAAGTGTACACGTTTAGGTACGGTTACTCAAACCTAAATGAAGTCACATTTCATTTGTGTATAACAAGCTAAGTTCGATCCAACGGTTGAAAGATATTAGCTTGAATCTAATCATGTTTTCATATGATGGTGAATATAGAATGCTTTGTTACCAAGGTAACCTAGATTGTAAATCCTGATTTGAAATCTATATAAAGGAGAACTCTAGCAACTGGGAAACCTAATCCCCACACCTCATGTGTGATACTAGTTATATAAGCTAGAGTGGATTCTCCTTTAACCTTAGGTTTTTCATGAAACCATGTAGGTTAATGACTTAAAGACTTCATTGAGATTGTGAAGCCAGACCCAACTATTTTCTATATAGTTGTGTGATCTGATCTTGTTGTTTCTATGGTGATTGAGTAAAATCGTAAGATTGTCTTGAGATTTATATTTCTCATAGGCAAGATAGAAAAGTAGTCACAAACACCTTCGTCTCATCGTTTGTGATTCCACAATATCTTTTTTCGTTAATCGATTAAGATTATTGTGAGGTGATTGATAATACTAGGCTGTTCTTCGGGAATATAAATCTGGGTTATCAATTGGTTCCTATTCACCTTGATTTATCAAAAGACGGAACAAAAACTCGTAGGTATATCTGTGGGAGACAAATTTATCTATTCAATAGACTTTTATGTGTGATACAGATTTGTTTATCAAGTCTTCGACTTTGGGTCGTAGAAAATCTTAGTTGTGGGCGAGATCAACTAAGTGAATCAAGTGCGTCGTATCCTGCTGGTATCAGAGACGTAAGGAGAACGACTATACCTTGAATCAGTGTGAGATTGATTAGGGTTCAACTACATTCCAGACTGAAGTTAGCTTTGTAGTAGGCTAGTGTCTGTAGCGGCTTAATACAGTGTGGTCTTCAAATCTGGACTAGCTCCCAGGGTTTTTCTGCATTTGCGGTTTCCTCGTTAACAAAACTTCTGGTGTCTGTGCTATTTCTTTTCCGCGTTATATTTTTGTTATATAATTGAAATATCACAGGTAGTTCTTTGAATCGATCAATTGGTAAATACAACCTTTGGTTGTTGATTGAAATTGATTGATCCTTGAACATTGGTCTTTGGTACCGTTCAAGTTGTCTCTCTTATGTTCAATCAGGCTCGCAAATTATTATTTGTTTGATTACGGATTGAATTGAGAGATTGAGATATAACTCTTTGATATACTTTTTATTAAGATTGAGTCTGAATGTCTAGTTGATTCTCTTGAAAGTATATTGGAGTTAGTCCATACAGATTGCTAAGCGAAATATTGGGTGAGGTTGTTAGACCCCCGATTTTTCAACTATGACACAGGAAAGTGTCGGGGTAAGATTTTCTAGTTGCTAGAGTTCTCCCTTATATAGTCTTTCAAATCAGGGTTTTCTTTCAATCAAAGCTAAGATAGCTTAGTAACAAAGCATTCAATATTTACTGCTAGATGAAAACTTGATTTAAGATTCAAGCTAAGTCTGCTTAAAACCAAAGCAATATCTCTCCACCGTTAGATGGTATTAACTTGTTACACACTAATGAAATATACTTTCATTTAGATATGGGTAACCATATTGTTAGAGCATTGCTCGATCGAACTCGCATGCATTGCTATCTCAAGCATGTTTGTCAATGTTAGTGATCAAAACTATAAGTCTTGATTTCTAGTTACTATAGCTAAGTCTCGGACTAGGATAGAAAGTATAGTTGAGCTCAAGGACTTCATGGCGATTCATCATACAAGAAGAAGAACTACTCAAGGAACCGGTGGAACTTCTCGACAAAAAGGTATGTGAAGACTTGAACTTATCTTTCACTCAAAAGTCTATCTACTATATCTCCTACTTCTTGAGACAAAAAGTAATATCATATATATATAGACTTGGATTATACACATTTGGTATTTCGAGCCGAGTATACCCGCCTATCTATATATCGAAATATGTGTTGGTAAGCGTTTCTCTTCGACCATGTTTATCTTTACCTAGTGACGAAAGTCATGATATGTTTCAATCACTTTGAAAATTGCTTTGACGGGAAATAGTGAAACAACTATATAACGTCCTCTAAGAATGTTTCAATGGTTATAATGAGAGTTTAGATTACATAACCAATGATGGACATAAGTATTGTTGTGGAAACACATATGTGCATAAGTCCTATTCCTTAAACCAAAGTTTGCGAACTTTGTTGATCAAGAGAAACCGGAAAAATGGCTTGTTTCCAAGTACGCGAACTCAGTTTGCGAACTGCCGAACTTCTCATCCCGAGAAATTATGCTGGAGTTGACCAACTTGTTACGTGAGTACCATTCCGCGAACCGGCGGAAAGTCTTTGCCGAGATTTTCTGCTGGAGTTTGTAAACTCTGCCTGGTTGCTTAAGTCCGCGAACCTAGTGTGCGAACTTAAGAAGGTTATATATCTGAAGATGATTTCTGAACTTAAACTTATAAATACTAAGGAATGCAAATTGCAAACCGTGGCTATAAAGTTCATGAACCGATTCAAGTGAATCAAATCATCTTTGCTTCAATTGTGTCTTGTGTAGTACATAAGATTTCCTTAAAATTAAACAACTCTCTAACTAGTTCATTTGAGTCACTTGAACTAGTTATGGTGAAGAAGAATATGGTTGGTATGAAATTCTCATATGGCTAACCTTTTGGTTAACTATTGTTGAACCAACAGTGTACACGTTTGGGTACGGTTAACAAACCTAGAAGCGTACATTTCATTTGTGTATAACAAGCCATGTTTTCGATCTAATGGTTGAGAAATATTAGCTTGAATCTAAATCAGGTTTTCATCTAACGGTGGATATTGTTTGCTTTGTGACCAAGGAGAAACCCTGATTTGAAAGACTATATAAGGGTACATCTAGCAACTCTGCAAAACTAATCCCCACACATCACGTGTGATACTAGTTTGCGTGCTAGAGTCATTTCTCCTTTAACCTTTTGTTTTCTTCTTATAAAACCAGTTTAACGACTTAAAGACCTCATTGGGATTGTGAAGCCAGACCGATACTACTTTTATCGTAGTTGTGTGATCAGATCTTGCATCTTCTATCGTACGAGTATAATCTGATTGATTGGCTTGAGATTAACATCTCCGATGGGCAAGATATAAAAAGTAGTCACAAACATCTTCGTCTCATTTTTTGTGATTCCGCAACATATTGTTTTGATACCATACAATTAAGATTGGTGTGAGGTGATTGATTTATCTAGGTTGTTCTTCGCGAATATAAGACCGGATTATCAGTTGGTTCCTGTTCACCTTGATTATTATCAAAAGACGGAACAAAAACTTTAGGGTTTTTCTGTGGTAGACAGATTGATCCTTTGATAGAGTTGTCTGTGTGAGACAGATTTGTTTATTGTTAAAGCCTGCGATTTTGGGTCGTAGCAACTCTTAATTATGGGTGAGATCATCTAAGGGAATCAAGTGTGCCGCATCCTGCTAAGATCAGAGGCGCAGGGAGTACAACTGTACCTTGGATCAGTGGGAGACTAATTGGGGTTCAACTACAGTCCAGTCCGAAGTTAGCTTGAAGTAGGCTAGTGTCTGTAGCGGCTTAATACAGTGTGTGTTCAATCTGGACTAGGTCCCGGGGTTTTTCTACATTTGCGGTTTCCTCGTTAACAAAATTTCTGGTGTCTGTATTATTACAGTTTCCGCATTATATTGTTTTATCTTTATAATTGAAATAGTACAGGTTGTGCGTTAGATCATCAATTAGAGTAATCCAACCTTTGGTTGTTGATTTTCATTGATTGATCCTTGGATATTGGTCTTTGGTACCATCCAAGTTATTCCTTGTATTTGATTAGTACTCGTAGTTTCTGTTTGAGGAAATCAAATCAATAAAGAGAGATATAAACTCGTTGATATACTTTTAATTGATTGAGTCTTGTTGATTCTCTTAAAAGTATAATCGAGTTTATCCAAACAGATTGCTAAGCGAAATATTGGGTGGTGTTGTTAGACCCCCGCTTTTTCATATACCTAAACGTGTATATTGAGGTGGCTCTGAAAAATCGGGGGTACAACAACCACACCCAATATTTCGATTAACAATGTGTATGGACTAATTCCAATATACTTTCAAGAGAATCAACTAGACCCAATCTTAAAAAGTATATCAAGGAGTTATATCTCTCTTTCTTGATTCAATTCTTACTCAAGCAAATAGAAATTTGCGAGTCTAATTGTATACAAGAGAAATCACTTGAACGGTACCAAAGACCAATGTTCAAGGATCAATAAGATTCAATCAAAAACAAAAGGTCGGATTTATCAATTGATTGATTCAAACGCACAACCTATGATATTTCAATTATATAACAAAATATAATGCGGAAAAGAAATAACACAGACACCAGAAGTTTTTTTAAAGAGGAAACTGCAAATGAAGAAAAACCCCGGGACCTAGTCCAGATTGAACACACACTGTATTAAGCCGCTACAGACACTAGCCTACTACAAACTAACTTCGGTCTGGACTGTAGTTGAACCCCAATAAATCTCACACTGATCCAAGGTACAGTTGGGCTCCTTACGTCTCTGATCCCAACAAGATACTACGCACTTGATTCCCTTAGCTGATCTCACCCACAACTAAGAGTTGTTACGACCCAAAGTCGAAGACTTTAATAACCAAATATGTATCACACAGAAAAGTCTACGGTAATAGATAAATCTTTCTCCCACAAAAATACCTACTAGTTTTGTTCCGTTTTTTGATAAATCAAGGTGAACAGGAACCAATTGATAAACCAGACTTATATTCCCGAAGAAAAGCTCAGTATTATCAATCACCTCACAATAATCTTAATCGATGCGGCGAAAGAAGATATTGTGGAATCACAAACGATGAGAAGAATATGTTTGTGATTACTTTTATATCTTGCCTATCAGAGATATCAATCTCAAGCCAATTGTTACGATTGTACTCAATACGATAGAAACAACAAGATTAGATCACACAACTACAAGAAAGTAGTATCGGTCTGGCTTCACAATCCCAATAAAGTCTTCAAGTCGTTAACCTACAGGCTCTCGGTAGAAACCTAAGTTTAAAGGAGAATCGACTCTAGCTTATACAACTAGTATCACACATGAGGTATGGGGATTAGGTTTCCCAGTTGCTAGAATTCTCCCTTATATTGTCTTTCAAATCAGGGTTTGCAATCAATGTTATCTTAGTAACAAAGCATTCAATATTCACCATTAGATGAAAACCTGATTAGATTCAAGATAATATCTTTCAACCGGTAGATCGAAAACTAAGCTTGTTACACACAAATGAAATGCACGTTTTTAGGTTTGTGTAACCGTACGCAAACATATACATTCGTTGGCTCAACAGTAGTTAACCAAATGGTTAGCCATATGAGCACTTTCATATCAACCATATTTTTCTTTACCATAACTAGTTCAAATGACTAAAATGAACTAGTTAGAGAGTTGTTCTTATGGAAGTATACAAGACACAGACGAAGCAAAAACGATTTGATTCACTCGAATCGATTCATGAACTTTATAGCCACGGTTTGCAAACTTGCGTTCCTTAATTAATATAATTATAAGTTCACGAATAATCGTTTTTAGATAATAACCAACCTAAGTACGCGGACTAGGTACACAGAATTAAGTATCCGAAATAAGTTTGTAAATAGTTCACAAACTCCAGCAGATTTTCTCGGGTAGAGAACCTCCGAGAGTATGCGGACTGGGTACGCGGACTCTATTCCGATTTTCCTGAGCAGCAAAGTACGCATACTTTGGTTCAAGGAATAAGGACTTATACATATATGTGTTACCACACAATGCTTATATCCAACAATGGGTGTATAATATAAACTCTCATTTCAACCATTGAAACATTCTTAGAGGACGTTATATAGTTGTTGTTCACAAACTATTTTTCGTCAAAGATATTTTTAAGTAATTGAAACATAATATGACTTTCGTCACTAGGTAAAGATGAACCTAGACAAAGAGAAAGCTTACCAACACATATTTCGAGAAATAGATAAGCGAGATAACTCGGCTCAAAATAGCAAATGTGTATAATCAAAGTCCATATATCAAAACGACTTTTGTCTCAAGATAGGATATAAAGTAGATAGACTTTTGAGTGATATATAAGTTCAAGTCTCCACATACCTTTTAGTCGATGAAGTTCTACCAGTTCCTTGAGTAGTTCTTCGTCTTGTATGATGATCGCGATGGAGTTCTTGAGCTCAACTACACTTTCTATCCTAGTCCGAGACTTAGCTATAGTAGACTAGAAATCAAGACTTATAGCTTTGATCACTAACATTGACAATCATGCTTGAGATAGCAACGCATGCGAGTTCGACCGAGAAGTGCTCTAATAATCTCCCCCTTTGTTAATTTTAGTGAAAAACTATCAATACATATGGAATACAAAAATAAATAAACTTTTGTAGCTCTTCTTCCACATGCATAATCTTCAACATTACTCGAAATCTTCGTCACTTCCAAGTACTCTAATGATTCCAAAGGTTGTAAGTTTAACATCATCGTTGTTGAAAATCCGTAGCTATAACAATGACAAAACAAGAATTCTCAATCATTGTTATACAGTGTCATAGTATTATTATACAACATCAAAGTTCAATTGTATCACAACTTCGACAACAATACTATGGTAATATGTATCACTCCCCCTTAGTCAATACTCCATCTCATATGGAAACCACTCCCCCCTATATAATGATCCGAAAACCATATGTATTTGTAATGTGAACTACACATTAATTCTCTCCCTTTTTTTCAATAAAATTGGCAAAGGTACGAAAACGGGATCCTAATGAAAATTTCCATAGAGACATTTAATGACCAAAAGAAAGCATATATCAACTTATTTAGATGCAATCATAAAGCCGAATTTAAATGCTTTCATCAAGGAGTTTATAAAGATACAAGAGAACTCCTATAATATTCCTCAGCCGCACTCCCCACAAAGATTTGGCAATTAAGCAAAAATTCAATTAAGAACTCTCCCCCATTAGATGTCATTCCTGAAAGAACAACAAGAGCGACCTTAATTTCATAAGAAAAGAAGGATTTCTTTGGACATAAAAAATCACATATGAATATGAATTTGAATACAAAAATACTCAATTAAATTAACCACAAGAAAACCCATGATTAATCTAATCGGAATTGCTCGACATAAGAGAACTTACGGAGCCGCACAATATATGCATAAAATATGGATCAGGGAAGATCAATATTGCGGAATAGACAAGGATTCATTCTATTTTCCATCACTATTTGCACAATCACATAAAATAGACATAATCCTTGTAAACAAAAGTTCATCCTATCTTCATAAAAAATGACATAATAGGCTTCAAACTTTTGTAATGTCAAAAGTTCATTCATTCTTTTATCAATACATGCATATCGACATACGAAAGACTTAACTTTTGACAAGGTATGGGATAATCATAGTTCACGGACGCAAACACACATATCCCATAACATATTGCAATATATAAAACCATAAAGATTAATACTGCAAAAATCATCTTCCAAACAATTTTTTAGAATTTAAAAAAATAAACCTAAAAACATGAAGATGAAAATGTTGGACATATCTATGTGTAACCACAATAATGGATATTCCAAACTCTAATTATTATTCTAAACGAAAAAAGAAAATAAAATTCTCATCCGAATATTACTAGGAAAATAACTTTTTAGAGAAGATGATCCGAAAAACGCTAAACACGGTCAACAACTAGAAATTGAGCATGGACGAGCTCATCAGTTGATTTCTTCAATTCGTTTTTCAGAAAATCAAGATTCCTTGTTGCAATTCCGAGTTGTTCACGTACGACCTCAAAATCTCGAAGAATATTTCCTACCGGTTGTGATGACATCTGAACTGATAGTTTGTTTTCATGATCAACGGCATGATAGCAAGTTATGAAAATAGGATTCTTGTGAAACTCGAAAGTCTTGCCCTTCTTGACTTCATCATCTTTGTTGCTTCCATTCATTGTGCACAGCAAAATTTAGTAGAACCTTTTGACCTTACAGAACAATGTATCAAGAGATGACACATATGTGTATATAAAGGAGTTCCATGGAAAACCCTAGTAAAACTTGTATCCGTACGTGTGGGTCAGGTGTATGTGCACTTGTAGTCACAACTGATGTAGTTTTGAAAGTGGTAAGTAGAAAGTTCGATTCTCGGACTTGTGAAGTTTGATTTAGATTTAAGTAGAAGTAATAACAATCTTACGAGAGACTGGGACTCAGGATTCCACCAATAAATTCATTCATGCGATTCATATATTTATTCTAGACAATTATAGCTCAAATAGAATATTGACTCTGTTTCTTTGCCAAGGTAGATTTTTGAAAAGCAACGACTGTAAATCTAAAACATGGGATATCAAAAGAGTTAACCTAAGTATAACCCATCAATTGAAATCACAACCATTCAATAAACACCGTAAATAAATTAATAATCCATGCAAAAAGTCGTGAAAGAATTAAATATAATTACCACACGCATGAAATATGGCTTCCTCCGTCATCCCAGTATTGGGGTTTAGCTCCTCATATTATTCACGTGCTCAAAATAGTTGTTCATAGCTCAAATAGGTGAAAAAAAGAGAAAACTAATAAAGCAGATAGTTTGCAACGCTGTAGTAAAGTTACAAACAACTGTTACAACGGGTGTTGAACTGTTACAGAGAAACGATGACAAGCTTATGATATATGTGATCTGTTGAACAACGATACTTCTATTGTTCTATTTGAAAAAGACTACCTCTGTGACTGTCCTCGCCTATCCAATGTTCTTCAGCTTCTCTTCTTCACCAGCAGCAGGTGAATATTCCTACAACTTCACCTGCGCTTCTCTGCTCCGATTCTATCGACCCCAAACTCCCGATAATCCTACCCTGAGTCCCATCACTCTTATTTATATGCAACAGAGCCATAAAATCTTGAGAAATCTCCATTTTTCTTTCCTTGCCTGCACCGGAAGTTACGAGAAACATTCCTTCTTATTCTTCTTTACTTTCTTCTGATCTATCCAAACTCTTTCCAAACCCGATAATTGCATATCCTGTGAGATTTACTTCCCCTACTCCTCACGTTAATGCCGAATATAAACCCAAAATATCCCGTAACTTGGTTTGTTCCTTGTTTTAGCGTTAAACTCCCCTTTTACGTGATTATTCCAGTAAACTCGACACAAATTGGTCTCACTTTATTCCCATGTACAACTCCGACCAAATATCTCCAAAATTCTCATCCAATTATTGCCCAGAAAACTCACCAACCAATACCGGGTATCTCTCTGCTCTGTCTAATAAAACAACATGATAAATCCCTTTTCCGTCGAACAAAATCCCACTAGCAAGCCTGTTTCGATTTTCATTCCGTCGAACATGATTTTCATTCCAGGTCCAATTACAACAAAACGTCCGATCAAATCTTCATAAAAATCAACCCAGCAAGTTACGCAGCTAAAAAAAGATCTTCCCTCCAAAATATTATTCAAAAGGGAGAAGAAGGTGGAGTGCCCCTATCCAAGCCGAGGGTTCCCTTAGAAACTGGGGTGGAAATAGTGTATTCTAGGGGAGAAAATTACAGTGAGGTTCCCCTCAGTAATTGAACTTCCCCGTATCCAAACTGAGAGTCCGAATAGTAGATGTCTGTGTGGGGCTTTTATCAGTTTTTCGAACCGATTTCTCCAAAAACGTTTATTGCATAGAAATACCTATAAACACATAAAACACCATAATGAGTACAAAAATGGGTACTAACAACATAGAAAATCGAGAACAAAATAGACACATAAATGCGTCTATCAACAACCCTGATATGTGACCAAAGGAATAGAGGAGCCAAATTTAGACTGCTTCTTGAGAACTCAAGAGACATTCTAAACAAAGTATGAAATTCTTATGTCAAGAATAATAGTTGAGAAACAACTACTTGGAGGAAGGAAAAATAAACAGGAATTTTTTTCAAAAGAAGATGATTTGAATTATCTTCAAGAGAAGAACTGGAGCGAGGCTCAACATATTTTAACATCATCATATACAAAAGAAGAATAACATACAACCTCGACAGCATTCTCAAGACACACTTCTTGAGAACTATGAGCATCCTTCTTTGACTACAAGAAGGATGCTACATTGAGCATTCATGTTGTATTTAGATGAGCATTCATGTTGTATTTAGATGAGAATTTTGCTCATCAATATTGACTTCTTTTTTCTCTCCTTCAAGAGGATTTACAGAAAAATCACTCGACTTAGTTGAAGGAGTTTTATCAAGAGAGGAACAAGGAGTACCTGAGTCAGTCGCTTTCCTTATCTTTTTGATGCTCCGTTTGAGTCTGTTTATGCTGATCTTAAGCTCTGAGACTCGATTATTGATATGAATGAAATATGGAGAAGGAGTCTTGGATCCATAGCCTTCTTCAGAGAGAGAGAGGGAACTCAACCTTTCTTTCTTTCTCCTAGGCATTTTCTCCTTTTTAGTGTTATTTAAGAAGTCAGTTGCCCTTCTGTTGTTCTTCCTTATACCATTGTCGGTATTTTTCGTTTCAAAGGCACAATTAAGAAAAGACTTATCACAATATTTTTCTTGATTGTTGACAATACCTTTTACTCCAACAACATGAGAGACAGGTTTAATAACTTCTTTAGACATTCATGCAAGAATGTCGTGAAGTTTTTCATTCCTCAAATGAAAACGACATCTTCGCTCAGGATGTCCTTTATTTCCGCAATAATAGCAGTTAAAAGGATTGTTCTTGACCGTTCTCGTGTGAGTGGGTTTAGAAGGAGCAAAATCCTTGTTTCTATGCACATTACAAGCTGCAAAAGGTTTCTCACATGAAGAGTTATCATTAGCTTTAACTAAATTAATCTTACTAGTTTTTGGAGCGTATATTCCTTTATAGCCCAGACCACGTGTATCACGATGTTCTTTACATGCTCCAAGCATAGAAGATAATTTTGTAGATCTAGAATTGAATCTACTCAAACTCTCTTCCAGTGATTTCACTTTATCAAGAGCAGCAGCAAGGTCAGTCTCCAAGGATTTTTCTTTGGCGAGAAGACTGAGTTCTTTGTCATTAAAATATTTTTGTTGAGAGTCATATCTTGCTTCAGATTCTGCAAGTCTTTCTTTCAACACAAAGAGATTTCGAAGAAGATTATCACATTCGTACCCTTTTGAGCCTACATCTTCTTCTCGATCTTTAACGATAGATTGTAACAGTTTATATTCACAATCATTTCCTTTAAAGAGTTTTCTCAATTTTCTGTTTTCTTGACAAAGAGGAGCCATGTATTTACTCAAGCAAGTTGTTGACTTCTTTTCTTTAAAAAATCGGTCAAAAGCTTGATATATTGAGAGACTTCCTCATCAAGACTTTGTCCTTCTTCTGAATCACTGTCATCCGAAAGATCATCCAACTGTTCGTCAAGAGATTTTTCCCAGTTAAATGCAGATTCACACAAAGGACCAGAAACAGAATCTTTCTTAAAAGCTTCAAGACTTTGAAACTCACAAGGGTGACTCTGAGCTGATGTTGCATTATCAGAGACATTCTTATCGTCCATAAAGCCAGATTGATACAAACACATACTTGTACGGTCTTTAAACGTGTTTTCCTGCTCTGATACCAATTGAAAAAGCGGGGGTACAACAACCACACTCTGTTAGAGCACTGCTCGGTCGAACTCGCATGCGTTGCTGTCTCAAGCATGTTTGTCAATGTTAGTGATCAAAACTATAAGTCTTGATTTCTAGTCTACTATAGATAAGTCTCGGACTAGGATAGAAAGTGTAGTTGAGCTCAAGAACTCCATGGAGATCAGCATACAAGACGAAGAACTACTCAAGGAACTGGTGGAACTTCATCTACTAAAAGGTATGTGGAAACTTGAACTTATCTATCACTCAAAAGTCTATCTACTCTATCTCATATCTTGAGACAAAATTCGTTTTGCTATATAGACTTTGATTATACACATTTGCTATTTCAAGCCGAGTTTATCTCGCTTATCAATTTTTCGAAATATGTGTTGGTAAGCTTTCGCGTTGGCCAAGTTCATCTTTACCTAGTGACGAAAGCCATGTTATGTTTCAATCACTTTGAAAATGGCTTTGACGAAAAATGGTTTGTGAATAAAAACTATATAATGTCCTCTAAGAATGTTTCAATGATTGAAATGAGAGTTTAGATTATATAACCATTGTTGGATATAAGCATTGTCTGGAAACACATATATGTATAAGTCCTTATTCCTTGAACCAAAGTACGCGTACTTTGTTGATCAGGAAAACCGGAACAAGAGCTGTGACCTCAGTCCGCGAACCCAGTCCGCGAACTGGCGGAGGTTCTTATCCCCAGAATATCTGATGGAGTCTGTGAACTCCTTCCGGGAACTTAAGTCCACGAACTAAGTCCGCGTACTTGAGTTGGGTTATATCTAAAGACGATTATTTGTGAACTTATATTTATATTAACTAAGGAATGCAAATTGCAAACCGTGGCTATAAAGTTCATGAATCGATTCGAGTGATTCAAATCGTTTTTGTTTCGATTGTGTATTGTATAGTTATATAAGATTTATACAATTGAACAACTCTCTAAATAGTTCGTTTGAGTCATTTGAACTAGTTATGGTGAAGAAGAATATGGTTGATATGAAAGTGCTCATATGAATAACCATTTGGTTAACTAATTTTGAACCAACAAATGTACATGTTTGGGTACGATTAGACAAACCTAAAATCGTGCATTTCATTTGTGTGTGATAAGCTAAGTTTTCGATCCAACGGTTGCAAGATATTAGCTTGAATCTAATCAGGTTTTAATCTAACGGTGAATATTGAATGCTTTGTTACTAATCTAACATTGATTGCAAAACCTGATTTGAAAGAATATATAAGGGAGAACTCTAGCAAGTGGGAAACCTAATCCCCACACCTCCTATGTGAAACTAGTTGTATAAGTTAGAGTCGATTCTCCTTTAACCTTAGGTTTCTTCTCGATACCCTGTAGGTTAACGACTTGAAGAATTCATTGGGATTGGAAATCCATACCGATACTACTTTCTCGTAGTTATGTGATCTGATCTTACATATTCTATCGTACGAGTACAATCGTAAAGATTGGCTTGAGATTAATATCTCCGATAGGCAAGATATAAAAGTAATCACAAACATCTTCGTATCATTATTTGTGATTCCACAATATCATCTTTCGCCGCGTCGATTAAGATTATTGTGAGGTGATTGATAATACTAGGCCGTTCTTCGGGAATACAAGTCCGGGTTATCAATTGGTTCATGTTCACCTTGATTTATCAAAAGACAGAACAAAACTTGTAGGTATTTCTGTGGGAGACAGATTTATCTATTATCATAGGCTTTTCTGTGTGATACAAATTTGTTTATTAAAGTCTTCGACTTTGGGTCGTAGCAACTCTTAGTTGTGGGTGAGATCAGCCAAGGGAATAAAGTGCGTAGTATCCTGCTGGGATCAGAGACGTAAGGAGCGCAATTGTACCTTGGATCAGTGTGAGATTGATTTGGGTTCAACTACAGTCCATACCGAAGTTAGTTTGTAGTAGGCTAGTGTCTGTAGCGGCTTAATACAATGTGTGTTCAATTTTGACTAGGCCCCGGGGTTTTTCTGCATTTGCTGTTTCCTCTTTAACAAAATTCTGGTGTCTGTGTTATTTCTTTTTCGCATTATATTTTGTTATATAATTGAAATATCACAGGTTGTGTGTTAGTTCAATCAATTAGAATATCCAACCTTTGGTTGTTGATTTACATTCATTGACACTTGAACATTGGTCTTTGGTACCATTCAAGTGATTTCTCTTGTATTCAATTAGATTCGAAGATTTCTATTTGCTTGAGTAAGAATTTAATCGAGAAAGAGTGATATAATTCTTTGATATGCTTTATTAAGATTGAGTCTAGTTGATTCTCTTGAAAGTATATTGGAGTTAGTCCATATAGATTGCTAATCGAAATATTGGGTGTGGTTGTTATACCCCCTCTTTTTTAATTGGTACCAGAGCAGGCAAACACTATAAACCTAATAAGTTTGTGTTTGTTTGATCCTTAAAAATTACCCTATGGGAAATTTCTTTGGAAAACTTACTCTTGGCATCTGTAACGCACGCCAGAATTTCTTAAATATTGGTCAAAGATTATTATGGACAAAACTTCTGATGTCTCATGATAATCTCGGTTCATCTAAGTACTTGGAAAACGTAGATGGTAAGGACCAATCTATATAAAAAAACAAAAAGAAGAGAAGATTGAGAAAACGCTCATTACACTCGAAGATATGGACTCTCACTAGATTAACATCAACCAGAAATGTTGCATGAGGATTCCTCTGAACATTATGCCTCTCGGTAACAAGTTTAGCATTACCCTATTTGTACATATCTTGGAATCGGGCAAGAAAATGGTTTGATTTATGTACAGTTAATATTACTCTATCTTTTGGAGTGTCAAGTAGAGATTTCAACTGCATCCGTCTCCTCTTAGTAATTGTGGTGTCACGGAATGCACAACATTGATGTGCGAACATCAAATAAAATTCCACGTTCCTTTTGTGGGTTGCGGTTCATAAACGGGTCCAATCCCATTAGTGAGCCTATAAAGAAGAGGTACGCGAACCTTCTTCTTCCTCTATCAGTCCGCGTACGTGAACTTTCTAGCGTTCATATTTTCTTCTCCATTAAATCTTCCTTGGAGGAAAATAAGACAAAGGGGTGGTCAAAGTTCATTCCAAGAAAGTAATTTCCTCTTGTTCCTCTCCAATTTCTAGATCACATGATGAATTTCAAGGTTTCAGAAAGACGTTCAAAAAGTTTGGGTTCCTCTAGCATGAATCTTCCTTTGGACCAAAATTCTCTTAGAATTAGGTTCGTTAATGATTCTTATGCTAATACTTTTGAAAGGATTTCATCTATGGGTTTTATTGCAGAAAAGAAATTGGATTTATCTAGTGGACATAAAGAGGATTTAGTTTGCTTTGAAAAATTCAATCTTGGAAACATCTTTGATGGTCTTGGTTAAGGTTTTGATTCTCTCACAAGAATTTTCTATGCCAACATTCATGATGTTGATCTTGAAAAGATGGAATTCAAATCCATGATAAATAGAGAAAGATTTCTTTTCAATAGAGAGTTGATTTCAAAGATTACCAAAATCCCGTTGGGAAACATGCGTCTACCTAGGCCATATGATGAACGACCATCATGTGATGACATCTCTCTTGGGATTTGCGGTAAGAAGGTTGCTTGGAATCAATGGAAGTTTCCTACTAATGTTCTTAGTGTTCCTTTGATGGCTTTCAGAAAACTTGGTATCTCTAATCTTTTTCCCTCCACAATTGAGATTCTCGATGGAGTCGCGAGTTTGCGGAATTGGTCTATTTCCTTGAATTGGGTGTTCCAAGTCTCGATATTTGTGGATTCATCATTTTTCAAATGACTTCGATGACATCACCCATCAAGAAGTTAGGTTACCCTTGCTTGATTAGTCAAATTTTCCATGATCGTGGTTTTGATTCAATTGGCAATTCTCTTGGGGTTCCCAAACCTGTTCGTCCTTGTACCTTCAGACGTATAAGGGAGAATATGTGCAAAAGACAAAGAGATGATTCCCTTGACGATTGTGACCATACCACCTTCAGTCTTATTCAAAAATTTCACAAGGGTGTGTGTAAGGTAAATTCAAGGGTGAAGTGCGTGCAAGAACAATTGTCATTGGTTGCAACTAAGTTTCCCGAGCTCAAGGAAGAATTGAACACGATTCAAGCATCTTGGAATGTTTCCGATGATGAAAATGATGAGTAATTTTATCTTTTTTCCTAGTAAATCTTCTTTTCTTGTTTTATTTAGAAGAATAACTAGAGTTTGGAATAGCCATTATTGTGATTACACATAGCTATGTCCAACGTTTTCATCTTCATGTTTTTAGGTTTATTTGTTTAAATTCTATAATTGTTTGGAAGATGATTTTTGAATTATCAATCTTTGTGGTTTTTTATATTGCAATTTGTTACGGGATATGTGTGTTTGCGTCCGTGAACTGTGATTGTCCCATATCTTGTCAAAAGTTAAGTCTTTCGTAAGTCGATATGCATGTATTGATAAAAGAATGAATGAACTTTTTACAATACAAAAGCTAATCCTATTATGTCATTTATTGATGGAAGATAGGTTAAAATCTTTTGTTGACAAGGATTATGTCTATCGTATGTCATTGTGCGAATAATGATGGAAAATAGAATGAATCCTTGTATGTTCCGCAGTATTGATCTTCCATGATCCATATTTTTATGTTATACTGTGAGGCTCCGTAAGTTCTCTTATGTCGAGCATGATCAATCAAATTCATCACTTTTTTTGGTTAATTTAGTTGTGTATTTCGATTAGATTAATTATGGGTTCTCTTGTGATTAATCTAATTGTATATTTTTGGATTCAAATTCATATTTGTATGTGATTTGTTATGTCCAAAGAAATCCTTCTTTTCTTTTGAAATTAAGGTCGCTCTTGTTGTTCTTTCGGGAATGACATATTATGGGGGAGAGTTCTTAATTGAACTTGTGCTTAATTGCCAAATCTTTGTGGGGAGTGCGGCTGTGGAATATTATAGGAGTTATCTTGTATCTTTATAAACTCCTTGATGAAAGCATTTAGCTTCGGATTTATGATTGCATCTAAACAAGTTGATATGTGCTTGCTTTTGGTCATGAAATGTCTCTTTTGGAAATTTCATTAAGATCCCGTTTTCGTACCTTTGCCAATTTTATTGACAAAAAGGGGGAGAATTAATATGTAGTTCACACTACAAATACATATGGTTTTCGGATCATTATGTAAGGGGGAGTAGTTTCCATGTGAGATGGAGTATTTACTAAGGGGGAGTGATACATATCATCATAGTATTGTTGTTGAAGTTGTGATACAATTGAACTTTGACGCCGTGTAATGATACTATGACACTGTATAACAGTGATTGAGAACTATGTTTTCTCATTATTATAGCTACGGATTTCAACAACGATGGTGCTGAACTTACAACCTTTGGGATCATTGGAGTACTTGGAAGTGACGAATATTTCGAGTAATGTTGAAGATTAGGAATGTGGAATAGGAACTATAAAAGTGTATTCATTTATTTTTGTATTCCATATGTATTGATAGTATTGTCACTAAAATTGACAAAGGGGGAGATTGTTAGAGAACTGCTCGGTCGAACTCGCATGCGTTGTTATCTCAAGCATGTTTATCAATGTTAGTGATCAAAACTATAAGTCTTGATTTCTAGTCTACTATAGCTATGTCTCGGACTAGGATAAAAAGTGTAGTTGAGCTCAAGAACTCCATGGTGATCATCATACAAGACGAAGAACTACTCAAGGAACTGGTAGAACTCCATCGACTAAAAGTTATGTGGAGACTTGAGCTTATCTATCACTCAAAAGTATATCTACTCTATCTCCTATCTTGAGATAAAAGTCGTTTTGCTATATAGACTTTGATTATACACATTTGCTATTTTGAGCTCAGTTGATCTCGCTTATCTATTTCTCGAAATATGTATTGGTAAGCTTTCGATTTGGCCAACTTCATCTTTACCTAGTGATGAAAGTCATGTTAAGTTTCAATCACTTTGAAAATGGCTTTGACGAAAAATGGTTTGTGAATAACAACTATATAACGTCCTCTAAGAATGTTTCAATGATTGAAATGAGAGTTTAGATTATATAACCATTGTTGGATATAAGCATTGTGTGGAAACACATATAGGTATAAGTCCTTGTTCCTTGAACCAAAGTATGCGTGCTTTGCTGATCATGAAAACCGGAACAAGTGCTGTGAACTCAATCCGCGAACCCAGTCCGCGAACTGGCGGAGGTTCTTATCACGAGAATATTTGCTGGAGTTGGTGAACTCCTTCCGGGAACTTAAGTCCGCGAACTAAGTCTGCATACTTGAGTTGGTTATATCTAAAGACGATTATTTGTAAACTTATATATATATTAACTAAGGAATGCGAATTGCAAACCGTGGATATAAAGTTCATGAATCGATTCGAGTGAATCAAATCGTTTTTGCTTTGATTGTGTCTTGTATAGTTATTGTTGATGGTGGTTTTTAGCTAGGGTTAAAATCGTAAAACTGCACATATGACATAACGTCACTATGACCATTATCACATTTATTGAATCGATCAGCATGCCTATGTAAGAATTACCAGGGTACCTTTTATTTATGTGTCATGTTCCACGGCAGAACCCTTAACATTGACCGACATCATCTATGCCAAACCCTAATTCTCATGCTACCGCGCCAAGGCATGCCAACCATGCCAGCTGCACCATTGTGCCAATGACAAACCATGCCAGCCACATCTCCGCGCCAAGGCATGCAAACCATGCCAGCCGCACCACTGTGCCAATGGCAAACCATGCCAGCCACATCTCCACGCCACGCCCAGCCAACAGTCCGCACCATACCAAATCCAGCAGCTTGCATCCATCCAGCGCCAACAACTTGCATCCTTCCAACGGTAACAACTTGCATCTTTCCAGCGCCAGCAGCTTGCATCTTTCCAGCGCTAACAACTTGCATCTTTCCAGCGCCAGCAGCTTGCATCCTTCCAGCATTTCCCTTTAAACGTCCAGGAAGGGAATCAGCAATCTAATTTGATCACACATAAAGATAAGGAACGACTTCTCTAAAATCGAAGCAAAGAAAATCAACAACCCCTCTGAGTTCACAAAGACTCTCTTCCTATCAGGAGCTGCATGATTTCTGGGGACTTCGCCCACAAAATCGTGCAGTCTATGATGAAACACTTGTGTGAGATTATGTAGGCGCAGCGTCAAGACATATTCGCATCCTTCAACCGCACTGCATCAGGGAAGCAGCTGTTTCCAACCAGAGAAGCCGTTACCAAACCCCAAAGTCTCCTGGAAAGCACGATTGATAGATGGAACTGGGGACTCCTAACCATTGTTCGCTTGAAGGGTGTCCAGTTTGACAACACACTGATTAACGTAGCCGCTCCGCTTCAACGTTCGCTCCAACATCCGCTTCACTTCAACGTCCTCCAGCAGCGGCTCCGCTTCAACGTTTGCTCCGACAGCCACTCTGCTTCAATGCTCGCTCAAGCAGCCGCTCCGCTTCAGCATTCTCTCCATAAGCTGCTCCAGAATCCGAATTTGAAGCTTCAGCTTTTGGCTCCTTAAGTTTCAACATCCTTTCCAAGAGCCGAAGCTGCTTCAACGCCGTTTCTTCCTGCAAAGGGTCGTACCACCACGCTCCCCATGTCAGGGATCATGATCACAGCCAGCCAACCTTCATAGTCATGACCACCTTTTGATCCATCTCGCCAAAAATCGTGATCATGGACAGTTTGCTCGCTTACGCGTCCAGCCAATCCTTTTACTTCCATGGATTCCCATACAATTCCATCCAACCTACTTTGTTACCACGACAATGTAGTCTCTTCTGATCACATCTGCTACCAAGAACTGTTGCCGCTCATTTGATGATACCAGCCAGAGCTTCACCATAGAAGAAATCACTACAAAAGTAACATGTACTCCTCCATATTTTAAGTTCCACGTGGAAGAAGTAACAAAATCACCAGTACGAACGCACGATGGTGATGTCTTTATCATGGTCAACCCACTGACCATACAAGATGGAAATATGTAAACCATACTTGGGGACTGAGGATATACACGGAATCCCTTCATTGTCAAATCTCAGAAGACACGTTCAACCAAAAGGTCATAGCCACAACAAGGTCATCTACTCTTCAAGGGTTCAGCGCAAGAAAATTATCACCTATCTGTCCAGAAGACGCCTTCAACACTTTACAAGGCCGCGGAGGATCCCAAGCCTGCTCAGAGGAAAAAAAACTTCAGAAAAATGCGACTGGGGACTGCTCATCATAGTCCATCCCGACGACCATCAAAGACTCATGAGATAACTCCAGAGACGCGGGTGAAACATTTTCTTGAAGAAACAGAGGGAGCCATGATAAAAAACATAACTCTCTCATTCCTACCACTTCACTATCCAGGATATTTCATCATGTGATATTCTGATCACCCCAGCGTCACATCCAGAAGAGTACGATAAGATTATATCAAATCCCGTGGACGTGGATTCAAAGCGATGCAATGAAAGTAGGCTACACATGGGGACTACCAACATGGGACACTTTCACTCCCCTCAACCAAGTTATTTCTGATTTCAACATCATCACTGTCGAATTTTTACGGGCCGCAGGAATTTCTCAACATGAAGCCGTACATGTGCACCGAAGACTCCAAATGCACGCCACAAAGATACATTCACATATTCAGCCAAGCCATCGGATCTAACAGAAGCATAACTGGGGACTGCTCACCACATCCCATTCCACACAATAGTCCAATATTCGGAAGATGGTTCGAAGGATGCCACTTGGAACCAAGTCCTTGAAGACTCGATAGTAGCACATCGCCAACGAAACATATCGCAACTCATCTATTTAATCCAGTGTCTCTGGAAGATTTCGACCAATACAAGCATCCACAACATATCGTCATCGCGATTAGAGGGTCCAGGCACTGAACAACCTAAAATCAAGGATGGACCGAAAACGCAACCACATCCATCCGTCCCAAGAATGCAATGGAGTTTGATAAATTTTGGAATCCACTGGAGAGACACTGCAGACGAAAGCACGTATCCAGACGAGCAACAGAAAACAGAAGAAGGTCAATATCTCTTTTCATGCGGATGGAGTTTCTAGAGTTTGAACAAAATAAAGATTCCTTCTTGCTCCATGAAACGGGTGACTGGGCGCGACTATGCCACCTCGGGCTCGCAACATCCCTCTTGAGTTCTTCCTGAATTTTACTGTCGAGCTGTTTTCGCCTCCCGAACGATATCAAAACCTAAATATTCTCGCGTAGGGAGATAGGAAATTCTTTTCCGTTTAGAATGAAGGGGTAGAACATCAAAATCCGAGTTCGTACGAGAATTCTACAGCGATTCTAGTAAGGGGCGCTAATTAGGGTTGCATCATGCTAAAATCTGAAGCAAGTTGTTACCTTCCCGAAGCCTGTCGTCACCTTCCCAGGGAACTGAAGAAAGTTGTTATCTTCCCGAAGCCAGTCGTCACTTTCCCAGGGAACTGAAGCAAGTTGCTATCTTCCCAAAGCAAGTCATCATCTTCCCACGGAACTAAAGAAAGATGCCATCATTCCACGGGCCCGTAATTCTTCCTGAATTTTACTGTCGAGCTGTTTTCACCTCCAGAACGAGCTCAAAACCTAAATATTCTCACGTTAGAAGATAGGAAATTCTTTTCCGTTCAGAATGGAGGGGCGGACCGTCAAAATCCGAGCTCGTACGAGAATTCTACGGAGATTCTAGTAAAGGGCGCTAATTAGGGTTTCAGCATGCCAAACCCTAATTCAGACAAAGTTGCCATCATCCCATGAAATTGAAGCCGGTCGTCATTCTTCCACGGAACTGAATCCAGTCGTCATCCTTCCAAGGAACTCAATCTAGCTCCACTCCAAGCCGAGCAACGCAAGCAACTCCATTTCAAGATGGCCAATGCTGACGGCTCCCATTCCAAGCCGACCAACGGTTGCGGCTCCCATTTCAAGTCGACCAACGCCTGCGGCTCCCATTCCAAGGCGACCAATGCATGCGGCTCCCATTCCAAGCCGACCAACGCATGCGTCTCCCATTCCAAGTCGACCAACGCCTGCGGCTCCCATTCCAAGCCGACCAATGCCTACGGCTCCCATTCCAAGCCGACCAACGCCAACAGCTCCGCTCAAGCCGCACCAACACCGACAACTCGATAATCCAGCGCCTCCGCGTTCCCTAACCCATCCAAGGTGATGCATGGCCATACTAAACCGACGATTTTCATCTCAGCACTCCACGGTCTGCACCAATAGTACAATTTATGCAAGACCGCCAACACGGGAAGCACAAACTCTCTTTACCTCTCGAAAAAGGTTAGTCGGACCTTCCTGACCATCTTTTCACGACTTGTTGTTTCGATTTTTGTCCTATCCTGTCACCATCTTGTGCTTACCTCGCAACGATGCTCCCGTTCCGAGCTAAGCAGGGGACATAATGTTGATGGTGGTTTTTAGCTTAGGGTTAAAATCGTAAAACCACACATCTAACATGACGTCACTAGGACCATTAGCAAATTTATTGAATCGATCAGCATGCCTATGTAAGAATTACCAGGGTACCTTTTTTTTATGTGTCATGTTCCATGACAGAACCCTTAACATTGACCGATATCATCTATGCCAAACCCTAATTCTCATGCTACCTCGACAAGGCACGCCAACCATGCCAGCCGCACCACTGTCCAAATGGCAAACCATTCCAGCCAGATTTCCGCGCCATGGCATGCCAACCATGCCATCCACATCTCCGCGCCAAGGCATGCCAACCATGCCAGCCGCACCACTGTGCCAATGGCAAACCATGCCAGCCACATCTCCGCGCCAAGGCATCCAACCATGCCAGCCGCACCACTGTGCCAATGTAAAACCATGTCGTCCACATCTCCGCGCCAAGGCATGTCAACCATGCCAGCCGCACCACTGTGCCAATGTCTAACCATGCCAACCACATCTCCCCGCAAAGGCATGCCAACCATGCCAGCCGCACCACTGTGCCAATTAAAAACCATGCCAGTCACATCTCCGTGCAAGACATGCCAACCATGCCAGCCGCACCACTGTGCCAATGGCAAACCATGCCATCCACATCTACCGCGTCAAGGCATGCCAACCATGCTAGCCGCACCATGCGCCAATGGCATGCCAAACCCTTGGCCCCACCATGCCAAGCCAACCGCACCTTGCCTTGGCCCCAACCATGATAGCCGCACCATGCGCCAATGGCATGCCAAACCTTTGGCCCCACCATGCCAAGCCAA
Organism: Papaver somniferum; assembly: GCF_003573695.1. Taxonomy (NCBI): domain Eukaryota; kingdom Viridiplantae; phylum Streptophyta; class Magnoliopsida; order Ranunculales; family Papaveraceae; genus Papaver; species Papaver somniferum. Next base: position 140,089,912 of record NC_039361.1, on the reverse strand, counting down.
TCGTGCCTTGCCTTGGCCCCAACCATGCTAGTCGCACCATGCCCCAATGGCATGCCAAATCCTTGGCCCCACCATAAGAAGCCAACCGAACCTTGCATTGCCCCCACCATGCCAAGTCGTCCGTACCAAACCCTTGGCCCCACTATGCCAAGCCATCCGCGCCATTGGCCTTGGCCCCACCATGCCGCCCTTCCCTATGCGGCTACCAAAACGAAGGCGTGCGACAATCAACGGCCACCCTTCCATCCTGGATGCAAATCCTAGCCGTCCAAGGTCGCCAAACAAGGCATGATAACCTTTGGCCCAAAACCCTAGTTTTGGCCACGCCAAACCGCGCCAAGGCATGCCATTGGCACATGTGCCAATGGCATGCCAACCACCTTGTCGCGCCATACCATGCCGACCTTCCCTATGCGGCTACCAAAACGAAGGCGTGCGACGATCAACGGCCACCCTTCAATCTTAGATGCAAATCCTAGCCGTCCAAGGTCGCCAAAAAACGCATGGTAACCTTTGGCCCAAAACCCTAGTTTTGGCCACGCCAAACCGCGCCAAGGAATTCCATGCCACATGTGCCAATGGCATGCCAACCACCTTTCCGCGCCATACCATGCCGACCTTCCCTATGCGGCTACCAAAACGAAGGCGTGCGACGATCAACGACCACCCTTCAATCTTAGATGCAAATCCTAGCCATCCAAGGTCTCCAAACAACGCATGGTAACCTTTGGCCCAAAACCCTAGTTTTGGCCACGAAAATCGTGCCAAGGCATGTCATGCCACATGTGCCAATGGCATGCAAACCACCTTGTCGCGCCATACCATGTCGTCCTTCCCTATGCGGCTACCAAAACGAAGGCGTGCGACGATCAACGACCACCTTTCAATCCTAGATGCAAATCCTAGCCGTCCAAGGTCGCCAGACAACGCATGGTAACCTTTGGCCCAAAACCCTAGTTTTGGCCACGCCAAACCGTGCCAAGGCATGCCATGCCACATGTGCCAATGGCATGCCAACCACCTTGCCGCGCCATACCATGCCGACCTTCCCTATGCGACTACCAAAACGAAGGCTTGCGACACGATCAACGGCCACCCTTCAATCCTAGATGCAAATCCTAGCCGTCCAAGGTCGCCAGACAATGCATGGTAACCTTTTTCCCAAAACCCTAGTTTTGGCAACGCCAAACCGCGCCAAGGCATGCCATGCCACATGTGCCAATGGCATGCCAACCACCTTGCCGCGCCATACCATGCCGGCCTTTCCTATGCGGCTACCAAAACGAAGGCGTACGACGATCAACGGACACCCTTCAATCCTAGATGCAAATCCTAGCCGTCCAAGGTCGCCAGACAACGCATGGTAACCTTTGGCCCAAAACCCTAGTTTTGGCCATGCCAAACCGCTCCAAGGCATGCCATTCCACATGTGCCAATGACATGCCAACCACCTTGTCGCGCCATACCATGCCGTCTTTCCCTATTCATCTACAAAAACGAAGGCGTGCGACGATCAACATCCACCCTTCAATCCTAGATGCAAATCCTTGCCGTCCAAGGTTTCCAGACAACGCATAGTAACCTTTGGCCCAAAACCCTAGTTTTGGCCACGCCAAACCGCGCCAAGGAATGTCATGCCACATGTGCCAATGGCATGCCAATCACCTTTCCACGCCATACCATGCCGGCCTTCCCTATGCGGCTACCATAACGAAGGCCTGCAACAATCAACGACCACTTTTTCATCTAAGGTGCAGATCTTAGTCGTCCAATGTTACCAGCTAATGCATGGCAACCTTTGGCCCTAACTTTTGGCCGCGCCTAAACTAGGCCATATTAAAGCCATACTGATCATGATTTAATTCCACTATCTACCAAACGAAGGGTTGCAATAATCAACGGCTACCTTTCCTCTTAAGATACAAAATCTCGACCGTCGAAGGTCACCACCGAGCCGGCAAGTCTCCCAATCTCAACTTGCCAGACAACAACAACGTGCTACATGTTTTCCACGAAAACACTCGAGACATCAACGCATGTCACAAACTGGGGGATGCTCATTGGGTATTGGTTTGGCGGTTTACAGCGTGCGGCGTACACGCTGCCTGTTATAAGAAAGTGTCATAAGGATGAGGCGGTTAGTAAATACAGGGAGTAATGGTGAAACACTTTCTTTTATGGAACATCAATTCCAAGTGTTACCGGTTACCACCTCCTCCCATTTATTCACCCGGTTTCCATTTCTTAATGAGACCAGAGTACGTTTCACTTCGACTTGTATAAATAGGCATTACCTATTTCCACCGAACAACAAGTTCTGGTCAGGAGCATATAACACTCAGAAAATTTTTGCTATCTTTCCCATCTGTTAGCTTCCCACTTTCTGATACAAGTCACAAAACAACTACTCTTCCAGAATCAACTATTCTGGTCTCAACACTCTCTTCGCTTTCCTCCCCAAAACCAACCCTTCTCCTCCACTTTGAGACTGAATCAAGTCTGGAACGACCATTTCTTGTTTTAGGCCGGACTTGTACAGATTGATCTCTCGAATCTAAAGTACTCCCTTGCAGTACATTGTTTAGGGTTTAGATTTGTTTCTCACCCACATCACACGAAATTACCGAAACCAGCAGAAACTGTTTTCACCCTCAAACAGTTATATAAGATTTATACAATTGAACAACTCTCTAACTAGTTCATTTGAGTCATTTGAACTAGTTATGGTGAAGAAGAATATCGTTGATATGAAAGTGCTCATATTGCTAACCATTTGGTTAACTACTGTTGAACCAACAAATATACATGTTTGGGTATGGTTAAACAAACCTAAAATAATGTATTTCATTTGTGTGTAACAAGCTAAGTTCTCGATCCAACGGTTGAAAGATATTAGCTTGAATCTAATCAGGTTGTCATTTAACGGTGAATAATGAATACTTTGTTACTAAGCTAACATTGATTGAAACCCTAATTTGAAAGACTATATAAAGGAGAACTCTAGAGTTGATTCTCCTTTAACCTTAGGTTTCTTCTCGAGACCCTATAGGTTAACGACTTGAAGATTTCATTGGGATTGTGAAGCCAGACCGACACTACTTTATCGTAAATGTGTGATCTGATATTGCATATTCTATCGTACGAGTACAATCGTAAAGATTGGCTTGAGATTGATATCTCCGATAGGCAATATATAAAAGTAATCACAAACATCTGCGTCTCATCGTTTGTGATTCCACAATATCTTCTTTCGCCACGTCAATTAATATTATTGTGAGGTGATTGATATACTAGGTTGTTCCTCGGGAATATAAGTCAGAGTTATCAATTGGTTCCTGTTCACCTTGATTTATCAAAAGGCGGAACAAAACTTTTAGGTATTTCTGTGGGAGACAGATTTATCTATCATCATGGACTTTTCTGTGTGATACATATTTGTTTATTAAAGTCTTCGACTTTGGATCGTATTAACTCTTAGTTGTGGGTGAGATCAGCTAAGAGAATCAAGTGCGTAGTATCCTGCTGGGATCAGAGACATAAGGAGCGCAATTGTACCTTGGATCATTGTGATATTGATTGGGGTTCAACTACAGTCCATACCGAATTTAGTTTGTAGTAGGCTAGTGTCTGTAGTGGCTTAATACAATGTGTGTTCAATCTGGACTAGGTCCCGGGGTTTTTATGCATTTGCGGTTTTCTCGTTAACAAAATTATGGAGTCTGTGGTATTTCTTTTACGCATTATATTTTGTTTTATAATTGAAATATCACAGGTTGTGCGTTAGTTCAATCAATTAGAATATCCAACATTTAGTTGTTGATTTACATTGATTGACACTTGAACATTGGTCTTTGGTACCGTTCAAGTGATTTCTTTTGTATTCAATTAGACTCGTAGATTTCTATTTGCTTGAGTAAGAATTGAATCGAGAAAGAGAGATATAACTCTTTGATATACTTTTGTTTATGGGTAAAAAATGGTTATGCTGTTTTTGGTAAATTTGGGTGTGTTGATGAGAAACGAATCTAAACCCTAAACAAATGCACTGCACGGGAGTACTTTAGATTCGAGAGATCAATCTATACAATTCTGGCCTAAACCAAGAAATGGCCGTTCCAGACTTGCTTCGGTCACAAAGTGAAGGAGAAGGGTTGATCTTAGGGAGGTAAGCGAAGAAGGTGTTGAGATCAAAAATATTGAATTTTGAAGGTGTGGCTATTTTATGACTTGTATCAGAATTTGAAACTAGCTTGCATAATCTAAGCTATCAGTTCTGGGTGTTTTCTGGATACTATGTTGACAACACTTATGTCCCTGTTGTCTAAATAGGTTGAAAACCTATTTATACAAGTCATTTGAGCGCACCCTTGATCTCGTAGGAAGTGGAGAAGGTTAAGTGATGGAGTAGTGGGGTTGTGTAGGAGATGATGATCATCACGTGGTCACTCCTTCACCTACTTCTCTCATCGTGTTTACCGTTCATCTTTTCCAGACACGTTCTTGTAATGAGCGCGTTGCACGTCGCACGCTGTAAACCGCCAGACCAACACCCCAGTAAGTATCCCCAACTTTGTGACATGTTCGATGTCTCGAGTGAGTGGATCAAGTCGTGGGACTTGCCGCAAAGAATAGCATACGCTGCTATTGGGTTAAACAACTAAGTTATTTATGGAGTCGATATTCATAAAATATCGCATGTGTTCGATGCATGTAATGCATCGCTTTTAAGCAAGCAGCTCAATACAATCGATATGCATGAAGCATCGTTGTTTTAAAGCTTGATTGAATAAGTCGCAGATTGAGCGTCTTAAAATAGCAGCATGTCCGACCACCTTCGGGTGATCGTTTGAAGGCCACATGGGAGAGCCATCATTTGGTCGATCGCTCCACGTGGAAGAGAGGTGGCTGGTGATTGTCATGCTTCTTTGCGGGTTTGATGGGAATAAATCTACACCATCCAACTATGCATGCAAAGTTGGATGGATGGGATGATTCACGACAGTTGCTTATTGCCGTTGATGCAATTTATGGTTTTGAAAACCGTTTGACCCACCACCATTTGGGATTTCATTTCGAGGCATTGAGCCATGGTTTGCATAGGCTGGTCGGTCACGTGTAGAGGTAGGTCGACAATGATCACATTAACACCTTCAGGACCACTTTGATCTAGATCTATACTGCCCGTTTAGGCTAGCGAAGATGGATGGTTGTGATCAATTTACAACAGAAGTGCGTTGTCGTAAACCCAATTAGGGTTTCTAAACAGCCGCGACTTCTCTAGTTCGATCGAGCAATTCGATGCATCATTGACTTCGCATAGATAAGTCGATCGAACAGGAATAATGTTGGGCTGATGGTGAACTCGTGCGCACCTCCATGACTGTCCAAAACGCGATCTAAGCCATCCAAACAGGCTGGCTAAGTTGGATGGTCGTGATTGATTTAAGACACTAATACACTTCCGCGACCCAAATTAGGGTTTAAAAGCATCGCGTCTGCCATAGTTTGGGCAAATGATTCATTTCCCTACGGACTTGCCATGGACAGGCCGATCGAGTGAGAGGAAGGCTGGGCCGCCAGCGTGCATGCTGGAACTTCCTTAATCACTCATATAAAGATCCAAGCCGTCCAACCAGGCCGGCGAAGTTGGACGGTCGTGATACTTTCTAAGACTGTTTTGAACAGTCTAGGTCGTTCGAGCTTCTTTTAATCAGCACAGCCACCCTATTTAGTGTTGGCGTTTGACAACGCTGGAAGGGGTTAGACAAAGTCCGTCCGGACGGAGCACTAGTGGGCCCGCCGGCGGTCAATCTGGTGATTACCTCGTTCTACCAGGAGTAGTCTAGGCTTGCTGAAACATGCGGCCAAATTGTGTGGTCGTGATCGTTTCTGAGACTGATATTGATAGTCTAGATTTTCCTTATTGAATTTAATCGTGTTCGATCGAGCTGTCTTTAATTAAAAGTGCGTCAATACGAGATTCTCTTTATCAGGGAGTGACGTAGCCTATGTGGGTATTTTCATGCAGATATCAATACTTGCACTTCGGGAGATTCATGCTACTCTGCTGAGAGTGAACACTTAATCGTCATGCCATGTCAATGATGAGAGTTCGGCTGAGAACATAGCACAGAAAATACTAGGAAAATCATGCATTAATTAATAATGTTGGTATAAAATAGAAATCACAGAATATTTGGGATTGCTATTGTTGATGGTGGTTTTTAGGTTCGGGGTCAAAATCGTAAAACCATATATTTAGCGCCGTGATACTGCAAAGGAATAAAGGCCATTTGAAAGTGATGAGTACTGAAACCTCTTTATTTACACATGTATTGAACAACTCAGTATATAGGAAATTCATTCAGAATGGTGCGCGCAGTAGTAATCCCAAGTATTATGTGAATTCTATTTTATGCCAACATTATTAACTAATGCATGACTCGCCTGATATTTTTCCGTGCCATTTTCCCAGTATAACTCTCAATACTGACATGACATGACGATCAATACTCACTCTCAGCAGAGTAGCATGAATCTCCCGAAGTCATAGTATTGGGATCTGCACAAAAATACTCATATGAGTTACATCTCTCTGACAAAGAGATCGGTGTGTTCACACACTTTTAATTAAAGCTGGCGTGATTGAACACACATTTATTCTTAAAGAACGTCTAGACTGTTAACGCCAATCTCAGAAACAATCACGACCACATAACTTGGCCGCACGATTTAACTAGCCTACCCAAAACCTGGCAGGAATAGGCGATCACCGTGATGGACACCGGAGGGCGCACTAATTCCCCAACCGGTCGAACACCACACATCCTTCCTTAGCGCCGTCAAACGCCAACCTAAAGAGGGGTGGCCGCGCTGTTTTGGGAGAAGCTCGAACGAGCATAGACTATTCAATGCAGTCTTAAAACCATCACAACTGTCCAACTTAGCCAGCCTGTTTGGACGGATTATATCATCCCATGAATGATCAGGAAAGCACTAACGCAAACGTTGGCGGGCCCACTTTTTCTTCACCCAATCGGTTTCTCACGGCAAGGCCATGGAGCAATGAAACGTTTGCTCGAATCATGGCAGGCGTGATGCTTCTAAGGGTTGCGGAAGTCCACTAGTGTCTTAAATCGATCACAACCATCCAACTTAGCCAGCATGTTTGGATGGCTTAGATCGCATTTAGGACCATCAGGAAGGTGCATATGCGTTCACTGTCAGCCCAACATGGGCCCCATGTGATCGATCTCTTAAGAGGAGGATCATGGCGTGCCAAACCGCTTGGCCAAAGTCAAGTGTGCGTGACTTATTCAAAACGCTAATTAGGGTTTGCGACAATGCACATCTGTCGTAGTTCGATCATGACCATCCATCTTAACCATCCTAAACGGAGGGTGTAGATATAGACTCAAGAGGTCCCATAGGTGTCAACGTGATCACCATGGTCCCACCTTCACGTGTGACTGTCCGACCTATGAAGACTAGAACCAGGTGCCTCGAAACGCACGCCCAAAGGTGGCATGCCACACGGCTTTTAAAACTTTGCGGCAATTTACTTTTGCCACAAATAGATCACGACCACTCATCTTTGCCGGTTAAAATGAGTGGCCTAGATCGAATCTTTGTGGGATAGAGAAGTGTAGACATGCACGCCGGTGGGCCGTCTCCATGCATGCCTGGTTGGTCCCTCCAAAATTAGTGCCCATGCTTGGATTCGATCAAGCCAAAGAGGGGATATTGCGCACCTCTAAAAAACTCTAAAATCCATCAACGACAGCAAATATGTGCCATAAATCATCTCGTCTTTCCAACTTAGCCATCTTGGTCGAACGGCTTGGATTAAAAATTAGGCGATCAATGAAGCGTCTCAATGATTACCGTCCGCCACTCTGCCACAGGGAGTGATCGACCAGATGGTGGTCCGCCCATGCGGCCTCCAAACGATCACTCGAATATGGTTGGACGTGCTGCCATTTTAATACGCTTAATCCGCGACTTGTTCAATCAATCTTTAAAACAATGATGCTTTATACATATCGATTGTTTTGAGCTGCTTTCTTAAAAGCGATGTGTTATACGCATCGAGCATACACGATATTTCATGAATATCAATTCCATAAATAACTTAGTTATTTAACCTGATAGCACCGTATGATATTTCTTGCGGCGGGTCCCACGACTCGACCCACTCATTAGAGACATCAAACATGTCACAAACTGGGGGATACTTACTGGGGTATTGGTCTGGCGGTTTACAGTGTGCGGCGTGCAACGCTCCCATTACGAGAACGTGTCAGGAGGCATGGACGGTTAACGATGATGAGGGAAGTGGGAAAAGGCGTGGTCGTGTGACAATCACCTACACGACCCCACTACTCCATCACTCAACTTCCTCCACTTCCTACGAGATGAGGATTGCGCTCAAATGACTTGTATAAATAGGTTCTTCAACCTATTTTAAAATAACACAGAAACCAAGTGTTGTCACAGTATCCAGAAAACACCCAGAACTGATAGCTTACATTGTGCAATCCAGTTCAACATTCTGATACAAGTCATAAACATCCAACACCTTCACAATCTCAACACCTTCTTCGCTTCCCTCCCTAAGATCAACCCTTCTCTTTCACTTTGTGACCGAATTGAATCTGGAACGACCATTTCTTGGTCTAGGCTAGAGTCTTACAGATTGATCTTGTTAGAGCATTGCTCGGTTGACCCCACTAAGCGTTGGTATGTCAAGTTTGGTTGTCATATTTTAGTGAATCAAAACTCATGTTAAGAGTCGCTTGATTATCTACTAGAGTCAACTTCGTATAGGTTAGCTTGAAAGTATTAGGATATGAGACATTACAAGTATTGCGAAGTCTTGAAGATGTGAAGAAGCAAGGAGCTACAATGACAACAATCAGCCTTCCACTTGAGGTTAGTGATATTTGACTTGAACTATTTCATTTCCTAACGTATCTTTCAAGTCGTGCATATTGAAAACATAACTACGAAGCATATTTGAACTCTAGATAGACATAGTATTAAGGAATACAATACGAGGTTTATTGCTTAACCATTAAACTTTGTAGATAAGACATCACCATAATCATTTGGATGCTATTGTGATTATGTATGGGTATGAGGTGAGGATTTCATCCTAGGTAACAATGTTTACATGTGTTCTAAGGAAGTAAGTTCATAAACTTGTTTGTGTACCGAAAAGGAAATTTCTAGGTGTTATTGGTTTTGTTATTCATTGCATATCTTATGAACACCCAATATGTGTGATAGAGAATAACCGCTCACAAGTTGTTGTGTTCTTGGTAGAACTATTCACAAGGGCCTGACTTATGTATTGGTATAACTTTTATTAGTAAAACCGATCTTAAGTAATCACCCGTGGTTTGATCGGATTTTGTATGTCTGACCATTTAAAAGGAAAGGGGAACCGATCCTTGTAAGGGGTATGGTACATCAAAGGGAACCGATCCTTGTATGGGGTGCAACAAGGTTTATAGCAGAAAGGGGAACCGATCCTATGGACATGTGCAACACATATAAGTTAGATACCATATATATGTGCGGAACCGATCCTAGTACCTAGTCAACCGAATTTTTGGAAAGCTAGTGTGAGTATGCACAATACTCACATGGAGGTAGAATCGAAACTTGTTTTGGTAGAACCATAAACCCATGATTGTGATTGAATGTTTGTTTGATCAATCACATAGTTCTTGAAAGGTAGATGGACCAATTATAAACTTGTTTGGAAGTGTGGTAAATCGGTTTCAAGGTTGTAAGTGTGAAAGAGAACTTACAAAGTAAAGATGTCGACAAACTTTGAACACGTGCTGTGAATGTTTATTTTCTTTTGTTTTTAAAATCTAAAACCAATCCCCCCCCCCTTTGTGACAACTAAACAACTAAAACCTCTTGCTCCTCGTGGGAACGAACTTGACTACACTATATTACTTGTTAATTAGGTGGAAAAATATTAATTAATTTGTTGTGGTTACGACACGCATAAAATTTTGGCGCCGCTGCCGGGGATGTAGAAAAAAAAATAATTTTGCATACAACCTCCAACTTTTAGAGATTTTAGAGTCACTAGCATACTTCTAAGTATGTTTACATAGAGAATTCTGACCGACATAACTGAACTTGGAAGGGTTAGGGAACTACTTTCGGATTTCTTGCTTGTTAGAGTGTTAAATAATGGATTTAATCATGCCGGTGATGCAGATTAGGAGCAGGGAGAAATGCATTATTAGAGTTGCTGATCAATCATTAGTGGAGATTACCCTATTTATATCATGCGAGGCACCGAACAGATTTCTTTATAAATAACTAAAGAGCTTTCTTTTGAGTGTGTGTCACCGTACGTTAATTCAGGGTAGAATGGTGAGCTACCCAACCTCCCACCAATAGAAGCACTACGCTTTGATCTCTTGAGTGCTAATTTTTTCAATCATGAGGGTGACGTCTATAGATGAAAGCCTCCTTCTTGTAGTTCGATTTGCAGTTAGCACCATTCTCTCTCTCGACAACAACGGATCAATAGAAACACCATCATCATCAACAAGGGAGCGACATAAAAATCTACAAGGAAAGTTGAAAACATTTAAGGTTTACAAGCAATGGAACAAGAAAAGAGTAAATTTCATATCCAAGTAAAGCAACATATAATGAGCGGATTTTTATATATACATGTTGAAGACTTACATATAAGGAGCGTAATTTTATATCCAAGTTGAAGACTTATTTACAAGAGCAAAGAAAAGCAAAAGGTGAGGATTATTGAAGTTTATGATTTCAAGACGATAAAAGTTGTGAAGAATCAAGCGGTAAAGTACTTTTCCCACGACCATGGTTTGTTTTTATTTTCACTTTGTTTTGTATTTTATCTCTCTTGTCTCTAAAAAAAAGTAAAATAAAAAAAATATATAAAAAAAAAAAATTAAAAAAAAATGATGACAAGAGAAATTTTTGGTTCTTATTTATTTAATAAGCCGTGGGGAAGAAAAATTTATAAAGAAGTTTCAAGCAACAAGGATTTTAAAGAAAAAGGTTACAAATTGTCAAGGATCTACGAAGTTCGAAAATTTTTCATCAATAGTTGAAACCAAAGACGAAGACCAAGAAGATAAAAACAAGGAGCGGAAGACGTTTCTATTGGATGTTGTGAGAGTGGTGTTATCATCACTGCAATCGGATGTGAAAGTGAGTAAGTAATCTCATCCTCGATAATAGTGGTTGATTTCCTTTCTTAGAGATCGTCAGAAAAATGGTTTTTCAAAAGTTAAAAGATGTGGGTTTTTAAAATATTTCGGAAGTTGTCCTTTCCACCATTCAACGTGTTGCAGGAATTCTCTCTTCATTCCTACCTGCACACATGTGAGAACCATAAAAGTATGTCCTTTGAGTGCAATTTCATAAACCCTTTTTGGTGAGGCAGAAGTCGAGGCGAAATGCTTATTGATCGCTCTCAAACATGCGTTCTCTCATTATGGTGTGGTTATTTCTCACTCAACATTTAAGAATAAGAATATGTTCTTTAGTATTTCTAACTTCTTATTACTAGCATGCAGAAATTCTATGTCCTCATAACTCTTTGGATGCTTTGGACGTTGGAACGCTTTGAAGTTGTAAGTTTTAGTTTGATTTGCTCGAGGACCAGCAAAGTCTAAGTGTGGGGGAATTTGATAGGGTGTAGAATACATCCTATTTATTATCTATTGTTTATGCTTTCTCTGCTAGTTTTCTTGTAAATTATGTATTTTACGCATGTTTTTGAGTTATTAGGTATTTTGGAGTCGCACGGAGGAAAAGAAGAAGAAATCACCCAATTTGTGCGAAATGGGAAATTTGTCATTTCATAGGCGACTCATTTAATGAAGAATTTTCTAGACTCATCTAGACTCATGGGTTTGAATAATTGGGCTTGGATTTGGAAAGAGAAGATGGAAGATTTGAGAAAGACTTGGATTTGGAAGTTGAGATAGAAAGGGAAAGTGGTGTTATTATGGAATGAGGATTCTATTCCTAAGAGGATTGCTAGGAAATTGAAGCCTATAAATAGAGAAGTTCTCTACACAATTTTTACACACCTTTTACACACACAACACTTCTCTTTTCTTTATTTTTTGTGTGAACTCCTTAGCATGAGTAGCTAATTTTATTGATTAAGGATGAATTTCTAGTTCTTGACATGTTTTGAGTTTTGTTTTAAATCTACTTTGAAGTTTTCACATGATTATCGTTTGTTTTTACTAATAGGAATGTTTATACATTCATGGTTGATTGATAGGTCGTTTAGGATGCATACTAAATTGATTTGTTAATCAATCTAAAGCTAGTGAAAGTTAGGGGATAAGTAATCGTTTCTTGACTCTTTACAAAAGTAGCAAACACGAGACCTTGCGGAGGGATTCCGTGGAGCAATTGTGTGTGGAAACAACGTTAGCAAGTAGACCTTGAGCTAAGAGTCTAACTACTAATATCAACCTAATAAATTCATAAATCTTAATGTGTTTAAATAAATTACATCTTGAGTGAGCTACTACTAGGTGGTTTGGTGAATAGAATCCGGTAGTCGAGAACTTCCGTATCCGGTGATACTAGGGATTTAAGAGTTTAGCACTGAGCTAGATGCTTTACCTACGGTTGGTGATAATCTGTGACTAATAAAAAGTGGAAAAGAACATAACTTGAATAATTGTTTTGCAACGAATAAGGATTCCTTGATCTAATCTTTCTTATTGGTTTCAACATACCTTTTAATTGCTTTGTTTATTTTCTTTTGGTTTTAAAATATAAAACAATCCCCCCCACTTTGTGACAACTAAACAACTAAAACCTCTTGCTCCTCGTGGGAACGAACTTGACTATACTATATTACTTGTTAATTAGGTGGGAAAATATTAATTAATTTGTTGTGGTTACGACACGCATCAATATTCCGCATTATAATTAAAGTAAATTACACAAACGTTAATTCCTATTTACTTGATAAGCAATCCTATTGTGTTTGGTTAAGTCCGAACCTTTGTATCAAGTAAACATACTTCGTAATTGTATTGTCTCGATCTCGTATCCATAGATGATCACACGAAGTGTGAACCGATTATTTGTATTTTCTCGACTCGGTCCATAGACAATCACTTTTGGAGAAAGGACTTATAGGTAGGAAAAGTTTTAGCTTGAGGTATATTTGGGTACCCTCTCCTTTTAAATTGGTATCATAGCGGGAAACACGAAAATATTTAACAATCTGTGTTTGGTGCGATCCAACCTATAAGAATTGAATCCAATGAATGATTCAATTAACGTAAAGCAAGACATCAAGAGTTCTGAATTAACACTTGAGGATGGCATATACGATTCAATATCTGAAGAAATCATCTCTAGAGATTCTACGAGACAAGTTAATCTTGTTAATAATGTAGAAACCGATGATGACTGGAAAATACGTCTACAAGAAAGGTTAGATGAAATTTTCGATGATGATGACTCAGATTTTGAACAAGAAGTAGAAGAGGATATCTCTGAATATTCTAAACTGCTAAAACCGTTGAAAAATGAAAAGCTGAGAACTTCGGATTTTCTTGGTTTTATAACTCCTCTTTGTCGTGAGAACAAGAAATTGAAGAAGGTTTTTCAAGGATATTATATTGGTTACCAAAACAGTGATTATCTTCTTAAAGATCGTACAAACGATCTAAATTCTAAGAAATTAGAATGTGAAAATCTTCGAAGAGAACTGTTTTTGTCGGAAAAGAAACGTGTTGAATCGGAAGCAATGTTTAATTCTCGACAAGTACAGGGTTTTGAAGAAAAATACAGTGTTAGTCTCTCTCAAACAAAATTGTTAGAGAAAGAGCGTAATGTTTCTCTTGAAAAAATTCACTTATTGGAAGAGAAACTTGTTCAATGTGATGCAAGGATTAACTTTCAACAAAAGAGTTTTCAAGAGAAAGAAGGTGTATATCTCTTGCGAGAAAAACGCCTTGAGGTTGATCTAGCCGGTGCTCTTGATAAAATCAAGATGTTGGAAGAAGAAAATTTGGAACTGAAAAAATCCAATGAAAGCTCAACCAAGTTAACCTCTATGTTAGAAGCAAGTAGAAATCATCGTGATACACGAGGGTTGGGCTATAAGGGAATAGATGCTTCAAATATTAACAAAGAGGTAAAATTCGTTAAAGCTACAAATTCTTCTAAACCAGAGGCTTCCACTGATGTAAAAGTTGCTCATAAAGAAGGAAAACCAGTCAAGCCTAAGAATCATGTTCAACCAAGTACAACAATCAAAGAGAGCACTTCTACCAATATCAAGAAAGCAACAACGTTGAACAAGAATAAGAAGAATGAGAAGAAGAAAACTCTTCGAGCTCCAATGCAAGAGGATCCACAAAAAGGTAACACTAAAACTCATACTTCGTATATTTATACTAAGCATTGTTATTATTGTGGTAATAAAGGACACTTGCAATGGGGATGCAAGTTCGTAAGATGCAAGATGCATTTTCTATTGTATCAAACGAATTGACTAAGTTTTCTCCTCATAAGAACATAGATAGGTATTGTCCTAAGTTTAGTAAAAAGAATTATTATAATGATAGTTCAAATTTTGCATATCACTCTACAAGGTCGTTTCATAAAAGACCTAATTATAGAAAGAGAGATGACTTTTTAAATGCAAAAACAAGATCTGATGTTCCAAATTGGAGAAAGGGTGTTTCGCAAAATATTCAAAGGGAAAATGATTCTAATGGTATGAAGGAGAAAGCTTCTCATGCGAAACCCAACTCTAAATGGGTCCCTAAGTCCTCCATATCTAAGAAGGGACTAAAAGTTAGTCACAAGAATGACTCTCGGTTGTTAATTGTTGGTGACAATAATTACAAGAGTCTTCTTGAAAGGCTAAAGAAAGACATTATGTCTGAAATCTCTTGTACTAGTAAAGGTTGTGATAATGACACTCTTCATCACAAGTCAAAGAAGAAAAACAAGAGAAAACAAACCAAGCAAGAGGTCAAGAATGATGATTCAGTCTTAGTCACTAGTGACGAACAAGACAAGGATCAACTCAACACAACCTAGTTGTGTTGGAATGTGCATGCTCACCTTTGTGCTCAATCTTATGAAGGGTGAGGAATCACATGAAACTGAGCACATGATCTCTCGGTTATTACATAACTAATTAACATCTTTAGGAGTTTCTTTTCTTCTATACTCATACTTTTTATATCTATATTTGAGGTTTTGATAGAAACGGTAATTGTGAGTTTATGATGTTGATATCTACTGATCATATATGTGTATCTCTTGTTTTATGGTTAAAACGAGCAAAAAATCACTAAATTCGGACATCGTATGCAAAAGCTATGTCAAAAACAGTTTTGTGTTGTGATCCGTCACAAGTAACTCTTGGGAACCGATCCTAGTTGTTAGAGCATTGCTCGGTCAAAATCGCATGCGTTACTATCTCAAGCATGTTTTTCAATGTTAGTGATCAGAACTATAAGTCTTGATTTCTAGTCTACTATAGCTAAGTCTCGGACTAGGATAGAAAGTGTAGTTGAGCTCAAGGAATTCATGGCGATTCATCATACAAGAACAAGAACTACTCAAGGAACCGGTGGAACTTCTAGACAAAAAGGTATGTGAAGACTTGAACTTATCTGTCACTCAAAAGTATATCCACTCTATCTACTACTTCTTGAGACAAAAAGTCGTATGCTATATATAAACTTAGATTATACACATTTGGTATTTCGAGCCCAGTATACCTCGCCTATCTATATCTCGAAATATGTGTTGGTAAGTGTTTCGCTTCGACCATGTTTATCTTTACCTAGTGACGAAAGTCATGATATGTTTCAATCACTTTGAAAATTGCTTTGACGAGAAATGGTGTAACAACTATATAACATCCTCGAAGAATGTTTCAATGGTTGGAATGGGAGTTTATATTACATAACCAATGATGGACATAAGTATTATTGTGGAAACACATATGTGCATAAGTCCTATTCCTTGAACCAAAGTTTGCGAACTTTGTTGATCAAGAGAACCGGAAGAATGCTTGTTGCCAAGTCCGGAGAACTCAGTCTGAGAACTGACGAACTTCTCATCCCGAGAAATTCTGCTGGAGTTGACTAACTTGTTGTGTGAGTACCAGTCCGCGAACCGGCGGAAAGTCTTTTCCGAGGTTTTCTGCTGGAACTTGTAAACTCTGCCCGGTTGCTTAAGTCCGCGAACCTAGTGTGCGAACTTAATAAGGTTATATATATAAAGATGATTTATGAACTTAAACTTATAAAGACTAAGGAATGCAAATTTCAAAACGTGGCTATAAAGTTCATGAACCGATTCAACTGAATCAAATCATATTTGCTACAATTATGTCTTGTGTAGTACATAATATTTCCTTGCAATTGAACAACTCTCTAACTAGTTCATTTGAGTCACTTGAACTAATTATGGTAAAGAAGAATATGGTTGGAATGAAATGCTCATATGGCTAACCTTTTGGTTAACTACTGTTGAACCAACAATGTACACGTTTGGGTACGGTTAACAAACCTAGAAGCGTGCATTTCATTTGTGCATAACAAGCTAAGTTTTCGATCTAACGGTTGAGAAATATTAGCTTGAATCTAAATCAGGTTTTCATCTAACGGTGGATATTGTTTGCTTTGTAACCAAGGCGAAACCATGATTTGAAAGACTATATAAGGGGACATCTAGCAACTCTGCAAAACTAATCCCCACACCTCACGTGTGATACTAGTTTGCGTGCTAGAGTCGTTTCTCCTTTAACCTTTGGTTTTCTTCTTCTAAAACCAGGTTAACGACTAAAAGACTTCACTGGGATTGTGAATCCAGACCGATACTACTTTTATCGTAGTTGTGTGATCTGATCTTGCATCTTATATCGTACGAGTACAATCAGATTGATTGGATTGAGATTAATATCTCCGATGGGCAAGATATAAAAAGTAGTCACAAACATCTTCGTCTCATTGTTTGTGATTCTGCAACATCTTGTTTCTCTACCATACGATTAAGATTGTTGTGAGGTGATTGATTTATCTAGGATGTTCTTCGAGAATATAAGACCAGATTATCAATTGGTTCATGTTCACCTTGATTATTATCAAAAGACGGAACAAAAACTTTAGGGTTTTTCTGTGGGAGATTGATTGATCCTTTGATAGACTTGTCTGTGTGAGACAGATTGATCCTTTGATTGATATATCTGTGTGAGACAGATTTGTTTATTATCAAAACCTGCGATTTTGGGTTGTAGCAACTCTTAGTTGTGGGTGAGATCAACTAAGGGAATCAAGTGCGCAGTATCCTGCTGGGATCAGAGGCGTAGGGAGTACAACTGTACCTTGGATCAGTGGGAGACTGATTGGGGTTCAACTACAGTCCAGTCCGAAGTTAGCTTGGAGTAGGCTAGTGTTTGTAGCGGCTTAATACCGTGTGTGTTCAATCTGGACTAGGTCCCGGGGTTTTTCTGCATTTGCGGTTTCCTCGTTAACAAAATTTCTAGTGTGTGTGTTATTTCAGTTTCCGCATTATATTGTTTTATATTTATAATTGAAATAATACAGGTTGTGCGTTAGATCATCAATTAGAGTAATCCAACCTTTGATTGTTGATTGTCATTGATTGATCCTTGGATATTGGTCTTTGGTACCATCCAAGTTATTCTTGTATTTGATTAGTACTCGCAGTTTCTGTTTGAGAAAATCAAATCAAGAGAGAGAGATATAAACTCGCTGATACACTTTTAATTGATTGAGTCTTGTTGATTCTCTTAAAAGTATATTCGAGTTTTTCCATACAGATTGCTAAGCGAAATATTGGGTGGTGTTGTTAGACCCCCGCTTTTTCAATTGGTATCAGAGCAGGAAAACACGTTCAAGACCTCAAAAGTCTGTGTTTGTAGCGATATGACTCTATGGTCAGAGGTGCTATATCTATTAACGTACCACCAGTCTTTAATGGCTCTAATTACTTGTGGTGGAAAATTTCTATGCGAGATTTTCTTCAAGCACGTGATTTTCAATCATGGGTATATGTTGTTAATGGATATGATGCTCCCGTCGTGGATGTTGCAGATATAAACATTCCCAAGAATATTGGTGAATATAGTCCTGCCGAGCTACTTGCTGCAGAGCAAAACTCCGACGGTTTGAATGCCAACATACATGCCATTACCCCACACCTTCAGCACCATGTGTCAAACTGCACTAGGTCTAAAGATGCTTGGGATATCTTAGAAACGTATTCGAAGGAAATACCAGTGAAAAGGAAGCCAGACTTCAAAATCTGAATTCCAAATGGGAAAATCTTCGTATGGCAGATAATGAATCGATTGATGATTTTTACCAAAAAGTGTATGAAATTGTTAATGCATCATATGCATTGGGTAAGACCATTCCTGAAAAAGACATTGTGATGAAAATCCTCAGATCGCTGCCATCAAGATACGATTCTAAGAAGCATGCCATCATTGAGGGAAATAACCCTGATACACTTTCCAAGACTTCACGAATTGGAAAGTTAAGAATTCTTGATCAAGAGACAGGAAAAACGTTCGCACTCAACGCTGTGAACAAACCTGAGATGTCTTCCTCTCACCTGTCCTGGGATGATGAATGTGATCATTCACTAGTAGTCAAAGAGGTCAAGAATCTAATAAAAAGGAAGAATAGATTTTCAGGTGTTCCATCTTCTCTGGTTGCTGAAAATAATTCAACAGAAGACAATACTTCTAAATATAACTTAGATGACTCTAACTGGTGCAATGGATTTACTGCCCTTACTTCAGATTCTCTTTCAACTTCAAATTCTGGTTCGGAACTTGAATTTGACACTAAGTTGGTTGATCTCCTGAATAAAGAGATTCTTCAAGAGAATCTTCGTCTTAAAGCCTCCTTGAGGAATGTTGAATCATCACTCCAGAAGAAAAACATTGAGATAGAGCATCTTCATATTAATTTCGTCAAAACCATGTCTCTAAAGGAAGAAGAGATTAATTCTCTCAGAGATGACCTGCAAAGGCTGTCTGGAAGCTCTAACAAAATTGCAGCAATGTTGTTTGGTCAGAGATCCTTTGGAAACAATCATGGTTTAGTATCAAAAGCAAAACAGCAAAAGCGATGGATTCTGCAAATCAGGAAACAATGGTTGGGTGTTGTGTCAAACAAGAAAAATTACATGGAGATGAAAAATCCACATTGATCTTCTCCTTTTGTGGACACTCAAGGCATGATAAAGATACTTGTTGGAGATTCAATAAAAGCAACAAAAGAGTCACCAAACTTCAAAAGAACATGCAAAGAGTGAGTCTGGATAAAGATAAGCAAGGTAAATATTCCAAAAGAAGTAAGAAATCTGTTAGCACGTCCAACAGTGACAAGTCACGAAAAAACAAGGGAAGTGGGCATTTGGCCCGTCCAGTCACCAACTGAATGGTGACATTTTCCTTCTCATCTTTAACTTGGGAAAGATGAGAAGTGTCTGAGAAGTGGCTAAAGTCAATGTTCGTGAACTTCAATTTTTATTTGCATAGGTAATATTTTTATTCTTAGAAGACTGTGTCAAAATGGTCTAGGGTTTGACACTTATAAATCTCCTTTTATTGTTTGTTTTATCCTTCTTTCAATTTCGTTCTCATGGCTCATGTAACTAGAGGTACTACCAAAAGAGATGCAGTAGAAGCAGTCAATGTACATCTGTGCAAAGGAATCGCTTCCTCGAGAATGATAAAGAAGAAGTCAACAACCAATGGAGAAGGTTCTTCCTTTAACTGTCTCTTTTCTGTTTGTCATGCTAGAGAC
Source organism: Papaver somniferum (assembly GCF_003573695.1). Lineage (NCBI taxonomy): Eukaryota > Viridiplantae > Streptophyta > Magnoliopsida > Ranunculales > Papaveraceae > Papaver > Papaver somniferum. Next base: position 140,070,056 of record NC_039361.1, on the reverse strand, counting down.
ATGGTGAAAGTTTTCATCAACAAGCGAAATAATTTAAAATCTCGAATCATTTCCTCTTTGGAAGGGATAACTCACTATGAACAAAGGTTGTCCCTGACCAAGAATACCCTGCGTGATCTAAAAAGAGAACTTAGTGAGTTAATTGATATTTCTGAAGATCTAGAGGAATTGAACGATCCCATAATCAATGGTTTTTTCAATAATGAGAAGGAGTTTTCTGTAGATGCTCTGAGAAAGATCTACAATGCCTAGTAAGTCTTTTTTTTTGGTTTAGTTGGAAGAATAACTAGTGCTTGAATAACAATGATTGTGACTACACATAGCTATTATTTTTCATCTTCTTGTTCTTTTTTTAGGTTTATTGGTATTAAATTCTAAAAATATTTGGAGGATGATGGTTTGCAGTATTTAATCTTTATGATTTGTTATATTGCAATTTGTTATAGGATATTAGTGTTTACGTCCGTGAAATATGTTGTCCCATATTTTTTCAAGTAAAGTCGTTCATGATCGGTATTCATGTATTGATTTAAGGATGAATAGACTTCTGACATATACAAAAGTTAAGCCTATATTGCCAATTCTTTGATGGAAGATACGTTAAAATCTTTTGTGTTCAAGGATTATGTCTATTAAAAATCGTTTTGCAAATAGTGATGGAAGATAGAATGAATCCTTGTGTATTCCACAGTATTGATCTTCACTGATCCATATTTTATGTAATACTGTGAGGATCCATAATGTGTCTTATGTTGAGCACGATACAACCAAGTTGATTAATTTTTGATTAGCTTTGTTGGTTGTTCCGTAAGGTTCTTTATGTTGAGGATTCTTGAACTAAATTAATCATCTTGTTTGGTTATTTAGTTATTGCTCCATATGTCTTTTTATGTCGAGCAAAACAAATGACAATTAAATTGATTACTTTTGTAATTAGTTTGATTGTGTATTCCAATTAGATTAATTATGGGTTCTTTTGTAATTAATCTAGCTGAGTATTTTCTTACTCCGTAAGATTCCTCTTATGTTTAGTATATGAACGACTATCCTATTCATTTTCTAACGGGTATGTTAGTCGTATGCTCCGTAAGTTCTCATATGTCTAGCACAATCATTTAAGTTGATCACTTTTGTGTTTAATTTGATTGCGTATTCCAATTAAATCAATCATGGGTTTACTTGTGATTTATTTTATTGAGTTTTTTTTGGATATAAAAAATCATTCTCATGTTTTTTAGTGTCCAATAAAAATCCTTCTTTTCTTTGAAATTAAGGTCCCTCTTGTTGTTCCCTTGGGAATGACATCTAATGGGGGAGAGTTCTTTTGAACTTGTGCTTAATGGTCATATCTTGAGGGTTGTGTGGCTGTGGAATTTTAAAAGGGTTATCTTGTATCTTTTAAACTCCTTGATGAATGCTATTAGCTTTGGCTATATGATTGCATCTAAATTAGATGGTATGTAATTTTCTTTTAGTCATGAAATGTCTCTTACGGAAATTTCATTATGATCCCGTTCTTGTACCTTTGCCAATTTTATTGACAAAAAGGGGGAGAATTAATATGTAGTGGTTTTCGGACCATTGTGTAAGGGGGAGTGGTTTCCATGTGAGATGGAGTATTGACTAAAGGGGAGTGATACATATCACCATAGTATTATTGTTGAAGTTGTGATACAATTGGACTTTGACACTGTGTAATAATACTATGACACTGTATAACAATGATCGAGACCGATGCTTTCTCATTGTTATAGTTACGGATCTTCAACAACGGTGATGCTAAACTTACAACCTTTAGTATCATTGGAATACTTGGAAGTGATGAAGATTTCGAGGAATATTGAAGATTAGACAAGTGGAGTAGGATCTACTAAAGTTTCTTTATCTTTTTTGTATTCCATATGTATTGATAGTTTTGTCACTAAAATTGACAAATGGGGAGATTGTTAGAGCATTGCTCGGTCGAACTCGCATGCGTTGCTATCTCAAGCATGTTTGTCAATGTTAGTGATCAAAACTATAAGTCTTGATTTCTAGTCTACTATAGCTAAGTCTCGGACTAGGATAGAAAGTGTAGTTGAGCTCAAGGACTTCATGGCGATTCATCATACAAGAAGAAGAACTACTCAAGGAACAGGTGAAACTTCTCGATAAAAAGGTATGTGAAGACTTGAACTTATCTGTCACTCAAAAGTCTATCTACTCTATCTCCTACTTCTTGTGACAAAAAGTCGTATGCTATATATAGACTTAGATTATACACATTTGGTATTTCGAGCCGAGTATACCTCGCCTATCTATATCTCTAAATATGTGTTGGTAAGCGTTTCGCTTCGAACATGTTTATATTTACCTAGTGACGAAAGTCATGAAATGTTTCAATCACTTTGAAAATTGCTTTGACGAGAAATGGTGTAACAACTGTATAACGTCCTCTAAGAATGTTTCAATGGTTGGAATGAGAGTTTAGATTACATAACCAATGATGGACATAAGTATTGTTGTGGAAACACATATGTGCATAAATCTTATTCCTTGAACCAAAGTTTGCGAACTTTGTTGATCAAGAGAAACCGGAAGAATGGCTTGTTGCCCTTTCCGCGAATTCAGTCCGCGAACTGCCGAACTTCTCATCCCGAGAAATTCTGCTGGAGTTGACAAACTTGTTGCGCGAGTACCATTATGCGAACCCAATCTGCGAACCGTGGAAAAGTCTTTGCCGAGGTTTTCTGCTGGAGTTTGTAAACTCTGCCCGGTTGCTTAAGTCCGCGAACCTAGTGTGCGAACTTAATAAGGTTATATATCTGAAGATGATTTCTGAACTTAAACTTATAAAGATTAAGGAATGCAAATTGCAAACCGTGGCTATAAAGTTCATCAACCGATTCAAGTGAATCAAATCATCTTTGCTTCAATTGTGTCTTGTGTATTACATAATATTTCCTTGCAATTGAACAACTCTCTAACTAGTTCATTTGAGTCACTTGAACTAGTTATGGTAAAGAAGAATATGGTTGGTATGAAATGCTCATATGGATAAGCTTTTGGTTAACTACTGTTGAACCAACAATGTACACGTTTGGGTACGGTTAACAAACCTAGAAGCGTGCATTTCATTTGTGTATAACAAGCTAAGTTTTCGATCTAACAGTTGAGAAATATTAGCTTGAATCTAAATCAGGTTTTCATCTAACGGTGGATATTATTTTCTCTGTGACCAAGGCGAAACCCTGATTTGAAAGACTATATAAGGGGACATCTAGAAACTCTGCAAAACTAATCCCCACACCTCATGTGTGATACTAGTTTGCATGATAGAGTCGTTTCTCCTTTAACCTTTGGTTTTGTTATTCTAAAACCAGGTTAACGACTTAAAGACTTCATTGGGATTGTGAATCCAGACCGATACTACTTTTATCGTAGTTGTGTGATCTGATCTTGCATCTTCTATCGTACGAGTACAATCAGATTGATTGGCATGAGATTAATATCTCCGACAGGCAAGATATAAAAAGTAGTCACAAACATCTTCATCTCATTGTTTGTGATTCCGCAACATCTTGTTTCGCTACCATACGATTATCAGATTGTTGTGAGGTGATTGATTTATTTAGGATGTTCTTCGGGAATATAAGACTGGATTATCGATTGGTTCCTGTTCACCTTGATTATTATCAAAAGACAGAATAAAAAAAATTAGGGTTTTTCTGTGGGAGACAGATTGATCCTTTGATAGACTTGTATGTGTGAGACAGATTTGTTTATTGTAAAGCCTGCGATTTTGTGTCGTAGCAACTCTTAGTTGTGGGTGAGATAATCTAAAGGAATCAAGTGCACAGTATCCTGCTGGGATCAGAGGCATAGGGAGTAAAACTGTACCTTGGATCAGTAGGAGACTGATTGGGGTTCAACCACAGTCCAGTCCGAAGTTAGCTTGGAGTAGGCTAGTGTCTGTAGCGGCTTAATACAGTGTGTGTTCAATATGGACTAGGTCTCGGGGTTTTTCTGCATTTGCGGTTTCCTCGTTAACAAATTTTTTTGTGTCTGTGTTATTTCAGTCCGCATTATATTGTTTTTTCTTTATAATTGAAATAATACAGGTTCGGCGTTAGATCATCAATTAGAGTAATCCAACCTTTGTTTGTTGATTGTCATTGATTGATCCTTGGATATTGGTCTTTGGTACCATCCAAGTTATTCCTTGTATTTGATTAGTACTCGCAGTTTCTGTTTGAGAAAATCAAATCAAGAGAGATAGATATAAATTCGTTGATACACTTTTAATTGATTGAGTCATGTTGATTCTCTTAAAAGTATATTCGAGTTTGTCCATACAGATTGCTAAGCGAAATATTGGGTGGTGTTGTTAGACCCCCAATTTTTCACTAGTACCCTGTCATAGTGAGGGAACCGATCCTAGTACCAGGTCATAGGGGGGGGGGGGGAACTGATCCTAGTGAGAGGTCCCCCATACGAAGAAGAGTAAAACTGTTTTGCCCATAACTTCTTCTTCCGAACTAGGAATGACCTCATTCTTTTTGCGTTGGTTTCGCAATTTAGTTACCTACAAGATAGAGGTAATTGCAATACTTGATTTTTTGTTGAATATTTATGGTGTATTGCAAATTGATTTATGGGATGTTTGATTTCGGTTTTACTACCTTAATATTCGATCTCATATGTTGTGAACCCTTATGGTTTGGGTGACTTTTTGATCTAGCGGGATTAAGTTCTAACCCTAGTAGGTAGAATTTATGAAAGGATCATGAGGGGTTATGATAGAAACAATATGTGAAAAAGTCACAATATGTTGAATCCGTTTTGGTTTAGCATAAAAGCTTATGTGTTTTGACGGTTTTCAACTTTTGCTTGCAATTGTTAAAACCGGTTTTCAACCTTTCGCTGGTAAAGGTTGAGGTGTGTTGTTATTATTTTGTTTATGCATAAGGATGACAACATGGTGATATTTCGTTATCAATTCTCCCTGGACGAAGATGTTATCATATTGGAGAAGTGGATGCGAAATTTGAGGTAACAATCTTGTTAGTTAATTGTTTTCCTGTTTAAGAAAAGCCTGAGTTTATATTATATATATTTGTTGCTTTTTATTAACAAAATTTCGGTTCAATTGATATTTATTCCATGATGAATGTGTGGATGTGTGTTTTAATTGGTTCCGGTTAAGAAAAACTATTATTATCTTACTTTATTGTGTGATATCAAGTGTTTAGGCTTACAAAATTTCGGTACAATTGATGTGTGTATGATTCAATTGCTTCCGGTTAGAAAAACTATTGTTATCTTGCTTTTGTGTGGTATCATTAGTTTAGGCTTATAAAATTACGGTGCAATTGCGGTGCTTTTAATGTCTATGTTGTTTCAATTGCTTCCGGTTGAGGTGAATAATTATGCAAGTTGATTTATTTTGGTTTGTATGAATTATTTATGGCTTAACTAAATAATTTGTGTACGGGATGAGTTGTTTAATCCAATTCGATTCCGGATAAGAAACTAAGTTAATTATGATCTTAGTTTGTCTTATCAAAGTGAGGTTTCGGTTATTCAAGTCTAATCGAATGCCTAAACAAGGAATGCTAGTTAACTAACCTAGTACTTGTCTTGTTTAAAATTAAAAGGTCTAAGTTTATGGATAATTAGAACCTGATGAGAAAAATGGAATTATCTTTATTTTGGTCTTATCGAATTAAGCGGTTGTTTTTGAACAACCGGTTTGGTAAAGGGACTAATGTGCTTAATTGTTTTTGTTTTGCTAAACTAAATTGGAAAAATTATTTCGGACAATTGATTTCTTGGTAACATATCAAAATAAGACTACTTGTAGTTTCGGTTTTGAAATTGGTTATCAAAACGTGATGTGTGGAACCCTCGTGCCTAACTCTACAGGTTTGCAAGTCTATTCTGAGATTTGTAAGATTCTTTTCGTGTTGTCCTTTATTTTTTCGTTTATTTGTCATTTTGTGACAAAAAGGGGGAGAAATATTTGGAGTAAACAGGTGATGCTGGCATTGATTTTATATTGATTGGCATCACTAGGGAAAAGAACATTGGTACTTGAATGTTTTATCTAACGAAAGAGTGAAAGCACAGACTAAGGGGGAGTAACATGTCATATAAATTGGTATAACAAAGACGTGCGGATTGAATATCTACCTATCTTCCTTAGGGAGAATATTATTATAATGTCAACAACGGCATTTTCAAGGATTGAATGTAAGCAGTTTTACTGTTCTGTTGAATCGGGAATCAAGCGGATTGTAATGAATTCTTGTAATTTGTTTATCCACATGATGTAAGAGTTTTGTCACTAAAATTGACAAAGGGGGAGATTGTTAGAGCATTGCTCGGTTGAATCCACCAATCGTTGGTATGTCAAGTTTGGTTGTCATATTTTAGTGAATCAAAACTCATGTTATAAGTCGCTTGATTATGTACTAGAGTCAACTTCGTATAGGTTAGCTTGAAAGTATTAGGATATGAGACATTCCAAGTATTGCGAAGTCTTGAAGATGTGAAGAAGCAAGGAGCTACAACGACAACAATCATCCTTCCACTTGAGGTTAGTGATATTTGACTTGAACTGTATCATTCCCAAGCGTATCCTTCAAGTCGTGCATATTGAAAACATAACTGCGAAACATATTTGAACTCTAGATAGACATAGTATTAAGGAATACAATAAGAGGTTTATTGCTTAACCATTAAACTTTGTATATAAGACATCGCCATAATCATTTGAATGTTATTGTGATTATGTATGGGTATGAGGTGAGGATTTCATCCTAGGGAACAATGTTTACATGTGTTCTAAGGAAGTTTCATAAACTTGTTTGTGGACCGAAAATAAAATTTCCAGGTGTTATTGGTTTTGTTATTCATTGCATATCTTATAAACAACCAATATGTGTGATAAAGTATAACCGCTCATAACTTGTTGTGTTCTTGGTAGAACTATTCACAAAGGCCTGACTTTTGTAACGGTATAACTTTTATTAGTAAAACCGATCTTAAGTAATTACTGGTGGTATGAGTGGATTTTGTATGTCTGACCAATTAAAAGGAAAGGGGAACCGATCCTTGTAAGGGGTGCAATACATCAAAGGGAACCGATCCTTGTATGGGGTGCATCAAGGTTTATAGCAGAAAGGGGAACCGATCCTATGAACATGTGCAACACATATAAGTTAGATACCATATATATGTGGGGAACCGATCCTAGTACCTAGTCAACCGAATTTTTGGAAAGCTAGTGTGACTATGCACAGTACTCACATGGAGGTAGAACCGAAACTTGTTTTGGTAGAACCGTAAACCCATTATTGTGATTGAATTTTTGTTTGATCAATCACATAGTTCTTGAAAGTCGAATGAACCAATTCTAAACTTGTTTGGAAGTGTGGAAAATCGGTTTCAAGGTTGTAAGTGTAAAAGAGAACTTACAAAGTAAAGATGTCGACAAACTTTGAATACGTGATGTGAATGTTTATTTATTTAATTGTTCAAAGATATTCCTTAACGGCTAAGAGAATAAAATCCCAGGATCGAAACATAAGTAAGTTAAGAATCTTTTAATTAAGGTTATTAATTTCATTTTATAGGGAAATTACAGAATTAGTAATGTGCATTTACTAATTAGATTTTCCAAGAGATTTCGATCATTATTTTTGGACAGAGCATTTCCAGAAATTATAAAAACCGAATATGTGCTTTAATAAATATCTTGAGAATATTTTCGGTTTTGGAAATTCCTTGGTGTCCAAACTTCCTTGTCTATAAATACTCGAAGTTTGCCTTTCTAGCAAACTAATCCTTCGTAACAACAGATATACTCTTTTGTTGTTGTTACTGGTGTAGCCGCCTATTCGGAGAGGAGAGTAACCTAATTAGGTGAAATCTCTTACGGCCGCTTAGTTTAAAGTCTTCTTTGGGATTGAGAAGCTCTAGCGTGTACCGTTGGTGGGAAACTAGATAATTGGGTTTATCTTTTGTTTTCGATTGATTTAATTTACTAACGGTGGTTGAAATATGATTTCACCTAGTTTGTTTATTCTTGAGAACCTTCTCTTCTGATATAAGATTCACTCAAACTAGTTCTGAGTTTCAACGGGGATCTTTAGACTGTTGTTAGTTCTAAAGACGATCTTGTGATAATCCATTGTGAACAGACTCCGTTCTGTGCGTGATTGATCACAAGAGATTCAAGTGATTGTGTGCAGGTTTTTATTTAAGATTTAAGAAGATTTGAAGACAAAGAAGATATTGAAGATCTGACTTGGGTTTTATAATCTTTGGTGTGCACAATACTTGTTTCGGTAAAAGAGGATCCAATTAATAATCGGTTTATCCTTGTGGTAGATTGGATTGATTAATTGAGTAGATCGACATCAACACGATTCTTCGGATTAAAGGTGTTGTAGGCTTAATCTTAAACGATTACCTTTGGGTGATTGAATATAAGATAGATCTAAAGACCCTACGAATGAGTTTATGTTGAGATAAACGGAAGAGCCTTTGTCCGACTCATATCACTTAGTTGAATAGAGTTGATACCAAACAGATTTTTTGTTCCTTTATTGTTTCGTATACGAACCAAAGGAATTGTTCCAAGTACGTGACTTACTTATAAGTTGGAGGCGTGGGAATACAGAAGGAACTAGGTGAACTATAAGTTACTTAGTCTCAACTATACGAAGTTAGTGTAATTTTGTTTAGCGGCTTAAATAATTCCCCCAGCGTATACGAATGCCGGTCCTTCTGTGAGCATGGTATGTGATGAAGGAAAAAGGAAATCCCCAGCAATGGAGCAACAACCCAAACGCACAGCGCCAGCAAAGATGACCCCATCCCGGAAAGCCACGGCCAAAGATCCTGAAGCTGGAGATGCTCCAGACTTCCCATTTCCAATAGATGAAGTCATTGAACTCCTGGAAGCATGGATTCAAGATGATGCAATCAAGCTACCTCCTCTTAAACGTCCACCCACTGAAGAAGAGATGGCGAATCCCAAATATTGTCGTTATCACAGGTTCGTCAATCATCCAACCAGTGACTGTAACAAGTTGAGGCGCATTTTCAACGAGAAGGTGGATGCGGGAGAACTTCAACTAGGAAACGAAGGAGTCAACAGAGACCCCCTTCCTGTCAGGAGTTGCATGATTTCTGGGGACTCTGTTCATAAGACTGTGCAGTTGATGTGATTTTCAATTGGGTTGTAGTAAAAAGTTCGTTGAGACTTGTGAAAGCAAAAGATTTTAGATTTAATGAAATTTAAAAACAAACAAAACTTAATTCAAGATTATTAGGAATAACCAAGACACTGATTCCACTATCACACATGAATAAATTATGGCAAATAATCTAAAACTCTAATTATCTTTTAAGTCCCTTATTTCTTAATTTACAAATAATCAAACATATTCTCAAACATTAATTGTATTCCCCAAGCATAGACTATCAAATGATTAAACAAAGTATAATCTATCAAATTGAATCACAAGTAATTAAGAAAATTATGTAAACATTTAAAAACTCTGCAAGAGCAGTGATTGAGTGAATTATAATTAAAAATTAGAGAAAATGAAATAGTTACCCATTATTCATGAGTGAATAGCTTCCTCATTGCCTTGGTTGTGGGAGAATTAGCTAATCATCATGTTGGAAACACACTCAAAATTCATTTTTATTGCTCAAAGGGTGTTTACAAAGATGAAATGGAGAAAAACTATTAAAAATCGGGTTTGCAACAGTTATAAGTGTTACAAACTGAAAAGAACGATAGAACAGTACTTTCGCTGATTCTCGACTCTCGCATGTGTGTCGTTTCTACTGTTGAAAAACCACTGTCTTGGATGGTCTGTTCTTCGCGTTCTTCAGATGAGCAGCAGCAGAAAAATATTTCTGGAACTTGATTTTCTCTGTGATGCTCTATAATCTCCCAAACTCTCCGTAAACCTTCTATGATGTCCCAACACCTATTTATAACCCAATAACATCAAAATCTCACGTAATAACTTCATATAATTCTCCATTATTCTTCACGGCCAGTTTAGGAAATAATTTTGATTTTTGATCTCTACACGCGTTCTGAAGCTTCCAAATTTCCATATTTAACTCCTTCACACTCCAAATAGTTGTTAGGGTCTTCCAAACACGTGCAAACTCCTCTGCTGCTCGCGCAAATCTCGTGATAACCTCTTCCGAGAATAAACTCCCCTGTTTTCTTCTCGCGAGTTATCTAGCCAAATTTAGTCGATCAAATCACTCATGATAGTTTTGTTAGGACATATCACAACTACCAACAAATTTCAGCCCTTTAATCTACCCAGAACTCCTTCAAATATCGATCGAAAAATCACACAGTTCTGTTTTTATTTTCCCGCCAAAATTCAGTTTTGAAATGTTGAAGATGAAGTTCCCCTATCATGTTCTGGGGTGCGAATAGAAGATGGGTGTTGAGGACAAATTTGGGTGCTGAGGATGAATTTGGGCTACACATAACCTTGGGTGCCCCTTAGCCAAATCTGGGGTCCGTATAGCAAATGTCCTCCAGGGGTCCAAATAGCACTTTTTGAGGAACTTTTTCCACACAAGTGTATTTCTCCAAAAACACCTACACAAACATAAAAACACCATAATAAGTACAGAATCAAGTACTAGCAAGAGACACTGAGGACAATTCAGACACAAAAATGTGTCTATCAATTACCCCCAAACCTATTATTTGCTAGTCCTCGAGAAAAACTAATAAAAATAAAAGCCTAACTCACTAGGTGGCCCTAGTGACCGAGATATAGTCTCGGGAGGGTTTACCAGAGGTGTACCCACAAAACCACGACTTCTAATTGGTCACAAGTATCCAAAGAGTTATGAGGACATACAGATTCTCAACCTATCTCCAAGTAACTAGAATGCCAGAGAAAGTAAAGGTGCAATCTCTAAAGCTGAACAAAGAATAGGGGAGACACATCCGCAACACTGATATATAAAGAGATATCCGCTACAAAGCTAGATAAACATTGTAAGATGCGTCCGCTTTACAGATGGATAAGATTAAGAGAGAGACATCTGCTACACAGCTGGATTAATTACGTGTGATGAGTTGAACCAGTGCTAGAAAGATCTTGTGCCAGATGGAAAGCGGACTAACAAACCAACCACTATGCATCTCTCTTCGACTCTCTCATTGTGCTTAGTAGAAACAACGTCTTCTTGGGCTTCAAATGTTGATGATAAACTATCGAACCTCAAAGAACCCTGACAATTAACTCTTCTCCTCGATTTCTTGCTTGAAACTTCCTTATAGATTTCTACTTCCCTATGGCCTTATTAAATAAAATTTAAATGTTTTTTTTGAAACAAAGACAATAATTTACATGGCCATTAGAGAAGGACTTTAGAACTTGGATCTTCACAACTTGTAATGTCTTGGTATCATGAACTTCAACAACGTATATCGTTTGATTTTCTTTGCTCTTGTAACTCAATCTTCAACTTTGATTTTTTTTTTTGTTGTTGTTGCTTCTAAACCTTAAACGTCTTCAACTTTCTTCATAGATTTTTATGTCGCTCCGCTTGTTGATGATGATAAGTTTCTAGTGAGAGAGAGTCGTAATCCACTAACTAAGACTACATTGTGAGGTTGCTTTATCTTTCTGGCATTTCCTTCTGACCTACTTGCCTTTCCATCATGGATGGTTAGGTCCACCACGGTTACCCTCTAAAAGGAACAAGTTCTCTCCTGAATGTCAAAGATCTCAATGTCTTTTTCTCTAATGTCTCAGAAGAATGTTATCCCTAGCAATTCCAATTTCCATATTTTCGGTGAGAAACTGTATGTAAACTTAGCTAACCGGATACTATGTGACGCTAGAAGTTTCAAAAATGCAACTAAAAAGTTCTTCCCCACCCCCAAACTTAAATCTAACATTGTCCTTAATGTTTCTAATGAAAGAGCAGTACCAAAAGTAAAATAACACGAGGAGAAGTTGGAAAGATAGTACCTGGGTGAAGAGAGAAATCAAAAACTAATATACAACATACAATCGCCTCGATGGTCAATCAAGGGTAAACAGGGTCCTCCAGAGGGACCTCCTCAACATCACCTGTAGGAAAGGGCTCTAAAAAGGGTTTCAATCTCTGACCGTTAACCTTCGAAGAACTACTACCATCCGGTGTCTCAATCTCAACAGCTCCATGAGGAAACACAGTGCGAACAATAAAAGGACCCGTCCACCGAGAACGTAACTTCCCAGGGAAAAGATGCAAGCGGGTATCATACAGAAGAACTTTTTGACCCGAAGAAAATGACTTTCTTAAAATATTCTTATCATGCACAAGTTTAGTTTTGTTCTTATACTCCTTAACACTATCGTATGCATCTCTACGAATCTCTTCCAACTCATTGAGATGGAGTTTCCTATGGGCTCCTGCCTTGTCTAGTGAAACATTTAGCTACTTAACATCCCAATATGCTCTATGTTCTAACTCGACAGGTAAGTGAGATGCCTTTCCATACACAGGTCGATAAGGTAACATTCCAATGGGGGTTTTAAACGCAGTACGGTAAGCCCATAAGGCATCAGTAAGCCAAGACGATCAGTTTTTCCGATTAGAATTAACTGTTTTCTCTAATATACGCTTTATCTTCCTATTGGAAACCTCTACCTGACCACTAGTCTTTGGATGATATGGGGTAGCTACCTTATGTGTAATACCATATTTCTTCATCAAAAGCCTAAAAGGTCCATTACAAAAGTGCGACCCTCCATCACTAATTATAGCTCGCGGTGTACCAAAACGTGTAAGTATATTATTTTTCAAGAACTCAATCACAACCCTATGGTCATTGGTTTTACACGTAACCGCCTCAATACACTTAGAGACATAGTTTACAGCGACAAGGATGTAAAGGTTACCAAAAGAATTAGGAAACGGACCCATAAAGTCAATAGCACACACATAAAAGAACTCAACAACTAAAATAGGGTTCAAGGGAATCATGTTCCTACCGGAAATGGTTCCTAATTTCTGGCAACGTTCACAAGTAACACAGTGACTATGGGAGTCTTTAAACAATGAAGGAAAATAGAATCCACACTGCAATATCTTAGCAGCAGTCTTCTTAGCAGTAAAGTGACCGCCACAAGCATGATCATGACAAAAGGAAATAATACTGGACTGGTCACTCTCAGGTATACATATCCTAATAATCTGGTCTGGACAATACTTAAACAAATAAGGATCATCCCAAAAGAAGTGCTTCACCTCGGCTAAAAACCTAGAACGATCTTGTTTACCCCAATGTTGGGGCATTTGACCAGTAACAAGATAATTCAATATATTCGCACACCAAGGTGCTTGGGTAACAAAGAACAGTTGTTCGTCAGGAAAACTATCCTTAACAAGAGGAGAATCATTAAGGGTATCCACAACAAGCCTAGAAAAGTGGTATGCTACTACATTTTCTGCACATTTTTTATCTCTAATGTCTAAGGAAAATTCCTGCAACAATAGGATCCATCTAATCAATCTAGGTTTAGTATCCTTCTTGGAAAGAAGATACTTCAAAGCAGCATGATCAGTAAAGATTATGACCTTAGAACCTAAGAGGTAGGATCTAAACTTGTATAAGGCAAACAGAATAGCTAATAGTTCCTTCTCCGTAGTGGTATAGTTCAACTGGGCATCATTCAGAGTTTTTCTAGCATAGTAAATCACATGAAGTCACTTATTTTCTCGCTGACCTAGCACAACACCAATAGCATAATCTGAAGAATCACACATGATCTCAAAGGGTAGGTTCCAGTTGGGTGCCTGGACTATGGAGGCGGTAGTGAGTAAATTCTTATGCTTCTCAAAAGCCTATAAACAAGCATCATCAAAGACAAACTTAACGTCTTTTGCAAACAAATTGCAAAGAGGTCTAGAAGTCAAGCTAAAATCCTTAATGAATCGACGATAAAAACCTGCATGCCCTAAGAATGACCTAATATCTCTTACGGTTTTTGGGACCTGTAAAGTTTTAATAAGGTCAACTTTGGCTTTATCTACCTCTATACCCTTTGAAGATACTATATGCCCTAGAACAATTCCTGAACGAACCATGAAGTGACATTTCTCCCAATTAAGCACTAAATTCTTTTCCTTACACCTAGTCAAAACTAATGACAAATGATGCAAGCACTCATCGAAAGACGAACCAAACCTTGAAAAATCATCCATAAAGACCTCTAAGAACCGTTCTACCATGTCATAAAATATGCTCAACATACAACGCTGAAAGGTCGCAGGGGCATTACATAGCCCGAAAGGCATGCGTCTATACGCAAAGGTACCAAAGGGACAAGTAAAAGTGGTTTTCTCTTGGTCTTCTGGGGCAATAACAACCTGATTATAACCACAGTATCCATCTAAAAAGCAATAATGGCTACGTCCAGCTAATCTCTCTAGTATTTGGTCGATGAAGGGAAGGGAAAAGTGGTCTTTCCTAGTGACCTTGTTCAATTTCCTATAGTAAATACAGACACGCCAACCCATGGTCACCCGGGTTGGGATTAACTCATCGTTATCATTCTGGACTACAGTAATACCGGATTTCTTAAGAACAACTTGAACAGGGCTGACCCACTTACTGTCTGAAATGGGGTAGATAATGCCTGCATCGAACAACTTAAGAACCTCGGTTCGAACTACTTCTTTCATATTAGGTTTCAGTCGAGTTGCATCTCCCTAGAAGGTTTGGTGTCACTCTCTAAATAGATATGATGCATACAATCAGTAGGACTTATACCCTTAATGTCTGCTATGGTCCACCCTAAAGCTTCCTTGTTATTCTGAAGGTCACTAGCCTACTTTCCTGATCACTATCCAAGTCGGATGCTATAATCGCAGGTAAAGTTTCATATGGGCCTAAAAACACATACTTCATGGAATCTGATAATGGTTTAAGGTCCAACTTAGGAGGCTTTTCTAACGAAGGAACTAGGGTAGACTCAGAAACGGGTAGAGGTTCGAACATAGGTTTCCAGCCATTACTAGTGTCTATCAAAGGGGTTTAATCTAACAAAGAATTCACCTCATTAATCACATAGTCATCATAAAAATCAATCCCAAAGTAGGCTAGGCATTTCTCTAATGGATCTTCTAACAAAGTGTTTGGTAATGACTCCTCGACTAATGTTCCTAGCATGTTCACCTCTTCTATGTTCGAGTCATCTAGTTCAGAGGGTAGCTTACTAATATTAAAAATGTTCAATTCAATAGTCATATTACCAAAAGACATATTCATAATACCATTTCGACAGTTAATGATCGCATTGGATGTAGCTAAAAATTGGCGAAGTAAAATCACTGGTATCTGGTTCTCTGGGTCAGGGACAGGTTGGATATCTAGGATAACAAAATCCACAGGATATATAAACTTGTCGACATCTATAAGAACATCCTCGATAACACCACGAGGAATTTTAACGGACCTATCAGCCAACTGAAGTGTCATTTGGGTAGGTTTCATCTCACCAAGTCCTAGCTTAAGGTACACATGGTATGGCAGTAAGTTCACACTGGCTCCTAAGTCAAGCAAAGCTTTCTCGACATGGTATTTACCTATTGTGCAAGAAATAGTAGGGGACCCTGGGTCTTTATACTTAGGAATAGTGGTATTCTGAATAATAGAACTCACATAACTAGCTAGGAAGGCTTTATTCTGGACAATAAGTTTTCGCTTTTTCGTACACATATCCTTAAGAAACTTGGCATAAGCGGGAATCTGCTTAATTGCATCTAACAATGGGAGGTTGATAGTAACCTGCTTAAAAACCTCCAATATATCATTAAAGTTGGACTCCCTCTTAGTTGGAGCTAGCAGCTGGGGGAACGGGGCTCTAGGAACAAAGCCGGGCTCAGCAGGACCCTCATTGGTCTCTTTGGAGACTCTATCAGTCTCCTCATTTTTTGGCTCAGAAGGGTGAACTACAAAATGTTCACTATAAGGCATGGCAACCTTATTGTCAACTTTCTTTCCACTCCTAAGGGTTGTTATAGAATTCACATGATTCTACGATTTCTCTCCTTTAGGGTTAGGATCAGTTTGACTAGGGAATCTTCCATCTTCTCTTTCACTAAGAAACTTAGCTATTTGGCAGACTTGAAGTTCTAAGTTAGCAAGAGACTGGGAATTATTATTAAAATTATGCTTGGTTTCTCCTTGAAAACCATACTGGTTCTTTGATAACATCTCATGGTTCTTTGCTAACATAGTAAGGGTTTTTTCTAAGGTGGAGATCTTTTTCTCATTCTGAAACTGGGGTTGACCTTAAGAGTTCTTAGCATAACCAAAACCTGGGGGAGGCTGAGAATAACTAGACTGTCATTGATTCTGACCCTTAGATCAAGAAAAATTAGGATGGTTTCTCCAACCAGGGTTGTAAGTCTCTGAGTATGGGTCAAACTTTTGATGGTTCTCAAACCTAGCATTGTTATAGACAACATGGGATTGCTCTTCACTAACCTGACCTTCCCAGAATGAGTTATTGGGTTCTACTCCACAACTAGATACTTGAGAGGCTCTAAACCTATCATCAGGTTCTACAAGAGACCTATGTTTAGGATGATTCAATTCCAAAGCTTCCAACCTTCTAAACAAAGCAGCAAACTTAGCATCAGACCCGAAGCTTGTATCTACAACATTGGTGCTACTTCTATTGACCAAGAGTCTTTTGGAGGGTTCAACACAAGACTCCCACTGTTGGGGTTTTTCAGCGACAGCTCCTAAGAAGGTAAAAGCATCATCAGCACTTTTACTAGTGAACTCACCATCGCAAATAGACTCAACCATGGCTTTGGTTGAATAGTCTAAACCATCATAAATAATCTCTACGAGTTTCATCTTATCAAATCCATGGTGAGGACACTGGGATAGGAGATCAATGAATCTCTCTAAAAGCCTATAAAGAGACTCTCCCTCTTGTTGCACACTAGCACTAGTTTTCTGCCTAACATATGCAGTTTTATGATTAGGGTAGAATTTCATATAGAAAGTAGCAATAAGTTCATGTCATGTTTCAATGGATTCATATGGTAGGTTGTTCATCCAGGTCTTGGATTTATTTCTCAAGGAAAAGCGAAACATCTTAAGTTTCAAGACTTCATCAGTAAGGTCTTTTATTCTAACTGTCCCACAAATTTTCTCAAAGTCCCTAATATGAAAATAAGGGTTCTCATCATCTTTCCCTAAGAATATGGGAATCATCTGAAGAATACTAGGTTTTATCTCGAAATTATCCGTAGTGGCTGGCAATTTAATGCACGAAGCTCGGGTGGACTTAGTTGGGAACATGTAATCTTTCAAAGTTACCATTGCTGGCACAGCTGAAGTACTAGGGGTATTTTCCTTACGAAGAGATAGATTCTCAAAACTGAAGTTTCCAGAAACAGGGCTCTCAAAAGAAGAGTCTTCGAGCTCCCCGCTTTCACAAAAAGAACTACTAGGTTTTTCACTAATCAATCGACCTAAAGTTTTTCTTTTCCAAGCCCGGTCTTTAATAACCTTGGGTATACACTAGAAAAACAAAAGAAAAAGAAAGAAATCCTAAAAGGAAGGGAAGTTCTATGCAAACACAAACAAGGCTGACTCCACCACAGAAAACCTACTGATTTCTAGCAAACAAAAAGCATGATGGCTCCACTTAGATTGCTTCTAGACCAGCTTCTAATCCTTCGAAAGAGAATTCGTTACAATTTAAGAAAACCCCTCTGGAATCAATACGAGTTTAAGTAAGTTGAATCGAGACGAGGAAAGCTCAATGGAGCTTTGATACCCAAGGCCTCACCGGCGTTACAAGGCGGCGTATTCAACTCACAGAAACCATCATGAACTTTGAAGCATGCTTAAAAGAGTAACCAATATTTTTCTAATGACTTTTCTATTAAGCTCGTTACCCTATAGGTCTCGTTCTAGTCAAATTTTAGGCTTAGGTTCGTGTTTGGTTTCGTTTTCCTAAGGCGGGCAAGAAGAGAACGGTGATGAAATCCGAACCCTTATCTTGTATGGCCAGTCCTTGCCCTTTACTAGGAAATTAAAGCAGTTGTTTTCAAATCCTCAGCATATATGCAAAACGAAGGAATACAGTAACTTGCTGACAGGGGATTCGCGAGTGTTTCGACAAACTTACCTCCCGTACCAGACGGGGGATGAACCCCTGAAGTCGACTCGGGCCACGACTCCTATGTCATGTACGAACCCGAGGGGCCGAGGTGATATCGTAATCGCCAACCTTCTCTGCAAACAGTTTATATTTAAATTACCCTTCCGTAGGGTTTAAAAAAATAAAGTCCCAAAGTCCACGGTCCAAAGTCCGAAAATAAAGTGCAAAAGAAAAAGATAATCTAAAAGAAATTCTAAAAAAAATATTGTCTCTCTCTCTCTCTCTCTTTTTAATTAATTTTTATTCTTCTTTTCTTTCGCTCCCTTCGCTTTGCTTTTACTCCAAATCTTTAAGTATTCACCAAAAACTTTGGCAAATTTTTATTTCGCTCCAAACTCCAAAATCTATAAGGAAAAGACAAAAACCAAAAACGTAAAGAAGAACAAATAAAATAAAAATGAAAAACAAATAAAAACCTAAAAAAATCTAAAAAACTCTAGCCTAAAGACAAATCCTCGTCGGCGGCGCCAAAAATTGATGGGATTTCAAGTTGTTTTGTAATAGTAGTTCGTTGAGACCCGTGAAAGCAAAAGATTTTAGATTAAATGAAATTTAAAAACAAACAAAACTTAATTCAAGATTATTAGGAATAACCAAGACACTGATTCCACTATCACACATGAATAAATTATGGCAAATAATCCAAAACTCTAATTATCTTTTAATTCCCTTATTTCTTAATTCACAAATAATCAAACATATTCTCAAATATTAATTGTATTCCCCAAGCATACACTATCAAATGATTAAACAAAGTATAATCTATCAAATTGAATCACAAGTAATTAAGAAAATTATGTAAACATTTAAAAACTCTGCAAGAGCAGTGATTGAGTGAATTATAATTAAAAATTAGAGAAAATGAAATAGTTACCCATTATTCATGCGTGAATAGCTTCCTCATTGCCTTGGTTGTGGGAGAATTAGCTCATCATCATGTTGGAAACACACTCAAAATTCATTTTTATTGCTCAAAGGGTGTTTACAAAGATGAAATGGAGAAAAACTATTAAAAACCGGGTTTTCAATAGTTATAAGTGTTACAAACTGAAAAGAACGATAAAACAGTACTGTCGCTGATTCTCGACCCTCGCATGTGTGTCGTTTCCACTGTTGAAAAACGACTGTCTTGGATGGTCTGTTCTTCGCGTTCTTCAGATGAGCAGCAGCAGAAAAATATTTCTGGAACTTGATTTTCTATGTGATGCTCTATCATCTCCCAAACTCTCCGTAAACCTTCTATGATATCCCAGCACCTATTTATAACCCATCAACAACAAATCTCACGTAATAACTTCATATAATTCTCCATTATTCTTCACGGCCAGTTTAGGAAATAATTCAGATTTTTGATCTCTACACGCGTTCTGAAGCTTCCAAATTGCCATATTTGACTCCTTCACACTCCAAATAGTTGTTAGGGTCTTCCAAACACGTGCAAACTCCTCTGCTGCTCGCGCAAATCTCGTGATAACCTCTTCCGAGAATAAACTTCCCTGTTTTCTTCTAGCGAGTTATCTAGCCAAATTTAGTCGATCAAATCACTCATGATAGTTTTGTTGGGACATATCACAACTACCAACAAATTTCAGCCCTTTAATCTACCCATAACTCCTTCAAATATCGATCGAAAAATCACACAGTTCTGTTTTTATTTTCCCGCCAAAATTCAGTTTTGAAATGTTGAAGCTGAAGTGCCCCTATCATGTTCTGGGGTGCGAATAGCAGATGGGTATTGAGGACAAATTTGGGTGCTGAGGATGAATTTGGGCTACACATAACCTTGGGTGCCCCTTAGCCAAATCTGGGGTTCGTATAGCAAATGTCCTCCAGGGGTCCAAATAGAACTTTTTGAGCAACTTTTTCCACACAAGTGTATTTCTCCAAAAACACCAACACAAACATAAGAACACCATAATAAGTACAGAATCAAGCACTAGCAAGAGACACTGAGGACAATTCAGACACAAAAATGTGTCTATCAAATACCCTCAAACCTATTATTTGCTAGTCCTCGAGCAAAACTAATAAAAATAAAAGCCTAACTCACTAGGTGGCCTTAGTGACCGAGATATAGTCTCGGGAGGGTTTATCAGAGGTGTACCCACAAAACCATGACTTCTAATTGGTCACAAGTATCCAAAGATTTATGAGGACATACAGATTCTCAATCTATCTCCAAGTAACTAGAATGCCAGAGAAATTAAAAGGTACCAGCTCTAAAGCTGAACAAAGAATAGGGGAGACACATCCGCAACACTGCTATATAAAGAGATATCCGCTACACAGCTAGATAAACATTGTAAGATGCGTCCGCTTTACAGCTGGATAAGATTAAGAGAGAGATAAAAATGAGAGGGACATCTGCTACACAGCTGGATTAATTACGTGTGATGAGTTGAACCAGTGCTAGAAAGATCTTGTGCCAGATGGAAAGCGGACTAACAAAGCAACCACTATGCATCTCTCTTCGACTCTCTCATTGTGCTTAGTAGAAACAACGTCTTCTTGGGCTTCAACTGTTGATGATAAACTATCGAACCTCAAAGAACCCTGACAATTAACTCTTCTCCTCGATTTCTTGCTTGAAACTTCCTTATAGATTTCTACTTCCCTATGGCCTTATTAAACAAAATTTAAATGTGTTTTTTTATTTTTATTTTTGAAACAAAGACAACAATTTACATGGCCATTAGAGAAGGACTTTAGAACTTGGATCTTCACAACTTGTAATGTCTTGGTATCATGAACTTCAACAACGTATATCGTTTGATTTTCTTTGCTCTTGTAACTCAATCTTCAACTTTGATTTCCTTTTTTTTTTTTTTTTTTTTTTTTTTTTTTTTTTTTTGTTGTTGCTTCTAAACCTTAAACGTCTTCGACTTTCTTCATAGATTTTTATGTCGCTCCGCTTGTTGATGATAATAAGTTTCTACTGAGAGAGAGTCGTAATCCAGTAACTAAGACTACATTGTGAGGTTGCTTTGTCTTTCTGGCATTTTCTTCTGACCTACTTGCCTTTCCATCATGGATGGTTAGGTCCATCACAGTTACCCTCTAAAAGGAACAAGTTCTCTCCAGAGGGACCTCCTCAACATCACCTGTAGGAAAGGGCTCTATAAATGGTTTCAATCTCTGACCGTTAACCTTCGAAGAACTACTACCATCCGGTGTCTCAATCTCAACAGCTCCATGAGGAAAGACAGTGCGAACAATAAAAGGATCCGTCCACCGAGAAAGTAACTTCCCAGGGAAAAGATGCAAGCGGGTATCATACAGAAGAACTTTTTGACCTGAGAAAATAACTTTCTTAAAATATTCTAATCATGCACAAGTTTCATTTTTTTCTTATACTCCTTAGCACTATCGTATGCATCTCTACGAATCTCTTCCAACTTATTGAGATGGAGTTTCCTATGGGCTCCTGCCTTGTCTAGTGAAAAATTTAGCTGCTTAACATTCCAATATGCTCTATGTTCTAGCTTGACAGGTAAGTGACATTCCTTGCCATACATAAGTCGATAAGGTGACATTCTAATGGGGGTCTTAAACGCAGTACGGTAAGCCCATAAGGCATCAGTAAGCCTAGACGACCAGTTTTTCCGATTAGGATTAACTGTTTTCTCTAATATACGCTTTATCTCCCTATTGGAAACCTCTACGTGACCACTAGTCTGTGGATGATATGGGGTAGATACCTTATGTGTAATACCATATTTCTTCATCAAAAGCCTAAAAGGTCTATTACAAAAGTGCGACCCTCCATCACTAATTATAGCTCGCGGTGTACCAAAACTTGTAAGTATATTATTTTTCAAGAACTCAACCACAACCCTATGGTCATTGGTTTTACATGCAACCGCCTCAATCCACTTAGAGACATAGTCTACAGCGACAAGGATGTAAAGGTTACCAAAAAATTAGGAAACGGACCCATAAAGTCAATACGCCACACATCAAAGACCTCAACAACTAAAATAGGGTTCAAGGGATTCATGTTCCTACCGGAAATGGTTCCTAATTTCTGGAAATGCTCACAAGTAACACAGTGACTAAGGGAGTCTTCAAAAAACGAAGGCCAATAGAATCCACACTGCAATATCTTAGCAGCAGTCTTCTTAGCACTAAAGTGACCCCCACAAGAATGATCATGACAAAAGGAAATAATACTGGACTGGTCACTCTCAGGTATACATCTCCTAATAATCTGGTCTGGACAATACTTAAACAAATAAGGATCATCCCAAAAGAAGTGCTTCACCTCGGCTAAAAACCTAGAACGATCTTGTTTACCCCAATGTTGGGGCATTGGACCAGTAACAAGATAATTCGCTATATTCGCATACCAAGGTGCTTGGGTAACAAAGAACAGTTGTTCGTCAGGAAAACTATCCCTAACAAGAGGAGAATCATTAAGGGTATCCACAACAAGCCTAGACAAGTGGTCTGCTACTACATTTTATGCACATTTTTTATCTCTAATGTCTAAGGAAAATTCCTGCAACAATAGGATCCATCTAATCAATCTAGGTTTAGTATCCTTCTTGGAAAGAAGATACTTCAAAGCAACATGATCAGTAAAGATTATGACCTTAGAACCTAAGAGGTAGGATCTAAACTTGTATAAGGCAAACAAAATAGCTAATAGTTCCTTCTCCGTAGTGGTATAAGTTCAACTGGGCATCATTCAGAGTTTTGCTAGCATAGTAAATCACACGAAGTAACTTATTTTCTCGCTGACCTAGCACAACACCAATAGCATAATCTGAAGAATCACACATGATCTCGAAGGGTAGGTTCCAGTTGGGTGACTTGACTATGGGGGCGGTAGTGAGTAAATTCTTAAGCTTCTCAAAATCCTATAAACAAGCATCATCAAAGACAAACTTAACGTATTTTGCAAACAAATTGCAAAGAGTTCTAGAAGTCAAGCTAAAATCCTTAATGAATCGACGATAAAAACCTGCTTGCCCTAAGAATGACCTAATATCTCTTACGGTTTTTGGGACCTGTAAAGTTTTAATAAGGTCAACTTTGGCTCTATCTACCTCTATACCATTTGAAGATACTATATGCCCTAGAACAATTCCTGAACGAACCATGAAGTGACATTTCTCCCAATTAAGCACTAAATTCTTTTCCTTACACCTAGTCAAAACTAATGACAAATGATGCAAGCACTAATCGAAATATGAACCAAACCTTGAAAAATCATCCATAAAAACCTCTAAGAACCATTCTACCATGTCAGAAAATATGCTCAGCATACAACGCTGAAAGGTCGCAGGGGCATTACATAGCCCGAAAGGCATGCGTCTATACGCAAAGGTACCAAAGGGACAGGTAAAAGTGGTTTTCTCTTGGTCTTCTGGGGCAATAACAACCTTATTATAACCGGAGTATCCATCTAAAAAGCAATAATGGCTACGTCCGGCTAATCTCTCTAGCATTTGGTCGATGAAGGGAAGGGGAAAGTGGTCTTTCCTAGTGACCTTGTTCAATTTCCTATAGTAAATACAGACACGCCAACCCATGGTCACCCGGGTTGGGATTAACTCATTGTTATCATTCTGGACTACAGTAATACCGGATTTCTTGGGAACAACTTGAACGGGGCTGACCCACTTACTGTCTTAAATGGGGTAGATAATGCCTGCATCTAACAGCTTAAGAACCTCGATTCGAACTACTTCTTTCATATTAGGGTTCAGTCGACGTTGCATCTCCCTAGAAGGTTTGGTGTCACTCTCTAAATAGATATGCTGCATACAATCAGTAGGACTTATACCATTAATGTTTGCTATGGTCCACCCTAAATCTTCCTTGTTATTCTGAAGGACAGTCACTAGCCTACTTTCCTGATCGCTATCCAAGTCGGATGCTATAATCGCAGGTAAAGTTTCAGATGGGCCTAAAAACACATACTTCAGGGAATATGGTAATGGTTTAAGGTCCAACTTAAGAGGATTTTCTAACGAAGGAACTAGGGTAGACTCAGAAACGGGTAGAGGTTCGAACTTAGGTTTCCAGCCATTACTAGTGTCTATCAAAGGGGTTGAATCTAACAAAGCATTCACCTCATTAATCACATCGTCATCATCAAAATAAATCCCAAAGTGGGCTAGGCATTTCTATAATGGATCTTCTAACAAAGTGTTTGGTAATGACTCCTCGACTAATGTTCCTATCATGTTCACCTCTTCTATGTTCGAGTCATCTAGTTCAGAGGGTAGCTTACTAATATTAAAAATGTTCAGAACAATAGTCATATTACCAAAAGACAAATTCATAATACCATTTCGAAAGTTAATGATCGCATTGGATGTAGCTAAAAATGGGCGACCTAAAATCACTGGTATCTGGTTCTCTGGGTCAGGGACAGGTTGGGTATCTAGGATAACAAAATCCACAGGATATATAAACTTGTCGACCTCTATAAGAACATCCTCGATCACACCACGAGGAATTTTAACGGACCTATCAGCCAACTGAAGTGTCATCTGGGTAGGTTTCATCTCACCAAGTCCTAGCTTAAGGTACACATGGTATGGCAGTAAGTTCACACTGGCTCCTAAGTCACGCAAAGCTTTCTCGACACGATATTTACCTATTGTGCAAGAAATATTAGGGGACCCTGGGTCTTTATACTTATGAGTAGTGGTATTCTGAATAATAAAACTCACATGACTAGCTAGGAAGGCTTTCTTCTGGACACTAAGTTTTCACTTTCGCGTACACATATCCTTAAGAAACTTGGCATAAGCGGAAATCTGCTTAATCGCATCTAACAATGGGAGGTTGATAGTAACCTGCTTAAAAACATCCAATATATCATTAAAGTTGGACTCCCTCTTAGTTGGAGCTAGCATCTAGGGGAACGGGGCTCTGGGAACAAAGTCGGGCTCAGCAGGACCCTCATTGGTCTCTTTGGAGACTCTATCAGTCTCCTCATTTTTTGGCTCAGAAGGGTGAACTACAGCATGTTCACTATCAGGCATGGCAACCTTATTGTCAACTTTCTTTCCACTCCTAAGGGTTGTTATAGAATTCACATGATTGTACGATTTGTCTCTTTTAGGCTTAGGATCAGTTTGACTAGGGAATTTTCCATCTTCTCTTTCACTAAGAAACTTAGCTATTTGGCCGACTTGAAGTTCTAAGTTAGCAAGATACTGGGAATTATTCTTAAAATTATGCCTGGTTTCTTCTTGAAAACCATAGTGATTCTTTGATAACATCTCATGGTTCTTTGCAAACATAGTAAGGGTTTCTTCTAAGGTGGAGATCTTTTTCTCAATATGAAACTGGGGTTGACCTGAAGAGTTCTTAGCATAACCAAAACCTGGGGGAGGCTGAGAATTACTAGACTGTCCTTGATTCTGACCCTTAGATCAAGAAAAATTAGGATGGTTTCTCCAACCAGGGTTGTAAGTCTCTGAGTATGGGTCAAACTTTTGACGGTTCTCAAACCTAGCATTGTTATAGACAACATGGGATTGCTCTTGTATCTACCACATTGGTGCTACTTCTATTGACCAAGATTCTTTTGGGGGGTTCAACACAAGACTCCCACTGTTGGGATTTTTCAGCGAAAGCTCCTAAGAAGGTAAAAGCATCATCAACACTTTTACTAGTGAACTCCCCAGCGCACAAAGGCTCAACCATGGCTTTGGTTGAATAGTCTAAACCATCATAAATAATCTCTACGAGTTTCATCTTATCAAATCCACGGTGAGGACACTGGGATAGGAGATTAATGAATCTCTCTAAAAACCTATAAAGAGACTCTCCCTCTTGTTGCACACTAGCACTAGTTTTCTTCCTAACAGACGCAGTTTTATGCTTAGGGTAGAATTTCATATAGAAAATAGCAATAAGTTCATGCATTGTTTCAATGGATTCAGATGGTAGGTTGTTCATCCAGGTCTTGGCTTTATTTCTCAAGGAAAAGGGAAACATCTTAAGTTTCAAGACTTCATCAGTAAGGTCTTTTATTCTAATTGTCCCACAAATTTCCTCAAAGTCCCTAATATGAAAATAAGGATTCTCATCATCTTTCCCTAAGAATATGGGTATCATCTTAAGAATACTAGGTTTTATCTCGAAATTAGACGTAGTGGCTGGAAATTTATTGCACGAAGCTCGAGTGGACTTAGTTGGGAACATGTAATCTTTCAAAGTTGCCATTGCTGGCACAGCTGAAGTACTAGGGGTATTTTCCTTACGAAGAAACATATTCTCAAAACTGAAGTTTCCAGAAACAGGGCTCTCAAAAGAAGAGTCTTCGAGCTCCCCGCTTTCACAAGAAGAACTACTAGGTTTTTCACTAATCAATCGACCTAGAGTGTTTCTTTTCCAAGCCCGCTCTTTAATAACCTTGGGCATACACTAGAAAAACAAAAGAAAAAGAAAGAAATCCTAAAAGGAAGGTAAGTTCTATGCAAACACAAACAAGGCTGACTCCACCACAGCAAACGTACTGATTCCTAGCAAACAAAAAGCATGATGGATCCACTTAGATTGTTTCTAGACCAGCTTCTACTCCTTCGAAAGGGAACTCGTTACAATTTAAGCAAACCCCTCTGGAATCAATCCGAGTTTAAGTAAGTTGAATCGAGACGAGGGAAGCTCAATGGAGATTTGATACCCAAGGCCTCACCGGTGTTACAAGGCGGCGTATTCAACTCACAGAAACCATCATGAAATTTGAAGCATGCTTAAAAGAGTAACCAATATTTTTCTAATGACTTTCCTATTAAGCTCGTTACCCTATAGGTCTCGTTTTAGTCAAATTTTAGGCTTAGGTTCGTGTTTAGTTTCGTTTTCCTAAGGCGGGCAAGAAGAGAACGGTGATGAAATCCGAACCCTTATCTTGTATGGCCAGTCCTTGCCCTTTACTAGGAAATTAAAGCAGCCGTTTTCAAATCCTCATCATATATGCAAACGAAGGAATACAGTAACTCGCTGACAGGGGATTCGCGAGTGTTTCGACAAACTTACCTCCCATACCAGACGGGGGATGAACCCCTGAAGTCGACTCGGGCCACGACTCCTATGTCATGTACGAACCCGAGGGGCCGAGGTGATATCGTAATCTCCGTCCTTCTCTGCAAACAATTTATGTTTAAACTACCCTTCCGTAGGGTTTAAAAAAATAAAGTCCCAAAGTCCAAAGTCCAAAGTCCGAAAATAAAGTGCAAAAGAAAAAGATAATCTAAAAGAAATTCTAAAAAAAATAAAAATAAAAATATTGTCTCTCTCTTTTTTTTTAATTAATTTTTATTCTTCTTTTCTTTCGCTCGCTTCGCTTTGCTTTTACTTCAAATCTTTAAGTATTCACCAAAAACTTTGGAAAATTTTTCTTTCGCTCCAAACTCCAAAATCTGTAAGGAAAAGACAAAAACCCAAAAACGTAAAGAAGAACAAAAAAAATAAAAATGAAAAACAAATAAAAACCTAAAAAAAAATCTAAAAATCTCTAGCCTAAAGACAAGTCCGCGTCAGCGGCGCCAAAAATTGATGGGATTTCAAGTTGTTTTGTAGTAGTAGGTTCGTTGAGACTTGTGAAAGCAAAAGATTTTAGATTTAATGAAATTTAAAAACAAACAAAACTTAATTCAAGATTATTAGGAATAACCAAGACACTGATTCCACTATCACACATGAATAAATTATGGCAAATAATCCAAAAATCTAATTATCTTTTAAGTCCCTTATTTCTTAATTCACAAATAATCAAACATATTCTCAAATATTAATTGTATTCCCCAAGCATAGACTATCAAATGATTAAACAAAGTATAATCTATCAAATTGAATCAAAAGTAATTAAGAAAATTATGTAAACATTTAAAAACTCTGCAAGAGCAGTGATTGAGTGAATTATAATTAAAAATTAGAGAAAATGAAATAGTTACCCATCATTCATGCGTGAATAGCTTCCTCATTTCCTTGGTTGTGGGAGAATTAGCTCATCATCATGTTGGAAACACACTCAAAATTCATTGTTATTGCTCAAAGGGTGTTTACAAAGATGAAATGGAGAAAAACTATTAAAAACCGGTTTACAACAGTTATAAGTGTTACAAACTGAAAAGAACGATAGAACAGTACTGTCGCTGATTCTCGACCCTCGCATGTGTGTCGCTTCCACTGTTGAAAAACGACTGTCTTGGATGGTTTGTTTTTTGCGTTCTTCAGATGAGCAGCAGCAGAAAAATATTTCTGGAACTTGATTTCTCGACTCTGTGATGCTCTATAATCTCCCAAACTCTCCGTAAACCTTCTATGATGTCCCAGCACCTATTTATAACCCAGGAACATCAAAATCTCACGTAATAACTTCATATAATTCTCCATTATTCTTCACGGCCAGTTTAGGAAATAATTCAGATTTTTTATCTCTACACGCGTTTTGAAGCTTCCAAATTGCCAAATTTAACTCTTTCACACTCCAAATAGTTGTTAGGGTCTTCCAAACACGTGCAAACTCCTCTGCTGCTCTCGCAAATCTCGTGATAACCTCTTCACAGTTCTGTTTTTATTCTCCTGCCAAAATTCAGTTTTGAAATGTTGAAGATGAAGTGCCCCTATCCTTTTCTGGGGTGCGAATAGCAGATGGGTGCTGAGGACAAATTTGGGTGTTGAGGATGAATTTGGGCTACGCATAACCTTGGGTGCCCCTTAGCAAAATATGGGGTCCGTATAGCAAATGTCCTCCAGGGGTCCAAATAGCACTTTTTGAGCAACTTTTTTCACACAAGTGTATTTATCCAAAAACACCTACACAAGCATAAAAACACCATAATAAGTACATAATCAAGCACTAGCAGTAGAGACACTAAGGACAATTCAGACACAAAAATGTGTCTATCAGCAGTCTATGATGGAACGATTGTGTGAAATTCTGTATTTCTCAAAGGCACAGCGTCAAGACATGTTTGGGGCTCTTAACTGTTTTGTATCTGGAAAGCGTTTGTTTCCGGTTAAGGAGGTTGCCCCTGAACCGCAATCCTTACTAGGAAACGCGAGATGTAACTGGGGGACTCCTAACCGTCGCTCTCTTGAAGGATGTCGAGTTCGACAACATGTTGATCGACGTAGCATCTGATTTCAACATTGTCACCGTCAAGGCCCTGAAATCTGCAAAGATTTCGAAGCAGAAAGCTATTCATTTCCCAACCATAATTAAAAACTCTGAAGGAGAGTCTAGAGACGCTTATGGGTACATCAACCTCGAAATAAAGATAGGAGACGCTCTAACACGCGGTAGGTTTCATATTCTGAAAGATTACCCGAACTATGATATGATTCTGGGACGCTCGTGGGTGCATAACAACAAAGAAAGGCTAGGAGTGTGTCCCTTGCCAGTGTATATACCTGAAAGGATTACCAAAAAGCCATCAAATCCCGAAGATTACCTGTTGCCATATCGACAACTTGCCGATGTGATGCAATTACCTGGAGAAAGCCCATCATCATAAGTCAGAAGATTTCGAACCCAGGTAAGTCTTATCGACCAACCCTTTTTGCAACAAGTCACTCCTCCTTCTTCTAAGTCCAGGGTACTTTCTCCAATCAACAACCCAACCGTCATTAGGAGATGTGAATGGGATGTTGGTCCTTTCAAACGCTTTGTCAAAAGTTTAGAAGTTGTCTCGATTAAAGATGATGAGTCCAAGGACCAAGTAGGCGTGCAACGTCCAAAACCATTTTAAATTGGAGATTTGGTAATAAAGGAAACCACGTTTCAAGTTGGGGATGTGACAGTGAAAGTGATCGCTCAGTCTGATTCACCTACAGAAAAAGAAGATAAGTCATACCTGGTGGCAGATGTTATCTTAGGCGGTTACTGCAAGATCATCAATGCTGACAAACTGGAAGGAGTGACGATTCACTCACGATGGCTCGAACTTTATAATACCTAAAACGATGTGCTACCATTTCCTCCAGCGTTCTCCATACCTAAAACAATGTGCTACCCTTACCTCCAGTGTTCTCTTTAGTATTTATTCCAGCAATTTCCTCTTTCATGCAATATTTGTAATTCCCCCAAAATGATTGCACTGCTTGCATTCATAATTAGGGTTTTAATTTATCAGTTAATCGAAGTATTATTTCTTTTTAGAAGCCTCTTTACTTCCGAACCATGACACAAAGTCGTGAACAAACCTAAAACCCTCATTACCCATCAGTTCAAACCAGAAAGACAAAACCCTAAAGAAAACATCTCATATATTTCGAGAAACATCGAAGGGATACGTGCAGGAAGAAAAGAAGCAAAGAAATTGTAATTATTAAGGCAAACGCTTCGAAGAACAGTCTACTCTAACAATAAAGAAACTCCTCAATCACTACATGATTAGGCGGATTGCAACACAATTGGAAAGTAGGCAGGTTCGTGAAAAATCTCTGATTTTCATCATCGAAATCCCCTTCGTTATTTTTTATACGCGATCATCATAAGGGAAAGTACGCGTTCACATGAGAAAACATCGTCAAATGTCACATGGAGAGATTCTATCGCAACCTTACTGGAGAAACACTACATCTAGGGTTCCGGATATCAAAGAGAAAATCATCAGATTAAGACCAGGCTCAACCACAAAAATACTGAGAGTACGAGAAGAAAATGTTTACAAAACCGTAGAAAGTGCTCAACTACAAATGAAAACAACAAAGGGAAACTTTAAACATCGGAAGTATCGATGGTGTCTTCACTGGTGCTATCACTGGAAGCTGCTTCAACACTTTCATCGCAAGACACCGTTGTGTCCTCTCTGGAAGCCACATCGACTTCCCCTTTTGATTCCGCTTCGAAGCCTTCCTCAACATAAGCTTCAATATTCCCTCCAGGAGACGCGCCGATGTCGCCCTTGGAAGCCGCTTCAACATCTTCATATTTGGAAGCCGCTTCAACATCTTCTCCAGATGTCGCTACCATGATCTCCTTAGAATCCACTTCAGTGTTCCCTCCGACGGTTGCTTTAATACCCTCCACGGAATCTACTTTGACCTCTCCCTCAGGAACTGCCCCAATATCCTTCTGAGGATAATCTGGCTCGTCCATGTCTGAATCGAGGATGATGACTCCGTTACAAACATGGTAAGCATACTTGTTTTCACTGGAACGATGTTGATGCTCGATCCTTCGTAGCTTTAGCCGAGCTGCAAACCTTTCAGCTCTTGCACTCGGCAGCTGAGACGCTTCGCTACGCCTCCATTCTTCCTCCATGCCGACCGAAGCCAAGAAAGCCTGAGCACGTTCCCGAACGAAACGTAGTTGTAGAAGAGACATACCCTTTATGGAAGGATCAACTTCATGAAATGGAGGATTTATTTTGGCCATCACCTCCTCGAACGCGCTAGCCTCAGGTTTCTCTACTTCGAAGCTCTTCTCTGGAGAAGTAAAAGAGTAATCATCACCAACAGTTCCCATCATACACTGCAAAAAGGGATGTTATGATCATACCAACAGACGGTAAATAAAATTGTTATTATCAATCAAAAATCAAACTGCGTGATGAACACGGAGCAATACCTGAAACGAAGAAGAGAGCAATTCTGCGATGGGGAGAAAGCCTCGGCATCTTCTTTATATTTCGCAAATCAGCTAGATCCCGGGAAGAGAAGAAGTCTTTACCTGTCGTGTATAAAGGCTCCGGTACGGGATAACAATCAAGTAGATACTTATCTATCTGATGATAACTGACGCGCAAGGAAATGTGCCCTACTCAAGAACCGAGACAGCCTCTACCCTGGTAATGCGCATCAAACTCCAGTTGAGAATTTCTTTATTTGTCACCATCTAGTGCTTACCCCGCAACAATGCCACCGTTACGTGCTAAGCAGGGGACTTAATATTGATGGTGGTTTTTAGGTTCGGGGTCAAAATCGTAAAACCCTATATTTAGCATCGTGATCCTGCAAAGAAATAAAGGCCAATTGAAAGTGATGAGTGCTCAAACATCTTCATTTACACATGTATTGAACAACTCAGTATATATGAAATTCATTCAGAATGGTGCGCACAGTAGTAATCCCAAGTATTCTGTGAATTCTATTTTATGCCAACATTATTAACTAATGCATGACTCGCCTGATATTTTTCCGTGCTATGTTCCCAGTAGAACTCTCAATACTGACATGACATGATGATCAATACTCACTCTCAGCAGAGTAGTATGAATCTCCCGAAGTGTTAGTATTGGGATCTGCACAAAAAATACCCATACGAGTTACATCCCTCTGACAAAGAGATCGGTGTGTTCACACACTTTTAATTAAAGTTGGCGTGATTGAACACACATTGATTCTTAAATAACGTCTAGACTGTTAACGCCAGTCTCAGAAACAATCACGGCCACACAACTTGGCCGCATGATTTAACTAGCCTACCTAAAACCTGACAGGAATAGGCGATCACCGTGATGGCCACCAGCGGTCCCACTAATTCCCCAACCGGTCGAACACCACACATACTTCCCTAGCACCGTCAAACACCAACCTATAGAGGGGTGGACGTGCTGTTTTGGGAGAAGCTCGAACGAGCATAGAATGTTCAATGCAGTCTTAAAACCATCACAACCGTCCAACTTAGTCAGCCTGTTTGGACGGATTAGATCATCCCATGAATGATCAAGGAAGCACTAACACACACGTTGGCGGGACCACTTTTCCTTCACCCAATCAGTTTCTCACGGAAAGGACATGGAGCAATGAAATGTTTCCTCCAATCATGGAAGGCGTGATGCTTCTAAGGGTCGCGGAAGTCCACTAGTGTCTTAAATCGATCACAAACATCGAACTTAGCCAGCCTGTTTGGATGGATTATATCGCATTTAGGACCATCATGAAGGTGCACGTGCGTTCACCGTCAACCCAACATGGGCCCCACGTGATCGATCTCCCAAGAGGAGGATCACGGCGTGCCAAACCACTTGGCGAAAGTCACGTGTGTGTGACTGATTCAAAACCCTAATTAGGGTTTGCGGCAATGCACATCTGTCGTAGTTCGATCATGACCATACATCTTCACCAGCCTAAACGGAGGGTGTAGATATAGACTCAAGAGGTCCCATGGGTGTCAATGTGATCACCGTGGGCCTACCTTCGCGTGTGATCGTCCGACCTATGCAGACTAGATCCCAGCGCCTCGAATTCACGCCCAGAGGTGGCATGCCACATGGCTTTTAAACCTTTGCGGCAATGTACTTCTGCCGCCAATCGATCACGACCACTCATCTTTGCCGGTCAAATTAAGTTGCCTAGATCGAATCTTTGTGGGACAGAGATGTGTAGACATGCACGCCGGCGGGCCGCCTCCACTCATGCCTGGTCGGTCCCTCCAAAATTAGCGCCCATGCTTGGATTCGATCAATCCAAAGAGGGGATATTGCGCACCTCTAAAAAACCCTAAAATGCATCAACGACAGCAAATATTCACCATAAATCATCTCGTTTGTCCAACTTTTCCATCTTGGTCGGACGGCTTGGATTAACATTTAGGCGATCAATGAAGCGTCTCAATGATTACCGTCCGTCACTCTACCACAGGGAGTGATCGATTAGATGGTGTCCCTCCCATGCGGCCTCCAAATGATCACTCGAATATCGTTGGACGTGCTGCCATTTTAAGATGCTTAATCCGCGACTTGTTCAATCAAGCTTTAAAACAATGATGCTTCATACATATCGATTGTTTTGAGCTGCTTGCTTAAAAGAGATGTGCTACATGCATCGATCATACACGATATTTCATGAATATCAATTCCATAAATAACTTAATTATTTAACTTGATAGCACTGTATGTTATTTCTTGCGGCGGGTCCCACGACTCGACCCACTCATTCGAGGCATCAAACATGTCACAAACCGGGGATACTCACTGGGGTATTGGTCTGGAGGTTTACAGCGTGTGGCGTGCAACGCGCCCATTACAAGAACATGTCAGGAGGCATGGATGGTTAACGATGATGAGGGAAGTGGGCAAAGGCGTGATCGTGTGACAATCACCTACACGACCCCACTACTCCATCACTCAACTTCCTCCACTTCTTACGAGATGAGGATTGCTCTCAAAGGACTTGTATAAATAGGTTCTTCGACCTATTTTAAAATAACACAGAGAAACCAAGTGTTGTCACAGTATCCAGAAAACACCCAGAACTGATAGCTTACATTTGCAATCCAGTTCAACATTCTGATACAAGTCATAAACATCCAACACCTTCACAATCTCAACACCTTCTTTGCTTCCCCCCCTAAGATCAACCCTTCTCCTTCACTTTGTGACCGAATTGAATCTGGAACAACCATTTCTTGGTTTAGGCTAGAGTCTTACATATTGATCTCTCGAACCTAAAAGCATTCCCCTGCAGTGCATTTGTTTAGGGTTTGAACTCGTTTCTCATCAACACAACCAAAATTACCAAAAACCGTAGAATCAGTTTTTACCCCAAAGCAGCTACTACGTGCATCATTCTGATTGAATTTCATATACATTGAATTACTCAATGAGCGAGGAGATTTTTTGCACTCGTCACTTTTCAAATGGCTTACCCCTTGCAGGGTGACAGCGCATTAAATACTGGTTTAACAATTTTAGCCTTGAACTAAAAAACCACCATCAACAACTTTATTAAGATTGAGTCTAGTTGATTCTCTTGAAAGTATATTGGAGTTAGTCCATACAAATTGCTAATCAAAATATTGGGTGTGGTTGTTATACCCTCGCTTTTTCACACCCAATATTTCAATTAGCAATCTGTATGGACTAACTCCAATATACTTTCAAGAGAATCAACTATACTCAATCTTAATAAAGTATATCAAGGATTTAAATCTCTCTTTCTTGATTCAATTCTTACTCAAGCAAATAGAAATATGAGAGTCTAATTGAATACAAGAGAAATCACTTGAACGGTACCAAAGACCAATGTTCAAGGACCAATCAATTTCAATCAACAACCAAAGTTCGGATTTCCCAATTGATTGATTCAAACGCACAACCTGTGATATTTCAATTATATAACAAAATATAATGCGGAAAGAAATAACACAGACACCAGAAGTTTTGTTAACGAGGAAACAACAAATGCAGAAAAACCCCGAGACCTAGTTTAGATTGAACAAACACTGTATTAAGCCGATACAGACACTAGCCTACTAAAAACTAATTTCGGTCTGGACTGTAGTTGAACCCCAATCAATTTCACACTGATCCAAGGTACAGTTGCGCTCCTTACGTCTCTGATCCCATCAAGATACTACGCACTTGATTCCCTTAGCTGATCTCACCCACAACTAAGAGTTGCTACGACCCAAAGTCGAAGACTTTAATAAAAAAATCTGTATCACACTGAAAAGTCTACGGTAATAGATAAATCTGTGTGTCACAGAAATACCTACGAGTTTTTTTCCGTCTTTTGATAAATCAAGGTGAACAGGAACCAATTGATAAACCAGACTTATATTCCCGAAGAACAGCTCAGTATTATCAATCACCTCACAATAATCTTAATCTACGTGGCGAAAGAAGATATTGTGGAATCACAAACGATGGGTCGAAGATGTTTGTGATTACTTTTATATCTTGCCTATCGGAGATATCAATCTCAATCCAATCATTATGATTGTACTCAATACGATAAAAACAGCAAGATCAAATCACACAACTACAAGAAAGTAGTATCGGTCTGGCTTCACAATACCAATGAAATCTTCAAGTCGTTAACCTACAGGGTCTCGGTAGAAACCTAAGGTTAAAGGAGAATCGACTCTAGATTATACAACTAGTATCACACAAGAGGTGTGGGGATTAGGTTTCCCAGTTGCTAGAGTTCTCCCTTATATAGTTTTTCAAATCAGGGTTTGCAATCAATGTTAGCTTAGTAACAAAGCATTCAATATTCACCGTTAGATGAAAAACTGATTAGATTCAAGCTAATATCTTTCAACCGTTAGATCAAAAACTTAGCTTGTTACACACAAATGAAATGCACGTTTTTAGGTTTGTGTAACCGTACCCAAACATGTCATTCTTTGGTTCAACAGTAGTTAACCAAATTGTTATCCATATAAGCACTTTCATATCAACCATATTCTTCTTTGCCATAACTAGTTCAAATGAACTAGTTAGAGAGTTGTTCAATTGTTTAGATCTTATAGAAGTATACAAGACACAATCGAAGCAAAATCGGTTTGATTCACTCGAATCGATTCATGAACTTTATAGCCACGATTTGTAAACTTGCATTCCTTAGTTAATATATGTATAAGTTCACGAATAATAGTTTTTAGAAAATAACCAACCTAAGTACGCGGACTTAAGTACCTGGAATAAGTTTGTAAACAGTTCACAAACTCCAGCAGATTTTCTCGGGAAGAGAACCTCCGACAGTACGCGGACTGGGTTCGAGGAATAAGGACTTATACATATATGTGTTACCACACAATGCTTATATACAACAATAGTTATATGATCTAAACTCTCATTTCAACCATTGAAATATTCTTAGAGGACGTTATATAGTTGTTGTTCACAAACTATTTTTCGTCAAAGCTATTTTCAAGTAATTGAAACATAATATGACTTTCGTCACTAGGTAAAGATGAACTTGGCCAAAGCGAAAGCTTACCAACACATATTTTGAGAAATAGATAAGCGAGATAACTCGACTCGAAATAGCAAACATGTATAATCAAAGTCTATATAGCAAAACGACTTTTGTCTCAAGATAGGAGATAGAGTAGATAGACTTTTGAGTGATAGATAAGTTCAAGTATCCACATACCTTTTAGTCGACGAAGTTCCACCAGTTCCTTGATAGTTCTTCGTCTTGTATGATGATCGCCACGGAGTTCTTGAGCTCAACTACACTTTCTATCCTTGTCCGAGACTTAGCTATAGTAGACTAGAAATCAAGACTTATAGTTTTGATCACTAACATTTACAAACATGCTTGAGATAGCAACGCATGCGAGTTCGACCGACCAATGCTCTAACAGGCTCAATAATAATTAACCGAAGTTAGCCATATGAACACTTTTGTCTTAACCACATTCAACTAACACTTCTAGATCAAATATGATGACCAATAAAACATGAAAGATAATCAAATGAATCTAATTGTGTTTCAAATAGATTTGTTCAATTTTTCCTTATTTCACAGAAATATATATGAACCAATTGAATCAAAATCGGATTGATTCATGAGAATCAATTCATGAACATTAAGCCACGGTTTGAAAAGATTGCATTCCTTAATTCATAAATGTATTTGTTTATGAGTATGAAAACATACTTAACCGATTTAAGAACTTTAACCACTAAGTTTCCGAACGGTTACGCAAACTATAGCTTCCGGCCTTTGGGCTTGTCCAACAGTTTGCAAACCGGTATGCATACTGTTGTCCCGGACATTTAACTCAGGTAGAACTGTTCGCATACTGGTATCCAAACTTGGTTCCCAGACTTTAACATTTAAAACCGTTCGCATACTGTTATGCAAACAAGGTTTCCGGACCTGAATCATACCACAACAATTTGCATACTGGTATGCATACCGTGTCGTATCCAAACATAGGTTAATTTGTTCTAAACTCCCATTTTAATCAATGAAACATCCTTAGAAGACGACAATAGCTGTTTCACACAAACTATTAGCTTATGCGTAATTTTCAAGTGATTGAGTGGGTTAGAGCACTGCTCGGTCGAACTCGCAAGCGTTTCTATCTCAAGCTTGTTTGTCAAGTTTAGTCGCCAAAACTATAAGTCTTGATTTCTAGTCTACTTATAGCTATGTCTCGGATAGGATAGTATGTGTAATTGAGATTTATCCTTCACGACGTTCATCAATTGAAGAAGAATAACTACTAAGGGGAGCTTGTGGAACTTCAGCAACAAAAGGTATGTGGAGACTTGAACTCACCAATCACTCAGAAGTCTATTTTTATTCTATCTCCTTTTGAGACAAAAGTCGTATAGCTATATAGACTTTATATTATACACATTTGATATCTCGAAATATGTGCTGGTAAGCTTTCGCTTTAACCAAGCTCATCTTCATTCTTGACGAAAGTCAAAAGATGATCATGTGAAAATCGCCTGGTAACATCTTACATGATTTGTGTGAGACAGACATTTGATGTAGACTCGGAATGTTTAGTATTGATCTATTGATCACTTGAAAATTTCTTTGAATCTAATAGTTTGTGTGAGACAGCTATTCCCGTCTTCCAAGAATGTTTCAGTGATTAAGATGGAGTTTAGAACTATTAATCATTGATTGGATATAGGACAGTATGCGTACTGGTTTGATAATTGAAGTCCGGGAACTTAGCATGTGAAAAAGCGAGGGTCTAACAACCACACCCAATATTTCGCATAGCAATCTGTATGGACTAACTCCAATATACTTTCAAGAGAATCAACTAGACAGTCAGACTTAATCTAAGAAAAGTATATTAAAGAGTTATATCTCAATTTCTCAATTCAATCTGCAATCAAACAAATAGGAATTTGCGAGCCCGATTGAATATAAGAAATAACTTGGACGGCATCAAGAACCAATATCCAAGTGTCAATTAATTTAATCAACAACCAAAGGTTGGATTCACAATTGATTGAACTTACGCACAACCTGTGATATTTCAATTATATAAAAAAATATAACGCGGAAAAGAAATAACACAGGCACTAGAAGTTTTGTTAACGAGGAAACTGCAAATGCAGAAAAACCCAGGACCTAGTCCAGATTTGAACACTAAACTATATTAAGCCGCTACAAACCCTATCCTATTCCAATTTAACTTCAGACTGGAATAAAGTTGAGCCTTAACCAATCTCACATTGATCAAGGTACAGTTGCGCTCCTTACGTCTGTGAATCCCAGCAGGACTCTACGCACTTGATTCCCTTAGATGGTCTCACTCACAACTAAGATTTGCTACGACCCAAAATCGAAGACTTGATAAACTAATCTGTCTCACAAAGAAAATTCTATTGAATAGATAAATTTATCTCCCACGGATATACCTATGAGTATTGCTCTGTCTTTTGATAAATCAAGGTGCACAGGAACCAATTGAAATACCGGGCTTATATTCCCGAAGAACAGCCTAGAAATATCAATCACCTCACAATAATGTTAATCGTATGGTAGCGAAACAAGATATTGTAGAATCACAAACGATGAGACGAAGATGTTTGTGACTGCTTTTCATCTTGCCTATCGGAGATTAAATCTTGAGCCAATCTTACAGAAGATAGTACTCAATCACGATAGAAAACAGCAAGATCAGAACACGCAACTATAGAGAAAATAGTTGGGTCTGGCTTCACAATCCCAATGAATTCTTCAAGTCGTTAACCTAGAGGGTTTTGGAAAAACCTAAGGTTAAAGGAGAATCGAATCTAGTCGCAACTAGTATCACACAGGAGGTGTGGGTATTAGATCTCCCAGTTTCTAGATTTCTCCCTAATATAGTCTTCAAATCAGGCTTTGCAATCAATGCTACCTTCTAACGAAGCATTCAATATTCACCATTAGATGAAAACCTGATTAGATTCAAGCTAATATCTTTCAACCGTTAGAGAGAACTTAGATTGTTACACACAAATGAAAAGTGACTTCATTTAGATATGAGTAATCGTACCTAAACGTGTATACCTTTGTTGGCTCAACAATAGTTTACCGAAGTTAGCCATATGAACACTTTCATATCAACCTCATTCATCTTAACCATAACTAGTTCAAATGACTCAAATGAAACTAGTTCTAGATTTGTTCAATTGTTTATATTCTCATAGAAGTATGCAAGACAAAATTGATGCAAAATCGTTTGATTCACTCGAATCAATTCATGAATATTATAGCCACAGTTTGCAAAAGATTGCATTCCTTAATATATAAATGTACTAGTTCATGAAGAAAACGATTTTAGAACATAACCTACTCAAGTATGCAAACGGGTACGCATACCTAAGTAGTCGTACCTGGACTGTGTTCGCCAATATGCAAACGGTACGCATACTGTCGTTCACATCCGAACTCAGTTAAATATAGTGCACGTACGGGTACGCACACTAAAGTTCCCGGACTTCAACTGACTTCGCCAGTACGCATACGGGATGCATACTATAGCTCATGGACTTTAACTGAGCAACCAGTACGCATACGGGTATGCATACTATAGCTCATAGACTTTAACTGAGCAACCAGTACGCATACGGGAAATGCATACTAGATTGTCGGTCTTGGACTACACATATGCAAGTACGCATACTGTGTTTATATCCAATCATGGTTAATCGTTCTAAACTCCTATTTCAATCATTGAAATATTCTTGGAACACGACAATAGCTGTCTCACACAAACTATTAGCTTCAAAGAATTTTTCATGTGATCGAATGATCAATACGAAACATTCCGAGTCAACATCAAATGACTGTCTCATATAAATCATGTAAGACGTTACCAGACGATTTTCACATGATCATCTTTT
Organism: Papaver somniferum; assembly: GCF_003573695.1. NCBI lineage: Eukaryota > Viridiplantae > Streptophyta > Magnoliopsida > Ranunculales > Papaveraceae > Papaver > Papaver somniferum. The sequence continues at coordinate 140,029,327 of NC_039361.1, read as the reverse complement.
TACTTTCATCAAGAATATAAGATGAACTTGGTTAAATCGAAAGCTTACCAAATATATTTCGAGAAAAATGTAAGCGAGTTAAACTCAACTCGAAAAAATGTGTATAATCGAAGTCTATATACCTATACGACTTTTGTCTCAAATAGGAGATAGAGTAGATAGACTTTTGAGTGATAGATGAGTCAAGTCTCCACATACCTTTTGTTGATGAAGTTCCACAAGCTCCCCTTAGTAGTTCTTCGTCTTCAATCGATGAACGTCGTGAAGTCTAATGGTGAACTATACTTTCTATCATAATTCGAGACTTAGCTATAAGTAGACTAGAAATCAAGACTTATAGTTTTGACAACTAAACTTGACAAACAAGCTTTAGATAGATACGCTTGCGAGTTCGACCGAGCAGTACTCTAACAATCTCCCCTTTTGTCAATTTTAGTGACAAAACTATCAATACATATGGATTACAAAATAAATAAACTTTGTAGCTTCTCATCCAAATTATTGATTTCCTAGGTTCTTCAACATTAATCGAAATCTTCGTCACTTCCAAGTACTTCAGTGATTCTGAACGTGTTCAACTCAGCATCATAGTTGTTCTTAGCTATAACAATGAGAAAACAATTGCTCTCAATCATTGTTATACAGTGTCATAGTATCATTACACAACATCAAAGTCCAATTGTATCACAACTTTGAGAACTATAATATGGTGATATGTATCACCCCTCATTAGTCAATACTTCACCTCACATGAAAACCACTCCCCCTTACATAATGATCCGTAAACCATATGTATTTGTAGTGTGAACTATACATTAATTATCCCCCCTTTTGTCAATATAAATTGTCAAAGGTACGAAAACTAGTGGGATCCTAATGAAATTCTCATGGAGATACTTCATGACCAAAAGGAAACATATCAAAAAAAATTTAGATGAAATCGTATAGTCGAAACTTAATGCATTCATCAAGGAGTTAATAAAGATACAAGAAAACTCCTACAATATTCCACAGCCGCACTCCCCACAAAGATTTGGCAATTAAGCACAAGTTCAATTAAGAACGCTCCCCCATAAAATGTCATTCCCGAAAGAACAACAAGAGCGACCTTACTTTTAAAAGAATAGAAGGATTTCTTTGGACATTAACAAATCACATGAAACATGAATTTGTATCCAGAAAACTCAATTAAATTAACCACAAGGGCACCCATGATTAATTTAATCGGAAATGTTCACATAAGAGAACTTACGGAGCCGCACAGTATTTACACAAAGATGTGGATCAGGGAAAGACCAATACTGAGGAATATTCAAATATTCATTCTATTTTTCATCAGTATTTGCATAATGCATATAATAGACTTAATCTTTGCAATCAAAAGTTCATCCTATCTTCCATCAATATTTGCATAATGACATAATAGGCTTAACTTTATACATATATACAACCAACCTTCTTATGGATTTAACACATTTAGCAGTTTAATTGAAAGATAAAATCATTCAAGGCTAAAATACCATTAAATTTATTACAACCATTAACAATAACAGTTTTAAGAAGTTCAATCATAAGAGGTTCATCAAAAGACAATATAGACAAAATAAAGATACTTAACTATGCATGATTGCGGTTGTATTTCTCAGCAATCTTAAAGACAGGTTTAGTCAGTTTAGGATGAACTCCCAAAACATAGTTCAGTTGTTCCTCCAAGCACTCAATTCTTTCATGAAGATGAGTAGTTTCAGGATTGGAAGGTTTCTTCATTTTGTTGATGTTTGTCTGAGATAGAGGAGTAGATCGACCAATGCAGGTACCAATAAGATAAACTCTAAAGTGACTGCAGATTCTACAAATGAGACGTGGAAACCAAATATTTTTCTTCTGTGAAACCATATGAATCATTTGACGGATAATCAGGCCACGGAAATCAATCTCTTCACCAGAGATAAGATAGCAAATCATCTCGGCAAGGGTCTTTCTTCACAGTTTCTTATCAAGCGTGACTGGAATCAAATTTGCAACAACCAATTTACTAAAAACTTTCAAATGAAAGCTTATGTTGTCAACAGTCAACTTGCTGCCAGACCAAGATTCACTCTTATTTAGTAAAATTTCAGAAAATTGTCTCTGAGATGGTATGAGATGATCAGGTTGAGGAATGACAAAAGAGCGATCAAGTGATAGATTTAGCAAAAATGCAATCATGTTACGATTTACCTCAAACGATGTCTCACCAAAAATTGTTTTAAAATAATTGGTCTTGTTGGCTGCATGCAGGTTAACATAAAATTGACAGGTTATCTCAGGATGAGACGATCTAATGCCATCATGAATATAGCCCCATTTATATTGACTCATGAACTGGTAAAACTCTGGTTCTTGAACTGTTCGATCATAAACTCTTTCTGTAATGAAATTACCTTTAAGAAATTTGACATATTTGTTCCTAGCAATAAAACTAGTAAAGCTAATTCGAAGGGCTGGATCATAATAGGGTTGGAGAGCATCTATACAAACATCATCATCAACTATCCAAAGTTCTTCTACTAGAGCTAGCACCATTGTTAAACTTCCTTCTAGACATGTGATAGGTGTCTAAAACACCTAATTTTATATCTAGTATTTATGTTTCTTTGCTATTTTTCTTGTAAATTATATATCTTATGTTTGCTTTTGAGTGTTTAGGTACTTTGGAGTCATTTGGAACAAAAGAAGAAGAAACAGCCCAAAAGTCTCATCTCAAGTGCAAAAGTGTTGGAGGCGGATTATTTTTCATTATTTGCGTTTATTTCTTCATCTCTGTCTGAAAAGTATGTCGGCTTTATTGATGCAAATTTCTGTCTGAAAAGCATGACAACTTTAGTGATGTAAAGGAATTGAAGAAAAAAAGTAGATATGAGAAGTAAGAGACGGCTGCTGTTGGTGAAAAAATTCAAAGAAGAGCAAAAGCGTCGTGCCAATAAACTAGATACCAAGGACGTTGATGGCAGGGAACCAGCTGATTTTCAACGACTATGCATTCAGGACCAGAGTCTTAGTACTGGTGGCCTAACTTGTACCAGCTGAGGTAAAAAGGGTGTGTCTAGTTCTGAATGGAGTTCACCAGTTGTGAGTCACACATGTGCATTCAAGATGGAGAAAAATTAGGTCTCACTTCTCAGTTGAAACCCAAGTTGAGCTTTTCTTTTGTCGCTACTTAACGAGCAGAGATGGAGATCGAGCAAGCTTATTGCTGCCAACCATGGGTATTTACCAGGGTTCAGAGTTCTTCTCACAGCCAACAAGGAGCAGGATTAAGTGTCTTCAAATCATGGAGATTTTGGCCAGAATTGCATGGAAGGAACGGGGTTTGTTGCAGTCATTGATTCAGCTGCTGGACGAGGTGATTCTAGGGCAAATTCGTGAATGGGAGATGAGCAGAATTGAGAGATTTGTTGCCGTGAATTAGATGGGTCTTGGTGTTCGAATTTGTTGATGGTCTTGAGCTGAAAATTAGGGAAGAAGGCATTCATGTGGTCTGAGATTTGTGACTGATTTTGTACATCTACGAAGGGAAGAATTGAAGGGTTTGGATATGAATTTGAAGTTAAGAGAGAAATGAATTGGAGTTTTTCTGACGGTTGAGTATGAGAGATGTTATGATGGCAGTGGAGAAGAATATTTGGCGGAAACTGCAGGAATGGGTTGTTGTTGATGTTTTCTCAATGGATTTGGTTGCTGAAATGGATCTGTTAGGGTTTGTTACAAACAAACCTCACAGATATGAAGAGGATGATGCAGTTCTTGAGCTGAGATGTAAAGGCTATTAGGGTTTAAGTTTCAGATGAAGAATTAGGTATTGAACAATAATTCAAGAAGAAGATAGAGCATGACTCATGTGGTTGAAATTCATGGGTTTGATAGGCTTGGAGAGATGGTGCAGTTTATGGAATCAGAATGGAGTAATGGGTGTGAACCAGCTTCAAGTTTACTGAATTGTGGAGGTGTAGTAAGTTACAGTTGTAGCAGTGCAAGAAGGCAGTATGAGTTCAAGTTGTTGCTGTTATTTGGTTGAATTGAATTGCAAATGGAGACGGAGGAGAAGATTGAGAAGTGGTATTGCAGTTGAATAGGTGGTGCAGTGAATGCAAGAACAAGAAGGAATTGAATGTAATGGCCTGAGCTGCTGCAATTGAAGCTGAACTGTATGCTTAGGCGAATGAATGTGGAGGATGCGAAAGGATGGGTCAGGCTCAGTTGAGGAAGGACAAGAATGGGATTTTGAATTGAAACAAGAAGCTAAGTTCTCTGCCATGGGTTGCAGAAATTGGAAGATGGCTACAAAGATTATTGGAACAGGTCGTGGAAAGATGGGTTGATCTGTGGCGTCTTTGCCAAGATTTAGTTTCAGCTAGCTGTGGTCTTGATGTTGCTGCCAGGGATTAGAAGGAGTAATGTTATGCTGAGAAGAAGGCAGTTACAATGCTGGTATTGAACTGCAGATGAAGCTACTGTTGAGGCTCGTGGTTGGTTGCTGGGATTGATCAGTCAGGTTAGAGTTTGCCATCGTTTGTAGTTCAGAATTGTGAGTTGTTTGAAACCAAGATAGCAGGGAATACAAATTGATACTGCTGATGTTGCAGTGGTGGTTGAATTGAGATTACATGCTAGTAGAAGTTGCAGAATGGTCGAGGCTGGTGTTGTTTTATAAGCAGCTTCTGAAGGGAATGGAATTGGTGGAGTTAAAAGGCTAGATTACACTAGACAATCGACTGTCAGTTATCCAGGAATGACAAGCCGAATATTAATGGGCTATGGGCTTAGATTTTTGTGGGTTGTGTAGGAGCAGGGTTGGCTTGGCCTGGCTTGAAACTAACTTGTGGCCGTGAGTATTGGAAAAGAGGAAAACTATAAAGGGCATAAACAACACAAGGATATGGGAGATAATCTTTTTCTCTACTTTTGTTCTAGGGTTTAGAAACATGAAACTTATTTTCATTCTTGTGATGAACTCTTTTAACATGAGTATTTAATTTTATCATTGACTTAAGGAATAAGTTGGATTCCTAAATATGGGTTTTTATGCAATGAATTAGTTTTGTGTCCATATTATTGTTTATGACTCACCATTAATATTGTTACATGATTTGAATGTTTGTTTGGTTGAGTCTAGAATCAATCGAGTTTGTTTTCATCTCTATTGCTAGATTAGGATTTATTGTACGCAAAAGTAATAGATTCCTGATTACAAGTAGCATAATTGTGATTATTCCTTGTAGTGATACATCCTAGTAGTCACAAGTGAGTCATAACCTTTGTTAAATCGGATTAGTGCTTTTACACGTTTGATTTCTTTGATTGGCCTGATTTCATAGAACTTAATGCATCTAGGGAATTAAACTTGATTAGTGCTTTTACACGTTAGGTTGTTCTCTAAGATAGAATTCATATTCGCATCTTTTAATGTGTTTGTTGATGACAAGAGGAGATTTGCGGGATATACTTGCGATCAAGGTATCTTAGGGCCTTTGATAAAAGAGAGATTAAATATCAATTCTAGTTATTGTTAAAAAACATGTTTGTGAATGAAGATGAATCCTTAATGAATATCTTCTCTATTTGATTTGCTTGTTTATTTCTTTGTTTTGTTTTTATTTTATTTTAGTATATAAAAATCAGAAAAGCCCCCCATTGGTATTTATAGGAAACCTGAAACAATTTGACAACCTTAGTCCTCTCTGTGGGAACGATCCTTTCTTACCCTTGCTATATTATATATTTTGAGTAGTGAGAAAGTGTAATTTATTTTTGACGCATACGACAGCGATCAATTTTTGGCGCCGTTGCCGGGGAGGTAGCGGTTGTTATTTGTTTTTAGTTTCTTATTTTTGTTTTTAGTCTTGTTTTTTTTTATTTTGTTTTTATCTTTGTTTTCTGGTTTTTAACCTTGTTTTGAGAACTCTTGTTTCAGGTACCAATTACTATGGACGGAGCATATTGGAACAATGGGTACGGTTTTCAACCTCAACAAAATTATGACAACTATAACCCTTGCGGGGAATACAATCAAAACCAATCCTTTGGTTATGGTCAATATTCCACGTACCCTTTGAGTTATTCTCATACATATCAACCTTCTTATGGTAGGTATGTAAGTGAGCAACCACAAGGAGGGGAGACTAGTTGTGCTCCTATTCATATTTCTTCTAGTTTGGTAGATGAGATGCAACAATTTACGGTGGGCATGGAGTTAGTTTGTAGACAACCAAGCGTGGAACCAATTTCGTCGACCGAATATGCTCATAGTATGTTTGGCTCAATTTCTGATCGTAGTTATGATCATTCACCCATTCAAAGGGAAGATAATTGGCCTAGCAATACTGAAGTAAGTGATTCTACTTTTTCCTTGTCGAATGAGCTTTACCAACAAATGGAACACTATTTTCAAAATTTGGATGGATCACTCCAAGAGCTTCAAAAAGGTGTTTCCATTTTAAGACAAGGCATTGAAGAATACAAAGAGGACATGCAAAATTCTGTGAAAGATCAATCTTTGGGAAGTGGTAGCCAATCTTATGTCAACTATGATAGTGACGATGACTATGAAAGTACAACGCTTGAACCAATTTATGGTGACATCCCCGAGGAGTGTACAATGGAGTCTTTTTGCGATCAAGGTGAAGATGAAAAGGAATATGATGACACTAGTGCAGCTTACTCAAGCATTGATCTTAATAATGATCAAGAACCTATTCAAAAGGTAGAGCTTGAGGATGACGCAATGCGTGTTCTTAAAAAGTTCCTTATGGAGAGACTTGAATCCGCAGTGGAGTATGTACCTTGCAACAAAGAGGAGTGTGTTGAGAATGAAATCGATATGACCAATATTGTGGAAGACCCAATTGAGCTTGCAAATGATTGTAGTGAAGATGTAAATGTCGAGACTTTGGTTAAGGCAGAAACGAAAGAAGAATGGTTGCAAGGTTTGATAGAGGACCATGATATAAAAGAGGTGAGTAATTCACTTGAGTTTTTCAAGGATGAAGAGTATTCCGTGATACAAAAGATTGTGCAAGGTTTGTCTAACTCTTTGTCTATTGATTCTTCTCCTTTACCTCTTATTGGTTTGAATATATGTGCTTCGAGAATATTGTTGAATGACTTTGTTTCTCGATATCCTCCATTAGAGATACTTGAATCTCATACTATGCAGGTTTGTGAACAAGAAACTGGGGAAGTTCCCGAATTCTATATCTTATATCCACTTCCAATTGTGGAAAAGAATAAGTGTGGGGGAAACTTTTGTCGGTTAATAGCTTCATTTCTGTTTTATATTACTAATATTTGTGTGAAGCTAGTTTTTGGAAAACAGGTTCTATGAAAGGATCTTCAACTTTTCAGATTGTTGGTGTATGGGAAATTCGTCCTGCAAGGATATGTCGGGCTGAAGAATTTAAACCAAGCGCTAAGTGGAGGCAACCCACCGGTTTTGTATCTTTTCCTTTTTCTTTTTAAGCATTTTATCTTTATTTTTGCATATCATTTGCGGAATTTCCCACCTTGAACTTTACTTTGAATGACTAAATTTACATTGAGGATAATGTAAATTTTAAGTGTGGGGGAGCATTTATATGTTTGTATAGTTTGTTTGATGCTTTTAATGAAAAAAAAAATAGAAAAACAAGAGAAAAAAAACTGCTCTATGAACTCCGAAATCTAGATACTTGTGCCTTTAGGATGACACTACTAATATAAGTGGATGGAACCATCTTGATTGCAGGAGTTGAGGAACCCATTAACTACAAGGGACAGAATTATTCAAGTGTTAGAAATAATATGAAATTTGTTACCATATCTCGGAATATCACCATATCACTTTCTGTTTTTATTTTTGCAAACTTTATGTTATATCTATGTGATTTGGTGGGTCACTAACATCGAATTATTATTGCTGTTAGGGTGAAATAGTGTGATTGAGTTACTAAAAAAAAAAAAAAAGACCGACCAGTTGACCAAACAGAATGAGATTGACACTTGGATAGAAATATATGTGTGTTCTCCCTGTCTCCGTCGCCTAAGCAAGCGTGGAGTGCAGGATCCAAGGGAATTACCATGTAATCTGCTGACAAGAATCATGCGCTTGGATTCTTAAAAAAAAAAAATCCAATCATGTTGTTGATTTGAAAAAAAAATTGAAAAAAGAAAGAAAGAAAGTATTATTATTGTTCAATAAAATCGACTCTTGGTTCCCTTGTATATGCCAGTTGAGTTGATCTAGAATTAAGATTATCGATCGCTGGTTCCCTTGTATATGCCAACTGTTGATAATAGAATTCAGACCAGTATCTCAATCCAATAGGATTCATGAGTTCATCATTGGCAGCGACCTTCAGACAGATATGGAAAACATCGATCACTTTAGTAAACATCGCAACCATCTATATCTATTTTCATCTTCTTTATCTATTCATTTGTGATTGTGGTTTGTTAGTTTCCGAGATTGTGGATTGTTCGACTTTCTTAACAAAGCTTAATTTATATATATATTAATTTGGATTCATAACGAGGTACCTCCTTTTGCAACCATTTTGGATTCATTCATGGATTTGTCACAGGTAGATGGAGTTTGAAAAATAGGTTTTGTAGGCAAGCCTCTTGTAAACCTTTACGAGACTATAACTCGTCCACTAGGGACACCTAGGGGTTCAAAGGCTTGTTATTTATGCTAAAAATAATCGTATCCTCAGCGACATGAAGTTGTTTGTATGTTTTATAATTCTTTTGTTTGATTTGCTCGAGGACTAGCAAAGTCTAAGTGTGGGGGAATTTGATAGGTGTCTAAAACACCTAATTTTATATCTAGTATTTATCCTTTCTTCGCTATTTTTCTTGTAAATTATATATTTTATGTTTGCTTTTGAGTGTTTAGGTACTTTGGAGTCATTTGGAACAAAAGAAGAAGAAACAACCCAATAGGCTCATCTCAAGTGCAAAGGTGTTGGAGACGGATTATTTCTCATTATTTGCTTTTATTTCTTCATCGCTGTCTGAAAAGTATGTCGGCTTTAGTGATGCAAATTTCTGTCTGAAAAGCATGACAACTTTAGTGATGTAAAGGAATTGAAGAGAAAAAGTGGATATGAGAAATAAGAGACGGCTGTTGTTGGTGAAAGAATTCAAAGAAGAGAAAAAGCGTCATGCCAATAAACTGGATACCAAGGACGTTGATGGCAGGGAACCAGGAGATGACGCTGATTTTCAACAACTATGCATTCAGGACCAGAGGCTTACACCATGTTTGTTTACTCCTGACTCATCTGAGTCGTCTGGATCTGAATCATCTGGATATGAGTGAAATCACCTGACTCATCTGGATCTGAGTCGATATGTTTGTTTTGAGTCAGATCTGACTTATCTGACTCGGAAATAAGTGAGTCAGTGGTTTGGTCCCATGAGTCAGGGGTATTTTGTTACCTGACTCAAATGAGTCCGAGTCAGGGGTTATGTCTGAGTCAGAGGTCGAGTCAGATCTGACTCAAAATGGAAAACAAACGGTCTGACTGCTGACTCGGTCCGAGTCAGGGGTTGACTCAGATTCAGACGCCGAGTCAGCTGCAAACAAACAAGTTCTTAGTACTGGTGGCATAACTTGTACCAGCTGAGGTAGAAAGGGTGTGTTTAGTTCTGAATGGAGTTTACCAGTTGTGAGTCACACATGTGCATTCAAGATGGAGAAAAATTAGGTCTCACTTCTCAGTTGAAACCCAAGTTGAGCTTTTCTTTTGTCACTACTTAACGAGCAGAGATGGAGATCGAGCAAGCTTGTTGCTGCCAACCATGGGTATTTACCAGGGTTCAGAGTTCTTCTCACAGCCAACAAGGAGTAGGATTTAGTGTCTTCAAATCATGGAGATTATAGCCAGAATTGCATGGAAGGAACGGGGTTTGTTGCAGTCATTGATTCAGCTGCTGGACGAGGTGATTCTAGGGAAAATTCGTGAATGAAAGGTGAGCAGAATTGAGAGATTTATTGCCGTGAATTAGATGGGTCTTGGTGTTCGAATTTGTTCATGTTCTTGAGCTGAAAATCAGGGAAGAAGGCATTACTGTGGTCTGAGATTTGTGACTGATTTGTACTTCTACGAAGGGAAGAATTGAAGGGGTTGGATATGAATTTGAAGTCAAGAGATAAATGAATTGGGGTTTTGCTGACGGTTGAGAATGAGAGACGTTATGATGGCAGTGGAGAAGAATATTTGGCGGAAACTGCAGGAATGGGTTGTTGTTGATGTCGTCTCAATGGATTTGGTTGCTGAAATGGATCTGTTAGGGTTTGTTACAAACAAACCTCACAGATATGAAGAGGATGATGCAGTTCTTGAGCTGAGATGTAAAGGCTGTTAGGGTTTAAGTTTCAGATGAAGAATTAGGTACCGAACAATAATTCAAGAAGAAGATAGAGCATAACTCAGGTGGTTGAAATTCATGGGTTTGATAGGCTTGGAGAGATGGTGCAGTTTATGGGATCAGAAATGTAGTAATGGGTGTGAACCAGCTTCAAGTTTACTGAATTGTGGAGGTGTAGTAAGTTACAGTTGTAGCAGTGCAAGAAAGCAGTATGAGTTCAAGTTGTTGTTGTTATTTGGTTGAGTTGAATTACAAATGGAGACGGAGGAGAAGATTGAGAAGTGGTATTGCAGTTGAATAGGTGGTGCAGTGAATGCAAGAACAAGAAGAAATTGAATGTAATGGCCTGAGCTGCTGCAATTGAAGCTGAACTGTATGCTTAGGCAAATGAATGTGGAGGATGCGAAAGGATGGGTCAGGCTCAGTTGAGGAAGGACAAGAATGAGATTTTGAACTGAAACAAGAAGCTAAGTTCTCTGCCATGGGTTGCCGAAATTGGAAGATGGCTACAAAGATTATTGGAACAGGTCGTGGAAATATGGGTTGATCTGTGGCTTCTTTGCTAAGATTTAGTTTCAGCTAGCTGTGGTCTTGATGTTGCTGCCAGGGATTAGCAGGAGTAATGTTATGCTGAGAAGAAGGCAGTTACAATGCTGGTATTGAACTGCAGATGAAGCTACTGTTGAGGCTCGTGGTTTGTTGCTGGGATTGATCAGTCAGGTTAGAAATGGGAGAGAGAGAGGTAGATGATGATATCTGAACCTTGGGTTTTTCTTTTCTGTTCTTGAATTGTTGAGAAGAAGAGGTGAAAAGAACGAAGTTCCTATTTTTATGTGTCAAGCAGTGGTACATGAACCGGCTGAGAAGGATCCGGAACACGGTTCAAACACATAACGGTCATGAGTTCAGAGTACGTGAACCAAACGTGTGCAGACAAGGGCTCGTTTGAGTTTTGTGCTACATCATATTTTGATTTAAACAAAATACGGAAAATAGATTTGAGTCAAAGAAACTCTTTGAGAGCTCATAAGACACGGTACCCTTGCACACCATGACACCAAGAGAGAGTTTCTTTCCAACTACTCTTGCATCTTACAGTATTGAGAAATATCAAAGGAACTGTTGTTACAAGTTTTTCAAAGAACTTCAACACAAGAGAATTTGTGTTCTTGATTTCTTCATTTACAACTTCTAACACAGTCTCTGCAGATAATGTTCAGTACTGCACAGGGAAGCCTTTTTGATAAGAAAAGGAATCCTGACATTCTCACTAAAAAGGATAGTACCATTATCTTGAGAAGGTGTATCAGGGTTTGACTGATGAACATAGTCAAATTCAGAGATGAAACTGACTGAGAGATGAGGTTCAGATACTTCTCGTATATTCATATTTTCTGGGACACAGGTTAGAGGAGGTTTATTCTTACTAATAAGAAGATAAATATCGACCTCAACATGAACATTATTCATCATAACTTGATTTAGCTTATTAAGAGATTCTTCCTCTTTCTAGAGATATAATTGAATAGATAAATCTGTCTCCCAGAGATATACCTATGAGTTTTGTTCTGTCTTTTGATAAATCAAGGTGAACAGAAACCAATTGATATACCGGACTTATATTCCCGAAGAACATACTAGAAATATCAATCACAATAATCTTAATCGTATGGTAGCGAAACAATAATCTTAATCGTATTTATCAGGGAAACAAGATATTGTGGAATTACAATAATCTTAATCATATGGTAGCGAAACAAGATATTGTGGAATTACAAACGATGAGACGAAGATTTTTGTGACTACTTTTTATCATGCCTATTAGAGATTAAATCTCGAGACAATCTTAGAGAAGATAGTACTCAATCACGATAGAAAATAATAAGATCTGAACACGCAACTACAAAGAAAATTGGGTCTGGCTTCACAGTCCCAATGAAGTCTTCAAGTCGTTAACCAACTGGGTTTTGGAAAAACCTAAGATTAAAGGAGAATCGACTCTAGTCGCAACTAATATGACACAGGAGGTGTGGGATTAGGGTTCCCAGTTGGTAGAGTTCTCCCTTATGTAGTCTTCAAATCATGGTTTGCAATTAATGCTACCTTGGTAATAAAGCATTCAATATTCATCTTTAGATGAAAACCTGATTAGAATCAAGCTAATATCTTTCAACCGTTAGATCGAACTTAGCTTGTTACACACAAACAAAAGTGAATTCATTTAGATATGAGTAACCGTACTTAAACGTGTACACCTTTGTTGGCTCAACAATAGTTAACCGAAGTTATCCATATGAACACTTTCATATGAACCATATTTATCTTAACCATAACTAGTTCAAATGACTCAAATGAAACTAGTTCTAGAGTTTTCCAATTGTTAATATGCTCATAGAAGTATACAAGACACTATTGAAACAAAATCAATTTTGATTCACTCGAATCAATTCATGAACATTATAGCCACGGTTTGCAAAAGATTGCATTCCTTAATATATAAATGTATTAGTTCATGATCAAACTGATTTGAGAACATAACCTACTCAAGTATGCAAACAGGCACGCATACCTAAGTAGACGGACTTGGACTGTGTTCGCCAGTATGCAAACGAGTACGCATACTGTCTTTCACATCCAAACTCAGTTGAATATAGTTCGCGTACGGGTACGCATACTAAAGTTCCTGGACTTCAACTAATTTCGCCAGTACACAAATGGGTATGCATACTATAGCTCCCGGACTTTACATGACCAACCAGTACGCATACGGTTATGCATACTAGATTTCCGGTCTTGGACTACACATATGAAAGTACGCATACTGTTTTTATATCCAATCATGGTTAATCGTAATAAACTCTCATTTCAATCATTGAAACATTCTTGGAAGACGACAATAGCTTTCTTACAAAAACTATTAGCTTAAAATAAATTTTCAAGTGATCGAATGATCAATACGAAATATTCCGAGTCTACATCAAATGATTGCCTCACACAAATCATGTAATATGTTACCAGACGATTTTCACATGAACATCTTTTGATTTTTGTCAAGAATATAAGATGAACTTGGTTAAAGCGAAAGATTACCAAAACATATTTCGAGAAATATGTAAGCGAGTTAAACTCAGCTCGAAATATCAAATGTGTATAATCGAAGTCTATATACCTAGACGACTTTTATCTCGAATAGGAGATAGAGTAAATATACTTTTGAGTGATAGATGAGTTCAAGTCTCCACATACCTTTTGTTGATGAAGTTCCACAAGATCCCATTAGTAGTTCTTCGTCTTCAATCGATAAGCGCCGTGAAGTCTAATGCTCAACTACACTTTCTATCCTAATCCGTGACTTAGCTATAAGTAGACCAGAAATCAAGACTTATAGTTTTGACAACTAAACTTGACAAAAAAGCTTGAGATAGCAACGCTTGCGAGTTTGACCGAAAAGTGCTCTAATAGTATGCATACCCGTATGCGTACCGGCTTAACAGTTCAAGTCCGGGAATTCAACTGAGTTTGGTCATGTACGACAGTATGCGTACACGTTCGCATACTATCGAACCCATACCAAGTCCGCAACTCTAAGTATGTGTACATGTTTGCATACTTGAGTGGGTTAAGTTCTAAAGGTTTGTTCATGAACAAATACATTTATATATTAAGGAATGCACTCTTTTGCAAACTGTGGCTATAATATTCATGAATTGATTCAAGTGAATCAAAATCGATTTTGCTTCAATTGTGTCTTATATACTTCTATGGGAATATAAACAATTGAAAAAATCCATAACTAGTTTCATTTGGGTCATTTAAACTAGTTATGGTTAAGATGAACAAGGTTGATATGAAAGTGTTCATATGGATAACTTCTGTTAACTATTTTTGAGCCAACCATGTGCACACGTTTGGGTACGGTTACTCATACCTAATTGAAGTCACATTTCATTTGTGTAAAACAAGCTAAGTTCGATCTAACAGTTGAAAGATAATAGCTTGACTCTAATCAAGTTTTCATCAATGGTGAATATTGAATGCTTTATTACCAAGGTAACATTGATTGCAAACCTTGATTTGAAGACTATATAAGGGAGAACTCTAGCAACTGGGATACCTAATCCCCACACCTCGTGTGTGATACTAGTTGCGACTAGAGTCGATTCTCCTTTAACCTAGGTTTTTCCTAAAACCATTATAGATTAACGATTTAAATACTTCATTGGGATTCTGAAGCCAGACCCAACCATTTTCTCTGTAGTTGTGTTTTCTGATCTTACTTTGTTATATCATGTTGAGTACTATATTCTCTAATGTTTCCTCGAGATTTAATCTCCGATAGGTAAGATAAAAAGTGGTCACAAACATCTTCGTCTCATCTTTTGTGATTCCACAATATCTTGTTTTTTTCAATACAATTAAGATTATTATGAGGTGATTGATATTACTAGGACGTTCTTCGTAAATATAAGTGAAAAAGCGTGGGTTTAACAACCACACCCAATATTTCGCTTAACATCTATATGGACTAACTCCAATATACTTTCAAGAGAATAAACTAGGCAGTCAGACTCAATCTTGAGAAAACTATATCCAAGAGTTATATCTTTATTTCTCAATTCAATCTGCAATCAAAAAAATATGAATTTGCGACCCCGATTGTATATAAGAAATAACTTGGTCGGTATCAAAAACCAATATCCAAGTATCAATCAATATAATCAACAACCAATGGTTGGATCCACAATTGATTGAAATTATGCACAACCTGTAGTATTTAAATTATATAAATAAATATATTACGGAAAAGAAATAACACAGAAACCAGAAATTTTGTTAACGAGGAAACCGCAAATGCAGTAAAACCCCGGGACCTAGTCCAGATTTGAACACCACACTGTATTAATCCGCTACAGACACTAGCCTACTCTAAGTTAACTTCGGACTGGAATGTAGTTGAGCCCTAACCAATCTCACACTGATCAAGGTACAGTTGCGTTCCTTACGCCTCTAGAACCACGCCGGATTCTGCGCACTTGATTCCCTTAGCTGATCTCACCCACAACTAAGAGTTGCTCCGACCCAAGGTCGAAGACTTGATAAACCAATCTGTCTCACACAGAAAAATCTATTGAATAGATAAATATGTCTCCCACAGATATATCTATGAGTTTTGTTCCGTCTTTTGGTAAATCAAGGTGAACAGGAACCAGTTAATACAAGACTTATATTCCCGAAGAAAAGCCTAGTAATATCAATCACCTCATAATAATCTTAATCGTATGGTAGCGAAACAAGATATTGTGGAATCACAAAATATGAGACGAAGATGTTTGTGACTACTTTTTATCTTACCTATTGGAGATTAAATCTCGAGGAAATATTAGAGAAGATAGTACTCAATTACGATAGAAAAAAACAAGATCAGATCACGCAACTACAAAGAAAATAGTTCACAATCCCAATGAAGTCTTCAAGTCGTTAACCAACTGGGTTTTGGAAAAACCTAAAGTTAAATGACAATCGACTCTAGTCGCAACTAGTATCACACATGAGGTGTGGGGATTAGGTTTCCCAGTTTCTAGAGTTCTCCCTTATATAGTCTTTAAATCAGGGTTTTCAATCAATGCTACCTTGGTAACAAAGCATTCAATATTCACCGTTAGATGAAATACTGATTAGACTCAATCTAATATCTTCCAACTGTTAGATCGAACTTATCTTGTTACACACAAATGAAAAGTGACTTTATTTAGATATGAGTAACCGTACCTAAACGTGTACAACTTTGTTGTCTCGACAATAGTTAACCGAAGTTATCCATATGAACACTTTTATATCAACCTCATTCATCTTAACCATAACTAGTTCAAATGACTCAAATGAAACTAGCTCTAGAGTTGTTAAATTTTTTATATTCTCATAGAAGTATACAAGACACAATTGAAGCAAAATCGACTTTGATTCACTCGAATCAAGTCATGAACAATATAGCCACGATTTGCAAAATATTTCATTCCTTATTATATAAATGTATTAGTTCATGAACAAACCGATTTTAGAACATTATCCACTCAAGTATGCAAAAGGGTACGCATACTTAAGTGGACGGACTAAGCTTGGGTTCGCCAGTATGTTAACGGGTACGCATACCTTCCAAACTCAGCAGAAATTCCCGGAACTGAACCTTACACCAGTATGCGTACCGGTATGCGTACAAGGTTCCCGGACTTTCACTAAACCAACCAGTACGCATACGGGTATGCATACTATGGTTCTCGGACTTGGATCACACATATGCAAGTACGCATACTGTGCTTATATCCGATTGTTCTAAACTCTCATTTCAACCATTGAAACATTCTCGGAAGACGACAATAGATGTCTCACAGAAGCTATTATCTTCGAAGCAATTTTTAAGTGATCGAATGATCTATACGAAATATTCCGAGTCTACATCAAATGACTGTCTCACAGAAATCATGTAAGATGTTACAAGGTGATTTTCACATGATCATCTTTTGACTTTCATCAAGAATATAAGATGAACTTGGTTAAAGCGAAAGCTTACCAACACATATTTTGATAAATATGTAAGCGAGTTAAATTCAGATCGAAATATCAAACGTGCATAATTGAAGTCTATTTAGCTATACGACTTTTGTCTTAAATAGGATATAAAGTAGATAGACTTTTGAGTGATAGATGAGTTCAAGTCTCCATATACCTTTTGTTGATGTAGTTCCACAAGCTCCCCTTAGTAGTCCTTCGTCTTCAATCGATGAACGCGTGAAGTCTAATGCTAAACTACACTTTCTATCTTAATCCGAGACTTAGCTATAAATAGACTAGAAATCAAGACTTATAGTTTTGGCAACTAAACTTGACAAACAAGCTTGAGATAGCAACGCTTGCGAGTTCGACCGAGCAGTGCTCTAATAATCTCCCCCTTTGTCAATTTTAGTGACAGAACTATCAATACATATGGAATACATAATAGATATTTGTAGCTCTCAATATAAATGCTTGATTTCCTTGGTTCTTCGACATTACTCGAAATCTTCGTCACATACTGTTGATGGTGGATTTTTGACAAAGGCTAAAATCGTAAAATCATAACCTTGCATATTCCTGATCCGGTAATCATAAGAATATTGAGACTCATGTCTCTCATTTAAGCATGAAAACTCATGCCACGATGGTCTCTGATTGAGTGTATTGCCTCTCAGATCATCCATAAGAATCTCTGACTAAGTGTATTTCCTCTCAGAGCATACATGAATACGCAGTCTCTCAACTAAGACCACATCATATTTTATTAATACTGAGCAATATCAGTAATTACTTTTATATAGAATCGAACGATTTGCTGCTAGTATAGAGCGATAACGTCTTCAGGATGTAACAATGTTTTCCCTGACTATATAAAAGAAATGTGTATAGAATATTAATGATTGGATGGCTCCTAGACAGCTTGCCTGATAGTATAGAGCGATAACGTCTTCAGTGTGCAAAAATGTTTTCCCTGACTATATATAATAAATATGACACTTCAACTAGCTCATATCGCTCAATTCTCGAATAATTAATGCTCCGAGACAACGTGCTAGTATAGAGCCATCAATTAATTATTTTAGTCACTGGATTCATCAATTGAATTCCTAGAAAACATTTTACGTTCTTTATAATATTCTGATTACTTCAATTCATGGCTTTTCCCAATACAATTCCATGGGTTAGTAATAAATATTCATAGTACAGGCATCGGAGCCACCATCGAGTAAGCCTCGAGAAAATGATGCAAGTGTACTCAACAATAATGCACTAACGAGCACCTGAATGCACGAACGAGCATTAAAAAATACGAAGGAACGAGGAAACCTATGCAAAATATAGAAGAAAATAATAATAATAAAATATTAATTGAGGCGCCTAGGGACCAAGCCCGCCGGCCGGCCGGAAATGCCGTCGTGGACGATCCCACGCCTCTTCCCATATTGTATCTTATTTTATTATTTTCCTTGATCTCATGAAAACTCCTTCATTTGAGCAAAACTCCTCAATTTCATCATATTTCCTTCACATCAAGGAAATAGTATAAAATTAGGAAAGGTGTCACGGGACTGGGCCTACTGCCCTAGCCGTGGCCGGTCCCACACCTTGTAATCCCTTATTTTTTATTATTATTTCCTTCATCTTATGAAACTCCTCAGTTTCATGATATTTCCTTCACATCAAGGAAATAATATAAAATTATGAAAGGTGTCACGGGACCGGGCCTACTAGCCGGTCGACCATGCCCTGGCCGTGGCCGGTCCCACACCTTGTAATCCCTTATTTTATTATAATTATTATTATTATTATTATTATTATTTCCTTCATCTCATGAAAACTTCTTCATTTGAAAAAACTCCTTAGTTTCATGATATTTCCCACACATCAAGGAAATAATATAAAATTAGGAAAGGTGTCACGGGACTGAGCCTATTAGCCGGTTGTCCATGCCCTAGCCGTGGACGGTCCCACACCTTGTAATCCCTTATTTTATTATTATTATTTCCTTCATCTCATGAAAACTCCTTCGTTTGAAGAAACTCCTCAGTTTCATGATATTTCCTTCGCATCAAGGAAATAATATAAAATTAGGAAAGGTGTCACGGGATCGGGCCTACTAGCCGTCCGGCCATGCCTTAGCCATGGCCGGTCCCGCACCTTGTAATCATTTATTTTAATATTATTATTTCATTCATCTCATGAAAACTCCTTCGTTTGAAGAAACTCCTCAGTTCATGATATTTCCTTCGCATCAAGGAATTAGCTAATATAAAATTAAGAAAGGTGTCACGTGACCGAGCTTACTTACCGACCGGCCATGCCCTATCCGTGGTCGGTCCCGCGCCTTGTAATTCCTTATTTTATTATTATTACTTCCTTCATCTTATGAAGTTCTTCAGTTTCAGCAAAACCCTGATTTATTCATATTTTCTCAAATGTTGTTGAAATGCACACCAGAAAATATCAAAATTCTCAGGACTGGGACATAGACTCTATCGTGAAATGGGCATGCTACATTGATCGACCATGGTCGGCCCTTTGGCTTGCAGGAAGCCGGTCCCGCATATTTTCATAATTTGACCTAATTTGTTCATATTAGGTTCAAACTCTTCCAAACAACTTGGACTTTCATTAAACGATTGTCAATCGGTCCCATGACCAAGGCTGATTCCATGAATTCTTGGTCGGTTCCTAACTCCGTCATAATTAGGTTTTATCACCTAAGGCTCAGGCGAGAACTATTTCAATAAATGATTAAACCAGCATTTAATCATCCTTTCACCAACTGGTCTTCAAGAGACTCTGGTGCTGTCTCACTCGAGCATCTGGGCGCTACATGGTCGGCCCATCATCCCATGTAGACGGTCCCTCCTTCACTCCATGGTTGATTTTCAATAAATCATCAATTGATCAACAATTGATCAAAAATTAGGGTTTCGAATTCAAGGCTCTGCAAAGCATAATTCTGAGCAGGTTCAAACACTAATAATTTTACGTTCATCCCTGATTTAATTTTATAGTGGTAAATAAAGTTTGTTCAACTCGGACTTGTGTAGACTCGATTTCAGACTTAATAATAAAAAAAATATATGCACAAAAAAAAGTTGTCACAATAACGAGAGGTACTGAGACTCGGGATTTCACCAATTTTCATACTCATGTGGTTCAAAAATCAATTCTACACAATTATAGCTCATATGATAAAGATTATTGACTCTTATTCTTTGCCAAAGTAGATTCTGAAAGTAATTACTGTAAATCTAAAGCATAGGACATCAAAACACTTAAGCTAAGCATGACCCATCAATTTAAATCACAACCATTCAAGAGAAATCATAAATCAATTCAATTTTAGTGCAAAAAGTCATATAAAGAATTAATAGAATTACCACAATGATGAAAAAGGGCTTCCTTCGTCGTCCCAGTGTTGGGTTTAGCTCCTCATATCAAAAACATGCTCAAAATATTTATTCATGGCTCCAAAGTGTTTGAAGAGAGTGAAAATACAAGAAAAAGATAAAACAGATCAATTGCAACGTGTATAAGCGTTCCAGACTGACTGTTACAAAGGACTACAGAGAATATAAGACTGCCTCCTAAACGATACTTCTCTGCTGCAGTAACTAAACTACACCTCTTTGCGACTGACTTAGGACGTCAGTTCTTCTTCTTCTTCCTTCTCTTCCCTGAAAGTGAAGAAATGACTCTGCAACTTTATTTCTCCGAGCATAGACCTATGTTATCTCTCCCTAAGCCTCCGTATCAACCCCAAACTCTCTATCCCCCGTATGTGGTTATCAACACTCTATATATATACCACAGGGTCCATATAGCTCGATTAAATCCGAGTTTATCTCTCCTTTCCTCTCGCTGCAAGTCACGTAAATATTTCCCTCTTTTTCTCTCTTTATGTGTCCTTATTTTTCCAGAATCATTCCAAAGATAGAGTAGAATCAAACAGGGAAGATATTATTCTACGTAACTTCCCCTTTCTAAATCCAGAAAACCCGAGAAAATATATCAACTCCCTGTTTTATCAAAACCTCCTTTTTCTTCCAATCCGAAATCGTTACCACTCCTTTCTTGTCGCAAAGTGTTGGTCTGAATTTATTCCCATGAAAAACTCCGGATATACCTCTCTCGAATCCTTCCCTGAAAACCCGAAAAACCCATCCTCCACTGTTTCAATCAAACTCGGTGATCCGGCCCTACTTAATCAAATCTGATGGACCTATCCACCCTGTTTAACCTTAAGAAGTCTGTCCCAACCAATATTAACGATTGAGTCTCTTTAAATCTTGCCGAAAAATCCAACCCTAAGTCTGAACTTTGTTGGACCAACTTTCCCGCCAAATTTGAGATTTGAATCGTTGAAGATGACCTCCCCTTATCTGTGAATGGTCTCCCTTAAGCAATTGGGGTGTAAATAGCCATAGGATGCCCCTTATCCAAAGTCGAGGGTCCGTATAGCAGGTTCCTCCGGGTGCTTTTATCAACTTTTCGAGCCAAATTTCTCCGCTCAAGTGTATTTTTCCAAAAACACCTACAAAGACATAAAATAACCAAATAAGCACAAAATCGAGCAAACAATATATACAATTGGGATCAAAATAGACACATAAATGTGTCTATCAAATAGCCCCAAACTTATTATTTGCTAGTCCTCGAGCAAATCAAATGAAATAAAATCCTAACTCACTGTCGCAGGCATCGTCGATTGCATTTAGCGTATGCAATAAGCCTTTAAACCCCTAGGTGTCTCTAGTGGCGGAGTGTTGTCTTCGGAGGGCTTACCAGAGGTATACCCACAAAACCTTTATACTCCATACCCTAGCTATCTACACAGAACCTTGGAAGGCACTAAAGAATCTCCTTGGTTGGCATACTTATTGACTACAGGAGGAAGTACCCTGATGCGAAATTCCAATTGTTGTACACGAGTTCGCACTCAAGCATACTAAAATTCATATAAAGTGACAGAGCTCTACTCAGATAGTTGCATCCAAACTCAAAATCAAACAAATCACATGGATAGATTAAGAAGATGGATATAGAAAAACATAGATGGTTTTGATGTTGACTAAGGTGAACGGTGTTTCTCATATCTGTCTGAAGGCCACTGCCATAATGAACCTATCCTAATGGACTGAGATACCGGTCTGACTAATATCAACACATTGACATATACAAGGGTACCAGTGGTCGATAATACTAACTCTAGGTCAACACAACTGGCATATACAAGGGTTCCAGTGGTCGACTTTATTGAGTTTAATCCAGTTGGTCTGATGGTCTGGTCTCAATTTCTTCTTTTTTTTTCAACTTTTTTTTTTATATGGTTATCTCAATCACTCTATTTCACCATAGCAATGGTAACAACTTGAATCGTGAGCCCCACCTAATCACTTAGAGAA
This sequence comes from Papaver somniferum, assembly GCF_003573695.1. Lineage (NCBI taxonomy): Eukaryota > Viridiplantae > Streptophyta > Magnoliopsida > Ranunculales > Papaveraceae > Papaver > Papaver somniferum. The sequence continues at coordinate 140,006,972 of NC_039361.1, read as the reverse complement.
ACATATTTTAAAAATAAAAATAGAAGTGAAAAGGATTCAATGAGATATGGAGAAACTACCATGTTATTTCTAACACCTGGGGTCTGTGCTTTTATGAATAGACTCTTTAGATGTTTCCATCTAATCAGATTGGTCCCTCAACTCCTACAACCAAAATGCTTCCATCCACATAGACTGGTTAGTGCCATCCTGAATAAGCATAAATTTATAAGCTCCGAAGTTTAATAATGCAACTAAAAAGTTTCTCCCATACCCCCAAACTTAAAATCTAACATTGTCCTCAATGTTCGAAAGGTGAAATTAAAAGCATGAACAAGGAGAAACTATTACCATTTGAAGCAAAAGAGATACGGAAAGATATCACCGTGTCGCATGGATATTGGGTTACCTCCCAAGAAGTGCTAAGTTTAATGTCTTCAGCCAGACTAAGAAAGGATTAGTCACCTTATAAAATCATAAAGTAATAGCCGAAATATCTTTGGGTCATCAAAACCAAATAGAGCTATCACAAGTAAAAGGAATCTGCAACATGCCAAGAAAATGAACAAATAAAGCACACCCTTGTCTAGTTTCCTGTTTAAGACAACTACATCTAGTTGTGGTTCAGGTTCAGGATCTATAACTGGGTCCAAATAAAATATTTTCATGGGTTGCATTTCCTCATAGGTTAGATCCAAATGTGCAGGTTCTAGAGTCTGGAAAAACTCAAATAAAAACTTAGAAGTACATAATAATAACCTGAATAATTGAGGATCCTCTAAGTCAATCAGATTTGACTTACACAGCTGACCACAATGAGAGTGGTGATCTTCTTTAAACAAGTATGTCGACCCTAATCTCCTAAAGTAATTAGGTTTAGTCTCAAAACTTAATATTCGACACATTTGAAAATCAAACATTCCCACATTTGGAAGAAAAATATTTGGTAGGAAAACAAAGTCAATCTGGATATCATAGCCTGGGTAAACCACATCAACCAGAGGATGGGTTTCTAATAACTGAAATTTCTTGTGGACATCACTAGGTTCAGGAGAACGTGTATGAACATAATCTTGTAAAATGGTTGAGGCACATATGTCAAGTCCCAAGTGAGGGACCTTTCTAAGATTTAAATCACATGGAGAATGATAATCACCCCCAAACTTAGAGTTTTCAGTGTCTCTAGAAAGACTAGTCACAACTTCCCTAATTTCAAGGTCATCTATTTCATGAAAATGGTCAATTGATTATTCTAAGTCAGGTACATCCTCACTCATCTCGACGAGTTCATTTTCTTTTTCTAAGTCTATTGTTTCTAAATCGCTAGACTCAAAATATACTCGTTCCTCTAAACCATTATTAGCTTCGTAACGAAATACTACATCGTCTAAAACGGGGGTATCTCTAGTCAAATCCTCGTCCTTTTGAATAGGTGAATAATTATTAAAATTATTTGGATTTGAACTAGAAATAATATTATTATTAAGCTCAGTTGGAGTAGCATATTTCTGATCACTATGCCTATTTATTTCAAATTCTTCATCAACACTATCCTTATCATAATCATTATAATAACATGAAAATGGTCGAAACTCATCTAAACAACAAGTATTGTTACCAATTATATCCTCGTCATCTTGATTATGCAAATAACTATCCTCATTTTCAAGGGTACTATTGGAAACACTATATTGGAAATTAAGACTATCTTGAGCAGTTCTTTCCTGGGCTTCTTACAACATTTTCTGAGTCGACTCACATGACGTCCTGATTTTATCTAGGAAAGAAGGTTCACACGTTGCATTGATTTTATTCATAACTAAGTTATTCATCTCAGCTGAACTATGTGTCGACTCAAGTAACTTTTGTGTCGACTCAGCTAACTTACATGCGGACTCTAGTAGAGAAGAATCGTACGACCGGTGGGCGTATGGATATTAATTGGGCTTACCATGGTATGGATCATAACCTTCAAAAGGCTGATGTTCCCAAACACTATTCACACTATGGTCAAAGTAGTAACGTCCATTTTGAAACTCAGTCGGATATTCGTTGTATTGGCTATTGTAATACCAGTTCGGCATTCTTTTTCAGGGGTGTGAGTTGTCACACAAAATAAAACCCACTGACAGGGGATTCGTGGGTGGATAGAGTCTTACCTCCCGTACCAGACGGGCGATGAACCGTTGAAGTCGACTCAGGCCACCGACTCCTATGTCAGTGTACGAACCCGAGGGGCCGAGACAATATCGTAACTGTCCTCCTTCCCTGCAAACAGTTTTATTTAATTTTTTAACCCTTCTTTAGGGTTTAAAATAATAAAGTCCAAGTCCAAAAATAAAGTCCAAAAAGTGTTCAAAAAGAAAAAGAAAAATTACAAAAATGAAACCCTATTTACAGTTTCTAAAAATAAAGAGAAATAAAGTCCAAATAAAATAAATATATACAAAATCTTCTCCACTCCTCGGACTCATCTTTTCTTTCCTTCTTTGGCGATGCTTTCCTTTTATAGCACTTTTTCTTTCCTTGTAGATTCGCTCCAAATCTGAAAAGAATCAAAAAAAAATACCAAAGGCGTAAAAGAGAACAAAATATAATAAAAATAAACCTAAACAAATCTAAATACAAGTCCGCGTTGGCGGCGCCAAAAATATATGTAATTTTATAGTGGTAAATAAAGTTCCTTCAACTCGGACTTGTGTAGACTCGATTTCAGACTTAATAATAAAAAAAATATATACACAAAAAAAAAGTAGTCACAATAACGAGAGGTACTGAGACTCGGGATTTCACCAATTTTCATACTCATGTGGTTCAAAAATCAATTCTACACAATTATAGCTCATATGATAAAGATTATTGACTCTTATTCTTTGCCAAAGTAGATTCCGAAAGTAATGACTGTAAATCTAAAGCATGGGACATCAAAATACTTAAGCTAAGCATGACCCATCAATTGAAATCACAACCATTCAACAGAAATCATAAATAAATTCAATTTTAGTGCAAAAAGTCATATAAAGAATTAGTAGAATTACCATAATGATGAAAAAGGGCTTCCTTCGTCGTCCCAGTGTTGGGTTTAGCTCCTCATATCAAAAACATGCTCAAAATATTTATTCATGGCTCCAAAGTGTTTGAAGAGAGTGAAAATACAAGAAAAAGATAAAACAGATCAATTTCAACGTGTATAAGCGTTCCAGACTGACTGTTACAAAGGACTACAGAGAATATAAGACTGCCTCCTAAACGATACTTCTCTGCTGCAGTAACTAAACTATACCTCTTTGCGACTGACTTAGGACGTCAGTTCTTCTTCTTCTTCCTTCTCTTCCCTGAAAGTGCGGAAAAGACTCTGCAACTTTCTTTCTCCGAGCAGAGACCTCTGTTGTCTCTCCCTAAGCCTTCGTATCAACCTCAAACTCTCTATCCCTCGTATGTGGTTATCAGCACTCTATATATATACCACAAGGTCCATATAGCTCGATTAAATCCGAGTTTATCTCTCCTTTCCTCTCGCTGCAAGTCACGTAAATATTTCCCTCTTTTTATCTCTTTATGCGTCCTTATTTTTCCAGAATCATTCCAAAGATAGAGTAGAATCAAACAGGGAAGATATTATTCTACGTAACTTCCCCTTTCTAAATCCAGAAAACCCGAGAAAATATATCAACTCCCTGTTTTATCGAAACCTCCTTTTTCTTCCAATCCGAAATTGTTACCACTCCTTTCTTGTCGCAAAGTGTTGGTCTGAATTTATTCCCATGAAAAACTCCGGCTATACCTCTCTTGAATCCTTCCCTGAAAACCCGATAAACCCATCCTCTACTGTTTCAATCAAACTCGGTGATCCGGCCCTACTTAATCAAATCTGATGGACCTATCCACCATGTTTAACCTTAAGAAGTCTGTCCCAACCAATATTAACGATTGATTCTCTTTAAATCTTGCCGAAAAATCCAACCCTAAGTCTGAAATTTGCTGGATAAACTTTCCCGCCAAATTTGAGATTTGAATCGTTGAAGATGACATCCCCTTATCTGTGGATGGTCTCCCTTAAGCAATTGGGGTGTAGATATCCATAGGGTGCCCCTTAGTAACTGGGTGCCCCTTAGTAACTGGGTGCCCCTTATCCAAACTCGAGGGTCCGTATAGCAGGTTCCTCCGAGTGCTTTTATTAACTTTTCGAGCCAAATTTGTCCGCTCAAGTGTATTTCTCCAAAAACACCTACAAAGACATAAAATAACCAAATAATCAGAAAATCGAGCACTAACAATATATACAATTAGGATCAAAATAGACACATAAATGCGTCTATCAATCCCGTAATCAACATTTTTATACTCAGTCAAGTTTCCAGTTGTTGATGGTGGTTTTTAGCTTAGGGTTAGAATTGTAAAACGTTAGGTGTAAAACGTTACACCTAATGTGACGTCACTCTGTAAGAAAACAGAGCCATGAGTGTCAACCTCTTCACTAGCACATTTATTGAGAAACTCAATATTTTCTTATGAAATTTACTCAGAATGGTGCATGTAGCAACAATCCCAGGCATTCTGTAAATTTTGGCACCTTTCCTACACTCAATTAATATAAGTTTCTTTGAATGCTTTATGTGCTATGTTCCCCGGATGAACCCTTAATGTTGATATGGCATGAAAATTTGTGTTCACTCGCAGCAGAGTAGCACAAATTTCCAAATATCAAGGATAAGGTCTTTGCATAAGGTATTCAATCAGAAAGCATGCTTCTCTCTGGCAACGAACTTAAAAGAACTCTGCGTCAATACATAGAATTCAATCAATTATCCTGACTAATTTTCAAAAGTTGGGGTTTTGCGCCTTGCGCAGTATATCAGACCTTGCTTGTCGAAATTAAGCTAGGAAAGCTAGGTAAGTAATCCGCCATGGATTAGCAGATGCAAAATCTTGCCCAGAATCAGAAAACAAGGAGCCGCGGGATAAGAGCAGCAACAAAGAGAGGCGTGGCCATACCTTAGGCCAAACGACGCCATTTTCCATTGGCCACGCCCCATCCTAAACCGGATATATTTCCCTCGACCAATCAGGTCGCCTTAAACTCGCCACACGCACATAAGTTGTGGATGGGCCCATACTTGCCGTCCCTATTTCCTATCGGCCAATCAGGTCGCACCAAAAGGGTGTCCACGCCCATACTTGGACGGCTCCCTGCTTTCATTGACCAATCAGGTTGCTCTAAACCTGCCACAACTTTAAAAAGGGTGGAAATAGTGTCTAAAGGTTACCCTACCACGTTGGCTTCCCAAAACCATGCCAACATGCCAAAAACAAACATGTTAGGCATACATGCCAAACGCGCATGCCAGGCGCACATGCCAAACAACATGCCGAACATGCAAAAATCATGCCAATCACATACGCCAAACAGGCATGCCAAGTGCACATGCCAAACGTGGCACCTATTGCATACTACATGCCATATACGCTAATTAGGGTTTCGACATGCCAAACCCTAATTTAGGCAAAGTTGCAGCGCCAACCGAGATAAACAATACTCCACAGAACATGGGGATAAATGTGGCCATTAAAATTGATGTTGCCACAACACGTTTGAATCTAACACCAACGTGCCCAAAATCCAGCGGCCATGGCTACACCAGGTACCACTTGCACCATTGTGCCGCTGGCATGCACAAACTATGATAGCCATGCCACAACGCTACTAGCATGCACTAAAGGCGCCACTATGCCATTGCCAGGCGCCAACGGAAGGTAGCCAAACCAACGGCTACCCTTCCCTATGAGATGCAATCTCAGCCATCTAAATTTTCCACCAAATCGCCAGACTTGTGGCAACTTTTAGGCGACCCGCCGCCTAAATATAGTGGCTATGGCTACGCCAGGTGCCACTTGCACCACCGTGCCACTGACATGCACGATCCATGCCAGCCATGCTGCAATGCCACTGGAATGCACCAAAGGTGCCATTGCACCATTACCAAGCGCCAACGGAAGGTATCCATAATCAACGACTACCCTTCCTCATGAGATGTGATCTCAGGCATCCAAGTTTGCTACAAATTACCAGACTTGTGGAAACCTTTAGGCGACCCTCCACCTAAATCTAGTGGCCATGGCTACGCCAGGCGCCACTTGCACCACCGTTCCACTGATATGCACGAGTCATGCCAGCCATGCTGCAATGCCGCTAGCATGCACCAAAGGTGCCATTGCACCATTACCAGGCGCCAACAGAAGGTAGCCATAATCAACAGCTACCATTCTTCATGAGATACAATCTCAGCCATCAAAGTTCGCCATCGAGTCGGAAGGCTTGTGGCAAGTTTCAGGCGACCAGCCAAGACAAGCCTAATAGCATCGCATGCTGTTTTCCTGCGACAAGCCTCTTGATTTAACTTTCCACACGTAGTAAAGTGCTACATGTTTTCCACGAAAACACTCGATATATCAAACATGTCACAAACTGGGGGATACTCATCAGGGTATTGGTCTGGCGGTTTACAACGTGCGGCATGTAATACGCCAGTTACAAGAAAGTGTCATGAAGAAGGGCGCTTAGTAATAGAAAGAAGTAATGGTGTAAACGTTTCCTTCATCATGGAAGCATAAATTCTGACGTTACACGTTACTCCACTCTTCCGCTACTCAATCGTTTCCACTTCCTACGAGACCAGGGTACGTTTTACTACGACTTGTATAAATAGGTTTTACCTATTTCCACCAAAAAACAAGTTTTTGGTTAGGAGAGCAACACAGTATCCAGAAATCACCTGATAGCTTTCAGCTAGCCAGTTCTACTTTCTGATACAAGTCGTAAACAACCACACCTTCAGAATCAACTATTCTGGTCTCGACACTTTCTTCGCTTCCCTCCCTAAGACCAACCCTTCTCCTTCACTTTGTGACCGAAGCAATCCTGGAACGACCATTTCTTGGTTTAGGCCAAGGTTGTACAGATTGATCTCTCGAATCAAAAATACTCTCGTGCAGTGCATTGTTTAGGGTCTAGACTCGTTTCTCATCCACACACACGAATTTACCAAAACTAGCAGAAACCTTTTTCACCCTCAAACAATTGGCGACCACAGTAGGAGACTAAATCTCTCGGTTGCAACTCCAACTTCCAGAAGATGGTCGGTCTTGGAACTGAGTCCGTAATCCCAAATTTCACTCCGACTCTGGCGAATGACGATGTCTCTTCTCCTAACACGACACCCAATGGCGCAACCAATGAAGAAATTCCAAGGATGGCCGAATTAGCACGGGTTCAGGATATCCAGACAAGGAACATGGACTTGATGAAAGAGACGATAAACAGCTACTCAACTTTCTTGTCAGATTTACATCAGATTTGAGCAGTTCACCCACCCCGGAAATTCTAGCACTGGGGACTGACGTCCCGTATGATCGTTGTAAGGTCAACAGCTTCACCACCAATCAGAAACCGGTGAACCAGGAAGCTGTCGCGTTGGTGGAAAGTTTATGTGAACTTCTGCACCTTTCAAATCACCAGCGAGCGGAGACATTTACTGCGATTAATCAAATAGCCCTAGACGCGTGTTTGGTTCCTTTACGCTCGGAGACTTCAAAAATGTCAGATATATCCATCAACAATTTTACATTTACTGAAGACGACATGATGGCAGAAGAAGGACATAACCGGGCTCTACACGTTACTGCTCGCATCAAGGATTAGGATTTCAAAAGGGCCATCATCGACACGGGGGCGACCTCCAATGTTATTACTCTCAGAACGCTCAGGACAGCCAAGGTGGGCCAAGCAAAATTATACGGAAACCTACCATGATGACAAATTTCGAAGGCAACCAAACCAGCACGTATGGATACATCAACCTGAATCTGTCAGTAGGACCAATCCAGTCGAAGGTAAAGTTCGAGGTAATCGAAAAGGAGCCAGACTACCAAATGATACTGGGAAGACCGTGGCTCCACAATAACAAGATCATTCCTTCAACATATCATTAGTGCCTAAAAACCATGTTTAATGAAGAAGTTATTCGTATCCCCGCGTCATTATCTCCTTATTCACCAATCTGTGGTATGGTTATGTTCGAATGAAAGGAAAATTCGCGGGACTTGTCAGGCAATTCGCTGCACTCCACTCCCGACATGGACATCAATCGAAGAAGAGGACAGGCTCGCATCGCCACACAAAGAGACCCAATCTCGCGCCATCCTTCCCAAGGAAAAACACGCCGATTTCCCCTCATCAAACGAAAGTATGGCTCATGCTCATACCAAGCGGAGGAGGGATTTTATTGCAAGTCGTGAAAAAAAGGGGAAAACCGTATATCGGCGCCGCTGTTAGCAATTAGCAGGGGAGACTACCACCCAGTCTCTCGACCTAATGGAATGCAATCACAGCAGCGAGCCACAGGAGGAGGTTTCGGATGCACCACGACAACTTCAGGACGGAACCAACTCCACCACAAATGAACTCGAAGTTGTCAACATCGGAAACGAGGAATCTCTACAGCCTGCCTCCATCAGCTCAACTCTATGTGTCGACGAACGTGCAAAACTTGTGGACCTTCTTAAGGAATATCAAGATGTATTCGCGTGGACGTACGAGGAAATGCCTGGCCTGGATGAGAAACTGGTCACTCATCATCTACATATAATACCCGGATCCAAACCGGTCAAACAATCTCTGAGACAGTTCAGACACGATGTGGAAGAACATATCAAGACGAAGATTCAAAAATTGTTAGCCGCTGGTTTCATCAAACCCATTCACCATCCCACCTGGTTGGCAAATGTGGTTCTAGTAACGAAGAAGAGCGTCCAAATCAGGTGTTGTGTTGATTTTAGAGATCTGAACAAATGCTGCCCCAAGGACGATTTTCATCTTCCTAACATTGATATGCTGGTAGACGCCACCAGTGGACACGGTATGTTGTCTTTCATGGATGGGTACAACAGATAGAATCAAATAAAGATGTACGAGCACGACGCAAGTAAGACAACTTTTCGAACTCCTCTCGGAAACTTTTACTATACCATGATGCCTTTTGGTTTGAAGAATGATGACGCCACCTACCAGCGCGCCATGTCCATAATTTTCCATGATATGATGCATAAGCAAGTTGAAGATTACGTGGATGACATAGTGGTTAAATCAAGAACCCGGGCGGCCCATATAGAGGTTCTGCGACAGGTGTTTGAAAGGTGTCGTGAATATAAACTAAAGATGAATCCTTTGAAGGGTGACTTTGGCGTCTCTTCAAGAAAATTTCTAGGTTTCCAGGTGACCGCCGAGGGAATCAAAGTCGACCCAGCCAAAACCCAAGCCATCCTCACGATGCCTCCTCCACAAACTGTGAAATAACTCAAGAGATTTATGGGTAAGGTAAACTACATTCGGCATTTTAAACCGGGTTTAGCTCAGCTTGTTGCTTCATTCACCCCATTGCTGAAGAAGGGAGCAAGTTGTATTTGGATGACGCAACTACAAGAGGCGTTCCGGAAGATTCAACAAATACTGTCATCCCAGACGTCATGAAATCTCCTATACAAGGAAGACCATTGTATCTCTACACTGCTTTTAGTGATACTGTTGTTGGAGCTCTTCTCGCTGTTTGACGGTGAAAACGGTTTTTGCTGATTTTGGTAATTTCGTGTATGGGTGAGAAACGAGTCTAAACCCTAAACAATATATTGCACGGGAGTACTTTAGATTCGAGAGATCAATTTGTACAAATCCGGCCTAAACCAAGAAATGGCCATTCCAGACTTGCTTCGGTTACAAACTGAAGGAGAAGGGTTGGTCTTGGAGAGGGAAGCGAAGAGAGTGTTGAGACCAGAATAGTTGATTCTGGAAGAGTGGTTGTTTTACGACTTGTATCAGAAAGTGAAACGCTAGCAATATAGAAAGCTAACAGTTGATTTCTGAGTGTTGTATTCTCCTGACCAAAACCTATCGTTTGGTGGAAATAGGTGAGACCTATTTATACAAGTCGCAACAAAACATACCTTGGCCTCGTAAGAAGTGGAAACGGTTGAGTAATGGAAGAGAATGGTAACGGGCAACACCTGTAATTGATGTTTCCATAATGAAGGATATGTTTCACCACTATTTCCTGTCATTACTAACCGCCTTACTCTTATGACACTTTCTTGTAACGGGCGTATTGCACGCCGCATGCTGTAAACCGCCAGACCAATACCCTGATGAGCATCCCCCAGTTTGTGACATGTCTTGATGTCTCGAATGTTTTCGTGGAAAACGTGCAGCATGTTGCTATTTTTTGGAAAGTTAAAATTGAGAGGCTTGTCGGTTCGGTGGCGATCTTCGACGGCCGAGATTTTGCATCTTGAGAGGAAGGGTAGCCGTTGATTGTGGCTACCTTCCGTTGGTAGCCAGTGTTTTGGCCACAGTGCTGGCATGGCTTGTGCATGCTCTTGGCGTGGCCAATAAGGGTGCCGTGACCAAAGAGTTGGCAGCGTAGCCAAAGGGTTGCCACAAGTCGTGTGGTTTGGCGGCAAGCTTGTACGTCTGAGATCTGTGTCTCAGGAGGAGGGGTAGCTGTTGACTGTTGTAACCCTCCGTTTGAAAGCCAGCGGCATGGAGGCATGGCTCGTGCATGCTCTTGGCGCGACCAAATTAGGGTTTGGCGCAAACCGCAGAATTTTGGCATCGTAGCCAAGAGGTTGCCACAAATAGTTTGGTTTGGTGGAAAGCTTGTACGGCGGAGATTTGCATCTCAGAAGGAGGGGTAGCCGTTGATTGTTGCAACCCTCCGTTTGGCAGCCAGCGGCATGGAGGCATGGCCGGCATGGCTTTGGCATGTTTTAGGCGCGGCCAAATTAGGGTTTTGGTATAAACTGTGGAATTTGTCATTGGGCCAAAAGTTGCCACGCGTTTGGTCGCGAACTTGTACGGCTGAGATTTTGCATCTCGGGGGGAAGGGTAGTCGTTGATTGTTGCAACCCTCCGTTTGGTAGCCAGCGACATGGAGGCATGGCCGGCATGGCTTTGGCATGTTTTAGGCGTGGCCAAATTAGGGTTTTGGCATAAACCGTGGAATTTGGCATTGTGCCAGAAGTTGCCATGCGTTTGGTGACGAACTTTTACGGCTGAGATCGGCATCTCAGAAGGAGGGATAGCCGTTTGATTGTTTCAACCCTCCGTTTGGCAGCCAGCGGCATGGAGGCATGGCCACCATGGCTTTGGCATGCCGTTGGCATGGCGGTGTGGCTGGCATGGTTGGGACTTTGGCGCGTGAGGTGTGGCTGGCGTGCTGTTGGCACGGTGGTGCGGATGGCATGGTTGGCATACCTTTAGATCGGAGGTGTGCTGGCATGCCATTGGCATGGTGGTGCGGCTGGCATGGTTGGCATGCCTTTGGCGCGGAGGTGTGGCTGGCATGGTTGGCATGCCGTTTGCACGGTGGTGCGGATGGCATGGTTGGCATGCCTTTGGCGCAGAGATGTGGCGGGCATGGTTGGCATTCCTTTGGCGCGGAGGCGTGGTTGGCATGCCGTTGGCACGGTGGTGCGGCTGGTATGGTTGCAATGCCTTTGGCACGGAGGTGTGGCTGGCATGGGCATGCCGTTGGCACGGTGGTACGGCTGGCATGGTTGGCATGCCTTTGGCGCGGAGATGTGGCTGGCATGCCGTTGGCACGGTGGTGCGCTGGCATGGTTGGCATGCCTTTGGCGCGGAGGTGTGGCTGGCATGGTTGGCATGTCGTTGGCACGGTGGTGCGATTGGCATGGTTGGAATGCCTTTGGCGCATAGGTGTGGATGACATGGTTGGCATGTCGTTGGCACGGTGGTGCGGATGGCATGGTTGGCATGCCTTTGGCGCAGAGGTGTGGATGGCATGCCATTGGCACGGTGGTGCGGGGGTGTGGCTGGCATGGTTGGCATGCCTTTGGCGTGGGGGTGTGGCTGGCATGTCATTGGCACGGAGGTGCGGCTGGCATGCCGTTGGCAAGGAGGTGCGACTGGCATGCTGTTGGCACGGAGGTGCGGCTGTCATTGTTGGAATGCCTTTGGCGCGGAGGTGTGGCTGGCATGGTTGGCATGCCGTTGGCAACATGGATGGCATGCGCGACTGGCATGTGCGGAGACAATTCCAGTCGATACTTGAGGTTCTGTCGTGGAACATAGCGTATAGATATGCAAAAAAAAGGGACCCTGGTAAATTTCTTGTAGACGTATTGAAAGGCTCAATAAATGCGCTAGTGGAGATATTGGTACTCATGGGTCCATTTCCTTACAGAGCGATGTCACGCTAGACTAAGGTTTTACGATTTTAATCTTAATCTAAAAACCATCATCAACGTTAAGTCCCATGCTTAGCTCGGAATAGGAGCGTTGTTGCGAGGTAAGCATAAGATGGTGACAGACAAAGACAAAATCGAAATGGAAAGTCATGAAAAGATGATCAGGAAGATCCGGCTAACCTTTTTCGGAGGCAAGGAACATTTGCGATTCCCATATTGGTGGATTTGCGCGAATTTGGCTCGGTGGGGATACGCTTGCATTGCTTGATGCGAAGTGAGCCGCTAGCATTGCTCGGCTTGGAATAGAGCCATTAGCGTTGGTCGGCTTGGAATGGAGCCGTTAGCATTGGATTGGCTTGGAATGAGCCGTTAGCATTGATCTGGCGGGACGTTGGCATAAACTTGGCGTGCGTGAGCTCCCGGCATGGCGTGGCGTGGGCGCTGGCTTGGCGTGTGCGCTGGCTTGGTGTGGCGTGGGCGCTGGCATGGCATGGGCATTGGATTGGTGTGGACGTGGGAACTGGCATGGGGTTGGCATGGCTTGGGAGGTGGTATGGGCTTGGCATGGCGTGATTGCTATCTTGGCGTGGCATGGCGTTTGGCGCTGCTCAGCTTGGACGCGTACTGTTGGCACCGTGCAGCTTTTCGTTGCGGGCCCGGTTGCCTCTTTCCATGCGTGGCTCAAATAGGGAATCCTTTCCTTATTCAAATTCCAAAAGTGTCACGCCTATAAAAGGGGTTAGCTCTCCTTTTCATCTCTTATTTTCGTTCTCACGTACTGGTGTTAGCGGCAGATTGGTAGCGATAAAGCGAGTAAGCATATTCCAGGTATGTACTCCAGCGCTTCTCTTTCAGCTTGTTCTCTTGTTGGTGCAAACCCTAACCGTAGGTATATCTTCCGTAAATTTTTAGAAATACTTCATCATAAACAATTCCTCTTTGATTACCAAAACATCAGTCACCTCATGAATAGCGTTGGAAGCAATTGTTGCGTAAAGTAGGCATGCATGGGTAGGCGACTGCCATTGATTCTATGAAAACTTATTGGCCGAGAGCGTATTTCCCGCTGCAACGCACGGTTTAGGCGAGGGGTGTGTCTCTTGGTAGCGTAGGGCTTTGTCTTGCGTGAGTATCAGTCCCCACTCCTTTGGCTATGCGTGTTATGACTTGCGGCTGAAATAGAGTGGCTTGCAACCAAAATGAATGTTCCATTGCTGATAAAGTAATCTTCATGCACCCTACTTCTGGTAGTAACTTTTCTTCATACCCCTTTCTTTTTGTTGTAGTTACTTTGAAAGTGAAAGCAGCTTAAGAAGGTTTCGTTAGGATGTCACCTGAGAAAAACCCTGCCGCGGCCTTGAAAAACTTTGGCAGATCCAAGCCAAACACGGATGATGAATTCTTTACAACGTCCGACACATCTAGGAGGAATCATCCCAAGTTTTTTCCAGTCCTTTTGACCGATTCAGAAGGTGAAGGAGACGCCCGGTCGGTTCGACCGGGTTGTGTAATACGGTTTTGCCTTTAGAGGAAAGAGTATCCTGCCTCTTCCATTGACTTCAGAATCTGTCAGAGTCCGTTATGCCCTTTTGAAAAATGGATGCAATTCATGATAAGTCAGGACTGCATAAGAGCCAATTTGACCAAGGAGCAAATCATTGGTGTTGTCACAGCTTCTGCGGTACTCCAAATCAAGAAAGACATCCCGAGTTCAGTTGCTTTTATCTCCCGATGGTGTCCAGATACTCACACGGCTATATGCAGGTGGGGTGAAATGACTATCTCTTTAGAGAGTGTGGCAGTCTTGCTGAACCTTCCCATAACAGGGAATCTTGATATCACCTTGTCTGAAGATGAAGAACAAATGTGCGCCGCTCTTATTGCGAAGTCAAAAGGTTTTGTTCGGAAGGAAAATGAGACGAAGTGCTTCTACAGCTGGTGGGTGTCTCAATGGTTTTCAGATGAGTTGGATATGGATCAAAAGAATAGTACGCTTCAAGTCGCGGCATTCTTGGTTCTTTGGTTATCCAGAGATATTTTTGACGACGGCTCTGGTAAGAAAGAGATAATACAGGAGCTCATTAAGTTTGTCATCAGATTAGCAAAAGGTGTTGTTCTCCCCATTGGCGGCTTGTTTCTCGGTTCTCTGTACACAAATTTGGATCATCTGGTTGCGGACATGCGTGCTTCAAATGGTTACATAAAAGTGGACTCGTACGTCCATGTCTCTTTTCTCCAAGCGTGGTTGTGGGAGCATTTCGAGAAGTACACTCCCAAACTGCTGGCTTCACTTCCCGAGTCTTGGGGTGGTTCTAGGATACTTCGTTGGGTGAACAGGCGTCCAAAATCCGGTTCTAACTTGGTTGAATTCCTCGATAACTCCTACACAATCAACTTTCATCCATGGGCCCCGGTGCATGCCTCCATAGTTCAAGCGGACACTTTTGCCTCTATTCCGAACACATCTTTGCTTTCTGAAAAGAATACAGGCGTTGGGGAGGTTGTGTTCATGCGAAGTTGCACGCCTGGTTATGTATTGTCTTTCTTTCGAGGATCTTGTCAGGCAGTTTCTTACAACATTAACAGGGCGGCTCGACATATGGGATTTGACCAGGGGGTCCCTCTCTCTCGTCAGTCGGTTCTTCCAGAAAACTTGTTGCCAGCTGCTCTTGATGTTAGTGCTCTTGCGCCGGGTATAAGTCTTCCCTTCTTGCTCTCAGGACGAAACCCGACAACAACTTCCAAGTATAAAATATTCTGGCAGTACGAGTTCCTTGCCATTCATGGATTCGTGAATGACGTAGTGAAGAATACTTGTGGTAAGCCTTCTGCTGCAACTTTAGCAAAACATCCATTGTTAAGGGATCCCTCCTCGCCCAAATGGAAATCTCCTAACGCAGACACGAACAGTCCCCAAGAGAAAGAGAGAAAGTCGAAAAGTCGTGCAGGTGGCTTTCAGTCGTATCCGACGGCTCCCATGACCTTCAGTTCTTCCAACGTTCGAGTATGTATTCTTTTTCTTTCCCACTCAGTCGGATTGCACAATTCTTTCGTTATCGAAAAGATTTCCTTATTACTTAATCAGGGTATGAACGCCTTTGCCCAGCTTGCACATAGTCAGAAAAAGGCGGCTCTCGCAGCAGAGGGTGGCAATGCCGAGCCTCAGAGAACGGCGGCTCTCGCGGCATAGGGTGGCAATGCTGAGTCTTCTTGCGGTGAAGAATATCCCGAAAAGGAGGAAAGCTAGGAATCTAGTGATGACGAAAATAGCTCTTCCAACAGCAACGCTGAGTCTTTTTCTAGTCGGCCTGAAAGTGAATCAGTGAGTCTTCCACGCATTTTTCTTCTTCCCTGCTCTTTTTTTTTTTTGAACAACGTCTAAACCATGATATCGTAGGGAGAATCCGCTCCTGAAAATGGCCCCGAGGTGGAAAACCGTGGAGGTACAGCCTTGTCTCCAACCGTGGCAGCTGCGCCTAGCGACCCAGAAATGGAGGTCGATCAAGATGAAGATGTTGTTGCGGCTCAAGTAGCGAAAAATGCTCCAGCGACTGCTGGCGCAATTGTAGTAGAAATCCCTTGCCGGTTACCGGTTCAGTTGTGGGCGCCGCTTTCGCTCCTCCATACTTAGTCCTTTATCCAGATCATGTGCTGATCGGCGGCTTCAGCGTGCCAGCCAAATACGAGACGCTATATACCAAGATATGGGAAAGGTATGAACATATCGCCACAACCAAAAAGGTTACTAGTCGGTTTCCGCTGGTCAAGTGTGTGGGGGAAGCTTTATCTTCGATTGACGACATGTGCAAAGGGACTGGACATACCGTTTTTGAGGACGTGGTCTCAAGATGGAAGTTCCATCGTGATATGTGAGTAGACCACGGGTTCAACGTTCCCTGTTTTGTTGAAGGTTTATCTGAGATAGAAAAGTTGCAGACCACGGCTGTTGAAGGCCCTTCCGTGGATGAGGTCGCACAGCTGGAAGCGAAAATCAAAAGGTTGTCCAGGGAGTCGAAGCTGAAACGAGCGGCTTTCGAAAGCACGAAGGAGGCTTTCTCCAAAAAGAGCAAGCCATTACTAGATGGTTTTCCTTGAATGTATTCCTGTCTTCTGAACTTATTTATTTAGTTTTTTTTTTGAAAGGCAAACAGAACGCTTGGTTCATGGTTTGATTTTAATTGATAAATAATCGTCACCTATGAAGGTTTTGGATTATTCTTTTGGAATGAATTGTTTTTAGAATAATGTTGTTTTTGGTTAGGACTATAAGTAGCATAAATACCCCAGGAGAATCATGGAATCGCTAAAGGTGTGTTGTCAGTAGAGGGCATGGGATGAAACATAACATGGCTATCGATTTTATCATCCCTGTGAAAACTTGAAGTAGTAAACCGTGTATTTCTCCTAACAAGACTTACTCGGTTTTTGGATATCCTAACAAAACTGGATCTCCCGGGTGCAAGTCCAAGTTTTGTGGGAAGCGCCGCCGTGATCGCGAGAAGTCCCCAGTCACTCCTTGTCGTGTGATAGCTGATAACTGAGCCATCGATTCCCGAGCGGACTTTTGCTTCTACCATCTTGAGATCGGCGTTTGAAAGATGAAGTCAGGAATTGGAAATTGATATTGTACTGCACGGGAGTACTTTAGATTCGAGAGATCAATCTGTACAAATCCGACCTAAACCAAGAAATGGTCGTTCCATACTTGCTTCGGTCACAAAGTGAAGGAGAAGGGTTGGTCTTGGGGAGGAAAGCGAATAGAGTGTTGAGACCAGAATAGTTGATTCTGGAAGAGTGGTTGTTTTATGACTTGTATCATAAATTGAAACGCTAGCAATGTAGAAAGCTAACAGGTGATTTCTAAGTGTTGTATTCTCCTGATCAAAACCTGTCGTTTGGTGGGAATAGGTGACACCTATTTATACAAGTCGCAACAAAACGTAACCTGGCCTTGTAAGAAGTAGAAACGGTTGAGTAATGGAAGATAATGGTAACGGGTAACGCCTGGAATTGATGTTTCCATAATGAAGGATACGTTTCACCATTATTTCCTGTCATTACTAACCGCCTTACTCTTATGACACTTTCTTGTAACGGGCGTATTGCACGCCGCATGCTGTAAACCGCCAGACCAATACCCTGATGAGCATCCCCCAGTTTGTGACATGTCTTGATGTCTCGAATGTTTTCGTGGAAAACGTGTAGCATGTTGCTATTGTTTGGCAAGTTAAAATTGACAGGCTTGCCGGTTCGGTGGCGACCTTCAATGACCGAGATTTTGCATCTTGAGAATAAGGTAGTCGTTGATTGTGGATACCTTTCGTTGGTAGCCAGTGTCGTGGCCACGGTGCTGGCATGGCTTGCGCATGCTCTTAGCGTGTCCAATTAGGGTGTCGTGACCAAAGAGTTGGCAGCGTAGCCAAAGGGTTGCCACAAGGCGTGTGGTTTGGCGGCAAGCTTGTACGGATGAGATATGTGTCTCAAGAGGAGGGGTAGTCGTTGACTGTTGCAACCCTCCATTTGACAGCCAGCGGCATGGCCCGCATAGCTCGTGCATGCTCTTGGTGCGTCCAAATTAGGATTTGGCACAAACCGCGGAATTTTGGCATCGCAGCCAAGAGGTTTCCACAAATCGTTTGGTTTGGTGGAAAGCTTGTACGGCTGAGATTTTTTTCTCAGAAGGAGGGGTAGACGTTGTTGTTGCAACGCTCCGTTTGGCAGCCAGCGGCATAGAGGCATGGCCGGCATGGATTTGGCATGTTTAGGCGCGGCCAAATTAGGGTTTTGGTATAAACCCTGAAATTTGGCATTGGGCCAAAAGTTGCCACGCGTTTGGTGGCGAACTTGTACGGCTGAGATTTGCATCTTAGGGGGAAGGGTAGCCATTGATTATTGCAACCCTCCATTTGGCAGCCAGCGGCATGGAGGCATGGCCGGCATGGCTTTGGCATACTTTAGGCGCGGTAAATTAGGGTTTTGGCATAAACCGTGGAATTTGGCATTGGCCCAGAAGTTTCCATGCGTTTGGTGGCGAACTTGTACGGCTGAGATCTGCATCTCAGAAGGAGGGGTAGCCGTTTGATTGGTGCAACCTTCCATTTGGCAGCCAGCGGCATGGAGGCATGGCCAGCATGGATTTGGCATGCCATTGGCACGGCGGTGCGGCTGGCATGGTTGGCATGCTGTTGGCACGGTGGTGCGGATGGCATGGCTGGCATGCCTTTGGCGCGGAGGTGTGGCAAGCATGGTTGGCATGCAGTTGGCACGGTGGTGCGGTTGGCATGGTTGGCATGCCTTTGGCGCGGAGATATGGCTGGCATGGCAGGCATGTCGTTGGCACGGTGGTGCGGCTGGCATGGTTGGCATGCCTTTGGCACGGAGGTGTGGCTGGCATGCCGTTGACACGGTGGTGCTGCTATCATGGTTGGCATGCCTTTGACGCTAGGATGTGGTTGGCATGCCATTGGCACGGTGGTGCGGCTGGCATGGTTGGCATGACTTTTGGCGCGGATATGTGGCTGTCATGGTTGGCATGCCGTTGGCACGGTGGTGCGGCTGGCATGGTTGGCATGCCTTTGGTGCAGAGGTGTTTTTGGCATGCGTTTATTAAGGAATATATCATTTGTCGTTTCGGTGTGCCTAAACACATCATCACCGACAACGACACTCCTTTATCCAACAAGCAAGTACGGGAATTACTTGAAGAATATGGAATTAAACAAGTCTTCTCCACCATTTACTACCCCCAAGGGAATGGGCCGGCCGAAAGCACCAACAAGACTCTAATTCGAATCCTCAGCCGGACGGTGCATGATAACCCTCGGACATGGCACGAACAACTGCCAATGGCGCTTTGGGCATATCGGACATCGCCAAGCTCTACTGGCGCCTCTCCCTATTCCCTCGTCTACGGCGCAGATGCTATTCTCCCAGCGGAAATTAAAATCCCATCGACTAGGATTGCCGAGGCAAGTGGAGTCCAATAGAATGAAGTCGAATCATCGAATGCCAGGGTAGCGGAGCTAGACACTTTGGATTTCAGAAGAGCTAAAGCGGAAGATCACGCACAAGCATACAGAAATAGAATTTCCAGAGCATATGACAAAGCTGTGAAACCTCGAGTTTTTCAAGTAGGGGATCTGGTGTTGAAGACCGCCAAACACATCCAACAAGACATGTCCGCACAAAATTCTCCCCAAAATGGGAAGGACCTTATGTGGTCACCAAAGCGTATAACAGTGGATACTACAAGGTCATCAAGGAAGATGGAGGAAAATTGGAAACATTCATCAATGGAAAACGGCTCAAGGCATACTATGCCTAACCATTACCCCACCCCTCGTCGTCTCTTAGCACGGCTAGCCAGGCATTTTTCCGTTTCCTTCACATCCCAGTTATCAAATTCATTCAGTTAAAGCACATTAATGAAAATTATCTTATTTCTCCAAAACCAATACACAAAAAAAAAATATTCGAGACCCAGAAGTAAAACCAGGTGTCTCACAACTACATGACTCAGAAAATCCCATCTAATAGATTGTAGTTCCTTGAAAGCATCATCTTCAACCTGTTTTGATATCTTTCAGTCCTACTCTTAAAGTTCTGGATTTCCTTTTCTACCTTTTGGGATTCCACGGTCAGAGCCTTCTCCTCTTCCAAAATGGCATTTGTGGAAGGAATGACGTTGGCAAGGATACCGGCTCTATCAATCTTCACAATGTCAAGGCGATGCCGCAGCCAACTTACGTTAAACTCAAGGGACTGACAGGTAGACACCATGTTTTCCCACATTTCAATAGTTGATTCCGTGACGTCACGTATGGATATGCTTTCCATTTCAACAATCATGGGCAGGAGACAGTTCATTGTGGTAACCAAAGCAGACGAGTAATTCTTCACCACGTTCCTGGTGGCAATATGGCCATATCTTCTCCATATTTTCGTGTACAGGGTGCCGAATTCCTTCCTCACTAGGAATTTACCAACGTTTCGGTAGCTATAAGATAAACACTTCATGCAGATTTCGAATG
This sequence comes from Papaver somniferum, assembly GCF_003573695.1. Classification (NCBI taxonomy): domain Eukaryota; kingdom Viridiplantae; phylum Streptophyta; class Magnoliopsida; order Ranunculales; family Papaveraceae; genus Papaver; species Papaver somniferum. The sequence continues at coordinate 139,986,708 of NC_039361.1, read as the reverse complement.
ACAAACCTGCATTGGGATATTCATGGAAGGAAATACCCAAATCAGCATTTTCCAGATCTGCAGCGGTTGGTGTGCTCGGATTCGAATGAAGGGGGTGGTCAGATCATCATCATCGACAACGGTCACACATGTTCCAGATGAATATCTCTGCACAAAAGAAACTCTCTCTTTCTCACTCGTTGGTGGTGACAAACAAACACCTATTGGTCAATAAAAACGTACCGGTATGATCTTCTTAACTCGGATGACCCGGACGGGGGAGTTCTCGCCAGAATCAGGTATTTTCCCACACTGAGAAAATAAGAGAGAAGGAATGTTATGGGAAAAGAAGATTCATCATTTCGAAAATTAAGAGATGGTTAAAGATATACTCTGGATACAAGTCGCCTGAGTTTGACTGAAGAATCTAGCTGACTCGAAGATGATTCGCTTCTGCTCGACATGATGAAGAAAATATGGATTCAACAGAGAAAGTCTTTGTTTGAACTAAGAAGGACAACCTAATTGCACCAGTATATATACTTTAGAAACCCTAAAATAGAAACGGATGTTGAGCAAACACAATGAGTTTACATGATGGACGAAAAATCAGCCTCAGCCAGATGAAGTCTCATGTCGAAACACTAATGAGGATCGGGAGAAAACGGTTAGACAGCCAAAGGAGCGCCACCTTCACCGATCGAAGCAGCGCCATCCCCGCCTGCTCCACGGATCTAGCCAGAGAACCATTCTATGGATGTAGCCAAGCAAGCAGCGCCATCCATCGTTCCAAGCCAACAGCGTCATCCACCATTCCAAGCCAAGCGTCACCTCCGCATGTTCCGTGACCTAGATAGCCAGCGCCTGTTCCACAGACAAAACTGCAGTGCCATCTCTGCCAATCAGTAGCCAAAGTTTCAGCGTTGACGCCAACACCATATGGCCAAGCTAGAGTTACGCAAAGTCGCCAATGCAAAGATCACAGATTCTTCATACCTCCTTCCAAAGGTTAGCCAAACTTTACTGACAATCTCTTAATGACTTGTCGTTTCGATTTTATCCTTGTATGTCACCATCTCATGCTTACCCTGCAACAGTGCCTCTGTTAAGATCTAAGTAGGGGACTTAATGTTGATGGTGGTTTTTAGCTTAGGGTTAGAATTGTAAAACCTTACATCTGATGTGACATCACTCTGTAAGTAAACGAATCCATGAGCGTCAACCTCTTCACTGGCACATTTATTGAGCAACTCAATACTTTCTTATGAAATTTACCCAGAATGGTGCATGTAGCAACAATCCCAGGCATTCTGTAAATTTTGGCACCTTGCCGACACTCAATTAATATAAGTTTCTTTGAATGCTTTCTGTGTTATGTTCCCCGGCTGAACCCTTAATATTGATATGACATTATGATTTGTGTTCACTCGTAGCAGAGTAGCACGAATTTCCAAATATCAAGGATAAGGTCTTTGCATAAGGTATTCAATCAGAAAGCATGCTTCTCTCTGGCAACGAACTTAAAAGAACTCTGTGTCAACACATATAATTCAATTAATTATCCTGACTAATTTGCAAAAGTTGGGATTTTGCGCCTTGCGCAGTATATCATACCTTTCTTGTCGAAATTAAGCCTAGGAAAACTAGGTAATCAATCCGCCATGGATTAGCAGATGCAAATTCTTGCCCAGAATCAGAAAACAAGGAGCCGCAGGATAGGAGCAGCAACAAAGAGAGGCGTGGCCATACCTTAGGCTAACCGACGCCATTTTCCATTGGCCACTCCCCATCCTAAACCGGCCCTATTTCCCTCGACCAATCAGGTCGCCTTAAACTCGCCACACGCACATAAGTTGTGGTTGGGCCCATACTTGTTGTCCCTATTTCCTATCGACCAATCAGGTCGCACTAAACCTGCCACGCGCATTAAAAGGATGGCCACGCCCATACTTGGCAGGCTCCGTGCTTTCATTGAACAATCAGGTTGCTCTAAACCTGCCACATCTTTAAAAAGGGTAGAAAATGGGTCAAAATGTTACCCTACCAAGTTGGCTTCCCAAAACCATGCCAACATGCTAACGGCATGTCAAACATGCCAAAAACAAACATGCCAGGCGCACATGCCAAACGGCATGCCAAACGCGCATGCGAGGCGCACATGCCAAACGGCATGCGGAACATGCCAAAAGCATGCCAATCGCACACGTAAAACAGGCATGCCAAGTGCACATGCCAAACGTGCCACCTACTGCATACTACATGCCATATACACTAATTAGGGTTTCGACATGCCAAACCCTAATTTAGGCAAAGTTTCCGCGCCAAACGATCTAAACAATGCTCCACAGAACATGGGGATCAATGTGGCCATTAAAACTGATGTTTCCAAACCACGTTTGAATATAACACCAACGTGCCCAAAATCCAGCGGCATGGCTACCCCAGGCGCCACTTGCGCCGTCGTGCCGCTGGCATGCACAAACTATGCCAGCCATACCGCAACGCCACTAGCATGCACTAAAGGCGCCACTGTGCCATTGTCAGGCACCAACGGAAGGTAGCCAAAACCAACGGCTACCCTTCCCCATGAGATGCAATCTCAGCCATCCAAGTTCGCCACCAAATCGCCAGACTTGTGGTAACTTTTAGGCGACCCGCCGCCTAAATCTAGTGGCCATGGATACGCCAGGTGCCACTTGCACCACCGTGCCAGTGACATGCACGAGCCATGCCATCCATGCTGCAATACCGCTGGCATGCACCAAAGGTGCCATTGCGCCATTACCAAGCGCCAACGGAAGGTAGCCATAATCAACGGCTACCCTTCCTCATAAGATGTGATCTCAGCCATCCAAGTTTGACACCAAATTGCCAGACTTGTGGCAACCTTTAGGCGACCCGCCGCCTAAATATAGTGGCCATGGCTACGCCAGGCGCCACTTTCGCCACCGTGCCACTGATATGCACGAGCCATGCCAGCCATGTTGCAATGCCGCTGGCATGCACCAAAGGTGCCATTGCACCATTCCCAGGCGCCAACAGAAGGTATCCATAATCAACGGCTACCCTTCATCATGGGATACAATCTCAGACATCAAAGTTCGCCACCGAGTCGGCAGGCTTGTGGCAAGTTTCAGGCGACCATCCAAGACAAGCCTAATAGCATCGCATGCTATTTTCCTGTGGCAAGCCTCTTGATTTTAACTTGCCACACGTAACAAAGTGCTAAATGTTTTCCACGAAAACACTCGAGAAATCAAACATGTCACAAACTGGGGGATACTCATCAGGGTATTGGTTTGGAGGTTTACAGCGTGCGGCGTGCAATACGCCCGTTACAAGAAATTGTCATGAAGAAGGGCGTTTAGTAATGGAAAGAAGTAATGGTGTAAACGTTTCCTTAATCATGGAAGCATAAATTCTAACGTTACACGTTACTCCATTCTTCCACTACTCAATCGTTTCCACTTCCTACGAGACCAGGGTACGTTTTACTACGACTTGTATAAATAGGTTTTACCTCTTTCCACCAAAAAACAAGTTTTTGGTTAGGAGAGCAACACAGTATCCATAAATCACCTGATAGCTTTCAGCTAGCCAGTTCTACTTTCTGATCCAAGTCGTAAACAACCACACCTTCAGAATCAACTATTCTGGTCTCAACACTTTCTTCGCTTCCCTCCCTAAGACCAACCCTTCTCTTTCACTTTGTGACCGAAGCAAGCCTGGAACGGCCATTTCTTGGTTTAGGCCAGGGTTGTACAGATTGATCTCTCGAATCAAAAGTACTCCCGTGCAATACATTTTTTAGGGTCTAGACTCGTTTCTCATCCACACACGAATTTACCAAAACCAGCAGAAACCGTTTTCACCCTCAAACACCAGTATATTAAAATTAATATTTTATTTGGTCCCATTACCAGTAATTCATCAGATGAGCAATACTTGCTCAGATGAGCAATACTTGCTCAGACTAGGAATATTGGTTCAACTATCAATATACAACAATTCATCAAATGGGAAATATTTGCTAACTTTAACTATTAGCATTCATTCGATAATTATACATATGTCTCAAGACATGTTCAATTCATGAATCGTTGAATATTCGTAAATCATGCTCGACTCAACAATACAAAGACTCATCATCTCATCAAGTCAACAACTGACTAATTAAATACACGTCTTCCTTGGAGACTCCACAATCATGAGACATCAATCGTGTCACATGGGGGATATTAACTAGGGCTTTGGTCTGGCGGCCTACGACACGTGTGTTCACCCACGATAAGAATGTGACTAAGTCGTGCAAGCGGTTGAAGGAGTTAACGAAGTAAGGGGTGGACAATCAACCAAGTATCCGCACGATGAGTAACTGGTCTTAGCACGATTTCACACTCTTTGAATCCAACAACCATCACACTTACTGAGATCAATGTGACTACTATTTCTTACAATATAAATAAGTCTCTGAACCCATGATTTAAACAAGAGAACGAGAACTCAGCGTCTGAGAATTTACGCTCAACAGAGCAAATTCAATCATCACAATTTATTTTCCTTATGAAGAATACACAACATATTCGTAATCCTTGATCATCATTGATCTCACACACTTCTCAGCTTCCCTCCTACAGATCGACCCATCTCTTGTGACCTAATTGACTCTGGAACGGCCATTGTCTTGGTTTAGGCCGGAGTCTTATAGATTGATCTCTCGAATACAAGCAATTCTTTTGCAGTGCATCTTTATGCAAAAGGTTAAAGAAATTTTCTCGGTTCGAGGAGTTTCGTCCGCACGGTAGTCTCTTCACTTCCTAAAAAACCAGTAAATCCTTTTCTCCCATCAACACTTCCAAGTAATCCAGTGATTCTGAACGTGTTCAACTCAGCATCATAGTTGCTGAAGATCCTTAGCTATGACAATGAGAAAACAGTAGCTCTGAATCATTGTTATACAGTGTCATAGTATTATTACACAACATCAAAGTCCAATTGTATCACAACTTTGACAACAATACTATGGTGATATGTATCACTCCCCCGTAGTCAATAATTCATATCACATGAAAACCACTCCCCCTTACATAATGATCCGTAAACCATACGTATTTGTAGTGTGAACTACACATTAATTCTCCCCCTTTTTGTCAATATAAATTGGCAAAGGTACGAAAACTAGTGGGATCCTAATGAAATTTCCCTAGAGATAATTCATGACCAAAAGAGAACATATCAACTTTGTTTCAATGATTTCACATAGCCGAAACTAGTGTATTCATCAAGGAGTTTATAAATATACAAGAAAACTCCTACAATATTCCATATCTGCACTCCCCATAAAGATTCGGCAATTAAGCACAAGTTCAATTAAGAACTCTCCCCCATACAATGTCATTTCCGAAAGAACAACAAGAGCGACATTTCTTTCAGAAGAAAAGAAGGATTTCTTTGGACATTAGCAAATCACATGAAGCATGAATTTGTATCCAGAAAACTCAATTAAATTAACCACAAGTGAACCCATGATTAATTTAATCGGAAATGCTCACATAAGAGAACTTACGGAGCCGCACAATATTTGCACAAATATGTGAATCAGGGAAAGACCAAGACTGCGGAATATTCAAAGATTTATTCTATTTTTCATAAATATTTGCATAGAGACATGTAATAGACTTAAAATCTTTGTAGACAAAAATTCATCCTATCTTCCATCAATATTTGCATAATGACATAATAGGCTTAACTTTTGTTGTCAAAAGTTCATTCTATATTTTATCAGTAAAGACATATGATAGACTTAACTTTTGAGAAAGTATGGGACAATCATAGTTCACGGACGCAAACACATATATCGCATAATAATTTTTTGCAATATATGAAACCAATAAAGATTAATACTGCAAAATCATCTTCCAAATAAACTTTAGAATTTAAATAAATAAATCTAAAAACATTACAAGATGAAAAACGTTGGCAGTAGCTATGTGTACTCACAATAATTTATATTCCAAACCTAGTTATCCTTCTTAAAACACAAGAATAAATTCTCATAAGAAGTTTCCTAGACATCAAGACAAACTCGTAATGCACATACAAGATGATTTGTCCTTAGAGGGTAGAATCAACGTTGTTCTCATGGATTTACACCAAGAATAACTACCAAAGGCGTATAAAAAGATTTTCTTAACAAAGAAGAACATACAAATTCATTAATGACCATGCACCATAGTTCACATAAGATGATTGTGAACATTCAAGGCGTCCGGGACGACCGAAACTCACATGGGATGGACTGATTAAACGGGACCTGAATGACCGAAGCTTGGAGAGAGCTGACGCTCGACAGAAGTGCGTGGAAAGCAGCCATCCACGTGAAGGAGGTATGTACCCGAGGTACGTGAGCTGACCCTATTACATTTGAATTACCTTTGAATTACCTTCGAATTTCTGTCTATTTTATTAGTAGGATTGCCAAAACCCGCGAACTTGTAAATAACCATGGCAGAATTGTGAATGGGGGGACACCCCAGTAGCTCTGCAGCTTGCAGGATTGTGAAGGGGGGGGGGAGTGGTGGAGGGGAGAGGACCTCCCCCCGTAGCCCTGCATCCGGGACATGGAATATGTGGACACATCACCTAAATGGTCGCGAACGCGTAATCCCATTGAATTGATGGCCACTGCACCCTCTGCACCGAAAACGAACAAGACACAGGATGTGTTAAGGATTAGTCTTGCCTCCGGGTAAGTTGCGTCTAGGTGGGATAGCAGCCGGTGTAAAAGCTTCACCGCATCTCTGGAGATAAGATCGTTACGCGGTTTATCTCTGTCCGACCTGGTACTTGCTACTGGAAAAGGACTCTGGTTTCTGGTTTCTGGTATGCATACGTGATATGTGTACCATGAAGTCCAGACATCCCGAACTACTATTATCAAACCTAAACATTAAAGAACCTTAAACACAAATCAAGTTAGGTAGAAATGAACGATAAGCAAGTTACATGAATCATTATAATTACTCTAAGCAAATGATAAAAACACAAATCTTTCTCAAGTTTATAGACATACCTTTTAGAAGGATCCTGTCGCGAATCCTACGGATTTACCAAAAATTTAATATCATACCTAACACAATATGTGCGCCCCAGTTCTCGTGTTTTCCTCACCGTATACTTAACAGGGTATTCCTTGGTGAGGATGCACTTACAACACAATCAAGTTGTGTTGAGGTGAAAAATGTCTTGTCCACCACAAGTGACTGAAACAGACTTTTCCGTAACTATGGATTTTTCACCATCTATAGTTTTTGGCATATTCTGTTTCATTTTTGGATTATCATGAAAGAGACCACTTTTAGAACCTTTCGCATCCAAATACATTTTTCCAAAGAAACTTTTAAGTTCCAACATCATGGATACTGCCTTCTACGTAGTCATCGAGTTTTCTGGGAGATTATTCCTTTTCACACTCAAAGCATCATTGGCTTTCTTTGGTACCCACTTCTGAGTGCGTTTAGGAACAATATGAACTTCTTCCCATTACTCTCCTCTAGATTTCTCGAAAGAGAATTGGATTGACTATTCTTTTACAAGTTAGTCTTTCTCCAATTCAGAGCATCGGATCTTGTCTTCGTCTTTACGAAGTTATACTTTTGATAACCATTACAATTGTGAAGAGGATTTGTACGACGTTTATATGCAAATCTAGGTTTATCACAAAACTGATTCCTTTGCCTAAAGGTTGGACAGTTATAACCTGTAACATTAAGGGGATTAGTCTTAACATATGATCTTGATTTCACAACTTCTTGTGATGCCCAAACAAGAACATCATGAAGTTTCTCATTCCTTATACGGAAACGACATCTCCTTTCCGGGTGACCTTTATTTCCGCAATAGTGGCAAACATAAAGAATGTTATTACCTCGATCCTGTGTGCTGACTTTGGAGGTTAATATACTTTGCTCTTTCAAACCTTAACTACCGGTGAAGGTATTTCACTTTTTCCATCCGTGGAAACCTTTTGTTGAGAAGAATCACTAACCTTGAAATTTTTTACCTCTTTGCTAATACTTGAAGCATTTATTCCCTTATAGCCCAATCCTCGTGTATCACGATGATTTTTACTCGCTCCTAGCATAATGGTTAATTTACTTGAACTAGTATTGAACTTTTTCAAGTCATATTCCAACATCTTGATTTTATCAAGAGCAGCATCCAAATCATCCTCAAGGCTTTTTTCTCGAGCGAGATAAGCGTTTTCTCTGTCATCAAAACTTTCTTACTGAGAGTTAATCCTTGCTTCAGTTTCTGCAAGTTTCTCTTCCAACAAGAAGTATTTTTTATAAACATTATCACATTCAAGTGACTTTCTACTTAGGTTTTCCTCAGAGTCTTTGAGGATCGATTTGCAAGAGCGATTACAACCATACAAACCTCCGTAAACCCTTTTCAATTTCTTGTTTTCTCGACAGAGAGGAATCAGAAGAGGAGTGACATGAGAAGTTGTCATCTTCTTGTTTTCCAGCGAATTAACCTTAGCATACTCTGAGACTTCCTCATCAACATCTCTATCAATATCTGAATCACCTTCATCAGAAAGTTCATCCAACTGATCTTCTAGGCGTGTTTCCAAATCAACAGTTTCTACATCAAGAGAATATTTAGATATTGACTTAGATATGAGAGTTCTCTCAGGTGAATCCAAGTTTTGAAGAACATATGGTAATTTCTGACATGATACGTCATTAGAGATAGACTCGTCTAAAAATCAGATTGCTTTAAACACATACTTATTAGTTCTTAGCGTGTTTGGATGCTCTGATACCAATTGAAAAGGCGGGGGTCTAGCAACCACACCCAATATTTCGCTTAGCAATATGTATGGACTAACTCCAACAAAGTTCACGAGAATCAACTTGACAACCAGACTCAATCTTAAGAAAAGTATATCCAAGAGTTATATCTTTATTTCTCAATTCAATCTGCAATCAAACAAATAGGAATTTGCGATTGGATATAAGAAATAACTTGGACGGTATCAAAAACCAATATCCAAGTGTCAATAAATATAATCAACAACCAAAGGTGGGATCCACAATTTATTGAACTTAAGCACAACCTGTGATATTTCAATTACATAAACAAATATAATGCGGAAAAGAAATAACACAGACCCCACAAATTTTGTTAACGAGGAAACCGCAAATGCAGAAAAACCCCGGAACCTAATCCATATTTTAACACCACATTATATTAAGATGCTACAGACACTAGCCTACTCCAAGTTAACTTCGGACTGGAATGTAGTTGAGCCCTAACCAATCTCACACTGATCAAGGTATAGTCGCGTTCCTTACGCCTCTAGAACCATGCCGGATTTTGCGCACTTGATTCCCTTAGCTGATCTTACCCACAACTAAGAGTTGCTACGACCCAAAGTCAGAGACTTGATAAGCCAATCTGTCTCACACATAAAAGTCTATTGAATAGATAAATATGTCTCCCACAGATATACCTATGAGTTTTGTTCCGTATTTAATAGTGAACAGGAACCAATTGATCCTGTAACACCCCGATTTTCGGGTCCCGGATTCTTCCGGGATCCAATGCCCAAAACCCAAAGTGCTACGTCAATATCATAGCCGAAGCCCGGCTACTAAGCCCAAGCTCATTAAGCAATTTACTTGGGGTAATTTAATTTATGTTCATGTTAACATTTCTATTGTAGCGGAAACTTATAAATTTATTTAGAAAAATCTAACCGTTGATTTAACCTCAATTTAAAGTTACCGGAAGCAAAAGACATTTTAGTTTTTAATTAAAAACATTACCACCGTTCAAGACTTAAGATTTAATTAATAAGTAATGATTTCAACATCAAATTATTATACTGAAAACATACTAAGGTGGATTCCTAAAGTTTTACAGGCTTCATACGAGTTCCAAAATTACGATAATTATACGCTCCCCAATGTAAATACTATTATGTTTATATTTTCCAGAATTTTAAATGAAGTTGAGTAGCCTAAGGCCGTTGTCAAACACATATTTAACTAGCACTGCAGAAAATCAAAACTGTGACATTCTGTTTTATAAACATTACATAAAATCACACATAACTCAAAATTTAATGAGGCCTATCATTTTAAAAAGATAAATCTATATTTTGACAAATGATTGTAAGATCTAAAAGTCAATGTATCATAATTTTAAGATGGGATGTTATTGAGACATTTAAAACTGTCGGATATTTTCTGGATTCAATATTGATTCAAAGAATTATTTTATTTTATTTTCAGTTATGAGACTAAGAAAATTCTATAATTTCCATCAAATATTTATGAAGATGTTTTACATTTATTACAAAAGGAATCATGCCAAAATCTACTGAGTTTTTAACAATCAATTCCACGTTATACAAGATTTTATAGCCTTGCAAACTATGAGTTTATATATGTTAGAAAGAGAATTAAGCATAAAGGATCAATTCAAGCTTCAAAAATCGTTCCATACCTTCGCCACGGGTGATCTAACTTGAGATTAACAAATTTCAATAAAGACTCGTCAAAATTCTTAAGCAATTAGATGACAAAACGATATTTGTTATAACTCCACGTGTTGAACCGCCAAGCGGTTGCCTACGTACTCAAAGAGATCAAGCATGACCGTGGTTCATCAAACAATTCACTGAATAAATCATGGTCAAAATCATTATAATCACCCTTACCTAATAAGCTTGTACAAATTATTAAAATACTGCTCCTCCTCCGGGAGCTTGCTAACGATACGGGAGCTGGTATAAATAAGCACAAAAATTCACTCGCCCCAGGGAGCCTGCTCACACTTTGAGAGTCTGTTTAAAACAAACACAAAATAATCCGTTCGCCCCAGGGAGCCCCGCGTGAGTTAGAAAACAACCATCCCAAGGATATCTCGTATCCCGTAAAACATAAAATAAATCAATCAATCGTTCGTCCCAGGAACCCCTCGTAGGTTTAGGGAATCAAATCCGTTCCCAAAAATATCTCGTATCCCGTCAAAAATATTCTTAAGGATCGCAGTGGACCGTAGACAACATTCATAATCATGATCATAACATCAATCACACGAAAATCATGAATAATAAATAATTTAAAAAATATTTAATGAAAACAATTTTAAGAAATAGTGTTGTGAAATCGCAATCCGAAAATATTTCATAAGACACCGATACGTTTAGTAGAAGAACCTTCAATGGAAAACTAAAAAATATCTAGCAATTGTTTCACCTCAAAGTTCTTTCTCACGGCTAGAAAATAGAAAACGATAATGGGAAGGAGAAGGAAAAATTGTTGCGGCTCTGTTCTTCTTTCTTTTTTTTTCTCTAGTATAATATACCACGGGAACTTAACCTGACAAACCAAGATTCGACCTAAGCTTAAGGTCGTGTGTTTAAGAATTTTAGTCAACCAAAACTTACGGCTAAGATTAAGACTTCTTTTTACTGGTTTTGATTGAGAAACTAATAACCTATGAAATAATGACACGTGGCAGGAATTTGAACACTCAAGATGGTTAAATTTACTTTATCCTGTTTCCTACCTAACTAAAACACGTTTTGCTGGGTAAATTTACTGATTCTAACTTTCATGCTTTGCATAAAGCCATAAACCCATAAACAACTAATATCTATGTGACATGTGATATTTTTGTTTACGAATGAAGTTTATTTATTTTTCCTTACTAATCTTTCTTCCTAGTCAAACTCGTTTTCTATCATGCAAGGAAAAATCAACTAATTTCTAATTTAATTTCTTTTAAAATGAACATACACATAAATGTAATTTGTTTCTCTTTTTATAAAAACGTGTAACTAAATTAAATCTACTAACCTACTTTTGGTATCCCTTCCATTAATTCTTGAGACTAATTTTATTTCCTAATTTCATGATAAATTCTTTACTTAATCACAAAAATATAACTACCGATCAATGCCTTGGATATCTATTGACTTGTAACTTGCAAGTTAATTAGTACCATGTTGACAACTTGCAAGGGGGTATGTTTTCACAAAAATAAAATCCTTAATTACTAACCATAATTTCATTGTTAATTATCTTTCAATTAAATACCTAAATACAATAATAAACATGATTTACTTAACTTAAGTAATAATTGCCTCTCTTAGTTCTTAAAGAGTGTCGACATTTACTAATTGTGAAAAATACTAGAACCCCCTGTTATATGGGTTCAACAAATAGAAGCTTCATTAAATGGATTATATATTGTCTACTCCATACTTACAGAAAATGATATTAGTAGGTCCAAAATATCAAATTTTCTTCAGATCTGGCCCATAATAAATTTTTACGAATTTTAATAAAGACAATACTACCCTTTAGTATATATACAAGAGGAATATCATCGATTTTATTTTCATTTTCATTTTCACTCTCTCTGGTCTCGGTTCTGAAGAATTTTAGGTTTCATATCGTCAACGTCGTTGTTCTATGGAGAAGAAGAAAACGTTTTTAGCTTCATCGATCTCAGCTGAGGATGTTTATGGATCTCTGCTGATGATGTTTAATCAATTTAACAACTTAGTCAACTAATCGATTGAGCTTAATAACTACGTCGATGTAATCTGAAATTTTCAGTCGATTCAAGAATATCTCAGGTATTGATTTCTTTGACTTTTGTTTCAATCGATTTTGATTTGATTCAAAATGTTTTTTGTTTCCAATTTCAGTTGATTCCAATTTGTTATTTCGAAGCTTCTCAACATAAGGTTTTCCGGTTTGATTCAATAGGTTTTCCAGATTGATTCAATAGGTTTTCCTCATTTACTAGTTATATTTTCTTAGTTTGATTAGGTTTTGATTATTATTTGTGATTGATTCTACTCAGATCGGAGGAGCAGAACCATATGAATTTTCTTGAGTCTAAATGTTTTGAATCTAGGTATGTTTTGATTATCGTTGTTGATGTTGTTGTTTAAGATCGATTTGCTGGTTTATCTTGATTTTTCATAATTTAGTTTTGTTGTGTTCTTTGATTTGTTTCATAATTCAATTCAGGTTAGGTTCAATTCAAATCTCTTCCGAATAGGCTTTGTGAAGATAAATCCTGAGATTAGAAGTATTTCATGATTGGGTGAATACAGTCACTCAGCAGGACAACATTCTTACTCATGTCAGTAATGTCTACTACTCAGTGCTTCAGGTAAAGGTTCTTTTGATGAATAAAAGTACTTTTTTTTTGTTTCTGCATAACATAGTAAATTGACTTGAACTGATAGTTTATAAAAGTTCCAACAAGTTTGATTTTGATCTTCATATTCATTTTGCTGCATATGTTCAATGTTTGTTGAAGGATAGTACTGTGTCGATGCAGTTAGAACTTACAAAGCGTCTAATGGATGGTTCATTCGCTGATCGTGTTTTCTTTTCAAACTCTGGAACTAAAGCAAATGAAGCAGCTATTAAATTTGCGAGGAAATGACGCATAGTCAGTTTTCTAGTTTACTGGGTATTGAATGTTGTATCAGTTTGTTGTTGCTTTAAAATCTAATGGTTGTTTCATTTGTTTATTTTGTTGAGTTGCTTTCTTCTTTTGAAATTGCCACATTGAAGTGCGTCAGGTTGCTATAAATTGCTACTTTGAATTGTTCTTTCGCTATAAATTGCTGATTCAAATGTGAATTATGGTTTTCTTAACAGGATTTTAGTGAGGATAAGCCGATATCTTGGAGTCATTTCACAGCTGAAGGTGATGTTGAGTTCAAGGTTGTTCTTTTTGTTCCTCCAAAGGCTCCTCATGATCTGTATGGGATTTACTACAATGCTAACAAGTCCAACTTGAAGTTATACGTCAGATGTGTCTTCATATCAAATGGATTCGATGATCTTCTGCCTAAGTACCTGAACTTTTTGATGGTACCAATTTTTTCCCCAAGATTATTTATATAGGTTCACTATTATAAACGAGGCATAGCCGCATAGAATGAATTTCAAGCTTTGCTACATGGATAATAGTTGAACATCACTTTTTTTGGTATATTATGCAGGGTCTTATGGACTCAGATACTTTACCACTTAATGTATCACATGAATTTGCTGATTTTATGTTGACATATATAAGTATGATGCATGTGTAACTCTTAGTTACATAATTCAGATGCATGTATATCTGCAAGTTACATATGTTAGTCGAATGTGTAACTGCTAGTTACACATGCTACGTGGATCTAGTGGTTTGTATCTATGTTATGCTTATTTTTGGTTGAATTTACTGGTTTTATGTTGTCTTGTGCAGGGAAACACATTAGAAGTTGGTTAAATATGGATTCATCAGCAGCAAACCAAACCACATTCACTCTCGATCTCATGCATGAAGAATGACAAAAGCCAGATTGAGGGGTTTTCACTCTGGATATGGTACGTTATACATAATAATTCACATTTTTTTGCTTTTTTCAGTATTCATAGTGTGTATTTGGCTTCCAGCCTGTACTGAACCCTTATCTAGACATTTACTTATGGATTAACTCTGTCATCATTTCTCAGTGGTATGCGCTATATCAATAAATCAGATTAAAATACAGCTGACAGTGTTCTTTAGACTTGGTTGCAGTACTAAAAGTATTATGGAGTGCAATTCGGTAGTTTAATTAGTGAAGATTGATTGTTCTAACAATCACTGAATTTACTACCTTGTGAAACTCGTTTGTAACATAATACATCTATTAAATTTGTATTGGGAGTTTTAGCTGATTGTGTTTGATTTTCCTTTTGTATTTATTGGTATGCAAAAGTTTGTGAAACTTATAGATACACATGCTAATTAGATATGTAACTTCTAGTTATACAAGATAATTTGATGTGTAATTTCTAGTTACACAAGATAATTAGATTGGTAATTTCTAGTTACACATGCCGATTGAATGTGTAACTTCAGGTTACATAGATTTTATTTACATATAGTATTTACACAAGAATAGTTACCAAATTAGCATGCCTTTCACAAGTAGTAGTATTATGTATGATTAAACCTAAGTAGTTACTTGTAATCTTGTACAATAACGCCACTTTGAATGATTCAGGTTCAGTTAATGATTGAGAATTTAGAGTAATTATTCCTGAAACAACAGAAATGATCGGCTTGTTGTAAATGATGATCGAGCTGATAAGTTAATGCTACTGCGAGCAAATCCAGATGCCTCTATATATCTCTGCCTATAGGTAAGTAATGGAAATGGTTTGTTTAAGTAAATGTAGGACTAACTAGTGGAACTAAGTTAACCAGTTTAAGTCCATAGCAAGTCCATAGTGAAAGTAGTGTATGGAAAGTAGAATGAAATATACATAATTATATTCTTTTGTAGGAACTGTTAGATTTTGAAGTTTGAACGCTTTCATACTTTAGGGGTACGCAAGCTAATTGCATATAGTAGATTAGCTCCAAGACCAGATTCTGAAGTCGTGTAGCTATTAGTTACACATGTCAATTGGATGTGTAACTGCGAGTTACACATGCTAATTGAATGTGTAACTGCTAGTTACATGTGTTAATTATATGTGTAAAAGTTTGAGTAAACCCGAAATGATACGTAATTCAGTTTATTAGTTGCATATAGGTCTGAACTAGTTGCAACCTGGGTGTTGAAACTTTAGATTTGTATATCTCATATCATGCATTCATATTTTTTTTATGTTATGGTTTGATACTGGAATACTTTAGATTTGTATATCTCATAAATTGATTTATCCATCTTTTCATAGGTTACCCTCTTTAAGCAGATGAGTTAGGAGGTATGATTAAGTAAGACTTGAGATGATAGAGAAGAATATGAAGATCAATTGATGTTTTGGATTGGTGTCTCAATCTGCAGGTGTTGATTATTATCATAACAACAATACTAGTAATACTACCTCTCTGGTGGTGTTGTTGCTGTTGACAACTCTCTCTTGTATTGAAGCACAAATTACGACTCCTATCAAATGTAACTACTTCTACTTAATTGACACTAACTCATCTTCTTTACCATGATATACTTATGACCGTAAACAATCAAGTTATAGAGGACATACCAAGCATCGTTTCACAAGGAAGTAAACTATTTCATGTCTCACTTTTTACTAGAAGATTGTTTGGAATGTTTAATTTTGTGCTATGAAGTTATGAGTGGTGTTACAAATGCTTGCTAGTAGGAAGTAGCATATACCTTGAAAACATTGATATGTTGTTTTATACATTGACCTTATTCCGTCATTTTCTACTTATATCATAGCTTGTTACTCATACCTGGATGCAGAATGAGGGCTCTGACTCAAGATACATTCACTTGCTTTCAAGTTTCTTTATTGTGTTGTGAAGAAACCGATCTCATGACGGATGTGTAACTTCTGCATACACATCTATATGGATGTGTAACTGATGATTACGCGTGACAGATGCATGTGGAACTCCCAGTTACACATGCTAAGATAGGTTATCATGTGTATTTTCTGTGATCTTTGTTCTATAATTTTTTACAATTTGTTCTATAATATTTTTATTTTTTTTGCTTTTTGTTCATCCAACCTAATCCATGGATGTTTATTTCGTTGCAGATATGCAAGCATTTTGGAGGGAGGAAGACAAGAAGGAAAGGCAAAGATTTAAACTTTATAAAAGCACAAATCATACGCATGTGTAACTCTCAATTACACTAGATAGATGCATATGTAACTCTCAATTACACTAGACAGATGCGTGTGTAACTTCTAGTTACACATGCTAAGAAATTATTATAAATGAATATTAAAGTAATACATGTATTTTTTGTATGCGTTCTTTTTGATGTCTTTTTTTTGATCTGTAACTTTGCATTACACATGGAATAAGGATGTGTAACTTCTAGATACACATGCTATATGCATGCGTAACTTCTGTTTACACATTCACACTGTATTTTAATAATTTTGGGCATAAATTTAAATTTTATTTAATTATGGGATTGGCAATATATAAAAGGGTATGGATGTCCTTTAATAACTCGGGGCCTAGATTTAAATTTCTTTTAATTAAAGGCCTCATATTATGGGTTATCCATGGGTTGGGCCTTAGCCTAATTTTCCCTTTATACAATCAACCTCTATCAACCAATACCAAAAATAAAAATAATTTATTTTCCAACAAAGTACTATGTTTTGCAAAAATAAAAAATTACCTAAATGTCCTTTTTCTAAATTTACGAAACTATCTCTTTGGGAAAAAGACCAAAATACCCTTCCACATGAAATTACATAAATACCCTTTTGGTAAAAGGCGAAATTCCCTTGAATTTGGGACGGGTATTACAATACCAAGGCCTTTTCAGCACAATTGGCTCCAGAGTTGGTAGAATACTCTGCAGTTAAGCGTTCTCGGGCGGGAGTAATCCAGGGATGGGTGACCATCCGGGAAATTTCTGCTGGATTACCGCAGCGATGCCCGTTGAAAACCCCACACTGCCGGATAACCGCAGTGGATAAGTGGGGACAGTATCGGTGTAGGGAAGTGTAATTACAAATGGTATCAGAGCCGACGACGGGTCACCTGTCGAGGGTGGGAAGGTATGCTGGACGGGATTGATCCAGGTGCTTATCTCATGAGGGTCAGGGAACGTCGGAGATCTGGGTTTGTATATATATTTCGGAGCCGAGGACGGCTCTAATTTAAGGTGGTAGTATTGTAGTACCCCGATTTCGGCCGTGTTTCGCCGATGAAATGGAATATAGGTAATGGTTTGTCCTTACCTATCACCGATGCCTTTTCAGCACAATTAGCTCCAGAGCTGGCAGAAAACTCTGCAGTTAAGCGTGCTCGGACGGGAGAAGTCCAGGGATGGGTGATCATCCGGGAAATTTCTGCTGGATTACCGCAGCGATGCCCATTGAAAACCCCCACACTGCCGGATAACCGCAATGGCTAAGTGGAGACAGTGTCGGTGGAGGGAAGGGTCATTACAAATGGTATCAGAGCCGACAACGGGTCACCTGTTGAGGGTGGGAAGGTACGCTGGACGGGATTGATCCAGATGCTTATCTCATGAGAGGAAGGGAACGTCGGAGATCTGGGCCTGTATATATATTCTGGAGCCGAGGACGGCTCCAATTTAAGGTGGTGGTATTGTAGTACCCCGATTTCGGCAGTGGTTCGCCGATGAAATGGAATATAGGAAATGGTTTGTCCTTTCCTATCACCGAGGCTTTTTCAACACAATTATCTCCAGAGTTGGCAGAAAACTCTGAAGTTAAGCGTGCTCGGGCGGGAGCAATCCAGGGATGGGTGACCTCCCGGGAAGTTGCTGCCGGATTACCGAAGCGATGCCCGTTGAAAACTACACACTGTCGGATGTCCGCAATGGATAAGTGGGGACAATATCGGTGGAGGGACGGGTCATTACAGATACGCCAGACTTATATTCCCGAAGAACAATCTAGTAATATCAATCACCTCACAATAATTTTAATTGTATGGTAGCGAAACAAGATATTGTGGAATCACAAATGATTAGACGAAGATGTTTGTGACTACTTATTATCTTGCCTATCAGAGACTAAATCTCGAGAAAATATTAGAGAAGATAGTACTCAATCACGATAGAAAACAGCAAGATCAGAACATGCAACTACAGAGAAAATAGTTGGGTCTGGCTTCACAATCCCAATGAAGTCTCCAAGTCGTTAACCTATTGGGTTTTAGAAAAACCTAAGGTTAAAGGAGAATCGACTCTAGTTGCAACTACTATCACACATGAGGTGTGGGGATTAGATTTCCCAGTTGCTAGGGTTCTCCTTTATATAGTCTTCAAATCAGGGTTTGCAATCAATGTTACCTTGGTAACAAAGCATTCAATATTCATTGTTAGATGAAAACCTGATTAGATTCAAGCTAATATCTTTCAACCTTTAGATCGAACTTAGCTTGTTATACACAAATGAAATGTACCATCATTTAGATAAAGATAACCGTACCTAAACGTGTACACTTAGTTGGTTCAACAATAGCTAACCAATGGTTAGCCATATGAACACTTTCATATCAACCTTATTCATCTTTATCATAACTAGTTCATATGACTCAAATGAAACTAGTTAGAGAGTTGTTCAATTGTTTATATTCTCATAAAAGTATACAAGACACAATTGAATCAAAATATATTTTGATTCACTCGAATCAAGTCATGAACATTATAGCCACGGTTTGCAAAAGATTGCATTCCTTATTATATAAATGTATTAGTTCATGAACAAACCGATTTCAGAACATTATCCACTCAAGTATGCAAACGGGTACGCATACCTAAGTGGCCGGACCAAGTTTGGGTTTGCCAATATGTGAACGGGTACGCATACCTTCCAAACTCAGAAGAAATTCCCGGAACTGAACCTCACGCCAGTATGCGTATAAGGTTCCCGGACTTTCATTAAACCAACCAGTACGCATACGGGTATGCATACTATGGTTCCCGGACTTGGATCACACATATGCAAGTACGCATATTGTGCGTATATCCAATTGTTCTAATCTCTCATTTAAACCAATGAAACATTCTCGGAAGACGACAATAGCTGTCTCTCACAAACTATTAGCTTCAAAGCAATTTTCAAGTGATGAAATGATTAATATGAAACATTCTGAGTCTACATCAAATGACTGTCTCACATAAATCATGTAAGATGTTACAAGGCGATTTTCACATGATTTCGTCAAGAATATAAGATGAACTTGGTTAAAGCAAAAGCTTACCGACACATATTTCGAGAAATATGTAAGCGAGTTAAACTCAGCTCGAAATATCAAATGTGCATAATTAGTCTATATAGCTATATGACTTTTGTCTCAAATAGGAGATAGAGTAGATATACTTTTGAGTGATAGATGAGTTCAAGTCTCCACATACCTTTTTTTGATGAAGTTCCATAATCTCCCATTAATAGTCATTCGTCTGAAATCGATGAACTCCTTGAAATCTAATGCTCAACTACACTTTCTATCCTAATCCGAGACTTAGCTATAAGTAGACTAGAAATCAAGACATATAGTTTTGACAACTAAAATTGACAAACAAGTTTGAGATAGCAACGCTTGCGAGTTCGACAGAGCAGTGCTCTAACAATAAGACCGGTGTACTAATTGGTTCATGTTCACCCTGATTTATCAAAAGACGGAACAAAAACTCGTAGGTATTTCCGTGGGAGATAGATTTATCTATTCAATAGACTTTTCTTTGTGAGACAAATTTGTTTATCAAGTCTTTGAGTTTGGGTCTTAACAACTCTTAGTTGTGGGTGAGATCATCTAAGGGAATCAAGTGCACAGAATCCGGCGTGGTTCAAGAGGTGTAAGGAACGCGACTGTACCTTAATCAGTGTGAGATTGGTTAGGGATCAACTACATTCCAGTTCAAAGTTAACTTTTAGTAGGCTAGTGTCTGTAGAGGCTTATTTCAGTGTGGTGTTCAAATCTGGACTAGGTCCCTGGGTTTTTCTGCATTTTCGGTTTCCTCGTTAACAAAATTTCTGGTGTCTGTGTTATTTCTTTTCCACATTATATTTTTATATAATTGAAATATTATAGGTTGTGCATAGTTCAATCAATTGGTGAATCTAACCTTTGGTTGTTGATTGAAATTGATTTACGCTTGGATATTTGTCTTTGGTACCATCCAATTTATTTCTCATATTAATCCGGCTCACAGATTTTTATATGTTCGATTGCAGATTGATTTGAGAAATTGAGATATAACTCTTGTATGTATTTTCCTTGATTGAGTCTGACTGTCTAGTTGATTCCCTTGGAAATATATTGGAGTTGTCCATACAGATTGCCTAAACGAAAGATTGGGTGTGGTTATTATACCCCCGGTTTTCAATTGGTATCAGAGTAGGCAAACACGTTTAAGACCTCATAAGTCTGTGTTTGTAGCAGTCTGGTTTCTGTGGATAGATTGTCTCATTCTCACGCACATAAAAATGTCTTCCAAGGTTTTTTGATTATGCCAAATATCTTGGTCTTACCCCAAAGGATAACTCCTTAGACGATTCTTCCGAATGCCGAGGTAGAAAGTTTTTGCTATCAGATTCTGGTAATATTCGCCCTGATGAGACAATTGACACTATGTCAAAAGCTGAAATGGAACTCACCAGAACTTTAAAAAATCAGCTGAGATTATTGTTTTCCAAGATTCTAAAATAAAGTCTCTTGAAGAAAAACATGCTCAGCTCATTGATGAACTCGAGAAGTCTCTTGGTCGAGAAACGGGAACTCTACAGTATTGTTGAGTCTTTCTCTAACAATATCGAAAAACTTGTCCAAGAAACTACCCTACAACGTGAAAAAATTAGTGTTCTTGAAGATATTGTTAAAGAAGATTCAATTAGAGAAAAACGTTTGATCGAGACTCATTCATCAGATCTGAATATTATTCGTGCTGAAAAAGAGAAACTGGTCGCATCTTTTCTCCTAGCCCGGGAACAATGCAATTACTTGAAAAAGGAAAACCCTGTCTTAATGAGCAAATCTTCTTCTATGTCTTTATCTACTTCTCACAAGGGATTACAGTACATGAAGAAAATTACTCCAAAAGAAGCATCTGCTAAGAAATGTATACATAACTTGCAGTCTTCCAATAAGGCTATGAGTTTAGAACAGGTTCCTTCCGATGTCCCTCATCCAAGATCATGTTATTTCTGCGGGAAAGGAAATCATTATGATTCACATTGTTTTGCTAGAAAGAAACAGAATTCTGATCTTCAAAATCTACTTCTTTTTGCTGTTGACAGGGTGAATTGCCTGACAACATCCATAATGGATTTCATTCCTGCAAAAAAACAGAACTCTCATGCACAAGGTTTCCAAAGTCACTTTTCTAGAAATATTTATAGGAATCGTGTTCCTCTTAATGGTGCTAATATTCGCACTACTAATGTACACATTCCAAGTCCAAATGATAAGAAGTCTAGTAGATCTAAGTCTAGAAGAAGGAATTTTCTCAATTCTGATCCTCTTGAACCAATCTCTAGAGGCCCTATATTTTTTCCTCAGAAAAATCCTTCTGATGGATACTCAAAAAGGTTTATGTCTTATACCTCTGGGATAAGAAACAACCTAAGGAAGATAAGGAATGCCAGATCTCAAACATTTAGATGGTATTTATAACTCATATCTTAATGATCATGGTGGGATTACATCTAACCTTGCTACATAGCTCAAGGTAATTTCATCCTTGTATCTAACTTGAGAGTTGCAAGGATGACAATTGCGAGATGCTCAAGTCTACTGTAGGCTACCATCTGTGTTGTGTTTGATTTAATTATTTTCTTCTTTTGCGAATGTTGAGTCATATCTTTTTTTTTTTTGAAGCTTTCCGCTGGTGTTGAGTCATATCTTGACTTCTAGTAACTAGTGCATCTTTTTCATATGCTCTGATTAAATCTTTTAATTATTGAACTTTGAAGGTAAAAGATATTTGAAAACAAAGAGTATTTCCTTATTCTTGGATTTTTTTTTCCATTAACCCTTCTTAACAAGTCCACAAACGTCCATGTCTTTCTTGGGAGTTTTAGGGTTTCCATAACAAGGGTGTCCTTCTCTTGTTCTTAAACATATATATATTTTTATACTCCCTCCATTTCTAAAAATAGGATTGTTTGCTTTTCACAAAAATTAAGAAAACCAATCATTATAGCCACTTTTTCATGTTTTTTCCTAATCTATCCTTTGGTCTCCACTCATTTGATATTAGAAAAAGGAGAGAAAGAAATGGTCCCCTTTTTGTATTAAGAGAGAAAAGGAAGAGAGAGAAGTGGTCCCATGTATGGGCATACTAGTAAAATCATAACATTTGACTTTCCATATATGGAAACAAGCCTATTTTTTTGACATACCCAGATAAGGAAACAAGCATGTTTTTTAGAAACGGAGGGAGTATTGTTTTTTCTTTCATAATTGGAGAACTCCTCAAGACCTCAAGAAGTGGTGAATCTTGAGATGGAAGAAGACATTAAAGGATGTGATTCAGTTCAATAACTTATCTTGAAAAAGATGATTGAAAGGAAAGAGTACAACTCCTGGATTGGAGAATCTGTCAAGGATTTAATTCTTTTTCAGAATGACTCTAGGGTCGAGCTTGCAAATCTTCGACTGCAAATGAATCAACTTATTGATGGTCAGACAAAAGTCCTTGAAAATCAAAAGATCTTGATCAGGAATCAGAAGAAACTCATCGTAGATTGTGTCAAAGCTAGGCAGCTTACCCGCATTGTTGATCGAAAAGTGAATGTTTTAACCCATGAATATGGAGTTTCTACGGTCAAAAGAATCAAGGATATAGGTGATACCTTTTATGATGGAGATTTTCAAAGGTATGAAGTTATCAAAGAAACTTGATTTTGTCTAGGAAACTTCGTATGAGAATTTATTCTTGTGTTTTAAAAAGGATCACTAGGGTTTGGAATAGCTTATATTGTGATTACACATTGCTATTTCCAACGATTTTCATCTTGCAATGTTTTTAGATTTATTTATTTAAATTCTAAAGTTTATTTGGAAGATGATTTTGCAGTATTAATTTTTATTGGTTTTATATTGCGAAAATTGTTGTGGGATATGTATGTGCGTCCGTAAACTATGATCGTCCCATATATGTCAAAAGTTAAGTCTATTGTGTCATTATGCAAATAGTGATGGAAAATAGAATGAACTTTTGAAATGCAAAGATTAAGTCTATGATATCATTATGCAAATATTGATGAAATATGGAATGAATCTTTGAATATTCCGCAGTATTGATCTTTCCCTGATCCACTTCTATGTGAAAGTATTGTATGCCGCCGTAAGTTTTATTATGTTGAGCATTTACGATTAAATTAATCACGGGTTCTCATGTGGTTAATTTAATTGAGTTTTCTGGATACAAATTCATGTTTCATGTAATTTGTTAATGTCCATTTTTTTTTTAAATAAGATTTTATTAATATCAGAAAATTACAGAACCAATACAGAAGTTGTGAAAATCACCACAAACAAAAAGTGATAGCCAAAGCAGACAACATGTCTAAGGAAACAGATATAAGAAAAAAGCAAAACCAAAGACAAGTTTTAAACAGGATATCAGGCAAACCTATAGTAGGTTGTA
The DNA here is from genome assembly GCF_003573695.1 of Papaver somniferum. Taxonomy (NCBI): domain Eukaryota; kingdom Viridiplantae; phylum Streptophyta; class Magnoliopsida; order Ranunculales; family Papaveraceae; genus Papaver; species Papaver somniferum. The sequence goes on along the minus strand of NC_039361.1, from coordinate 139,962,581 downwards.
TGTGGGAATTCCATCCTATGTATATTAGATGTCCTAGAATCAAATTTGAGAACATGTCCCTTGCTAAGAAACACTCCCTTCTTTGCAAAAAAATCAGCAGAGAAATTGATCTCTCTGAAAACATGATTGAAGTGGATGGAATGTAACTGGTTGCATATATTTTTCCATCTGCTCAAAACAAACCAAGGGATGTTATTCTTCATGAAAGCTTTTATAACAGCAGTGGAATCTGAGTTGATGATAAGCTTGAATTTAGAGTTATTCACATCCCATTCCAAAGAACAAATGGCCCCCAGTATCTATGCCACAAAGTTAGTTGATACTCCCAAGCCACTACTTTCAGCTGTCAGAAAATTACCTGTACTATCTCTGGATAGAAATCCATAACCAGCATTCCCAGGTTTATCCCTTGATGCACTATCACAACAAAGTAGAATCTTATCATTTTCAGGGAGATAGAAGGAGCATTATATTGCTGTGAAAGTTTTAACTTTTCTGCATCCAATATCAAAGAACTTCAGTACTTGTAAATCATGAGCTGAATTGTGCATGAAACCTTTAAGTCTGACTTCGCATTCATGGATCATTCTTGAAATTCTCTTTTTAGCAGCATCACTGTCAGTATCTATGTTTTCAAAGAATACTTTGTTTCTAGTAAACCAAATAACAACCATTATGTTAAAAGTTGCAATATACCACAGTTCTTGGATTACTGAGCTACTATTGTTGCATACAGATATAATATCTTCAAAAGATTTAGGATGTTTAAAGGCAAAAGTACCTCCAATCCATTTCCAGAGGATCTGTCCATAGTCACAGTCCCAGAGCATGTGATTCATTAAGTCTTGGTTTTTGTGACACAAATAGCATCTTGAAGCCATAGTTATCCCTCTCTTTTTAGCATTTTCATCAGTGCAGGTAGCTCCTCTGGTTATCTTCCACACATTGCTTGCAGTAGAAGGATGAATACATGATTTCCATATCTTTTTGTACCATCTCAAAATAGGTTGTTTTTTCCTTATAACATTGTAGGCACTTTGAACAGAAAAATCTCCAGTTTGAGTTGCAGTGCATACCAGTTTATCCTCTTCAAGAGAGAGAGTAGGTAAATCTTCAATAGAAAATAAGGTAAGCATTTAGTTTTGAATTAGATTCTTCACTTTCATATGACAATGTTGCTGAATATAGTCACTATCTAGGAAAAGATTATGTAAAGTTTAATCCAGAATCCAAGTATCCCTCCAGAATGATATCTTTTTACCATTTCCAACTAACCATCTTGTATTTTCTTCAAAATCTTGTAGTACCCATTTAATACCAGGCCATACAGATGAGTTTTTGTAAGAAGTAATCCAGCAACCATTTTTATCTTGATATTTGACTAAAAATAATTTTGCCCAATCTTCATCAGAATTGAGAATTCTCCATAATAACTTCATTAGTAATGCTTTGTTAACATCCTCAAGCCCCATAATGCCCAAACCTCCTTCTTCCAGAGGTGTACAGACTTTATCCCAAGAGATAGTAATAAATTTTCTTTCATCAGCATTTCCACTCCATAGAAAATTTCTTATAATTTATTCACTAGCTTCAATGTTTTTTCTGGGCCATTTATAAATGGACATATTATAGATGGGAATGTTGCTGAGAAAAAATTTGATAAGAGTGATTCTAGCTTGAAAATTTAAGAGTTTCCCAGTCCAGTTAGCTAGTCTCTTCTGCAACATTTCCACAAAAGACCAAAGATGTTCTAATTTAATTCTCACTGGGACTAGCATGACTCCTAAGTATTTATCTGGAAAGTTAGATAGTCTCATGTTCATATATTCAGCAATCTGTTTTTGTCTAAGAACTGAAGTACCATCAATAAAGCATTTGCTTTCAATGGCACTAACTACCTGTCCAGATGCAGCTTGATATTATGTTAGAAGATTCTTCAAATGTACTAGTGAATTCCTACAGCCATTGCAGAATATGAAAATGTCATCAACAAAAAATAAATGTTAGGGGTATATACCTTTTCTGATGATCATTGGCTGAATTTTCCCTCCCTGAATGAATTGATGAATTTTCCCTCCCCGAAGCATCAGTAGCAAGGACATAATAAGGGAGAGAGTGGATCTCCTTGTTTTACTACCCTTCCAACACCAAAATATCTAATAGGTCTACCATTAAGCATAATGGAAATCTTAGTAGTCTTGAGAAGAACTAGAATCCAGTGACAAAATTTTTCAGAGAAACCATATTTCTTCAAAACAGAGAACAGAAAATTCCAACTAAGTGTGTCATAGGCCTGAGATATATCCAATTTTAAATCCACATTTCCTCCTCTTCTCACAGAATGCATTTCATTGACAAGTTCAGATGCTAATAGCACTTGTTCATGGATATTTCTACCTTTTATGAAAGCACATTGTTATGGAGATATAAGTTTATGTATCAATGCATTCATTCTTGTAGTAATGATTTTTGTAAAGAATTTAAAGAAAAAATTGCTTAAACCAATTGGTCTGAATTGACTTGCCTTTTTTGCACCTTTCACTTTTGGAATCAGCACCAGAAAATTTGAGTTTAGGCCTGCAGGGATTAACTGATTACTCCAACGAAACTGAATAGCCTTCACAAGATCTTCATGAATAATGTCCCAAGTAAATCTGTTGAAGATACCAGTAAATCCATCAGGACCTGGAGAGCCATCTTGATTTAACTCAAAAACTGCTTTATGTATTTCCTCTTGAGAAGGAATGTGTTCTAACAGCAAATTATCTTCAATGGAAACAACTTGAGGAATTGTATCAAGTATTGTCTCTGAAATGTTAACAGGTTGAGCTGCAAATTTAGTACTATAATAATTGATGAGAAGAGATGTTATATCATTTTGATTTGAAGTAATATTTCCATTATCATCTTCAAGTTCAGCTATGGAGTTCTTTGATTGTCTTAACTTGATAGAAGTATGAAAAAAAAAAGTGTTTGCATCACCAAATTTTATCCAGTTAACCCTTGCTTTTTGACTCAACATAGTATGGTAATTTTGAGCAGCTATGTCTCTCAAACCTCTGGCAGTGATATAGTTATTTAGAAGTTCTAAATTTTCAGGGTCTTCATCAGATAATACATTAGTTTCAGTTACTTTGTCTTCAGCTTTATTCAGAGTATCCAACACATTACCAAAGAATTCTCAATTCCAGATTTTCAAAATTTTCTTCAGTCTCTTCAATTTATTCATAAAGATAAAAATAGGATTGCCAATGATGAGTTCTTCCCAAGAATCTTTGACCACTTGTAAGAAGGTAGGGTGAGATAGCCACATTTTTTGAAACTTGAATGGAGAGTTCACTGATTTAGGAATGCTCATATCAGTCCCAATAAGTATATTATGATCAGAAATCCCTCTAGAAGAAACTTGATATTTTCATCCACTATAAAGATTTAGCCATTTAGCATTGTATAAAGCTCTATCTAGATTAGAAAGGATTCTCTTTTTACCACATCTGCCATTAGACCAAGAAAATTGTAATCCACTTTTAGGAGCTTGTAGAAGACTACATTGATCAATGCAGTTATTAAAGTCAATCATAGCAGAAGATAAAGGACTTCTACCTCCTATTTTTTCAGAAATTGAAGTAATGGTGCTAAAATCACATATAACCAACCAAGGTTTGTTTAATTGGCTGATTGTAAGTAGATTGGATCATAGTTTTCTTCTGTTAATAGAAAGAACATCTGCATGAATTCCAGTTACTAAAGTATCTCCCACATCTATAGTAATACATTGTCTGGATGAAAAAATAACAGAAGGAGTAGATATTGAAGAATTCCAATAAAGCCAAATATTAGCTTTTCTGTGATCACAAGTATTGTGTATGATTTGATGATGCATTCCAGGCAGTTTTATTCTATTAGTTGAATGATGATAAATTTTTGGCTCTGTGATGAGTGCCAAATATTGTATATATTTGCACCTTTTTATTGGCATTTAACTCATCATTTGTGCACTAACGCTCCATTTTATCCCATATTCTGTGTTTTCGTTGTTTTCAAGAATAAATACTTTTCTCAATTAATTTTGCATTTTTAGGTACTAAATAAAGCCTGGTTAACTCACGGAGCAAAAAGAGCAAAGAAACGGCAAAGACTCCCGCAGAAAGGCAGCGAAGAATGATGTTTGCAAGAGCCGAATCAACTAGAAGTGGGATTGAAGAGGAAGAATTGTCCTTAAAGAAGATATGGACTTGGCATACGCAAGGCCCAAAACCCTTACCCAAATCCATTTCCAATATCCATACCCATTTCCATGAGAGCTGTCAGATTGGATCTATCACATCATCCAACGTTCGCCTCATCACCGAGCATCAAATCTTGAAGCTCCTGTCAAACATCATAGTACCTAACTCCAATCTAAGCCGTCAGAATTGTTGTATCATGCATCCAATGGTCGCTGCAAGCTTGTTCCATCTTAGCTGTTCGACTCAATCCAGATGCGATCATCCAACGTATCATCTTCGCTGGATATCGAATTTGCTACAACCGCTCAACACTACAACACCTAACACCTATACCCAAACACTCCCTAACCCATTCTCCATCGGGTTCTTCTCCTCTTCTCCCCAAATTCCTCTCTTCCATCACCTGCAACTCCTTCAACACCATATCCTGCCACCACCAGACCCCGATGTTCACTGCCACCATCTCCATCAAATCATTCCAAACATCTCCACCATCTCCCTAGCCTAGTTCTTTTACTCATCTCACAACCACTGAACCCTAGGTTTGGGGTGAATAAAACAACTCGAGTTAGGGAACAATTAGAGCATCATAGGCGTCAATTGGAGCAGGGGGGGAGCAGAAAAAGCATGGGTCGAAGTGATAGAGCAGTTATCTAGCATGGGTGGTACGAATTGGTTAAGTAATTTTCGAAACCCTAGTTTTGGAAATTAGGGATTTTTTTTAGAACTCATTGTAACTATAAATTGAGTGTGTGGGTGTGAGTAGGATTCATGCCCGGGCTAGCCGGAGCACCAAGCTCTTAGTGTTCTGTAATTTTACTATTTCATCTGTTTCATCCAGTAATATAATTTGATCATATTTTAGTTCACTAAGCTAAGGTTGAGATGAAACCATAGATTTGTACTATGTTATTTATGATGTTTGTGTGATTCTTGAATGCTTAAAATGTTGTATGATAGATTTAATCTCAGTGCATCAATACTCTGCTCTCACAATGTATGTCAAGCATCCATTGTAGTTAGGATAACATTGTGTTTATTGAACTGCAACTCATGTTTGATAGATTATTGTTAATCCTTTGACTAGTTGTGCTTGATTAGACAATTAGTGCTCCGGGTTAATACTTTAGTTGCGATTGAACTATGCATTGGTGAAACACCTTAGGTAAGTGATGGAATTGACACTTCTTCCTTATCTGTTACAAGGACAAGAGTATCACACTCAGTTGAATGCTTAGTATAGGGCTAGAGGTGGATTCAAAGCCTAGCAGACCCTCCCATATCCCAAATTCCTTAGTCATTGTCACTGTAGGTTAGAAATTAGTTAGGAAAACACAAAGAAATAGCATTACACCCTCCTTGTCCCTGAGAACAAACCCCTTATTACCTCACTCACTACAACTGACCCTGTATACTTGCAGGTCTAAGTTGTAGATTCTTTTAAAACCACACCAAGTTTTTGGCGCCGCTGCCGGGGACTCGGTAGCGGTGTGATTGTTTCTTTTCTTCCACTTTACTGATTTTTAATATACCGCTTGTATATATGTGTTAGATTTTTGGTTTTTCTGTTGTTAATAGTGTTAGATGTAACTAGTTTATTTGATCTGCCATTTTGTAATAGTTTATAACATCATCATTCCACTTCATCTTAGCTGTAGTTTATCTGCCATTTTGTAGTTGTTAACTTAGCATCACTGCATTTTCATTTTCACTGCACTTTCATTTTCCCTGCATTCCACTTCATCTTGGCTTACTGTTTTTATATATATGTTAGCTTAGCCTGCCATGTGTTAGCTTAGTCTGCCATGTAACTGCCTGCTTCCCCGTCTTGGCCTTGCCACAACTGCATCTGTTACTGCATTTGCTTGGAGTACTTGAGCATTAAGTCTGCATATTGACCATTGGGTCATTTTTGGTTCTATAACAAGTGCAACTGTGAAGTTTAACATACTGTGAATGCTTGAATGTGCTGCTGTCATCTTGAATGCCTGAAATCTGTTGCTGTGAATGTGGTGTGGTGCTGTCAACTGTGAAATTTGCTGAAATTTAATGTTGTGAATGCCTGAGTTGTATGCTGAGTTAGCAGTGTCATCTTGAATGCATGAAATTTGCTGTTGTGAGAACTAATTCTCTCTTCTGAAAACCACCAGGTACCTGCAACTGCTGTGCAAAACAAGAATAAGGAGAAGCAGAACAATACTGTTCTAGTGCCTCAAACAGGTGGTGTGGTGCTGTGAAGAAAAGAGCTGAAGAAATTCTGAATTGTGGTGCTGCATTGGTTTTCCAAAGACAAAGACCCAACTGGTTTTTGCAATGGCTAAAAAGGGGTAAGCCTAAACTTTGGGCTCAACTTCAGCCAAACTAAAGTGTAAACCCAACTGAATTGTAAACTGTGGGCTTGTTTAAATTGTATCATGGGCTTGTAATTTTGATTTAAACTGAATTTTGGGCCTGTCCTAAACTGAATTGTGGGCCTCAAAGCCCAACTAAAACTTCTCTGCTGGGCTTCATCCAAACTGCCTAGTAGGTTGTGCATTCTCCCACCAATGTGGGCTTGCTCCCAATTTTAAAACCAAAGTTTTTCTCCCAATATTAAAAATCAAATTTTTCTTTTTATCTCCCAATTAAAACCAAAAGTTTTCTCCCATTCAAAAACCAAAATTTTTCTCCCTCTTTTTAACCAAAAATCCCAAATAGGCTTTACCTTTAAAGCCTAAAAACCAAATTTTTGAAACCCATAACTGAAAAGTGTGGGCCTTATTTCTCTTTTTGAATTGTGTCATTGTTTGATAAACATAACATGTCTGGATTTTGGTCTGCCACTGGGAATAAATCTATTAGAGAAGCTTACGGGCAAGATTCACCTTATGAGCCTCCCACAGACCATGATGTCAATAGTTATAGGGATTATTATTATGGACCTTCTGTAGGTCATGAACCTCAATATGCAAACCCTAATGACTATTCACACATGTATCATCCACCATTGAGTGAAAATGAACATCTAGACAATATCCAACTCACACATTCGTCACTTGTGAATCAGTTAGAGGCTCGGATCACTGCTTTAGAAATGCAAACACATGAGAAATCTGTAGCATCTAGTTCACGTAGACGACCTGAAATCTATGCATGTACCTTATGTGGTGGTTTAGACCACCCTGATAAATATTGCTATATTTTGCATGATTATAGGCAATTTAGAGAATCCCATGAAAATCCAAATTATGAAATGCCCACAAATTGTGAGGTTGGTAGTCATTGGGACCATAATCAATCCTTTGAGGGTTGCGATCAATCTTTTATAAACCCTAATGACCATGCACACATGTACCATTCACCACAATTTGAACATGAAGAATTTTGTACTCCCATGAATTTAGACTCCACCACAGAAGCTTTCAGACTCAGTGAGCAAAACTTTGCTAGATCTACATCACGAATTCAGGCATATTTAGATCAGATTTTGCTTCACTTACAAAATGAGGAAATTCATGAGGAAATGTATGTTGTCCCTAATGAAGTGTCTAGTCCCATTCATGTAAATGATGTTGAATATGAACCTAATTTAGAGGAACATGAATCGACTAATGACACCACCACTGTTAATGAGGACCAATATGCATGTTACCATGATGATGATTATGAAGATTATGATGATAATGATGTTATGTTAGAAGAACATGAAAATATTGTGGAACCTTTTGGTTCAATAACATATGGCTTCTCGCCCTCGACCTTCATGAATGTTGTTTCTTCTAATACTCATAGAAAATCATATGATTTTGATATTGATATGGTACTTGTACAATTGTTCTTCGAAGATGAGCATGACATAGGAATAATTGAATCTTCTGTAGACACTAATGTTAATATGCATGAAAACAAATTTGATGTGTCTGATTCCTTGCCTAAGTCACAAAATGTTATTTCTTTCGATGTTGATTTGAGTACTACGGACAATCATGATACCGATTTAGGTCTTGATGTTTTGTTCGATGAATGTGAGCATGATTTACCAATTTCTGATTTAGGGGAAGTATGTGTTGGTACTATTGACTTTATCCATGAAAATAACTTAGAAGTACCAACTTTCTTACCTAAATCGCATATTGAGATTATTCCACCCAACCTAGATTTGGTTTGTAACAAAACTTTTAAACAAACTTTTCTGAAAATTCCCAACCTAGGATTGGAACTGTGTGCCTCCCAAGTCCTTTTGGACTATTTTGCATCAAAATACAATACTTTTAAGGAGCCACAATTGGAATACATTTCTTTGCCCATCCCGCAAAAAGTCCATTTTGAGTTAGACCTGGTGAATCCCGAACCCCCAAAATTGCTAGATTTTGTGCTTAAAAATAAATATGTTGAAAAATTTAGGTTTAGGGGTGATTCATTCGGTTTTTCACTCTCACTCCCATTTAAGTCCAATTTTAGTGTTTTGAAAATGTCTATGTTTCAACACTTTGTCTTTTGGGTTGATCCTCAACTCTTTAGACTTTATGTATATAGTGAATTTTTTGTATATAATCTGGTAGGTAATGTTTAGTGGAATCATATGTTTCTTGTATATATTGTGCTAACCCAATGTGAATTCAGTTGAGTTACTGTTGGGTTTTGCCTTGAATAATGGAGTTCAAAACTTGCTTTCGCCAATATCCGATAATCTCTTTCCTTTTTCTACACTTAGCATCGTTCTCATGGTATGTGTTATAATCATGTTTATCTTTTGAAACATTGAGGACAATGTTTAGTTTAGGTTTGGGGGTGGAAAGTAGATACTTTGATAACATGCTATAATTGAATACAGAACTCTTTCTTTTTGAAAAAAAAAATGAAAAAATTAAAAAATCAAAATTGAAAATTAAAAATTAAAAATTAAAAATTAAAAATTAAAAAATTCGAAAAAAGAAAAACATAAAAATGGAGCTCATTTACCTTGAAATGTTGACTCTTGTGCATGTATGTAAACATAAGGATTCTTAGTCTAGATATTTAGGCACCCTGATTCTAGCACAATTCACATAGTGATAAGAAACTTGCACGCACACGATCTACCAATACATGTATAGCCTCATCCTTGAGGTGTTCTATCGGAAGTCACGATTTCCAATCACTTTAGAATACTGAACGAAACTTGACTAGCTTGTTCTTTGGTTGGTTGGGATAGAAGGTGGAGGTTACATTAAGAAAGACAACCATCGAATTTAACTGGGTGCATCAAAAAGGGCTACCTCTTGCAAAGTGTCATGTAATTTTTTTGTTTCTTTTTACTTATGTATCAAAAGAGTTACCATGTTGTAAATATTTTTTTCAAAAAAATAAAATAAAAAAGAAAATCAAGTATTTATCAATTCCATCTTCTCTTGTTCCAAAAATAAAAGAGAGTAGTCAATGTAAATAAGAGTCATGTAAAGAGTCATCTTTTGTGTTTTTGTGTTATAAGCAAGGAAGGGTGTATGCCATTGATGTACAACGCGAGTAATTGTGAAATACCTCCAACTCATTCACAATTCTCGTAAAGTCCGGACAGCTAGCTAGATTTCGACCTCGGTTCTTAGCCTGAGAAACTATCTCTTGGTGATTAGTAGTCATAACATCCGATCTTTCTTTACACATGTGTAGATACACTTTACACTCTTATCGCATGTCTTTATTTGTTATCAGTGCTAGGATTGTACCTTTGATAGCTAGATTGACATCTCCATTTTGCTGTGAGCTTCTACTGTCTTGCACATGTCACATTTCATGGAATCTGAGCTTATATTTTGTCCTAGAACTTTGTAGGTACGTTCTAAGAAAACCTTCACGAGACTTCAACTCGTCCACTAGGGACACTTAGTGGTTTAAAAGGCTTATTGCATTCGCTAAATGCAATCGAGAGACCAGCGGCAGTGGTATAGGTAGGATTTCCTTAGTTTTGTTTTACTTGAGGACAAGTAAAATTCAGGTTTGGGGGTATTTGATGAGTGCCAAATATTGTATATATTTGCACCTTTTTATTGGCATTTAACTCATCATTTGTGCACTAACGCTCCATTTTATCCCATATTCTTTGTTTTCTTTGTTTTCAAGAATAAATACTTTTCTCAATTAATTTCGCATTTTTAGGTACTAAATAAATCCTGGTTAATTCACGGAGCGAAAAGAGCAAAGAAACGGCAAAGACTCCCACAGAAAGGCAGCGAAGAATGATGTTTGCAAGAGCCGGATCAACTACAAGTGGGCTTGAAGAGGAAGAATTGTCCTTAAAGAAGATATGGGCTTGGCATACCCAAGGCCCAAAAACCCTTACCCAAATCCATTTCCAATATCCATACCCATTTCCATGAGAGCCGTCAGATTAGATCCATCACATCATCCAACGTTCGCCTCATCACCGAGAATCAAATCTTGAAGCTCCTGTCAAACATCATAGTACCTAACTCCAATCTAAGCCGTCAGAATTGTTGTTTCACGCATCCAATGGTCGCTGCAAGCTTGTTCCATCTTAGCCGTTCGATTCAATCCAGATGTGATCATCCAACGTATCATCTTCGCTGGACACCGAATTTGCTACAACCGCTCAACACTACTACACCTAACACCTATACCCAAACACTCCCTAACCCATTCTCCATCGGGTTCTTTCTCCTCTTAATCGATTAACGAAACAAGATATTGTGGAATCACAAACGATGAGACGAAGATGTTTGTGACTACTTTTCAATCTTGCCTATCGAAGAATAAATCTCAAGAAAATCCTAAAGAAGATAGTACTCGATCATGATAGAAGACAACAAGATCAGAACATGCAACTACAGAGAAAATAGTTGGGTTTGGCTTCACAATCCCAATGAAGTCTTCAAGTCGTTACCCTACAGGGTTTCGTGAAAAACCTAAGGTTAAAGGAGAATCGACTCTAGTCGCAACTAGTATCACACAGGAGGTGTGGGGATTAGATTTCCCAGTTGCTAGGGTTCTCCTTTATATAGTCTTCAAATCAGGGTTTGCAATCAATGTTACCTTGGTAACAAAGCATTCAATATTCATTGTTAGATGAAAACCTGATTAGATTCAAGCTAATATCTTTCAACCTTTAGATCGAACTTAGCTTGTTATACACAAATGAAATGTACCATCATTTAGATAAAGATAACCGTACCTAAACGTGTACACTTAGTTGGTTCAACAATAGCTAACCAATGGTTAGCCATATGAACACTTTCATATCAACCTTATTCATCTTTATCATAACTAGTTCATATGACTCAAATGAAACTAGTTAGAGAGTTGTTCAATTGTTTATATTCTCATAAAAGTATACAAGACACAATTGAAGCAAAATCAATTTTGATTCACTCGAATTATTTCATTAACATTATAGCCACGGTCTGCAAAATATTGCATTCCTTATTATATAAATGTACTAGTTCATGAACAAACCGATTTAAGAACATAACCTACTTAAGTAAGGCTGCACAAGAACCGGTCTATAGTCCATGTACCGGAATGGAACCGAAAGAACCGGACCGGTACCGAACCAGAATCAGAGTAAACGGTACAGGGACGGGGACTGAAACATAAAAACCGGAGTAGACCAGTACAGACACTGGTTCTAGGGGGAGTACAGGTAGGAACCGGACCAAAAGAACCGGTTAATATAAACCGTTGATAAATTCATAGGATTAAATATGGGCTATTGGTTTTAGGTTAAGATTAAAAATCTCTTTCGCAGTTTGTTCACTTCATTCTTTTTTTCCTCTTCTTCTTCCTCATACCATTGCCTTCTTCTCCTCCTTCGCAGAACATGATGAAGAATTGAAAATCCAAATAGACCTTCCCCTTACTTCTTCTGTTTTTCTTTTGGATCTAGATCTAGTATCCCCGTAAGTATATGTTGGACTTGTGTGAGAAAAGAAAGGAAGTGGATGTTACAGTTTGAGGTTTGTTTTGATTTCTCAGGGTTTTTTTTTATTTCTCTTTGTGTCCCGTGAAAAAGTTAAAGTTGTTGCTACATATTGTTCATATTTTATTTTTTTTAAAAATCTTTGGGTCAGCAATCTTTTGTTAAATCCAGGGTTTTAAAAGTATGGGATTGTTTGAATTTGGGGATTTTTGAGAGATTTCATTAAATTTGGGAGTTTTAGTCAATTTGTTACTTCGATTTTCTGCAGTTAATATTGTCAATCGATTGATTAAAATTATTCTTCACCGAAAACTGCTAACGAAGCAAGCTGAACTCATGGAGATTCAAGGTTTTTCTTTCTCTAAGTGGCATCACAGATGGGTTTGCTTCTATTATAGAAGCGGGGTTTTGGTTTGAAGTACTGTTTAGAAGGATGGTGAAATTCTATAGGCATGCTTCTGTTGAATTATTTTGTTGCAATGAAATTTGTGTTCTACTGTAATTTGTTAAATAAAGAGTTCAATTTGGACTTTAAATTTGTGTTCTACTATAATTAATTTTTTAGAACCCAAGTTTTGTGTTCTACTGTATGAAATTGCACAGACAAGAGACAGGGTAAATACCGGTACTGGACTTGTACCGGGCCGGTTTTACTGGTACATGTCCTCAAAATGAAGTAACGGTAAACACCAGGTATAGGGACCGGTTCCATAATAAACCTGGACCGTACCAGCCCTTATGCAGCCTTATACTTAAGTATGCAAACGGGTACGCATTCCTAAGTAGCCGAACTGAGTTTGGTTACGCCAGTACGCGTACGGGTACACATATCATTTTACACTTCCAAACTCCAGCAGAAATTCACGGAACTTGAACTTCCGCCAGTACACGTACGAGTACGCATACTTAGTTTCCGAACTTCCAACAACCAACCAGTACGCGTAAGGGTACGCATGCCATGGTTCCCGGTTTTGGACTTTACATAAATGTGAATACACACTATGTTTATATCCAATCATGGTTACATGTTATAAACCCTCATTTCAATTCATTGAAACATTCTTGGATGACGACAATAGATTTCTCACACAAACTATTAGCTTCAAGTCAATTTTCAAGTGATCAAATGATCAATACGAAACATTCCGAGTCTACATCAAATGAACGTCTCACACAAATCATATAAGATGTTACAAGGCTATTTTCACATGATCATCTTTTGACTTTCGTCAAGAATAAAAGATGAACTTGGTTAAAGCGAAACCTTACCAACACATATTTCGAGAAATAGATAAGCGAGATAAACTCGTCTAGAAATACCAAATGTGTATAATTGAAGTCTATATAGCAATACAACTTTTTGTCTCAAATAGGAGATAGAGTAGATATACTTTTGAGTGATAGATGAGTTCAAGTCTCCACATACCTTTTGTTGATGAAGTTTCACAAGTTCCCTTGAGTAGTTCTTCATCTTCATTCGATGAATACCGTGAAATCTAAAGCTCAACTACACTTATTATCCTAATCCGTAACTTAGTTATAAGTATACTAGAAATCAAGATTTATAGTTTTTGCAACTAAACTTGACAAACAAACTTGAGATAGCAACGCTTGCGAGTTCGACCGAGCAGTGCTCTAACAATCTCCCCCTTTGTCAATTTTAGTGACAAAACTATCAATACATATGGATTACAAAATAAATAAACTTTGTAGATTCTCATCCAAATGCTTGATTTCCTTGGTTCTTCAAAATTACTCGAAATCTTCGTCACTTCCAAGTACTCCAGTGATTCTGAACGTTTTCAACTCAGCAACATAGTTGTTGGAGATTCATAGCCATAATAATATATAAAAACAAGATGTTTTCATATTGTTATACAATGTCATAGTATTATTACACAACATCAAAGTTCAATTGTATCACAACTTTGAAAACAATACTATGGTGATATGTATCACTCCCCCTTAGTCAATACTTCATCTCACATGAAAACCACTCCCCCTCACATTAATTCTCCCCCTTTTTGTCAATATAAATTGACAAAGGTACGAAAAATAGTGGGATCCTAATAAAATTTTCATAGAGATACTTCATGACCAAAAGAGAACCACATATCAACTTTGTTTAGATGCAATCATATAGCCGACGTTAAATGCATTCATCAATGAGTTTACAAAGATACAAGATAACCCCTATAATATTCCACATCTGCACTCCCCACAAAGGTATGGCAATGAAGCACAAGTTCAAATAAGAACACTCCCCCATAAAATGTCATTCCCGAAAAAACAACAAGAGCGACCATATTTTCACAAGAAAAGAAGGATTTCTTTGAACATTAACAAATCACATGAAATATGAATTTGTATCCAAAATACTCAATTAAATTAACCACAAGAGAACCCATGATTAATTTAATCAGAAATGCTCAACATAAGAAAAGTTATGGAGCCACACAGTATTCACACAAGGATGTGGACCATGAAAACCAATACTGCGGAATATTCAAAAATCCGTTCTATTTTTCATCAATATTTTCATAGAGACATATAATAGACTTAATCTTTGTAAACAAAAGTTCATCCTATCTTCCATCAATTTTTGCATAGTGACATAATAGGCTTAACTTTTGTTTGTCAAAAGTTCATTCAATCTTTTATCAATATTTGCATAATGACATATGAAAGACTTAAATTTTGACCACGTATGGGACAATCATAGTTCACGGACGCAAACACATATATCCTATAAGAAGTTGCAATATATGAAACCATAAAGATTAATAATGCACAATCATATTCCAAATAAACTTTAGAATTTAAATAAATAAATATAGAAAGATACTCATTTATGAGTACACTTATCGGTAACATTTGGAGACTCGGTGAGTTGCGGTCTGCAAATCGGGCGACGAACTCGGCGACTTTTTTTCTCGTTTTCTGCATCGGATTTCGATCTCTTTCTCCATTAATTCAGGTGAATTTCTCGACTAAATTCAATGAATGGTGTTGATTTAAAGTTTGATCTTAGTTACGGATAATTAGACTGTCTGAAAGAGATTTCTGTTTAAGTTTTTGGTGGATTGTAAAAGGAATTTCGGTTTGTTCATCAAAATATGTGATCGATTTTGAATAACCCCAACTTTATTTTCTTTTCTGAACCTAAAGAGAAGAGAATCGAAGGTGAAGTTTCTAATCCTGTTCGATCTTTATATATATCTGATGAGGAAATTGATGAAAGTATTAGTGAATGGAAATTTAGTTTAATATTAGATTTCGTCAAATTAAAATTTGCTGCTGCTGAAGAATCTTTGAGGAAACAATGGAATGCAACAGGTACTTACTAACTAATTCCTCTTGGAAAAGGTTTTTTCATCGTCAAATTAACAAATGAAAAAGATATGAAATATATTTGGAATGGTTTGTGGAAAGTTAATTCTCATATTCTTAAACTAAAACTCTGGGAACAAAATTTTAACCCAGCTGCTCAGAAAACTACAACAACATTTGTATGGGTTAATTTTCCTGGATTGGCTATTCAATATTGGAAAGAAAAGATACTTATGTCTTTGGGTGATGCAATTGGAAGAGCTATAAAGGTGGATGACACAAGTCTTAAAAGGGAAGTTGGATATTATGCCAGTGTTTTAGTTGAAGTGGATTTAGCTAAAAAAATTCCTAATCAAGTTTTAGTCAAAACCAAATATGGCAGTTTTGAACAAGAGGTACAAATTCCTAAAATTCCTAGTTTCTGCAGTCATTGTAAGGTTGTGGGATAAAGATATTAATGGTGAGGAACCAAAGATGCAAAGGAGAATATGGAAACTTAAAGAGAAGAATGCTGAAACACCTATTGGATTTAATATTTTCTACACTCCAAAAACTCAGAAGCATAATAGAGTTGAGTATGAAATTTTTGGTGAAGATGGAGTAGTGGATGCTATTCTCTCTCCATTGGAGAATTCAACTGAGAATGGTAATGTTAATGAAAATGAAAATACAGGTAAATTTCATATTCTTCAGAATTTAGTGAATGATGATTTTCCACTAAGTGTGAATAAATTGCTGGATGTTGCAACTAGTAGCTCTTCTGTTATTAATAAAGTTACTGTGGATACTGGCAAGGAGCAAGTGATTGAATGATCAATACGAAACATTTCGAGTCTACATCAAATGACTGTCTCACAGAAATCATGTAAGATGTTACAAGGCGATTTTCATATGATCATCTTTTGACTTTTGTCAAGAATAAAAGATAAACTTGGTTAAAGCGAAAGCTTACCAACACATATTTCGAGAAATAGATAAGCGAGATAAATTCGGCTCGAAATACCAAATGTGTATAATTGAAGTCTGTATAGCAATACGACTTTTTGTCTCAAATAGGAAATAGAGTAGATAGGCTTTTGATTGATAGATGAGTTCAAGTCTCTACATAACTTTTGTTGATGAAGTTCCACAAGTTCCCTTGAGTAGTTCTTCGTCTTCATTCGATGAACGCCGTGAAGTCTAAAGTTCAACTACACTTACTATCCTAATCCGAGACTTAGCTATAAGTAGACTAGAGATCAAGACTTATAGTTTTGGCAACTAAACTTGACAAACAATCTTGAAATAGCAACGCCTGCGAGTTCGACCGAGCGGTGCTCTAACAGTATGCATACTGGTTTGATAGTTGAGTCCGGGAACTTAGTATGCGTACTCGTATGCGTACTCGTATGCGTACCGGATTAACAATTCAAGTCCGATAATTCAACTGAGTTTGGTCACGTAAGACAGTATGCGTACCCGTTTGCATACTTGAGTGGTTTAAGTTCTAAAATCGGTTTGTTCATGAACAAATACATTTATATATTAAAGAATCCAATCTTTTGCAAACCGTGGCTATAATGTTCATGAATTGATTCAAGTGGATCAAAATCGATGTTGCTTCAATTGTGTCTTATATACTTCTATGAATATAAACAATTGAACAACTCCATAACTAGTTTCATTTGAACTAGTTGTGATTAAGATGAACAAGGTTGATATGAAAGAATTCATATAGCTAACTTCGGTTAACTATTCTTGAGCCAACCATGTACACATATTTGGGTATGGTTATTAATACCTAAATGAAGTCACATTTCATTTGTGTATAACAAGTTAAGTTTGATATAAGTGTTGAAAGATATTAGCTTGAGTCTAATCAGGTTTTCTT
Organism: Papaver somniferum; assembly: GCF_003573695.1. NCBI lineage: Eukaryota > Viridiplantae > Streptophyta > Magnoliopsida > Ranunculales > Papaveraceae > Papaver > Papaver somniferum. The sequence continues at coordinate 139,945,261 of NC_039361.1, read as the reverse complement.
CTAACGGTGAATATTGAATGCTTTGTTACCAATATAGCATTGATTGCAAACCCTGATTTGAAGACTATATAAGAAAGAACTCTAGCAATTGGGAAATATAATCCCCACACCTCGTGTGTGATACTAGTTGCGACTAGAGTCGATTCTCCTTTAACCTAGGTTTTTCCTAAAACCATTATAGGTTAACGACTTAAATACTTCATTGAGATTCTGAAGCCAGACCCAACCATTTTCTCTGTAGTTGTGTTTTCTGATCTTACTTTGTTCTATCATGTTGAATACTATCTTCTCTAATATTTCCTCGAGATTTAATCTCCGATAGGTAAGATAAAAAGCAGTCACAAACATCTTCGTCTCATCTTTTGTGATTCCACAATATCTTATTTTGTTTCAATACGATTAAGATTATTATGGGGTGGTTGATATTACTAGGACGTTCTTCGGGAATATAAGACCGGTGTATCAATTGGTTCCTGTTCACCTTGATTTATCAAAAGACCGAACAAAAACTCATAGGTATTTATGTGGGAGACAAATTTATCTATTCAATATAATTTTCTGTGTGAAACAGATTTGTTTATCAAGTCTTCGACTTTGGGTCGTAGCAACTCTTAGTTGTGGGTGAGATCAGCTAAGGGAATCAAGTACGCAGAATCCAGCATGGTTCAAGAGGCGTAAGGAACACGACTGTACCTTAATCAGTGTGAGATTGGTTAGGGCTCAACTGCATTCCAATTCTAAGTTAACTTGTAGTTGGCTAGTGTCTGCAGCGTCTTATTACAATGTGGTGTTCAAATCTGTATTAGGTCCCTGGGTTTTCCTGCATTTTCGGTTTCCTCGTTAACTAAATTTCTGGTGTCTGTGTTATTTCTTTTCCGCATTATATTTTTATATAATTGAAATATCACAGGTTGTGTGTAGTTCAATCAATTGGTGAATCCAACCTTTTGTTGTTATTTGAAGTTGATTGATGCTTGGATATTGGTCTTTGGTACCATCCAAGTTATTTCTCATATTAATCCGGCTCACAAATTTCTATTTTTTTGATTGCAGATTGATTTGAGAAATTGAGATATAACTCTTGGATATATTTTCCTTGATTGAATCTGACTGTCTAGTTGATTCTCTTGGAATTATGTTGGAGTTAATCCATAAAGATTGCCTAAAAGAAATATTGGGTGTGGTTGTTAGACCCCCGCTTTTTGAAATGGTATCAGAGCAGGAAAACACGTTTAAAACCTCATAAGTCTGTGTTTGTAGCAATCTGACTCTTTGGACAGAAACACTAACTCTATAAACGTACCACCAGTCTTCGATGGCTCAAATTAATTATGGTGAAAAAATTCTATGCGTGCCTTTATTCAAGCACGTGATTTTCAATCATGGGTTCGTGTAGTTAATGGCTATGATCCTCCGGTTGTTACAGAAGGCGATGTAACTATTCCAAAGGATATTGGTGCATATGATCCTGCCGAGATTCTCGCTGCAAAGCAAAATTCTGACAGATTAAATGCTGTCATCCATGCCATTACTCCAGATCTTCAGCACCATGTGACTATGTGCACTAAGTCTAAAGAAGCCTGAGATATCTTAGAAATTGTATTCGAAGGAAATTCCTCTGAGAAAGAAGTTAGGCTTCAAAACCTAAATTTTGATTTGGAAAACCTTCGTATGCCTGATAAAGATTCATTTGATGAGTTTAATCACAATGTGTCTGAAACTGTTAATGCATATTTTGCATTGGGTAAGACTATTCCTGAAAAGGACATTGTGATGAAAATTCTCAGATTGTTGCCAGCTAAATACGATTCTAAGAAACATGCCATTGTTGAAGGAAATAACCTTAATACTCTTTCCAGAATACTCTTGTTGGGAAGTTAAAGATCTTTGATCATGATCGTACATCCAAATCTGGGCAGGATATTGCTTTCAAAGCATAAAAAAACACTAAATTGCTTGACAAAAGTGAAAGTGTTGGCAACTATGTAGTTGATCACATTGAGACGGATTCATTAGATGAATATCTTGACAATTCAGTTTCACTGATCACAAGACAGTTTAGAGATCTTCTTTTGAAGAGAAGTAAACGATTCATCAGAGATAAACCCAGGTCATCAGTCAAACCTCATGACCGTGCCCCTCCGAAAAACAGAGACATTGTTGATACTGATGATGATGATATGCCACATTGCTTCAAGTGTAAAGGTTTTGGTCATTCTCCTAATGAGTGTCCAAATCCTAGAAAATACACTGGGAACAAAGGTCTTGCTGCAACTCTTGATAAAATGTCTGATCACTATGATTCAAACGATGATGAAAAATCCAGTATTGCACTCCTTGGTGAAAATATTGATTTTGATAATTGTAGCAATACGTCCATCAATCTTGATATTCTCCCTGGAGAAACTTCGTCAACCACTATGGAGGATAAAAATGGATTTTTCCCTGTCTACTGAAAATTCTATTTTATATGTTTCAGGTACCTCAATTTTATTAGCAACATGCTCATCTATGGTGACTGGATCGTCCCCCACATTGACATGTTCTTATTGTACTTTTAAGGGTCATGAACCCTCTAAATGTTACAAGTACAAACATAAGATAAGATATGTCAATAAACTTCAAAGGAGAGGAGATCGATTAGAAAACAAGCTCAAACTTGTTCAGAAGTTTAATTCATCTATAGTAAACTCAATTCTCCGAAAAAGTTAATTTCTAAGAAATGATTAGACCTATCCTGAAAAGAACTAGGTCTAAACATTTCACGAAAAGGGTATTAAGAATTCCGTACAAGAATTGAATGGTGGGCAGATTATTGTCACCCCAACACAACTTGATTGTGTTGAAAGTGCATATTGTCTCATGTTCCTGGTCAAAGAGAGAAGAGTTGAGCAGAATTCAGGCTTTGTTTTATTTTCTTTTGGTTTTCTGGAATTCTGTTAATCCTTTATATCATCAATTGGTAATGAAAAGGATTTCCCTTTTATATTATTGAAAGAGTGTTGAATTTGACAATACAACTTTTTTTAGGCATGTAAACTGGTCATACGTGAATCCCATTACTTGTATAAAGGTTCCGTAACCCTACATTGCTTTTTCCTTCCTTGAAAACTCTTTTTATCACAAGACTGCTTGTAGAGTCTGTTTTGTGTATTCTCACAATCCCATATTTGCAATGGAGACTCCAAGAATCATGTCTCCTGATGGAAAAGATATTAATATGATTTTTAAGCCATCAATCATGAAGGAAAAAGATAAATCTCATTCCTCTACAACTTTAAAGAGAAAAAAGAAGAATATGAAGAAACCAAGGGCTATCCCCTCTAATATTCAAAAGTTTTCTGGTGTTCTTGAAGAGTTGAAGGAAACACGGAAGGAGATTCAACAAATAAAGGCTATTGTTCTAAGAACTCTTGAAATTCAGAAGGCTCTGTCTCGGCATCAGTCAAGAAGGTTTGTTGGAATTGACTCCTTTCTTCATGAACCTTATGTTCCAATGGTTGTTGAAGACAAGGAGCTCGGGGACGATAAAGAATATTTCAGGGGTCATAATGTCTAGGAAACTTCTTATGAGAATTTTCTTGTGTTATATGAAGGATAACAAGGGTTTTGAATAGAATATATAGTGATTACACATAGCTATTGCCAACGATTTTCATCTTGCAATGTTTTTAGATTTATTTATTTAAATTCTAAAGTTTGTTTGGAACATGATTTTGCAGTATTAATCTTTATTGGTTTTATATATTGCAAATAATGTTATGGGATACAAGTGTTTACGTCCGTGAACTAGATTGACCCATATATGTCAAAAGCTAAGTATGTTGTGTCATTATGCAAATATTGATGTAAAATAGAATAAACTTTTGAATTGCAAAGATTAAGTATATGATATATCATTATGCAAATATTGATGAAAAATAGAATGAATCTTTGAATATTTCGTAGAATTGATCTTTCCCTGATCCACTTATATGTGAAAGTACTATATGGCTCCGTAAGTTTTCTAATGTTGAGCATTTACGATTAAATTAATCGTTGAGGTTCCGTTGTGGCTAATTTAATTGATTTTTCTGGATACAAATTCATGTTTCATGTGATTTTTTAATGTCCAAAGAAATACTTTTGTTCTTATAAAAGTAAGGTCGCTCTTGTTTTTCTTTCGGTAATGACATTTTTTATGAGGGATAGTTCTTAATTGAACTTGTGCTTAATTGCCAAAACTTTGTGGGGAGTGCGACTGTGGAATATTATAGGAATTTTCTTGTATCTTTATAAACTCCTGATGAATACACTAAGTTTTGACTATGTGAAATCATCGAAACAAAGTTGATATGTTCTCTTTTAGTCATGAAGTATATCTATGATAATTTCATTATGATCCCGCTAGGTTTTGTATCTTTGCCAATTTATATTGACAAAAAGGGGTAGAATTATTGTGTAGTTCATACTACAAATACGTATGGTTTACAAATCATTATGTAAAGGGGAGTGGTTTTCATTTTAAGATGAAGTATTGACTAAGGGGGAGTGATACATATCACTGGAGTATTATTGTCAAAGTTGTTATACAATTGAATTTTGATGTTGTGTAATAATACTATGACACTGTAAAACAATATGAAAACATCTTGTTTTTATATATTGTTATGGCTACGGATCTCCAACAACTATGATGCTGAGTTAAACACGTTCAGAATCACTGGAGTACTTGGAAGTGACGAAAATTTCGAGTAATGTTGAAGAACCAAGGAAATCAAGCAATTGGATGAGAAGCTACAAAGTTTATTTATTTTGTAATCCATATGTTTTGATAGTTTTGTCACTAAAATTGACAAAGGGGGAGATTGTTAGAGCACTGCTCGGTCGAACTCGCAAGCGTTTTTATCTCAAGCTTGTTTGTCAAGTTTAATTGTCAAAACTGTAAGTCTTGATTTCTAGTATACTTATAGATATGTCTCGGATTAGGATAAAATGTGTAGTTGAGCTTTAGATTTCATGGCATTCATCGGAACTTCATCAACAAAAGGTATGTGGAGACTTGAACTCATCTATCACTCAGAAGTTTATTTCTATTCTATCTCCTATTGAGACATAAGTCGTATAGCTATATAGACTTTACATTATACACATTTGATATTTCGAGCTGAGTTTAACTCGCTTACATATTTCTCGAAATATGTGTTGGTAAGCTTTTTCTTTAATTAAGTTCATCTTTTATTCTTGACGAAAGTCAAAAGATGATCATGTGAAAATCGCTTGGTAACATCTTACATGATTTTTGTGAGACAGTCATTTGATGTAGACTCGAAATATTTAGTATTTATCATTCGATCACTTGAAAAATTGCTTTGAAGCTAATAGTTTGTGTGAGACAGCTACTCCGTCTTCCAAGAATGCTTCAATTATTGAAATGGGAGTTTAGAACAATTAACCTTTCATTGGATACATCACAGTATGCATACTTGTATGCTAACTGTTGCATGTGTATTCCAAGTCCAGGAATTTAGTATGCATACCCATATGCGTACTGATTCAACAGTTGAAGTCCGGAAACTATAATATGCATACCAGTATGCGTACTGATTCAACTGAGTTCGGTCATGAACGACAATATGCGTACCCGTTTGCATACTGGCGAACAAGACCAAGTCCGGGAACTTAGGAATGGGTACCCGTTTGCTTACCTGAGTGGGTTAAGTTCTAATATTGGTTATGTATGTTTACATACTCATGAAAAAAATATATTTACTTAATAAGGAATGCAATCTTTGCAAACTGTGGCTATAATTTTCATGAATTCGAGTGAATCAAAAGCGATTTTGCTTCAGTTGTATCTTGTATACTTCTATGAGAATATAAACAATTGAACAACCATATAACTAGTTTCATTTGAGTAATTTGAACTAGTTATGATAAAGATGAACAAGGTTGATATGAAAGTGTTCATATGGATAACTTCAGTTAACTATTGTTGATCCAACCAAGTGTACACATTTATGTACGGTTCCCATATCTAAATGAAGGCCATTTGTGTGTAACAAGCTAAGTAAATCTAATGGTTGAAAGATATTATCTTGACTCTAATCGGATTTTCATCTAACGATGAATATTGAATGCTTTGTTACCAAGGTAGCATTGATTAATTGCAAACCCTGATTTGAAGACTATATAAGGGACAATTATAGCAACTGGGAAACCTAATCCCCACACCTCCTGTGTGATACTAGTTGCGACTAGAGTCGATTCTCCTTTAACCTAGGTTTTTCCTAAAACCGTTATAGGTTATGACTTAAAAACTTCATTGGGATTCTGAAGCCAGACCTAACTATTTTCTCTGTAGTTGCGTCTTTTGATCTTACTTTGTTCTATCGTATTGAGTACTATATTCTCTAAGATTTGCTCGAGATTTTATCTCCGATAGGTAAGATAAAAAGTAGTCACAAAGCTCTTCGTCTCATTCTTTGTGAATCCACAATATCTAGTTTCACTACCATTCGATTAAGATTATTGTGAGGTGATTGATACTACTAGGTTGTTCGTCGGGAATATAACTCTGCTGTATCAATTGGTTCATATTCACCTTAATTTATTAAAAGACGGAACAAAAACTCGTAGATATTTCTGTGGGAGACATATTTATCTATTCAATAGACTTTTCTGCGTGAGAAAGATTTGTTTATCAAGTCTTCGACTTTGGGTCGTAGCAACTCTTAGTTGTGGGTGAGATCAGCTAAGGGAATTAAGTGCGTAGAGTTGTGTTGGGATTCAGAGGCGTAAGGAACGCGACTGTGCCTTAATTAGTGTGAGATTGGTTAGGGCTCAATTACATTTCAATCCGAAGTTAACTTGTAGTATGATAGAGTCTGTAGCGGCTTAATACAGTGTGGTGTTCAAATATTGACTAGGTCCCGCGGTTTTTCTGCATTTGCGGTTTCCTCGTCAACGAAATTTCTGGTGTCTGTGTCATTTCTTTCCGCATTATATTTTTATATAATTGAAATATCATAGGTTGTGCGTAGTTCAATAAATTGGTGAATCCAACCTTTGGTTATTGATTGAAATTGATTGACGCTTGGATATTGGTCTTTGGTACCATCCAAGTTATTTCTCATATTAATCCGGCTCACAAATTTCTATTTGTTCAATTGCAGATTGATTTGAGAAATTTAGAGATAACTCGTGAATATATTTTCCTTGATTGAGTCTGAAAAAGCGGGGGTCTAACAACCACACCCAATATTTAGATTAGCAATATGTATGGATTAACTCCAATATACTTTTAATAGAATCAACTAGATAATCAGGCTCAATCTTAATAAAAGTATATCAAAGAGTTATATCTCTATTTCTCGATTCAATACTTACTCAAGCAAATAGAAATCTGCGAGTCTAATTGAATACAAGAGAAATCACTTGAACGTTACCAAAGACCAATGTTCAAGTATCAATCAATTTTGAATCAATAACCAAAGTTTTGATTTCCCGATTGATTGATTCAACGCACAACCTGTGATATTTCAAATATATAACAAAATATAATGCGGAAATGAAATAACACAGACACCAGAATTTTTGTTAACGAGGAAATTATAAATGCAAAAAAAAACTCGGGAGCCAGTCCAGATTGAACACACACTGTATTACGACGCTACAGACACTAGCCTACTACAAACTAACTTCGGTATGGACTGTAGTTGAACCCCAATCAATCTCAAACTGATCCAAGGTACAGTTGCGCTCTTTACATCTCTGATCCCAGCAGGATACTATGCACTTGATTCCCTTAGATGATCTCACCCACAACTAAGAGTTGCTACGACCCAAAGTCGAAGACATTAATAAAAAAATCTGTATCACACAGAAAAGTCTACGATAATAGATAAATTTGTCTCCCACAGAAATACCTACGAGTTTTTGTCCCGTCTTTTGATAAATCAAGGTGAACAGGAACCAATTGATAAACTAGACTTATATTCTCGAAGAACAACTCAGTATTATCAATCACCTCACAATAATCTTAATCGAATAGCGAAAGAAAATATTGCAGAATCACAAACGATGAGACGAAGATTTTTGTGACTTCTTTTATATCTTTCCTATCGGAGAAATCAATCTCAAGCCAATATTACGATTGTACTTAGTACGATATAAACATCAAGATCAGATCACACAGCTACAGGAAAGTAGTATCGGTCAAGCTTCACAATCCCTATGAAGTCTTCAAGTCGTTAACCTACAGGGTCTCGGTAGAAACCTAAGGTTAAAGGAGAATCAACTCTAGCTAATATTACTAGTATCACACATGAGGTGTGGGGATTAGGTTTCACAGTTGCTAGAGTTCTCCCTTATATAGTCTTTAAAATCAGGGTTTGCAATCAATGTTAGCTTAGTAACAAAGCATTCAATATTCACCGTTAGATGAAAACCTGATTAGATTCAAGCTAATATCTTTCAACCGTTAGATCGAAACTTAGATTGTTACACACAAATGAAATGCACGTTTATTTAGGTTTGTGTAACCGTACCCAAACATGTACATCTAGTTGGTTCAACAGTAGTTAACTAAATGGTTAGCCATATGAGCACTTTCATATCAACCATATTCTTCTTCACCATAACTAGTTCAAATGACTCAAATGAACTAGTTAGAGAGTTGTTCAATTTCTTAGATCTTATAGAAGTATACAAGACACGATCGAAGCAAAAACGATTTGATTCACCCGAATCGATTCATAAAATTTATAGCCACGGTTTACAAACTTGCATTCCTTAGTTTATATAAGTTTAAGTTCACGAATAATCCTTTTTAGAAAATAACCAACTTAAGTACGCAGACTTAACTACACATAATAAGTTTGTAAATAGTTCACAAACTCCAGCAGATTTTCTCGGGAAGAGAACCTCCGATAGTACGCGGACTGGGTTCGCGGACTCTGTTCCGGTTTTCCTGAGCAGCAAAGTACGCATATTGTGGTTCAAGGAATAAGGACTTATACATTTATGAGTTACCACATAATGCTTATATCCAACCATGGTTATATAATCTAAACTTTCATTTCAATCATTGAAACATTCTTAGAGGACGTTATATAGTTGTTGTTCACACACTATTTTTCGTTAAAGAAATTTTCAAGTAATTGAAACTTAAAATGACTTTCGTCACTATTAAAGATGAACTTGGACAAAGCAAAAGCTTACCAACACATATTTCGAGAAATAGATAAGCTAGATAAACTCGGATCGAAATAGCAAATGTGTATAATCAAAGTCTATATAGCAAAACGACTTTTGTCTCAAGATAGGAGATATAGTAGATAGACTTTTGAGTGATAGATAAGTTCAAGTCTCCACATACTTTTTAGTCGATGAAGTTCCACCAGTTCCTTGAGTAGTTCTTCGTCTTTGTATGATGATCGCCATGGAGTATTGAGCTCAACTACACTTTCTATCCTAGTCCTATACATAGCTGTAAGTAGACTAGAAATCAGGACTTATAGTTTTGATCACTAACATTGACAAACATGCTTGAGATAGAAACTCATGCGAGTTCGACCACGAAGTTCTTAAACAATCTCCCCCTTTGTCAATTTTAGTGACAAAACTATCAGTACATATGAAATACAAAACTAGATAAATAAACTTTTGTAGCTTCTTTTCCACATGCCTGATCTTCTTGGTTCTTCAACATTACTCGAAATCTTCGTCACTTCCAAGTACTCCAATGATCCCAAAGGTTGTAAGTTTAGTATCACCGTTGTTGAAAATCCGTAGTCATAACAATGAGAAAACAAGAATTCTCAATCATTGTTATACAATGTCATAGTATTATTACACATCATCAAAGTTCAATTGGATCACAATTTTGACAACAATACTATGATGATATGTATCACTCCCCCTTAGTCAATACTCCATATCACATGGAAACCACTCCCCCTTACATAATGATCCGAAAACCATATGTATTTGTAGTGTGAACTACACATTAATTCTCCCCCTTTTTGTCAATAAAATTGGCAAAGGTACGAAAACTAGTGGGATCCTAATGAAATTTCCATAGGGACATTTCATGACCAAAAGAAAGCACATATCAACTTTTTAGATGCCATCATATAGCCGAAGCTAAATGCATTCATCAAGGAATTTATAAAGATACAAGATAACCCCTATAATATTCCACATCCGCACTCCCCACAAAGATTTGGCAATTAAACACAAGTTCAATTAAGAACTCTCCCCCATAAGATGTCATTCCCGAAAGAACAACAAGAGCGACCTTACTTTCACAAAAAAAAAGAGGATTTCTTTGGACATAACAAATCACATAAGAATATGAATTTGAATCCAAAAATACTCAATTAAATTAACCACAAGAAAACCCATGATTAATTCAATCGGAATACACAACTAAATTACCACAAGAGTGTGATCAATTCAATTGGTCATGCTCGATATAAGAGAACTTACGGAGCCGCACAGTATATGTACAAAAATATGGATCGGAGATTGACCAATACTGCGGAATAGACAAGGATTCATTCTATTTTTCATCATTATTTGCACAATGACATGTAATAGACTTAATCCTTGTAAACAAAAGTTTTATCCTTTCTTCCATCAAACAATGACATAAAAGGCTTTAACTTTTGTAATGTCACAAGTTCATTCTATATTCTATCAATAATTTCATACCGACATAATAGAGATAACTTTTGACCAAGTATGGGACAGTCACAGGTTCGCGGACGTAAACAACATATCGCATAACAATTTGCATTATGTAAAATCATAAAGATTAAATTGCAAAAATAATCTTTTCCCTTTGAAGGTGGAATCAATCTTTTTCGCACGGATTTACACCAAGAGTGGTTACCAAAGGCGTATAAAAATATTTTCTTAACAAACAAGAACGTACAAATTCATTAAAGACCATGCATCATAGTTCACATAAGATGATTGTGAACATTCAAGAATCCCATAGAAATGCGTACTACTGCCTATTCTTGAACTTCCTTCTTTGTGATTCACCAACATCATTCTTGTAAAATCTACAAATGAGCTTATAAGAGAATTATTCCAAGAATCCAAGTGCCCAAGTCCAGTAGAAGTAGAACAAGTGCGACGAAACAGAGAAAATTAATCAAAAACAAAATACGGGACAAAGACCAACCTAAACTCATTCAAAAAGGAATATAATTCAAAAAGAATGAGGTCATTCCGAGTTCGGACAAAGAAGTTACGACCAAAACAAATTTACCGAATATCGACGTCAAGTATGCAGACGGGTTTCCAAACGAAATTTCGTATCCTGGAGCAGTATGCAAACTGGTATGCGTACTTAAACCTCTGTATTTTGATTTTAAATGATGTTATGCATACATGGTAAGTGTACCATGTAGTCCAAACATCCCGAACTATTATTTTCAAACCTAAACATTTAAGAACCTTAAACACATATCAAGTTAGGTAGAAATGGACAATAAGAAAGGTACATGGATCATTATAAGTACTCTAAGAAAATAAAAACACAAAATTTGCTCAGGTTTATAGACATACCTTGTTAGAAGAATCCAGTCGAATTCTACAGCCTTACCAAACATAATCTGTGTGCCCCAATTTCTTAGATGAACTAGTTAGAGAGTTGTTCAATTTCTTAGATCTTATAGAAGTATACAAGACACAATCGAAGCAAAAACGATTTGATTCACTCGAATCGATTCATGAATTTATAGCCACGGTTTGCAAACTTGCATTCCTTAGTTTATATAAGTTTAAGTTCACGAATAATCGTTTTTAGAAAATAACTAACTTAAGTACGCGGATGGGTACGCGAACTGAAGTACCCGGAATAAGTTTGTAAACCATTCACAAACTCCAGCAGATTTTTTCGGGAAGAGAACCTCCCACAGTACGCGGACTGGGTTCGCGGACTCTGTTCCGGTTTTCCTGAGCAGCAAAATATGCATATTTGGTTCAAGGAATAAGGACTTATACATGTATGAGTTACCACACAATGCTTATATCCAACCATGGTTATATAATCTAAACTCTCATTTAAATCATTGAAACATTCTTAGAGGATGTTATATAGTTGTTTTTCGCACACTATTTTTCGTCAAAGAAATTTTCAAGTAATTGAAACTTAATATGACTTTTGTCACTAGTAAAGATGAACTTGGCCAAAGCGAAAGCTTACCAACACATATTTAGAGAAATAGATAAGCGAGATAAACTCGGCTCGAAACAGAAAATGTGTATAATCGAAATCTATATAGCAAAACGACCTTTGTCTCAAGATAGAAGATAGAGTAGATAGACTTTTGAGCGACAGATAAGTTCAAGTCTCCACATACCTTTTAGTCGATGAAGTTCCACCAGTTCCTTGAGTAGTTCTTGGTATTTGTAAGATGATCTCCATAGAGTCTTGAGATCAACTACACTTTCTATCCTAGTACGAGACTTAGATATAGGTAGACTAGAAATCAAGACTTATAGTTTTGATCACTAACATTGACAAACATGCTTGAGATAGCAATGCATGCGAGTTCGACCGAGCAGTGCTCTAACAGAGTCTGACTGTCTAGTTGATTCTCTTAGAATTATATTGGAGTTAGTCCAAACAGATTGCCTAAACGAAAAATTTGGTGTGGTTGTTGGACCCCCGATTTTTCAGATGTCATATCTACGAAGTTCAAAAGATAAGCGTTATAATTCGTAGTCTGGTTCCATAATACTATGATAATACTATTATGATCATGTCATATCACTGGATTATTATACAATATGTACAGTATATACAGCTTCGCAGTTATTTTTTCAATATAGCACGAGCAGAAAGATACGTTAGGAATGAAACAAGTTCATATCAGTATTACTAACCTCAAGTAGAAGGATGATATCGTCGTTGTAGTTCGCTACTTCTTCACATTCTCCAGGTCTTCAGAGTAATACTTGTATGTCTCAACATTCCTAGACTTTCTAGTCTAACCTAAACGAAGTTGACTCTAGTATTTAATCAAGCAACTCTAGATGAGTTTTGATACTAAAATATGACAACCAAAATTGACATATCAACGCTTGGTGAGTTCAACCTAGCTATGCTCTAACTAACTTGTCAGGGGAGTACCCAACATCAATATCAATGCCAAGGTCAATGGTATGGTGCTTGTCAAAAGGATAAACAAGTAATAACTCCACATAAGTCATCACAAAATATTTCCATAAAACTACCTCTTGATTTAATTCAGATGGATCTCTTTGGCCCGATCCAAACTAGCAGTTGGAGGAAAGAAATATGTTTTGGTAATGGTTGATGACTATGTGAAAGCATTGCTCGATCGAATTCACAAGTGATTTTATCTCAAGCTTGTCGTCAAAACTATATATTGATTTCTAGTCTATAATTAGTTAAGTCTCAGATTAAGATAAAAGTGTAGTTAAGAAACGAACATCACGACAATCATCATTACGTTTTACCGTTTGAAGGCGAAAATCAACCGAAGATTTTGCAGAACTTCTTCAACAAAAGGTAAGTGAAGACTGAACCACCTATTTATCAAGTTATATTCATCTTTCTATCTATGAGACGTTTTCGCATAACTGATTAGTTCTCGAAATATAAAGAAATTCGAGTCAAGTTTATCTTGGTAATTAGTTCTCGAAATATATATGACTAAGCTTTGGATACAAATTCATGTTTCATGTATTTGTTAATGTCCAAAGAAATCCTTATTTTATTGCAAAAGTAAGGTCACTCTTGTTGTTCTTTCGGGAATGACATTTTATGGGAGAGAGTTCTTATTTGAACTTGTGCTTAATTGCCAAATCTTTGTAGGGAGTGCGGCGGTGGAATATTGTAGGACTTTTCTTGTATCTTTATAAACTCCTTGATGAATACACTAAGTTTCGACTATGTGAAATCATCGAAACAAAGTTGATATGTTCTGCTTTACTCATGAAGTAGATCTATGAGAATTTCATTATGATCCCACTAGTTTTCGTACCTTTGCCAATTTATATTGACAAAAATGGGGAGAATTAATGTGTATTTCAAACTACAAATACATATGGTTTACGGATCATTATGTAAGGGGGAGTGGTTTTCATTGTGAGATGAAGTATTGACTAAGGGGGAGTGATACATATCACCGTAGTATTATTGTCAAAGTTGTGATACAATTGGACTTTGATGCTGTGTAATAATAGTATGACATTGTATAACAATAATTGAGAACAATGGTTTCTTATTGTTATGGCTACGGATATTCAACAACTATGATGCTGAGTTGAACACGTTCAGAATCACTGGAGTACTTGGAAGTTACGAAGATTTCGACTAATGTTGAAGAACCAAGAAATCAAGATTTGGATGAGAAGCTACAAAGTTTATTTATTTTGTAATCCATATGTATTGATAGTTTTGTCACTAAAATTGACAAAAGGGGAGATTGTTAGAGCACTGCTCGATTGAACTCGCAAGCGTTGTTATCTCAAGCTTGTTATCAAGTTTAGTTGCCAAAACTATAAGTTTTGATTTCTAGTCTACTTATAGCTATGTCTCGGATTAGGATAGAATGTGTAGTTTAGCATTAGACTTCACGGTGTTCATCGATTGAAGACGAAGAACTATTAAGGGAAGCTTGTGGAACTTCATCAACAAAATGTATGTGGAGACTTGAAATCATCTATCACTCAGAAGCCTATTTCTATTCTATCTCCTATTGAGAAAAAAGTCGTATAACTATATAGACTTTAATTTATACACATTTGATATTTCGAGCTGAGTTTAACTCGCTTACATATTTCTCGAAATATGTGTTGGTAAGATGTTGCTTTAACCAAGTTCATCTTATATCTTGACGAAAGTGAAAAGATGATCATGTGAAAATCGCCTGGTAACATCTTACATGATTTTTGTGAGACAGTCATTTGATATAGACTCGGAATATTTCGTATTGATCTATTGATCACTTGAAAATTGCTTTGAAGCTAATAGTTTTCATGAGACAGCTATTCCTGTCTTCCAAGAATATTTCAATGATTAAGATGAATTTTATAACGATTAACCATTGATTGAATATAACACAGTATACGTACTTGTATGCTAACTGTTGCAGTTTATTCAAAGTACGGGAACCATAGTACATACCTGTATGCGTATTGGTTGGTTAGTTGAAATTCCGGGAATTTAGTATGCATACTTGTATGCGTACCGGAGTAAAATTCAAGACCGGGAATTCAACTACGTTTGGAGGTATGTATACTTGTTCGCATACTGGCGAACCCAAACTATGTCTGGCAACTTAGGTATGCATACACGTTTGCATATTGAGTGGGTTAAGTTCTAAAATCGGTTTGTTCATGAACTAATACATTTATATATTAAGGAATGAAATCTTTTGCAAACCGTGGATATAATTTTCATGAATTGATTCATGTGAATCAAAATCGATTTTGCTTCAATTGTGTCTTGTATAATTCTATGAGAATATAAATAATTTAGCAACTCCATAACTAGTTTCATTTGAGTCACAATTCTTTTAGGTACGGTTACCCATATCTAAATTAAGTCACAATTCGTTTGTGTATAACAAGCTAAGTTCGATCTAACGGTTGAAAGATATTATCCTGACTTTAATCAGGTTTTCATTTAACGGTGAATATTTAATGCTTTGTTACCAAGGTAACATTGATTGCAAACCCTGATTTCAAGACTATATAAGGGAGAACTCTAGCAACTGGGAAACCTAATCCTCACACCTCCTGTGTGATACTAGTTGCGACGAGAGTCGATTCTCCTTTAAGTTAGGTTTTTCCTAAAACCATTATAAGTTAACGACTTAAAGAATTCATTGGGATTATGAAGCCAGACCCAACTATTTTCTATGTAGTTGCGTGTTTTGATCTTACTTTGTTCTATCGTGGTGAGTACTATCTTCCCTAAGATTTGCTCGAGATTTAATATCCGATAGGTAAGATAAAAAGTAGTCACAAACATCTTGGTCTCATTGTTTGTGATTCCACAATATCTTGTTTCGCTTCCATACGATTAAGATTATTGTGAGGTGATTGATATTACTAGGCTGTTCTTCGGGAATATAAGTTCGGTGTATCAATTGGTTCCTGTTCACCTTGATTTATCAAAAGACAGAACAAAACTCGTAGGTGATAGACAAGGTGTTCTTTATTTGTTCATTTTCTTGGCATGTTGCAGATTCCTTTTACTTGTGATAGCTCTATTTGGTTTTGATGACCCACAGATATTTCGGCTATTACTTTATGAATTTATAAGGTGACTAATCCTTTCTTAGTCTGGCTGAAGACATTAATCTTAGCACTTCTTGGGAGGTAACCCATTCTCATGCAACACGGTAATATCTTTCCTTATCTCTTTTGCTTCAAATGGTAACAGTTTCTCTTTTTTCATGCTTTTAATTTGATCTTTAGAACATTGAGAACAATGTTAGATTTCAGTTTGGGGGTATAGGAGAAACTTTTTAGTTGCACAATTAAACTCCAGAGCCTAGAAATTTATGCTTATTAAGGATGGCACTAACCAATCTAAGTGGATGGAAGCATTTTGGTTGTAGGAGTTGAGGAACCAATCTGACTAGATGGCAACATCTAAAGAGTCTATTCATAAAAGCATAGAGCTCAGGTGTTAGAAATAACATGATAGTTTCACCATATCTCGTTGAGTCCTTTTCACTTCTGTTTTTATTTTGTTTTGTTGTTAAACTATGTTTCTCTAAGTGATTAGGTGGGGCTCACGATTCAAGTTGTTACCAATGCTAGGGTGAATTAGAATGATTGAGATACAAAAAAAAAAAAAAAGAGTTGGAAAAGAAAAAAAAAGTTGAAAAAAAAAGACCAGACCATCAGACCAACTGGAATAAATTCAATAAAGTCGACCACTTGAACCCTTGTATATGCCAGTTGTGTTGACCTAGAGTTAGGATTATCAATCCTGGTTCCCTTGTATATGCTAGTGTGTTAATATTAGTCAGACTAGTATCTCAGTCCATTAGGATAGGTTCATTTTGGCGGAGGCCTTCAGACAGATATGAGAAACACCGTTCACCTAGTAAACATCAAAACCATCTATGTTTTTCTATATCCATCTTCTTGATCTATCCATGTGATTAGTTTTAACTCCGGATATTGATGTCCATAGTGCGACTATCTAAGTAGAGCTCTGTCACTTCATATGAATTTTAGTATGCTTGAGTACAAACTCGTGTACAACAATTGGAATTTCGCATCAGGGTACTTCCTCTTGTAGTCAATAAGTATGCCAACCAAGGAGATTCTTTAGTGCCTTCCAAGGTTCTGTGTAGATAGCTAGGGTCTGGAGTAAAAAGGTTTTGTGGGTATACCTCTGGTAATCCCTCCGGAGACAACACTCCGCCACTAGGGACATCTAGGGGTTTAAAGGCTTATGGCATACGCTAAATGCAATCGACGATGCCTGCGACAGTGAGTTAGGATTTTATTTCTATTTTATTTTTGCTCGAGGACTAGAAAATAATAGGTTTGGGGGTATTTGATAGACACATTTTTGTGTCCGATTTGTCTTGATTCTATATATTGTTAGGGCTCCTTTTTGTACTTATTATGGTGTTTTGTTTATTTGTAGGTATTTTTGGCTAATAAACATTTTTGGAAAAAATTGGCTCGAAAAGTTGTCGGAAAGCACCCGGAGGACATTTGCTATTCGGACTCTCACTTTGGATAAGGGGTAACCTAATTACTAAGGAGCATCCCATTTCCAGGCAGTTTCTAATCGCACCCCTACTCTGGATAAGGGGCAACCATCTTCAACATTAAAAAAAAAGGATTTTGGCGGGAAAAAAATGCAGTTAAAGAGCAGTTTTGGCAATTGTGATTTGAAGGAGTTTGAGGTCGATTAAACCTCTGATTTTCATAGGATAGACTCCTTATGGGTCTAGGAATCTGATATGGGTGTTTAAATCGATTAGAATGGGCTCAAACGACGGATTTTTCTCACAACAAGAAAATATGGAAAGTCACGTGTGTGACCTGTTTTAGGGAATTTTAGAGTGATTAAAACGTTGTAAACCTTCCCAAAGATTTGTATCTATCTAAGGAAGAGTTTAGAATAAAAAGGAAAGCTCAGAAACGCGTAGAAATCCTAAAACAAGAAATTGTCGCAACTTGGCCGTGAAGAGAAGGAAAAAGATTTTGGAAGATTTGGGAGAGATTTAATCGATATTTTTGATATAAATAGATGTCTTGGGTCATATAGAAGAGGTGTCGAGAATTTGGGAACCTAAGGAGAGCCAGAGAAGAAGAAATCAGAGCTTTACCAAACTCTGTTTCTGCTGCTGCTGCTGTTGAAGAAGAAGAACAGCTGAAGAACATTGACTCTCGGTAGACAGTCGCAGAAAAGTGTCGCTGTTTAACAGCTGAAGAACATTAAGCTGTTCAGGGCAGTCTTATTCTAGGGTCTTAAAATCGGCGACAAAGCAACAGTTTTTCTGTAACAGCTGTTTTGCAACACCAATACACTGTTGCAAACAGTCTGTGTTATTACTTTTCACTCTTTTAATCATCTTTTGAGCAGCAAACACATATTTTGAGTTCATGATTAATATGAGGATCTAAACCCCAACACTGGGATGACGGAGGAAGTCATATTTCATACTGTGGTAATTATATTTAATTCTTTTTATGACTTTTTGCATTAATTTAATCGTTTTATGATTTTTATTAATTAGTTGTGAAGTCGTATGATGATGTATGCTTGTTCTAAGTGCTTTTGATGCATCATGCTAGTGATTTACAGTTAATCTTTTTAAAATCTACCCTGGCAAATAATTAGAGTCAATAAACAAGAGCTATAATTGTCTAAGAATTGATTTTTGAACCACATGGTATGAGGTTTGGTGGAATCCTGAGTCTCAGTAATCTCTCGACATTGTGACAAACCTTGTGTATATATTTTCTTTATTTTTATTGTTTTCTATTATTAAGTCTGAAATTGAGTCTACACAAGTCCGAGTTGAACGAACTTTATTTACCACTTAAAAAACTACATCAATTTTTGGCGCTGCCGACGCAGACTTGTATTTAGATTTGTTTTAGGTTTATTTTTTTTTATTTTTTTGTTCTTTTTTACGCGTTTTGGTATTTTTCGATTCTTTTCAGATTTGGAGCGAAGCTACAAGGAAAGAAAAGTACTATAAAAGGAACGCATCGCCAAAGAAGGACAAAAAAGAGGAATCTGAAAGGAGTGAAGAAGAAGATTTTGTATATGGTTATTTTGTTTATTTTTAGAAACTGTAAATAGGATTTTATTTTTGTAATATTTCTTTTCCTTTTTGGACATTTTTATTTTTGACTTTATTTTTGGACTGGACATTATTATTATTTTGAACCCCTAAAGAAGGGTTAAAAATTAAATATAAACTGTTTGCAGGGAAGGACGACAGTTACGATACTGTCTCGGCCCCTCGGGTTCGTACACTGATATTGGAGTCAGTGGCCTGAGTCGACTTCAACGGTTCATCGCCCGTCTGGTACGGGAGGTAAGACTCTATCCACCCACGAATCCCCTGTCAGTGGGTTTTATTTTGTGTGACAACTCACACCCCTGCAGTAGAATGTCGAATTGGTATTACAATAGCCAATACAACAAATACCCGACTGAGTTTCAAAATGGACGTTATTACTTTGACCATAGTGTGAATAGTAGTTGGGAACATCAGCCTTTTGAAGATTATGGTCCATACCATGGTGATCCCAATTACTATCCACATACGCACCGGTCATATGAGCAAAATTCTTATATTTCTCTTTTAGAAGAGTCTCTCAGGAAGTTAGAAGAGTCGACACGTAGGATAGCTGAGATGAATAACTTAGTTTATGACGAAAGAAAACTTTCTATAGAGGAATCCCTCAAGATGATAGCTGAGACGAACGAAAGAATTGCTCGAAATAATCTTAATTTTCAATACAGTGTCTCCAATAATACCCTTGAAAATGAGGATAGTTATTTGCATAAACAGGATGACGAGGATAAAATTGGTTACACTACTTGTTTAGATGAGGTTCAACCATTTTCATGTTATTATAATGATTATGATGAGGATAGTGTTGATGAAGAATTTGAAATAAATAGGCATAGTGATCAGGAATTTGCTACTCCAACTGAGCTTAATAATAATATTATTTCTAGTTCAAATCCAAATAATTTTAATAATTATTCACCTATTCAAAAGGACGAGGATTTGACTAGAAATACCCCCGCTTTAGACGATGTAGTATTTCCTGTTTACGAAGTCGATAATGGTTTTGAGGAACGAGTTTATTCTGAGAATACTGTTTTAGAGTCCCAGGACTTAGAAACATTAGTCTTAGACGAAGAAGATGAACTCGTAGAGCTTTTTAATATGAGTGAGGATGCATCACCTGAGTATAATCTACACGAAGAAATTGATCGTTTTCAGGATTCTGATGATCTAGAAATTAGGGAAATTGTAGCTAGTCTATCTAGAGACACCCAAAACTCTAAGTTTGGGGGTGATTATCATTCTCCTTGTGCCTTACCTTTATCTCTTACAGAGATCCCTCACTTGGGACTTGACATATGTGCCTCAACCATTTTACAATATTATCTTCATACACGTTTTCCTGAACCTAGTGATGTCCACAAGAAATTTCAGTTATTAGAAACCCATCCTCTGATTGATGTGGTTTACCCAGGCTACGATACCCAGATTGACTTTGTTTTCCCACCAAATATTTTACTTCCAAATGTGGAAATTTTTGATTTTCAAATGTGTCGAATATTAAGTTTTCAGACTAAACCTAATTACTTTAGGAGAATAGAGTCGACATACTTGTTTAAGGAAGATCACCACTCTCATTGTGGTCAGCTGTATAAGTCAAATCTGATTGACTTAGAGGATCCTCAATTATTCAGGTTATTATTATGTGCTTCTAAGTTTTTATTTGAGTTTTTACAGACTCTAAAACCTGAACATTTGGATCTAACCTATGAGGAAATGCAACCCATGAAAATATTTTATTTGGACCCAGTTATAGATCTTGAACCTGAACCACAACTAGATGTAGCTGTCTTAAACAGGAAACTAGACAAGGGTGTGCTTTATTTGTTCATTTTCTTGGCATGTTGCAGATTCCTTTTACTTGTGATAGCTCTATTTGGTTTTGATGACCCACAGATATTTCGGCTATTACTTTATGATTTTATAAGGTGACTAATCCTTTCTTAGTCTGGCTGAAGACATTAAACTAAGCACTTATTGGGAGGTAACCCATTCTCATGCAACACGGTAATATCTTTCCTTATCTCTTTTGCTTCAAATGGTAACAGTTTCTCCTTGTACATGCTTTTAATTTGATCTTTAGAATATTGAGAACAATGTTAGATTTAAGTTTGGGGGTATAGGAGAAACTTTTTAGTTGCACAATTAAACTCCAGAGCCTAGAAATTTATGCTTATTAAGGATGGCACTAACCAATCTAAGTGGATGGAAGCATTTTGGTTGTAGGAGTTGAGGAACCAATCTGACTAGATAGCAACATCAAAGAGTCTATTCATAAAAGCACAGAGCTCAGGTGTTAGAAATAACATGATAGTTTCACCATATCTCGTTGAGTCCTTTTCACTTCTGTTTTTATTTTGTTTTGTTTTTAAACTATGTTTCTCTAAGTGATTAGGTGGGGCTCACGATTCAAGTTGTTACCAATGCTAGGGTGAATTAGAGTGATTGAGATACAAAAAAAAAAAGAGTTTAAAAAGAAAAAGAAAAAAAGAGTTGAAAAAAAAAGACCAGACCATCAGACCAACTGGAATAAATTCAATAAAGTCGACCACTGGAACCCTTGTATATGCCAGTTATGTTGACCTAGAGTTAGGATTATCAATCACTGGTTCCCTTGTATATGCCAGTGTGTTGATATTAGTCAGACTAGTATCTCAGTCCATTAGGATAGGTTCATTTTGGTGGAGGCCTTCAGACAGATATGAGAAACACCGTTCACCTAGTAAACATCAAAATCATCTATGTTTTTCTATATCCATCTTCTTGATCTATCTATGTGATTAGTTTTGACTCCGGATATTGATGTCCATAATGCGACTATATAAGTAGAGCTCTGTCACTTCATATGAATTTTAGTATGCTTGAGTGCAAACTCGTGTACAACAATTGGAATTTCGCATCAGGGTACTTCCTCTTGTAGTCAATAAGTATGCCAACCAAGGAGATTCTTTAGTGCCTTCCAAGGTTCTGTGTAGATAGCTAGGGTCTGGAGTAAAAAGGTTTTGTGGGTATACCTCTGGTAATCCCTCCGGAGACAACACTCCGCCACTAGGGACATCTAGGGGTTTAAAGGCTTATGGCATACGCTAAATGCAATCGACGATGCCTGCGACAGTGAGTTAGGATTTTATTTCTATTTTATTTTTGCTCGAGGACTAGAAAATAATAGGTTTGGGGGTATTTGATAGACACATTTTTGTGTCCGATTTGTCTTGATTCTATATATTGTTAGGGCTCCTTTTTGTACTTATTATGGTGTTTTGTTTATTTGTAGGTATTTTTGGCTAATAAACATTTTTGGAAAAAATTGGCTCGAAAAGTTGTCGGAAAGCACCCGGAGGACATTTGCTATTCGGACTCTCACTTTGGATAAGGGGTAACCTAATTACTAAGGGGAATCCCATTTCCAGGCAGTTTCTAGTCGCACCCATACTCTGGATAAGGGGCAACCATCTTCAACATTAAAAAAAAAGGATTTTGGCGGGAAAAAAAATGCAGTTAAAGAGCAGTTTTGGTAATCGTGAATTGAAGGAGTTTGAGGTCGATTAAACCTCTGATTTTCATAGGATAGACTCCTTATGGGTCTAGGAATCTGATATGGGTGTTTAAATCGATTAGAATAGGCTCAAACGACGTATTTTTCTCACAACAAGAAAATATGGAAAGTCATGTTTGTGACCTGTTTTAGGGAATTTTAGAGTGATTAAAACGCTGTAAACCTTCCCAAAGATTTGTATCTATCTAAAGAAGAGTTTAGAATAAAAAGGAAAGCTCAGAAACGCGTAGAAATCCTAAAACAAGAAATTGACGCAACTTGGCCGTGAAGAGAAGGAAAGAGAGTTTGGAAGATTTGGGAGAGATTTAATCGGTATTTTTGATATAAATAGATGTCTTGGGTCATATAGAAGAGGTGTCGAGAGTTTGGGAACCTAAGGAGAGCCAGAGAAGAAGAAATCAGAGCTTTACCAAACTCTGTTTCCGCTGCTGCTGCCGTTGAAGAAGAAGAACGCGAAGAACATTGACCTTCGGTAGACAGTCGCAGAAAAGTGTCGCTGTTTAACAGCTGAAGAACATTAAGCTGTTCAGGGCAGTCTTATTCTAGGTTCTTAAAATCAGCGACAAAGCAACAGTTTTTCTGTAACAGTTCCATTGTAACAGCTGTTTTGCAACACCAATACACTGTTGCAAACAATCTGTGTTATTACTTTTCACTCTTTTAATCATCTTTTGAGCAACAAACACATATTTTGAGATCATGATTATAATGAGGAGCTAAACCCCATTGCTGAGGCGATAGAGGAAGCTATTTTTCCAACAAAAAGTGGTATATTCTATTTTATCTTTTTATTTGCAATAATTTATGATTATTTGCCTTGAAATATTATTGAATATGATTTTTATTTGAGTGATTGTGATCTATTTTGATGGAGTATGCTTAGTTTTAAGACTTTTGATGCTTCATACTTGGTATTTACAATTATTACTTTTGAAAATCTACTTGTTACAATATTTTAGAATCAAATTAAACAAGAAAATTGCATAAATAAAAGTATTGGTTTAATCACTTTGAACTTAGCCTCAGTGTTTCTTTTAGTATTGATATCATCTTTGATTGAGTTTGATATAATTTTTAGTGAGTTTTCTATTTTAATATTAGGATTTAAGTCTAATTAATATCCTTCACAAGTCTGAGAATCGAACCACTTTTACCACTATCTACAAATCACATCAATTTTTGGCGCCGCCGACGCGGATTTGTATTTAGATTTGTTTTAGGTTTATTTTTATTATTTATTTTTGTTATTTTTTACGCGTTTTGGTATTTTTCGATTCTTTTCAGATTTGGAGCGAAGCTACAAGGAAAGAAAAATTGCTATAAAAGGAAAGCATCGCTAAAGAAGGAAAGAAAAGAGGAATCTGAAAGGAGTGAAGAAGAAGATTTTGTATATAGTTATTTTGTTTATTTTTAGAAACTGTAAATAAGATTTTATTTTTGTAATTTTTCTTTTCCTTTTTGGACATTTTATTTTTGACTTTATTTTTGGACTGGACATTATTATTATTTTGAAACCCTAAGGAAGGGTTAAAAATTAAATATAAACTTTTTGCAAGGAAGAACGACAGTTACGATACTGTCTCGGCCCCTCGGGTTCGTACACTGACATTGGAGTCGGTGGCCTGAGTCGACTTCAACGGTTCATCGCCCGTCTGGTACGGGAGGTAAGACTCTATCCACCCACGAATCCCCTGTCAGTGGGTTTTATTTTGTGTGACAACTCACACCCCTGCAGTAGAATGTCGAATTGGTATTACAATAGCCAATACAACAAATACCCGACTGAGTTTCAAAATGGACGTTATTACTTTGACCATAGTGTGAATAGTAGTTGGGAACATCAGCCTTTTGAAGATTATGGTCCATACCATGGTGATCCCAATTACTATCCACATACGCACCGGTCATATGAGCAAAATTCTTATATTTCTCTTTTAGAAGAGTCTCTCAGGAAGTTAGAAGAGTCGACACGTAGGATAGCTGAGATGAATAACTTAGTTTATGACGAAAGAAAACTTTCTATAGAGGAATCCCTCAAGATGATAGCTGAGACGAACGAAAGAATTGCTCGAAATAATCTTAATTTTCAATACAGTGTCTCCAATAATACCCTTGAAAATGAGGATAGTTATTTGCATAAACAGGATGACGAGGATAAAATTGGTTACACTACTTGTTTAGATGAGGTTCAACCATTTTCATGTTATTATAATGATTATGATGAGGATAGTGTTGATGAAGAATTTGAAATAAATAGGCATAGTGATCAGGAATTTGCTACTCCAACTGAGCTTAATAATAATATTATTTCTAGTTCAAATCCAAATAATTTTAATAATTATTCACCTATTCAAAAGGACGAGGATTTGACTAGAAATACCCCCGCTTTAGACGATGTAGTATTTCCTGTTTACGAAGTCGATAATGGTTTTGAGGAACGAGTTTATTCTGAGAATACTGTTTTAGAGTCCCAGGACTTAGAAACATTAGTCTTAGACGAAGAAGATGAACTCGTAGAGCTTTTTAATATGAGTGAGGATGCATCACCTGAGTATAATCTACACGAAGAAATTGATCGTTTTCAGGATTCTGATGATCTAGAAATTAGGGAAATTGTAGCTAGTCTATCTAGAGACACCCAAAACTCTAAGTTTGGGGGTGATTATCATTCTCCTTGTGCCTTACCTTTATCTCTTACAGAGATCCCTCACTTGGGACTTGACATATGTGCCTCAACCATTTTACAATATTATCTTCATACACGTTTTCCTGAACCTAGTGATGTCCACAAGAAATTTCAGTTATTAGAAACCCATCCTCTGATTGATGTGGTTTACCCAGGCTACGATACCCAGATTGACTTTGTTTTCCCACCAAATATTTTACTTCCAAATGTGGAAATTTTTGATTTTCAAATGTGTCGAATATTAAGTTTTCAGACTAAACCTAATTACTTTAGGAGAATAGAGTCGACATACTTGTTTAAGGAAGATCACCACTCTCATTGTGGTCAGCTGTATAAGTCAAATCTGATTGACTTAGAGGATCCTCAATTATTCAGGTTATTATTATGTGCTTCTAAGTTTTTATTTGAGTTTTTACAGACTCTAAAACCTGAACATTTGGATCTAACCTATGAGGAAATGCAACCCATGAAAATATTTTATTTGGACCCAGTTATAGATCTTGAACCTGAACCACAACTAGATGTAGCTGTCTTAAACAGGAAACTAGACAAGGGTGTGCTTTATTTGTTCATTTTCTTGGCATGTTGCAGATTCCTTTTACTTGTGATAGCTCTATTTGGTTTTGATGACCCACAGATATTTCGGCTATTACTTTATGATTTTATAAGGTGACTAATCCTTTCTTAGTCTGGCTGAAGACATTAAACTAAGCACTTATTGGGAGGTAACCCATTCTCATGCAACACGGTAATATCTTTCCTTATCTCTTTTGCTTCAAATGGTAACAGTTTCTCCTTGTACATGCTTTTAATTTGATCTTTAGAATATTGAGAACAATGTTAGATTTAAGTTTGGGGGTATAGGAGAAACTTTTTAGTTGCACAATTAAACTCCAGAGCCTAGAAATTTATGCTTATTAAGGATGGCACTAACCAATCTAAGTGGATGGAAGCATTTTGGTTGTAGGAGTTGAGGAACCAATCTGACTAGATAGCAACATCAAAGAGTCTATTCATAAAAGCACAGAGCTCAGGTGTTAGAAATAACATGATAGTTTCACCATATCTCGTTGAGTCCTTTTCACTTCTGTTTTTATTTTGTTTTGTTTTTAAACTATGTTTCTCTAAGTGATTAGGTGGGGCTCACGATTCAAGTTGTTACCAATGCTAGGGTGAATTAGAGTGATTGAGATACAAAAAAAAAAAGAGTTTAAAAAGAAAAAGAAAAAAAGAGTTGAAAAAAAAAGACCAGACCATCAGACCAACTGGAATAAATTCAATAAAGTCGACCACTGGAACCCTTGTATATGCCAGTTATGTTGACCTAGAGTTAGGATTATCAATCACTGGTTCCCTTGTATATGCCAGTGTGTTGATATTAGTCAGACTAGTATCTCAGTCCATTAGGATAGGTTCATTTTGGTGGAGGCCTTCAGACAGATATGAGAAACACCGTTCACCTAGTAAACATCAAAATCATCTATGTTTTTCTATATCCATCTTCTTGATCTATCTATGTGATTAGTTTTGACTCCGGATATTGATGTCCATAATGCGACTATATAAGTAGAGCTCTGTCACTTCATATGAATTTTAGTATGCTTGAGTGCAAACTCGTGTACAACAATTGGAATTTCGCATCAGGGTACTTCCTCTTGTAGTCAATAAGTATGCCAACCAAGGAGATTCTTTAGTGCCTTCCAAGGTTCTGTGTAGATAGCTAGGGTCTGGAGTAAAAAGGTTTTGTGGGTATACCTCTGGTAATCCCTCCGGAGACAACACTCCGCCACTAGGGACATCTAGGGGTTTAAAGGCTTATGGCATACGCTAAATGCAATCGACGATGCCTGCGACAGTGAGTTAGGATTTTATTTCTATTTTATTTTTGCTCGAGGACTAGAAAATAATAGGTTTGGGGGTATTTGATAGACACATTTTTGTGTCCGATTTGTCTTGATTCTATATATTGTTAGGGCTCCTTTTTGTACTTATTATGGTGTTTTGTTTATTTGTAGGTATTTTTGGCTAATAAACATTTTTGGAAAAAATTGGCTCGAAAAGTTGTCGGAAAGCACCCGGAGGACATTTGCTATTCGGACTCTCACTTTGGATAAGGGGTAACCTAATTACTAAGGGGAATCCCATTTCCAGGCAGTTTCTAGTCGCACCCATACTCTGGATAAGGGGCAACCATCTTCAACATTAAAAAAAAAGGATTTTGGCGGGAAAAAAAATGCAGTTAAAGAGCAGTTTTGGTAATCGTGAATTGAAGGAGTTTGAGGTCGATTAAACCTCTGATTTTCATAGGATAGACTCCTTATGGGTCTAGGAATCTGATATGGGTGTTTAAATCGATTAGAATAGGCTCAAACGACGTATTTTTCTCACAACAAGAAAATATGGAAAGTCATGTTTGTGACCTGTTTTAGGGAATTTTAGAGTGATTAAAACGCTGTAAACCTTCCCAAAGATTTGTATCTATCTAAAGAAGAGTTTAGAATAAAAAGGAAAGCTCAGAAACGCGTAGAAATCCTAAAACAAGAAATTGACGCAACTTGGCCGTGAAGAGAAGGAAAGAGAGTTTGGAAGATTTGGGAGAGATTTAATCGGTATTTTTGATATAAATAGATGTCTTGGGTCATATAGAAGAGGTGTCGAGAGTTTGGGAACCTAAGGAGAGCCAGAGAAGAAGAAATCAGAGCTTTACCAAACTCTGTTTCCGCTGCTGCTGCCGTTGAAGAAGAAGAACGCGAAGAACATTGACCTTCGGTAGACAGTCGCAGAAAAGTGTCGCTGTTTAACAGCTGAAGAACATTAAGCTGTTCAGGGCAGTCTTATTCTAGGTTCTTAAAATCAGCGACAAAGCAACAGTTTTTCTGTAACAGTTCCATTGTAACAGCTGTTTTGCAACACCAATACACTGTTGCAAACAATCTGTGTTATTACTTTTCACTCTTTTAATCATCTTTTGAGCAACAAACACATATTTTGAGATCATGATTATAATGAGGAGCTAAACCCCATTGCTGAGGCGATAGAGGAAGCTATTTTTCCAACAAAAAGTGGTATATTCTATTTTATCTTTTTATTTGCAATAATTTATGATTATTTGCCTTGAAATATTATTGAATATGATTTTTATTTGAGTGATTGTGATCTATTTTGATGGAGTATGCTTAGTTTTAAGACTTTTGATGCTTCATACTTGGTATTTACAATTATTACTTTTGAAAATCTACTTGTTACAATATTTTAGAATCAAATTAAACAAGAAAATTGCATAAATAAAAGTATTGGTTTAATCACTTTGAACTTAGCCTCAGTGTTTCTTTTAGTATTGATATCATCTTTGATTGAGTTTGATATAATTTTTAGTGAGTTTTCTATTTTAATATTAGGATTTAAGTCTAATTAATATCCTTCACAAGTCTGAGAATCGAACCACTTTTACCACTATCTACAAATCACATCAATTTTTGGCGCCGCCGACGCGGATTTGTATTTAGATTTGTTTTAGGTTTATTTTTATTATTTATTTTTGTTATTTTTTACGCGTTTTGGTATTTTTCGATTCTTTTCAGATTTGGAGCGAAGCTACAAGGAAAGAAAAATTGCTATAAAAGGAAAGCATCGCTAAAGAAGGAAAGAAAAGAGGAATCTGAAAGGAGTGAAGAAGAAGATTTTGTATATAGTTATTTTGTTTATTTTTAGAAACTGTAAATAAGATTTTATTTTTGTAATTTTTCTTTTCCTTTTTGGACATTTTATTTTTGACTTTATTTTTGGACTGGACATTATTATTATTTTGAAACCCTAAGGAAGGGTTAAAAATTAAATATAAACTTTTTGCAAGGAAGAACGACAGTTACGATACTGTCTCGGCCCCTCGGGTTCGTACACTGACATTGGAGTCGGTGGCCTGAGTCGACTTCAACGGTTCATCGCCCGTCTGGTACGGGAGGTAAGACTCTATCCACCCACGAATCCCCTGTCAGTGGGTTTTATTTTGTGTGACAACTCACACCCCTGCAGTAGAATGTCGAATTGGTATTACAATAGCCAATACAACAAATACCCGACTGAGTTTCAAAATGGACGTTATTACTTTGACCATAGTGTGAATAGTAGTTGGGAACATCAGCCTTTTGAAGATTATGGTCCATACCATGGTGATCCCAATTACTATCCACATACGCACCGGTCATATGAGCAAAATTCTTATATTTCTCTTTTAGAAGAGTCTCTCAGGAAGTTAGAAGAGTCGACACGTAGGATAGCTGAGATGAATAACTTAGTTTATGACGAAAGAAAACTTTCTATAGAGGAATCCCTCAAGATGATAGCTGAGACGAACGAAAGAATTGCTCGAAATAATCTTAATTTTCAATACAGTGTCTCCAATAATACCCTTGAAAATGAGGATAGTTATTTGCATAAACAGGATGACGAGGATAAAATTGGTTACACTACTTGTTTAGATGAGGTTCAACCATTTTCATGTTATTATAATGATTATGATGAGGATAGTGTTGATGAAGAATTTGAAATAAATAGGCATAGTGATCAGGAATTTGCTACTCCAACTGAGCTTAATAATAATATTATTTCTAGTTCAAATCCAAATAATTTTAATAATTATTCACCTATTCAAAAGGACGAGGATTTGACTAGAAATACCCCCGCTTTAGACGATGTAGTATTTCCTGTTTACGAAGTCGATAATGGTTTTGAGGAACGAGTTTATTCTGAGAATACTGTTTTAGAGTCCCAGGACTTAGAAACATTAGTCTTAGACGAAGAAGATGAACTCGTAGAGCTTTTTAATATGAGTGAGGATGCATCACCTGAGTATAATCTACACGAAGAAATTGATCGTTTTCAGGATTCTGATGATCTAGAAATTAGGGAAATTGTAGCTAGTCTATCTAGAGACACCCAAAACTCTAAGTTTGGGGGTGATTATCATTCTCCTTGTGCCTTACCTTTATCTCTTACAGAGATCCCTCACTTGGGACTTGACATATGTGCCTCAACCATTTTACAATATTATCTTCATACACGTTTTCCTGAACCTAGTGATGTCCACAAGAAATTTCAGTTATTAGAAACCCATCCTCTGATTGATGTGGTTTACCCAGGCTACGATACCCAGATTGACTTTGTTTTCCCACCAAATATTTTACTTCCAAATGTGGAAATTTTTGATTTTCAAATGTGTCGAATATTAAGTTTTCAGACTAAACCTAATTACTTTAGGAGAATAGAGTCGACATACTTGTTTAAGGAAGATCACCACTCTCATTGTGGTCAGCTGTATAAGTCAAATCTGATTGACTTAGAGGATCCTCAATTATTCAGGTTATTATTATGTGCTTCTAAGTTTTTATTTGAGTTTTTACAGACTCTAAAACCTGAACATTTGGATCTAACCTATGAGGAAATGCAACCCATGAAAATATTTTATTTGGACCCAGTTATAGATCTTGAACCTGAACCACAACTAGATGTAGCTGTCTTAAACAGGAAACTAGACAAGGGTGTGCTTTATTTGTTCATTTTCTTGGCATGTTGCAGATTCCTTTTACTTGTGATAGCTCTATTTGGTTTTGATGACCCACAGATATTTCGGCTATTACTTTATGATTTTATAAGGTGACTAATCCTTTCTTAGTCTGGCTGAAGACATTAAACTAAGCACTTATTGGGAGGTAACCCATTCTCATGCAACACGGTAATATCTTTCCTTATCTCTTTTGCTTCAAATGGTAACAGTTTCTCCTTGTACATGCTTTTAATTTGATCTTTAGAATATTGAGAACAATGTTAGATTTAAGTTTGGGGGTATAGGAGAAACTTTTTAGTTGCACAATTAAACTCCAGAGCCTAGAAATTTATGCTTATTAAGGATGGCACTAACCAATCTAAGTGGATGGAAGCATTTTGGTTGTAGGAGTTGAGGAACCAATCTGACTAGATAGCAACATCAAAGAGTCTATTCATAAAAGCACAGAGCTCAGGTGTTAGAAATAACATGATAGTTTCACCATATCTCGTTGAGTCCTTTTCACTTCTGTTTTTATTTTGTTTTGTTTTTAAACTATGTTTCTCTAAGTGATTAGGTGGGGCTCACGATTCAAGTTGTTACCAATGCTAGGGTGAATTAGAGTGATTGAGATACAAAAAAAAAAAGAGTTTAAAAAGAAAAAGAAAAAAAGAGTTGAAAAAAAAAGACCAGACCATCAGACCAACTGGAATAAATTCAATAAAGTCGACCACTGGAACCCTTGTATATGCCAGTTATGTTGACCTAGAGTTAGGATTATCAATCACTGGTTCCCTTGTATATGCCAGTGTGTTGATATTAGTCAGACTAGTATCTCAGTCCATTAGGATAGGTTCATTTTGGTGGAGGCCTTCAGACAGATATGAGAAACACCGTTCACCTAGTAAACATCAAAATCATCTATGTTTTTCTATATCCATCTTCTTGATCTATCTATGTGATTAGTTTTGACTCCGGATATTGATGTCCATAATGCGACTATATAAGTAGAGCTCTGTCACTTCATATGAATTTTAGTATGCTTGAGTGCAAACTCGTGTACAACAATTGGAATTTCGCATCAGGGTACTTCCTCTTGTAGTCAATAAGTATGCCAACCAAGGAGATTCTTTAGTGCCTTCCAAGGTTCTGTGTAGATAGCTAGGGTCTGGAGTAAAAAGGTTTTGTGGGTATACCTCTGGTAATCCCTCCGGAGACAACACTCCGCCACTAGGGACATCTAGGGGTTTAAAGGCTTATGGCATACGCTAAATGCAATCGACGATGCCTGCGACAGTGAGTTAGGATTTTATTTCTATTTTATTTTTGCTCGAGGACTAGAAAATAATAGGTTTGGGGGTATTTGATAGACACATTTTTGTGTCCGATTTGTCTTGATTCTATATATTGTTAGGGCTCCTTTTTGTACTTATTATGGTGTTTTGTTTATTTGTAGGTATTTTTGGCTAATAAACATTTTTGGAAAAAATTGGCTCGAAAAGTTGTCGGAAAGCACCCGGAGGACATTTGCTATTCGGACTCTCACTTTGGATAAGGGGTAACCTAATTACTAAGGGGAATCCCATTTCCAGGCAGTTTCTAGTCGCACCCATACTCTGGATAAGGGGCAACCATCTTCAACATTAAAAAAAAAGGATTTTGGCGGGAAAAAAAATGCAGTTAAAGAGCAGTTTTGGTAATCGTGAATTGAAGGAGTTTGAGGTCGATTAAACCTCTGATTTTCATAGGATAGACTCCTTATGGGTCTAGGAATCTGATATGGGTGTTTAAATCGATTAGAATAGGCTCAAACGACGTATTTTTCTCACAACAAGAAAATATGGAAAGTCATGTTTGTGACCTGTTTTAGGGAATTTTAGAGTGATTAAAACGCTGTAAACCTTCCCAAAGATTTGTATCTATCTAAAGAAGAGTTTAGAATAAAAAGGAAAGCTCAGAAACGCGTAGAAATCCTAAAACAAGAAATTGACGCAACTTGGCCGTGAAGAGAAGGAAAGAGAGTTTGGAAGATTTGGGAGAGATTTAATCGGTATTTTTGATATAAATAGATGTCTTGGGTCATATAGAAGAGGTGTCGAGAGTTTGGGAACCTAAGGAGAGCCAGAGAAGAAGAAATCAGAGCTTTACCAAACTCTGTTTCCGCTGCTGCTGCCGTTGAAGAAGAAGAACGCGAAGAACATTGACCTTCGGTAGACAGTCGCAGAAAAGTGTCGCTGTTTAACAGCTGAAGAACATTAAGCTGTTCAGGGCAGTCTTATTCTAGGTTCTTAAAATCAGCGACAAAGCAACAGTTTTTCTGTAACAGTTCCATTGTAACAGCTGTTTTGCAACACCAATACACTGTTGCAAACAATCTGTGTTATTACTTTTCACTCTTTTAATCATCTTTTGAGCAACAAACACATATTTTGAGATCATGATTATAATGAGGAGCTAAACCCCATTGCTGAGGCGATAGAGGAAGCTATTTTTCCAACAAAAAGTGGTATATTCTATTTTATCTTTTTATTTGCAATAATTTATGATTATTTGCCTTGAAATATTATTGAATATGATTTTTATTTGAGTGATTGTGATCTATTTTGATGGAGTATGCTTAGTTTTAAGACTTTTGATGCTTCATACTTGGTATTTACAATTATTACTTTTGAAAATCTACTTGTTACAATATTTTAGAATCAAATTAAACAAGAAAATTGCATAAATAAAAGTATTGGTTTAATCACTTTGAACTTAGCCTCAGTGTTTCTTTTAGTATTGATATCATCTTTGATTGAGTTTGATATAATTTTTAGTGAGTTTTCTATTTTAATATTAGGATTTAAGTCTAATTAATATCCTTCACAAGTCTGAGAATCGAACCACTTTTACCACTATCTACAAATCACATCAATTTTTGGCGCCGCCGACGCGGATTTGTATTTAGATTTGTTTTAGGTTTATTTTTATTATTTATTTTTGTTCTTTTTTACGCGTTTTGGTATTTTTCGATTCTTTTCAGATTTGGAGCGAAGCTACAAGGAAAGAAAAATTGCTATAAAAGGAAAGCATCGCTAAAGAAGGAAAGAAAAGAGGAATCTGAAAGGAGTGAAGAAGAAGATTTTGTATATAGTTATTTTGTTTATTTTTAGAAACTGTAAATAAGATTTTATTTTTGTAATTTTTCTTTTCCTTTTTGGACATTTTATTTTTGACTTTATTTTTGGACTGGACATTATTATTATTTTGAAACCCTAAGGAAGGGTTAAAAATTAAATATAAACTTTTTGCAAGGAAGAACGACAGTTACGATACTGTCTCGGCCCCTCGGGTTCGTACACTGACATTGGAGTCGGTGGCCTGAGTCGACTTCAACGGTTCATCGCCCGTCTGGTACGGGAGGTAAGACTCTATCCACCCACGAATCCCCTGTCAGTGGGTTTTATTTTGTGTGACAACTCACACCCCTGCAGTAGAATGTCGAATTGGTATTACAATAGCCAATACAACAAATACCCGACTGAGTTTCAAAATGGACGTTATTACTTTGACCATAGTGTGAATAGTAGTTGGGAACATCAGCCTTTTGAAGATTATGGTCCATACCATGGTGATCCCAATTACTATCCACATACGCACCGGTCATATGAGCAAAATTCTTATATTTCTCTTTTAGAAGAGTCTCTCAGGAAGTTAGAAGAGTCGACACGTAGGATAGCTGAGATGAATAACTTAGTTTATGACGAAAGAAAACTTTCTATAGAGGAATCCCTCAAGATGATAGCTGAGACGAACGAAAGAATTGCTCGAAATAATCTTAATTTTCAATACAGTGTCTCCAATAATACCCTTGAAAATGAGGATAGTTATTTGCATAAACAGGATGACGAGGATAAAATTGGTTACACTACTTGTTTAGATGAGGTTCAACCATTTTCATGTTATTATAATGATTATGATGAGGATAGTGTTGATGAAGAATTTGAAATAAATAGGCATAGTGATCAGGAATTTGCTACTCCAACTGAGCTTAATAATAATATTATTTCTAGTTCAAATCCAAATAATTTTAATAATTATTCACCTATTCAAAAGGACGAGGATTTGACTAGAAATACCCCCGCTTTAGACGATGTAGTATTTCCTGTTTACGAAGTCGATAATGGTTTTGAGGAACGAGTTTATTCTGAGAATACTGTTTTAGAGTCCCAGGACTTAGAAACATTAGTCTTAGACGAAGAAGATGAACTCGTAGAGCTTTTTAATATGAGTGAGGATGCATCACCTGAGTATAATCTACACGAAGAAATTGATCGTTTTCAGGATTCTGATGATCTAGAAATTAGGGAAATTGTAGCTAGTCTATCTAGAGACACCCAAAACTCTAAGTTTGGGGGTGATTATCATTCTCCTTGTGCCTTACCTTTATCTCTTACAGAGATCCCTCACTTGGGACTTGACATATGTGCCTCAACCATTTTACAATATTATCTTCATACACGTTTTCCTGAACCTAGTGATGTCCACAAGAAATTTCAGTTATTAGAAACCCATCCTCTGATTGATGTGGTTTACCCAGGCTACGATACCCAGATTGACTTTGTTTTCCCACCAAATATTTTACTTCCAAATGTGGAAATTTTTGATTTTCAAATGTGTCGAATATTAAGTTTTCAGACTAAACCTAATTACTTTAGGAGAATAGAGTCGACATACTTGTTTAAGGAAGATCACCACTCTCATTGTGGTCAGCTGTATAAGTCAAATCTGATTGACTTAGAGGATCCTCAATTATTCAGGTTATTATTATGTGCTTCTAAGTTTTTATTTGAGTTTTTACAGACTCTAAAACCTGAACATTTGGATCTAACCTATGAGGAAATGCAACCCATGAAAATATTTTATTTGGACCCAGTTATAGATCTTGAACCTGAACCACAACTAGATGTAGCTGTCTTAAACAGGAAACTAGACAAGGGTGTGCTTTATTTGTTCATTTTCTTGGCATGTTGCAGATTCCTTTTACTTGTGATAGCTCTATTTGGTTTTGATGACCCACAGATATTTCAGCTATTACTTTATGATTTTATAAGGTGACTAATCCTTTCTTAGTCTGGCTGAAGACATTAAACTAAGCACTTATTGGGAGGTAACCCATTCTCATGCAACACGGTAATATCTTTCCTTATCTCTTTTGCTTCAAATGGTAACAGTTTCTCCTTGTACATGCTTTTAATTTGATCTTTAGAATATTGAGAACAATGTTAGATTTAAGTTTGGGGGTATAGGAGAAACTTTTTAGTTGCACAATTAAACTCCAGAGCCTAGAAATTTATGCTTATTAAGGATGGCACTAACCAATCTAAGTGGATGGAAGCATTTTGGTTGTAGGAGTTGAGGAACCAATCTGACTAGATAGCAACATCAAAGAGTCTATTCATAAAAGCACAGAGCTCAGGTGTTAGAAATAACATGATAGTTTCACCATATCTCGTTGAGTCCTTTTCACTTCTGTTTTTATTTTGTTTTGTTTTTAAACTATGTTTCTCTAAGTGATTAGGTGGGGCTCACGATTCAAGTTGTTACCAATGCTAGGGTGAATTAGAGTGATTGAGATACAAAAAAAAAAAGAGTTTAAAAAGAAAAAGAAAAAAAGAGTTGAAAAAAAAAGACCAGACCATCAGACCAACTGGAATAAATTCAATAAAGTCGACCACTGGAACCCTTGTATATGCCAGTTATGTTGACCTAGAGTTAGGATTATCAATCACTGGTTCCCTTGTATATGCCAGTGTGTTGATATTAGTCAGACTAGTATCTCAGTCCATTAGGATAGGTTCATTTTGGTGGAGGCCTTCAGACAGATATGAGAAACACCGTTCACCTAGTAAACATCAAAATCATCTATGTTTTTCTATATCCATCTTCTTGATCTATCTATGTGATTAGTTTTGACTCCGGATATTGATGTCCATAATGCGACTATATAAGTAGAGCTCTGTCACTTCATATGAATTTTAGTATGCTTGAGTGCAAACTCGTGTACAACAATTGGAATTTCGCATCAGGGTACTTCCTCTTGTAGTCAATAAGTATGCCAACCAAGGAGATTCTTTAGTGCCTTCCAAGGTTCTGTGTAGATAGCTAGGGTCTGGAGTAAAAAGGTTTTGTGGGTATACCTCTGGTAATCCCTCCGGAGACAACACTTCGCCACTAGGGACACCTAGGGGTTTAAAGGCTTATTGCATACGCTAAATGCAATCGACGATGCCTGCGACAGTGAGTTAGGATTTTATTTCTATTTTATTTTTGCTCGAGGACTAGCAAATAATAGGTTTGGGGGTATTTGATAGACACATTTTTGTGTCCGATTTGTCTCGATTCTATATATTGTTAGGGCTCATTTTTGTACTTATTATGGTGTTTTATTTATTTGTAGGTATTTTTGGCTAATAAACATTTTTGGAAAAAATTGGCTCGAAAAGTTGTCGGAAAGCACCCGGAGGACATTTGCTATTCGGACTCTCACTTTGGATAAGGGGTAACCTAATTACTAAGGGGCATCCCATTTCCAGGCAGTTTCTAATCACACCCCTACTCTGGATAAGGGGCAACCATCTTCAACATTAAAAAAAAAGGATTTTGGCGGGAAAAAAATGCAGTTAAAGAGCAGTTTTGGCAATCGTGAATTGAAGGAGTTTGAGGTCGATTAAACCTCTCATTTTCATAGGATAGACTCCTTATGGGTCTACGAATCTGATATAGGTGTTTAAATCGATTAGAATGGGCTCAAACGATGGATTTTTCTCACAACAAGAAAATATGGAAAGTCACGTGTGTGACCTGTTTTAGGGAATTTTAGAGTGATTAAAACGCTGTAAACCTTCCCAAAGATTTGTATCTATCTAAGGAAGAGTTTAGAATAAAAAGGAAAGCTCAGAAACGCGTAGAAATCCTAAAACAAGAAATTGTCGCAACTTGGCCGTGAAGAGAAGGAAAGATATTTTGGAAGATTTGGGAGAGATTTAATCGGTATTTTTGATATAAATAGATGTCTTGGGTCATATAGAAGAGGTGTCGAGAGTTTGGGAACCTAAGGAGAGCCAGAGAAGAAGAAATCAGAGCTTTACCAAACTTTGTTTCTGCTGTTGCTGCTGTTGAAGAAGAAGAACGCGAAGAACATTGACCCTCGGTAGACAGTCGCAGAAAAGTGTCGCTGTTTAACAGCTGAAGAACATTAAGCTGTTCAGGGCAGTCTTATTCTAGGGTCTTAAAATCAGCGACAAAGCAACAGTTTTTCTGTAACAGTTCCATTGTAACAGCTGTTTTGCAACACCAATACACTGTTGCAAACAGTCTGTGTTATTACTTTTCACTCTTTTAATCATCTTTTGAGCAACAAACACATATTTTGAGATCATGATTAATATGAGGAGCTAAACCCCATTGCTGAGGCGATAGAGGAAGCTATTTTTCCAACAAAAAGTGGTATATTCTATTTTATCTTTTTATTTGCAATAATTATATGATTATTTTCCTTGAAATATTATTGAATATGATTTTTATTTGAGTGATTGTGATCTATTTTGATGGAGTATGCTTAGTTTTAAGACTTTTGATGCTTCATACTTGGTATTTACAATTATTACTTTTGAAAATCTACTTGTTGCAATATTTTAGAATCAAATTAAACAAGAAAATTGCATAAATAAAAGTATTGGTTTAATCACTTTGAACTTAGCCTCAGTGTTTCTTTTAGTATTGATATCATCTTTGATTGAGTTTGATATAATTTTTAGTGAGTTTTCTATTTTAATATTAGGATTTAAGTCTAATTAATATCCTTCACAAGTCTGAGAATCGAACCACTTTTACCACTATCTACAAATCACATCAATTTTTGGCGCCGCCGACGCGGATTTGTATTTAGATTTGTTTTAGGTTTATTTTTATTATTTATTTTGTTCTTTTTTACGCGTTTTGGTATTTTTCGATTCTTTTCAGATTTGGAGCGAAGCTACAAGGAAAGAAAAATTGCTATAAAAGGAAAGCATCGCTAAAGAAGGAAAGAAAAGAGGAATCTGAAAGGAGTGAAGAAGAAGATTTTGTATATAGTTATTTTGTTTATTTTTAGAAACTGTAAATAAGATTTTATTTTTGTAATTTTTCTTTTCCTTTTTGGACATTTTATTTTTGACTTTATTTTTGGACTGGACATTATTATTATTTTGAAACCCTAAGGAAGGGTTAAAAATTAAATATAAACTTTTTGCAAGGAAGAACGACAGTTACGATACTGTCTCGGCCCCTCGGGTTCGTACACTGACATTGGAGTCGGTGGCCTGAGTCGACTTCAACGGTTCATCGCCCGTCTGGTGGGAGGTAAGACTCTATCCACCCACGAATCCCCTGTCAGTGGGTTTTTTTTGTGTGACAACTCACACCCCTGCAGTAGAATGTCGAATTGGTATTACAATAGCCAATACAACAAATACCCGACTGAGTTTCAAAATGGACGTTATTACTTTGACCATAGTGTGAATAGTAGTTGGGAACATCAGCCTTTTGAAGATTATGGTCCATACCATGGTGATCCCAATTACTATCCACATACGCACCGGTCATATGAGCAAAATTCTTATATTTCTTTTAGAAGAGTCTCTCAGGAAGTTTAGAAGAGTCGACACGTAGGATAGCTGAGATGAAAACTTAGTTTATGACGAAAGAAAACTTTCTATAGAGGAATCCCTCAAGATGATAGCTGAGACGAACGAAAGAATTGCTCGAAATAATCTTAATTTTCAATACAGTGTCTCCAATAATACCCTTGAAAATGAGGATAGTTATTTGCATAAACAGGATGACGAGGATAAAATTGGTTACACTACTTGTTTAGATGAGGTTCAACCATTTTCATGTTATTATAATGATTATGATGAGGATAGTGTTGATGAAGAATTTGAAATAAATAGGCATAGTGATCAGGAATTTGCTACTCCAACTGAGCTTAATAATAATATTATTTCTAGTTCAAATCCAATAATTTTAATAATTATTCACCTATTCAAAAGGACGAGGATTTGACTAGAAATACCCCCGCTTTAGACGATGTAGTATTTCCTGTTTACGAAGTCGATAATGGTTTGAGGAACGAGTTTATTCTGAGAATACTGTTTTAGAGTCCCAGGACTTAGAAACATTAGTCTTAGACGAAGAAGATGAACTCGTAGAGCTTTTTAATAGTGAGGATGCATCACCTGAGTATAATCTACACGAAGAAATTGATCGTTTCAGGATTCTGATGATCTAGAAATTAGGGAAATTGTAGCTAGTCTATCTAGAGACACCCAAAACTCTAAGTTTGGGGGTGATTATCATTCTCCTTGTGCCTTACCTTTATCTCTTACAGAGATCCCTCACTTGGGACTTGACATATGTGCCTCAACCATTTTACAATATTATCTTCATACACGTTTTCCTGAACCTAGTGATGTCCACAAGAAATTTCAGTTATTAGAAACCCATCCTCTGATTGATGTGGTTTACCCAGGCTACGATACCCAGATTGACTTTGTTTTCCCACCAAATATTTTACTTCCAAATGTGGAAATTTTTGATTTTCAAATGTGTCGAATATTAAGTTTTCAGACTAAACCTAATTACTTAGGAGAATAGAGTCGACATACTTGTTTAAGGAAGATCACCACTCTCATTGTGGTCAGCTGTATAAGTCAAATCTGATTGACTTAGAGGATCCTCAATTATTCAGGTTATTATTATGTGCTTCTAAGTTTTTTTTTGCGTTTTTACAGACTTAAACCTGAACATTGGATCTAACCTATGAGGAAATGCACCCTGAAATATTTTATTGGACCCGTTATAGATCTTGAACCTGAACCACAACTAGATGTAGCTGTCTTAAACAGGAAACTAGACAAGGGTGTGCTTTATTTGTTCATTTCTTGGCATGTTGCAGATTCCTTTTACTTGTGATAGCTCTATTTGGTTTTGATGACACAGATATTTCCGCTATTACTTATGATTTTATAAGGTGCCTCATCCTTTCTTAGTCTGGCTGAAGACATTACACTAAGCACTTATTGGGAGGTAACCCATTCTCATGCAACACGGTAATATCTTTCCTTATCTCTTTTGCTTCAAATGGTAACAGTTTCTCCTTGTTCATGCTTTTAATTTGATCTTTAGAACATTGAGGACAATGTTAGATTTAAGTTTGGGGGTATAGGAGAAACTTTTTAGTTGCACAATTAAACTCCAGAGCCTAGAAATTTATGCTTATTAAGGATGGCACTAACCAATCTAAGTGGATGGAAGCATTTTGGTTGTAGGAGTTGAGGAACCAATCTGACTAGATGGCAACATCTAAAGAGTCTATTCATAAAAGCACAGAGCTCAGGTGTTAGAAATAACATGATAGTTTCACCATATCTCGTTGAGTCCTTTTCACTTCTGTTTTTATTTTGTTTTGTTTTTAAACTATGTTTCTCTAAGTGATTAGGTGGGGCTCACGATTCAAGTTGTTACCAATGCTAGGGTGAATTAGAGTGATTGAGATACAAAAAAAAAAGAAAAAAAAAAAAAAAAAAAAAAAAGACCAGACCATCAGACCAACTGGAATAAATTCAATAAAGTCGACCACTGGAACCCTTGTATATGCCAGTGTGTTGACCTAGAGTTAGGATTATCAATCACTGGTTCCCTTGTATATGCCAGTGTGTTGATATTAGTCAGACTAGTATCTCAGTCCATTAGGATAGGTTCATTTTGGCGGAGGCCTTCAGACAGATATGAGAAACACCGTTCACCTAGTAAACATCAAAACCATCTATGTTTTTCTATATCCATCTTCTTGATCTATCCATGTGATTAGTTTTGACTCCGGATATTGATGTCCATACTATCTGAGTAGAGCTCTGTCACTTCATATGAATTTTAGTATGCTTGAGTGCAAACTCGTGTACAACAATTGGAATTTCGCATCAGGGTACTTCCTCCTGTAGTCAATAAGTATGCCAACCAAGGAGATTCTTTAGTGCCTTCCAAGGTTCTGTGTAGATAGCTAGGGTCTGGAGTAAAAGGTTTTGTGGGTATACCTCTGGTAAGCCCTCCGGAGACAACACTCCGCCACTAGGGACACCTAGGGGTTTAAAGGCTTATTGCATACGCTAAATGCAATCGACGATGCCTGCGACAGTGAGTTAGGATTTTATTTCTTTTTATTTTTGCTCGAGGACTAGCAAATAATAGGTTTGGGGGTATTTGATAGACACATTTTTGTGTCGATTTCTCGATTCTATATATTGTTAGGGCTCATTTTGTACTTATGGTGTTTTATTTATTTGTAGGTTTTTTAAATAAACATTTTGGAAAAAATTGGCTCGAAAAGTTGTCGGAAAGCACCCGGAGGACATTTGCTATTCGGACTCCACTTTGGATAAGGGGTAACCTAATTACTAAGGGGCATCCCATTTCCAGGCTTCTAATCGCACCCCTACTCTGGATAAGGGGCAACCATCTTCAACATTAAAAAAGGTTTTGGCGGGAAAAAAGCAGTTAAAGAGCAGTTTTGGCAATCGTGATTTGAGGAGTTTGAGGTCGATTAAACCTCTGATTTTCATAGGATAGACTCCTTATGGGTCTAGGAATCTGATATGGGTGTTTAAATCGATTAGATGGGCTCAAACGACGGATTTTTCTCACAACAAAAAATATGGAAAGTCACGTGTGTGACCTGTTTTAGGGAATTTTAGAGTGATTAAAACGTTGTAAACCTTCCCAAAGATTTGTATCTATCTAAGGAAGAGTTTAGAATAAAAAGGAAAGCTCAGAAACGCGTAGAAATCCTAAAACAAGAAATTGTCGCAACTTGGCCGTGAAGAGAAGGAAAGATATTTTGGAAGATTTGGGAGAGATTTAATCGGTATTTTTGATATAAATAGATGTCTTGGGTCATATAGAAGAGGTGTCGAGAGTTTGGGAACCTAAGGAGAGCCAGAGAAGAAGAAATCAGAGCTTTACCAAACTTTGTTTCTGCTGTTGCTGCTGTTGAAGAAGAAGAACGCGAAGAACATTGACCCTCGGTAGACAGTCGCAGAAAAGTGTCGCTGTTTAACAGCTGAAGAACATTAAGCTGTTCAGGGCAGTCTTATTCTAGGGTCTTAAAATCAGCGACAAAG
The DNA here is from genome assembly GCF_003573695.1 of Papaver somniferum. Lineage (NCBI taxonomy): Eukaryota > Viridiplantae > Streptophyta > Magnoliopsida > Ranunculales > Papaveraceae > Papaver > Papaver somniferum. The sequence goes on along the minus strand of NC_039361.1, from coordinate 139,901,967 downwards.
CAACAGTTTTTCTGTAACAGTTCCATTGTAACAGCTGTTTTGCAACACCAATACACTGTTGCAAACAGTCTGTGTTATTACTTTTCACTCTTTTAATCATCTTTTGAGCAACAAACACATATTTTGAGATCATGATTAATATGAGGAGCTAAACCCCATTGCTGAGGCGATAGAGGAAGCTATTTTTCCAACAAAAAGTGGTATATTCTATTTTATCTTTTTATTTGCAATAATTATATGATTATTTTCCTTGAAATATTATTGAATATGATTTTTATTTGAGTGATTGTGATCTATTTTGATGGAGTATGCTTAGTTTTAAGACTTTTGATGCTTCATACTTGGTATTTACAATTATTACTTTTGAAAATCTACTTGTTGCAATATTTTAGAATCAAATTAAACAAGAAAATTGCATAAATATAAGTATTGGTTTAATCACTTTGAACTTGGAAAATAGTGGAATCTTAGCCTCAGTGTTTCTTTTAGTATTGATATCATCTTTGATTGAGTTTGCTATAATTTTTAGTGAGTTTTCTATTTTAATATTAGGATTTAAGTCTAATTAATATCCTTCACAAGTCTGAGAATCGAACCACTTTTACCACTATCTACAAATCACATCAATTTTTGAGGACTCCTTCGTATGCATATATGTTGAGGACTGAATACGGACATTTATTTTTCTAGTAAAGGGAAAGGCCTGGCCATACAAGATAAGGGTTCGGATTTCATCACCGTTCTCTTCTTGCCCGCTTTAGGAACACGTAACCTACGCGAACCTAAGCCTAAAATTTTGACTAGAACGAGACCGATAGGGTAATGAGCTTAACAGGAAAGTCATTCAAAAAATATTGGTTACTCTTTTAAGCATACTTCGAAGTTCTTGACGGTTTCTGTAAGTTGAATGTGTGACTGCGCCGCCTTGTTATACCGGTGAGGCCTTGGGTATCAAAGCTCCACCGAGCTTCCCTCACCTCTATTCAACTTACGTTAACTCGGATTGATTGCAGAGGGGTATGCTTAAATTGTAACGAATTCCCGTTCGAAGGATTAGAAGCTGGTCTAGAAATAATCTAAGTGGAGCCATCATGCTTTTTGTTTTCTAGAAATCAATAGGTTTGATTTGGTTGAGTCGGCCTTGATCTGTGTTTGCTTACCCTTCCAATTTAGAAAATTCTATTGTATGCCTGAACGTAAAAGAGACGCACTAGGTAGATTTGTTAAAGAGAAACCTAGTAGTTCGAAGCGTCTCGATTACCTTAATCTAGAAAGTACGACTTTTGAAGAGTCTGTTTTTGAACGTTCTTTGACTGAGGAGAGAATCCCTGTTGCTCCGATAGCGCCAGAAATGGCAACTTTGAAAGCTTTGTTGAATCCAACTAGGACTACCCGTCCTTCGTGTATTAAGTTAGCTGAAACGGAGGCACCCTATGAACTGAAACCTGGGACCTTACAGATGCTCCCAATCTTTTTAGGGAAAGAAAATGAAAACCCTTATTACCATGTTAGGGATTTTGAGGAAATTTGTAGTACTCTAAGAATTAGAGGCTTAGATGATGATGCTTTGAAACTTAGGTTATTCCCATTTTCCCTGAAAGATAAGGCCAAGTCGTGGCTGTATAGTTTGGACTCCGAGTCAATTGAGACATATGAACAACTTACATCTGCCTTTTTCAATAAGTTTTTCCCTAGGCAAAAAACATCGTCTATTAGGACGCAAATATGCACATTTTCACAACAAGAGGGAGAATCTTTATATAGGTATTTGGAAAGGTTCAATGATTTATTATCCCAGTGTCCTCATCATGGTTTAGAAAAGGTTAGGCTAGTTCAGATCCTTTATGAGGGTTTAGATTATTCCACAACGACCATGGTTGAGTCTCTATGCACTGGTGGATTTGAAAACCAAACTGTTGATGCGGCGATGGAATTTTTTAATGAAATCGCCGAAAAAACCCAGCAATGGGAAAATAGTAGGGCACCCCAGAAAACAATTCTTTTAAGTAGAGGAAACGTTAATAGGGTAGAAGGAGGCTATGAATCAGATGCCAAAATTGCTGCTATAGCAAAAAGGTTAGAAGCCTTAGAAGTGGGCCAGACTAGTGGTAGAGTGGAGCCTTTTTGGGAAGGCCAGAATATTGAAGAGCAGGCCAATGCTCTTTATAATAACACTAGATTTGATAACCGTCAAAAGATTGACCCATATTCAGAAACCTATAATCCTGGTTGGAGAAACCATCCGAACCTTTCGTGGTCTAAGGGCCAAAGTCAAGGTCAGTTTAGTAATTCTAATGCTCCCCCAGGTTTTGGCTATACTAAGAATCCTTCAGGACTAGCTCAGTTTCAGAATCAGTCAGATAAGAAAATCCTAAGTTTAGAGGAATCTCTCGCCTTGTTAACTCAGCAAACTGCAAAATTCCAGTTATCCGTAGAACAGAGTCTACAAGCTAGTAACAGGATAGGACAAGAAAATAGTCAGGCTATTTCCGAGTTAAAAACCCAGGTTGGTCTGATAAGTGATTCTTTGAGAGAAAAAGGTAAGTTTCCTAGTCAAACACAACCCAACCCTAGAGGAGTTCATGAATTAGGTGCAAAACCATCGAATCAATTGAATGTTGTTAGAACCCTTAGAAGTGGTAGAGTTGTAGACAATAAGGTAACCATGCCCGATAGTGAACATACTGTAGTTCACCTCTCAGGACCAGTAGCTGAAGAGACTGATAAAGTTTCTGATGATGTGAATTCGGTTCCTGAAAGGTCTGATTTTAGGCCTAGAGCCCCATTTCCTCAGCTATTAGTACCAACAAAGAAGGAATCGAACTTTAATGACATAGTGGAGGTTTTTAAGCAAGTTACCATAAACCTTCCCTTATTAGATGCAATTAGGCAAATTCCTGCTTATGCCAAGTTCCTTAAGGATATGTGTACGCGAAAGCGAAAACTTAGCGTCCATAAGAAAGCCTTTTTAGCTAGTCACGTAAGTTCAATCATTCAGAACACCACAACTCCAAAGTACAAAGACCCAGGTTCTCCTACCATTGCTTGCACAATAGGTAACTTCCGGGTAGAAAAAGCTTTACTTGACTTAGGAGCCAGTGTGAACTTACTGCCATTCCATGTATACTTACAGCTAGGACTTGGTGAAATGAAACCTACTCAGATGACACTGCAGTTAGCTGATAGGTCTGTTAAAATCCCTCGAGGTGTTATCGAGGATGTTCTTATTGAGGTCGACAAGTTTATTTATCCAGTGGATTTCGTGGTCCTAGATACCCAACCTGTCCCTGACCCAGAGAACCAGATACCTGTGATTTTAGGTCGCCCATTTTTAGCTACGTCTAATGCGATCATTAACTGTCGAAATGGTGTGATGAGTTTATTTATTTTGGAATATGACTATGGAGATGAACATTTTTAATGTCAGTAAGCAACCTCATGAGCTAGATGACACATGTGTTGAGGAGGTGAACATGATAGAAGCCTTAGTTCAGGAGTCATTACCAAACATCTTGTCTGAAGACCCATTAGAAAGTTGTCTATCCCATTTTGGTTTAGATTTTGACGACGATAGCACTATTGAACAGGTGAATGCTCTATTAGATTCTACCCCTGTGTTAGACACTGATAGATGGAAAGCTAGGTTCGAACCGTTACCAGTTTCTGAGACTACCCTAATTCCTTCTTTAGAAGAGCCCCCAAAGTTGGACCTTAAACCACTACCCGATACTCTAAAGTATGTGTTTTTAGGCCCATCTGAGACTTTACCTGTGATTGTAGCTTCCAATTTGGATAGTGATCAGGAAAGTAGGCTAGTAAATGTACTTCAAGACAATAAGGAAGCTTTAGGGTGGACTATAGCAGACATTAAGGGTATAAGTCCTACTGTGTGTATGCATCAGATTCATTTAGAGGAAGACTCCAAACCTTCTAGGGAGATGCAACGTCGACTGAACCCTAACATGAAAGAGGTAGTTCGAAAAGAGGTGCTTAAGTTGTTAGATGCGGGTATTATTTACCCAATTTCAGACAGTAAGTGGGTCACCTGTTCAGGTTGTCCCCAAGAAATCAGGTATCACTGTAGTCCAGAATGATAATAATGAATTAATCCCAACCCGAGTGACCACGGGATGGCGTGTGTGTATTGACTATAGGAAATTGAAAAAGGTCACAAGGAAGGATCACTTTCCCCTTCCTTTTATCGACCAAATGCTAGAGCGATTAGCTGGACATAGTCACTATTGCTTCTTAGATGGCTACTCCGGTTATAATCAGATCGTTATTGCCCCAGAAGACCAAGAGAAAACCACTTTACCTGTCCCTTTGGTACCTTTGCGTATAGACGCATGCCTTTCGGGCTATGTAATGCCCCTGCAACTTTTCAGCGTTGTATGATGAGCATTTTTCTGATATGGTAGAACGGTTCTTAGAGGTCTTTATGGATGATTTTTCAGTGTTTGGTTCATCTTTCGATGAGTGCTTGCATCATTTGACATTAGTGTTGACTAGGTGTAAGGAAAAAAATTAGTGCTTAATTGGGAAAAATGCCATTTCATGGTTAAATCAGGAATTGTATTAGGGCACATCGTCTCTTCAAAGGGTATATAGAGGTAGACAAAGCCAAAGTTGACCTTATTAAGACTTTACAGGTCCCAAAAAACCGTAAAAGATATTAGGTCATTCCTAGGGCATGCAGGTTTTTACCGTCGATTCATTAAGGATTTTAGCTTGATTTCTAGACCTCTTTGCAATTTGCTTGCAAAAGATGTTAAGTTTGTCTTTGATGATGCTTGTTTAGAGGCTTTGAGAAGCTTAAAACTTTACTCACTACTGCCCGATAGTCCAGGCACCTAACTGGAACCTACCCTTTGAGATTATGTGTGATTCTTCATATATATGCTATAGGCGTCGTTTTAGGACAACGAGAAAAAAATTACTTCATGTGATTTATTATGCTAGCAAAACTCTGAATGATGCCCAAATGAACTACACAACTACCGAGAAGGAACTTTTAGCCATCGTGTTTGCCTTGGATAAGTTTAGGTCCTACCTATTAGGTTCTAAGATCATAATCTACAGATCATGCTGCTTTGAAATACCTTTTATCTAAGAAGGATACCAAACCTAGATTGATTAGATGGATCCTATTGTTACAGAATTTTCCCCAGACATTAGAGACAAAAAGGGTGCAGAAAATGTAGTAGCAGACCACTTGTCTAGGCTAGTTGTTAGTTCCCCTAGTGATTCCCTTCCTATAAGGGATACTTTCCTGATGAACAATTGTTCTCTGTTTCCCAATCACCTTGGTATGCAAATATAGTGAATTATCTTGTTACTGGTCGAACCCCTCAACATTGGGGTAAGCAAGATCGTTCTAGGTTTTTAGCCGAGGTTAAGCATTTCTTTTGGGACGATCCTTATCTGTTTAAGTATTGTCCGGACCAGATTATTAGGAGATGTGTATCTGAGAGTGACCAGTCTAGTATTATCTCCTTTTGTCATGAACATGCATGTGGGGGTCATTTTAGTGCTAAGAAGACTGCTGCTAATATTTTGCAGTGTGGATTTTACTGGCCTTCATTGTTTAAAGATTCCCATAGTCATTGTGTTTCTTGTGAGCGTTGCCAGAAGCTAGGAACCATTTCCCATAGAAATATGATGCCTTTGAACCCTATTTTAGTGATTGAGGTATTTTATGTGTGGGGCATTGATTTTATGGGTCCATTTCCTATTTCGTTTGGTTATATTTACATACTTGTCGTTGTAGACTATGTGTCTAAGTGGGTTGAGGCGGTTCCGTGTAAAACGAATGACCACAGGGTCATAGTCCAGTTTTTGAAAGAGAATATACTTACACGTTTTGGTACGCCGCGAGCTATAATTAGTGATGGAGGTTCACACTTTTCTAATAGACCGTTTTCTCTTTTAATGAAACAATACGGTATTACCCATAAAGTAGCAACCCCATATCACCCTCAGACTAGTGGTCAGGTAGAGGTTTCCAATAGGGAAATTAAACGTATTCTAGAGAAAACAGTTAATCCAAATAGGAAAGACTGGTCGTCGAGGCTTACTGATGCCTTATGGGCCTACTGTACTGCGTTTAAGACACCCATTGGAATGTCAGCTTATCGTTTAGTGTTTGGAAAGGCATGTCACCTGCATGTTGAGTTAGAGCATCGAGCCTATTGGGCTATTAAGAACTTAAACTTTTCACTTGACAAGGAAGGAGCTCAAAGAAAGCTCCAGCTCAATGAGTTGGACGAGATTCGTAGAGATGCATACGGTAGTGCTAAGGAGTATAAGAACAAAATGAAACTTGTGCATGATAGGAATATTTTACGAAAGTCATTTTCTCCAGGTCAAAAAGTTCTTCTGTATGACACTCGTTTGCATCTATTCCCCGGGAAGTTGCGCTCTCGGTGGACCGGTCCTTTTGTGGTCCGTACTGTTTTTCCTCATGGCGCTGTTGAGATTGAGACACCAGATGGTAGTAGTTCTTCGAAGGTTAACGAGTAGCGATTGAAGCCCTTTTTAGAGCCTTTTCCTACAGGTGATGTTGAGGAGGTCCCTCTGGAGGACCCTGTTTACCTTGATTGACCATCGAGGCGATTTTTGTATGTTGTATAATATTTTTGTACGTTTTTGGTTACACTTCACCCAGGTACTATCTTTCTGACTTCTCTCTTTACTATTTCCTCATGTTACTTATATTTTTGGTATTGTTCTTTTATTAGAAACATTGAGGACAATGTTAGATTTAAGTTTGGGGGTGAGGTAGAACTTTTTGTTACCTTTTCATTGCAATAATTAAACCCCAACACTGGGATGACGGAGGAATCCATATTTCATACGTGTGATAATTATATTTAATTCTTTTTATGACTTTTTGCATTAATTTAATCGTTTTATGATTTTTCTTAATTAGTTGTGAAGTCGTATGATGATGTATGCTTGGTCTAAGTGCTTTTGATGCATCATGCTAGTGATTTACAGTTAATCTTTTTAAAATCTACCCTGGCAAAGAATTAGAGTCAATAAACAAGAGTTATAATTGTCTAAGAATTGATTTTTGAACCACATGGTATGAGGTTTGGTGGAATCCTGAGTCTCAGTAATCTCTCGACATTGTGACAAACCTTGTGTACATATTTTCTTTATTTTTATTGTTTTCTATTATTAAGTCTGAAATTGAGTCTACACAAGTCCGAATTGAACGAACTTTATTTACCACTTAAAAAACTACATCAGTGTACTGTCGGAAGTTCACATCCCGTGAATTTCTGCTGAAGTTCACATCCCGTGAATTTCTGCTGAAGTTTCTGAACTGAAAACAAAATTAATCCGGGTACTTAAGTCCGTGTACCAGTATGCGTACTTGAGTAGGTTATTTTCTAAAAACAGTTTAATTCATGAACTAAGACATTTATATTTTAAGGAATGCAATCCTTGCAAACCGTGGCTATAATATTCATGAATCGATTCGAGTGAATCAAACCTGTTTTTGTTTCGATTGTGTCTTGTATACTTCTATGAGATCTAAGCAATTCAACAACTCTCTAGCTAGTTCATTTGAGTCATTTGAACTAGTTGTGGTAAAGAAGAATAAGGTTGATATGAAAGTGCTCATATGGATAACCTATGGTTAACTACCGTTGAACCAACGACTTGTACACATTTAGGTACGATTACTCAAACCTAAATGAAGTTACATTTCATGTGTGTATAACAAGCTAAGATTCGATCTAACGACTGAAAGATATTAGCTTGAATCTAATCAGGTTTTCATCTAACGGTGAATATTAAATGCTTTGTTACCAAGGTAGCATTGATTCCAAACCCTGATTTGAAGACTATATAAAGGAGAACTCTAGCAAATGAGAAACCTAATACCCACACCTCTTGCGTGATACTAGTTGTATAAGCTAGAGTCTATTCTCCTTTAACCTTAGGTTTCTATCGAGACCCTTGTTAGAACATTGCTCGGTTGAACCCATCAAGCGTTGGTATGTCAAGTTTAGTTGTCATATTTTAGTGAACCAAAACTCATTTAAAGAGTCGCTTGATTATGTACTAGAGTCAAATTCGTATAGGTTAGCTTGAAAGTATTAGGATATGATACATTACAAGTATTGCGAAGACTTGAAGAAGTGAATAAGTAAGGAGCTACAGCGACAACATCATCTTTCCACTCGAGGTTAGTGATATTTGACTTGAATTATTTCATTCCTTAACGTATCTTTCAAATCGTGCATATTGAAAACATAACTGCGAAGCTTGAAGGTTTACACTCTAGTTAGACGTAGTATTAAGGAATACAATACGAAGTATAGTGCTTATCTTTTGAACTTCGTATATAAGATATCAACATAATCGTTTGAATGCTATTGTGATTATGTATGGGTATGAGGTGAAGATTTCATCCTAGGAAACAATGTTTTACATTAGTTTAAAGGAGTAAATTCATGAAATTGTTTCGTGAATCGAGAGGGAAATCGCTAGGATTATTGGTATTGTTATTCATTGCATATATTTTGAACGACATAAACATGTGCTGTAACTCCTATCTTTTATTGTTCAAAGGTATTCCTTAATAGCTAAAGGAAAGTCCCGGATCGAAAAATAAGTTGAGAATCTTTTAATTAAGGTTTTTAATTTTATTTTTCGAAAATTAAAATTGGTAATGTGCATTTACTAACTGGAGATTTTCTAAGAGATTCTGGTGAATGTTTGGACAAAGCATTTCCAGGAATTATGGAAACCGAATCAGGAATATATTGCATATCTTGAGAATATTTTCGGTTTTGGAAATTCCTTGGTGTCCAAACTTCCTTGGTCTATATATATCAAAGTTTTCATTTCTAGCAAACTAATCCTCAGAGCCAACAAAACTACCTAGTTGTGTTTTTACTGGTGGAGCCGCCTATTCGGAGAGGAAAGTAACCTAATTAGGAGAAATATCTTACGACTGATCAGTTTAAAGACTTCTTTGGGATTGAGAAGCTCTATTAGTACCGTTGGTGGGAAAATAGATAATTGTGGTTTATTATTAGTTTTTGATAGATTTGATTGACTAATGGTTGTTGAACTTTGATTGCACCTAGTTTGTTTATGCTTGAGAATCTTCTCTTCTGATATAAGATTCACTCAAACTTGATCAAAGTTTCGACGGGGATCTTTAGACTGTTTGTAGATTTAAAGACGTCTTGTGATAATCCAACGTTAACAGACTCCGTTCTGTGTGTGATTGATTACAAGAGATTCAAGTTGATTGTATGCAGGTGCCGATTGAAGATTAAAGAAGATTTAAAGACAAGAAGAATTTTTGGGTTCATTATCTTTGGTATGCACAATACTTGTTTCGTCTGGAAAGGGAGAAAACTATAATCGATTTATCTTTGTGATAGATTGGATTGATTTGTTGAATAGATCGGCATCAATACACTTCTTTGTGATTAATAGTATTGATTGCATAGTCTAACAATTACTTCGGTAGTTGTTGAGAGATTGATCTAATGACCCGACAAAGAAGTTTATTGGTTAAACAGAAGAGCCTTTGTCAGACTCATATCACGTTGTTTGAAAAGAATTGTTACCGAATAGATTTGTTGCTCCTTTACTGTTTGGAATACGAATCAAAGGAATTGTTCTAAGTGCATGAGTTATTATCAAGTTGGAGGTTCAGGGATACTGAGGAAACTAGGTGAACTATAGGTTTAGTTGCTTGGTCTCAACTATACGAAGTTGGTTTGATTTTGTATAGCGGCTTAATTCTGAGAGTATTCAATTCAAGACTAGGTCCCGAGGTTTTTCTGAATTGCGGTTTCCTCGTTAACAAAATCTTTCTGTGTCATTTACTTTTATTTTCCGTAATTATAATTGTGTTTATTATAATTTAAAGTAAATCGCACAAACGTTAATTCCTATTTTACTTGATAGATCCCTAGAGTTTGGTTAAGTCCGAACCTATTATAAGTAAACATACTTCGTTGTTGTATTGTCTCGATCTTGTATCCATAGTCAATCACACAAGTTATCTTGTTGTCGTATTGTCTCGATCTCGTATCCATAGACGATCACACGAAGTGTGAACCAATTAGTTGTATTGTCTCGACTTAGTCTATAGACAATCAGTTTCGGAGAAAGGACTTATAGGTGGAAAAGTTTTAGATTGAGGTATATTTGGGTACCCTCGTCTTTTCAATTGGTATCAGATTTTCGGGGTTTTCAACTTTTGCTTGCAATAGTTAAACCCAGTTTTCAACCTTTCTCTGGTAAAGGTTGGTTGTTGTTATTCTTTTGTTTTGCATAAGGATGACAAAATAATGATATTTTGATATCAATTCTCTCTGGAAGAAGATGCAAACATATTGGATAAGAGGATGCGAAATTTGAGGTAACGACTTTGTTAGTTAATCGTTTTCCTGCTTAAGAAAAGCCTGAGTTTATTGTGTATATTTATTGCTTTTGCTTAACAAAATTTCGGTACAATTGATGTTTTATTACATTATTTGTGTATGGATGTGTGTGTGATTCAATTGTTTCCGGTTAAGAAAAACTATTGTTATCTTGCTTTATTGTTTGGTATCAATTGTTTAGGCTTACAAAATTTTGATGCAATTGCGGTGCTTTAATGTCTATGTTGTTTCAATTGCTTCCGTTTGAGGTGAATAATTATGCAAGTTGATTTATTTGGTTTGTATGAATTGTTTATGGATTAACGAAAGAAAAGGTTTACGGGATGAATTGTTTAGTCCAATTCAATCCCGGATTAGAGAAACTAAGTTAATTCTGATCTTAGTTAGACTTATCAAAGTGGAGGTTTCGGTTATTCAAGTCTAATCGAATTCCTTAACAAGGACTGCTAGTTAATTAACCTAGTAATTGTCTTGTTTAAAAGTTAAAGGTCTAAGTTATATGGATAATTAGAACCTGATGAGAAAAATAGAGTTATCTTTACTTTGGTCTTATCGAACAAGCGATTGTATTTGTACAATCTGTTTAGCAAAGGAACTAAGGTGCTTAGTTCGATTTTTGGTTTGCTAAACTATTAAGGAAAATTGCTTCGGGCATTTGTTTCCTTGGTAACATATCAAAACAAAATTACTTTGTAGTTTCTGTTTTGATATTGGTTATCAAAAATGGTATGTGGAATCCTCGTGCTTAACTCTTATAGGTTTGCAAGTCTATTTTGAGATTTGTAAGATCCTTTCAGTTTGTCCTTTATTTGCTCGTACCTTTGTCATTTTGTGATAAAAAGGGGGAGAAATATATGGAGCAAACAAGTGTTACTGGTATTGATTTATATTGATTGGTATCACTAAGGGAAAAGACATTTGTGCTTAAACGTTTATCTAACAAAAGAGTAAAGCATAGACTAAGGAGGAGTAGCATATCATATGATACTTGTAGTTATATGGACTACAAAGCAATAACAAAGACGTGCAGATTGATAAAATCTACCTATCTTACCTTTAAGGGGAGTATTAGCTTTGTTATTATAATGTCAACAACGACATTTATGGATTGAATGTATACAGGTTATTGTTCTGTTGAATTTGGGAATCAAGTGTATGTGTAATGAATTCTTGTAATTTGTTTATCCATATGTTGTAAGAGTTTTATCACAAATATTGATAAAGAGGGAGATTGTTAGAGCATTGCTCGGTTGAACCCACCAAGCGTTGGTATGTCAAGTTTGGTTGTCATATATTAGTGAACCAAAACTCGTTTAAAGAGTCGCTTGATTATGTACTAGAGTCAATTTCGTATAAGTTAGCTTGAAAGTATTAGGATATGAGACATTACAAGTATTGTGAAGACTTGAAGAAGTGAAGAAGTAAGGAGCTACAACGATAACATCATCCTTCCACTTGAGGTTAGTGATATTTGACTTGAACTGTTTCATTCCCTAACGTATCTTTTAAGTCGTGCATATTGAAAACATAACTGCGAAGCATGAATGATTACACTCTAGTTAGACGTAGTATTAAGGAAAACAACACGAAGTATAATGCTTATCTTTTGAACTTCGTATATAAGACATCGATATAATCGTTTGAATGCTATTGTGATTATGTATGGGTATGCGGTGAAGATTTCATCCTAGGAAACAATGTTTTACATTAGTTTAAATGGAGTAAATTCATGAACTTGTTTCGTGAATCGAAAGGGAAATCACTAGGCTTATTGGTACTGTTATTCATTGATATATTTTGAACTACCAATATGTGTGATTAGTATAGCCACTCATGACTTGTTTATGCTCTTGGTAAAACTATTCAAAAGGCCTGACTTTTGTATTGGTATGACTTTTATTAGTGAAACCGATCTTAAGTAATCACCTGAGATGGCATGATCGACTTAGTGTTATTGGTATGACCAACTCTAGGCAAAGAGGAACCGATCCTATGAAGAGGTGCAAACGATCAAAAAAAGAGAATCGATCCTTGTAAGAAGTGCATCACGTTTTTAGTAGATGGGGGAACCGATTCTATGAACATGTGCAATAAGTTTTCAGTGAAAGGGGAACCGATCCTATGGACATGTGCAACAAATACAAGTAGTTAACATAAGTATGTGGGGAACCGATCCTAGTACCTAGTCAACCGAATTTTTGGTAAGCTAGTGTGATTATGGACAATACTGAAAAAGCGGGGGTCTAACAACACCACCCAATATTTCGCTTAGCAATCTGTATAGACAAACTCGAATATATTTTTAAGAGAATCAAAAAGACTCAATCAATTAAAAGTATATCAACGAGTTTATATCTCTCTTCTTGATTTGATTTACTCAAGCAAGAACTGCGAGTTCAAATAAAATACAAGGAATAACTTCGATGGTACGAAAGACCAATATCCAAGGATCAATCAATATCAATCAACAACCAAAGGTAGGATTTCAATTGATTGATTCAAACACACAACCTGTATTATTTCAATTATATAAACAAATATAATGCGGAAATAAAAATAACACAGACAAAAGAAATTTTGTTAACGAGGAAACCGCAAATGCAGAAAAACCCCGGGACCTAGTCCAGATTGAACACACACTGTATTAAGCCGCTACAGGCACTAACTTACTCCAAGCTAACTTTGGACTGGACTGTAGTTGAACCCCAATCAGTCTTCCACTGATCAAGGTACAGTTGTACTCCCTACGCCTCTGATCCCAGCAGGATAGTGCGCACTTGATTTCCTTAGCTGATTTCACCCAAAACTAAGAGTTGCTACTACCCAAAGTCGAAGACTTGACAATAAACAAATTTGTCTCACGCAGACAAGTCTATCAAAGGATCAATCTGTCTTTCACAGATAAACCCTAAAAGGTTTTGTTCCGTCTTTTGATAATAATCAAGGTGAACAGGAACCAATTGATAATACGGTCTTATATTCCTGAAGAACAGCCTAGAGTTATCAATCACCTCATAACAATCTTAATCGTATGGTAGCGAAACAAGATGTTGCGGAATCACAAACAATGAGACGAAGATGTTTGTGATTACTTTTTATATCTTGCCTATCAGATATATCAATCTCAAGACAATCAATCTGATTGTACTCGTACGATAGAAGATGCAAGATCACATCACACAACTACGATAAAAGTAGTATCGGTCTGGCTTCACAATCCCAATGAAGTCTTTAAGTTGTTAACCTGGGTTTAGAAGAAGAAAACCAAAGGTTAAAGGAGAATCGACTCTAGTATGCAAACAAGTATCACACGTGAGGTGTGTGGATTAGTTTTGCACAGATACTAGAGTTCCCCTTATATAGTCTTTCAAATCAGGGTTTGCAATTAAGTTACCTTGGTAACAAAGCAATCAATATCCACCGTTAGATGAAAACCTGATTTAGATTTAAGCTAATATTTCTCAACCATTAGATCGAAAACTTAGCTTGTTACACACCCTTGACAATGCACGCTTCTAGGTTTATTAACCGTACCCAAACGTATGCACTTGTTGGTTCAACAATAGTTAACCAAAAGGTTATCCATATGAGCATTCCATATTAACCACATTCTTCTTCACCATAACTAGTTCAAATGAACTAGTTAGAGAGTTGTTTAATTGCAAGCAAATATCATGTACTACACAAGACACAATTGAAGCAAAGATGATTTGATTCACTCGCATCGGTTCATGAACTTTTATAGCCACGGTTTGCAAACATCATTCCTTAGTCTTTTTAAGTTTAAGTTCAAAAATCATCTTCAGATATATAACCTTCTCAAGTTCGCAGACTAGGTTCGCGGACTTAAGTTACCGGGCAGAGTTTACAAACTCCAACAGAAATTCTCGGGTATGAGAAATTCGCCGGTTCACAGACTGGGTTCGCGGACTGAGTTCGCGGACTTAGTTTCACGCAAGTAGTTTGTCAACTCCAGCAGAAATTCTCGGTTTTGAGAACTTCGGCAGTTCGCGGACTTAGCTCACGCCATTCTTCCGGTTCTCTTGATCAACAAAGTTCGCAAACTTTGGTTCAAGGAATAGGACTTATACATAAATGAATTTCCACAAAAATGCTTCTGTCCACCCTTGGTTATGTAATCTAAACTCTCATTTCAATCATTGAAACATTGTTAGAGGACGTTATATAGTTGTTACACCATTTCTCGTCAAAGCAATTTTCAAGATGATTGAAACATATCGTGACTTTTGTCACATGGTAAAGATAAACTTGGTTAAAGTGAAAAGCTTACCAACTCATATTTCGAGATATACATAGGCGAGGTATACTCGGCTCGAAATACCAAATGTGTATAATCAAAGTCTATATATATAGCATACGACTTCTTGTCTCAAAGAGTAGGAGATAAAGTAGATAGACTTTTGAGTGATAGATAAGTTCAAGTCTTCACATACATTTTTGTCGAGAAGTTCCACCGATTCCTTGAGTAGTTCTTCTACTTGTATGATGAATCGTCGTGAAGTCCTTGAGCTCAATTACACTTTCTATCCCATCCCGAGACTTAGCTATAATAGACTATAAATCAAGACTTATAGTTTTGATCACTAACATTGACAAACATGTTTGAGATAGCAGCATGCGATTTCGACCGATCAATCCTCTAACAATCTCCCCCTTTGTCAATTTTAGTGACAAAACTATCAATACATATGGAATACAAAAAAGATAAGAAACTTTAGTAGCTCATGTTCCACATGTCTAATCTTCAACATTCCTCAGAATCTTCGTCACTTCCAAGTACTCCAATGATCACAAAGGTTGTAAGTTTAGAATTACCGCTGTTGAAGATCCGTAGCTATAACAATGAGAAAACATAGTTCTCGATCATTGTTATACAGTGTCATAGTATTATTACACAATGTAAAATTTCAATTGTATCACAACTTCAACAATAATACTATGGTGATATGTATCACCCCCCCCCCCCCCCTAGTCAATACTCCATCTCACATGGAAACCACTCCCCCTTACACAATGATCCGAAAACCATATGTATTTGTAGTGTGAACTACATATTAATTCTCTCCCTTTTTATAAATAAAATTGGCAAAGGTGCAAGAACGGGATCATAATGAAATTTCCGAGAGAGACATTTCATGACAAAAGGAAAAATACATACCAACTAATTTAGATGCAATCATAAAGCCGAAACTAAATGCATTCATCAAGGAGTTTAAAGATACAAGATAACCCTTCTAAAATTCCACAGCCGCACACCCCTCCAGATATGACCATTAAGCACAAGTTCAAAATAACTCTCCCTCATTAGATGTCATTCCTGAAGGAACAACAAGAGCGACCTTAATTTCGAAAGAAAAGAAGGATTTTTATTGGACACAAAAAACCATGAGAATGATTTCCTATATCCAAAAACTCAATCAAATTAATCACAAGTAAACCCATGAATAATATAATCGGAATACGCAATCAAATTAAAAACAAAAAGTGATCAATTCAATTGATTATGCTCAACATAAGAGAACTTATGGAGACACGAAAATACTCAACTAGATTAATTACAAAAGAACCCATAATTAATCTAATTGGAATACACAACCAAACTAATCACAAAAGTAATCAATTTAATTGTCATTTGTTTTGCTCGACATAAGAAAACTTAGGAGAAATAACTAAATAACCAAACAAGATGATTAATTTAGTTCAATATGCTCGACATAACATATCTCACGGAACAACAACTAAGCTAGAAATAATCAACTTGGTTGTATAGTGCTCAACATAAGATACATTACGGAGCCTCACAGTAATACATAGAATATGTATCAGGGATGATCAGTACTGCGGAATACACAAGGATTCATTATATTTTCCATCACTATTTGCATAACGATATTTAATAGACATAATACTTGAAAACAAAAGATTTTAACCTATCTTCCATCAAATATTTGACAATATAGGCTTAACTTTTGTATTTGTCAAAAGTTCATTCATTCTTTTATCAAAACGTGAATATCGACTTACGAAAGACTTTACTTTTGACAAAGTATGGGACAAACATAGTTCACGGACGTAAACACAAATATCCCATAACAAATTGCAATATAACAAATCATAAAGATTAATACTGCAAAACATCATCCTCCAAAAAGTTTTTAGAATTTAAACAAATAAATCTAAAGACATGAAGATGAAAACGTTGGACATATCTATGTGTAATCACAATCATTGATATTCCAAGCACTAGTTATTCTTCCAACTAAACCTAAAATAAGACATACTAGGCAAAAATAACAACACGAATTACTCTTCTTCCTCATCGGAGATACTCCAAGATGCTTGAATTGCGTTCAAATCTTCCTTGAGCTCGAGAATCTTTGTTGCAACCAAAGACAATTACTCTTGGACACACTTCATCCTTGAATTAACCTTACACACACCTTCATGATTTTTTTAAAGAAGGCTCACGGTGGTAGGGTCACTGAAATCAATAGAAGCGATTCTTTGTCGCTTGCAAGCATTTTCCCTTATGCGCCTGAAGGTACACGGACGAACCGGTTTGGGAACCCCAAAAGAGTCTCCAATTGAATCAAACCCACGGTCATGGCAAATTTGACTTGTCTTACAAGGGTAACCTAACATCTTGACGGGTGAAGTCATCGAAATCATTTGAAAGATAATAAAACCACAAATATCAAGACTTGGAATACCCGATTCAAGGAAATAGACCAATTCTGCAAACTCATGACTCCACTAAGAAATTTCAATTGTGGAGGGACAAATATTGGGGATACCAAGTTTTCCAAAAGCCATCAAAATAATATTAAGATCATTAGTAGGGAAATTTCCTTGACTCCAAAGGACCTTCTTCCCACAAAGCCCAACTGAGATATCATCACATGATGGGCGTTCATCACTTGGTCTAGGAAGCTACGTTCCCCAACGTGATTTTGGTAATTCTTGAAATTAATTCTCTATCAACAAGAAACCTTTCTCTAGAAATCATGGATTTGAACTCCATCTTGTTGTAATCAACATCATGAATGTTGGCATAGAAAATCCTTGTAAGAGAATCAAATCCTTGACCAAGACCATCAAAGATATTTCCAAGTTTGAATTTTCTAAAACATACCAAATCCTCTTCATGCCCACTAGAGAAATCCAATTTCTTTTCTAGAATGAAACCTTTTGAAGCAATCTTATCAAACATTCTATCACAAGAATCATCCACAAACCTAATTCTAAGAGAGTATTGGTCACAAGAAGAATTCAAGTTAGAGGATTTTGAGATTTTAGAACTCCTTTTTGTGCTTCTAGGATTCATCATAGATCTAGAAATATGAAGGGATCAAGAGAAATTTACTTACTTGGAGTGAATCTTGAACACCCTTTCTTTTAATTTCACCAAGGAGGCTTTAATGGTGGAAACACACAAACCCTAGAGGTTCACGTATGCGGACGGGTGAAGAAGAAGAGGGTGCACGAACTTCTTATTTATAAGACCAAAAATGGGCTTGGACCAGTTTTTGAACCGCGACCCACATGAGGAAAGTAGGATTTTCTCTTAGCCGTTTGCACATCAAAGGTTATGCATCCCGTGACAACACACTTTGTGAGAGACGATGGATGCAGTAAAAAGCTTTATTTGGTATTCAAAAAGAGAATAACACAACTGTACACAATTCAAACAATTTCTTGCCCCATTCCAAGATATATACACATAGGGTAGTGCCAAGCTTGTTACCAAGAGGCATAATGTGCAGATGATTTCTCATGCAACATTTCCGGTTGATATGTGTGAACAGTCCATGTGATATAATCAATGTAGTGATGATAATCAGGGAAGTCAGAGCTTTCTATCCTTCGTTTGATCTGGATAGAAGGAAAAATCTTCTGATTCTTAGGATGTACAATATTATTTAAAGGTTTACAATGTACATAACCTTTTTCAGAAGGATTCTTAGACTTAACAGAATTAAGTTTTTCTAATAGATTAAACACGCCTTCGAACGCTCTAAATAGATCTTTATCAATTGATCCATTATGATAGTATTCCTCAAAGAGATCAAGAATTAATCTGGTGAGGGTCCATATCCTTGAGCGTGACGAATGTTTCCTCAATCTTCCCTTCTTTTTAATTTTTCCTTTAGATTGTTTCTCATCATCTAAGTTTTCCTTTATAGATGAGATGAGATTATCATGTACACCCATAGGAATGTAATATAATAATCTCTGAACAACCTTTAAGGAACTCTGGTGTGCATTACAGATGCCATGAGCAAGCTTTCCAAAAATATTTCCCATAGGGATAGACTTTTGAGGATCAGACAAACACAAACTTATAAGGTTTAAGGTGTTTGCCTGCTCTGATACCAATTTAAAAAGCGGGGGTCTAACAACACCACCCAATATTTCGCTTAGCAATCTGTATGGACAAACTCGAATAAGCTTTTAAGAGAATCAACAAGACTCAATCAATTAAAAGTATATCAACGAGTTTATATCTTTCTTCTTAATTTGATTTACTCAAGCAAGAACTGCGAGTTCAAATCAAATACACGGAATAACTTGGATGGTACCAAAGACCAATATCCAAGGATCAATCAAAAACCAAAGGTCGTATTTCCGATTGATTGATCCAAACGCACAACCTGTATTATTTCAATTATATAAACAAATTTAATGCGGTAATAGAAATAACATAGACACCAGAAATTTTGTTAACGAGGAAACCGTAAATGCAGAAAACCCCCGGGACCTAGTCCAGATTGAACAAACACTGTATTAAGCCGCTACAAACACTAGCCCACTCCAATCTAACTTCGGACTGGACTGTAGTTGAAACCCAATTAGTCTCCCACTGATCCAAGGTATATTTCTACTCCCTACGCCTCTGATCCCAGCAGGATACTGCGCACTTGATTCTCTTAGCTGATCTCACCCACAACTAAAAGTTGCTACGACCCAAAGTCGAAGACTTGACAATAAACAAATTTGTCTCACACAGACAAGTCTATCAAAGGATCAATCTGTCTCCCATAGATAAACCCTAAAAGGTTTTGTTCCGTCTTTTGATAATAATCAATGTGAACAGGAACGAATTGATAATCCGCTCTTATATTCCCGAAGAACAGCCTAGAGTTATCAATCACCTCACAACAATCTTAATCGTATGGTAGCGATTAAGATGTTGCTGAATCACAAACAATGAGAAGAAGATGTTTGTGATTACTTTTTATATCTTGCCTATCGAAGATATCAATCTCAAGCCAATCAATCTGATTGTACTCGTACGATAGAAGATGCAAGATCAGATCACACAACTACGATAAAAGTAGTATCGGTCTGGCTTCACAGTCCCAATGAAGTCTTTAAGTCGTTAACCTGGTTTTAGAAGAAGAAAACCAATTAAAGGAGAATCGACTCTAGTATGCAAACTAGTATCACACGTGAGGTGTGTGGATTAGTTTTGCACAGATACTAGAGTTCCCTTTATATAGTCTTTCAAATTAGGGTTTGCAATTAAGTTACCTTGGTAACAAAGCAATCAATATCCACCGTTAGATGAAAACCTAATTTATATTCAAGCTAATATTTCTCAACCGTTAGATCAAAAACTTATCTTTTTACACACACTTGACAATGCACGCTTCTAGGTTTGTTAACCGTACCCAAACGTATGCACTTGTTGGTTCAACAATAGTTAACCAAAATGTTAGCCATATGAGCATTCCATATTAACCACGTTCTTCTTCACCATAACTAGTTCAAATGATTTCAAATGAACTAGTTAGAGAGTTGTTCAATTGCAAGGAAATCTCATGTACTACACAAGATACAATTGAAGCAAAGATGATTTGATTCACTCGAATCGGTTCATGAACTTTTATAGCCATGGTTTGAAAATTGTATTCCTTAGTCTTTGTAAGTTTAATTTCAGAAATCATCTTCAGATATATAACCTTCTCAAGTTCGCAGACTAGGTTCGCGAACTTAAGTTACCGAGTAGAGTTTACAAACTCCAGCAGAAATTCTCGGTTATGAGAGCTTTGCCGGTTCGCGGACTGGGTTCGTGGACTGAGTTCGCGGGCATAGTTTCACGCAAGTAATTTGTCAAATCCAACAAAAATTCTCAGGTTTGAGAACTTCGGCAGTTCGCGGACTTGGCTCACGCCATTCTTCCGGTTTTCTTGATCAACAAAGTTCGTAAACTTTGGTTCAAGGAATATGACTTATACATAAATGTGTTTCTATAACAATGCTTATGCCCACCATTGGTTATGTAATTTAAACTCTCATTTCAATCGTTGAAACATTCTTAGAGGACGTTATGTAGTTGTTACACCATTTCTCGTCAAAGCAATTTTCAAGATGATTAAAACATATCATGACTTTCGTCACATGGTAAAGATAAACTTTGTTAAAGCGAAAAGCTTACCAACTCATAGTTCGAGATACAGATAAGCGAGGTATACTCGGCTCAAAATACCAAATGTGTATAATCAAAGCCTATATATATAGCATACGACTTCTTGTCTCAAAGAGTAGGAGATAGAGTAGATGGACTTTTGAGTGATAGATAAGTTGAAGTCTTCACATACCTTTTTGTCGAGAAGTTCCACCGGTTCCTTGAGTAGTTCTTCTACTTGTATGATGAATCGCCATGAAGTCCTTGAGCTCAACTACACTTTTTATCCTAGTCCGAGACTTAGCTATAATAGACTAGAAATCAAGACTTATAGTTTTGATCACTAACATTGACAAACATTCTTGAGATAGCAACGCATGCGAGTTCGACTGAGCAATGCTCTAACAAATACTCACATGGAGGTAAAACATAAATTTGTTTTGGTAGAACCATGAAACCCATGATTTGTGATTGAATGTTCTTAATCAATCACATAGTTCTTGAAAGTCGGATGAACCAATTCTAAACTCGTTTGGAAGTGGGGAAAATCGGTTTCAAGATTGTAAGTATGAAAGAGGACTTACAAAGTAAAGATGTCGACATACTTTGAACATGTGCAATAACGCTTATCTTTTATTGTTCAAAGATATTCCTTAATAGCTAAAGGAAAATCCCGGATCGAAAAATAAGTTGAGAATCTTTTAATTAAGGTTTTTAATTTTATTTTTGGAAAATGAAAATTGGTAATGTGCAATTACTAATTGGAGATTTTCTAAGAGATTTTCGGTCAATGTTTGGACAAAGCATTTCCAGTAATTATGGAAACCGAATCTGGAATATATTGCATATCTTGAGAATATTTTCGGTTTTGGAAATTCCTTGGTGTCCAAACTTCCTTGGTCTATAAATATCAAAGTTTGCATTTCTAGCAAACTAATCCTCAGAGCCAGCAAAACTACCTAGTTGTGTTGTTACTGGTGGAGCCGCCTATTCAGAGAGGAAAGTAACCTAATTAAGCGAAATCTCTTACGGCCACTCAGTTTAAAGACTTCTTTGGGATTGAGAAGCTCTATTAGTACCGTTGGTGGGAAACTAGATAATTGCGTTTTATTATTAGTTTTCGATTGATTTGATTGACTAACGATTGCTGAACTTTGATTGCACCTAGATTGTTTATGCTTAAGAATCTCCTCTTCTGATATAAGATTCACTCAAACTTGATCGAAGCTTCGACGGGTATCTTTAGACTGTTTGAAGATCTAAAGAGGTCTTGTGATAATCCAACGTTAACAGACTGCGTTCTGTGTGTGGTTGATCACAAGAGATTCAAGTTAATTTTGTGCAGGTCTTGATTGAATATTAAAGAAGATTTGATGACAAGAAGACTTTTTGGGTTCATAATCTTTGGTGTGCACAATACTTGTTTCAGATAGAAAGGGATCCAACTATAATCGATTTATCTTTGTGATAGATTGGATTTATTTGTTGAGTAGATCAGAATTAATACACTTCTTTGTGGTTAATAGTATTGATTGTATAGTCTAAAAATTACTTCGGTAGTTGTTGAGAGATTGATCTAAGAACCCGACAAAGGAGTTAATTAGTTAAACGGAAGAGCCTTTGTCATACTCATATCACGTTGTTTGAAAGAGTTGTTACCGAACAGATTTGTTGTTCCTTTACTGTTTGGAATACGAACCAAATGAATTGTTCCAAGTGCGTGACTTATTAACAAGTTGGAGGCGCAGGGATACTGAGGAAACTAGGTGAACTGTAGGTTTAGTTGCTTGGTCTCAACTATACGAAGTTGGTTTGATTTTGTATAGCGGCTTAATTTTGAGAGTATTCAATTCTGGACTAGGTCCCGGGGTTTTTATGCATTTGCGGTTTCCTCGTTAACAAAATCTTGCCGTGTCATTTACTTTTATTTTCTGCAATTATAATTGTGTTTATTATAACTTGAAGTAAATCGCACAAACGTTAAGTCATATTTTACTTGATAGACAATCCCTAGAGTTTGGTTAAGTTCGAACCTATTATCAAGTAAACATGCTTCGTTGTTGTATTGTCTCGATATTGTATCCATAGTCAATCACACAAGTTATCTTGTTGTTGTATTGTCTCGATCTCGTATCCATAGACGATCACACGAAGTGTGAAACAATTGGTTGTATTGTATCGACTCAGTCTATAGACAATCACTTTCGGAGAAAGGACTTATAGGTGGAAATTTTTTATATTGAGGTATATTTGGGTACCCTCGTATTTTCAACCCTATAGGTTAACAACTTGAAGACTTCATTGGGACTGTGAAGCGAGACCCAACTATTTTCTTTGTAGTTGCGTGATCTGATCTTGATGTTTCTATCGTTTGAGTACAATCGTAAGATTGGCTTGAGATTAATTTCTCAGATAGGCAAGATAGAAAAGTAGTCACAAACATCTTCGTCCCATCGTTTGTGATTCCGCAATATCTTGTTTTGCTAGTCGATTAAGATTATTGTGAGGTGATTTATAATTCTAGGATGTTCTTCGGAAATATAAGTCTGGGTTATCGATTGGTTCCTGTTCACCTTGATTTATCAAAAGACGGAACAAAACTCGTACGTATTTCTGTGGGAGACAGATTTATCTATTCCTGTAGACTTTTCTGTGTGATACAAATTTGTTTATTAAAGTCTTCGACTATGGTTCGTAGAAACTCTTAGTTATAGGTGAGATCAGCTAAGGAATCAAGTGCGTAGTATCCTGCTGGGATCAGAGTCGTAAGGAGCGCAACTGTACCTTGGATCAGTGTGAGATTGATTTGGGTTCAACTGCATTCCAGACTGAAGTTAGTTTGTAGTAGGCTAGTTTCTGTAGCAGCTTAATACAATGTGTGTTCAATCTGGACTAGGTTCCGGGGTTTTTTCTGCATTTGCAGTTTCTTCGTTAACAAAACTTCTGGTGTCTGTGTTATTTCTTTTCCGTATTATATTTTGTTATATAACTTAAATATCATAGGTTGTGCGTTGAATCGATCAATTAGTAAGTCCAACCTTTGGTTGTTGATTTAAATTGATTGATACTTGAACATTGGCCTTTAGTACCGTTCAAGTTAATTTCTCTTGTGTTCAATTAGACTCGAAGATTTCTATTTGCTTGAGTAAGTATTAAATCGAGAAATTGAGATATAGCTATTGATATACTTTTTATTAAGATTGAGTCTGATTTTCTAGTTAATTCTCTTAAAAGTATATTGGAGTTATTCCATACAGATTGCTAAGCGAAATATTGGGTGTGGTTGTTAGACCCCCGCTTTTTCAATTGGTATCAGAGCGGGCAAACACGTTTGAAGACCTTATAAGTCTGTGTTTGTAGCGACCTGACTCTATGGACGGCAATAATCTCTATGATAACGCAACACAGATCAGAGTTCCTATGAGATGTTTCAAAATCCTGAGACATCTAAGAAGCCTTCTGTACATGCCTCTGTGTCTGAATATGCCTTCAACTGGGAAAAATGTCTTGATGACCAGTTGGATGATCATTCAGATGAGAGTGATTCAGAAGAAGGACAAACTATTGATGAGGAAGTCTCTCAATATATCAAGCTCTTTGACCATGCCTTGAAAGAAAAGAAGTCAACAGATTGCTTGAGAAAATATTTGGCACCTCTCTGTCAAGAAAACAGAAAGATAAGAAAAATCTTTAAAGGTTATGATTGTGGATATAAACTTTTACAATCTACTGTTAAAGATCGAGAAGAAGACTTACGCTCAAAAAGGTCCGAATGTGATAATCTCCTTCGAAATCTCTTTGTGTTGAAAGAAAAACCTACGGAATCTGAAGCAAGACATGACTCTCAAAAAAAATATTCTAATGACAGAGAACTCAGTCTCCTCGCCAAAGAAAAATATTTGGAGATAGATCTCGCTGCTGCCCTTAGTAAGGTAAAATCACTAGAGGAGAATCTGAAAAGATTCAATTCTAGCTCTACAAAATTATCTTCTATGCTTGGAGCATGTAAAGAACATCGTGATACACGTGGTCTGGGCTATAAGGGAATAGACGCTCCAAGTACTAATAAAATCATTTTTGTTCAAGCTAATGTCAACTTTTCATATAAAAAACCCTTACAAGCAGTCGAAGGTTTTGGAAAAAATGATTGCATTCCTTCAAATTTAACTCGCATGAGAAAAGTCAAGAACAAATCCATTAACTCCTATTATTGCGAAAATAATGGGAATCTTGAACGAAGATGTCGTTTTCGAAATGAGAAACTTCACAACATTCTTGTATGGATGTCTAAAGAAGTAATTAAACCTGTCTCTCATATTGCTGGAGTAAAAGGAAGTGTCTGCAATCAAGAGAAATGTTGTGATGAGTCATTTCTAGATTATGATTTTGAGACAAAAAAATGCTTATAATTGTAGAAGGAAGAATATTAGGTGTACAACTGACTCTTTAAATTACTCTGAAAAGAGAAAAAGGCAGGGGAGAAAAGAAAAGCTAAATTCCTTATCTCCTTCTAAAGTAGACAATGAACCCAAGGTGTCTGCTCCAGATTTCATTCATATCAATATTCGAGTCTCGGAGCTCAGGATCAGCATAAACAGACTCAAACGGAGTATCAAAAAGGCAAGGAAAGCAGCAGGTTCAGGTATTCCTTGTTCCCATTCGGTTAAAACTCTTTCAACTAATCCTAGGGATTTTTCAGAAAATATTCAAGAAGGAAAGAGAGGCGAAATCGATATTCTTGATGAGTAAAAAGCTCATAAAAATACAACATGACTGCTCAATGTAGCATCCTTCTTATAATGTGGAGGATGCTCTTAATTCTCAATAAGCCTTTGTGTCTTGAGAAAGTAGTAGTTGTTGTATTTTATATTTTTTGTCCTTTACAAAACAATGATCATAAAACTGTCGAGCCTTGCTCCAGTACTTTACATGATGTAATGTTTGTTTTTTTTGATCGTTCACTCTTGAGAATAATTTATTGTTGACTTCCTTGATTTTCAACAATCTCTTATGTTCCCTTGAACTAAGAATGTCATCCTTTGTTTAGAATGATTCTTGAATTTTTCAAGACTTCTTCTAAATTTAGCTCCATTATTCTTTTGGTCTCGTACCAAGGTTGTAATCATAAATGCACGTACACCTGACCCACACGGAACGCATACGAGCATCCTCAGAGTTTCCTGAGAAACACTCATATATATATATATATATATATATATATATATATATATATATATATATATATATATATATATATATATATATATATATATATATATGTATCATGCTCCGTTTTGGTACATACACGTTCCGTAACGTCAAAAGGTTCAGCTGATTTCTGTGTGCACAATGAATAGATGCAACAAGGAAGACAATGTCGAGAAGGGCAACACTATCGAGTTTCGCGAGAACCCTGTTTTCATAACCTGCTATCATGTTGTTGATCATGAAAACAAACTACTAGTTCATATGTCATCACAACTGGTAGGAAATCTTCTTCGAGATTTTAAGGTCGTACGTGAACAACTTGGAATTGCAACAAGGAATCTTGATTTTTTGAAAAACGAACTGAAGAAAGCAACTGATGAGCTCGTCCATGTTCAATCTCTGGTTGTTGGCTATGTTTATTTTTTTTTTTCAAAATCATGATTCTCTAAGAGTTGTTTTGATTTTGTCTAGGAAATCTTCTTATGAGAATTTTATTCTTGTGTTTTTAAGAAGAATAACTAGAGTTTGGCATAGCCATTTATTGTAATTACACATAGCTATGTCCAACGTTTTTCATCTTTAATGTTTTTAGATTTATTTATTTAAATTCTAAAGTGTGTTTGGAAGATGATTTTTGCAGTATTAATCTTTATGGTTTTATATATTGCAATTTGTTATGGGATATGTGTGTCTGCGTCCGTGAACTATGTTTGTCCCATACGTGGAAAAAGTTAAGTCCTTCATATGTCGATATGCAAGTATTGATAAAAGATTGAATGAACTTTTGACTTACAAAAGTTAAAGCCTTTTATGTCATTATGCAAATATTGATGGAAGAAAGGATGAGCTTTTGTTTACAAGGATTATGTCTATTGTATGTCATTGTGCAAATAGTGATGGAAAATAGAATGAATCCTAGTCTATTCCACAGTATTGATCTTCCCTGATCCATATTTCTTATGTATGTACTGTGTGGCTCCGTAAGTTGTCTTATGTTGAGCACTTCCGATTAAATTAATCATGGATTCTCTTGTGGTTAATTTAATTGAGTATTTTGGATACAAATTCATATTCTTATGTGATTTGTGTTGTCCAATGAAATCCTTCTTTTCTTGTGAAAGTAAGGTCGCTCTTGTTGTTCTCTCGAGAATGACATTTTATTGGGGAGAGTTCTTAATTGAACTTGTGCTTAATTGCCAAATCTTTGTGGGGAGTGCGGATGTGGAATATTATAGGGGTTATCTTGTATCTTCATAAACTCCTTGATGAACGCATTTAGCTTCGGCTATATGATTGCATCTAAAAGGTTGATATGTACTTTCTTTTGGTCATGAAGTGTCTCTGTGGAAATTTCATGAGGATCCCACTAGTTTTCATACCTTTGCCAATTTTATTGACAAAAAGGGGGAGAATTAATGTGCAGTTCACACTACAAATACATATGGTTTTCATATCATTATGTAAGGGGGAGTGGTTTCCATGTGAGATGAAGTATTGACTAGGGGGGTGATACATATCACCATAGTATTGTTGTCGAAGTTGCGATTAAATTGAACTTTGATGACGTGTAATAATACTATGACACTGTGTAACAATGATTGAAAGCTTTTGTTTTCTCATTGTTATGGCTACGGATTTTCAACAACGATGATGCTGAACTTACAACCTTTGGAATCATTGGAGTACTTGGAAGTGACGAAGATTTCGAGTAATATTGAAGAACCAATGAGATCATGCATGTGGAAGAGAAGCTGCAAATTTATTCATTTTGTATTCCATATATATTGATAATTTTGTCACTATAATTGACAAAGGGGAGATTTTTAGAGCACTGCTCGGTCGAACTCGCAAGCGTTGCTATCTCAAGCTTGTTTTTCAAGTTCAGTTGCCAAAACTAGAAGTCTTGATTTCTAGTCTACTAATAGCTAAGTCTCGGACTAGGAGAGAAAGTGTAGTTGAGCTATAGACTCCACGGTATTCATCATGCAAAGACGAAGAACTACTCAAGGACTGGTGGAAAAGGTATGTGGAGACTTGAACTTATCTATCACTCAAAAGTCTACTTTATCTCCTATCTTGAGACAAAAGTCGTATTGCTATATAGACTATGATTATACAAATGTACGATTTTGAGCTGAGCTTATCTCGCTTATCTATTTCTAGAAATTTATGTTGGTAAACTTTCGCTTTGGCCAAGTTCAGCTTTACTAGTGAGGAAAGTCATATTAGTTTCAATTACTTGGAAATCTCTTTGACGAAAAATAGTTTGTGAACAACAACTATATAACGTCCTCTAAGAATGTTTCAATGATTGAAATGAGAGTTTAGAATACATAACCATGGTTGGATATAAACATTTTGAGACAACTCATATGTGTGTAAGTCTAATATCCTTGAACCAAAGTATATGTATTTTGCTGCTCAGGATAAGCAGAAATAAAGTCCGCGTACCAGTACGCGTATCGTCGGAAGTTCACATCCCTTGAATTTCTGCTAGAGTTTGGGAACTGAAAACAAACTTATTCCGGGTACTTAAGTTCGCGTATCAATATGTGTACTTGAGTAGGTTATTTTCTAAAAACAGTTTAATTCGTGAACTAAGACATTTATATTTTAAGGAATGCAATCTTTGCAAACCGTGGCTATAATGTTCATGAATCGATTCGAGTGAATCAAAAATGTTTTTGTTTCGATTGTGTCTTGTATACTTCTATGAGATATAAGAAATTCCACAACTCTCTAACTAGTTCATTTGAGTCATTTGAACTAGTTGTGGTAAAGAAGAATAAGGTTGATATGAAAGTGCTCATATGGCTAACCTATGGTTAACTACCGTTGAACCAACGACTTGTACACGTTTACGTACGGTTACTCAAACCTAAATGAAGTTATATTTCATGTGTGTATAACAAGCTAAGATTTGATCTAACGGTTGAAAAACATTAGCTTGAATCTAATCAGGTTTTCATCTAACGGTGAATATTGAATGCATTGTTACCAAGGTAGCATTGATTGCAAAACCTAATTTGAAGACTATATAAAGGAGAAATCTAGCAACTGGGAAACCTAATCCCGACACCTACTGTTTGATACTATTTGTATAAGTTAGAGTCGTTTCTACTTTAACCTTAGGTTTCTATCGAGACCCTATAAGTTAACGACTTGAAGACTTCATTTGGATTGTGAAGCCAGACCCAACTATTTTCTCTGTAATTGCATGATCTGATCTTGTTGTTTCTATCGTATTTGAGTATAATCGTAAGATTGGCTTGAGATTAATTTTTCCAATAGACAAGATAGAAAAGTAGTCATAAACATCTTCGTCTCATCGTTTGTGATTCCGCAATATCTTTTTTCGCTAGTCGATTAAGATTATTGTGAGGTGATTGATAATTCTAGGCTGTTCTTCGGGAATATAAGTCCGGGTTATCGATTGGTTCCTGTTCACCTTTATTTATCAAAAGACGGAACAAAACTCGTAGGTATTTGTGTGGGAGGAAGATTTATCTATTCCTGTAGAATTTTCTGTGTGATACAGATTTGTTTATTAAAGTCTTCGACTTTGGGTCGTAGTAACTCTTAGTTGTGGGTGAGATCATCTAAGGGAATCAAGTGCGTAGTATCCTGCTGGGATCAGAGACGTAAGGAGCGCAACTATACCTTGGATCAGTGTGAGATTGATTGGAGTTTAACTACAGTCCAGACCGAAGTTAGTTTGTAGTAGGATAGTGTCTGTAGCGGCTTAATACAGTGTGTGTTCAATCTAGACTAGGTCCCGGGGTTTTTCTGTATTTGCAGTTTCCTCGTTAACAAAACTTCTGGTGTCTGTGTTATTTCTTTTCCGCATTATATTTTGTTATATAATTAAAATATCATAGGTTGTGCGTTGAATCGATCAATTGGTAAATCCGACCTTTGGTTGTTGATTGAAATTGATTGATACTTGAACATTGGTCTTTGGTACCGTTCAATTTAATTTCTCTTGTGTTCAATCAGACTCGCAGATTTTTATTTGCTTGAGTAAGTATTGAATCGAGAAATTGAGATATAGCTCTTGATATACTTTTTATTAAGATTGATTATGACTGTCTAGTTGATTCTCTTAAAAGTATATTGGAGTTAGTCCATACAGATTGCTCAGCGAAATATTGGGTGTGGTTGTTAGACCATCGCTTTTTCACATGTCATATGTTTAAAGCCATGTGATCGTTGTGGCTAAGATACTTAAATCCATGGCCTGGGTACCCATCGACCACTATGTATTTGTATGACTGTATCGAGAAATTGAGATATAACTCTTGATATAATTTTTATTAAGATTGAGTCTGACTGTCTAGTTGATTCTCTTAAAAGTATATTGGAGTTAGTCCATACATATTGCTAAGAGAAGTATTGGGTGTGGTTGTTAGACCCCCTCTTTTTCACATGTCATATGGTTAAAGCCATGTGATGGTTGTGACTAAGATACTTAATTCCATGGTTGTTTAAAGTATATTGGAATTAGTCCATACACTATCCAAATATTTTCGCCACAACTTATCTTGTGAAGGTAACATTTCTTTTCTTTTGCTTAAACTCAGTGCATAGTTTTATTTGTTCTTCTTCTTAGTTCTCTTAATTATGTATCTTATTTGAATGTTGTTGACTTGTTGAAATGCACATATGAAAATTGTAGAATGAAGATAAGAGAGTTAGAGAGTGACAGAGACTTTGTGTTTCTAAGTTTCTTACTTTCTTTAGCATTGTTTTTTTTATGTGTGTTTCTTTTCATGTGTGTGTGAGATTAAGAGACATAACTACTTAAGAGTAATGTTTTTAAGACTGTGTTTTTTTCTTTGAAGACACTTTGGCTGATATATTTGAGCAACTTAATTTAAATTTCAATGCTTTACAGAGTTCTATTTTTTTGTCATGTCCGGATATTATCGGATAAATATTAGATATCTGATAGCTTAGCCTATCAGAATCGATATCTCATTTTTGATATCCTATAAGATATTATCGAATATCTGGTAGCGGTTAACCTATCGGATACGGATTTCTAAGATCGTATATTTATCCGTTGATAGCCCTACCTATTTTTTATATAGTAGTTCTTCACATCCATATAAGAAGATATAACACAACCATTAATTCCTTCCACGGTAAAGAGGATGGTTGAATTCTAGAATTTTTGATATTTGATATCTTCTTTAACTAACAGCGCGTTCGCTTCAAGTTATCGACATCGTAGGAATTGGATTACAGGGTAATCTATTTCCAGGAATGGGATTCTAGATTCAGATTTTATTGTTTGGTTCCCGTAATTCAATTGCACAGGTAATCAATACATGACAATTCCAATTTAAACCCTTCTCCCCTTTAAAAATTTTATACCTAAAAAACAAACCAGATGGAGTGGAAGGAATTGTAGGTGCTGGTGGAGATTCAGATGGTATGTGTGGAGTGGTCTTAGATGTTGTTGTTGGTGGTATAATTGGAGTTTTTACTGTTGGTGGTACACCTGGTGTTGTCGTTGTTGGAGGAACTAACAGTGTTGTCGTTGGTGGTGTAACCACTGATGTTGTTGGCGATGGTGCAGTTGTTATTGGTGGTGCTATGGAGTTTGCTGATGGAGTTTGTTTATCAATCACAGATCCACCTTACTTTAACAACTTGACGAAGAAGTAGATTTTGGGAAAAAGAGAAAATAAAATAGCGATTTAGGAGGGTACCATAGTCATTTAGACTAGCGATTCCCCGGAGTCCGATTACTTTCCATCGCTGCTTCAGTGGAAAAGAAAACAACCAATTTGAGGGAATTGGATTCCTTAGTAATCCAATTCCGAAAATTTTGGTATTGTTGGGTTGGGAGGAATTGGGCCGATTACGTTGGAATTGAATTCCTGAGCTCCCAATTCTCCGAAACAAACGAGTTGTAAAGGTTTAGTATTTACTCTAAGATTTTTGTTAGAGGGAGAGCAAAAATGGATCCAAGGAGAGCGAAAATCATAGTCGACTCACGAATCCGGACCTATTCAGTATATTACCCTAAATCGGACAAAACTACCCTACTTAATACACCCAGTTGCCACAAAAATCTACACCCATAAAACTCTAATAATGATGATTCTGAATCAGTTGAATTGAAGGAATTAGATACCCTTAATAGAGAATTTGGGCTTAAGCATGTTTCCTTAGGTCAGGCCACCTACAACCAAACCTGAATTAAAAAAGATGGGCCTCGTATTTAATAACTTGCAAGAAAAATTTTGGGCCACCTTGTACAGGAACACATTTGCCACCCTTCAGAGCCGGGCCTGTAGATCTATATACATATATGGACTGGGTCCCGGACAGGATCCTTAACCCTCTTATTAAAAGGGGGATGTAAATTGTTATAGGAATTAGTGTGTAACCCATTTGCCGGGTTTTATTATTAAAGAAAGAAGGGTTTTGAGAGTACTTAGGTCCTGTTTGGTATAGTTTTCAAAAACAGTTTTCTGTTTTTAAAAACAGAGAAAACAGAAAACAGGAGAAAACGCGTTTGGTAAGGACATTTTCAGAAAATGTTTTCTATCTGTTTTCTGTTTTTAAAAACAAAAAAATGAAAACAACAAATTATTGTTTTCTGTGTTTTCTCTTTTTTTTCTTTTCTTTATTCTTTTCTTCTTTACAGAACAAAGTAAGAGATGGGGAATGACTGCAAGTGAGTCATGACTAATATCACTATCTCTTAGACGAATCTTTACATTTGATCCGATTTAGTTGGTTTTCCTTGTTTTCAAAAACAGTTTACCAAACAATTTTTAGAAAATGAAAACAAGGAAAAAAGGGTATGTTTTTAAAACAGTGGAAAACTATTTTTGAAAACTGTTTTTCAAAACTGTACCAAACAGGCCCTTATGTTTTTGGTGTTTTGATACTAATTAATGGACTAATAACCTCGTTGATTGTTAGATAAATCATACTATAACTCATGTGAGTGAATCCTTCACAAATGCATCCATGTAAGAAGTAGACCTTGGGTTTTGGGTTCTTAACTGAGTTTTGATGACCCACGTCAAATTTTTCAGCTCAATATATATATATACAGTAATGATGCAGCTAAATCCCAACAGTCATGAGGATGGAAAGAACAGAATGAGCTCCATCTGTGATCCATTCGTGTGGGTCCAGAACAGAATGTCCTTTGAGTATTGTCAACATTTACAAATCATCAAATCAAAATTATGCCCTTACTACCTGACACGTGCAATCTAACCCCAGTTAAAAAAAGTTAAAACCGTTCACAAACTCGTTATTAACCATAGTTAATGTGAAAACCACACCAGTTAGTAGTCCAACTATAAATACAGAGACAAGGATAAAATGAAGACGAAGAGGAGAGAGAGACTAATTTCAAAATCACTCTTAAGAAAGAAGAAAATCTTAAGAGTCGATATTTTGAAAACCCTAATTTGTCTCTGCACAATTTTCAACGAAGAATAAGATTGATCTTCTTCCTTTCTCCTCAGAGATTTGAGTTTATATATTTAGAACAGGTAAGATCGATCGATTCAAATGTTGTTTCATAAACCCTAATTTTTCATACCATTAATGTTCTGAGTACTAGTTTGCGTATGAGGTGAATCAAAATATGTTCTGAAACTCTCTGATTCTCTTCGGAGAGAGAAACACATAGAAAAGTAGTACTGTATGTCGGTTTTGCTTTTTCAGTAGTCAAGTAGCAGAGATTGATTTCACCATTTTAAGTAATACATTCAGCATGTGAACTTATTTTACTTCTTATATTTTCAGGGATTTCTACTACTTATCTTCAATCAGTTCAAGTGTTAAAAGAGGATTCATAACCACAACAATAAATACTACTCTTATTCTCTCATATTCAATGAAGTTGAAGGAAACTGGAGTTTAGAGTTACAGAGATTCTCATCGTCATTATTACTTCCTTAGTTTCTTCTTATTAAAGACTACACACGTGAGTTCTGTTTCTGTACTTCATCAATGGCGAAAATGGTGATTATTATCTCAAGGCGGTTGTTAATGGCAGCAGCAATAATGGCGGCGTTGATATATTCGTTTTCTCTATTTTATCCAGGTCTGTAAATATCAATAATCAGGTTTTTCACTTATTATTGTTTTAAGATCCCAATTTTTCTGATAATACTTTCCAGAATTTCTTTCTTTCTTTACGATTTTTCAATTCTAGGGTTTGGTTGTAACGGTTCGTCTTTCTCCGACATTCATATTGCTTTTTGGACTTTCTCTGTTTCATTTTCCTGAATTTTTAATTTTAATTTTGCAGGTTTATTGAATCAACAAAACAACATCAGAAGAAACTCAACTAATGATCAGATGATGATGAAGAAACCAGAAGAATTCCTTCAACCGTTTTCTGCTGTTCGGAGTCGTAAACTTCTTAATACAGATTGTAAGTATTAGTACTAGTACAAAATTCCTTTGAGGGACATCGTTACAATACGCTGTACGTGATTGGTGATTTCTTCTGTTTTGATTTTCTGCTTCACACCACCACCAACAACAACATTGTACGGACCTAGCACTCATGTGGGGTCTATTTGTCTCCCATCATCCTTGTGACTTATTCTACTTCATCGTATAGACTTTTTGATGTATCATTGTGTTACCCAATCATAAGTTGACATCTGGCAATTTGTGGTGTGAAAGGTGTTTTGCCTGTTCATTAACAATTGGGTGGTTTTGATTTTTGATTTTGTGGTTACACAGTAACTTGATCCTACTGGTGCATATATGTTGCATTTGATTGATACATTGATGGTACTACTATATTCAGTAAAAAGAAAGTAGTAGAAGAGAACAAGGCATGATGAGATACTTTTAAGATTATACTACTTTTGTTCTTATATGCTTTAGTTTTGCTTCTGCTTTTCCTTTGGGTCCTTAGTACTGGTATTCATCATCATTCAGCAATGGCTATAATCAGCTTAAGAGGCATATAGGAAAGTGTAATTTGTTTTCATTGTTGGTGGGGTTTGGGATGTTTGCATTTTCCCTTACAAGTACATCTGTTGCTTACCGATGATTCTTTTTTATGGTTATGTTATGACAGTTTCATCAGCTGCAGCACCAGCATCTGAACAGGAAGAGATGGTGGAGCCCAATAGAATATGGGGAGAGAAATGTTCCAAATCAGACATAATTGTGAATCAAGGTTCAACTTCTCCACTGCCAAATGGTATACCAACATATACAGTTGAGATTATGAATGTGTGCGTTAGTGGTTGTGATATCTCTCGGATTCATCTCAGTTGCGGTTGGTTTAGTTCAGCTCGTCTCATTAATCCTAGACTCTTCAAGCGTATTCGGTATGATGATTGCATTGTTAATGATGGTAAACCACTTCCTGATGGTGCTACTCTCTCTTTCCAGTATGCAAACACTTTCCGATACCCTCTTTCTGTTTCCTCTGTCACCTGTTGATGCACATGGAGATGTCTTTTGTTTGAACTCAGCCTCTCACTCACTCACTCATTCAGTATCTCAGTATATCTCTTCCAATAAATGCTCAAACCCTCAAAGTAGGCTAGTTTTTGTCAATACATTAGCTCTACTAACACGCTCCATTAATTACTAGATAATCATCTGTCATGATCGTCAGGTTCTTGTTTTTAGTTTTGCTTGTGTTTTGCAAATTTCCTTTTTGGGATTTTCGGGTCTACTGTTGAAGTCTGCAGTGTTATGCTATGCTGTAAAAAGGAGACATGTACAGAGCAGAGCTGCCAAAACTTTTACGCTGTTAGAGGTGGTCTGTGCAGTACTTTTGGTCGAGACATTGCATAGTACGGTTCTCACCAACCACCATAAATCGTACTACTTTTTGTATGAGAGAGAGCAGAAACTCCAGAGAGTGTGAGTCTGTGAGAAAGAGGTTATACACTCTTCTTTTTTTTGTTTATTGTATATAGTCATGCAGCTTATGCTGGTATATGAGAGAAGAGATTTTTATCATAGAGCAGTGGCTGATCCGGTGGATATTATTGATCGTACAGTTATATACTGTTCTTCTTTTTGAAATATGAACGAGAATATCGAAAAAAAACAACAAAAAAAATTGAATGAAAAATCAACTCAGACATTATGTATGTGTTTTGCAAGTTTTTTCTTTTATTTTGTTTGATGATTAATTTAAAGTATTTTATGAATCAACTGATAGTTTGGCTACATCCACCTTCACTTTTTTTTCCCACCTATATTATCCTGTGTTAAGGTTTAATATGCTCCCCACTACTAGCTAGTGTTATGAAAAGCAGTATATAAAGAGATTCATTGATCAGAGTCGGTTAATTTACTAATCATGTAAAAGAAGCTTTATCTATCTATGCAGTACAATTAAAGTCATTCTTTAACCTAATAATGAAGTGATTAATTATTTTGGATAGCTGGTCAAGGAGTAGTGGGTTTACATTTTGTTTTATCTGTGTAACTTAATCATGGTTTAGGTAATTTGCTATCGATTTAATTGCCAAGTTATGTTATCTCATTGGAGCGTGTCAGGCTGACAGATGGATTTTTGAAAGAGAAACACGAGTGATCACCACATTTTGATTTGCCTTAATTTGCTATAAGAGATTGAGAACGCATTTGCCTAATCAGATGGTTGGTTTGACCTGTAACAATTCTGTTTTTTTGTCCGACACTCGTTTAAATGAGCCAAATAAAGAGAGGTAAAGCTGGCATAATCTTCCACTTTCTATTTATCCACCTCTATGTTGAGTCTCAGATTAAGTAATTTGAGAGAGATTAAATGACATACGGATAATCTAATTAGTATGGTTGATTAAGATGAAATTCCATCACCCTAATTGCGTAGTTAGGCATAAATTAGCATGTGCGGAGCGCTTGTTCTTGGCTTCTTGCACAGATAGATTTGGGATGAAAACAAATACCAAACTAACCACAGTAAAAAGGCCACCATATCATTTGAAGGAAAGTAAAACAACTTGCACTTTTTGGTTCCTCCTTTTTGAGATAAAGTATGACTAAGTAGCAGTAAGTCAGTAAGTTTAATCCATTATTGTACTCTTCTTGCTCTCTTTCTAGCCAAGACCCTTTTCTTTCTATTTCCAATTCTATTATACTTGCTAATCCAGATTGGATCGATGGACTTCTAGTTAAATATAAATAAGCAGGTCAGGCCAAAATATTGTTAGTGTAGATTGTGGATTGAGACTAAATATGAAGCAAACAAAATTGTGTTTTCTGAAGGAAAAAAAAACTTTAATTTCAATAGATCTTGATTAAAGACGTCGATAATGGTCTGATTAATTATAGTTAAGACTTTGTGTGTTAATCTTGTCTGTTTGGTCGAATAAAGTTGTTTCAGGTAGGATCCTATGTTCCTGCTTTAATCAAAACCTTTTCTTAGTTGCATATGTGTAGAACCAGCCCATATTGACCTTCTAGATCATATTAATTATTTTGTCTTAGTTAATTATTCCATTTTGGTTCGCTCCCTTTTTAATTTAAAACAATCTTTAACTAAGGTTTGGTTGGTACTTTGCAGGTTCAGCGCATAGCTTGACTGTTTTTTTTTCTTTTTTCTTTTATAGACAAAGATTTTCAAAAAGGATAACGATACCCTCAATAATTGGTAGAAGCCAAATTGGAGATATAAACCGGTACATAATAGGCTTGTTCAATTTTGCCCATTGAGCTAGCAAATGAACAACATAATTACATAATCTAGGTTGGAAAGTAAATAGACAAACAATTAAACACGAAGATAAAAAATGAATTCTTTGTAAATAGCATCCATTATTGAATCACCATCTAACCTCCCAGCATAAAATTGTTCGATGAGATCCTTATAACATTATTGTCAATGATAATGTGAGTAAGCTTTTGCTCCACATCTCTTTTCAGAGACGCCCAAATTGCTCTGGCTTCCGCTTCAACAACAAAATCAACCTTAAAAACTATTGACGTACAAAAAGAAGCTTTATTTGAGAAGTCCCTCATCACATAACCTGCACCATTGTCCGGGAAAGTGTCATCAAAGGCATCATCAGTATTAGATTTTATCCATCCAAAGGGTGGGGGCATTTATTTGTCATGATAACCGATAGTGATACTAAATGGAATTTGTAGTTTAGGTTTCCTAGTCAAAAGCATAGCTCTGGCACTATCGATAACAACGGAATGGGTTTCCTTAAGGTTGTTGAAGACAAAATTATTTTTGCTACTCCAAAGAGACCATTTGATAGTGATAAACAAACATTGACATTCATCATGTAATTAGTAACACGATCAACCAACCAGAAGACAAGCCAATCTATTAAGGATTTGTTTCCAAAGGTAGTAGTGTTCATACAGAATGAGGATAGATTGCAAACATGACTAACAAAAGGACATAACACAAGAGAATGCATAACAGACTCATGAAGATCATAACATCTGGAATAGTCCACAGAACTCATAGGCATTCTAGTATGAAGAATAGATTAGCAGGCATAGCATTTCTAGCATCCTTCTAAATAAAAATCTGAATACGAAGATGTGGAACACTGTGTTTCCAAATGCACTTCCAAAGTTTATTCCAAGGGTAAGACCTAAGTCCTCTAAGTTCTAAATCTGTCATTATTTGAAAGCTCTCAAGCCCTCCTGTCAGGAATGCGCAACTGGCTTAAGGGAATAGTGAGAATCTTCTTAACAGAAGCGTTGTCAAAGTAGGTATTTAATCTACCAATATTCTAGGTTCTAGTCTCTGGATTAATGAAATAAGAAACTTTCGCAGTAGAGTCCTGAGGGATCAAAGGGTTAGGTGTAACAGAACCGAAATTTGATATCGACTTATCATACCAGAGATCAATAAATTTCCCATCTCTCACATTCCAAGAGATAAAAAATTTGGTCAGTTCTTTTATTATATGCAGATATATTCATGAGCATCTATTAGGACATTTAACATTTATAAATCAGTCTTAGGGAAATATTTAACTTTGGGAACAATACTCAACATGCAATTCAGGTTTTCAATAATCTTCCAAGATTTTCTAGCTAGCATAACTAAGTTGTTCAGCTCATCTTTCCTGAACCTAATCCTCCCTCAGATTTGGGAGAGCGCAGAATATCCCAACCAAGTAAATGAAGCTTTCTATCTTTAGGGTATGGGTTTCCCCCGACCAAAATTTACAGTGATGGGAATTCATCTTCCTACAAAGGTATTTGGGGATAAGAAAGGCTCCTATCTGGTACAAACGGATGGCTTGACCAATGTGCTTAACCAAAGTAGTTTTAGCATCCTGAGACATAACCAAGTAAAAATTCCGACATCCACAGCTTGCAAAATCTCCACATGAGTTTGAATTTTAGAAGCCTGAAAAGCAATAGGAGTACCAATATATTTTTCTCCTAGATCACGATTATAAATATCAAGAATACTAGACATTTGACACATCAAATGCTCAGAAAGTTTTTTACTTAACAAGATACCAGACTTATCAAAGTTGATTTCCTGACCAGAAGCCAAACAATATTTTTGAAGATAATTCTTTATGGTTTTAAGATCTTTACAGTAGTTTTAGAAAACAACAAAAAATCATCCGCAAAAATGAGACGGGTAATACTACGGGCATCCTTATAGACTTTTATGCCTTCACTAACCCCTTTCTAGTCAGAGAGTCAATATAGGAAGACAAAGCTTCGAGAAAATAGTGTATAAATAGGGAGACAAGGGATCTCTTAATTTGTATCAAACCTCTCCCTGGTTTAATTAAACCATAGGGGCTACCATTGAGCAAAAAAGAATAAGACACAATAGAAAGACACTAGTTAATTAGCTTGACCCACTGGTCAGGTAAACCCGTTTTTTGAAATTTTCTTAAGAAAAAATCACTTAAACTTTTCATAGGCCTTAGAAATGTCAAACTTAATGGAAGCTACACCCTGTTTATCTTTGTGATGGTTAACATTATAAAAAGACTCATTAGCCAGCAGAATATTAGCAGAGATACTCCTTTTAGGAATAAAAATACTTTAATTTTGGGAAATTAGATTATCCATAAATGGTTTTAATCTATTGACCAGGGTTTTATATATATTCTTGTAAATGAAATTACATAATCCCATAAGTCAATATTGAGAAACCAACTCAACTAAAGGAAATTTAGGGATGCGAGTTGTTGATGGTGGAATTTCGGAAAAATGTTAAAATCGTAAAATCATGATCTTGCATATTTTGGACACGGTTCAGACACGTATGTGAAACTCATATTTTAAGATTCGTGAAAGCTCATTTCACAATCTCTGATCGAGCATACACCCTCTCAAAGCATGCATGAATATGTGATTCGTAAAGCCTCTCAACTGAGCTTTCGACACTTCGCATATTTCATCAATACTTCTGTATAGGAATCGATAATGATTGGACGACTCATGTACATATTGCATGCTAGTATAGAGCGTTAACGTCTTCAGGATGTCTCAATGTTACCCTGACTATAAAGAACTAATATTCAGAACGAGTATGATGTCTCTATCATCTCATACCTAGATTCTCAAATAATGCTCCTAGACATATTGCATGCTAGTATAGAGAAATTCATAGATTAACTCTAGCGCAACATTCATCAATTGAATTCCTAGAAAATAATCTATTTTATCTCATTACTCTGTTTCATGGATTATTCTCAGCTGAATTCCATAGATTAGTAATAGATATTCAATCTGTATCATTACTCCATTTCATGGCTTATTCTCAGCTGAATTCCATGGATTAGTAATAGATATTCACTTTTCGAGGATTTAGGCCAGCACTGAGTAAGCCCCGAGAAAACAGTGCGACTGCACTTAACAATAATGCACGAACGAGCACCAAATATGCATGAGTGAGCACCCAAATGCATAAACGAGCATTCAAAAATATGGACGAACGAGGAAACCTATGCAAAATAAGGAAGAAAAATAATAATAAAAATTAAAGAGAGGCGCGCACGGGACCGAACCTACCGGACGACCAATCATGTCGATGTGGCCGGTCCCACGTCTCCCCTTTTAATTTTAAATCTTATTTTGTAATTTTCCTTGTCTCATGAAAACTCCTTGTTTGAGCAAACTTCCTCGTTTGACCAAAACTCCTAACTAGTTTTTCCATATTTCCTTACACAATGAAAAATAATAACATAAAATAGGGAAGAGTGTCATGGGACCGGGCCTACTAGCAGGCCGTCCATGCCCTAGCCGTGGCCGGTCCCACACCTCCCTAATTCCTTATTTTATTATTATTTTTTCTCTCATCTCATGATATTCCATCGTTTGAGCAAAAAACCTAATTTTCCACATTTCTCCAATTTTGCTCAAACACCAAAAGGCCGAAAAGTGAAATGGTCACATGATCATCCGGGCTTCTCACGAAAAATATTAAAATATCAATTATTTTAATATTCTCAAAATGTTGGTCGCACGAGAAAAGTTCTACTTGCTCATTCAAGCAAAATCGAGAGTTTCAGTCAAAATCGAACTCTTCTGAAAATCCAAAATATTGCTCGAACTCGCACCCGAAAATACCAAAATTCTTAGAATTGAGTCACGGAAATAGGATGACACGGGCATGCCACCT
Source organism: Papaver somniferum (assembly GCF_003573695.1). NCBI lineage: Eukaryota > Viridiplantae > Streptophyta > Magnoliopsida > Ranunculales > Papaveraceae > Papaver > Papaver somniferum. Next base: position 139,860,332 of record NC_039361.1, on the reverse strand, counting down.
TGACCGACCAAGGTAGACCTTTTGGCTTCCAGAAGCTGGTCCCATATCCTATCATGATTTTGACCTGATTAATCTTCCATAATTCACATTGGGTTCAAACTCTTCCAAACAACTTGGAGTTTGATCAATCGAGCACTAGTTGGTCCCACGACCACCAAGGTCCGGTCTCACACCCCTTGGTCGGTCCCTCTATCCATAATTAGGTTTTACCACCTAATGCTCAGACGAGAACTATTTTAATAATGATTAAACGAGCATTTAATCATCCTTTCATCAACTGGTCTACAAAGGACTTTGGTGCATTCGAGCACCTGGGCGCTATATGGTCGTCCCATCATCCCATATAGCCGGTCCCTCTCTCACTCATTTGGTTGATTTTCAGTGAATCATCAATTGATCAACAATAGGGTTTCAAACCAAATGCTCTGCAAACCATAATTCTGTGCAAGTTCAAACCCTATTGTTGATCAATTGATGATTCACTGAAAATCAACCAAATGAGTGAGAGAGGGACCGGCTATATGGGATGACGGGACGACCATATAGCGCCCAGGTGCTCGAATGCACCAAGTTCAAACACTAATAATTTTGTGTTGATCCAACAATAAACATCATGACTAATTATATAATATTCGGTCCAGCTACCAGTATTTTTAATTAATATTTTATTTGGTCCCGCTACCAATAATTCATGAATCGAGCAATATTGCTCAAATGAGTAATATTTATTTTGCTCATCTATCAACGCTAAATTTCTTAAGCTAGCAAAATACACGATCAACTGGGTTCAGGACTCACTGATTCAACTATCAATTGCTCGACCGAGCAATATTCCTCATGTTGATTCAACTATCAATATTCGAGAATTCTATTGATCCAACAATCAATGTTCTAATTTATATTTAATGTTTGGTCCTGCAGCTCGACTGAGCAACATGGTTCGAACGGAGGACCATCTAATATTTTTGATCCCTACTTTGTCATTCGATCATTCATGATATACTAGATCAGAAATGAGCATTCTGCATAATTCAACAATATCTTTGATTTCCTGACATATCAAAATAAGTCCTTGATCGAGCAATCTCGTCAACGCTCGATCCAAATATCATTACTACTTCGACTAGTAAAATGATATATCACAATTCATGAAGACTCAATGTCTTTCCATCATTATGTCCCAGCAGACACCTTATGATCAATCCATGAGTCTCAGAGCATGCCACATTCGTTCATTATGCTCGACTCTTCAAGGCTAAGGCTCATCGTCTAGTCAAGTCAACAACTGACTAATTGAATACACACCTGCCTTGCAAACTCCAAATTTATGAGACATCAATCATGTCACATAGGGGGATATTTATTAGGGTTTTGGTATGGCGGCCTACAGCACGTGTGTACATCCAAAATGAAAAATGTGAGTAAGTCGTGCAAGCAGTTGAGGGAGTTATCAAAGTAGTGGATAGATAATCCACCAAGTCTCCGCACGACATGGAACTGGTTTAACCATGATTTTCCACTTTCCCACTCATTCACTCCAGCGACCGTCACACTTACTGGGATCAATGTGTCTAATATTCTTGTAATATAAATAAGTTTCTGAATCCACGATTGAACAACAACAATTTCGATCAACAATAAATTATCACTCAATCGATCAGAACTTATCTTATCCGAACTTACAGTTCACAAAACTTGCAGAAACCTTCAACACATTCACAATCCTTGATCATCATTAATCTCACACTACTTCTCAGCTTCTCTCCTACAGATCGACCCTCATCCCTCTTTGTGACCGAATTGACTCTGGAACAACCATTTTCTTGGTTTAGGCCGGAGTCTTACAATTTTATATCTCGAATTCAAAGTGCTCCCGTGCAGTGCATCCATTTGAAAAAGGTTTAGGCAATTTGTTTGTTCGAGGAGTCTCCACCCGCACGCTCGAGTCTCCACTTTCCTAAAAAAATAGCAAATCATTTTCTTCCATCAACAAGCGTTATGCTGGTATGACTAAAAACTTTTGTTGTATGCCCAGTTCAAAAACAAGTATGTGTCATATCAACAACAACTTCCCCACTATATCCCAATGCTTTTGGTGGAACATTCCATTAAATCCATCAAGACCTGGAGCTTTCTTACCCCCCCCCCCCCCCCCATTTGAAAAGCAACGTTATTAATTTCCTCAGCAGTGATGTGGGAGTTAAGATGAATGTTATCTTCATCAGAGAACTTCACAGGGAGTTCTTGGAGAATTTCATCCTGGTATTGCTAAAGGTGAAAAGAGTATAAATTTTTGAAATAATGAAGAAGAAAAATTTATCAATATTATCCCTATCAGTTAGAATGGTACCGGAGGCATCTTTAATCCAACTGATGACATTCTTTTTCTTCTGAAAAGTGTGAACCTATGAAATAAGGAGAGTTTCGGTCTCCTTCCATCAGCCAAAATTATCTAAATTTGTCCTTCCAGTAAAATTCCTGAAGGTTGTACAAGTATTCCAATCTAGCTCTAAGTATAGAAACATGGTCATTTGGGGTGGAAGTTTGAATATATACCAGTTCCTCTCTCGTAGTAGTTATGTTGGTTTGAGTACTATCAAAAGAGGATTTGCTCCAATCTCTAAGTTTTTTTCTTTTTTTTTTTCAAAGTTTAACTTTTAATTTATAAGATGGAGAATCCACAACATTTGCCATAAAGCGAAAGGGCTTAGGTATGCAAATGTCTTCAAAATTAAAACCAATATGCATAGAATAGTGGTCAGACGAGTCTCTAAGAAGATTATTAACCCTAAAATTGGGGAATAAATGCTCAGCTATTTGATTTATCAGACATCTATCAAGCCTTTCAAGAATAAGGTTAGGAACCTGCTGCATATTAGGCCAAGTAAATCAAGGAATGGAAAAACCAGGATCATGCAAAGCAAACACATTACAGAAATTCGTAAGATTATAGAAATCAGAATCATCAACCTCTAAACCACCATTATTTTCATCAGTACCAATCAAGGCATTAAAGTCGCCCACAAAGAAGACTGGTTCACTAGGGGGGTATGGGTGGCATTGGACATTGACTATCCCAAAAAGCATGTTTAATACTGATATTAGGTTCACCAAAGATGAAGTGAATATGACAAAATTTAATTTGAGTGAATAATATCATTAATCGTGACATAGATGCCCCTTGAGATGTAGGATAAAATGTAAAGATCAATCTCTTTTTTTCAGTCTAGGACAAGACCGCCACTTCTACCAATACAAGGAACACTAAATGTGTAAGGAAAGCCCATGTTTGTCAATTTCCTAGCAACTTTTTCATTTTTGTTTCAAACAGGAGCACAATGTCAGAGTTAATATTTTTGAAAATGAGGTTAAGCTCTTTATTAGCCGATTTTTTTCCTAATCCACGCACATTATTGACAGGTTCATCAGAAGCATCCACGGATAGATCATCAGTAGAGTTATTTGAATGAGGTATGATATAAAAATTACCTGACTGGTAGAATCAGAACTACCGTTAAGTTTAGTATTGGCAGTATCACCATTCAGATAGGCTCCTTGATCAGCATTCGGATCCCGATTGGCAGCCTCATGAGGAGAATTATTACAGATGCCATTTTGAGATGGAGATCCACTAGTAGGCTCATTAAAATTACCATAAGGGTTAACAAGGGTGTGGATATTAAAGGTACAATTGGAGAGGTTTAAGGTATGTATAATCCCCAATTTAGTAATAGAAGGACAAAGATTGTTATAATCTGGTGTTGAGTTAATAGGGTTTTCAGGTGGAATAATAACAATGCTACGCAGAGTAGAACTACTAGCTATACTTATTTTACGAAGATAAGCTTTAGAATTAATATTTCTTTTAATGTTTAGAAAGAACATCATGTTAATCTGCAAGAGTGGTAACTTCTTCTCTATTAATGATTGGCTTTTGAGCAGGAATATATGCATTCTTGAAACATCTTGCTGAGTTGCTTGTACGAATAGACCCTAAATTAGTAGGTTTAGAAGGATAATCCCGAATTGAATTCAAATCAGCTGGCTTATCTATCTGACTAGAAATATTCTTGAAAATAACTGGTAAAGCATTTTCTATAGCGACAAGAGGCTGTAATTGAACATGACCGACATATGAGATTTTCAAAACACTAGACTTATTCTTAAAAGGACATATGTGGAGATTTCATTTCAATAACTCTTCATATGTTATTTTGGATCCTTCTTCAACACCAACCGTTTTTTTTATCATTATTATTCTGATTTGGAGTTTCGTTTTGAGTATCCAAAATAATATCTGCTTGAATTATAATAGAATCTCCCAAGTCCACATCTGAATCAGATTCAGGAAGTTGAACTGGAAATTACGGTGGCATCCATTGTGATACTTTTGTTAAGGAGTATTTAGTACCAGAAGAAGTTGCTTCCTTAATCTCCTTTTGATTGCACCTAGTTTGATTATTCTTAAGAGCCTTATCTTTTGACATAAGGTCACTCAAACTAGATCAAGATATTAGCGGTAGTTCAAACATGTCTTTATATCTGACATTGACTTGTGATCATCCATTGTTAATAGACTATGTTCTGTGCGCGACTGATCATAAGTTGGAATCGAGTTTGTTATTCTGCAGGTACAGAAAAAGACTTTGAAGATTTGAAGACAAGAATATTTTTTCTTATTGATTTCGTATCTTTGTGATTTGCTTTATTCCCAAACTTAATCGTCTAGTTACGACTAGATCTCGTTTATCTTTGATATGCGATCGATTGACTAGTCGTATTTAGATCGACCTATCGTTGGGTGGTACTCTTCAATATCTGAATCTGATAATTCTGTTTGACTTGATCTGGTTAAATTGTTAATCCATATCTTGGAAGATCTAACCCTACAAATGAGTTTATTGATTTAAACAGAAAAGTCTTTGTTAATCTCAACTAGAATATCTCTGATTAACTTCTTGGGATCAGAAGAGTGGTTACCAAACAGATTAGTCCTGTACTATTTGGAAGATAGTCTATAGGGTTGAGTGCTAGAAGTTGAAATGATGAGGGTACCCAAGTACATCCGAATCTTTTTGTTTTCAACCTATAAGTCCGATACCAAGTGTGATCATCTATGGAAAAAGTAGAGACAATACAACAATGAGTTATACACTTGATAATAGTTTCGGTGTCGAATCAATATACTATAAGATCACAATCAAGTATCATGGATTAACATACTAGTGTATTTACTTTTAATTATAATAAAACAATTATAATTGCGGAAAGTGTTGATACATGAAAAAATAATTCCCCTTAACTAGGCTGGAGTGCCCCAAAGAGGGGAAAGGTCACACAAAAAACATGGAGACTAAGGCCCAAATCCATGAAAGAAGTATCCACAAGATAGAAGAGACGATAAAGGAATTAACAAGAAAGAAGAAGGTTATATTAGAAGGGATTGCATTAGTTGTAATTAAGGAAGTTCCTGACACATGGCAAGGTGTCATAAAAAGAAGGGTCTTTTGGAAAGTCTATATAGGAAAGGACAAGGTACAATGGAAAGAGGACTCTCTCTCATACTATTCTAAGAAAATTGAGGTCATCTTGGTATACTAGGATGGGTAGGACCTAACGAGAATTCCGGTAATAACATTTGGCGACCACACCCGGAGGCTCGTGCCTAGTCCACCATGATGCATCCAGATAGCAGTAATCCTGGTACGGCAGGAAATCAACCATCCACCCGCCCCGTTGACCTCGAAGAGGTCATCATAGAAGAAGGGGATATCGAGGAAGAAACACCATATCAAAGGGAAAACAAACAGTTTGAAGACGCTCACCAAAAACCTGGAACCCCGGTCATGCAAAGTATTCAGAAAGAATTAGAAAAACGATTGCAAAAGAGGCAAGCATTGGAAGAATGGATAGCGCAAGCTGTGATGGAGGGCCAAAGCGCCCCTGGGAAAGCAGCCGAATCGGGGAAACATCAGAATACCAAAGTCACGGTAATCACACAGGAGGAAATGGTGGAGTACCTGGAGCATAGGTATCATATCACGAAACAAGATAACCCCCATCAAACGAACAACCCATATACTTCAAGTGTCCGGGAATATCATTACCCCGAGGACTACGTTTCTCCCAAGTTCAAGACTTACGATGGACAGGGAAATGCGCGAGAACATGTCAGCCGTTTTCTCTCAGCCACGAACGATAGAATCTCCGACGAGAAGCTGTGTTTGAGATAATTCCCCAAATCATTGACATGAACAACCTTTACTTGGTACGATAACTTAAAGGCATAGAGCGTAGACTCTTGTCCCATTATGTACTCGATGTTTATGGGTAAATTCTATTCAGCCAAGCGGAAAGTTACGTCCATAAACCTGAGCAGAAGCGGATAGAGGACAGGTGAAGAATAGGTACATATATAGCAAGGTTCCGACGAACGGCACTGGATTTCCATGAAGACATTAGTGAATAAGTACTCGTGGAAATATGCGTAGGGGGAATGATTCAGTCCTTTAAAGGGAGTCTGATCAATTTCAGCTTCCAAACCTTCGTCGAACTAGAGGAAGCTGCTGAAAGAATTGCCGACTGCATGGAAGAATGACCCGCAGACGTTAGACGGCGTCATACTGTAAGCACCACATCCGTAGTCCCCTATAAGCCTAATAACAAAGAGGTAAACATAAGCCGGCAATAAGGGGGGACCTCATCCAAAGTAAAAACAAATGGATTAGAAAGGATTCAAGACCAACTCCTCATGTACTACCGTACGGAAGAGAACAGACTGTTCGGATCCTCAACCAATGGGTAGCCAAGGGAGAGGTTCAACTTCCGCCGATGGTCGTGGATGTCAACAAAATGAATAAGGACGCTGCAACGTATTGCCAATATCATAGGAGAATGGGACATCCGACAATAGAATATCTCGCGATAAAAAGCATATTTGAAAGAAAACGCGAGTCCGGAGGGCTTGAGGCGGCAAGACAAATGATCGAGAAAAACCCTTTCCCGCGTCATTAAGAACAAAGGAAACCAATAAGCTAAAAAAAAAAACGCGACAGCGAACAACGGATAAAGAAAAAAAATACTCTGTAATGTCTTTCCCTTATAAATAATTCTGAAAAAAAAATCTCTCTCTAGAGTTGGCTACAAAAAAAGGAGTTGCGGGAAATCCAATGAGCTCCCGATCGAATGACAAAAGGTTGCGGAACGTTAATGACGTCCGATCAACTAACAAAAGGTCGCGGAACGTTAATGAGGTCCGATCGACTGACAAAAGGTTACGGAACGTTAATGACGTCCGATCGACTGACAAAAGGTTGCGGAACGTTAATTATGTCCGATCGACTGACAAAAGGTTGCGGGAAAGCCAATGGCGCCCGATCGACTGACAAAAGGTTGCGGAACGTTAATGACGTTCGATCGACTGACAAAAGGTTGTGGAACGTTAATGACGTCCGATCAACTGACAAAAGGTTGCGGGAAAGTCAATGCCGCCCGACCGACTGACAAAAGATTGCAGAATGTCAATGACGTCCGATCGATTTACTAAAGTCGTGGAATGCCAAAGGTACCCGATCGGCTGAAAAATTCACTAAAATACGAGGATGCCGATGGCGTCTGATTGACTGTTGAAAGGTAGTAGGAACGCCAATCATGCCTGCTCAACTAACAAATAACTAAAAGGTCAAGCTCGACCAATAGATAAAAGAGGAAAAAGGAGAATAGGCGCGTCCACATTATGCCCCGCTCACTCACACCCCAGGGTGTCAAATAAATACAAGGGATGGGAGTAGGCACGTTTAACATATACACCCCACCCTCCCAATCCCCATTGACAAAAAATAAAGGATGGGAGTATGCACGTTTAACATACATATACACCCCGCCCTCCCAATCCCCATTGAGAAAAATAAAGGGGGGAGTAGGCGCATTTAACATACATATACACCCCGCCCTCCCGATCCCCATTGAGAAAAAAAATAAAGGATGGGATTAGGCGCATTTAACATATACACTCCGCCCTCCCAACCCCATTGAGAAAAAAATAAAGGCTGGGAGTAGGCGCGTTTAACATACATATACACCCCGCCCTCCCAATCCCCATTGATAAAAATAAATGGGTGGAGTAGGCGCGTTTAACATACATATACACCCCGCCCTCCCAATCCCCATTGAGAAAAAATAAAGGATGGGAGTAGGCGCGTTTAACATATACTCCCCGCCCTCCCAATCCCCTTTGAGAAAAATAAAGGGGAGAGTAGGCGCGTCCACCTCATACCATACGCAATCCTCAGTGTTGACGCGTAAGCACGAAATTTTCAAAACAATAAATAACAAAGCAGGAAAGGAAGCACACACAATTAAAAGATTCCAACACCATTAACTTAAACAACATCAAAAGTCTTAAAAACACACACACACACACAACAACAACCCGGTTTAAGAATAGTTTAGCGGAAAGGAGAGATGAAATTGTTCATGAGATAGAAGGTAAAGAAATTGCATCAGATTGATTAAAGGAAGGAAAACTCCTGCTGTGCCTGCTCAAGAGCATCTCAGGAACCCTTTTCCGCAGTTTCTGTACGAAGTAGCTCATCGCTCGCCACTCCCACCTGTGCAAGAAGCTGGTCCAACGCCTCTTTCCTCTACTTGGTCACCCCAGAACACTTATCCAATTCTTCCTCGAGCTTGGTCACCCGAGCGGTAAGTTGAACGCGGGGGTCTTTACGATTCTTCACCTGCACCAACAATGCCTCCATCCAACATATCAGAAACTTCAAGTTGATGGCCGTTCGCACAGACGCTTCCCAAACGCTGATCTTAGCTGCAGAGATGGGACCACTTCCCACCTTAGTAAGCTTGTCGGAAACCTCCAACAGATTCTTGGTCATGTAGCATAGCGTCCTCATATCCAATAGGCCGAAACTAACCATATGACCACCAATGCTCTCAAAAATATCTTTGTACACGGCAGCGAAAATGGATGGGACCCAAAACCCATAAACCAGAGTATGAGTGGAAGGGTCAACCCCGGCCGCAGCGGCCTCCACCACCATGGGGAATTGAAGCTGCGCACCTATATCGTCTTGAGGGGCTGCTACTTGGACATTGGGCAGCTGCACGTCTGCTTGAAATCCATCGCCATTTTTACGGGGGCGTTTGGAGCCGCAATCACTGCTGGCCATTACGCGCCGACCGACATCAATTCCAGGGATTTCGGGTTTGCTCCCTCCCTTGTGATTACTACCCATAGTCTAATAATGAAAATAATTATTAATATAGATGTGGGTTCATGGAAAATAAAGAAAAAAATATTAGCTCTGTTTTCTAACCTTAGACGCGGCTTGACGTTGTGATGTATTGGTATCTTTGTCATGGGACACCGAAGAACCAGATGACGAGGTTGGACCGCTAGATGCGCCTGAGAATCCAAAAGGGAGTAACATGATAAACAAATCCTGATAATTTATAACAAAAATAAAGGGAAGAGAGAGGGAGAAACATTCATAAACACAAGACAGAGTAATTGGTTACATTGAAAGCCCCCAGTAGGAAACGCCACGTGGGTTGAGGACCCACCAAACACTGATCGGTTAGACCTAGATGGGCTCATTGATTCCAGAACAACATTAGAAGATATATGCACTTCACCTCGAATACGAACAGTCTGTGCCCGAGGAGGATTGACTAACAACACCTTCAGGCGTGAAAAAACCCATCCGCCGCCACCCTCGGACAATCTTATTCCGAGATTGTGTAATTGATCAGCAAAGGAGGGAGATGAATTTTTGAAAACACCATGAAGAGACTGCGACTCGCCTCTTTGATGAGACTGCCCAAATTGTAAAGGGGAAACGTTAGCAGAGGAACAATGGCGCATAGGAAGATCCGAGAACTTGTCCGCTTAGCGTCTAGCCTTTTTAGCAATACTCTTCTCGGTCCAGTCGCGTTCAGGCATGTTTAAATACTCTTCCATCACATAAGAAGGGTATTTACACCCCACAAAAGTGGACGGCGGAGCACCCTGGGACAGACGGGCCAATGGCCCATCAGCGACCGGGTTGTCTAAAAATAAATATATAATAAACAATATCTATGAAATGTAAAGGACTAGAATTAATACCTAAACCTCCAAAGGGCTTGAAGATAATCGGGGTACGTTCAAACGAGGGGGCTTGCGATTGGAAAATTTCGTCTCCCTTTTCGGACGGATAGGATCACAACCCTCGGGAGGATCCCAGGAAGTCACAATAGGCTCTAAGGGACGACCTTTAGTACCTGAGGAGAGATGTTGTTCCATGGATATGCATCGTCAAGTTTAATCCTCCCCGAGGCATGAAGTGCCTTAAGATCCGCGTTTGATAAATACCGAGCAGGGGCCGGGTCCCGGAGGAAGAAATTCAAGGCGCGTCATCGTGTCGGAAGTTGATAGTCATGAGCACCCTCGGTAACCCCTGAGGGCCGACCCGCAAGAGGATGCTTAAGCGAAAATTTAACCCCTTGATCATCCAAGCGCACCAGACCTTTAAAAATGAAACGATTAAAACTAGCAATGATATTTGAAGTATCTGTACTCTCCGGAGGAGGAAATCTATGGGGGACTCCTTGCTCAAACCCGATTTGACGAGCCGCACGATCAGGGTTGTAAGACATGGATATAAATTGACTGGCATGAAAGCCAGGAAGATATCCAGGCAATACCGCCATCACCGCGTCAAAATCCGATTCAGACAGAATTTGCGTCGAGTCTAAATCCGCGTCGAAAGGCGCTGTAAAATCATAGTGGGATAGACCGGATCGGCCATCTTGATGGGGACATGGATCGAAATCCTTAGCCACATCTAATAACTTTGCTATATCACCCTTCGGTATCTTCCCATTCTTGCGCCAGAGAGGCCATGCGAGGATAACTATACTCGACGAGAACCTTCTTCACCGAACCATCAGCCTGATTAACATCCTCTTTGCGGTGAACCTCCAAGACGTGGGGATCAGGGGCGTATGGAAGAATGTGTTTCCAAGACCACACAAGCATGAAAGAGGCGTGGATAAAGGCCTCGATTTTATACGTCGACCCCACATCTTAAGATATTGGCAGAACAAATCCTAATGACGGTATAAACCACCTAGGAACATAGGAGCAAGAGGAAAGGAGATCCCTCGATACAATAAAACCGCCATGGGAATCAACTCGTTCTTTATTGTATCCTGGGGACTATACTCAAACACGTCGATACATGCCAAAGAAGAATGAAGGCGACCAACTCTGCCCGAGAGTTCGGCTCCTGGCGCTCCGGGGGAAACACCTTTCCTTCTACAAGCTTCGGGGCCCAGAACCGAAGCCAAAGAGGGAATGACGCGCGTTTATGATCCTTGGGGAACCATTCAGAGTCAGTTACAACAGCGGAAGAATTGGGACCATGAATCGACTCGTAAGTGTGGAAAGAGCTACTAAGGAGACGCTCCTCCGAGGGAGTCGGGGTTTTCTTTTTTTTCCTATCCCCAATAAGCTTAGATTTCCCTTTAGCGACACCCGAGGACTTTGTTTTGCTGGTGATGATAGTCTTTCCCCCCACAGTGACGACTTTCCGCGTTAGATCTTTTACGGACGATGTTTTGTCCTTCCGCACTAATTCAACACGAGAAGCATCCTTGCAGTCTAGCAGATAAGCCTATAATGCCCGATCATCTGGGGTCAATGCTTCATAAATGGCCACCCCATTGTAGGAATGGTTCCCATGGAGAGGCAGACCAGTAAGTGCGACGATATCTTCCAAAACCACGGTGGAGTCGCCCCAGGCTGTAAGGAGAGTATGGACGGGAGGGATCCAACGGCAGAAAAGTCGCGTCGTGTCGCGCCGGAATCTCTCTATTTCCCGATAGAGAGAAGAATATATAGCATCATAAATTCTAGCCCTACGAAGCATGGACGCGTGATCGGGATTATCGCGGATATAAGTCACCCAGTGTGGCTATATCGCGGGAGTTTTCGATATAGAACGGGTGTTGATATCAGAAAGCTCATAATCACCACGATGGATGGCCATACGCGGAACCCGTTTGAACGGATAAGTAGCTGTGTCAGCCGGCTCGGGGTACATGAGCTACTCGGGGGCGTTTGGGTAAGGAAATTGATGTAGTTTTACAGTGGTAAGAAAAGGGTTTGATTCTCGGACTTGCGAAGTTGTTGATTTTAGACTTAATTAAAGAAAATACTAAAACTAGCAAATAGAGTAAAGGATGATGACAAAGTTGAGAGACTACTAGGAATCAGGATTCCACCAAACTTCACAATCAATTGGTTCATACAATGGTTCATAACAATTTTAGCTCTTTTGTGGACTCTATTTCTTTGCCAAAAGTAGATTTTATAAAGCATTAGATGTAAATCATAAGCATAGTGCATCAAGAGTTCTTAGACTAAGCATACACTATCAAACAAAATCACAAATAATCAATGAAAATCATAAATCGATTAAAAATCAATGCAAAAGTCATAAGAATCAATTATAATTACCAAAAAATTGTGAACATGGCTTCCTCCGTCATCCCAGTGTTGGGGTTTAGCTCCTCATGCTCAAAACACGCTCAAAATAATAATTCATAGATCAAAAGGTGTTTTTATTAAAAAGGATGAGCTGTTGTTACAAAAAGCCTTTTGAAAGGAAACTAATGGTCGATGAAAGGATAAAGCAAGTACAGTCAGAAGCGATAAAAGATTTTTGTTGTTCAATATAAGACTGCTTCTGCGACGGACTCTGTGAGTCTATTGTTCTTCGTGTTCTTCAGCTGTGCAGCAGCAGAACCACTTCCTGCAACTTCTGATTCTTCAATTCTCCGGCCTCTGCTCTACCCCAAAATCTCCCCAAACTCTTGACGAACCTTTTTCTGAGTCCCGGCAACCATGTTTATACCCAAAAACTCCAATTTTCTCGATCAAATCTTCCCGGGAATAGATTATTGCTTCGCTGCCAAGTCTCGGTGATTTCTTCCTCCCTTAATCTTTTCGCGCGGTCTCTTCCTTAATCCAACTCCTCTGTATTTGGTAAGATAACGATTCTGGGGAAATAACCTTCCCTACACTACACGTAACTCCCAAAATTAAATCCAGAGAATCCTGTAACTAACCCGCTTCCTTGTTTTGGATTTCTACCAAATATACGAAGATTTGCTTCTTGTTTTACCTCTCAGACCACGTCATTCTCCCTGATAACTAAGTCACCAATAAATCCTCGTGTTTAAATTATTTTAAAACTCTTCCAAATATATCAGATACCCTTGAATATCTTTTCCATGTTTTATCAAATGAAAGGAAATCTTTCCTTTTTCTTCGAACCCACAACACATACCTTCCCTGTTATAATGAAACAGGTCATCTCCAAGAAAATTCCGTGAGAAAATCCGAACAAATCTCACCAAAAACCGATCCACAGAATTAACGCAGGTGACTGGATTTTTCCCGCCAATTTTGGTTTCAAATGGTGAAAAAGATAGGAAGCCCCTTATCCACTGCTGTGGTGAGAATAGAAGGTGATCGCCCCTTAGCAATTTGGTTACCCCTTATCCACTGCTGTGGTCCCTTTAGCAATTCTTCTGAGGTGTACATATAACTTTACTGGGGTGTCTCCAACATACTTTCGCGGTCCGAATAGTGTCTTTCTCCAGGGTGTGCAAATTCCACTTTTCGAGCTAATTTATCCGCACAAGTGTATTTCTCCAAAAACACTTACAAAAACATAAAACAACCAAATAAGTACAAAATCGAGGACTAAAAATACACGTAATTGAGATCAAAATAGACACATGAATGCGTCTATCTGCAATACCGAAGGGTTCAGGAGACGGGGGACAAGATTATCGTCCAGGGGCATCACGCGTCTTCCCTCTCAGAACTCCTTTAATTTTAACCCGTGTCTTAGCACGGGAGTCCCGGTGAACTCTATAAGTGTATAAGACTCACCATCGACAGGGGGAGGCAAGTGGATCTCTAGCTCCCCCGAGTACTCGCTCTCTTCCGAGCCATTGCTCATTATTTCCTTCGACTCGTCAGAATCACTAGAAGAATTACCATCATAAGAATTACTAGACATGGCGCGTGTGTGGGCACAGTGAAGAGAAAAGAGGTAAACGGTAAAAGAAGTGAAAGAAACAAGTAAATTGGAGGGCTCATATGTATAGGGAATTTGAAGGCATAAAGGCGGCAGTTGCACAAACAGAGACGATAATTGATAAGGAACTGAAGAGGTCGTGCTAGGAGTCAAACGTCGCCCACGAACGCCAAGATGGAAGATTCCCATATAATGACTACAAGGTTATCTCACGATTAACCTCATAGTCAGGGGACTAATGTTGATACATGAAAAAATAATTTCCCTTAACTAGGATGGAGTGCCCCAAAAAGGGGAAAGGTCACACACAAAACATGGAGACTAAGGCCCAAATCCATCAAAGAAGTATCCATAAGATAGAAGAGACAATAAAGGAATTAACAAGAAAGAAGAAGGTTATATTAGAGAAGGGATGACACTAGTTGTAAATAAGGAAGTTCAGGACACATGGCAAGGTGTCATAAAAAGAATGGGCTTTTGGAAAGTCTATATAAGAAAGGACAAGGTACAATGGAAAGAGGACTCTTTTCCATACTATTCTAATAAAAGTGAGGTCATCTTCGTATACTAGGACGGGTAGGTCCTAACGAGAATTTCGGTAATAAAAAAAAGTAAAAGTAAATCACACAACAAGATTTTGTTAACGAGGAAACGACAAATGAAGAAAAACCACGGGGCCTAGTCCAGTTTTGAATACTCTCACAATTACGCCGTTATATAAAGAACAAAGCCAACTTCGTATGGTTGAGACCAAGTAATCTACCCCTAGTTACTTGGTACCTCAGAATCCCTACGCCTACAACCGTATGTCCAACGTACGTGAATCCCAAGACAGAAATCACTACCTTGAGTTGCTTTACCGATGTAAAGTCTTAAGCACTTTACTCCTTTTGATCGTATTCCAAATAGTAAAGGAACAAAGATTTCTGGTAACAACACTATCAATATTTAGAAATATAGATATGTTGAGTTTTGACAAAGGCTCTTCCGTTTTAACAAGTAAACTCCTTTTTCGGGTAAGATCAATCAAGATACGAAATAATCAAATCTAAATTCACAACTATCGGATTCAGATATTTATGAATACCACCAAATGATAGTTGTCGATCTATACGACTACTTGATCAAATCTACTAAAGATAAATTAGATCTTAGTCGTATCCAAACCAATCAATAAGTGTGCCTAAAGTAATATCACAAGTTGCCAAACCAATCAGAAAAATATTCTTGTCTTTAAATCTTCAATTGCACCTGCATACAAAAAGTTGATTCCACTTATGATCGACCATGCACATCACGAAGTCTATTAAAAATGGATTATCACAAGTTGTCTTCAGATCTAAAAACAGTTATGAAGATCCCATCGGTACTTTGATCTAGTTTGACTGACCTTATGTCAGAAGATAAGGATCTCAAGAATAATCAAACTAGGTTAAATCAAAGTTTCAACAACCGTTAGTCAATCAAATCAATAATCGAAAAGTAACTAATAACACTGTTGTCTAGTTTCCCACCAATGGTACTTGCTAGAGCTTCTTGATCCCAAAGAAGTCTTTAAATGAGCGTATGTAAGATTTTTTGCCTAATTAGGGTATTTTCCTTTCCGGTATAATATTATAAGTAATACTAGTAGTTGGCTCCGCTGAAAACAATGAAGTTCTCTTTGCTAAGGATGGTTTGTAAGAAGAACAAACTTTACTATTTATTGACCAAGGTTGTTTAGACAACAAGGAAATTCCAAAACCAAAATATTCTCAAGATATGCAATAAAGAACCTAATTTCATCTTTCATATTTCCAAGTAATATCCAACTTGTAATTCCAAAATCTCTCTTTAGAAAATATCTATTATTAGTTTAGCAGTTAACTATTATAGTTTTCCTAGACATATGTTTTGATTGATGGAAAATCAAAAACATATAATTCAAAAATTTTAATTAAAAGATTCTCAATATTTCGGTTTGGGATCACCTTGTATAAAAAAGAATATATTTTTTAAAATCAATGATAAGAGTTATGTACATGTTCACATTATGTCGACATATGGAACTTTCCTATCTAGCAAAACCTAATTCCAAACTCACAAAAAAACCTAGAGTGATATGTGAATATTGAAAATCGGTGTTTCTCTTGGGACCGGTTTTACCATGACTCCTAACATAGGTTAAGATCGGTTTTATCTATCTCCAAATATAGGTAGGGATCGATTTTACCATAAATCCCAACAATAGCTGGGATTTGTTCTACCAAGACTCACAATATAGGTAGGGGTCGATTCTACCATGATTCTCAACAATAACTAGGATTGTTTCTACCAAAATTCCCAATATAGGTAGGGATCGTTTCTACCATGATTCCCAACAAAAGCTAGGATCGGTTCTACCAAGTAGGCCAAGATAGGTAGGGATCGATTCTACCTTGACTTTCAACATAAGTTAAGATCAGTTTTGCCTGAATTCCCACCTTAGGTTAGAATTGGTCATCCAAAAGATCTTCATAGAAAACCGGAGTAAAAAAACTATTGATTTCTTTTCGGTTACGAAGAAAGTTCGTGTATGTACTTCCTTTAAACCAACGTAATAAAACATGGTTTCCTAGGATTAAATCACGCCTATATACAATACACAATCAAGTAACAAGTTACATAGATTATGTTAATGTTGCATTTTACGAAGTTCAAAAGATAGATTGTAATTCATATACTTCCTTGACACCCTGATCATACTAATGTGACCAAGTCTAATACTAGAGTATCACATATATAACCTCGCATGTTATTTTTTCAATATTAAACGACTTGAAATAAACGGTAGGAATGATAACAAGTCAATTCAGTATCACTAACCTCAAGTGGAAGGATGATGTATTCGTTGTAGTCGATACGTCTTCATGTTCTTCAGAGTAATACTTGTATCTCCCAACATTCCTAGACTTTCTAGTATAAGCTAAACGAAGTTGAATCTAGTAATTTTAATCAAGCGCCTCTAACTGAGTTTGATACTAAAATATGACAACCAAACTTGACATACCAACGCTTGGTGGGTTCAACCGAGCAATGCTTTAACAAAAGTCTTCACAGGGGTGAAACAACTTAAGATAGTGGACTTTATCTTAGGATTCACGTGCGTTGGCCAGATTAGTTGTAAGCGCAGGGATACTAACTAGGGGTAGTTTATTTGGTCTCAACCATACGAAGTTGGTAATAGTCTTGTATAACGGCTTAATTATGAGAGTATTCAAAACTTGATAGGTCCCGGGGTTATTCTGCATTTGCGGTTTCCTCATTAACAAAACTATTGTATTTTTGTTCTTTTAGTTTTTCCACAATAAAAGTTATTTAATATTAAAATCCATTTTCTACTCGTATGCTTGAAGACTATTATTCAAAAAGATTATGGTGCACTTGGTACCCTAGTCATTCACTTTTCTTTTAGAATATGATCATTAAGCTGTTTCTTTTTGTTGAACTTTGATGCATAATCCCCACTTCAAACCTAAAACAAAGACGAGACATAAAAGTCAAGCAATATTGTATATGATATATAACGGTTAGCTAAGAATAATTTTTTAAAGACCTCTCCATCTTTTTTTGAGGAAAACTATGTGATTATGCCATCTAGTATAGTGGGATAAGGATTGTCTTATTAGTTTTGAAATGATTAAGTTATCCTTTATTTAATTATTTAAGTTACGTTATTGTAGGCGATGAAAAATGGGTAGGGTTACAAAGGTAAAAGAAGGTATGAATGTGGAAGGTTGATTACGAACAGACCCCGCCCCAAGAAGATGGCCGTTCTAATACTGTTTTATTCCCAAATGGTGGTCGGGGTTGGTCTATGGAGGAAGGGTGAGAGAGGTGACAGTTGTTAATTATAGAGAGTTTGGAGATGAAGAAGCTCTAAGAGAGAGACAGTTGTAAAGAAATTGTTATGTTGTTCTATGCTTAGAATGACTGAATGTTGGTCTATTTATTGCTCTGCAAAACCGTAATCCCCCTTATTCTCAGGAATAGTTACGAATAAACCAAGGGTTGATTTTATCCTCAACCAGTTGATTCCTTATGACCAACTATCTCCTTCCCCTGTGAGTAGGCTTATACCCACACGTGCTTTAGACTGCCAGACCAAAACCTAAGTTTATCCCTCGTTAATTTGTGATGTGATCATCCTTCATTTGTAACATGTTGTACGATCGATGTGGCAATATTCTCCATAGTTATCGTAAATTGGATGAAGGAATACCCGTGGAAGCAAGCTTGAGTCATGTGAATATCTCAAGGAGGTTTGCTAATTCTATGTGTGTCATGAAGAGAGCACAATCTTGGTTGAGGTATAGTATGACCTTGGATAATCACATGTAGATTGTTGAGCAGAGGTATGATTAACTTGTAGAAGGTTTAAGGCCTAGGCGTAGGATTTAAGGATGAGAATGAGACCGAAGACGAAGACGTTTCTATTGGACTCTGTGAGTGGCGTTGACTGTAGATTGGATGATAAGGTGACTGAGTATTCACATCCTCTCATATGGTTGATTTCCTTTCTTAGGGATCCACAAAAAAAACAAAAAAAAATATATTTTTTTAAGCGTTACCGTTCAACATGTGTAAAATTTTATGTTTATTACTGCTTGCACATGTGAGAAACCTGTTTCTATCATCATGAGAGTGACCTACGTGTCAGGAAGAAGTCGACGATAAATGATGCTTATTGGTTTCTCTCAAGAGTGCTTTCCATCATTTTTGCATAAGGTAGTACTGGCATTGGTTTAACACAACACACCCTCCCTCTTATCTATTACGTGTATTTATATTTGAAATTTTCTCTTGTACTTCTAAGTTCTTGACAATAGGTAGAGAATCTTCAAATCTTCGTGTCTCTTTGGATGCTTGCGGCTTTGGAGTATTCGGAAGTTGGAGTAGGTTATATGGGTATACCTCTTGTAAACCCTCACATGTAATACTAGGTTTAAAGTATTGTTGGACATACTTAGTGTAATCATGATTCCTATTAAAAGAAGTAGGTTCTAGGAATGTAGTTTTCTTGAGGAATAACAAAAGCTAAATATGAAAGTATTTGATAAGTGATTAACTCACATTTTTTTTATTGCCAATTATATACTTGTTATATCTATAATTCTTGCATATTATTCATTTTTATTTATTTTTTTCTTTCTCTATCTGTTGTGTTATATTAGGTGTATCGTCCAAAAAGGACCTAGGAAGTATTGAAATGAGTTAGGAATTGAAGTAATCCAATGGGGAAAGACCAAAAAAAACTCGTTCAAATACATAATTTCCTATCACTTATCTTTTAGAAAAAAAAGAAGAAGAAGTCAACGCAAAAAGAATGAGGTGATTCCGAGATTGGACGAAGAAGTTATACATAAAACAGTCAAGACAAGAAAACTTGGTCTCAATGGGATTCTAAACCATAGGAGGAAAGGATACTTGAGGGCCAAGCATTAAGGCTATAAAAAAGACCTCAAAGTCTCAAGCAAGATATGA
This sequence comes from Papaver somniferum, assembly GCF_003573695.1. NCBI lineage: Eukaryota > Viridiplantae > Streptophyta > Magnoliopsida > Ranunculales > Papaveraceae > Papaver > Papaver somniferum. The sequence continues at coordinate 139,840,725 of NC_039361.1, read as the reverse complement.
TCAACATCTAATATCACTTCTTTTACATCGTAAACCTAGGGTTTACCTCTACAGGGGGAAACCATTCTTCTTTGTAATATGAGTAGCTAAACATTTTATTAATTAAGGATGAATTCAGTGTTCCAAACATGAAAGTTTATTAGTTATATAAGTCTATTGAGAGTTTTAATCATTTTATCGTTTGTCTTTACTACACCTAAGGTTTATGATTGATTTCTAGATTTTTGGAGTGCACCCTAGATTAATTTATTGATCATTCTTATGATGGTAGAAGGTGGGTGATAAGTGTAATCGTCAAGTGAAAATCGAAAGACCTTGCAGAGGGATTCCATGGAGCAATTTTGAGTGAAAACACCATCAATAAATGGACATGGGGCAAAGATTTAAACTATTGGGATCAACATTAATCACAAAGATTTGAGCGTTCGATTGGGTTCCACCTTGGGTGAGTTACAACTTGGTGGTTCATACAAATAGAATCTCGTAACGGAAAGCATCCATATTTAGTGATGAAATGAAATTTGGGGATAGCACTGGGCTAGCTATTATTCCACTGCATGTGGTGATTGATTCTAACTAAAGGTAGATAGTTATATTAATTTTGTTGACGTTTGGAAAAGGAAAAGGATTTCCATAATCATCTCTTTCTTTTATTTATTATATATACTTTTATCTAGTTTAATCAATTTCAATCCCCCTTTATCATTATTTACTTTGTTTTGGTTTTTTACGAAACTCTCTGTTGGAATGATCCACACTAATGCTATATTACTGGTTAGTTAGTCCGAAATATATTAAGTAATTTGTTGCACTACAAAACGCATCATGAGTCCAGATATTCGAAAATAAACCCGTTGGCAGATTTATCTGAGGAGAAAGGCGAGATTTATTCGCAAAGATCCAGAACCAGACTATCGATCTTTTCTAAGAAGTTAGTTATAGCAGCTAATGCTAACATAATGATAGAGGATATCCAATATCAATTTCATATTCGTTGGATGATTTTCATCCTGTTTTTACATATAGTTCCAACAAGAAAATGCTAGTCCAACATGACAAGTCTTGGAATTAAACACTTATGGTAAGCTTAGAAATATATTCTTCTCTACTTCTTTCTTTTTTTTTTCTTTTTTTTTCCCTTCTTGTTCATTTTCTTGGAGGTTATGACTTTCTGTCCCTCTTGTTGTATTATTTTTGATTTTTAATTAAAAAAATCCCTCATTGAGTTTGTTTAAAGTGAAAATATGTTTGTTGCATGTTTGATCTTGATTTAGTTTAGATATATTTAACGGGTTTTGCTATCTTGCGCATCCATATAAAAGGCAAAAGCCAATCATTGGCACGAAAAAATTAATAAAATATAGTATGAGAGAGAGAATGATTATTTGCATCAAGGAATGCAAATATTCATGGATTTTTGAACTTCTCTTCACAAATCCATTCTCCAATACAAAAATCCATTCTCTCGTATATTTTATTATCTTTTACACTTTCACGTGTAATTTTGAGTTAAGTTATTCTTGATTAACAAGAAATACTTTTTTTTAAGGAAAGATGGGTTTTAACAACCTGAAATTTATTAAATTACCTCATTAAAATTGAGGTTTGAAGGATTCATAGTGGTGGAGAATAACCATTCCACCCATTGGAATCAGTAATACTAATATCAATTACATAACTAGGCATGGGGCCTAGGCAGTTCCGCGCAGTACTCCAATACAGGCTTGGCATCCCCCTCTTCGTCGACAACACCTTCTGTGCTTGCTGCAACAAACCCTGGATATCTTCGGAGACCATGTTGTACATTATGCTAAGGACGTGGGGAATAAGTATCGGCACGATGAAGTTCGAGACGTTTTTGTAGATATCTGTTATAAAGCTGGGGTTCCGGCCAGAAAGGAAGCTTCCCTTGGCCTTCATTCCAACTCAGCCAAAGATCTTAAATCGGCGGATATTCTCGTTCTCAACTGGGTGAATGGGAAAGATGTTTGCTTTGATGTCACTGGCGTCTCTCCCTTCACCAACGCTTGTACACGCAGTTTTATTCCTGGTCACGCTATCACCATGGCTACTACCCGCAAATTACATAAGTACCTTGATAAATGCTCCTCCCATGGATATGGATTTGTCGTGCTGGCATTCTCAACTCTTGGGGAATTGGGGGACGATACAATTGCTTTTTTGAACAGATTAAGGAACTGACTTCGAAGCTATGATGCCAATCATAAAATAGGCAGTGCCCTTTTTCATAGAATAGGCGTGGCGATTCAAAAAGAGGTTGGCGCCCAGCTTGTCGCCAGGATGCCTTCCACCGACCTGTAAACTATTATTATTATTATTATTGTTAACAAAAATTTGAATATTAAAAAAAACGTAACTAGAAAACAGAAAGAATAACCTAGTACTAAATTTACAGAAAATTTGGGGTTGTTAAAACACATATTTTCTTCAATTTTTTCTTTTACAGATTTCGAAACTTAACGAAACGAAAAAATGAAATTGTATTGATTTACATTCCGTCGACGAAATTGACATCCTTCTAATGGTCATTAATTCAAACCATTTTGATTCTTGATCATTAACATCGTATATGTTAAATGCTTCCATGTAAAGGAAGTAATTATGCCCAAAATAATATCATTGCTGCCAATCTTGGTCTTGTTTGCTGAAGAAGATCATCGTCCATGATGTAATTGATTACAATGAAGCAACAACACCACAAAAAAAAAACACCAACTTGACTAATGTATAACAAATCTAGATGACATAGAAAAGTCATTAGATCTATCAAAGCAAAATATTAATACAAAAACCTAAATAGAAAAATTGTTGAATCAACTATTTGTTTTATTGAATAATATTATAAAAACCAATAGTACTAACGTTGATTTTCCCGGCAGATATGAAAAATCAAATCTAACCCGGCAGATCAAGCAATTAACAAGAAATACTAAAATAACTAGTGATAACTAAAAATGACATCGCTGACACGCGGTACGAACTAAAAACCTTGGCGTATGAGGGAGGCATAATAACGTAAACTCTGTGCCGGCTACAACAACAAGTTTTTTAATCTATTTTCTCCTCAAACCTTACCACATCTTCTCATCAAATTATATTTCTTCAATGAAAACCAAGTATTCTTCATTCTCATAAATTGATTAATTCAAAACCTTATTCTTAAACTTCAAAATCCAATCCAAAAATTGATTTTCATGGCGACCAATTTTAATCAAGAGTAATCCCTAGGACTCCTGGGGGATGAATGAAAAATTAAGAGATGGGGGTTGTGGAATTGTGGAACTGATGGATGACACAGTATTTAAAAGGTATTTTGGTCCTTATTCCTTCTACGGTTTTTTTAGATCCGATTCACTGATAGGGGTAAGTTTCATTTTTTGATGTTTAGAAAAGGATCTATGTTTTAAAGTTTATCATGTTTTATTTCTTTCTTAGTTTACCTTGGTTGCAGAAAATTATTATCTTCTTTTTGAGTTGCCACTTCTAGAGTATACCCGTTTAGGGTTATTAACTGGTTTCCTGTTTTCTTATTCATGTTGCTCCCATCTTCTTTGACTTCGTTAACATGATTCCTTGCTGGGGTTATTAGTAGATGCGGTTCTTAGAATTTCATGTTTAGGCTTTTTGATTATATGAGTTGAAACGCTTATGTTGGTAAATGGTGATCTGATTGGGGGTTCCGAATTGGTTTTCTTTGACTTAAATGAAATTGAAAATTATATTATGTGATTCAAATGAATTTGGTATTTAATTAAAAATTTGGTATTAAAAGGTGTTGTAGAGCTAAGTCTCTTAAAATTGGGTCCTAAGGGGTTCTTAGTTTTTGAAGGAAAATGAAAACCTTCCTAACAGTCTGTAAGCCATTCTTATTGTGTTCGTTCTTCCTGTAGGTCTTTTGGCCAATGCCTTGTGTTTCTTATGATGGTGTAGAAGTTGCCTCATGTATGTTGGCTGAGTTATTCTGTCGACTGTTGTCTTATGTTAGTGTAAAAGCTTTTATGCTTTGTGCCATTGTTCGTCGAAGGAATTGCTAACTGAATAGTTGCTGCATATGTGATTGTAGCCTTGTTTTTTGATAATCCTCTCTTGCAATTTGGTTTATTTTAGATCCCAGTTCCTTTTTATAGATTTCTGCTTAATAGTTTCAAGTTCCTTACCTGACCTTCCTATTGTCACCTCTCTTTCCATGTTAACTTTCAGAGATAGTTTTTTTTTGTACTTTGTAGATTATAGAGTTGTGCACTCATTGCCTGTATTGAAGATGGTTTGAGTTTCTGATGGTTCCGTTCTCCTTTTCCTCTTTTATGGTTATCTCCTTTTGTCTCTCCTCTTGGGATTTTCTGAAATAGGAGGACAACCATTTTTCTTTGTAAGTTTTATTTCTATTTTATTTGGTCTGACTTCTGGCTTTAGTTTAGACTTAAAAATGAGAACCTCTTTTCAACATTTGCTTTGCATTTTGAGTTGTATTTTTATATGCCAAATATGTGTGTCCAAATGTGTGTCCAAATGAATATTTCATCCGCAATTCCCAATCCGAAGCTCCTCCGATCAGTCTAAGCCCCCGGATCTTAAACTACTATTTTATTTTCCTTCTCCAATCTGTTAGTGTTACTCAACATTTATATCTCTTGTAATATTCCTTCTAAGTGATATATCATAAAGGACACCTTCTAAATAATAGTTGTTTTTCAATTTGTAAGTGTTGTCTGAAAAAGCACACCTTCTAGGTTATAATTATAAAGGACACCTTACTTCAAAGATATTTCTTGTAAGTGATATGATATAAAGCACACCTTCTAGTTTATAATTTTTCGCTTTCTCTTGTTTTATAGTTACTTCAAATTCCTACCGTGGGATTCAATCTTTTTACTTTCTAGAAAGCTACCAACTGGTACCTCTTCTTCACTATCCTCCGCAGTCATTTCTCACCCTATAGAATCTCTCATTTTATATAAACAACAATGACTATCCTAGCTTGGAATTGTCAAGGTATAAACCATCTATCATCCATTCAACATTTAAGAGGGTTGGTTTCCCTTCACAAACCCAACATTTTGTTTCTATCTGAAACATTAGCTAACGATCATCATATGAAAAGCCTAACACAAGCCCTCCAGTTCCATAAATACTTCTCCGTCCCAAAAATTGGAAGATGGGGTGGTCTCTGTCTAATGTGGGACAATAACCTCCACATCCAAATATTGTTTCACTCACAAAATTACATACATACAATGGTTACTCCACCACCCCCTGAACAACCTTGGCTCTGCACAGGTATTTATGGGCCACCACATCCGGATATAAGGAAAAACCTATGGCAAGACTTCCCAACAATCTTCAGCAACACCAATCCGTCCATGACTTGGCTTTTACTAGGAGACTTCAATGACGTCTTAGATCAATCCGGAAAAAAAGGAGGAAGGCAAGTAACTTATGCTCAATCTCAACCTCTCCTCACAATGATGGACCAGATGGGGTTTATAGATTTGGGATTTCGAGGCGACCCCTACACTTGGAAAAACAACCAAATGGGGCAAGATAACATTCTAGAAAGATTAGATAGAGTAATGGAAATCCAACATTGGCGTACGGCGAATCCACATGCAGCAGTTACACATCTTCCGATAATATCATTTGATCATGCCCCAATACTACTACAAAAGAAAGCAATAGATTGGCAAGGAACAAAAAACTACAAATTTGAACATCTATGGCTCTCTCATCCACAACTCAGGCAAGTGGTTTAATCATCCTGGGCACAACATCAAGATATGAAGCCTACCCTTGACCTTCATTTAAAACTCATAATAACTGGTCAAACTCTCTTGGAATGGAACAAGGAAACTTTTGGTCACCTTCCTACTATGATCAAGAAATCGACAGTCAAGATAAAATTTGCTCAATATCAGTGTGCTACCCAATCTGGCATAGATCTGGAGTTTTGGTTGACTCGGGAAAAACAATTAATAATCGATCATGCAGAGATGCTTCAATGTCATGCAACATACTGGCAGCAAAGATCCCGAATTCAAATGGTTACAATCGGGCGATCTTAACACAACTTTTTTCCATACTAAAGCAACAATTCACAGGGCCTGTAACAGTATACAACAATTACAAGACCCACAAAACAACTGGGTTAACAAGAAGGAAGACGTTGTTCAACTCATTCTTGATCACTACTCTCAACAATATACGGCCCCACCTACAGTGATAGACGAAGATCTTTTTAGAAATATTAACTCCAGATTAACTCCCAGACAATCAGACCTACTTACCAAGGAGGTAACTACAGCGGAAATCAAACAAGCCTTATTCTCCATAAATTCCGAGAGTGCTCCTGGTCCAGATGGTTACACAAGTAAGTTTTTCAAAAAAAATTGGGAAACAACTCAATAACAATTGATAGCAGTGGTTCGAATTTTTTTCAATGATCTTAATATACATCCTCTCATGAATCACACAAATATAACACTAATACCAAAGTCGATCATCCATCAAAACCTTCACAATTCAGACCCATAAGGCTTTGTAACGTCACCTACAAAATCATTGCAAAAGTCCAAGTGAATCGAATTAAATCCTTACTCCCTTTTATAATTAGACCATATCAAAGTGCCTTCGTGCCGCAAAGATCAATTTATGATAACATAGCAATCACGGGAGAGCTATTCCATCATATAAAAACATCAAGCCTCACCAAAGACCTAAACATAGCACTCAAATTAGATATCCAAAAAGCCTATGACCGGTTAGATTGGGGATTCATCAAAACCGCCTTCTGCAAACTAGGATTTCCGATAATATTTATAGACTATATCATGTTATGTGTCACAACTGTTACATACTCAATCAACATCAATGGTACACCACATAGATATATCATCCCAATTAGAGGTATTAGGCAAGGGGACGCGCTATCTTCGTATATCTTCATAATATGTGCAGAGATCTTGTCTACAAATTTGGGTAACCTTCAAAATAAAAAGTTGTTTCAGGGGCTTAGCATATCAAAAAAATCACCACCAATTATTCACTTAATGTATGCCGATGAAATTTTAATCACTTATAAAGCCTCTGCTCAAAGTAAACTTCATCTCAAGAACCTACTACACTCCTACGGCACTTCTGCGGGACATGTAATTAATACTTCCAAATTAATAATCATTCGTCACCCGAGATTGGACCAGATCAAGGTTACTAATATTCAGCAATTCTTTGATATGCCTGCAACTTCAAAACCTCCAATCTATTTAGGAGTCCAATTCAAACATGGAAGAGCATCAAACCATACCTTTGCACCACTCCTGCAAATATTAGCTCGAAAAGCTAAAGGATGGATGGCAAAATGCCTAACCCAGGATGGAAGATTCGTACTCATTAAAACCTCACTAATCCCCACCTCAAATCACCTTATGCAAACACAAAATTTACCTATCAATGTCCATAAACAAATAGATCGTATCACCAAAAATTTCTTTTGGGGACATGATTCGTCAGTTAAAAAGCTTCATCCAATTGGATGGGACAAGGTAACAACACCAATATCTGAAGGAGGATTAGGCATAAGAAAAAGCAGTGATCATAACAAGGCTCTTCTCATGAAAAGAATTTGGAGTTTACACGAACAACTCAACTCCATATGTAGAAGTCTTTTCAGTGAAAAGTATCTCGATCAACAACCAATTCTATAAGGCATTGATACCATACCATCTTCCTCCATCCCCCAATGGAGACAATTGGCATCAATCGTGCCTACCATGCAATACTTTATATTTCATCTTATTGGAAATGGGTTATCAACACCAATAGAAGCCAACTGGATTCCACATTCCCCAAACCTAGAACCAACTCATTGTTACCCATTCCGAAAGGTAGCTGATGTCATCGATCCAATCTCTCATAACTGGAACCAAGAAAAATTAAACACATTCCCAAATCTTGTAGCCCAAAAAATCATAAACATCCACCTCCTCCAAGATAGCCCACAAGACAAAATTATCTGGCCACATTCAAAATCCGGAAAATACACTACTTCATCAAGATGCAAATGTCTAACCCATAATCAACCTAATCATACCCCCCCTCCCACCCACCAAATTTCTGTGGACGTTACCGTGTCCACCAAAAATTCAGATTTTCTTGTGGAAAACAATCAATGAAGGTCTACCAACCTTCTCTCTCCTTCATCACATTCATTTGACCAACTCAGACATTTGCCCCAGATGCAATAATGAACCGGAATCAGCGGCTCACCTGCTAATTCACTGTCCAACGGCAACTACATCTTGGAACACTTTACTTTCTCAACCCTCAACCACAACAAGTTCCAAAAATACCCCTACATTTTCTTTAACGCCTCATACAGCCATCTCCCAAGTCCTACAACATTCAGCACCAACATATGTCATCTCCTCATTCTGTTATCTATTCTGGACCTTATGGTTAGCTAGGAATGAACTTATATACATCCAAAAGCAAACAACAACAAAAAAATACTATCTTGGGCTAAAAAGCAACAACAAGAATATTCTGCGGCACTACAATCCTTACCTCCGGTCCTACCGGGAGATTCGCCGATAGTCAGCCAATCAAGAAGCACAAAAAGGATCTCAACAATCTCGGTAGGATGGACCACCTCGGACATGAGTTGGATTAAGATCAACATTGATGAAGCGTCCACGGGTGATCCGGGTTTTGCGGGTGTAGGTTTCATTTGCAGGGACTCCGACGCACGAACGGTAATAGCTCTAGCTCAACCTTTGGGAATTACGACTGCCTTAACTGCAGAAACTTGGGTTCTGCTCTTGGCGTCGAGAACAACAGCAGAAAGACAGTGGCCAAAAGTTCTCTTCGAGAAAGACTCAGAGAACCTTCTGCGCTTCATCACATCCCCTATTCCCCCACGTTGGCACATCACAGGAATGATTGAATAAATAAAGAATAAGATGCGACAGATTCCATAGGCAGCTATACAACACAACTACAGAGAAGTAAATCAAGCAGCGGATGGTTTGGTCAACCATGCAGCAAATGAAAGTCAAATGGGAAATTTTTCAACTAAAATTTGGGACCAGGCAATACCTGTTTTTATTAATCAAATTGTTTACCATGACTCCGTGGGTACCACATACCCCGTCAAATTTTAACCTAATCTTATTTTTATAAATGCATGCTTCAAAAAAAAAAAGTTTTTATAATATAACCACAAACAAAAGTAGTTTTTTTTTTTTTTTTTTTAATATCAGCCAGAACAAACACTTCCGTTCGATTTGGAAAATCCCAAGGCCTAGGTGGTGACGATCATGTCAATCTTATCCACCACCACTTAAACACCATTGAAAACCGTCTCCCACTTTCATAGTACTACTACAATACAAACGAGTGCACAAGTTCTCTCTCTTCTTTTTTTTTTATGGAAAAACTCATATATTAAAAACTAGCAAATGTAGTACATAAGTTTTACAAAATCATTTTTACTAAAAGTATTAGAATCAATGCTAGATTTATAAACTTTTTGGTTTAGGTTTTCCGACATGTGTTGTAGTCTTTTGATCCTTGCCTCCTTAGCGATGTAGTCCGCAACTTTGTTATTTTTTCTCTTTATATATTTCACTTTCGCTTGAGGAAGATCTCCCAAAGTTCCTAATTTCCTGCAAAGTATTTTCTGCCGACCACGAAAACTCAGTAGTAACCCTGTTTATATTGTCTGCCAAAACTTTGCAATCTGTTACGATGGACACACTTGATAAAAACATTTTTTAGCCATGTAAGAGCCTTTAGTAAGACCTTTACTTCCACGTGGAAAGATGACGTTTCCCACTCCGAACCTGCAGAAAGATGCATGAATGTCTCCTCATCAGTAGAATATAGGATGAACGCATATCCCATCGAAAAGTGTTCTTTTTTGTAGGAAGCATCAATGAATATTATCCAATCCGAGTTTAGGTTGGACCAAGTAGTGTTGGTTGGTATGTTATTTTGACTCGTCTTATTGCTTTGAAGGGTATCTGACGGGGTGGAATTTAGGAAACTATTGATTAGTTCTATTAAGCTGACTGGGTTTGGGTGGATTTTCTCAAATACTACCGAGCATCTGTATTTGCAAATGAACCAAATTGTAGTGGATATTTTAACCTGATTATGGCTCAAATTATCTTCTGTAATCCACCATTAATCCAATCAATAATGTTGTTGTGAGGGTTTCTGGGTATAATGTTATGAAGGGAGAAATCAAACCAGAAGACTCTTGTAAAAGGACACCCACAGAATAGATGAGCTTCCGTTTCTTTCACTTGGTTGTACATAACTGGCAGAACGGATCAATTTCCGTATTGTGAGCACCTTGTCTCGCCGATGTTGGTAGCACTTTTTGATCTAGTTTCCAGATTAATAGTTTGATTCTTGGGATGACTTGAATTCTCCAGATCTTGTTCCATGGGAAATCTAGGAAATCATTATTATCAATATCCTGTTTGGTTAAAAAAGTATAGACGTTTTTGGCTGAGAACTTTCCCGATTGATGGTGTCTCCATCTAATAACGTCTTGTTCATGGTTTCTTGGATTTAAAGCTTGAATTTTTTTCCTTGTCCTCCGGGTAGAAGAATTGGTTTAGCTTTTCCTGGTCCCATCTATTTTGATCCGTTATTAGCTCTTGTACTCTTGTTGGCGCCTGTTCTTGAGAGTTAGGGATTCTTTGGATTATATCCACATTAGGAATCCATCTGTCTTCCCATATTTTCACCGAAGCTCCATTTTTGACTTGCCAAATAAAGTTACCTTTTATTAACTCTAATACTTTTTTTATGCTGGTCCAAATCCACGATAGATTCGAAGTTTTGGATTTCTTAAGAGGGTGTGAGTTTGGGAAATATTTTGCTTTTAAGAGTTTGACCCATAATTGGTGTTGTTCTGTTACCAGCCTGCTGGCAAGTTTAGTGAGGAGAGTCAAGTTGAATTGATGGGGATTTTTAATTCCTAGACCACCTTGAGAAATGGGTTTGCATATACTTTTCCAAGCCCTTATAAATCCTCCTTGTCCTTTTTTCCCATCTTTCTTCCACCAGAAAATTCTCTGAATGCGGTCGAGCTGATCAAGAGTTTCCTTCGGCAGAGCAAGAACTTGTATTTGATATGTTGGGTAGGATTGAAGAATATATTTTATTAAAACAGTCCTCCCGCTTGAGATAACAATTTTGATTTCCATCCTTGTAGCGTAGAGTAGTACCTTTGTAACAAAGGCTCAAAATTGGCTTTTCTGTTTTTATCGAAGAAGAGCGGTGTACCCAAATATCTATCATTTTTCGTCATCAGCGGCACCTTTACTATTTTTGCTAAAATCTTTCCATGTCTTGGATGAATTTTTGGGCTGAAATAGACACTAGATTTTTAAAGGTTAACCAATTGTCCCGTGATGTTCCCAAAAAGTTGTAATATCTCTTAGAGACTTTTTGCTTCCCCCGTATACGCTTTTGTGGAAGAAAAGCAATCGTCCGCAAGAAAAAGGTGTGATATGTTTGGAGCATCTTTGTTTATTTGGAAAACCCGAGATTTTCTTGTCTTCAATTGCCTTTCAAGGAGTCTAGAGAGAATTTCCATGCAAATAAGGAAAAGATACGGTGATAAAGGATCACCTTGTCTTAGACCCCTAGAAGTGTTGAAAGATGGCCCCGGGAAACCATTTAGAAGGATTGAAAATGAGGTTGTTGAAATGCATTGCATAACAAGTTTAGTGCAGAAATCCGAGAAGCCAAAAGCCAAGAGAACTCTCTCAACAAAATTCCATTCAACCATATCAAAAGATTTTTGATAGCTCTAGCTTTAGTGCTAGAAAACCCTTTTTTTTCTTGGAAGTTCTCATCGAATGAATAAGTTCGTGAGCAATAATTATGTTATCTGTGATTTGTGGACCAGAAAAAAAAGCCAATTGATTTGGGGAGATTAATTTCCCAAGGATAGGTTTTAGTCCCGGGGAACCCTGACACAAGTTCTCGACTCTTTCCCTTATTTTGCCTCTAATCCTTGTTTGCGAATCGTCATAGAAATATCTCGTACGTGTCATTCTCTTTCGTAATATTTTATTAGTTAGAGAATATAATTTAGACATATTTAATATTGGCGTATAAAAAATCATCCGTCCTCAAGAGTCAAGACTAAGTCCACCTAACGTGTACTTGTATTTACATACTGTATATTGTTAGAAGCCAAGGTGTTTGCCAATTGCAACTTTCAAGCAGCAGCTAACTCAATCTTTGGTTTGTGAATCTCAAATGACACTAGGTGCACTCATTTTACATGGAAATTCTTAATCTGTTGGATGGATGAATTAACGGGATGAAGTCGTGATGAAATCGTTGTTGGATATTTTCAATTGTTTAGAAATAACATCCATTGCGCATTTTAATTATCTTTTGGTGGAAAGGGGTAATTAGAAGTTAGCAGCCCTTTAGCAGAGTTGGGGATTGCGCCCCTATACCGAAACAGTATGCATCCATCGAAACCTTAATTTTAAACAGAAATTTAAATTCGGACATACATAATTACCATAATTCTCCGTAGTTATCTGTTAGAGATCAACATGCATTTCCAATATATACAAATCCTCTATAAATACCAATATCGGATACACAAAAAGTTTATAACAATTTTTTTTTAAATATTTTTCTTTTCTCTTGGTGCCATCAATTTTTTTTGTTAGTATGTTCTTGGCCGGAAGGAAGCACTGCCCTTAAACTCGATTACTATGCATCGCGGCTTCATCATAGTTTGAGGATAATAATTTACCGACTTATGACACTTATTACACTGTAAATTTGTTCAGAGGGTTGGATTATTGTCTAAATAATCGAACAATCATGGAAATCAATAATACAATCATTCTCTATTTGTTTTAGAATCCTATTATTGGGACCGTAGGGGCTGCGTTCTTGGGGGCTTAAAATGATAATTAAAATCAAAACGTGGATATGGGGACCTAATATATGTAAAAGTTCAAAAACATCCTCCATATATTTTACTTATTTCTCTTTTGCCCTTATGTTAACTAATTAATGTTATTAAAAACAAAGAAAAAAAACTGAAAATAAAAAATAAATAAAAAACCGTCGGCTCCCTTCTTCTCCTCTCCTCTCCTCTCCTCTTCCGCTTCTTTTTTCCTTTGTTTCTTCTTTTCTATAAAATGATTAATCATCGATAACAAAAAATTCATTGTAGAAAACCATGAAGACAAAGGAAAAACTAGGAAAATCGTCATTGAATATACCTCCTCCAGAATCAGAGAAATCAACTTCATCAAATGAAGATGAAACTGAAGATCAACAACAAGTGATAGAAGGAGATGAACCAGCCGCCGAGACTCTTGATATGACTGCAATAAGGTACGTATTGAAAAACCCACTCTTTATTTAAGCTTTTTTTGATTATTCAGTTGGCTTCGAAAATTTTAGGTCTGAGAAAACAGTTTCTGAAACCGCTTACAGCTGGGAGTTCTTGTTTTCCCAGCTGTAAATTCTAACCGAAACAATTTGTTTACGGCTAGGTTATTCCTAGCCGTATCTTCTTCTATGTTCGAAATTTATTCAACGCTAGTGTTTACGTCTAGGTTTTTCCTATCCGTAACTTTACTTCCTAACCGTAAATGTTTTTTCCTAGCCGTTTTGTATGTGACGGCTTGGTCGATAACTGAAAGTCCCATTCGTATCTTCTACTGTGATGAAAATTAATCCAGCGGTAGTGTTTATGGCTCGAATTTTCCTATCCATAATTTGAATAACTAAGCCGGAAATTTTGTTTCCTAGCCGTTATTGGTCTTACTTCTTGGTCGATTAGTAAATAACCCATCCGTAAATGTCGTTGCATCTGGGACTGTAAATATTTCATGGCCGTGTTTTTTGTCACGGTTTGGTTATGTTTAGATTTCCCAACCGTATCTACTTATTTGCTTTTGTTTTTTTGGTCTTATTTGTCTTTGAACAGAGGAAATGAAAGGAGAAAGAAAATAACACAAGAAGTAACACCTTGTAATGTCCCGACACCGCAACCTCGTCAATTAAAATCATTGGGTGCAAATGCAAGGTGAATGCAAGTGAAGTTTTCATGGGTGAAGGAAGTGAATGTAGAGGAAATGAAGGTGGAGTTTCCACTGATGGAGGAAATGAAGGTGGAGTTTCCACTGATGGAGGAAATGAAGGTGGAGGAAGTACAAATGTGGTTTTTGAACAACCAAATTTATAGATTGTAGAAGAAAACTTGGTCGAAACAAGTGTTGCTGGTGCTGCTATTAATAAGGGTAAAGGCGTGATAGAGGGGGGGAAGAAGGAGAAGTATCCACCAAAATACTCGACAAGAAAAATCGTTGATGTTATACAGTTTTTACCTCTCAATAAGAATGTGCGACCTTGGGGTGAGCCAAAAAATAGATCCATCTTGTTTGGTTACCAGTCATCATGGGCTGCTAGGATATGTGACGCGAAGGTAATAAATCAAATTTAATATATGTTATTTTCATTTTATTATGGATTTTTAATTATAACAACCAAAATTTTATATTCTTTGTAGTTTCCGAATAAAGCGGTCCCTAAGCTAAAGCACCAACAAGGAAAGTTTTGGTCGTTGGATAGAGAGCATCCAGATGTGGTAGCCTTGGTAAAAGCTTCGGGGTTATGATCTTAAATCGAGGCTTTGCAGAAAACCTATGATGATGTGACTATTTTTGGGTTTATAGAAAGATTCTGACCCGAAACCATGATTTTTTTACTCCCGTTCGGCGAGATGACTATGACTCCCGATGATGTAAATCAAATGACCGGTCTGGTTTTGGAAGGAAAAGCTGGGTTCGAGAGTTTCAACAATTCTATTCTTTTTGAAGAGCTTTTTGTCTCGGCGAAAGACTGTCTTAGATGGGACAAACTTGAAGCGGAAGAAGAGTTTGATATAGGTGGCGGAGCCTTGCCTAGAGTTAAAAGGCCATTCACTATACCGGGTGAACGTCCTGGAACAGTTAATATGAGAAGGAAGATTAACATGGTTCGTCTAAGGGAGAAGTCTGGGGATTCTGTCCCCAAGACTGCTAGTGGACATGTGGTGATGGTCGGAGCAAGAGCTAGAAATACAGCTATAGCTTACTTGTTGCACTCTCTTGGCACCGTCTTTTTTCTCGATTTCCCAGGAAATAAGGTAAATGCATGTTATTTGCAGTGGTTGAAAACTCTCAGTATCGATCCGGAAACATACGAGGTACCTAGGTACTCGCGGGGCATCTCCCTCCTTGCTAGTGTGATGGAAAATCTTTGCAAAGCTTCTAGGTGGAACGTAACACAAATTACAAGTTGTGTTGCTCTTACCCAGATATCTTTTTGTTTCCATATAAGAAATTATTTTTTTACTTCTATATTTTGTGCATAATATCTTATTTATAATTTATTTTTTCCCGTAGGCATGGGATTACGACCATTTTAAATGCTTAGGTCCTTCTCGGGATAAGAAATGGGATTTAGAGAAATCTACAAGAAGAACATACCCCTTTCGAGAGACCCAACACAAGGCTAAAGAGATGAAAATGGACGACATGAGGAAAATATTGGATTCTTTGACAATCGATGATGTGTTTTTGATCTTTATTTGAAACTTGATGAGGATGGAGAAGATGAAGTTGGTGAGAGTATTTTCTAATGTGGCGACCTACATATGGCATTTGTTTCATTCAATTGGGTCTGTCATTTTAGATCCTCGTAGAACATTCCGTCAAATTGGTATTGTTCAGAAAATAGTACCTGAAGACTCTCATTTTAGACTGAGAGTAGCCAACTCCCAGTTTAAGGACAAAGATGTCAGATTGACCTATGAACCAGCACCGTCGATCGATCATTGGAATGCTCGTTCCAAAGAAGTAAACCAAATGAATATAAGAGGTCTTGAAGATTCTCATGGCACTTTTGATGTGGATAACAATTGCATGGAATGGTATCAAGAGTGATCTCATCCTTATGTGTAAAATTTGGAACCGGAAGCAAGGAAACACTTCAAGAAGGAAGAGATTTCGAAATCAAGGACATCAAGGGATGATGAAAGTGATTGGAAGGAAATGGTGGTACGTATACTACTAATTATGTTTGTATATGTATATATTTTTTTTATTATCTATAAATAATTACAGTTTACGCATTTGATAAGAAAAAATAGGTGGAATGAGTTAATTGGGTGGTCGAGGACATGACCCGTAATATTAATTCGGGTGAGAATTTAACGGTGATAGACACATTTTTGTGTCCGATTTGTCTCGATTCTATATATTGTTAGGGCTCATTTTTGTACTTATTATGGTGTTTTATTTATTTGTAGGTATTTTTGGCTAATAAATATTTTTGGAAAAAATTGGCTCGAAAAGTTGTCGGAGAGCACCCGGAGGACATTTTCTATTCGGACTCTCACTTTGGATAAGGGGTAACCTAATTACTAAGGGGATCCCATTTCCAGGCAGTTTCTAATCGCACCCCTACTCTGGATAAGGGGCAACCATCTTCAACATTCAAAAAAACAGGATTTTGGCGGGAAAAAGGTGCAATTAAAGAACAGTTTTGGCGATCGTGATTTGGAGGAGTTTGAGGTCGATTAAACCTCTGATTTTCATAGGATAGACTCCTTATGGGTCTAGGAATCTGATATGGGTGTTTAAATCGATTAGACTGGGCTCAATCGACGGATTTTTCTCACAACAGAAAATATGGAATGTCACGTGTGTGCCTGTTTTAGGGAATTTTAGAGAGATTAAAACCCTGTAAACCTTCCCTAAGATTTGTATCTATCTAAGGAAGAGTTTAGAATAAAAAGGAAAGCTCATAAACGCGTAGAAATCCTAAAACAAGAAATTGCCGCAACTTGGCCGTGAAGAGAAGGAAAGAGATTTTGGAAGATTTGGGAGAGATTTAATCGATATTTTTGATGTAAATAGATGTCTTGGGTCATATAGAAGAGGTGTCGAGAGTTTGGGAACCTAAGGAGAGCCAGAAAAGAAGTAATCAGAGCTTTACCAAACTCTGTTTCTGCTGCTGCTGCTGAAGAAGAAGAACGCGAAGAACATTGACGCTCGGTAAACAGTCGCAGAACAGTGTCGTTGTTTAACAGCTGAAGAACATTAAGTTTTTCAGGGAAGTCTTATTTTAGGGTCTTAAAATCAGCGAAAAAGCAACAGTTTTTCTGTGACAGTTCCATTGTAACAGCTGTTTTGCAACACCAATACACTGTTGCAAACAGTCTGTGTTATTACTTTTCACTCTTTTAATCATCTTTTGAGCAACAAACACACATTTTGAGATCATGATTAATATTAGGAGCTAAACCCCATTACTGAGGCGATAGAGGAAGCTATTTTTCCAACAAAAAGTGGTATATTCTATTTTATTTTTTTATTTGCAATAATTATATGATTATTTGCCTTGAACTATTATTGAATATGATTTTTACTTGAGTGATTGTGATCTATTTTGATGGAGTATGTTTAGTTTTAAGACTTTTGATGCTTCATACTTGGTATTTACAATTATTACTTTTGAAAATCTACTTGTTGCAATATTTTAGAATCAAATTAAACAAGAAAATTGCATAAATATAAGTATTGGTTTAATCACTTTGAACTTGGAAAATAGTGGAATCTTAGCCTCAGTATTTCTTTTAGTATTGATATCATCTTTGATTGAGTTTGCTATAATTTTTAGTGAGTTTTCTATTTTAATATTAGAATTTAAGTCTAATTAATATCCTTTACAAGTCTGAGAATCGAACCACTTTTACCACTATCTACAAATCACATCAATTTTTGGCGCCGCCGACGCGGATTTGTTTTTAGGGTTTTAGATTTATTTTATTTTTATTTATTTTTATTATTTTTGTCCTTTTTTATGTTTTTGGGTATTTATCTTGTGTCTACAGGTTCTGGATCATAAAGATAATTGAGCCAAGGAGTTTGGTGATTTTATAAAGACTTGGAGCTAAAGATTAAAGCAAAAAGAATAGAAAATAAGACAATTTTATTTTATACAATTTTAGTTTAGGGTTTGTTTATTTTATTTAAAAAAAAAAACTGTATTAGGGTTTATTATTTTTGTAATTTTTCTTTATTTTTTTGGACTTTTGGACTTTTGGACTTTGGGACATTTTTTTTATTACCCTACGGAAGGGTACTTTAAATATAAACGGTTTGCTGAGAAGGAGGACAATTACGATATTGTCTCTGCACCTTGGGTTCGTACACTAGACATCGGAGTCAGTGGCCCGAGTCGACTACAACCGATTCATCCCCCGTCTAGAACGGGAGGTAAGATTCTAAACACTCGCGAATCCCCTGTCAGTGAGTTACTGGACTCCTTCGTATGCATATATGTGGAGGACTGAATACGGACATTTATTTTTCTAGTAAAGGGCAAGGCCCGGCCAGACAAGATAAGGGTTCGGATTTCATCACCGTTCTCTTCTTGCCCGATTTAGGAACACGTAACCTACGCGAACCTAAGCTTAAAATTTTGACTAGAACGAGACCGATAGGGTAACGAGCTTAACAGGAAAGTCATTCGAAAAATATTGGTTACTCTTTTAAGCATACTTCGAAGTTCTTGACGGTTTCTGTAAGTTGAATGCGTGACTGCTCCGCCTTATAATACCGGTGAGGCCTTGGGTATCAAAGCTCCACCGAGCTTCCCTCGCCTCTATTCAACTTACGTTAACTCAGATTGATTCTAGAGGGATTTGCTTAAATAGTAACGAATTCCCGTTCGAAGGATTAGAAGCTGGTCTAGAAACAATCTAAGTGGAGCCATCATGATTTTTGTTTGCTAGAAATCAATAGGTTTGATTTGGTTGAGTCGGCCTTGATCTGTGTTTGCTTACCCTTCCAATTTAGAAAATTCTATTGTATGCCTGAACGTAAAAGAGACGCACTAGGTAGATTTGTTAAAGAGAAACCTAGTAGTTCGAAGCGTCTCGATTACCTTAATCTAGAAAGTCCGGCTTTTGAAGATTCTGTTTTTGAATTTTTATTTGACTGAGGAGAGAATCCCTTGTGCTCCGATAGCGCCAGAAATGGCAACTTTGAAAGCTTTGTTGAATCCAACTAGGACTACCCGTCCTTCGTGTATTAAGTTAGCTGAAACAGAGGCACCCTATGAACTGAAACCTGGGACCTTACAGATGCTCCCAATCTTTTTAGGGAAAGAAAATGAAAACCCTTATTACCATGTTAGGGATTTTGAGGAAATTTATAGTACTCTAAGAATTAGAGGCTTAGATGATGATGCTTTGAAACTTAGGTTATTCCCATTTTCCCTGAAAGATAAGGCCAAGTCTTGGCTGTATAGTTTGGACTCCGAGTCAATTGAGACATATGAACAACTTACATCTGCCTTTTTCAATAAGTTCTTCCTTAGGCACAAAACATCGTCTATTAGGACGCAAATATGCACATTTTCACAACAAGAGGGAGAATCTTTATATAGGTATTTGGAAAGGTTCAATGATTTATTATCCCAGTGTCCTCATCATGGTTTAGAAAAGGTTAGGCTATTTCAGATCCTTTATGAGGGTTTAGATTATTCCACAACGACCATGGTTGAGTCTCTATGCACTGGTGGATTTGAAAACCAAACTGTTGATGCGGCGATGGAATTTTTTAATGAAATCGCCGAAAAAACCCAGCAATGGGAAAATAGTAGGGCACCCCAGAAAACAATTCTTTTAAGTAGAGGAAACGTTAATAGGGTAGAAGGAGGCTATGAATCAGATGCCAAAATTGCTGCTATAGCAAAAAGGTTAGAAGCCTTAGAAGTGGGCCAGACTAGTGGTAGAGTGGAGCCTTTTTGGGAAGGCCAGAATATTGAAGAGCAGGCCAATGCTCTTTATAATAACACTAGATTTGATAACCGTCAAAAGATTGACCCATATTCAGAAACCTATAATCCTGGTTGGAGAAACCATCCGAACCTTTCGTGGTCTAAGGGCCAAAGTCAAGGTCAGTTTAGTAATTCTAATGCTCCCCCAGGTTTTGGCTATACTAAGAATCCTTCAGGACTAGCTCAGTTTCAGAATCAGTCAGATAAGAAAATCCTAAGTTTAGAGGAATCTCTCGCCTTGTTAACTCAGCAAACTGCAAAATTCCAGTTATCCGTAGAACAGAGTCTACAAGCTAGTAACAGGATAGGACAAGAAAATAGTCAGGCTATTTCCGAGTTAAAAACCCAGGTTGGTCTGATAAGTGATTCTTTGAGAGAAAAGGTAAGTTTCCTAGTCAAACACACCCAACCCTAGAGGAGTTCATGAATTAGGTGCAAAACCATCGAATCAATTGAATGTTGTTAGAACCCTTAGAAGTGGTAGAGTTGTAGACAATAAGGTAACCATGCCCGATAGTGAACATACTGTAGTTCACCCCTCAGGATCTCACCTCTCAGGACCAGTAGCTGAAGAGACTGATAAAGTTTCTGATGATGTGAATTCGGTTCCTGAAAGGTCTGATTTTAGGCCTAGAGCCCCATTTCCTCAGCTATTAGTACCAACAAAGAAGGAATCGAACTTTAATGACATAGTGGAGGTTTTTAAGCAAGTTACCATAAACCTTCCCTTATTAGATGCAATTAGGCAAATTCCTGCTTATGCCAAGTTCCTTAAGGATATGTGTACGCGAAAGCGAAAACTTAGCGTCCATAAGAAAGCCTTTTTAGCTAGTCACGTAAGTTCAATCATTCAGAACACCACAACTCCAAAGTACAAAGACCCAGGTTCTCCTACCATTGCTTGCACAATAGGTAACTTCCGGGTAGAAAAAGCTTTACTTGACTTAGGAGCCAGTGTGAACTTACTGCCATTCCATGTATACTTACAGCTAGGACTTGGTGAAATGAAACCTACTCAGATGACACTGCAGTTAGCTGATAGGTCTGTTAAAATCCCTCGAGGTGTTATCGAGGATGTTCTTATTGAGGTCGACAAGTTTATTTATCCAGTGGATTTCGTGGTCCTAGATACCCAACCTGTCCCTGACCCAGAGAACCAGATACCTGTGATTTTAGGTCGCCCATTTTTAGCTACGTCTAATGCGATCATTAACTGTCGAAATGGTGTGATGAGTTTATCTTTTGGTAATATGACTATGGAGATGAACATTTTTAATGTCAGTAAGCAACCTCATGAGCTAGATGACACATGTGTTGAGGAGGTGAACATGATAGAAGCCTTAGTTCAGGAGTCATTACCAAACATCTTGTCTGAAGACCCATTAGAAAGTTGTCTATCCCATTTTGGTTTAGATTTTGACGACGATAGCACTATTGAACAGGTGAATGCTCTATTAGATTCTACCCCTGTGTTAGACACTGATAGATGGAAAGCTAGGTTCGAACCGTTACCAGTTTCTGAGACTACCCTAATTCCTTCTTTAGAAGAGCCCCCAAAGTTGGACCTTAAACCACTACCCGATACTCTAAAGTATGTTTTTTAGGCCCATCTGAGACTTTACCTGTGATTGTAGCTTCCAATTTGGATAGTGATCAGGAAAGTAGGCTAGTAAATGTACTTCAAGACAATAAGGAAGCTTTAGGGTGGACTATAGCAGACATTAAGGGTATAAGTCCTACTGTGTGTATGCATCAGATTCATTTAGAGGAAGACTCCAAACCTTCTAGGGAGATGCAACGTCGACTGAACCCTAACATGAAAGAGGTAGTTCGAAAAGAGGTGCTTAAGTTGTTAGATGCGGGTATTATTTACCCAATTTCAGACAGTAAGTGGGTCAGCCCTGTTCAGGTTGTCCCCAAGAAATCAGGTATCACTGTAGTCCAGAATGATAATAATGAATTAATCCCAACCCGAGTGACCACGGGATGGCGTGTGTGTATTGACTATAGGAAATTGAACAAGGTCACAAGGAAGGATCACTTTCCCCTTCCTTTTATCGACCAAATGCTAGAGCGATTAGCTGGACATAGTCACTATTGCTTCTTAGATGGCTACTCCGGTTATAATCAGATCGTTATTGCCCCAGAAGACCAAGAGAAAACCACTTTTACCTGTCCCTTTGGTACCTTTGCGTATAGACGCATGCCTTTCGGGCTATGTAATGCCCCTGCAACTTTTCAGCGTTGTATGATGAGCATATTTTCTGATATGGTAGAACGGTTCTTAGAGGTCTTTATGGATGATTTTTCAGTGTTTGGTTCATCTTTCGATGAGTGCTTGCATCATTTGACATTAGTGTTGACTAGGTGTAAGGAAAAAAATTTAGTGCTTAATTGGGAAAAATGCCATTTCATGGTTAAATCAGGAATTGTATTAGGGCACATCGTCTCTTCAAAGGGTATAGAGGTAGACAAAGCCAAAGTTGACCTTATTAAGACTTTACAGGTCCCAAAAACCGTAAAAGATATTAGGTCATTCCTAGGGCATGCATTACCGTCGATTCATTAAGGATTTTAGCTTGATTTCTAGACCTCTTTGCAATTTGCTTGCAAAAGATGTTAAGTTTGTCTTTGATGATGCTTGTTTAGAGGCTTTTGAGAAGCTTAAAACTTTACTCACTACTGCCCCGATAGTCCAGGCACCTAACTGGAACCTACCCTTTGAGATTATGTGTGATTCTTCAGATTATGCTATAGGCGTCGTTTTAGGACAACGAGAAAACAAATTACTTCATGTGATTTATTATGCTAGCAAAACTCTGAATGATGCCCAAATAAACTACACAACTACCGAGAAGGAACTTTTTATCCATCGTGTGTGCCTTGGATAAGTTTAGGTCCTACCTATTAGGTTCTAAGATCATAATCTATACAGATCATGCTGCTTTGAAATGCCTTTTATCTAAGAAGGATACCAAACCTATATTGATTAGATGGATCCTATTGTTATAGGAATTTTCCCCAGACACTAGAGACAAAAAGGGTGCAGAAAATGTAGTAGCAGATCACTTGTCTAGGCTAGTTTTTAGTTCCCCTAGTGATTCCCTTCCTATAAGGGATAGCTTTCCTGATGAACAATTGTTCTCTATTTCCCAATCACCTTGATATGCAAATATAGTGAATTATCTTGTTACTGGTCGAACCCCTCAACATTGGGGTAAGCAAGAACGTTCTAGGTTTTTATCCGAGGTTAAGCATTTCTTTTGGGAAGATCCTTATCTGTTTAAGTATTGTCCGGACCAGATTATTAGGAGATGTGTATCTGAGAGTGACCAGTCTATTATTATCTCCTTTTGTCATGAACATGCATGTGGGGGTCATTTTAGTGCTAAGAAGACTGCTGCTAAGATTTTGCAGTGTGGATTTTACTGGCCTTCGTTGTTTAAAGATTCCCATAGTCATTGTGTTTCTTGTGAGCGTTGCCAGAAGTTAGGAACCATTTCCCGTAGAAATATGATGCCTTTGAACCCTATTTTAGTGATTGAGGTCTTTGATGTGTGGGGCATTGATTTTATGGGTCCATTTCCTATTTCGTTTGGTTATCTTTACATACTTGTCGTTGTAGACTATGTGTCTAAGTGGGTTGAGGCGGTTCCGTGTAGAACGAATGACCACAGGGTCGTAGTCCAGTTTTTGAAAGAGAATATACTTACACGTTTTGGTACGCCGCGAGCTATAATTAGTGATGGAGGTTCACACTTTTGTAATAGACCGTTTTCTCTTTTAATGAAACACTACGGTATTACCCATAAAGTAGAAACCCCATATCACCCTCAGACTAGTGGTCAGGTAGAGGTTTCCAATATGGAAATTAAACGTATTCTAGAGAAAACAGTTAATCCAAATAGGAAAGACTGGTCGTCGAGGCTTACTGATGCCTTATGGGCTTACCGTACTGCGTTTAAGACACCCATTGGAATGTCACCTTATCGTTTAGTGTTTGGCAAGGCATGTCACCTGCCTGTTGAGTTAGAACATCGAGCCTATTGGGCTATTAAGAACTTAAACTTTTCACTTGACAAGGCAGGAGCTCAAAGAAAGCTCCAGCTCAATCAGTTGGACGAGATTCGTAGAGATGCATAAGATAGTGCTAAGGAGTATAAAAACAAAATGAAACTTGTACATGATATTTTACGAAAGTCATTTTCTCCAGGTCAAAAAGTTCTTTTGTATCACACTCGTTTGCATCTATTCCCCGGGAAGTTGCGCTCTCGGTGGACCGGTCCTTTTGTGGTCCGTACTGTTTTTCCTCATGGCGCTATTGAGATTGAGACACCAGATGGTAGTAGTTCTTTGAAGGTTAACGGTCAGCAATTGAATCCCTTTTTAGAGCCTTTTCCTACAGGTGATGTTGAGGAGGTCCCTCGGGAGAACCCTGTTTACCTTGATTGACCATCGAGGCGATTTTGTATGTTGTATAATATTTTTGTAGGTTTTTGGTTACACTTCACCCAGGTACTATCTTTCCGACTTCTCTCTTTACTATTTTCTCATGTTACTTATATTTTTGGTACTGTTCTTTGATTAGAAACATTGAGGACAATGTTAGATTTAAGTTTGGAGGTGGGGTAGAACTTTTTGTTACCTTTTCGTTGCAATAAATAAACTCCAGAGCCTAGAAATTTATCCCTATTAAGGATGGCACTAACCAATCTAAGTAGATGGAAGCATTTTTGTTGTAGGAGTTGAGGAACCAATCTGACTAGATGGCAACATCTAAAGAGTCTATTCATAAAAGCACAGAGCTCAGGTGTTAGAAATAACATGATAGTTTCACCATATCTCCTTGAGTCCTTTTCACTTCTGTTTTATTTTGTTTTGTTTTTAAACTATGTTTCTCTAAGTGATTAGGTGGGGCTCACGATTCAAGTTGTTACCAATGCTAGGGTGAATTAGAGTAATTGAGATACAAAAAAAAAAAAAAAAAAAGACCAGACCATCAGACCAACTGGAATAAATTCAATAAATTCGACCACTGGAACCCTTGTATATGCCAGTTGTGTTGACATAGAGTTAGAATTATCAATCACTGGTTCCCTTGTATATGCCAGTGTGTTGATATTAGTCAGACTAGTATCTCAGTCCATTAGGATAGGTTCATTTTGGCGGAGGCCTTCAGACAGATATGAGAAACACCGTTCACCTAGTAAACATCAAAACCATCTATGTTTTTCTATATCCATCTTCTTGATCTATCCATGTGATTAGTTTTGACTCTGGATATTGATGTCCATAGTGCGACTATCTGAGTAGAGCTCTGTCACTTCATATGAATTTTAGTATGCTTGAGTGCAAACTCGTGTACAACAATTGGAATTTCGCATCAGGGTACTTCCTCTTGTAGTCAATAAGTATGCCAACCAAGGAGATTCTTTAGTGCCTTCCAAGGTTCTGTGTACATAGCTAGGGTCTGGAGTATAAAGGTTTTGTGGGTATACCTCTGGTAATCCCTCCGGAGACAACACTCCGCCACTAGGGACACCTAGGGGTTTTAAGTCTTATTGCATACGCTAAATGCAATCGACGATGCCTGCGACAGTGAGTTAGGATTTTATTTCTATTTTATTTTTGCTCGAGGACTAGCAAATTATAGGTTTGGGGGTATTTGATAGACACATCTTTGTGTCCGATTTGTCTCGATTCTATATATTGTTAGGGCTCATTTTTGTACTTATTATGGTGTTTTATTTATTTGTAGGTATTTTTGGCTAATAAACATTTTTGGAAAAAATTGGCTCGAAAAGTTGTCGGAAAGCACCCGAAGGACATTTGCTATTCGGACTCTCACTTTGGATAAGGGGTAACCTAATTACTAAGGGGCATCACATTTCCAGGTAGTTGCTAATCGCACCCCTATTCTGGATAAGGGGCAACCATCTTCAACATTCAAAAAACAGGATTTTGGCGGGAAAAAAGTGCAGTTAAAGAACAGTTTTGGCAATCGTGATTTTGAGGAGTTTGAGGTCGATTAAACCTCTGATTTTCATAGGATAGACTCCTTATGGGTTTAGGAATCTGATATGGGTGTTTAAATCGATTAGACTGGGCCCAATCGACGGATTTTTCTCACAACAGAAAATATGGAAAGTCACGTGTGTGACCTGTTTTAGGGAATTTTAGAGAGATTAAAACCCTGTAAACCTTCCCAAAGATTTGTATCTATCTACGGAAGAGTTCAGATAAAAAGGAAAGCTCAGAAACGCGTAGAAATCCTAAAATAAGAAATTGCCGCAACTTGGCCGTGAAGAGAAAGAAAGAGATTTTGGAAGATTTGGGAGAGATTTAATCGATATTTTTGATATATATAGATTTCTTGGGTCATATAGAAGAGGTGTCGAGAGTTTGGGAACCTAAGGAGAGCCAGAGAAGAAGAAATCAGAGCTTTACCAAACTCTGTTTCTGCTGCTGCTGAAAAAGAAGAACGCGAAGAACATTGACGCTCGGTAAACAGTTGCAGAACAGTGTCGTTGTTTAACAGCTGAAGAACATTAAGCTGTTCAGGGCAGTCTTATTTTAGGGTCTTAAAATCAGCGACAAAGCAACAGTTTTTTTGTAACAGTTCCATTGTAACAGCTGTTTTGCAACACCAATACACTGTTGCAAACAGTCTGTGTTATTACTTTTCACTCTTTTAATCATCTTTTGAGCAACAAACACACATTTTGAGATCATGATTAATATGAGGAGCTAAACCCCATTGCTGAGGCGATAGAGGAAGCTATTTTTCCAACAAAAAGTGGTATATTCTATTTTATCTTTTTATTTGCTATAATTATATGATTATTTGCCTTGAACTATTATTGAATATGATTTTTACTTGAGTGATTGTGATCTACTTTGATGGAGTATGCTTAGTTTTAAGACTTTTGATGCTTCATACTTGGTATTTACAATTATTACTTTTGAAAATCTACTTGTTGCAATATTTTAGAATCAAATTAAACAAGAAAATTGCATAAATATAAGTATTGGTTTAATCACTTTGAACTTGGAAAATAGTGGAATCTTAGCCTCAGTATTTTTTTTAGTATTGATATCATCTTTGATTGAGTTTGCTATAATTTTTAGTGAGTTTTCTATTTTAATATTAGAATTTAAGTCTAATTAATATCCTTTACAAGTCTGAGAATCGAACCACTTTTACCACTATCTACAAATCACATCAAACAGTCCCTGAACAAAGATTAGTCCGGAATCGAGTTAATGACATAATAATCCCTGACAAAGGAGGTTTATATGCTTATGAAGAAGACCGACCAAGGAGAAGTAAGAGGGTTATGTCTCCTTCTTCTAGCAACGACTCGAATACTCCCTCCGGTGAGAATGTTCAATCAAAGCAAGGAAAAGGTGGTCAAGGTGGAGGTAAAAAAGGTGAAAAAGATGGCCGTGGTAGAGGTGAAAAAGATGGCCGTACTGGAGGTAAAAAAAAAACCCAATTCAAGGTGGAAGTGGAAGAGGTAAAAAATCTAGAGTTGTGGAAGAGGTTGTGGAAGAGCATAAAGAGGACGACGATTTGGATGAGGTTTTGCGCTCGGATTCGGACGAGGAATCCAGTGAATGACTAATGGATATGTAGTGGCTTTTTAGTATTTTACTTCATAGATTTGGTTGTTTGGTTATGGATTTGGACGAATGATTTTTTATAACTTTGCATGTATGAATGAATGTTAGTCTTTTCATTTGTCTAATCTAAGAACAATGATGAAAAAATCAACATTATTGAAATATTTGAGCACTTTCGTCTAGGTCGATGCTTCAAATAACCTAGCCGTAAATTCATATAATTGTCGTCAAAAAAACTTGCACAGGTTTTCGGTTAGAAACTCCTGACCGTTACCCAACAAGCGGTTAGGAAAAACCTAGATATGTATTACTCTGATAACCCAAATAGAAATTGACTCCTAGTTGTGGCTAGATATCCAGGACGTGTTTCTGCGTCGCGATTAGGACTCCAAACCGTAATTCTTACATAAAGTAACAACTCTGGTTTACGGTCTGACCTAGTCGTAAATCTGATACGCCACAAAACTGGCTTGGTCGATCTTTCAATTTCCTGGCCATAACGTAAGAACGGTTAGAAAAAACATCCGTAATTTGTTTACGGTTGGGAAGTACATGGCCTTATATTATGATGATAACCCATAAAGAAATTGACTCCTAGTTACGGCTAGATATACAGGTCGTTTTCTATGTCACGGTTAGAACTCCAAACCGTAATTCTGACAAAAAGTAACAACTCTGGCCTTAATTACTAGCCGTAAATCTGATACACCACAAAACCTGCAGGTTTATACTTAATTACATCTTGGTCGACCTATTGATTTTCTAGCCGTAAACACATATAATTTCCTTTTATACCACATCATATCGGCTAGTTTTTTGAATTTTGAAAAAATAGATACTGATCTATAGAAGGCTCTAGTTGTTCAAACACTTATTTAAACTTGAAATAACTCCACCTCCATATAACCACCATTCCAAATAAAAATCATACACTCTAAATCAATAATCTCCACCAAAATCCCTACAAACTCAATGCAATGTACTCAAAGGATAAACCCAACTTTACTTTGGATGAAGACTTATCTCTTTGCAAAAAATTTGTACTACGTTATCCAAAGAGGGGAGAAGAATGAAGGAAAGGTGGTTTAGCAAGTCAATCGTATTAGAGTAAGATTTTTAAAAAATTTTGTAGTGGAATAGGTAACACTAATAACCGGGATGGAGTTGAATTTTATTTTCGATTTTCAGACATACGCAAAAAAGTGGAAGAATATATGGCTTTACTTCGTATGTGCAAGCAACCTCGACTTAGAGGTGAGACCGACGAAAAAGTCGTAGCTCAAGCTAAGAAGGAATGGAGAAAATTGAAAGGTTATAACTTCAACTTCGAAGCTCAATTCGCCATCATCAAAGACTTCTTGATACATCAAAAGGGATGTTATTAAAAGCAATTTTGTAATTGGGATATATTAAGTATGTAATGGGTTTTATTGTGGTCTAATTAATGAAAGTATTACTGCTTTTCAATCGTAGTATGTATTCATGTTGAAACTCAAAATTCCTCAACTATATATTCATTTACGGACGATAAATTGCTTCCAAACATATTAACGCAGCCGTAATACAGACTCAGGTGATTCTTGGCAAAATAACGACCAGAAGTTCTTCACTTCCATCTGTTATTCGTATTCACGGCTGGGAGTTCCTCGGTTTCCAGCCGTAATTACCTACTTATGGCTGGTTTGACACATTTTCCCAGCCGTAACAGGTAAAAAACTCTGATTTTGCTCTGATTTTTAACGGATTTGAATCGATAAAATGTTATTGGGAGTTGATTATAAGGTTTTCCCGATTATTGTGACGAAATGTTTCATCATTTTTCTTCAAAGTTTTTCAAAAAAATTTCACCAAAATCACCCTTTTTCCTTCTTCAAAATCCAAGAAAATCAAGTTTTGATTTACAAAACGATTAGTCTAATCCAGTAATTAATATTGATTAGTTAGATTAATCATTTTAATTAGCACTAACCAAATTGAGGATAAATTAGATATTACAAAAAAAATCAGGATAAGGGATTTCATGAATTACTATTTCATGTACAGCCCCAAAAAAACCAGTCGTTTAAATCCCCAATAATATGATTCTTGTTTTATCCTCCTATTTAAACCAAAATTCCAACAAACGTGGCTTAATAAATCAGAGTTATGAACCTTTTACATCTAATATGTCAAAATTTAGCAAACCACTTATCCATAATCAACTAACCTGGCTAATTTGAGACATACCAGATTTTGCTCCAATTAGAGAGTGGGATATGGGGTATCTATTTTTTTTTTGAAAATACCAAGATTCCTTCTACACTAACCTTGATGCTTATAATAAAACACAATATAAAAGCCGAATCACTTCTATCTTCTTTCTCCCAAGTACTAAACTCTAAAAAGAAACCTAATACCCTCTCTGTTTTTAAAAAATAGGCTTGTTTCCTTATTTGGGTATGTCAAAAAATAGGCTTGTTTCCATATTTGGAAAATCAAATGTTATGATTTTACTAGTATATCCATAGAGGGACCACTTCTCTCTCTCTCTCGCTTTTCTCTATTAATATAAAAAGGGAACTACTTCTCTCTCCCATTTCTCTTATATCAGATGAATGGGAACCAAGGATACATTAGGAAAAAAAATGAAAAAGTGGTTACAATAATTGTTTTTCTTAATTTTTGTGAAAACCAGATAAGCTTATTTTTTAGAAACTTATGGAGTATCTTTCTATTTTTATCATAATCAAATACTAAAACCTAATCAAAAAACGACTCCATCTTTTATTTCAACCCGTTCCTATTAACTGATGAGAACTTCAATTAAAGATTGAGTTTTACAGGTAAGTTTCTCGGTCAATGGATTCCTATGAATAAGGTTTTTTAATGATGTATATATTAAGAAAACCAAATTTTTTTAAAAATGTAAAATAACCAAAATCGGCTAATGTCGATGTTTGACATCCGCCGATTTTGGTTGATATTTATTGCACATAAGAATATTAACCGTCATCGGTAGTATTGGCACATAAACATTAGCCGATTCTGGATGATATTCTTTTTATCCAAATAACATAATGACTGGAATCAACTTTTATATATATCCATGTATATGGATTCCAATTCATATATATTCCAATTCATATCCTTTATAAATTTTCTACAACAAAAATATGAAGATATCCATGTATCTTATGTTCTGATTCTTGTTGATTCTTAATGTCCAAATACCATAACCAGGATCGATATTTATATACGTCCACATATACCGATTTCGTAGTGTACGACTTTCTGACACTAAATCGGTGTATGTTTGACACATATATACGATGATTCATATCCTTTATTAATTTTGTCCAACAAGAATCGGTGGATATCAATGTATCTTATATGCCGGTTCATATCATTTTTTTAGAATATTTTTCTTTTAATTAGCCATATTTATTTTGGTTCTTTAATTTGTTTTCTGTAGACATGATTAACAGTGAAGTGTAGGTCGTGGGGAATATGATGAAAACCGTGTCCCTATTCGTAAGAAAGAATAGACGGATGCATACCCACTAGTCCTCTAGTCTATCAACCATTCACATATCCCAATACTTTTTCGTAATGAGTGTATTGCTAATCCGCATGTTGTAGACATGTCATACAAATACCCTAGTGAATATTCCCCATTTGAAAATCTTTTGATGTCTCTTGCAATTTTAGTAAAATTAAACATTACTACTATGAAGTCGGATGAGACTTTCTAATTAAGTCAATCAGTTGGCTAGTGGCTTGTCATGCCAGACTAGCCATGACTAATGAGTCTTGTTAAGTCTGACAAGACTAGAGAGACTTGTAGAGAATATGCACCTTATTTGAATGTGGAAATTCTTGTTTTGGAAGACTAAAATAAATGCGTATTTATTAGGCCTTATGCCAAGTCTCCGAGAGTCCCATATGAGCAATAAGAGTTTAAGTGTGTCAGTCTGCATGCCTTAATGAACGGTTGATGCCAGATGTATGCGTTAAACGAGTTAAACACTGCATCTGATGACATCAACGTGAAGTGATATATGGTCATGAAAGAGTAGAGAATAAATTATAGGAGTACTGAAGTGGTTAAGCATACGTAGAAATACATATATGTTACACCATATGGAGTAAGCATCCATGGATAGACACTATGATAAGTTATTCATGGTCAACCATATAATATCAGGTCATATGTGTCTTGACATAATGAGAAGTCACATATGACAAGTCAAGCTTTTCGATTTACCGTGTCATACACATGTTTACGGATACATATGGTCGGTCGAATGTGGCAAGTCCTTTGGAAATGGGGATCCTCCGTGTTAGATACATGTGGCTAGACGCATATGACTAGCCTCATAGTGAAGGTAATAAAATGTCTATGGCTTGTTGCATGTGACGGACAGTTTGTTTTATGAACTATGACTCTTTGTGTGAGTCTTATGTCATGAAGACATCAATGGCCAGACGAAGTGGTACATGGTACATATAATTCGTCAAATTTGGGAAGACGCGTTACTAAGACGCACATCGTCTGTTGCGTGTGTCATTTAAACAAAATCGATATTTAATGAATGTCGCATGTACCCTTTAAATAAACAATAATACTTATTGAAACCTACAGGGAGAGGCGGGACTTTAACCTTAGGTCCGGCTGCAACACTTTTTAGCAACATTTATAGGGGGACTCCATCCCTAGGTTTGTCACGTGTACAACTGCAACGCTTGTTACCGTTGCATATTTCTGTTTCATCGGCTTCCTTAAAAAGAAACTTTTCCTACCAAGTTGGTCAGCCAAACTTGGTCAAATGGGAAGAGGGGTGGCCGAACAAGTTAGCTGGCCAAGTTGGTCGATCACGGGTCAGTTTTTGTCGTCCAAGTTAGGTGGACAAACCTTTTCTAACTCGGGCATGTCTGTTGTTTATGATCCAAAGCCCAGGGTTTTCTTATTTCTCGATCATATTTGGGATTTTAGCACAACCAATCATGGGAGATGTGATTCCTAAGCTCGGCCAAGTTAGAGCTTGGATAGTTAGAGCTCTGATCTTGTGTCTGGCACAATTTTGACTTGATACTTAACGAAGACATGGCGATTCAGTCAAGTATATTCATGTGCAGCTTGCTACATGCTTCTATACAGGCTTGTACAAGCACTATAACGAATCAATATCATTCAGCATAATATGATTATCGATAAAAATCTATTTCCAAAAATTTAGATGTGGCGTATAACATTAGAGAAAACTCAAATTGCTCTATATTAGTGGGCAACCCATTTGCGAACTTGGGATTTGGCATCAATTTAGTGTATCAGGATCCAATCTCAGCCGTAAAATATTATTTTATATTCAAATCAAGCCATTAGATTAAACAGGGTGCTAGATTAATAAGTGCTATTTATAGGTATTAACTGAAAATAGTTTAAAAATCGATATTTAGAAAAATGTCATTTTTGTAATAATGAAAATAAATAAATAAAATTTCTATGTATTCCGAACTGTAGATCATGTTTTCTTGAATCTTATATGTTAGGAAAACTCTTTCATTATCCGTGCAACGAGCATAAATAATATTATATTTTGACTTTCAACATACTAGACATACTTTCAACATACTTTGATGATAAACAAACACTATATATTTTGATCAACATTATTACGCACTTGATTATGAATCCTTTTCCTGTAATTGATTGAAATCCTTTTCCTGTAATTGCTTGTTCAATAGAGAGACTTGTATTATGCTATAATCACTTGATTTGTCTCTATATTTGACCTGTAATCAAAATGTCAAAAAGTGGAAATATCCTTTCTGGGCCGGTCCGCGGAAAGTGGGCCCAACCTACTTATTTGTCTCTTACAATTAAGTGGTGGCTAAAACTTGTTAACATGTCAAACAGTAAATGCTGCTCTATCTCCTCTTGTATGAGAAATATCCAGGAAGTTGCACATGACAAACCAAAAACCTCACAATCTACAATCAAAAGGCGATGATGCATAGGTAAGAAAAATTCTAATCCAAAACCCTCTCTCCATCTCTCCAAAGACATAAGCATCACAAAATTAAAATGACAGAACCCTAAAATCCCATAAGGTGTCGATGCTTTTCAGGAGACAAAGGAAAGATAGAAACTAGTTATGTCGACGTGACATCACTTGGACTTTCGAGAGTATAGGGCTCATGAATGTGGTGCATGCTGTCATTCCACCTAAGCTTCCGAGTAAGCAACTAGCAGTCTAGCAGGTTGTTTGAACATATTATTGCGGTGCAACGCTCTTGTAAAGACTAGACTATCTCAAATAACTAATCCAAAGCTACAAATTAGTAAAAACGTCACGTCTGTATAAGAAGGTTAACCTTGAGATAATTGATGATCATTTCGATTTGCCCAAGAGACATAAGACTCTACACTCTCTACATGGGTCCTTGGCCATGCAAGTACGTCACATCAGACACGGATCAACGTAAAAAATAAGTGATGCTCATGAAAAACCCAAAACCTCATAATTCACAGCTAATAAGATCATGTAATTTAGTAGAAGTTAGATGATGTAAAAGTATATATGGAATAACGGAATCCTCATTCAAAACCCTCCAAATAACATAGAGTTAGAATTGTCCTTCTCTCTAAATTATCTTCCCCTCCAAAGACAATATGAAGCATCATATAATGACAAAACCTTAAATCCCAATAAGAAGAAATCCTAACACACAACCTAGCTTTTTCAGAGTACGATAACAACTTTTTTGTTAACATAAGAAAAATAGTTCAAGTCATTGATAATATCATCTACAATCTTTTTGTAAGGAAAACCATCACAGGGTGATCCAAAGCTTCTTCTCATTTTAGTCTTTCTACAAAAAGAAAAATGTTAAATTCTCTATGTGAGGGCATTGGTACTGTTAAGAGTGAGAACTCTCCATGTCCAACTAACCAACAACCAACTTCTTCAACTGCTTCCATTCAGGAACCCGATCAAGTCCCGGGGGGAGTCTCGAAACTGGAGAAAAACAGTACAGCTAGCCTTTCAAGCTTGGATTTCCAAGCACTAAAGTTCGAGGACGACGGCGATGTCGTGGGAGAAGACGTGCACCCGTCGGAGGAAAATAACATATGGGAAAGTTTGTTTAATAGTTTTGAGCAAATAGATTCTATTTCTGATTTCATGATGTGTTCACCTTTAAGAACACCAGATTACATAATTTCTTCACCAAGGAGAATCATCATACCGCCACAGAGTTGTGGTTCTAACAATGAAATCAATTATGATTATTTACAAAGACTCGAAATGCAATATATACTTTCTGATGGATGCAGTAGCTCTCCTCCTTACACAACAGCCATACAACAGAAGGGAAAATCCTCCATGAGCCCACTTCAAAGGGTTTACAACAACAATACACATACAAAGAGTTATAACAATAATCACAATAATAGTAGTAGTAGCAATAATAATCACTATCTGCTTCCAGAGAGTTTAGAACTTCCAGCAATGGAAGGGTTAGAAGAGCTTATTGACCAAGTTCATCGCCACAATCAACAGTATTTATCTGCAGGAGAGACTTTCGATCATCATTCTCAACATCATCAGATGCCAACAACACTTGGAACAATACTAGAAAGCTTGCCTGTGCAGACTGATGATCAAAATTCTAGGTTTCTCGGTGGGTCATTGAATGATCATGAGCAAGTTGGTAACTTGCAAATGAATAACCAGCAGGAAGTGAATCTGTATGATCAGTTTAGTTCTTTCGAAAGGCAGCAACACCAACTCCAGCAAATGCAACTGCAACAGCAACTACTGCAAAACCCTCAACAACAACAACAACATAACAATGTTGAGCATGGTTTAATGGCGCCAGTGCCAGGGTCTCTTTCATCTGGGTCTTTCAAGGTAAAACTCTTTATCTATATCTAACGGAAGGGATCCACCCTAAAACTATGATCTCATCAAAGATGAGAAATTTAATATAGGTCCCTCCATGTATAAAGTTCCAAGTTTTCTTGCCCTAATATGGTATTCCATATCCATGTATAGGAGCAAGACAGTGGTCTTCAGCTGGTGCACCTCCTCCTGGCTTGTGCTGAAGCAGTGGCCAAAGAGGATTACATGTTAGCTAAAAGATATATCCACCACCTCGGCCAAGTGGTTACTCCTCTTGGTGACTCCATGCAACGCGTTGCCTCGTACTTCACTGAGGCGCTCACCACAAGACTCTCGGCTGTTACCCTCACTCCTACTACTTGTACTCCTAAACCCTACACAGCATTCCCTCCAAACTCCTTTGAGATTCTCAAAATCTATCAAACGCTCTACCAAGCCTGCCCTTACATCAAGTTTGCCCATTTCACTGCCAACCAAGCCATTTTTGAAGCTTTTGAATGCGAAGAACGAGTTCATATCATTGACTTGGACATACTCCAGGGTTATCAATGGCCGGCTTTCATCCAAGCTCTTGCCGCTCGTAAGGGTGGAGCTCCATTTCTTCGTATAACCGGTGTTGGGTCACCACCTGAATTCGTTAAGGAAACAGGTCGGTGTCTTACAGAACTAGCACACTCTCTTCATGTGCGATTTGAGTTTCATCCAGTAGGTGAAAGACTCGAAGATCTTAAATCCCATATGTTACAACGACGGGTTGGAGAAGCACTTGCTGTCAACTCTGTGAATCGGCTCCACCGAGTTTCTAGTAATTATCTAGGAAATTTACTAGGAATGATTAGAGACCAAGCTCCAAATATCGTAACCCTAGTTGAGCAAGAAGCAAGTCATAACGGACCCTACTTCTTGGGAAGATTCCTCGAAGCACTGCATTATTACTCAGCTATATTCGACTCATTGCACGCAACATTTCCGGCCAACTCGCCTGAAAGAGTGAAGGTTGAACATTATATATTTGCGCCAGAGATAAGAAATATAGTAGCCTGTGAAGGATCAGAAAGGGTAGAGAGACATGAAAGGTTGGAGAAGTGGAGAAAGTTGATGAAAGGGAAAGGGTTCAAAGAGGTGGCACTGAGTCAAAACGCATTGACTCAGTCAAAACTGTTGTTAGGTTTGTACTCTTGTGATGGGTATAGGTTGACTGAAGACCGTGGTTGTTTGCTCCTGGGGTGGCAAGATCGAGCTATCTTAGCTGCTTCTGCATGGCGTTGTTAGTTGGGCCTAAAATGCGTGTATTATGTGCCTCTTTTGTTTCTTCTTTTGTCTAGCTTTCCATGCACAACCACAAGCTAGAAAAAATTCTATAAACAGAAAAAAGAAAGTCATATACTAGTTTTTAATTTATTTTTTTATTATAAAAAAGAAAAAGAGAAAATGAGAGAAAAAGTCTTTCCACATAGAAATTGTTGTTTCTGCAATTCTTGTTCTTGTAAAATCTGTTTTGTATTGTTTTATGTTTCTTGTTGTTGTCACTCTACAAGGTGGAAGCTGGAAGTTGACATAGTCCCCAAAAAGAAATATGATGCAGTCTAGCCTAGAATTGGCCCAGTGTAAACAACATGTCGGCAACTGCCAAAATCTACACATCTCAGCCTAATAAGTTTGGAAATCTCTCTAGATTCATTCATGTTTCATGAACAGTAAGTCTGCCTCAACAATAATAACTTCGTAATCAAAATAACGAAAAGTATACAACAGTAGTATATCGAGCACTACTGTGGTCGTGTTACATGTATATATACATGTCAGCATCACAAAGAACAGCCGAAAGGCTACAGTTGATACCGTTAGGATATACTTTACTTTATCAAAGCACAACACCAATCTTAGCAGATGGGAGTGTGCCAGACCTTGCAACTCTCTACAAGTTTAAATTGGTTATCTTGTTTGCTCTTCGTTTATAGTATGGAGCAAGAGCAAACGGTCTTCCTAGGGGAATCTTCGACCTTCTTTTCTGTCCAGACAATTTAGAAATCAATGATCTTGAGAGAAAAAATGTATACAAGGTAAAACCAATAGATAAACTTAAATTCTGTTTAAAGCGATAAGATGTTGACTGCTTCAAGTCTACAACCATGTACAATCTTAATTACTGCATATGAGTGTAAGGGCAAAAGCTGATTTGTTTCATTGAGGTGAGGATGACCTGTTTCCACTCTCCGCTACATCTAATTCAATTCCAGTTTCATCCATGGCTATGATCCAGGTTTTGAAGATATAAAGTGACTGAAGAACATGTGACCATAAAAAAAAAGCCCTATTCTCCACCAACCCATGCAAATTCAAGTGACAGGAGCATAAAAAAGTGGAATGACCCATTTCCTACTGCTAATCATATGTTTCTTAGGGTTTTCATATGCTTTGACTGGCAAACCGAATAGAAAATGGTGCTATTCCTGTAATTAGTTCCTGGCACTCCCCGGGTGAAGGCGACATACTTTAGGCCAATGGACAGAGAGTGCAAGAGGCAGGGGTGAGTTCAAGTCCAGGATACCTCGGGTTACAGAATCCCTCTCCAAATTAGCCTTCTAACTTTCAAGTGGTGGGGAATTTTGAAAGTAGGATCATTTACATTTAGCATAACTAGCTCCTCTGTGAAATGCAGGAAAAGTGCAATATGGAGGAAAACAATGGATGCTGGGGTTAAGAGCCAACTACCTGTTTTTGATTTGGCTAGAGATGGCTGCACAACGACATGCATCGTGATAACACCTCCGGGAAGTTCACCAAAAGGCGCTTTACATTGACCAACAGTCTTGTTGTTTTCCAAAATCTTCCCAGCACTAATCAGCTTCACATCATTCGCTGCCTTGGGTATAACTTTTTTATCTACAGAATCAAAATCCTTAAATGAGAAACTGAAGAAGCATCGATTAGCATTAAGTACAAAAATGACAGATCACAGATATGTAGCACCCAACAGAAAAAAAAAAAAAAAAAAAAAAAAAAAAAAAAAAAGAAAGAAAGAAAGAAAGAAAGAAAGATACTGCTGCCAAGGTTGGATTATGCATTTGTGCTCTAAAAACGTTGCCCTATATCTTTCTTTCAGTAAGATTATCTATATTTTTAGTTGAAAGATGTAAGAATATCATGCACACAGGAGTGTTGTGTTCTTTTATGATCGGTAGCAAATAATATATTCACAAGGTGATATGAAGAAATATAATTGACAATGATTTCAAATTACACTAACGGCGACGCAATAGAAAAGAGAAAATCACCATATGACTCTCATTCTTTCCGTCAATTTATCTACAGATACTATTTTGTTGAGTGTTGTGGGTAAGGACAAGTTATTGCAATCCAAACGACAAAACCAAAGTTTTAAAAAATCAAAATATCTCAGAAAATAGAAGTGGTTAGCGAAACCGGCATCAATAAGAGGGAAATTCTCCAGTCACGTTGATAGATTACAAGGTTAGTACACTTGAAACAATCCATCACCTGGCATTCAACAAAATTCCAACCCCATGTGGACATCTCAAAAGTCACTTTAGTCTATCTTACAAACCCTTCTCACATGGGGTATATATTCTTTCCATCCACCTCCCACATTTCTATGCTCGTTAATCGACAAACTGACCACCATGACCTTCATAAAAGTGTTATATCATCGAACCGGGATAATAAAGGTGTACGAACCAGTTATTCCCATTCGCCAACCCCAAACAATGGGAACCCAAGCTAAAGTCGTTACTGCTAGTATAAAAGATAGCATTTCGTACCAGATACAAAAGAAGAAAAAGCAGCCATGCTGAGGACCCTATATTCCACTAAAACATCTCATCCTACTTCCACTACACAATTTTATCAACATTTCTACCAAAAACTATTCATAAGTCAAAACTTAGTAAAGAGACACATTAAATTTGCTCATAAGTTATTCAGATCAATTGTTTGAGACAAATTCAATGCACACCGACAAACATCCTACCGTTGCTCTGAACTTAATTTCTCCAATCATAGTCAGACATTGTAAGGGAAGCATTTTGATGAATTCCAAACCCAAATACATCGACTATCTTAACTTCCTCAAATAATTACTCTAAATTGTACTAACATACAATGGTTTCGCCAAATCAAAACAGATAAAGCTACAAAAATCAAACGGCAAAACCCATTTTTTTTCTCTGATTAAAAACTTTGAACTAAAGAAGGAAGTTGTTACCTTTAGGCCAATCAGCAATTATCCTTTCTTTGAGCATAGAAACAGTAGATGCAGACGAATATCTGATAGGACCAATATCAGTTCCATCGTATAACCGGAACTTAAGCTCAACCAAATCTTCTTCAGGCATTTGAAGAAAATTTAAGTTAGTTGACCCTTTCTTGAATCACTCAAACAGAACTAGAAAACCTTAGAAATGAAACCAAAAATGGTGATCTTCTATTTTTCTTCTTCTTGTGTGTGTTTGTGAGTGGAAAAGTGGGGGTTTTTTTGGGTGTGGAATCAAGGTCAGTGTAGACTGTAGACAGACAGAGAGAGAGAATACTATTATGAGTTGTACATTTTATAGGAAGAAGAGCCTCTTTTTCATGTTACTCAAGTGTTGGCTGGCTATTTACTGTAAAATTGAGAATTATCTTGAAATTCGGTGCCGCCTCTCCTCTCTCAAATTTTTGACCAGCATTTTGTCTTAAAGATTCTTGGTGAACTTTTAGACCGGGTAAGATCCAACCCACCCTATAATGGTTGCGTGCCGGTAGCTTTTGGGGGCAGGATTCACTCCATGTGGGTGGGTGGGACAGTTTTGGGGTGGTTTGAAAGCATAGTCCGAGAACTATCAAGTGGCCTGATGGTTTTCATGTTCCCTCCTCTATCGAGGTAAGGGTTCGAATTCTGAACCTTGTAATTGCTAATAGTATTTAGGGGCCACAACCAACCACTATACTAACCCATCAAAAAAGAAAAGGAAAATCGTAGTCTGTCCCGAAACACTCACTTGTATTTCGGTTTCTAAGGCCAAGCACTACGGTAGCATATTTCGTACTCGACCAGTCTTGCTTAGGGATTTAAGTTTTTTCATAGTTGTTTCTTTGATTAGACCATCTCAAATGAGAAGAGAGGAAGCAAAACTAAGCCAAGATGATAGAGAATAGTGACTAAACCCTTCTTCTTGCGTTTTTGTATCAAAGATCTTATCGTTTTCAAAGAAATTGGAGCTACATCTCTTTTGGCTTAGTTATTACTTAATTATAGTGAAAGACAAATATTATGGGGCATTGGTTGGCTTTAAATGGCGAATTCGCTTGATTTGGCCAGTGAGTAGAACAAATTTGTTCCTCGTTTAAGCTAAGATTTGCCTCACAGAAACTCAGTTTGCATTTAAAAGAATGATTTATGAAAATTAAGTTTCTGTTTTTTAGTTTTGACATTTTAGATGGATACTGAGTTTCATATCCAATTTTCACTTTTTAATTTTTTTTATTTACTAATTCTCTTTTTCTCTATTATATCTTCTTCTTTTTCTCTTAAGTATCCTGTAACCCATAACAAATATTTACCAACATCAACCGAAAAAAATTGACTACAAAAAGTTGAACGGAAACTCAATTTCCGTATTTATCTGTTAGGAT
The DNA here is from genome assembly GCF_003573695.1 of Papaver somniferum. Lineage (NCBI taxonomy): Eukaryota > Viridiplantae > Streptophyta > Magnoliopsida > Ranunculales > Papaveraceae > Papaver > Papaver somniferum. Next base: position 139,799,683 of record NC_039361.1, on the reverse strand, counting down.
GGTGTTGATGGTGGATTTTTTACGAAGGATAAAATCGACAAACTTCCTTTACTCAGCCGTAGAAAAAAGAGGATCTCATATGTCTCTAACTCGCATCGGAAGTATGGGATTCATATTTTTGCGTTCCACAATAAAAGTGAAGTAAAAAAAAATGTTATAGGAATCTCCAATTGATCATTTAACCTCTTTAAAGCATAAATATATACCAAAAAAGCATACATGATTTGCATAGTAAAATTAGGTCTTTCAGTCAAGATCTAACTCTTAAAAAATATGCCAAAATAAGCTGTGAAGACCAAAAAACACAATATGGTCCACGTTGCACGGGCATCATGGCCGGTCCCATTATCACCTTGGTCGCTCCTCTTTGCTCCACCTTGGTCGGTCCTCTTGTATGGTACTCCTTCTAGCACTTTTACCCCTTCTATTATATTATTGATGGTGGAGTTTTGACGTAGGCTAAAATTATAAAATCATAATTCCGCACATTCTAATCCACCAATCAGACGAGTATGTGAAGTTCATATTTCAGAATTTAAGCATGAAAGCTCATGCCACGATAAACTCTGACTGAGTGTATTGACTCTCAGAGCACGCATAAATATGCAATCATTAAAGCCTCTCAGCTGAGCCATCAATATTTCACATATTTCATCAATACTGAGCAATTTCAGTATTCATTCCTGTATAGAATCGAGAATGATTGGACGGCTCCTAGATAGATTAACCACTAGTATAGAGAAATAATGTCTTCAGAATGTCGCAATGTTTCCTGACTATACAAAATAAACATTCAGAATGAGTTCCACTATCTCATACCTCGACTTTCGAATAAATATAATGCTTTTAGACAGATTGCCTGCTAGTATTTGCAAAATTCATCAATCGAATTCCTAATATATTCTATTTTTCGTTATAATATTTGATTACTTCAATTCATGGCTTTTCCTAATAGAATTCCATGGGTTAGCGATAATGCACAAACGAGCACCCAAATGCATAAAGGAGCATTCAAAAATATGGACGAACGAGAAAGTATGGAGACCTATGCAAATAGGAAAGAAAAAAAAATAAAAAATAAAGAATTAGGAGGCTCACAGGACCGGGCTGGGCCGGCCATGCCACCGTGGCCGGTCCCACACCTCTCCGTTTTCTTTTTTAAGCTATTTTATTTTTTTCCTCATCTCTTGACAACTCCCTTGTTTTAGAAAAACTCTTAGTTTTCCATATTCTTGCACACAAGCTAGGAAAATAATAAAAAATAGTTAAGAGTGTCACAGGACTGGGCCCACCCGCCGACCGTCCATGCCACGGTCGTGGCCGGTCCCACATCTCTTTAGTTCCTTGTTTTTTTATTATTTGCTTCTATCATCTCTGGAAACTCCCATGTTAGAGAAAAAAAACCTAATTTTTCCGTATTTCTCCAATATTGCTCAAATCTCTAAAAATCCAAAAAGTCAAATGATCCCATGACCGTCCAGGATTCTCACGAAAAATATTAAATATAATTATTTTAATATTCTTAAAATATTGGTCGCACGAGCAAAGTTCTACTTGCCCATTCAAGCAAAATTGAGAATTTCAATCAAGATCGAACTCTTCTGAAAATCCAAAATATTACTCGAACGCACATCAGAAAATATAAAAACTCTCAGAGTTCAGCCACGAGCAACATGGTGACACGGGCATGTCACCTTGGTCGGCCAAGGTCGGCTCTTTGGCTTGCAAAATCCAGTTTCACCCATTTTGATGATTTTGACCTAATTAATCTTCTACGATTTATATTGGGTTCAAACTCTTTTCAAACAACTTGGAATTTGATCTATTGACCATCAAATGGTCCCAAGACCACCAAGGGCCGGTTTCATACCCCTTGGTCGGTCCCTCTTTTCTCCATAATTAGGTTTTACCACCTAATGCTCAGACGAGTACTATTTTAATAATGATTAAACAAGCATTTAATCATCATTTTACCAACTAGTCTACAAAATACTTTGATGCATGCTCGTTCAAGCACCCGGGCGCTACATGGTCGGCCAGCATCCCATGTACCCGGTCCCTCTCTCACTCATTTTTTGATTTTTAGTAAATCATCCATTGATCAACCATCAATCGAAAATTAGGGTTTCGAACCTAATGCTCTGCAAAGCATAATTCTGAGCAGGTTCAAACACCAATTAATTTATGTTGATTCAACAATCAATATTTTGATTAATTATATAATATTTTGTCCAGCTACCAGTATTTTTAATTAATATTTTGTTTGGTCCCGCTAACAATAATTCATTGATCGAGCAATTGCTTAAACTAGCAATATTCACTCAAACTAGCAATATTTGCTTTGCTCATCTATCAACACTAAATTGCTTAAGTTAGCAAAATAAACGATCAACAGGGGTCAGAACTCACTTCTGGAAATATTGATTCAACTATCAATATTTAACTGCTTGACCGAGCAGTATTCCTCATGTTGATTCAATTATCAACATTCGATAATTTTACACTATCCAGATATCAATATTTTATCGGTTTATCAACCAATATTTGGTTCGTCAGTCAATCATTTATTGATGGTGGTTTTTAGTTCACGGATAAAATTGTAAAATCCTGTATTTAATGCGCCATCATTCTGCAAAGAAGTTGAGCCATTTAAAAGTGATGAGTGCCCAGGCCTCTTTACTTACATGTGTATAGAGCAATTTAGTATATTTATATGAAATTTATCCAGAATGGTGCCTGTAGCAACAATCCCAAATATTCTGTAAATTTCTGAGTATTTATTCTATGCCATGTTCCCCAGCTGAACTCTTAATACTGACATGACATGACGACTAATGCTCTCTCCCCGCTGAGTAGCATGAATCTCCCGAAGTATCATGATTAAGATGTGTGTGGAAGTACTCAATCAGAGGTACGCAAAGTTATGCTGCCCTTTGATATTAAATTAGTGATTTTTTGTATCAGTATGCAAAATTCACCAAAAAATGATTGATTTTACGGCAACCCGCAAAATTCAGTTCTTTAACCTAATTTTATCAATTTGCAAAAATTAGGTTTTTTGCGCCCTGTGAGATAGTTGGAACCCTATTGGTCGAAACTAAACCTACGCAAACTAGGAAATTGATCCATCAAGTAGGAGCAAGATCCTACCAAAAATCAGAAAACAAGAAATAAAGAGGAACTGCGGCAAGTAAGAGCAGCGGCAAAGGAGGCGTGGCCACGCCACTTGGCCGACCGATTAGCTTCAACAAGCACCACCTGTGGCCGGCTGGTCATGCTCCATGTTGCTGCTTGCTGGCCCCCTTTCCCATCGACCAATCAGATTGCTTTAAAAGCTCCACATACACTTTCAATTAAAAGTGGAAGTTGATTGGTCGATACAATTAATTCCTTAAGGAATTGGACATACGTTGCCCATGTCAGTCTCAAAACGATCACAGCTACACGTTTGGCCGACTGATTTATCAAGGTTGGCCGCTCTTTGACGCGACCGGACAAGCGTCATCAGGCACACCGGCGAGCCCCCTAGTGCTTAGGCTAATCGGACTCCTTCCAACTTGCAAGCGGAGCCATTAAACGATTACCCAAAGTGGGTTGTCCGCTTGAGTTACAAAACCCTAATTTATGTTAGCAGTAGTATATTGCTACCGCGAAACAATCTTGGCCGCCCAACTTCGCCAACCGGATTGACCGGCCTAGATTCAATCTTAATCAACGAGCAATATGAGGATACACTCACCAGCGGCACGGTTATTGTGCTGGCCGATTGAACAGCTCCCAGCACGCGCTAACAGTAGAAACCGTTAGCCCAAAGTAGGTTGGCCACACGTATATTAAACCCTAAATTGAATTAACGGCAGTATGTAACTGGCGCAAAACATCTCTGAATCAACCGTCCTAGATCCAATTTTAAGGGACCAATGAGATGTCATCGTGATCACCGGTTACCTCTCTTCCATAAAGAACAATCGGCCAAGCCGCGGCCTGCCTATATAACTCTTAAATGATCGCCCAAAAATGGCTAGTCGCGCTGCAAATAAAAATTTTAAATAAATTCAGCAGCAGCCGTTAAATGTCGCAAATCATCTTGGCTGTCCAACTTCGCTATCTGAATTGACCAGCCTAGATCAAATCTTAGGCGACCAATAAGATGTCGCCGTGGTCGCCAACCGTCAATCTCCTATAAGGACCGATCGGCCTATTTTTGGCGCGCATGAATGGCTCCCGACAGCTTCTCGAAAATGGCCGGTCATGCTCCTTTTAAGACATTAGGCTCCGCGACTAAATTAAAGCATCTTTATACAACGATGCTTTATGAGCATCCATTAGTTTGAGCCGCTTGCTTAAAAGCGATGCATTATATGCATCAATTACAAACGATGTTTTATAAATATCGATTTCACAAATAATTTAATTATTTGACCTAAGAATCGTTACATGATGTTTCTTGCGGCAAGCCTCGTGGATTGGATTTGAATACATGAACACTCGCCGCCTAGCTTGCGCGTGATTGGTCAAAATAACTAGGTCTTGCAAACAAGACCCACTCAGCAACCTGCTGCATATTTTTACGAAAATAATCGAGACATCAAACACGTCGCAAACTGGGGGATGTTCATCAGGGTATTGGTCTGGCGGTTTATAGCATGCGGCGTGCAACACGCTCATTATGAGAAAGTGTCAGTAAAGGTGGACAGTTAGTGGCATCAGAGAAGTAGTGGGTGTACACCAACCCGTCTTCCCTCATTGAAAGACGTGGTTTTCAACATTTTCACACGATCCCACTTCTCCATCACTGAACTACTCCCACTTCCTATGAGATCAGGGTACGTTCAACTATGACTTACATAAATAGGTTTTCGACCTATTTCAACCAACAAGGGTTATCAACACAAGTATCCAGAAAAACTCAAAAGAACTCATAGCTTATATTTCGTAAGCGAGTTTCACATTATGATACAAGTCATAAAACAACCACACCTTCAAAGTTAACCATTCTGATTTCAATACTTTCTTCGCTTCCCTCCTTAAGATCAACCCTTCTCCTTCATTTTGTGACCTAAGAAAGACTGGAACGACCATTCTTGGTTTAGGACAGGATTGTACAGATTGATCTCTTGAATCTAAAGTACTCCTATGTAATGCATTTGTTTAGGGTTTAGATTCGTTTCTCGGCGGCACACCCAAATTTACCATTTCCAGCAGAATCAGTTTTTACCCCAAAACACCATTATAATCTCGTTTTGTCATCTGAGAATTCATGACACAGTAGATTGAGTGCTCAACGACATTTTTTACCAACAGTTCCATGATCGAGCAATCTCATTAGAACTTCGTTCATCCAAATCATCACAGTATCAATGTCTCATTAGAACTTATTGATAAGGAAGAAATATCATTGGCTTCGATGATTGCATGCTTCTTATATTCGTATCTAAATGGTAACGATCTGAGAATTTTGCACACTATATATTTTTCAGAAATAGCTTTTCCAAGAGAGGAAGAAGCATTCACTATCTCAGAGAGTCTAATATGAAACTCTTCAAAAGTATCATTGTCATCCATTCAAAGGTTTTCCCAATCAGATGTGAGAGTTTGAAGTCTAGCTTCCTTTTCTGATGTGTTTCCTTCGAATACGATCTGAAGATTATCCCAAACTTCCTGTGAAGTTTGGCATGTGGAAACATGATGTTGTAGATCGCGACTTAGAACATGTATAATGGCATTCAAAACCTCTGAATTTTAATTTGCAAAATCCTTTTCTTCGCCTGATTAATCCACTAAGCGTTTAACGATCTGAGAATTTTTCACACTATATATTTTTCAGAAATAGCCTTTCCAAGAGAGGAAGAAACATTTACTATATCAGAGAGTCTAATATGAAACTCTTTAAAAGTATCAGTGTCATCCATTCAAAGGTTTTCCCAGTCAGATGTGAGAGTTTGAAGTCTAGCTTCCTTTTCTGATGTGTTTCCTTCGAATACGATCTGAATATTATTCCAAGCTTCCTGTGAAGTTTTGCACGTGGAAACATGATGTTGTAGATCGCGACTTACAGCATGTATAATGTCATTCAAACCATCTGAATTTTACTTTGCAAAATCCTTTTCTTCGCTTGAATAATCCACTAAGCGTTTAAACTCAGTTTATGAACCTTCTATTTTCGGGCGATTATAACCATTGAAGACTAATAGCCAAGTATTAAAGTCTCGTGATTGAAGAAAAGATATCATAGCAGATTTCCACCATAGATAGTTTCAAATGTAAAATCTTGGCGGTATGTTAACTGAAATCGATTCATGTGAACTAGAGTTTATTTCTTATAGGTTGGATCGCATCAAACACAGCTTGTTAGATCTTTTCATGTTTGCATGCTCTGATACCAATTGAAAATACGAGTGGTAACCAAATACACCACAATCTTTTAATTATCCACTTATAAGTCCTCTTACCGAAAGTGATCGTCTATGGACAAAGTCGAGACAATGCAACAAATCGGTACTCACACTTTGTGTGATTGTCTATGGATACGAGATCGAGACAATACGACTACCAAAGTGTGATACTTGATAATAGGTTCAGACTTAATCAAACTCTATAGGATCATTATCAAGTATATCGGAGTTAACGTTTGTGTAATTTACTATATAAACAAATATAGTTGAGGAAAACAAAAGTAAACCACACAGCAAGATTTTGTTAACGAGGAAAACTGCAAATGCAGAAAACCCCCCGGAACCTAGTACAGAACTGAATACTCTCAGAATTAAGCCGCTATACAAAATATGCATCAACTTCGTATAGTTGAGACCAAGCAACTACCCCTAGTTCACTTAGTTTCCTCAGTATCCCTGCGCTTCCCACTTCAATGAGTGCACGCACTGGAGCAATTCCGTTGGATCGTATTCCAAACAGTAAAGGAACAAAAAATATGTTTGGTAACAACTCTTTCGATTCTTTCAAGATAAAGATATCTCAAGTCATACGCAAAGGCTCTTCCTTTTAATCTATTAAACTCCTTTGCCTGGTTAGATCAATCTATCCAATAACTACCAAAGTATTCAAGTTTAGATTCGCACTCAATCAAAATAAATCTCAAAGAGATATATTGAGAATGCCAATCTCACGCAACTAATCAATCAAATAAATCTGATTCTAGTTGGATCCCAGCCGATCAAGGTTTGTGCACAACAAAGATATGAGAACTAAATCTTCTTCGTCTTCAAATCTTCTTTATCTTCAATAAACACCTTCACAACACCACTTGAATCTCTTGTGATCAATCACACACAGAACGGAGTATGTTAACAATGGATTATCTCAAGATGTCTTTAGATATACAAACAGTTCTAAAGATCCTGTCGATACTTCGATCTAGTTTGAATGAATCTTATATCAGAAGAGAAGATTCTCAAGAATAAACAAACTAGGTGCAATCAAAGTTTCAAAAACCGTTAGTCAATCAAATCAATCAAAAACTAATAATACTGCAATTATCTAGTTTCCCACCAACGGTACTCGCAGAGCTTCTTGATCCCACAAAAGTCTTTAAACGAGCGGTCGTAAGAGATTTCACCTAATTAGGATACTTTACTCTCCGATTAGACGGCTCCACCAGAAACAACAAGAATGAAGTTTGCTTGGCTCTTAGGATAGTTTGCTAGAAATGCAAACTTAGATATTTATAGACCAAGGATGTTTAGACACCAAGGAATTTCCAAAACCGAAAATATTCTCAAGATATGCAATGAATAACAAAATTCGGTTTTCCTAATCCCAATAAATGCTTGTCCAAAATTTCCGAAATCTCTCAATTGAAATTCTCCAATTAGTAAAGGAACATTACTAATTCTTATTCTCTAGAGATATGCATTTAATTGCTGGTAACTAAAGCATATAAAACCAAAAACCTTAATTAAAAGATTCTCAATTTATTTCGGTACATGATCTCCTTGAATACTAAAGATTATCTTTGAACAATAAATGATAAGAGTTAATGTATGTGTTGAAAGTATGCTGACATCTCTTCACTTTAAATCCTTATTCATATTTACATGGATTTACATTCTTGTAATCGATTATACCACACTTCCAAACAAGTTTAGAATTGGTTCACCTGTATTCCAAGATTACTATGTGTTTGATTAAAACACATACATGGGTTCAATCGGTTCTACCAATCACTAGGATCGGTTATACCCTAATAAGGAAACACTTGTGATCAGTCACACATGTTACCAGGACCGGTTACTGAAAAGACGAGTGTACCCAAATATACATCAATCTAAAACTTTTCCTACATATAAGTCCTTTCTCCGAAAGTGATTTTCTATGGACTGAGTCGAGACAATACAACTAATCAGTTCACACTTCGTGCGATCGTCTATGGATACGAGATCGAGACAATACAACAACGAAGTATGTTTACTTGATAAAAAGGTTCGGACTTAACCAAACACAATAGGATTCACTTATCAAGCAAATAGGAATTAATGTTTGTGTGATTTACTTTAATTATAATAAAACAATTATAATGCGGAAAATAAAAGTAAATGACACAACAAGATTTTGTTAACGAGGAAAAACGCAAATGCAGAAAAACCCCGAGACCTTGTCCAGAATTGAATACTCTCAAGATTAAGCCGCTACACAAAATTAAACCTAACTTCATATAGTTGAGACCAAGCAACAAAACCTATAGTTCACCTAGTTCCGTCTGTATTCCCACGCCTCTAACTTATAAATAAGTCACGTACTTGGAACAATTCCTTTGGTTCGTATTCCAAACAGTAAAGGAACAACAAATCTGTTTGGTATCAACTCTCTTCAACCAAGTGATATGAGTCAGACAAAGGCTCTTCTGTTTATTTTAACATAAACTCCTTCATCAGGTCCTTAGATCTATCTTATGTTAAATTATCAAAGTAATCGTTAATATTTTGTGATCAACACTCTTAATCCAAAGAGTTGTGTTGATGACGATATACTCAATTAATCAATCAAATTCTATCACAAAGATAAAACCGATTATTAATTGGATCCTCTTTTTACCGAAACAAGTATTGTGCACACCAAAGATTATAAACCCGCAAATCAAAAATCTTCAATATCTTCTTCATCTTCTTAGATCTTCAATAAACACCTGCACACAATCACTTGAATCTCTTGTGATCAATCACGCACAATGGATTATCACAAGATCGTCTTTAGAACTACAAACAGTCTAAAGATCCCTGTCGAAACTCTGAACTAATTTGAGTGAATCTTATATCAGAAGAGAAGATCCTCAAGCATAAACAAACTAGGTGCAATCAAAGTTAAACCACCGTTAGTCAATCAAATCAATGAAAACAAAAGATCAACCGTAATTATCTAGTTTCCACCAACGGTACTAATAGAGATTCTCAATCCCAAAGAAGACTTTAAACTGAGAGGTCGTAAGAGATTTCTCTTAATTAGTTTACTCTCCTCTCCGAATAGGCGGCTTCACCAATAGCAGCACAACAAGAGGAAGTTTGTTGTTACGAAGGATTAATTTGCTAGAAATGCAAACTTCAAGTATTTATAGACTAGGAAGTTTGGACACCAAGGAATTTCCAAAACCGAAAATATTCTCAAGATATTCATTAAAGAACAAATTCGGTTTCCCTAATTCCTGGAAATGATCTATCCAAAAATAATGATCGAAATCTCTCAGAAAATCTTTAATTAGTAAATGCACATTACTAATTCTTATTTTCCTAAAACTGAAATTAATAACCTTAATTAAAAGATTATTAACTTATTTGTGTTTCGATCCTGGGATTCTCTTCCCTTAGCTATTAAGGAATAACTTTGAACAATTAAATAATAAACATTCACAGCACGTGTTCAAAGTATGTCGACATCCTAACTTTGTAAGTTCTCTTTCATACTTACAACCTTGAAACCGATTTTCCACAGTTCCAAACAAGTTTAGAATTGGTTCATCTGACTTTCAAGAACTATGCGATTGATCAAATAACATTCAATCACAAATCATGGGTTTAACGGTTCTACCAAAAAAAGTTTCGGTTCTACCTCCATGTGAGTACTTTGCATAGTCACACTAGCTTTCCAAAATTCGGTTGACTAGGTACTAGGATCGGTTCACCACATATATATGGTATATAACTTGAATGTGTTGCACATGTCCAGAGGATCGGTTCCCCTTTTCCTAAAAATGTGTTTCACATGTCCATAGGATCGGTTCCCCTTTCTGCTATAAACCTGTTGCACCTCATACAAGGATCGGTTCCTCTTTGTGATGTACTGCACCTCTTAGTAGGATCGGTTTCCCTTTTCTCAGTTTTGGTCAGACATAAAATCCCAAACCCAATCATACCATCTCAGGTGATTACTTAAGATCGGTTTCACTAATAAAAGTCATACCAATACATAAGTCAGGGCCTTTGTGAATAGTTTTACCAAGAACACAAAAAGTCATGAACGGTTCTACTAATCACACATATTGGTTGTTCATAAGATAAGCAATGAATAACAAAACCAATAACACCTGGCGATTTCCTTTGCGATTCACAAACCAAGTTCATGAATTTACTTCCTTAGAACACATGTAAACATTGTTCCCTAGGATGAAATCCTCATCTCATACCCATACATAATCACAATAGTATTCAAATGATTATATATGGCGATGTCTTATCTACAAAGTTTAATGGTTAAGAAATAAACATCGTATTGTATTACTTAATACTATATTTATCTAGAGTTCAAACATGATTCGCAGTTTTTTTTTCAATATGCATGACTTGAAAGATACGTTAGGGAATGAAACAGTTCAAGTCAAATATCACTAACCTGAAGTGGAAGGATGATTGTTGTCGTTGTATCTCCTTGCTTCTTCACATCTTCAATTCTTCGCAATACTTGTAGTGTCTCATATCCTAATACTTTCAAGCTAACCTATACGAAGTTGACTCTAGTACATAATCAAGTGACTCTTAACATGAGTTTTGATTCAGTAAAATATGACAACCAAACTTGACATACCAACGCTTGGTGGGTTCAACCGAGTTATACTCTAACAATCTCCCCCTTTGTCAATTTTAGTGACAAAACTCTTACATCATATGGATAAACAAATTACATGAATTCATTACACATACGCTTGATTCCCGAATTCAACAACACAGTAAACTGCATACATTCAATCCTCAAAATTATGGTTGTTGACATTATAAGAATAAATCTAATACTCCCCCTATGGAAGATAGGTAGATATTCAATCCGCACGTCTTTGTTATACCACTTAATATGATATGTTACTCCCCTTTAGTATGTGCTTTCACTCTTTCGTTTAGATTAAACGTTTAAGCACCAATGTTCTTTTCCTTAGCGATACCAATCAATATAAAATCAATGCCAGTATCACTTGTTTACTCCATATATTTCTCACCCTTTTTGTCACAAAATGACAAAGAAACGAAAAAATAAAGGACAACACGAAAAGAATCTTACAAATATCAAAATAGACTTGCAACCTGTAGAGTTAGGCATGAGGGTTCCACACACCATGTTTTGATAACCAATATCAAAACCGAAACTACAAGTAGTTTTATTTTGATATGTTATCAAGGAAACAATTGTCCAAAACAATTTTTCCATTTTAGATTAGCAAACCAAAAATCAACTAAGCACCTTAGTTCCTCTGCTAAACCGATTGTACAAAAACAATCGCTTATTCGATAAGACCAAAATAAAGACAGCTCTATTTTTCTCATCAGGTTCTAATTATCCACAAACTTAGACCTTTCAATTTTAAACAAGATAAGTACCATGTAGGTAAGTTAACTAGCAATTCTTGTTAAGGCATTCGATTAGACTTGAATAACCGAAACCTCACTTCGATAAGTCTAACTAAGATCAGAATTAACTTAGTTTCTCTTATCCGGAATCGAATTGACTAAACAACTCATCACGTAAACCTTTTATTTTGCTAAGCCATAAATAATTCATACAAACCAAATAAATCAACTTTCATAATTATTCACCTCAAACGGAAGCAATTGAATCAACATAAGCGTTAAAACACCACAATTGCACCGAAATTTTGTAACCCTAAATAATTGATACCACACAATAAAGCAAGATAACAATAGTTTTTCTTAACCGGAACCAATTAAATCACACATACATCCATACACACATAATGGAATAAACATCAATTGTACCGAAATTTGTTAAGAAAAAGCAATAAATATATATAAAATAAACTCAGGCTTTTCTTAAACAGGGAAACAATTAACTAACTAGATTGTTACCTCAAATTTCGCATCCACTTCTCCAATAAGTTTGCATCTTAGTCCAGGGAGAATTGATATCGAAATATCATTATGTTGAAATCCTTATGCAAAAACAAAATAATAATAACAACCAACCTTTACCAGAGAAAGTTTGAAAATCGGTTTTAACAATTGCAAGCAAAAGTTGGAAACCGACGAAACACATATGCTTTTATGCTTAACCAAAACCGATTCAACATATTGTTACTTTTTCACATATTGTTTCTACCAGAACCCCTCATGATTCTTTGATAAAGCCTACCAACATGGGCTAGAACTTAATCCTGCTAAATCAAAAAGTCACCCAAACCACAAGGGTTCACAACATTATGAGATCGAATATTAAGGTAGTAAAACCGAAATCAAACATCCCATAAACATACATAGCAATAATATAAAAGCATTCAAGTACAGGATATGTAAATCAAAAACTATCACAAAAAAAAAATTATAAATCAAATAATTTTATTCATAATAGACCTTAATACAATCATTGAAGGAAATCAAAAAATTGATGTCTATTTTTCATTTTTGAAACTTTAAAATCAACTTTTTAGAGTTTTCCTCCAAAATTGAAGCCGGATCAACAGATTTTACAGGATTCCAATCATCATCTATAATCACAAGTCTTGATTCAAAACTAACAACACTTTCATTGACTTCTTTAACTTCCTTTCGCAAATCCTTTTCCATGTTCCTTACTTTACATAAAATTAGATCTAGTTTTAGTGAGAGATTCTTGAGAAGATTATCATTGAGAGAAGAGATCTCTTCATTAGGAACATCATGTTGAAGCACTGGAGATGAATCAGAATTTCCATCAGAAGACTCGAGGCGAAGTTTCTTGTTAGGAAACAATGTAGTCCAGACCTTTTCGGTTTTACGAGAGTTGCAACTAGAGGTAGAAATTCTGTCAGATCTCTATGAAAATCAAGTAAGAGGTCTTACCTCTTATAATCTCTAGAACTTTTTCTCAAAAATCTTTGAGAATATTATTTCAATTAAATTCATCACCGAAAAATCAATTTTTAGAAATATTTTTATCCAAATATTTACATCTATATCCTTATTGTATACTTTCAAGGGTAACAAGTAAGGATCCATGATAATCGGTTAGGTTGTCACAATTTGGTTGTTGAATTTTCTTCTCTTGAAGATTTCAACAATTTTATACAGTCTCTCTCTCTGTTTAGTATCCGTACATTCCCTTTGAAAATGCCCACTTTGCTTGCAAAAGAAGCAAACACCAGAAATATTACGTTTTCTGGATTTAGATCCCTCGAATTTGTTTAGCCTAACCTTCTTGTCTCTTGAAACATTCATACATGGTGATTATTTTTCAAAGCAATTGAGTCTATCTCTCAGTTTCTGATTCTCTGCTTTTAACTTCCTGATCTCATCTTGACAATATTGAATATCGGAGATGAGTTTAGACACTTGCGCTTCTTCAGAGCATTGAGTAACTTCGATTTTTTTCAGTCGCTTGTTAAATTTTTCTTTATCATTCAGAAAACTCTGTTTGAGTTGATTAAGCGATGATTTTATTTCAACAATGTCAGATTTAAGAAGGTGAGTTCTTTTATCTTTACATGGAAATATCTCCTCGAAAATCGAAGAGGTAAACTCTTCTTGAGTATCTATAGTTGGAAGAATTTCAGATTCATAGCCTTCTGCAATGGTTGCAACGTGATCTATCTCAACAACTTGATCATTCTCATTAGGAAAATAATCAAGTGTGGCAGTGTAAGCATTTCTTTTCCACTGTGTGTCCTTGGTTGGACAATCTGGAGAAATATGGCCAAAACCTCTACACGTGTAGCATTGAGGAATAATATCATCATCATCCCAGGTGTCTTCACACTTATGTGAAGGAACATGTTTTCCTTTGTCATAGATGATTCTCTTTTTCGATGTCTCAACAGTTTCTTGAATCGTTGAGTAATAAGAGACAAATGATGATTTAATTCAGCTTCATCTTCAGCAGATCAATCTTCGTGATCTTCAAAGTTTTCCGAAAATTGAGTCGGAATCCTTTTTAAGGATTTGTAGGCCAGATTGTCCTTTCGTTTAGACAAATTTTCTTAATCAAATATCTTCAGTTTACCAACTAGCGAACTTCTAGATAGAGACGAAAGATCATTAGCTTCAATGATTGCATGTTTTTGGGAATCGTATCTAGATGGAAACGATCTGAGAATTTTGCATACTATGTCCTTTTAAGAAATAATCTTTCCACAAGAGATAAAGAAGCATTGATTATCTCATAGAGTCTAAAATTAAAATCTTCAAAGGTATCGTTGTCATCCATTCGAACATTTTCCCAATCGGACATAAGAGTTTGAAGTCTATCTTCTTTCTCTGATGTATTTCCTTCGAATACGATCTGAAGATTATCCCAAGCTTCTTTCGAAGTTTGACATGTTGAAACATGGTGTTGTAAATCACGACTTACAGCATGAATAATCGCATTCAAACCATCTGAATTATGCTTAGCAAAAGCCTTTTCTTCGTTTGAAAAATCCACTAAGCGTTTAGGCTCAGTTTCCAAATTTTCTACCTTTGGGTAATTGTAACCATCGATGACTAATAGCCATGATTTAAGAAAATATCTCAGAGCATATTTCCACCATAGATAGTTTGTTCCGTCAAATCTTGGCGGTACGCTAATTGAAGTCGATTCATGAGAACTCGAGTTCATTCTTATAGGTTAGATCGCACCAAACACAGATTATTAGATCTTTTCGTGTTTGCCTGCTCTGATACCAATTAAAAAGACGAGGGTACCCAAATATACCTCAATCTAAAACTTTTCCTACCTATAAGTCCTTTCTCCGAAAGTGATTGTATATGGACTGAGTCGAGAGAATACCATTAATCGGTTCACACTTCGTGTAATCGTTTATGGATACGAGGTCGAGACAATACAACAATGAAGTATGTTTACTTGATAAAAAGGTTCGGACTTAACCAAACACAATAGGATTCACTTATCAAGCAAATAGGAATTAATGTTTGTGTGATTTACTTTATTTATAATAAAACAACTATAATGCGGAAAATTTAAGTAAATGACAGAACGAGATTTTGTTAACGAGGGAAAACGCAAATGCAGAAAAACCTCGGGACCTTGTCCAGAATTGAATACTCTCAGGATTAAGCCGCTACAAAAAATTAAACCTAACTTCGTTTAGTTGATACCAAGCAACTAAACCTATAGTTCACCAAGTTCCGTCTGTATTCCCACGCCTCCAACCTATAAATAAGTCACGTACTTGGAAAAATTCCTATGGTCCGTATTCCAAACATTAAAGGAACAACAAATCTGTTTGGTGTCAACTCTCTTCAACCAAGTGATATGAGTCGGACAAAGGCTCTTCTGTTTATCTTAACATAAACTCCTTCTTCGGGTCCTTAGATCTATTTTATGTTCAATTACCAAAGTAATCGTTAAGATTTTGCGATCAACACTCTTAATCCAAAGAATTGTGTTGATACCGATCTACTCAGTTAATCAATCCAATTCTATCACAAGGATTAAACCGATTACTAATTGGATCCTCTTTTTACCGAAACAAGTATTGTGCACACAAAATATTATGAACCCACAAATCAGAAATATTCAATATATTCTTCATCTTTAAATCTTCTTAGATCTTCAATAAACACCTGCACACAATCACTTGAATCTCTTGTAATCAATCACGCACAGAATGGAGTCTGTTAACAATGGATTATCACAAGATCGCCTTTAGAACTACAAACAGTCTAAAGATCCATATCGAAACTCTGAACTAGTTTGAGTGAATCTTATATCAGAAGAGAAGATCCTCAAGCATAAACAAACTAGGTGCAATCAAAGTTCAACCACCGTTAGTCAATTAAATCAACTGAAAACAAAAGATAAACCGCAATTATCTAGTTTTCCAGCAACGGTACTAATAGAGATTCTCAATCCCAAACAAGACTTTAAACTGAGCGGCCGTAAGAGGTTTCGCTTAATTAGGTTACTCTCCTCTCCGAATAGGCGGCTTCACCAGTAGCAGCACAACAAGAGTAAGTTTGCTGTTACGAAGGATTAGTTTGCTAGAAATGCAAACTTCAAGTATTTATAGACTAGGAAGTTTGGACACCAAAGAATTTCCAAAACCGAAAATATTCTCAAGATATTCATTAAAGCACAAATTCGGTTTCCATAATTCCTGGAAATGCTTTGTCCAAAAATAATGATCGAAATCTCTCAGAAAATCTTTAATTAGTAAATGTACATTACTAATTCTTATTTTCCTAAAAATGAAATTAATAACCTTAATTAAAAGTTTCTTAACTTATTTGTGTTTCGATCCTGGATTATCTTCCCTTATCTATTAAGGAATAACTTTGAACAATTAAATAATAAACACTCACAGCACGTGTTCAAAGTATGTCGACATCCTAACTTTGTAAGTTCTCTTTCATACTTACAACCTTGAAACCGATTTGCCACACTTCCAAACAAGTTTAGAATTGTTTCATCTTACTTTCAAGAACTATGCGATTGTTTAAGAAACACTCAATCACAAATCATGGGTTTCACGGTTCTACCAAAACAAGTTTCGGTTCTACCTCCATTTGAGTATTGTGCATAGTCACACTAGCTTTCCAAAATTCGGTTGACTAGGTACTAGGATCGGTTCCTCACATATATATATGGTATCTAACTTGAATGTGTTGCACATGTCCATAGGATCGGTTCCCCTTTGCCTAAAAACGTGTTGCACATGTCCACAGGATCGGTTCCCCTTTCTGCTATAAACCTGTTTTACCTCATACAAGGATCGGTTCCCCTTTTCCTAGTTTTGGTCATACATAAAATCACAAACCCGATCATACCATCTCAGGTGATTACTTAAGATCGGTTTCACTAATAAAAGTCATACCAATACATAAGTCAGGCCTTTGTGAATAGTTTTACCAAGAACACAAAAAGTCATGAACGGTTTTACTAATCACACATATTGGTTGTTCATAAGATAAGGAATGAATAACAAAACCAATAACACCTGGCGATTTCCTTTTCAATTCACAAACCAAGTTCATGAATTTACTTCCTTAAAACACATGTAAACATTGTTCCCTAGGATGAAATCCTCACCTCATACCCATACATAATCACAATAGCATTCAAATGATTATGGAGATGTCTTATCTACAAAGTTTAATGGTTAATCAATAAACCTCGTATTGTATTCCTTAAAACTATGTCTATCTAGAGTTCAAATATGCTTCGCAGTTTTGTTTTCAATATGCATGACTTGAAAGATACGTTAGGGAATGAAACAGTTCAAGTCAAATGTCACTAACCTCAAGTGGAAGGATGATTGTTGTCGTTGTAGCTCATTGCTTCTCCACATCTTCAAGTGTTCGTAATACTTGTAATGTCTCATATCCTAATACTTTCGAGCTAACCTATACGAAGTTGACTCTAGTAAATAATCAAGTGACTCTTAACATGAGATTTGATTCACTAAAATATGACAACCAAACTTGACATACCAACGTTTGGTGGGTTCAACCGAGTTATGCTCTAACAATCTCTTCCTTTGTCAATTTTAGTGACAAAACTCTTACATCATATGGATAAACAAATTACATGAATTCATTACACATACGCTTGATTCTCGAATTCAACAGCACAGTAAACTGCATATATTCAATCCTCAAAAATGTCATTGTTGACATTATAATAACAAAGCTAATACTCCCCCTAAGTAAGATAGGTAGATATTCAATCCGCACGTCTTTTTTATACCACTTAATATGATATGTTACTCCCCCTTAGTCTGTGCTTTCACTATTTCGTTTAGAATAAACGTTTAAGAACCAATGTTCTTTTCCTTAGCAATACAAATCAGTATAAAATCAATGCTAGTATCACTTGTTTACTCCATATATTTCTCCCCCTTTTTTTCCCAAAATGACAAAGAAACGAAAAAATAAAGGACAACACGAAAAGAATCTTACAAATCTCAAAATAGACTTGCAACCTCTAGAGTTAGGCACGAGGGTTCCACATGCCATGTTCTGATAACCAATATCAAAACCAAAACTACAAGTAGTTTTATTTTGATATGTTATCAAGGAAACAATTGTCCGAAACAATTTTTCCATTTTAGTTTAGCAAACCAAAAATCAACTAAGCACCTTAGTTCCTTTGCTAAACCGATTTTACAAAAACAATCGCTTATTCGATAAGTTAAAAATAAAGAGAGATCTATTTTTCTCATCAGGTTTTAATTATCCACAAACTTAGACCTTTCAATTTTAAACAAGACAAGTACCAGGTAGGTTAGTTAACTTGCATTTCTTGTTAAGGTATTCGATTAGACTTGAATAACCGAAACCTCACTTCAATAAGTCTAACTAAGATCAGAATTAATTTAGTTTCTCTTATCCGGAATCGAATTGAACTAAACAACTCATCCCGTAAACCTTTTATTTCGTTAAGCCATAAATAATTCATACAAACCAAATAAATCGAATTGAACTACAAACCGTCTAAAGATCCGAAACAAGACTTTAAACTGAGCGGCCATAAGAGATTTCGCCTAATTAGGTTACTCTCCTATCCGAATAGGCGGCTTCACCAATAGAAGCACAACAAGAGGAAGTTTGATGTTACGAGGGATTAGTTTGCTAGAAATGAAAACTTCAAGTATTTATAGACTAGGAAGTTTGGACACCAAAGAATTTCCAAAACCGAAAATATTCTCAAGATATTCATTAAAGCACAAATTCGGCTTCCATAATTCCTGGAAATGCTCTGTCCAAAAATAATGATCGAAATCTCTCAGAAAATCTTTAATTAGTAAATACACATTACTAATTCTTACTTTCCTAAAAATAAAATTAATAACCTTAATTAAAAGATTCTTAACTTATTTGTGTTTCGATCCTTGGATTCTCTTCCCTTAGCTATCAAGGAACAACTTTGAACGATTAAATAATAAACACTCACAGCACGTGTTCAAAGTATGTCGACATCCTAACTTTGTAAGTTCTCTTTCATAATTACAACCTTGAAATCGATTTGCCACACTTCCAAACAAGTTTAGATTTGGTTCATCTGACTTTCAAGAACTATGCGATTGATCAAATAACATTCAATCACAAATCGTGGGTTTAACGGTTCTACCTCCATGTGAGTACTGTGCATAGTCACACTAGCTTTCCAAAATTCGGTTGACTAGGTACTAGGATCGGTTCCCCACATACATATGATATCTAACTTGAATGTGTTGCACATGTCCATAGGATCTGTTCCCCTTTCTGCTGTAGACCTGCTGCACCTCATACAAGGATAGGTTCTCCTTTGTGAAGTACTGCAGCTCTTACTAGGATCGGTTCCCCTTTTCCCGGTTTTGATCAGACATAAAATCGCAAACTCGATCATACCATCTCAGGTTATTACTTAATTATCGATTTCACTAATAAAAGTCATACTAATACATAAGTCAGGCCTTTGTGAATAGTTTTACCAAGAACACAACAAGTCATGAACGGTTCTACTAATCACATGTATTGGTTGTTCATAAGATAAGCAATGAATAACAAAACCAAAAACACCTGGTGATTTCCTTTTCGATTCACAAACCAAGTTCATGAATTTACTTTCTTAGAACACATGTAAACATTGTTCCCTAGGATGAAATCCTCACCTCATACCCATACATAATCACAGTAGCATTCAAATGATTATGGTGATGTCTTATCTACAAAGTTTAATGGTTAAGCAATAAACCTCGTATTGTATTCCTTAATACTATATATATTTAGAGTTCAAACATGCTTCGCAGTTTTGTTTTCAATATGCACGACTTGAAAGATACATTAGGGAATGAAACAGTTCAAGTTAAATATCACTAACCTCAAGTGGAAGGATGATTGTTGTCGTTCTATCTCTTTGCTTATTCATATCTTCAAGTCTTCGCAATACTTGTAATGTCTCATATCCTAATACTTTCAAGCTAACCTATACGAAGTTGACTCTAGTACATAATCAAGCGACTCTTAACATGAGTTTTGATTCACTAAAATATGACAACCAAACTAAACATGCCAACGCTTGGTGGGTTCAACGGAGCTATGCTCTAACAGTTACATCAGTTCCCAGGATCGGTTACATCAATTACCAGGACCGGTTACCATATTCTCATGGTATTGCTTGTGATCGGTCTCACCAGTTACCAGGATAGGTTACACCAGTTACCAGGACCAGTTACACCAATTACAAGGATTGATTACACAAAAATATGTGATCGGTCACACTAATTACTAGGATCGGTCACACCAATTACAAATATCGATCATACCATCTCATGATGATTGCTTAGGATCGATTATACTAATTAATAAAAACTAGTCATACCAAATCATAAGTCAGTCACTTGTAATTAGTTGTACCAAGATACATAACAAAGTTACGATCGGTTCTACCATCTCACACATATTGTTAGAGCACTGCTCTTTCAAACTCGCAAGCGTTGCTATCTCAAGCTTGTTTGTCAAGTTTAATTGCCAAAACTATAAGTCTTAATTTCTAGTATACTTATAGTAAGTCTCGGATTAGGATAGTAAGTGTAGTTGAGCTTTAGGCTCCATGGCGTTCATCGAATGAAGACGAAGAACTACTCAAGGAAACTTGTGGAACTTCATCAACAAAAGGTATGTGGAGACTTGAACTTATCTGTCAACCAAAAGTATATCTATTTTATCTCCTATTTTGAGACAAAAGTCATATTGCTATATAGACTTCAATTATACACATTTGTTATTTCGAGCTGAGTTTAACTCACTTATCTATTTCTCTAAATATGTGTTGGTAAGCTTTCGCTTTAACCAAGTTTATCTTTACTCTTGACTAAAGTCATATTGATTATTTCAATAACTTGAAAATCGCTTTGATGCTAATAGTTTGTGGATAACAACTATTGTCATCCTCTAAAAAAGTTTCAACGATTGAAATGAGAGTTTAGAACAAGTAACCATGTTTGGATATAAACATAGTGTGTATTCACATTTGTGTAAAATCCAAAATCGGGAACCTAAGTATGCGTACCCGTACGCGTACTGGTTGGTTGTTGGAAGTCCGGAACCTAGGTATGCGTACCCGTACGCGTACTGGCGGAAGTTTTAGTTCCGTGAATTTCTGCTGGAGTTTAGAAGTGTGAATTGGTATGTGCACCCGTACGCGTAATGACGTAACCAAACTCGGTCCGTCTACTTAGGTATGCGTACCCGTTTGCATATTTAAGTAGGTTACTTTCTAAAATCGGTTTTTTCATGAACTAAAACATTTATATAATAAGGAATGCAATCTTTTGCAAACCGTGGCTATGATATTCATGAATTGATACGAGTGAATCAAAATCGATTTTGCTTCAATTGTGTCTTGTATACTTCTATGAGATCTATATCAATTGAACAACTCTCTAACAAGTTTCATTTGAGTGATTTGAACTAGTTATGTTAAAGATGAATAAGGTTGATATGACAGTGCTCATATGGTTAACCATTGGTTAAATATTGTTGAACCGACTAAGTGTACACGTTTAGGTACGATTACTCAAACCTAAATGAAGGTACATTTCATTTGTGTATAACAAGCTAAGTTCGATCTAGCGGTTGAAATATATTAGCTTGAATCTAATCAGGTTTTCATCTAACGATGAATACTGAATGCTTTGTTACCAAGATAACTTAGATTGTAAACCCTGATTTGAAATATATATAAAGGGGAACTCTAGCAATGGGGAAACCTAATCCCCACACCTCCTGTGTGATACTAGTTTCATAAGCTAGAGCCGATTCTCCTTTAACCTTAGGTTTTTCACGAAACCCTGTAGGTTAACGACTTAAAGACTTCATTGGGATTATGAAGCCAAGCTCAACTATTTTCTCTGTAGTTGCGTGTTTTGGTCTTGTTTTTTTCTATTGTGATTGAGTACTATCTTCTTTACTATTTGCTCGAGATTTTATCTCCGATAGGCAAGATTGAAAAGTAGTCACAAACACCTTCGTCTCATCGTTTGTGATTCCACAATATCTTATTTCGTTAATCGATTAAGATTTTTGTGAGTTGATTGATAATAGTAGGTTGTTCTTCGGGAATATAAGTATGGTTTATCAATTTATTTTTGTTCATTTTGGTTTATCAAAAGACGGAACAAAACTCGTAGGTATTTCTATGGGAGACATAATTATCTACTCAATAGACTTTTCTGTGTGCTACAGATTTGTTTATCAAGTCTTCGACTTTGGGTCGTAGAAACTGTTAGTTGTGAGTGAGATCAACTAAGGGAATCAAGTGCCCAGAATCCGGCGTGGTTCTTGAGGCGTAAGGAACGCAACTGTACCTTGATCAGTGTGAGAATGATTAGGGCTCAATTACATTCCAGTCCGAAGGTAACTTGGAGTAGGCTAGTGTCTGTAGCGGCTTAATACAGTGTGGTGTTCAAATATGGCCTAGGTCCCAGGATTTTTCTGCATTTGTGGTTTCCTCGTTAACAAAACTTTTGGTGTCTGTGTTATTTCTTTTCCGCATTATATTTTGTTATATAATTGGAATATCACAGGTTGTGCATTGAATCGATCAATTGGTAAATCCAACCTTTGGCTGTTAATTGAAATCGATTGATCCTTGAATAATGGTCTTTTGTACCGTTCAAGTTATTTCTCTTATATTCAATCAGGATCGCAAATTCCTATTTGTTTGATTGCGGATTGAATTGAGAAATTGAGATATAACTCTTTGATATACTTTTTCTTAAGATTGAGTCTGGCTGTTTAGTTGATTCTCTTGAAAGTATATTGGAGTTAGTCTATAAATATTGCTAAGAGAAATATTGGTTGAGATTGTTAGACCCCCACTTTTTCAATTGGTATCAGAGCCGGCAAACACGTTCAAGACCTCATAAGTCTGTGTTTCTAGCGATCTGATAAACTCTGATAAACTCGTCACCGGAAACCAAAGCTCTGTTTCTATAAAGTCTGTTAAAGATAAAGATACGTCAATCTAAAATATAGACGAACCTAGTATTATAACGAAACATACTGGCACTGAAATGTGTTACCCGATTACCCTTCAAACGAGTCTGACTCTGTTGATGAAAGGGAAGCAGCCGAAGAGAGTAAATTGATTCTAAATATTGTTAGAATCCAGGATGATATAATCAATCGGTTGAAAAACAATGTCAATGTTCTTCTCGGTATAGTGAGAGATTGTGACTCCAAAGAAAAATATCCTTGCAAGGAAAACGCCGAAGTTCGATCATCACGTATCTTACTCGAGGCGAACCTCAAAAAGGATGCTTTGGAAATCGAATATCTCTTGAGTAAACTCTCGATTCAAGTATGTTCCAAAGAGTCCACTATACCATCTGCTTATGTGTCAACTGAAAGAATTTCAGTTCCAGAAGTAAAATCAGAATCCCTTCCTATTGGAAAAGATGTGCTTATAACCTCCTCTAATCAAGGAAGTTCCACATCACATGGAAGGAAGAAATCTCCAAACGATGATGTTAATTCTGTTCTCACTAGTCACTCTTGTGATCAGAAAGTGTGTCTCTTTTGTGACTCAAAAGTGCATGTTAAGCAAAAGAGAAACTCTAGGTCGAATAACAATTCCATTGTTCGACTTCAACACACCTTAGATTTAATTCTTAAAGGTGTAACTGACATTTGTATGTCTAAACCAATTGGTTTTATTACTCACCCTATGTATTCTACCATGAAATTCAGTTCGATGTGTTCCTCAAATGCTCAAAAGCATAACAAACTCCTTAACAGAAATCATCCAAGAATAGCTCAAGAATTCTCTTCTGCCAAAAAGGGAGATAATGTTGTTTTTGAGTGTGAATAAAGTATCAGGAGAAGGAAGCAAAAATGATGATATGAAAAACAACCTAAACGTGATAATTGAAGGATATAAAGAGATCGTCAACAGGATGTCAAGTCACTCTAGTAAATAATCCTTCGGTAAGAACTCAAACTATGTCTCCTATTTTTATGAAAGTAAGTTTTATAATAACTTTTCACATCAAAAAGGTTTCTTTCCTATAATTGAAAGGAAAAAGAGACTCAACCATGAACATTGTTCATTTAATGAGCTTAGAACTCATACTTGTACTAATTAATCAAGGGTTGAGTGCTTACTCATAAAAATCCTGTTGAGTAATTAAGATGCGTTAATAATCAGGTGTACTTTTGGCAAAAATACTTTCTTTGTTCACTTTTTTATATTTCGAAGAAGGTTTCATTGGAACTAAGTTGCCTACTATTCTTGCGCTCTAAATTGTTTCTCTGTGGAGACATAAAATTTATTGAGCCGGTAGTTTGTGAAAGAAAATCTTCACATAGCAAAAAGTTTAAATGTTTTGTCTTACCTTGTAAAGAGGGTAAGATTCGTTGTTTTTTTTTTTGTTGTTTTTTTTTTTGGTTCGGATTATGTTCGTGCGGGTACCCTTGTCTTACTTGTTACAGACTATCCTTGGAAACCCTAAAATCTACCTTCCCTAAGAAACCATTTAAATACCGAACCTATTGAGTCACGTACGCATGCTCTAGATTATCTTATGTTTTGTCAAGAATGTCTTCTTCTCGCACTGGTGATTTTGCAAGAGGATTTCATGATAAAGGTATTGGTTTCGAGTCCAAAGGGAGGAAGAAAAGAACCCTAGTATAAGATGATGATCCTAATGCCTCATGCAACTATGCCTATACACATCAGGATGTTGAGAATGAGGATATGGTTTCTGCTGAAGTGGTTCATGATTTTCTTAAATACTTTGAGGAAGCAAAACTGCAACTCGTTGATACTATGAAGAGTCTTGATGTGTTACGAACTGAGTTGAAAAAGGTTAACTCTGACCTTTATCTCGTGAAAACACACGTGAAGGATCTTCTCAATGAGGATATCTTCTCCGAAGAAGCAGTTGATGTTGTTAATCACAAGCTCAAAGACATTGAAACCCGTGAAGCTTCCGAACATGAACTTTGATTTAGCTTGTGATCAGTTTTTTTTTTTAGAATTTTATTTTTTTTTGTCTAGGAAACTTCTTATGAGAATTTATTCTTGTTTTTTAAGAAGGATAACTAGGGTTTGGAATAACAATTATTGTGAGTACACATAGCTATTTCCAACGATTTTCATCTTGCAATGTTTTTAGATTTATTATTCAAATTCTAAAGTTTATTTGGAAGATGATTTTGCAGTATTAATCTTTATGGTTTTATATATTGCAACTTGGGATATGTGTGTTTGCGTCCGTGAACTATGATTGTCCCATACATGGTCAAAAGTTAAGTCTTTCATATGTCTTTTTGCAAATATTGATAAAAGATTGAGTGAATTTTTGACATACAAAAGTTAAACCTATTATGTCATTATGAAAATATTGATGGAAGATAGGATGAACTTTCGTTTACAAAGATTAAGTCTTTTATATGTCTCTATGCAAATAATGATGAAAAATAGAATGAATCTTTGAATATTCTGCAGTATTGGTTTTTCCCTGATCCACATCTTTGTGTAAATACTGTGCGGATCTGTAAGTTTTCTTATGTGAGCATTTCCGATTAAAATAATCATGGGTTCTCTTGTGACTAATTTAATTAAGTATTTTGGATACAAAATTCATGTTTCATGAGATTTGTTAATGTCCAAAGAAATCCTTCTTTTCTTGTAAAAGCAAGGTCGCTCTTGTTGTTCCTTTTGGAATGATATTTTATGGGGGAGAGTTCTTAATTGAACTTGTGCTTAATTGCCAAATCTCTGCGGGGAGTGCGGCGGTGGAATATTATAGGGGTTATCTTGTATCTTTATAAACTCCTTGATGAATGCATTTAGTTTCGGCTATATGATTGCATCTAAACAAGTTGATATGTGCTTCTCTTTTGGTCATGGAGTGTCTCTATGGAAATTTCATTAGGATCCCACTAATTTTCGTACCTTTGCCAATTTTATTGACAAAAAGGGAGAGAATTAATGTGTAGTTCACACTACAAATACATATGGTTTACGGATCATTATGTAAGGGGGAGTGGTTTTCATGTGATATGAAGTATTGAATAAAGGGGGAGTGATACATATCACCATAGTATTGTTGACGAAGTTGTGATGCAATTGAACTTTGATGCCATGTAATAATACTATGACATTGTATAATAATGATTGAGAGTTATTGTTTTCTCATTTTTATAGCTAAGGATCTTCAACAACGATGATGCTGAGTTGAACACATTTTGAATCATTGGAGTACTTGGAAGTGACGAAGATTTCGAGTAATGTTGAAGAACCAGGGAGATCAAGCATTTGGATGAGAAGCTATAAAGTTTATTTATTGTGTATTCCATATGTATTGATAGTTTTGTCACTAAAATTCACAAAGGGGGATATTGTTAGAGCACTGCTCGGTCGAACTCGCAAGCGTCGTTGCTATCTCAAGTGTTAGAGCACTGATCGTTCGAACTCGCATGTGTTGTTATCTCAAGCATGTTTGTAAATATGTGTTGGTAAGCTTTCGCGTTGGCCAAGTTCATCTTTACCTAGTGACGAAAGCCATGTTATGTTTCAATCACTTTGAAAATGGCTTTGACGAAAAATGGTTTGTGAATAAAAACTATATAACGTCCTCTAAGAATGTTTCAATGATTGAAATGAGAGTTTAGATTATATAACCATTGTTGGATATAAGCATTGTGTGGTAACTCATACATGTATAAGTCCTTATTCCTTGAACCAAAGTATGCGTACTTTGCTGCTCAGGAAAACCGGAACAGAGTCCGCGAACCCAGTCCACAAACCTAGTCCACGTACTGTCGGAGGTTCTCTTCCCGAGAAAATCTGATGGATTTTGTGAACTATTTACAAACTTATTCCGGGTACTTAAGTCCGCGTACTTAATTTGGTTATTTTCTAAAAACGATTATTCGTGAACTTAAACCTATATAAACTAAGGAATGCAAGTTTGTAAACCGTGGCTATAAAGTTCATGAATCCATTCGAGTGAATCAAATCGTTTTTTTCTCAATTGTGTCTATTATAAAGATCTAAACAATTGAACAACTCTCTAACTAGTTCATTTGAGTCATTTGAACTAGTTGTAGTAAAGAAGAATATGGTTGATATGAAAGTGCTCATATGGCTAACCATTTGGTTAACTACTGTTGAACCAACTAGATGTACATGTTTGGGTTCGGTTACACAAACCTAGATAAACGTGCATTTCATTTGTGTGTAACAAGCTAAGTTTAGATCTAACGGTTGAAATATATTATCTTGAATCTAATTAGGTTTTCATCTAACGGTAAATATTGAATGCTTTGTTACTAAGCTAACATTGATTGCAAACCCTGATTTGAAAGACTATATAAGGGAGAACTCTAGCAACTGGGAAACCTAATACCCACACCTCCTATGTGATACTAGTTGTATTAGATAGAGTCGATTCTCCTTTAACCTTAGGTTTCTACCGAGACCCTGTAGGTTAACGACTTGAAGACTTCATTGGGATTGTGAAGCCAGACTGATACTACTTTTGTTGTAGTTGTGTGATCTGATCTTGTTGTTTCTATCGTACTAAGTACAATCGTAAGGATTGACTTGAGATTGATTTCTCCGATTGGCAAGATATAAAAGTAGTCACAAACATCTTCGTCTCATCGTTTGTGATTCCACAATATCTAGTTTCTCCATCATACGATTTAGGTTATTGTGAGGTGATTGATAATACCGAGCTGTTCTTCGGGAACATAAGTATGGTTTATCAATTGGTTCCTGTTTACCTTGATTTATCAAAAGACAGAATAAAAACTCGTAGGTATTTCTGTGGGAGACAGATTTATCTATTACCGTAGACTTTTCTGTGTGATACAGATTTGTTTATTAAAGTCTTCGACTTTGGGTCGTAGCAACTCTTAGTTGTGGGTGAGATCAGCTAACGGAATCAAGTGCTAGTATCCTGCTGGGATCAGATACATAGGAGCACAATTGTACCTTGGATCAGTGTGAGATTGATTGGGGTTCAACTACATTCCATATTGAAGTTAGTTTGTAGTAGTCTACTGTCTGTAGCGGCTTAATACAGTGTGTGTTCAATCTGGACTAGGTCCTGGGGTTTTTCTGCATTTGCAGTTTCCTCGTTAACAAAACTTCTGGTGACTGTGTTATTTCTTTCCGCATTATACTTTGTTATATAATTGAAATATCACAGGCTGTGCGTTTGAATCAATCAGTTGGGAAATCCAACTTTTGGTTGTTGATTGAAATTGATTGATGCTTGAACATTAGTCTTTGGTACCTTTCAAGTGAATTCTCTTGTATTTAGTTAGACTCGCAGATTTCTATTTGCTTGCGTAAATATTGAATCGAGAAAGAAAGATATAACTTTTTGATATACTTTTATTAAGATTGAGTCTGACTGTCTAGTTGATTATCTTAAAAGTATATTGGAGTTAGTCCATACAGATTGCTAATAGAAATATTGGGTGTGGTTGTTAGACCCCCGCTTTTTCATCAATCTTGTTTTTCAAGTTTAGTTGTCAAAACTATAAGTCTTGTTTTCTAGTCTACTTATAGCTAAGTATCGGATTAGGATAGTAAGAATAGTTGAGCTTTTGAATCCACGGCGTTCATCGAATGAAGACAAAGAACTACTCAAGGGAACTTGTGGAACTTCATCAACAAAAGGTATGTGTAGACTTGAACTTATATATCACTCAAAAATCTATCTATTCTAGCAATCTCCTATTTTGAGACAAAAGTCGTGTTGCTATATAGACTTCAATTATACACATTTGTTATTTCGAGCTGAATTTAACTCACTTATCTATTCCTCTAAATATGTGTTGGTAAGCTTTCGCTTTAACCAAGTTTATCTTTACTCTTGACGAAAGTCATATTGATTATTTCAATAACTTGAAAATCGCTTTGATGCTAATAGTTTGTGGATAACAACTATTGTCATCCTGTAAGAAAGTGTCAATGATTGAAATGAGAGTTTAGAACAAGTAACCATGTTTGGATATAAACATAATGTGTATTCAAATTTGTGTAAAATCCAAAACCGGGAACCTAAGTATGCGTACCCGTACGCGTACTGGTTGGTTGTTGGAAATCCGGAACCTACCCGTACGCGTACTGGCGGAAGTTTGGGTTCCGTGAATTTTATTGGAGTTTGGACGTGTGAATTGGTATGTGTATCCGTACGCGTATTGGCGTAACCAAACTTGGTTCGGCTACTTAGGTATGCGTACCCGTTTGCATACTTAAGTAGGTTACTTTCTAAAATCGGTTTGTTCATGAACTAAAACATTTATATAATAAGGAATGCAATATTTTTCAAACCGTGGCTATGATGTTCATGAATTGATTCGAGTGAATCAAAATTGATTTTGCTTCAATTGTGTCTTGTATACTTCTATGAGATCTAAGCAATTGAACAACTCTCTAACTTGTTTCTTTGAGTCATTTGAACTAGTTATGTTAAAGATGAATAAGGTTGATATCAAAGTGCTCACATGGCTAACCATTGGTTAAATATTGTTGAACCGACTAAGTGTACACGTTTAGGTACGGTTAATCAAACCTAAACGAAGGTAACTTTCATTTGTGTATAACAAGCTAAGTTCGATCTAACGGTTGAAAGATATTAGCTTGAATCTAATCAGGTTTTCATCTAACGGTGAATATTGAATGCTTTGTTACCAAGGTAACTTAGATTGCAGATCCTGATTTGAAATCTATATAAAGGAGAACTATAGCAACTGGGAAACCTAATCCCCACACCTTCTGTGTGATACTAGTGGCATAAGCTAGAGTCGATTCTCCTTTAACCTTAGGTTTTTCACAAAACCCTGTAGGTTAACGATTTAAAGACTTCATTGGGATTGTGAAGTCAGGCCCAACTATTTTCTCTGTAGTTGCGTGTTCTGATCTTGTTGTTTTCTATTGTGGTTGAGTATTGTCTTCTTTAATATTTTCTCGAGATTTTATCTCTGATAGGCAAGATTGAAAAGTAGTCACAAACACCTTTGTCTTATCTTTTGTGATTCCACAATATCTTGTTTCGTTAATCGATTAAGATTATTGTGAGCTGATTGATAATACTAGGTTGTTCTTCGGGAATATAAGTCTGGTTTATCAATTGGTTCCTGTTCACCTTGATTTATCAAAAGACGGAACAAAACTCATAGGTATTTCTGTGGGAGACAGATTTATCTATTCAATAAACTTTTCTGTGTGGTACAGATTTGTTTATCAAGTCTTCGACTTTGGGTCGTAGTAACTCTTAGTTGTGGGTGAGATCAGTTAAGGGAACCAAGTGCGCAGAATCCGGCGTGGTTCTTGAGGCGTAACGAACGTAACTGTACCTTGATCAGTTTGAGATTGATTGTGGCTCAATTACATTCCAGCTCGAAGTTAACTTGGAGTAGGCTAGTGTCTATAGCGGCTTAATACAGTGTGGTGTTCAAATCTGGACTAGGTCTTGGGGTTTTTCTGCATTTGCGGTTTTTTCGTTAATAAAACTTCTGGTGTCTGTGTTATTTCTTTTCCGCATTATATTTTATTATATAATTGAAATATCACATGTTGTGCGTTGAATCGATCAATTGGTAAATCCAACCTTTGGTTGTTGATTGAAATTGATTGATCATTGAACATTGGTCTTTGGTACCGTTCAAGTTATTTTTCTTATATTCAATAAGGCTCGCAAATTCCTATTTGTTTGATTGCGGATTGAATTGAGAAATTGAGATATAACTCTTTGATATACTTTTTCTTAAGATTGAGTCTGATTGTTTAATGATTCTCTTGAAAGTATATTGGAGTTAGTCCATAAAGATTGCTAAGAGAAATATTGGGTGAGGTTGTTAGACCCCTGCTTTTTCACATATTGGTAATCTAAAGATTTGCAATAAACAGCCGTACCAATAAGCCTAATGATTTCCCTTTCTATTCATAAAACAATTTCATGAATGTACTTCCATTAAACAAATGTAAAACATTGTTTCCTAGGATGAAATCTTCATCGTAATCCATTCACATAATCATAACAGTATATACAAGATTATATCGATGTCATATCTACGAAGTTCAAAAGATAGGCGTTATACTTCGTAGTCTAATTCCCTAATACTATGATCATACAAATATGAACATGTCACATCACTAGAGTATTATACATATGTTAATATATACAGCTTCTCAGTTATGTTTCCAATATAGCACGACTTGAAAGATACGTTAGGAATGAAACAGTTCAAGTCAGCATTACTAACCTCAAGAGTAAGGATGATGTTGTCGTTGTAGTTCGCTTCTTTTTCACATTCTTCAGGTCTTCGGAATAATATTTGGATGTCTCAACATTCCTAGACTTTCTAGTCTAACCTAAACGAAGTTGACTCTAATTTACAATCAAGCGACTTTAGATGAGTTTTTACACACTAAAATATGACAATCAAACTTGACATACCAACGCTTGGTGAGTTCAACCGAGCTATGCTCTAACAGTGAGTAAGTCGTGCAAGCAGTTGAATGAGTTAGCAAAGTAGCGGATGGATAATCAAGCAATTCTCCCACGCACGTGGAAATGGTTTAACAACGATTTCCCATTTTCCCACTCTTTCACTCCAGCAACCGTCACACTTACTAGGTATCCATGTGTCTACTATGCTTGCAATATAAATAAGTTTCTGAATCCACGATTCAGCAACAAGAATTCTCATCTGAACAACAAATCTTAACAGAGCAAAATTCAATCAATCAGAACTTATGTTATTTGAACTCAACAGTTCACAAAACTTGCAATTTACAATCCTTGATCATCATTTATCTCACACACACTTCTCAGCTTCCCTCGTACAGATCAACCCTCATCCCTCTTTGTGACCGAATTGACACTAGAACGTCCATTGTCTTGGTTTAGGCCGGAGGCTTAGAGATTGATCTCTCGAACTCAAAGCACTCACGTGCAGTGCATCTGTTTGCAAATGGTTTAAGCAATTTGCTTGTTTGTCTCTCCACTTTTCCTCAAAAACCAGTGAATCATTTTCACCCATCAACACATATTTGACTTGATGCTTTGCGGAGCATAATTATTCATGATTTATGAGGGGGATACCTAGTGGGGGTGATACCAATTGGGAAATCCCACGTTCATGATCTGTTAATACTTGGTATCACCCTAGAGTAATATTGTTAAACCCCTTTATAAATCGTGTAATTATTGGTCCACGTACTTTAACTAAAATATTCATCTTGCAATATTGTTATGACTAAAAATATTCATTTATTTACAATATTGCTTCAACTAGTAATACTCATCAAAATTGCAATATTGCTTCGAATAGCAAACCCATCTAAATTAGAATATCGCTACGACTAGCAATATTCATTTATTTCACCATATTGCTTCAACTAGCAATATTCACCTTGCAATATTGCTCCGACTAGCAATATTCACCGATTTTGCAATATTGCTCCGACTAGCAGTTTTTATCTAAATTGCAGTATTGCTCCAACTAGCGGTATTCATTTATTTTGCAACATTGCTTCAGCTAGTAATATTCATCTTATTGCACTGAGTAGCAATATTCATTTATTTTGCAATATTACTTCAACTAGAAATATTCATCTAAATTGCAATGTTTCTCCGACTAGCAATATTCATTTATTTTGCAATATTGCTTCAACTAGCAATATTCATCTAAATTACAATGTTGCTCCTACTAGCAATATTCTTTTATTTTGCAATTTTGTTTTAACTAGTAACATTCATTTGAATCGTAATATTGCTCTGGCTAGCAATATTCATTTATTTTGCAATATTTCTCTGACTAATAGTATTCACGTATTGAACAATATTGCTCTGACTAGAAATATTCATCTCATTTGAAATATTGTTCTGACTAGCAATATTCATTTATTAGAAAATATTGCTCTGACTAGCAATATTCATCTCATTTGCAATATTGTTCCGACTAGCAATACATTTATTCGGCAATATTGCTCAATACTCATTTATTCAGCAATATTGCTTCATCTAGCAATGTTCCTTTATAAATCACATATGCTAAGACTAGCATCCAGTTCAACGTTTACCAAAGAAAATACTTCTGCAAAGCAGACTTATCTATGCAGACACCAGTAATATCACATGGGGTGTATTCACTAGGGTTTTTGTCTGGCGGCCTACGTACATACGATATAGCAATACATCCATGATGAGAAAGTGAGTAAATCGTGCTGGCAGTTAAAGGAATAAATATAGTACCTGTCTGATGACCACCAAGTCTCCCCAATGAAGCGGAACCGATTTCACCATGATCTTCACTTCGCTACTCTTCCACTTCCTTGCAACTTTTACTGTTAGAGCATTGCTCGGTCGAACTCCCAAGCGTTGCTATATCAAGATTGTTTGTCAAGTTAAGTTGCCAAAACTATAAGTCTTGATTTCTAGTGTACTTGTAGCTATGTCTCAGATTAGGATAGAATGTGTAGTTGAGCTTTAGACTTCACGGCGTTCATCGATTGAAGACGAATAACTCTTGTGGAACTTCATCAAAAAAAGGTATGTGGAGACTTGAACTCATCTATCACTCAAAAGTCTATTTCTATTCTATCTCATATTGAGACAAAAGTCGTATAGCTATATAGACTTTATTTTATACACATTTGATATTTCGAGCTGAGTTTAACTCGCTTACATATTTCTCGAAATATGTGTTGGTAAGCTTTCATTTTAACCAAGTTCATCTTTTATTCTTGACGAAAGTCAAAAGATGATCATGTGAAAATCGCCTTGTAACATCTTACGTGATTTGTATGAGACAGTTATTTGATGTAGACTCGGAATGTTTCGTATTGATCTATTGATCACTTGAAAATTGCTTTGAAGCTAATAGTTTGTGTGAGACAGCTATTCCCATCTTCTAAGAATGTTTCAATGATTTAAATGGGAGTTTAGAACAATTAACCATTGATTGTATATAACACAATATGCGTACTTGTATGCTAACTGTTGCAAGTTATTCCAAGTCCGGGAACTATAGTATGCATACTCGTATGCGTACTGGTTTAACAGTTGAAGTCCGTGAACTTAGTATGCATACCCGTATGCGTACTGGCTTAACATTTCATGTCCGGGAATTTAGTATGCATACCCGTTTGCATACTAATTCAACTGAGGTTGGTCGTGAACGACAATATGCGTACCGTTTGCATATTGGCGGACAGACCAAGTCCGAAACTCTAAGTATGCGTACCCATTTGCATACTTGAGTGGGTTAAGTTCTAAAATCGGTTTATTCGTGAACAAATACATTTATATAATAAATAATGCAATCTTTTTCAAACCGTGGCTATAATGTTCATGAATTGATTCGAGTGAATCAAAATCGATTTTGCTTAAATTGTGTATTGTATACTTCTGTGAGAATATAAACAATTTAATAAGTCTATAACTAGTTTCATTAGAGTCATTTGAACTAGTTGTGATTAAGATGAACAAATTTAATATGAAAGTGTTCATATGGCTAACTTCGGTTAACTATTGTTGAACCAACCAATGGTACACGCTTAGGTACGGTTACCTATATCTAAATGAAGGAATATTTCATTTGTGTATAACAAGCTAAGTTCAATCTAACGGTTGAAAGATATTAGCTTGAATCTAATCAGGTTTTCATCTAACTGTGGAAATTGAATGCTTTGTTACCAAGGTAGCATTGATTGCAAACCATGATTTGAAGATTATATAAGAGAGAACTCTAGCAACTGGGAAACCTAATCCCCACACCTCTTGTATAATACTAGTTGCGACTAGAGTCGATTCTCTTTTAACCTAGGTTTTTCTAAAACCATTATAGGTTAATGACTTAAAGACTTCATTGGGATTTTGAAGCCAGACCCAACTATTTACTCTGTAGTTGCGTGTCTTGATTTTACTTTGTTCTATTGTGTTGATTTCTATTTTTTCTAAGATTTTCTCGAGATTCAATCTCCGATAGGTAAGATAAAAAGTAGTCACAAACATCTTCGTCTCATCGTTTGTGATTCCACAATATCTTGTTTCTCTACCATACGATTAAGATTATTGTGAGGTGATTGGCATTACTAGGCTGTTCTTCGGGAATATAAGTCTGGTATATCAATTGTTTCCTGTTCACCTTGATTTATCAAAAGACGGAATAAAAACTCGTAGGTATTTCTATGGGAGACAAATTTATATATTCAATAGACTTTTCTGTATGAGACAGATTTTTTTATCAAGTCTTCGACTTTGGGTCGTAGCAACTCTTAGTTTTGGTGAGATCAGCTAAGGGAATCAAGTGCGTAGAGTCCTGTTGGGATTCAGAGGCATAAGGAACGTCATTGTACCTTAATCAGTGTGAGATTAGTTAGGGATCAACTACATTCCAGTCTGATGTTAACTGTAGTAGGCTAAAGTCTGTAGTAGCTTAATACAGTGTAGTGTTCAAATATGGACTAGGTCACGGGGTTTTTCTGCATTTGCGGTTTCCTCGTTGACAAGATTTCTGGTGTCTTTGTTATTTCTTTTCCGCATTATATTTTCTATATAACTGAAATATCACAGGTTGTGCATAGTTCAATTAATTGGTGAATCCAACCTTTGGTTGTTGATTGAAATTGATTGACGCTTGGATATTGGTGTCTGGTACCATCCAAGTTATTTCTCATATTAACCCGGATCACATATTTCTATCTGTCCGATTGCAGATTGATTTGAGAAATTGAGATATAACTCTTGGATGTATTTTCCTTGATTGAGTCTGACTGTCTAGTTGATTCTCTTGGAAATATATTGGAGTTAGTCCATACAAATTGCCTAAACGAAATATTGGGTGTGGTTGTTAGACCCCCGCTTTTTCAATTGGTATCAAAGCAGGAAAACACGTTTAAGACCTTATAAATCTATGTTTGTAGCAATCTGAATCTATAGACAGTTGTGCTATCTCAATCAACGCATCACTAGTTTAGAAATGTTTTGATTTGGTCCAAAGCTCTGCCTCTCCTGAGAAATCTTGTTCATCCTCTCCATGGTCGGAAACTGTGTATAACTAGGAAACACTCCTAGATGAACAGTTGGATGATCTTTCAGATGAAAGTGATTTGGACGATGGATACGATATTGATGAGGAAGTGTCTCAATACATCAAACTTTTTGACCATCTCATAAAGACAAGAAGTCGACATCTTTCTTGGTTGAGTTTCTGACTCCTCTTTGTCTAGAAAATAGAAAAATGAGAAATCTCTTTAAAGGCTATGATTGTGGATATAATCTCCTACAATATCTTTTTAAAGATCGAGAAGAAGATGTACGTACAAAAAATTCTGAATATGAAAATCTTCGTCGAAATATTTTTATGTTAAAAGAAGAACTTTCTGAATCTGAAGCTAGATGTAACTCTCAACAAAGTTGTTTTAAATAAAAAGTGAACATTTTTCTCTCCCAAGAAAAAATGTTGGAGGATGAGCTTTCTGCTGCCCAAAACATGGTAATTATGCTGGAAGAAAACTTGAAAAAGTTTGATCTTAGTTCATAAAAATTATCCACTATGTGGGAGCTTGTAATAAACATCGTGATACACGAGGTTTGGGCTATGAAGGAGTAGGCACTCCAAGTAGTAGTAAGATTAATTTTGTTTGCACTAAAAGCAACTTCCTGTGCAAAACTTGCTCTAATTGCAAAATTGGAAAATTACCTTCTACGACAGAGGTTACAATAGACAAAAGACGTTAACCTCCTACTCATATGAGAAAGATTAATATCATTCCCTTCAGATGTTATTATTTCGGAAACAAAGGTCAACTTGAAAAGAGATGTCGTTTTTGGTTGCGGAATGAAAAACTTCATAACATTCTAGTCTGGATGTCTAAGGAAGTAACAAACCGGTTTCTCAAATTACTGGTCTTAAATGTCCAACTCTCAGACAAGAAAAGTGCTGTGATGAGCCAAGTCTTGCCTGTAAAGATAACACGAAGGCTTTCTACAATTGTAAAAAGAATTGTGTTATACGGACAAATGACTGCTTTGTTAATCCAATGAGTAAGAAAACTTCCTCAAACTCTTCTTCCATGACTAAAGGAAGTGTTGAATCAAGAGCTTCAATTGTTCCTGAGTATATATGTTCATATAAACAACCGTGTTTCGGAACTAAAGACCAGTATAAATAGACTCAAGCGCAGCAGTAAGAAGGCAAGGAAGGCAACATTTTCAGGTATCTCTTGTCCTCCTCTTGTAAATTCTCTTGACTCTATTGACTTTTCTGAAGATTTTCAAGAAAGAAAAAGGGAAAATGTCAACACCCTTGATGAGCTATATGCTCTTCTAATTACAACTTGAATACTTACAAATGTGCATCCTCTTTGAGACCGTGTGAGGATGCTCATAATTCTCAAGAAGATCTTCTTCTTGACAAAGTGGTCTTTGTTGTATCTATTTTTCAGTTTAAGAATAAATTGATCATCTTACTGTTGAGACTTTTTCCGGTTAATTATTACATGATGTAATATAATTGATCAATAACTCTTGAGAAAATTCTCTTTGGTTCTCTGTTTGAAAATTCTCTTTTGTCTCCTTATTGAAAGTTGATTTGTTGATTTCAACAATTACCTTTTGCTCTATTTCTGAGTTAAGTTGTTATGTCTTTAGAATTTTTTTTTTTTTTATCAAAACATACTTCTAAAATAGGCTCCATTTGGTTACTCGGTTTTGAACCTGGTTCATAACCACGAACGTTCGTGCACCCGACCCTTTCCGAACGCAAACGAGTAACCCTAGGGTTTCTCTATGAAAATCTCGTATACATATCATGGAATCCTTATGATATATACTCGTTCTGTAACATCAGGTTTTCTTGTGATTTTTTGGAGTGCACAATGGATGGATGCAAAAAGGATGACAAAGTTGAAGAGGGCAAAATTATTGAGTTTCACGAGAACCCTGTTTTCACAACCTGCTATCACGCGGTTGATCATGAAAACAAACTTCCAGTTCATATGTCATCTCAATTGGTGGGAAATATTCTTCGATATTTTGTGGTTGTACGTGAACAACTTGAAATTGCAACAAAGAATCTTGAATTTCTGAAAAACGAACCGAAGAAAGCAACTGATGAACTTGTTTTTGTTCGATCTCTGGTTGTTGATTATGTATGAAGACCTTCAGTTTTGTTCTTCTTAGGAGTTATATTTTTGTCTTGGAAACTTCTTATGAGAATTTATTCTTGTGTTTTAAGAAGGATAACTAGGGTTTGGAATAGTCTATATTGTGATTACACATTACTATTGCCAACGATTGTCATCTTGCAATATTTTTAGATTTATTTATTTAAATTCAAGTTTATTTGGAAGATGATTTTGCAGTATTAATCTTTATTGGTTTTATATATTGCAAATAATATTATGGGATATGTGTGTTTGCGTCCGTGAACTATGATTGTCGCATACATGTCAAAAGTTATGTCTATTTTGTCATTATTCAAATATTGATAGAGAATAGAATGAACTTTTTTTATGACAAAAATTAAGTCTATGGTATCATTATGCAAATATTGATGAAAAATATAATGAATCTTTGTATATTTCACAGTATTGATCTTTCCCTGATCCACTTCTATGTGAAAGTATTGTATGGCTCCGTAAGTTCTGTTCATTTTAGCATTTCCGATTAAGTTAATCACAGAATCTCTTTTGGTTAATTTAATTGAGTATTCTGGATACAAATTCATGTTTCATGTAATTTGTTAATGTCAAAATAAATCCTTATTTTCTTGCAAAATTAAGGTCGCTCTTGTTGTTCTTTCGGGAATGACATTTTATGGGGAAGAGTTCTTAATTGAACTTGTTCTTAATTGTAATATTGTAGAAGTTTTCTTGTATCTTTATAAACTCCTTGATGAATACACTAATTTTCGACTATTGTGAAATCATCGAAACAAAGATGATATGTTCTATTTTAGTCATGAAGTATCTCTATGAGAATTTCATTATGATCCCGCTAGTTTTCGTACCTTTGCCAATTTATAGTGACAAAGGGGGGAGAATTATTGTGTAGTTCACACTACAAATACATATGGTTTACGGATCATTATGTAAGGGGGAGTGGTTTCCATTGTAGATGAAGTATTGACTAAGAGGGGGTGATACATATAACCGTAGTATTATTGTCAAAGTTGTGATACAATTGAACTTTGATGTTGTGTAATAATATTATGACACTGTATAACAAAATTGAGAACAATTGTTTTCTTATTGTTATGGCTACGGATCTTCAACAACTATGATGCTGAGTTGAACACGTTCAGAATCATTGGAGTACTTGGAAGTGACGAAGATTTCGAGTAATATTGAAGAACCAAGGAAACCAAGCATTTGGATGAGAAGCTACAAAGTTTATTTATTTTGTAATCCATATGTTTTGATAGTTTTCTCACTAAAATTGACAAAGAGGGAGATTGTTAGAGCACTTCTCGGTTAAACTCGCAAGCATTTCTATCTCAAGCTTGTTTGTCAAGTTTAGTTGCCAAAACTATAAGTCTTGATTTCTAGTCTACTTATAGTTATGTCTCAGATTAGGATAGAATGTGTAGTTGAGATTTAGACTTCACGGCATTCATCAATTGAAGACGAAGAACTACTAAGGGGAGCTTGTGGAACTGCATCAGCAAAAGGTATGTGGAGACTTGAACTCATCTGTCACTCAGAAGTCTATTTCCATTCTATCTCCTATTGAGACAAAAATTGTATAGATATATAGACTCTACTTTATACACATTTGATATTTCGAGTTGAGTTTAACTCGCTTACATATTTCTCGAAATATGTGTTGGTAAGCTTTCGCTTTAACCAAATTCATCTTTTATTCTTAAGGAAAGTCACAAGATGATCATGTGAAAATCGCCTGGTAACATCTTACATGATTTGTGTGATACAGTCATTTGATATAGACTCAGAATGTTTCGTATTGATCTATTGATCACTTGAAAATTGCTTTGAAGCTAATAGTTTGTGTGACACAGCTATTCCCGTCTTCTAAGAATGTTTCAATGATTGAAATGGAAGTTTAGAAAAATTGACCATTGATTGGATATAGCACAATATGCATACTTGTATGCTAACTGTTGCAAGTTATTCCAAGTCCGGGAACTATAGTATGCATACACGTATGCGTACTGGTTTAACAGTTGAAGTCCGGGAACTTAGTATGCATACCTGTATGCGTACTGGCTTAACAGTTCATGTCCGGGAATTTAGTATGTGTACCCGTTTGCATACTAATTCAGCCGAGGTTGGTCGTGAACGACAATATGCGTACCCATTCGCATACTGGCGGACAGACCAAGTCCGGAACTCTAAGTATGCGTGCCCGTTTGCATACTTGAGTGGGTTAAGTTCTAAAATCGGTTTATTCGTGAAAATAATACATTTATATAATAATGAATGTAATCTTTTGCAAACCGTGGCTATAATGTTCATGAATTGATTCGAGTGAATCAAAATCGATTTTGCTTTAATTGTGTCTTGTATACTCCTATGAGAATATAAACAATTGAACAACTCTATAACTAGTTTCATTTGAGTCATTTGAAATAGTTGTGATTAAGATGAACAAGGTTGATATGAAAGTGTTCATATGGCTAACTTCTGTTAACTATTGTTGAACCAACCAAGTGTACACGTTTAGGTACGGTTACCCATATCTAAATGAAGGAACATTTCATTTGTGTATAACAAGCTAAGTTCAATCTAACAGTTGAAAGATATTAGCTTGAACCTAATCATTTTTTCATCTAACGGTGAATATTGAATGTTTTGTTACCAAGGTAACATTGATTGCAAACCCTGATTTGTAGACTATAACTTCGTCAAAATGAAATTACATAGACTAGGCTTGATTGTCATGAGCTAAGAGCTAACTTACAATAACATATGCAAGTCCCCAATTGGGATATGTATTTATTTGCAAGTTTTTTTTGACATGAGCCTGAACCTAAATAACCCTATCCACGTGATTTTCCACCACTACAGATAGTAGAAAGTTGAGGTGAGCTTGCGGTGGTGACGGTTCACGATGCGATAAAAAAGAACGAAATCTTATTCAAAATAGGTGAAGACCCTAATGTTGAAAGATTTTATGCTGAAAGATGGATGTGTAGAGACCCGGGAAGATGCTTGAGAGGAGGTCTGATGCTACCTAAGGATGGCTGGAGAAGGTGGCGTGCAGATTTAGATTTAACTTCCTTAATTAAACTCTTGTAGATTGCTTTTTGACTAACTTTCCTTATTTGAGTAAGATTTTATGTTTGCTTGTTCTTCCTCAGATTTCTTTTTCTGAACTTGTTACCTTATAAAATACCATTTTATTTAATATTTAATTAAGTATTTTCTTTTTCTAATTAAAATATGCTTACGGAATCTTCTTTGATTAAAATCTTCTTACGAATTTTCTTATTTAAATCAAACATTTTTCTGACTCGACTCAAATTCCTTTTGCGTGACTTTCTTTTTTGAGACTGAAGAGTTGTCATAGCTTGAAAATAGAAACCCAAAACCATGTATAAGCTTTTAAGCTTCCATAAAAAAAAAAAATTTTTGGAACTCCATAAGGAATTTTTAGTTTGTATGGAAAGTGAGATTCATCAAAAGAGAAATGTCGAGAAATATAGATAGTACCAGTTAATGGATCCAGACATCTATAACCTTTCCGAGGAAGATGATAGAGGTGAATCAGAAGGAATTTTTAATTTGTATGTAAAGTGAGAATCATGAAAAGAGACATGTCTAGAAATTAGATGGTACCATTTAATGGACCTGGACATCTATAGCCCTTATTAGCAAGACTATAACCAATAAAAACATATTATTTACTTCTTGGTAGTATCTTGTTGGAGGTGTATGGCATTAACCAAAGAAAACAAGAACATCCAAAGACCTTAAGAAAGTTATAATATAGTTTCCTATGACAGAGATATTTAAAAGGAGTAGAGAAATAAAGTGCTTCAATTGGAAGTCTGTTAGTGAGATGATTAGCTATAAGTAGAGATTTTACTCAAAAAGAATTTGGTAAATCAGACTGAAAGAGAAAAGTCATGGTAACACCTAACAAATATTTGTTCCGGTGTGTGGGATAAGACAACTCATGTGTACTTCCTTTTTGAGCACAAAAAAAGTGGTTTAGAAATGTATTTTTAAGAATTCTCAACTATTATCGGTTTTAATAGTAATAACTGAATGGGATAAAAGATTTTCAATTATAGTGTCAAAAGTATGAAAAACATGTTTGGAATCAAATTTAGAGGCTAAAGGGAAAAATACCAACAATATTTGGTGTAATGATCACTATATTGGCATAATGCAAAGATCGAGAAATAGAAGCTACATGACAAGTACCCCATAGGTTCATGTGCAACAAGTGCAGAGGTTGTTGAGCACTATTACAAGAAATTTGAAAAGGAAGCTACGGACTTCTACAAACTTTGCAATTTATACATAGAAAAGGTATGTTAGAGCATAGATCGGTTGAACCCACCAAGCGTTGGTATGTCAAGTTTGGTTGTCATATTTTAGTGAATCAAAACTCATTTTAAGAGTCGCTTGATAATGTACTAGAGTCAACTTCGTATAGGTTAGCTTGAAAGTATTAGGATATGAGACATTACAAGTATTGCGAAGACTTGAAGAACTGAAGAAGTAAGAAGCTACAACAACAACATCACCCTTCCACTTGAGGTTAGTGATATTTGACTTGAACTGTTTCATTCCCTAACGTATCTTTCAAGTCGTGCATATTGAAAACGAAACTGCGAAGCATGAAATCTCTAGATAGACATAGTATTAAGGAATACAATATGAAGTTTATTGATTAACCATTAAACTTTGTAGATAAGAAATCGACATAATCGTTTAAATGCTATTGTGATTATGTATGGGTATGAGGTGAGGATTTCATCCTAGGAAACAATGTTTTTACACGTGTTTTAAGGAAGTAAGTTCATAAACTTGTTTATGAATAGAAAAGAAAATCGCCAGGCGTTATTGGGATTGTTATTCATTGCATATCTTGTGAACATCCAATATGTGTGATTTAGTATAACCGCTCACGACTTGTTTGTGTTCTTGGTAAAACTATTCACAAAGGCCTGACTTATGTATTGTTATGACTTTTATTAGTGAAACCGATCATAAGTAATCACTTGAGATGGTATAATCGAGTTTGTGATTTGTTGAACCGAATCTGGGTAAAGGGGAACCGATCCTATGAAGAGGTGCAACACATCACAAAGGGGAATTGATCTTTGTATGAGTGGCAGCAAGTTTCTAGTAGAAAGGGGAACCGATCCCATGGACATGTGCAACACGTTTTTAGGCAAAGGGGAACTGATCCTATGGACATGTGCAACACATATAAGTTAGATACCATATATATGTGGGGACCGATCCTAGTACCTAGTCAACCGAATTTTGGAAAGCTAGTGTGACTATGCACAGTACTCACATGGAGGTAGAACCGAAACTTGTTTTGGTAGAACCCTTAAACCCATGATTTGTGATTGAGTGTTTCTTAATCAATCACGTAGTTCTTGAAAGTCAGGTGAA
Organism: Papaver somniferum; assembly: GCF_003573695.1. Lineage (NCBI taxonomy): Eukaryota > Viridiplantae > Streptophyta > Magnoliopsida > Ranunculales > Papaveraceae > Papaver > Papaver somniferum. The sequence continues at coordinate 139,755,706 of NC_039361.1, read as the reverse complement.
CTAATTCTAAACTTGTTTGGAAGTGTGGAAAATCAGTTTCAAGGTTGTAAGTATGAAAGAGGACTTACAAAGTAAGGATGTAGGCATACTTTGAACACGTACAATAATGTTTATCTTTTATTGTTCAAAGTTATTCCTTAATAGCCACAGGAAGAAAATCGTAGAATCAAAATTTAAATAAGTTAAGAATCTTTTAATTAAGGTTGTTAATTTTATTTTAGGAAAATGAGAATTAGTAATGTGCGTTTACTAGTTGAGATTTTCCAAAGATATTTTCGGTCATTATTTTGGACAGAGCATTTCCAGGAATTATGAAAACCGAATTTGGAATTTATTGAATATCTTTGAGAATATTTTCAGTTTTGGAAATTCCTTGGTGTCCAAACTTCCTTGTCTATAAATACTTGAAGTTTGCATTTCTAGCAAACTAATCCTTCGTTACAGCAAACTTCCTCGGTTGTGTTGTTACTGGTGAAGCCGCCTATTCAGAGAGGAGAGTAACCTAATTAGGCGAAATATCTTACGGCCGCTCAATTTAAAGTATTCTTTGGGATTGAGAAGCTATACGAGTACCGTTGATGGGAAACTAGATAATTATGGTTTATCTTATGTTTTCGATTGATTTGTTGTTTATCTTATGTTTCCGATTGATTTGATTGACTAGCGGTGGTTGAACTTTGATTGCACCTAGTTTTTTTATGCTTGAGAATCTTCTCTTATGATATAAGATTCACTCAAACTAGATCGAAGTTTCGACATGGATCTTTAGACTGTTGTTAATGCTAAAGACGATCTTGTGATAATCCATTATTAACAGACTCCGTTCTGTGCGTGATTGATCACAATATATTCAAGTTGTTGTGTGCAGGTGTTTATTGAAGATCTAAGAAGATTTGAAGACAAAGAATATATTGAATATTTCTGATTTGGGGTTCATAATCTTTGGTGTGCACGATACTTGTTTCGGTATAAGAGGATCCAACTATAATCGGTATATCCTTGTGGTAGATTGGATTGATTAGTTGTGCAGATCGGCATCAATAAAATTCTTGGTGATTAAAAGTATTGATTGCAAAATATTAACAATTACTTCGGTGATTGAATATAAGATAGATCTAAGAACCCGACGAAGGAGTTTATGTTAAGATAAACAGAAGAGCCTTTGTATGATTCATATCACTTGGTTGAAGAGAGTTGATACCAAACAGATTTGTTGTTCCTTTACTGTTTGGAATACGAACCAAAGGAATTGTTCCAAGTACATGACTTATTCATAAGTTGGAGGCGTGGGAATGCAGACAGAACTAGGTGAACTATAGGTTTAGTTGCTTGGTATCAACTATACGAAGTTGGTTTAATTTTGTGTAGTGGCTTAATCCTGAGAGTATTCAAATCTGGACAAGGTCTCGGGGTTTTTCTGCATTTGCGGTTTCCTCGTTAACAAAATCTTGTTGTGTCATTTACTTTATATTTTCCCCATTATAATTAAAGTAAATTACACAAACGTTAATTCCTATTTACTTGATAAGCAATCCTATTGTGTTTGGTAAGTCCGAACCTTTTTATCAAATAAACATACTTCGTTGTTGTATTGTCTCGATCTCGTATCCATAGACGATCACATGAAGTATGAAACAATTAGTTGCATTGTCTCGACTCGGTCCATAGACAATCACTTTCGGAGAAAGGATTTATATGTAGGAAAAGTTTTTGATTGAGGTATATTTAGGTACCCTCGCCTTTTCAAGGTATATTTGAAATATTTTTCAGTTTAAGTTGATCACACATTTTCTGAAAAGTTTGAAATGATGGATGATCAAATCTTCTATGAAATAGAACACTGTCAGTTATTGTGGGGGAAAGTGCATGAGTAGAGGAGTTGAAGTTGATGGTATGTAAACCATTATCATGTGGACCTTGGAAGAAAATCTCCTAGAAGTCTTATCCTCCACAGATAAGCCGTGAAAATCAAGACTCGAAAAAAAGTTATTATCAGAAGTAAATTTGTGGACAAATAACAAATTATGAGATGATTGTGTTAGAGCATTGATCAGTTGAACTCAAAAGTTTTGCTATCTCAAGCTTGTTGTCAACGTTAATTGATTAAAACTATATCTTGATTTCTAGTCAACTAAAGTAAAGTCTCAGACTAGGTATAGAAGTTGGTAGTTGAGTATCATACATTACTGAATAACTCTTGAAGACTGAAGATCGACGAAGATATTTGGAGAACTTCATCAACAAGGTATGTGAATATTGAGCCATTCTATTTACTCACATGCATCACCATTGTATCCATATGAAACTCTGTTGTATGATTTCTAGTAGATTTAATATTGTAAAGAAAGCTTATCTTGTTAATTGCTCCTTCCAATCTTAGTCCGAAAATTTTTACTATTCAAGAACTATTTTTGTATCATATGGATCATTTGAAAATTTCCCAAGAAATGATATTTATATCTGTGGAAAATGGGAATGTTCAAACATAAAAAGAAAGTATCAACAACTACTGAAATATGGACTCAGGGTAGCTTCGTGAACCTTCTAACAAACCATAGATATTTGATGTTCAGAATATAAGAAGGTTAGTGAACCAGTTCGTAAAAGTTTTGAATGGGAAGTTCACCAACCCAGTTCACGAACTATAGTGATCTGAATTGGTGTTATCCCCAGCAGTTCACGAACCCAATTCACAAACCGTAGAATCTGAGTTCAGGAACGGCAGGACATAAAGTTCACGAATTAGCGCCCTGAATTAATGAATTGGCGGGCAGTCCACGAACTATTTCACCAACTGTCCCATGAATATCAGCATATCCTCGAAGATAATTTTTATAAACCTTTTTAGCATTGCTACGGCCCTCATAAACACCTCTAAGACATCATTTATTACTAAAACACCTTATATGTGTGCATCATGATTAAAGTCTTAAGTGTTTAAATGAACACGATATTTATTTTTAGTTCGAAAGACATATTTTTCAAGAACTATCATTATACAAGGTTCATAAACCGGGACCATAGTGTATATTCTTCTATGTGATTTAAATACAAGCTTATCACATGCTTACTTGAAACCCTAACTAGAGTTTCATCTAAACAGAGGATAACTTGAATTCTAAGCAACCCCCAGTCTTGAACATATATAAATAGAGAGACTCATTCAATTGGAAAAATGAATCCATGACACTTCTATGTCCTAGTTGATTGCTAGAGTCATCCTCTACTGACCTGGGTTTCCTTTAAGAAACATAATTAGGTCGAAGACTGTAAGACTTCATTTAAGGATTCGTGAAGCCATGTCCGACTATCTTTACCTTGATAGCTCGTGTATCCTGATCCTTTTTTTTTGTTATCGAGGTCTTAATGATCTCTTTCAGGATCGAGATAGATAGAAATCATAAAGTTCTATTCGTCTCAGACTTAATAATTTCTCAAGATAGATATCTGAAAACTATTCTGAATTGATTAGTTCATGATTGTTTTGAGAGGTGGTTAACAATCCAGGATTCTCATCTAACCGAGTGTAAGTGTTTCTGTATTTGTGAGGTTTGCTAACTTTGTTTGTTGCAAACATATTTCCAAGCCTCGATGTTTCATCTAAAGGGATATCTAATAGGCTTATATGTTAGAGGCAGATGGGTACCAAAAGTATGCACTTAGGATGAAACCACTCTTAGGTTGTAAAGGACGTCAGCTAATGGTATCAACTGTGTATATCCTTGCGAGGTTCAAGAGACGTAAGGAGCAAGACTACAACTTAAGTTTTTGTATGGTGAATTCAGTCTCAACTACATTCCATTCAGAAGTCTAATAGTAGGCTAGTGTCTGTAGCGTCTTAATACAGTTCGATGTTCAAATTTGGACGAGGTCCAGGGGTATTTCTGTAGTTGTGGTTTCCTCATTAACAAAACTTCTGGTGTCTTGTAATTTTCATTTCCCGCATTATATTGTTTATATTTATAGTAGGATCACACAAGTGGTACTTATTCAATTCTAGTAGATGCGTTCATATTAATTATGATCGATTACGAGAATCGTTCTTGTATAATTTGTATCTTAAAAGATAGATAACAAGTTTCATACTTGAAAGAGTTCCCATTCGATTATTTGGATACGACTAAATTGATCTTGGATATTAATTTTTGAGATCGTCCAAGTACTCTTCTCAACAATCAGGATCACGAGCTCTTGAGTCTTAACTTTCTGATTGAGAAGAGATATAGATATAAACTCTACATCCATATTGTCAAGGATCATTAAGATGGTGTACTTGCAATTGGTAGTGTACTTGGAATTTTCATTTCAGATTAAGGCACTACAAGAATGTCATTTAGAATGAAAGTATAATCATAAACATGTTACTAGAATAACCTCTTTGAGTAATAAGCGTACTTTCATTACTAGAAGTTTTGATTACTTGTGATCCATGATAATGAGTATTCTCTTGCAGAGAAATAGGATGACATGGAATATAAAACTTAGCACCACTATCATCAATCCATTCCTTATTATCAAATATGTCAGCAGCAGCTAACATGGCATTGAGATTATCGGGAGGTTGTCTTACTTGATAAGAAAAATTGAGTCTCTGGTTGCAGTTGATAGCAATATGGCCTGGAGTGTTGCATATTTTCCATACTGGTTTTTTAACTAGAAGTATAACCCCTACCAGATGAGTTTCTTGTAAACATAGACAGATTAGGATATCAACCACCAAAATCTCTACCTTTATAAGAACCTCTTGGATTCTATGAACCTCTATAAGCGCATGTAAAAGAGTTGACAAAAAATCCTTTATCTTAGTTTCACTTTTAATAGATTTTATTCTTTCATAAGCAACAACCTCCTCACTAAGTAAGTTACTGTGCAATTCAATGCATGTTACAGGTGGATTACAGTGTCTCATAGATGTAGAAAGTGGAATAAAATCTGAATTGAGTGCTTTAAAAGTAACCACAACAAGCTCTTTGTCAGAGTTTACCTCATCAACAACATCTAATTTATCAAATAGACTTTTAATTTCATTGATTGATGCCGGAATTGACTTATCACCTTCAGTGAGAGACAAAAACTTTGTGCACAACTGAATGGAGTGAGTAGATGAAGCTATAGCAAATCGTTTGTCAATATTTTTGGCAGAGTTGATGTGAGGAGTCCTCACCCATCTAATCTTTGCAATTTAGATTTTCAATTCCATTATATTGATTTCTCATATTGGTGTATTGAACAGGACACTCATAAGAAAAATCTAAAAATTCCATGAGTTTATACTTTTAAATGACAAGATTCGTCAAATTTTTCCAAGTTATGAAATTATCCTTCTTAAGTTTGAGATTCACAAAATATGTAAGATGATTTAAAGGAACTCGTGAAAGAAGTTGTTGTTGTTGGATTTTCCATTGAAGTCGAAGAAAAGAAAATTCTTGAATCATTCACATATCTGGATTCAAGAAATGAAAAAATTGTTGAACAAGAGAAAAAAGAAAAAGTTGAAGAGTAACTGAAAACTTCACCACGTACATATCAAGATCGAAAGAAATGGGAAATAGATCCTGAAACAGATCTTGATAGTAAAAAATTTGGTAGGAAAAAATTTTTGAAACAAAATAAAGATCGACGAGATGATCTTCTTAAACAATACGCTGAAAAAACTTCTTAATCAAGAAGAAGAAGAAATATGCAGTATCGATCAAAGATACAGATAACCCTAACCTATCTGATACAATAATAACAACGTATTTCATGAAAGGAAACATGAAAACATTTCTATCATAGAGAAGATAAAATCATTATAAGAAAATGGTTACATGATACACTATTTATAGTGTTATTAACAAACTTAACTACCAGATAACACACATGAGAAATAAGCAAAAGTTGTAAAGATGAAAGAGGTTGTTCATATCCTACACTGCAATATCGCCTTATCCTGCACCTCAACACTGTAAGGATCATTGGTAGTGTCAATATAAATATGTCCCTAAAGCAACGAATACTGCAGCTGCTAGTTTGGCTAAAGATGCGTCTATTTCTCTGTTTTTGGGTAGTAGTGATACGCCAGTGTGGCTTTAATCTCTCGTTAGAGAGAAACTATTGGTATAGGGGATGTTTGGTAACCACTGTTATAATTTATTATGAGCTCATAATCAAATATCCAGCCCATAATCCTTTACACGAGTGTTTTTAAAGTTTATGATAATTGATTATTTTAATCATAATTAAAAAAACCCACTATAATGATAAATAGAAAAAGTTATTTTTAAAAATTATCATAATGAAAAAACCCATATAATGATAAAAATTATCTTTCAGTGCTCCACATGAGAAAAGAAAAATTCGATTCATGCCTTGAAAATTGATGATCAGTGGACTTCAAGTCCTAATTTGATAAAATCTAAGTTGGTGTCTCATTTCTCTGTTATGTTTACGAAAGAGGCCGACACTACTTATCCTTGTATTAATGTATCGTGTTCGTTTTCCTCACTAAGCAATGAAGAGAACAAGGCTTTATCTAATATCTTTTCTCACAAGGAGATAAGTGATGTTTTGAAAAGTATGGCTCCAACGGGGTCTATGAGTCCGGATGGTTATCCAGTATGCTTCTATAGAAATTCTTGGGAAGTTGTAAGGAGTTACACTGTCAAGATGATTCAGATGGCCTTCAGTGGTGCTACAATTCATTTGGGTCTCAAACACACACACACTTGGTTCTCATTCCAAAGGTAAAACACCCATCCCTGCCTAGTGGCTATCGTTCTATAGCTTTGTGTAACGTTCTTTATAAAGTTATAGCTTAGATCCCATCTCTCCGACTTCATTGATAGTAGTCGGTCTGCATTCGTACCAGGACGGAAAATTAAGATAATATAGTGATATCTAAGGAACTTATACATTCTATGAAAAAATCTAAATATGTCTTTGGTGCATTGGCACTTAAATTGGACATGAGCAAGGCATGAGATAGGGTAGAATGGAGCTTTTTAATGACCATATTTTGCAGGGTATTGGCATCCACGAAAACTCACTAAAGCTCATTATATCTTTTGTTTCAACTGTTTCGTTCTCCGTTCTGGTAAATGGACATTCACATGGGTTTTTCAATAGTGGCAGGCTCTCGTCAAGGCTGCCCACTTTTGCCTTACCTATTTATATTATGTTCTCAAGGTTTTCCATGGTTAATGATGAAAGTGGAATTAACGTGTACAAGGTCAATAGATGGGCGCCTAGCATTTCCCATGTGATGTTCACAGACGATCTCCTTCTGTTCGGAGATATGAGCTCAACCATGCTGAACTCTCTAAAGGTTGTTTTATAGATTTACTCCCGATGGTCTGGTCAAGCTGTGAATTTATCCAAGTCTTCCATTCTCTTCGGAAAGCAAGTTTTAGATGAGGTTAAAACTGAGGTAGCTGACTCTCTAGGGGTTCGTATTATGGCACGAGAAGTATATGAGTATTAATATTCTTCTACCTGCTAATCGGTGTGCAACTTATGATCACCTCAATGAGAATATGGATGGAAAATTGGCCGGTTGGAAATGCCACAATCTTACCCATGCAGGCAGAACACGGCTGATCAAGACAGTTCTTTCTTCCATTCTGCTATACTTCATCGAGACATCGATTCTTCCTAAATAAGTAATCAATAAACTCACACAAACTCTTAGAAATTTTTGGTGGGGTCATAGTAGAGAGACCAACTGGTTAAATTTTATTAATTTGAAGTGGTTAAATCTTAGTAAAAAGTGTGGGAGTCTTGGTATTCGTTCTTTGGAGCAGTTAAACAAGGCCATGGTAGCCAAACTGGGTTGGAGATTCCTTACTGATAGCGAGGCAACGTGGGTGCAGTTGCTCAGTGTCAAGTATCTCCGTTCTGGTTCCTTTGGGGAGGAAAATAAAATAGATGATTCGTCAAGTACGTGGAAAATTATCCTATCTATCCTAGAAGACTTGAGAAAAGACTGTCTTTGGTCTATTGGTGACGAGAAGACTACAAATATCTGGCATGATCCTTGGATTCCTGAAATTTCCCGATCACACTTGTTAAATATTTGATTGAATTTATGATGATGATTAAGAAGGATTTTGATCATGAAGGAGTGGAAACTAATAGTTTCTACTCACTCTATTTTCTTTGATTTCTTTCTTCATAATAATTTCTCTCTACACATGGTCAATATAATACCATAAAGATAAGATGACATGTGGACATCTATTGTCCATATAATTCTACTACTACTTATATTCTTACAGTCCTATTACATTCGAACATTACATTAACACTCAACAATCTCCTGCTTAATGTGATGTTCTACAACTCCAATTAATTCTCTAAAATTTTGAAACTTGCGCCTTTGGGAAGTGCCTTGGTGAATATGTCCGCCAATTGGTCTTCCATCTTGCAATACTTGAGTTCTATCTCACCATCTTCAACGGCTTCTCTAATGAAGTGATACTTGAGTTTGATGTTCCTTGCTCTACAATGCTCAACCGAATTTTTGGACATAGAAATTGCGGATTTGTTGTCACAAAATTTTTTGGTGCACCCTTCTTGTTTCTCTTGAATGTATTCCATGATTCTTCTTAGCCATACAACATGAGATGTAGTTATTGATGCAGAAATGTACTCCGCTTCCGTCGTGGATAGATTTACGGTTGGTTGCTTCTTCGATGCCCGTGTAAATATACCCGAACCAAGAGAAAAAGCTTACCCCGATGTACTATTCATGTATCAATACACCCTCCAAGTCGCTATCACAATAGCCAACTAATTTTACATCCAAATTTCTTGAATACATGATTCCAAAATTCATTGTTCCTTGTATGTACCTCAACAACCTCTTTGCGGCGGCAATATGTAAATGACTAGGTGAACTCATGAACCTAAAAAGCATAATTGAAGCAAACATGATGTCGGGTCTTGTATGTGTAAGGTACAACAAGTTTCCAATAAGACCTCTATAGTAAGTCTCATCAACTTTTCTTCCTCCATCATCTTTCTTGAGTTTATCATTCACTACAAGTGGTGTATATGTGGGGTTACAACCAATCATACCAAATTTCTTCAACACCTTTTCGGCATACTTGTTTTGAGAAATGAACACTCCATCTTCACTTTGATGAAATTCTATAGCAAGGAAGTACTTGAGCAAACCCATGTCACTCATCTCATATTTTATCATCATTTCTCACTTGAATTGTTCAATCATATGAACATCATTGCCCGAAAGATAAGATCATCAACATACAAGGAAACGATGAGAATAGACATACCTTTTGTCTTCACATATAGTGTAGGCTCACTCTTGCTTTTGTTGAAGTTTTTCCTTTTGAAGTATCCATCTATCTCGCTATACCAAGCTCTTGGTGCTTGCTTTAGTCCATTCAAAGCTTTCTTCAACTTGTACGCCTTATCTTCTTCTCCTTGCACCACAAAACCTTGTGGTTGTTCTACATAGACCTCTTCATGGAGTTCTCCTTTAAAAAATTTCGATTTCACATCAAATTGATAAAGTAACCAACCTTTTTGGGAAGCCATAGAAATCACGTCTCTAATGGTGTCAAGACGAGCAACCGGTGCAAATGTTTCATTGTAGTCGATACCGGGTTGTTGTGAGTAGCCCTTTGCTACCAACCTTTATTTGTATCTTCGAACCGTTCCATCCGCATTGTACTTCACCTTGTAAATCCACTTCACACCAATAACTTCTTTGTCACTTGGCCTTGCTACCTTCTCCCATGTATCGTTCTCGTCAATGACAAAAACTTCTTCTTCCATAGCTTTTATCCATATCGTTTCTTTTGATGCTTCTTCAAAATTTTCCGGTTCAACCGTACAATAGTTTCATATTTCATACACTTTACTCAACCTATGCATCTTCTTTGGTGCCGATGGTGGTGATGTTGATACACTAGTACTTGGAGACATACTTGGAGATGCTCCTTGTCTTGTATTTGGGAGTGTTTGAGGCAGTTCTTCCTCATTTTCTTCACCTTCTCCAACTTCATTTGTTGCTGAATTTTCTTGTTCATCATCAAGAATAACGGTTCTCTTCTCAATTTTACCTTCTTCCCAATTCCACGAAGCACCTTCATCGAACAAGACATCACGACTTGTGATCATTGTGTTGTTTTTCAAAATAAACAACCTATAACCTTTTGATTGGAGGCTATAGCCAAGAAATATACATTTCTTACTTGATTCATCAAGCTTTGTTCTCTTCACCTTTGGAATTTGAGAATAACACACACTACCAAAAACTTTGAGATGCCTTACCGATGGTCTTCTCCCACTCCATGCTTCAAAAGGAGTTTGGTTCCATACGGATTTTGCTGGACACCTATTCATCAAGTAGACGACGGTGTTAACGGATTCAGACCAAAACTCTTTAGGCATACCCTTCTCATGAAGCATGGACTTCACCATCTCCATCACGATTTGCTTCTTTCTCTCGGAAACACCATTTTGTTGAGGAGTATAACCCACGGTTAGTTGCCTTTCCAAGCCTTCATCTTCACAAAATTTATCAAACTCTTTGTTGTTGTACTCTTTACCTCTATCACTTCTCAAAACTTTGATGTAGTGACCACTTTTCTTTTCAACAAGGAATTTAAACTTCTTGAAGATGCTAAAAACTTCGACTTTTGTTTCATGAAGTAGACCCAAGTCATACGAGTAAAGTCATCAATGAATAAAATGAAGTATCTATTACCTCCATGAGTTGGTGTCTTCATTGGTCCACACACATCGGTATGTACAAAACCAAGAAGTTCTTTCGCTCTCCATGCTACATTTTTTTGGGAATGGTTGGAGATGTTGGTTCCCAAGTGCACAACCTTCACACACTCCATCCTTGTGGTTGATATGTTGTGGAAGTCCTTGCACCATGTTCTTGTTGGAAAGCACCTTGAGGCTATTGAAATTCAAATGCCCAAGTCTTTTATGCCATAACCATGTTTCATCAATGGTTTCCATCCTCAATGCAACATTTTTTTTCTTTTCAAACACAATTGGAAAGCTTATATTCTTCTCCATCTTGATACTCTTCATGACTTGTCTCTTGTTGTTGTGCTTCTTGTCATAAATGGTGCAATACCCATCTTCAAAATGAACGGCATACCCAAGTTCAACAAGTTGCCCAACACTTAACAAGTTTTGTGCCAAATACGGAACATATAACACATCTCTAATGTATTTTTCTCCATTGATAGTTTGCACACAAGTTGTCCTCTTCCATTAGCTTGAACCATATTTCCATCACCCATCTTCACTAGAGAATTTATGGATGTATCCATATCAACAAACAAGCTTTTTTCACCGGACATATGAGTTGTGCATCCACTATCCACAAACCAAACTTCACTCTTGGAAGTCCCCATGGCACTTTGACAAGCATAAAACAAATTTTGTTTTTCTTCGGCTCTACCGGCTTGTTCTTCATCTTCTTTGTATCTACAATCTTTCTCCAAATTCCCATACCTTTTGCAATTGCGACATTGTGGTTTTCCTTTGTTCCAACAATTCTTCTCCAAATGACCATTCTTGTTGCAAAAATTGCATCTTGGTGCTTGTGAAGAATCACTCTTTGTGTAGTTGTTAGAGCTTGATCCTCCTTTCTTCCATTTTCCTTTTCCTTCGAAGTTAGATGTTGATTCACCCTTGTACTCATTCTTCTTCATTGCTGAATTTTTTCAGTTCAAGTTCAATTTTGATTGAAAAGCACTCTCAATTGATTTTTCGGAGTGTCTTGACAACCTTTGCTCATACACCTTCAAGGAATCCCATAATTCTTGTGACTTTAATGTAGAGAAATCTTTAGTCTCTTCCAAAACCTCCAGAATGGGTTCAAATTTCTCCGGCAAACAAATCAATATCTTCTCACAAATTCTTCTTTCTTCCATCTTCTCACCATACATCAACATATTATTTACAATTTCAACAACTCTTGAAGAAAATTCATTCAAACATTCATTTTCATTCATTTTTAGATTCTCAAAATCTCTTCTATATGAATGTAATTTTAACTCTCTTACCTTATTATTAACTCCATACTCCTTTTGAAGAATATCCCAAGCTTCTTTAGCTTTAGGAAAATGAATTACTCTTGGAAGAATAGTGTCTCCAACTCCTTGTTGGATGTACATGGATGCTTTAACATTCTTCTTCCTACTCTCCTTAAGTAAATTCTTTTGGTCTTGATCTAGAGTTGATGTATCTTCAATTTGATCATACCCACTTTCAACAATCTTCCACACATCTTGTGACATGAACAAGGACTTCATTTTGATGGCCCAAAAATCATAATTTTCTCCATGGAAAAGAGGTATTGATGGTTGTTGAATGCATAAACTTGAATTGCTAGTACTTGCCATTGATTTGGTTGATAATTGATTGAAAAAAATTGGGTTTTTTCTTTTCTAGATTTACTTTTTGAGAATTTTGAATGTTGCCGATTTTTGAGATTTAATGGATAGAAATTTATTTTTTTTCACTCTCTAAGATCAGATTCACTTGATCTATGCTCTGATACCAATTTTTAGATATTTGATTGAATTTATGATGATGATTAATAAGGATTTTGATCATGAAGGAGTGGGAAACTAATAGTTTCTACTCACTCTATTTTCTTTGATTTCTTTCTTCATAATAGTTTCTCTCTCTACACATGGCCAATATAAGACCGCAGAGATAAGATGACATGTGGACATCTATTGTCCATACAATTCTACTACTACTTATATTCTTACACTCCTATTACATTTGAACATTACATTAACACTCAACAAGGCCATTCTTAGTAAAAAGTGTGGGAGTCTTGGTATTCGTTCTTTGGAGCAGTTAAACAAGGTCGTGGTAGCCAAACTGGGTTGGAGATTCCGTACTGATAGCGAGGCAACTTGGGTGCAGTTGCTCAGTGCTAAGTATCTCCGTTCTGGTTCCTTTTGGGAGGAAAAGAAAATAGATGATTCGTCAAGTACGTGGAAAGTTATTCTATCTATCCTAGAAGACTTGAGAAAAGACTGTCTTTGGTCTATTGGTGACGGGAAGACTACAAATATCTGGCATGATCCTTGGATTCCTGAAATTTCCCGATCACACTCCTGAAAATGATAATCAATATGGATGGTTCCTCAACAGTTCGTGATCTCTACACAGTTAATGGTCTTGACTGGAATGTCACTAAGATTAACTTACATTTCTGCCATGTTACCGCAGCAACAATTAACACTACTCATATTCCTAAAAGTGGAGGAAAAGATAAGCTAATTTGGAAATACACACGTATAGGGGAGTTCAATATTAAATCATTCCAAAAATTGTTAGAAGATGCTAACGTGTAATCTTCAGCTAGATAGAGTATCAATTTCCCTTGGAAGACGATATTGCTCCTGAGGTAATTGTCTTCATTTGGAGAATGGTGCATAACGAATTGGGATGTCAAAACACTATTGGAAGATTTGTGCGGAACATCGACGTAAACTTCTACTACTATGTTGGTAATGAGGAAAACATTGATCATCTATTTTGCAAACTGTTCTAGAACTAATGCTATCTTGTTTGCTCCGAACCTGAATATTAGGTTTGACTCAGACGCTTCACTCTCAGTTTAAGGCTTAATTGCAAGTTGATTGATGGCTAAAGACAATTATGCCTCGTTTATGTTATGGAGCTAATGTATTATGGAATATTTGGAAAGCTAGAAACCGGATGATTTTTGATAAACAATCAACTAGTGTTCATCAGATTCTTCATGAGGCTCGATTGTTATTCACTGACTATTATAACTTTGATGCGGTTGAGCATTTGCAACCTGGAAGAAATTCACTTAGTCGTCCTCATTGGAGTCCGCCGGAACCTGGGGTGATCAAACTCAATTTTGATGGAGCAGTACACGGGAACGGGTATGGTGCAGCGATTGTAGATAGAGATCTTCATCCACGATACTTGTAGCTGCTTTATCACTCAATCTCCAAAATAGTTCAGTTGTGGCGGAAATGTATGGTATTCTTCTTGCGCTTCAGTTAGCCAAAACGAAAGAATTTGCAAGAGTTCTCATTGAGGGAGACTATCAACAACTCATCTGAATCTTAAAAGGAGAAAGCTCAGCTATTCCATGGCTTGTTATACTCGCATTGTTGATGATATCAAAGGTCTCACTAAAAACTTCACCTCAGTTTCATTCTCTTACATAGAACGAGATGCCAACGACATGGCTCATGATCTCGCACAGCACGCGGCGGTGTGTTCTCCTCCTAATCTCCTTTCATGTGTTACTTATACCAGAGGGGCTTAGTTTTTAGTGCTTGTTTCTTTGTTTCCGTTTGTTTTTCGGTTAATTTTGTTTTTGCTATCAAAAAAAATAAAATTTTCATATAATCAATTTTTTTTTAACAAAACTAATTTTCGGTGTTTTTCGTCTAAACTATCAAAAATAAACAATAGCGGATTTAAAAAAAAATATATCCTAGATCCTCGTTCTTTTCGAGATTTCTTTTTAAGATAATCAATTATCTTAAAACTTTGATGTTTGTGAAATTTTATCATACAAATGAGTATATCAAAATTATTTTTCTATTTATGATTATCTATTACATTAGAACTTCGATAAATTAATAACTTCTCTAAGATGATATTTTTCACCAGCCCCGATTTGGGCCAGTGTATTAAATTAATAACCCCTCTAAATTTATCAGGTAATAAGAATTTTAAGTATCCAATAATAATAGTTATTTTAACGATGTCGTTTCTCTTTCATCTTTTAGGATGATTTTCACTTTCATCTTTTAGGATGATTTTATTTCTCGTCATAGGACGATCCTCCTAATCTCTTCTAACCTTCTCTGTTTTTCTAGTTTGTTTGTTTGCTGTTGCAAGTTAACCTTTATTTGGATCTCGGCATCATCTATCTTCTGGTAGCTTTGTTAGTGGCTCTCTCACCTTTCTCCAAATGACTTCTACATCAAACAACTCAGGATCTGAATGTGATGATTTGGTGGATCGTATGGCATCACTCTTTAAAGAAGATGAACAATAGTTTGAAATCCCAGAAGATCTGATTGAAAAAGAACAAGAGCACAAGTTTTCCTTGGTGGTAACAACAATAACAAGAAGAGAATATGGTCTCAATATCATGTATAACCTGCTGCAAAGATCATGGAAACCTTCTGGCAAGATGGATATCGGCAATTTTGGTCAGGGTATATATCTAGCGAAGTTTGAACTTGGATGCATTTACAATATGATCATCACCAGGACACCATAGTCGATAAACTAAGATCTTCTCTTGTTTGAAGTATGTGATCCAGACAAATTACTACACGAATATGAGTACCAGTTTGCAGATTTTACTATCCAAATACATGGCCTTCCTATGAGTGCACAAAAGATCAAGATGGTAGAATTTTTAACTTCAAAGGTAGGAACACCATATCCAATCCATCCTAGTGAACAAGCTAAATGTGGAAGCTATGCTAAAGTCAGAGTCAAGGTTGATGTCACCAAACCATTGAAACAAGAACTGAACTTCATACTTCCTTCAACCAAGAAGAAACTCACAGCAACATTGAGATATGAAAGACTACCTCGCATCTGTTTTTTCTGTGGAAGATTTGGTTATATTATGAAGCAATGCCCAGAACTGTCTAAAGAATGTGAAAAAATGAGATTTTTCTCTCCTGAAACTTTCATGGAGAAAATGCAAGACATGAATCTTGCCAGATTCACAGAGGAGATCAATGTTAGCTTCAAACCTAAGGTTGGTTAGTCAAGTCAGCAGTCATGGAAGAAAAAATCATCAACAGAATACAGTCCAAGGATTGAAAAACAGAATAGAACGGCGACAACTAACCCACATTCAAACCAGTTCTTTCCCTCTTCAACACCGGATAATATGGCATCATTCTCTCAGTCAAACTAAATCTTTCCCTCCTTATCAACCAATATTCACTCCCATCCTAACCAACTACAACTGGACAATACCAAAAATAAAGCTTAAAATAATCCGAGTGTTATCTCAAACGCAATCTCAGCAGCAAAAGATACTCCAGTCAACAACCCTAAATCTCCATCGCCCACCCTTGACTCTCAAAAATCTTCCACCCCAAATTCAAAAATATGCTCAGAAAATAAAGGAGGGAATATTTCGGTTGCCCCTAAAACCACCAACCACCAAACCCACAAAACACCCCTTCACCCAAACCCGACAACCACTGCCCTAGAAAAGCCCAACCACAACAATCCCATAACATCACACCAGTCAACCAATGCAACCGATACCCCTATTCCCTTAGAAAAGCCGTACCAAAACCATGTTTCTCATCAGAACCCAGAACCAATCCACAAAGAAATAGAAACAGTAATCCCTGCAGCTAAATTGAGAGAACAAGACCATAATAAGAAGATGAGGCATTGGAAGAGACATGCTAGGGATGTCCAAACATCAGAATCATCTGAATCACTCAAGATATCTGGGAACAAGAGACAACCAACTCAAATGGACTGTGATCCACCCCAGAAACACCATCGTACCTGCATCAATGAAGTGGTTGTGGCGACTTGCCCTGAAACATCGCAAGGAAAATGCTGATACAATCTTGGAACTGTCGTGGTCTTGGGAATGAGACGACATTTCTGGCCTTAAACTCATTCCTAAAAAGTTGTAACCCGTCTATTTTGTTTCTCTCTGAAACTAGATTGAATGAGGCTAACAACATGAGAGTTTTTAGTAAACTAAACTTTCGATATTTCGTTTTTGTAGTTGCTCAAGGAAGAAGTGGTGGAGTAGATGTGCTCTGGCAAGACAATGTGGATATAGAAATTTTCTCGAAATCGCAGAATCTCCTGCATTCCATCATAGGACCCAGGTTGAGTCTACCTAGATGGGATCTACTATGCATATACGGACCACCAACACACAATAACAGAGATGAGTTCTGGAGAAACATATATCTCACAATTGGTGAAATTACCGTACCATGGTGTATTATCGGAGACCTCAATGTGTTGATGCATCAGCAAAAAGCACGTTGGTTATGTACACACAGATATAAGCTACAATGCGCTTCGAAAGTTTGTCAGGGAAAGAGATGTAATGGATTTGGGTTATGCTGGACCATCCTCACTTGGTCCAACAATGCAACACAAACTGCACCTATATTCGAGAGACTGGATAGAGCCATATGCAACACAGAATGGAGGATACTTTTTTCAGATAATGATGTGCTTCATCTCCCAAGGTTAGAAAGCGACCATTCAACCATCTTGCTCAACACAATGAGAAGACATCCGAAAGGAAACCAAACTATAAATTCGAGTTCTACTGGACTGACCATCCCTAATTCAACGAGGTTATGAAGACCAATTGGGAGAATTCTACGGGTGATATGACAGTACATCTTCAACAACTCGGAGAAGGGCTGCGGAAATGGAGCAGAAACACTTTTGGAGATACTAGGAGAGAGATTGATGAAGAGAAATAAAAATTGGTTGACCTCCAAGCAAAGACACACTTAAGCCACGTCAGAGAGGAAGAGAAGGCAATCTGTTAGAGAATTTCTACTCTAGAGAAGAAAGATATGATGTTTTGGCAATAAAGGAATAAATCTCAATGGGTTCCTAATTCAGACAAAAATACCAGGTATTCCATGTTTCTGTAGTTCATAGAAAAAGTAGGAACAAAAAATTTTCCATTAAAACTAGCAATGATGAATGGCTCTCCGAGCATGATAAAATTAAAGATCATCTTATATCTCACTTTCGTAGCATGTTCTCTAAAGATACTAATGTCTGTCCTTCTAGTTTTTCTGTTGATAATCCCAACAAAATATCTACTGCTGACAACATCTCCCTATGTGCAATTCCATCTACGGAGGAGATTTTCAAAGTTATCAAGAACATGGGATCTCTAAAATCAGCTGGGCCAGACGGATATCCAGCCTTGTTTTACAAAAAATTCTGGCAGGTTATTGGGTCGGAAACTGTCACTCTAATACAAGATTGCTTTAGGTATGCTGCTTTACCAGCTGGCTCAATCACACGTACCTAGCTCTCATTCCAAAGAAAAAGAATTCTTCCACTGCTGCAGACTATCGTCCCATAGCCCTTTGCAATGTCCTCTACAAAGTGGTCACAAAAATAATAACCAGAAGACTCAGCTCTTTCTTGGAGAATTTCATTGAAAAGACCCTATCAGCTTTTGTACCAGGACGTCAAATCTTGGACAACATTGTTTTCGCAAAGGAGCTGTTTCATTCCATGCACACCTCCACTTCCACTCAAGGCGCCTTTTCACTAAAGCTGTATATGAGTAAAGCATATGACATGGTTGATTGGCATTTCCTTAGTCAAGCTCTACATAATTTTGGAATCAAATATAGAACCCATAGTCTGATCATGAACTGTGTATCTACCACAACCTTATCCATACTTCTAAACGGGAAACCAGAAGGATTTTTCAATGGAGAAAGAGGCATTCGTCAAGGTTGTCCTCTGTCGCCATATATATTTATCATATGATCACAAACTCTATCGAGCATTATCAATAGAATGGAGAGGGACGGGCTATATAGTGTCTATAAGTTAAACAGGTACGCTCCGAGTGTTAGCCATATTATGTTCGCATATGATGTAATGTTGTTTGGAAAAGTATATAACACCACCATCTATTCGGTCTCTTCAATACTTCAAGAATACTACAGTGTCTCGGGACAGTTAGTCAACTATAACAAGTCATCTATCCATTTTAGCAAAAAGGTTGATGATGATAGATGTGAAGAAATCATTGCAGAGTTGGGAGTTTGTAGAATGACAAAGGATGAAAAATATTTAGGAGTGAAGATAATGCAGCAAGGAAGTAGAACCACAAATTTTAATTTCCTTGAAGAGAAGTTTGAGCACAAACTTACTGGATGGAGAAGATACTCCCTATCACATGCTGGGAGAGTAGTGCTGATTCAACAAGTCCTTGCTTTAATTCCAGTGTATTACATGTCGCGTGCAATAATTCCCAAAATTTTCTTGAATAAACTCACAAAAATCATGAGAGATTTCTGGTGGGGGCATACGAAAGATAGAATAAAAATGCATTTTCTAAGATGGGAGTGGTTTAACATTCCAAAAGAGAAAGGAGGGTTGGGTATAAGATCCTTATCGGACTTAAATGAAGCACTAATGGCTAAGTTGGCTTGGAGATTCTTAAATGACATTACTTCATTTTGGAGCTGCATCCTAAGAGCGAAGTATCTCAGGAACAGGTCTTTTTGGTCCATCAGTAAGCCACAAAAATGTTCCACAACATGGGCTGCAATTTTGGAAAGAAGATTTCTACTCAAAAGAGGTTGTCTGTGGTTGATTGGTAACGGAGAAATCATAAAGATCAGGGAAGAACTGTGTATTCCCTCCATTCAAGATCACACAATTCCCGGGGTCGCAGAGAACTCTGAAGATTTTTCTACAGTTCAACATCTTATAAATCCGGAAACAAACGAATGGGATTCAAACATTCTAGAAAATGTTTTCGATCAGTTCACTGCAACACATATCAAGAAGATACACATCAACAAGGAAGCTAAAGATAGATTAATCTGGAAACTAAAACCACATGGGAACTTCACCCCTCAATCTTTTCAAAAACTTCTCATGGAACGAGCTGGTGAATCCTCGGGTGCTGGACAAAATAGTTTTCCTTGGAAGAAGTTTTAGGCTACTGGCAGCATAGCTCCAAAAATTAAATTGTTTGTGTGGAGAGCAATACACAGAGGTCTTGGGTTTCTGCAAAGGATCGGAAAGTTTGTGGAAGGTGTTGATCCGATATGGTCATGAAGAAGATACAGATCACCTTCTTATTCACTACAATCTGGCTCAAATGGTATGGTTCGCCTCAACCATGGGATTACGGCTGTAAGAGAACCACGACATTACGTTCCCTCAATTAGTGGAGCAATGGCTCACAGGCCAGGACAGTGAATACACTTTCGCAATGGGAGCAACGATTTGCTGGGCACTATGGAAAGCAAGGAATAGTTTGGTGTTTGAAAACAAACAGTTGCAAGTTCAGGAGATTCTAAAGATTTTTGGGTACTGGTTCAATTTATATTTTGGGGTTGCAGAAACTATGGAAACTGAAGGCGCTTCTCAACCTCATGTAACCGACAATAACCATACTCACACATGGATACCTCCACCAACAGACACCTTCAAAATCAATGTTGATGCGGCCGCTAAAAATGGGCACTATGCTTCTGCAGCTATCGTTAGGAATCATGAAGGTAAATGTTGTGGTGCTAGTACAAGATTGGGTTCATCTGACGCGCTAGTAGAGGCAGAAGCTGATGGTTTCTCCCTGGATGTTGATCTAGCAGTTTGGCTTGGTCTGGAATCAATCATCATTGAAGGTGACTGTCAAGTCGTGGTTAATATCCTCAATGGCGAGACCCGGAACCCCCTGGAGAATATGGAGATTTCTTGACAGTATCAAGGTGCAAAGCAGATTGGTTAACGGAGTTTCTTTCAAATTCATTCCCAAGAGTGCCAATAATACGGCTCATACTCTTGCTGCTCATGCTTTATCAAATGGAGTCCAAGCTAATTGGACTGCAGATCAAATTCCTGGAAATGTAATTTCCAATCTAGGAATCCAGACCATATGATTGATGGTCTTTTTCAGTTCTTTTACCAAAAAAAAAAAGAAAAAAAATGTATCCAATAGGACTCAATCAATATATAAATTAATAATCATTATAATAGTAGTACATCGTGGATTTGTTGACAACTTTGAGATGAGAATTTTGAACCATTGACACACTCTTCTTTTGCCTTGTTGTTCTTTTTCTTTTAACATCAAAGGTATATAAATATATGTATATGCAAAATGCCATATTATGTCATTTCGAAACATATCACACAATTATTTGAATTGAAAATAAAATATCAATATATTTGTTATTATCATGGAAAACTTTTAAGTTTAACTTAAATATTTTGATTTTTGAAATTTAAATTTAGAATGTTTCAATAATTTAATAAATTATTAATTTATCGATAAATTAATATTTCGCTAAATTGATAGAATTTGGTAGTCCCAAGAATATTAATTTATCGATTTTTTTTTCTTTTTTAAATTTTTCTATGAACATAAATTTTTCTATCTATAATCATAAATTTTTCTCTTTTTATTTGATTGTTAAAATAAGTAACCCGTTATAGGGGCGACATGGTTTATTAGAGGGGCAGCATTCTAATAGGACAAAAAGGATCATTACATGATCATTCAAGGTGTCCCTTATAAAAAAAAATACTGGAAATGACGAATTAACCCTCATAATTGATAACCTAGTTTAGTGATGATAATCAAGTTTAGTGTTAATGATTAATTTCACTTATATTAACTCAAAATCAAAACCAAAATCAGATTGTTAGAGTTAAAAAAAAAGTTTAGAGGAGAAGGTCAATCTCAATCAATTGAAGAAATTAACTAACAAAATGAAGAACCAGGACCTGAAAATGACCGGGTATACTTCTAAATTAGTCCCAACTAGCTTTTTGTTGCTCAAAGTTATCTGAAATACGTAAAAAAATCAATTTTTTTACATTTTCAGAGCTAATTATGGTTGGAATTTTGCTCATAACCAACCGTAAATCGAAGTTACGGTTCGTAAAAGATGAACTACCAACCGTAACTGGTTAAATTTGAAGAAAACCCAATCGTAAAACCAGTTACGGTTGGTAACCAAATGCTCGATACCAACCGTAATTCAGTTACGGTTGGTAACCAAATGCTCGATACCAACCATAACTGAGTTACGATTCGTAAACTAAAATGGTTACCAACCGTAACTGAAGAAAATTCTCAGATATAAGAATATACGGTTGGTAATTGAACTATTACCAACCGTAACAACATCAAAATATCCAGTTACGGTTGGTAATTGATTTTAAATCAACCGTAACTCACATAAACCCAGAAATTTCAATTTAATTTTCATCTAAAACCCTAATTTTTGATAGAAATTAAACTTAAATCGAACAAAACAAACCAAATCGTAACTGGGTTTTCAAAACATACCTCATATAAGTCATTACACTACATTTGATTAATTTTCGAATCGTTGATTAATCGAAGACAATAAAATTTTGAGTTTTAATGGAAGTTACGGTTGATGGGAGGAGGAGAAGAGAAGAAGAAAGAAAAAAAAAATTCAATTTAACTTTGATTTAGGTTAAAAAATGGGGGTAACCTAGTTAATTTACACCCTTTATATGACATCCCCTAACCAACTAGAGGGACATTATTACACTGCCGCCCCTCTAATAAACCATGCCGACCCTATATCAGGTTACTAAAATAAATGATAAAATTTGATTGTCAAAAAAAAAAGAATAAAAAAGAGAAAAACTTGCCCCTTCAACCCGTCACTAGTTTTAGGGTTTAAGAATAGACCAATACACTCCTATCACTGTCAACTCTCAAATATTACATGGTCAAAGACGGTCCACTCAGAATGAACAAGAGAAAGGCATTATCAGCAGAAACAGAAAAAGAGATAGAGACAACAAATATGGATTTTGAGAAGATTGTTTGGCAAACTCCAGCTAACCCTCCAGAACGGCAAGATTACATCTTTCGCAACGGTAATTTGATTTAATTTACAAATTTCAGTTTCAATTTAACGAATTTCTATCTCAAGTTCTTAAAATCATTTGATTTATGGCGGGAAAATTTCTTCTGCAGGGAGGCGCCATGTCAAACCATACTACTTCGAGTTCATCTCTCATGTAAAACCCTTTTCCTCTCACAGAAATCCCCAAACATTTATGTGCTCATGATATGTGTTTGTGTTTTTGGTTAATTAGGTTAACAAAAGATGGAATGGGAAAACTATAGTTGATTTATTCACTGATGAGTTCAGAGGAAGACCCCGCGATTACTATGTGAGACAATATTTAGTGTTTTATGTTTTAAGATACTGCCATTTGAGTTGTTTAACTGGGTTTTAGTTTTTGTGAGCTAATTGTGTTGGGTTTCTTAGGTTAGTGCTGTGAAATGTGGAAGGATTAAAGTGGATGGCAAAATGGTTGATGTTTCCTATATAGTTCGAAATTCACAGAAGATAACTCACTTCCTTCATAGGCATGAACCACCAGTCATGGCATGGGATATCCCAATTTTACTTGAAGAGCCCGATGTGGTTGTCATATGCAAACCAGCATCTATTCCGGTCAGTGAACTACAGTTTGATGCTTCCGTTGATACTTTACATTGTGAATTCAGTTGTAAGCTTGGGTTTCATAGGTTTGAAGTTGCAAACTATTAGAATTTTTATAAAACAAAAGGCGAGAGTCGGAAATAGTACTGTAATGTATGAATATCAAATGTTAATGCCGTTGTAGTTAGGACGTGTGCTGAAGTTTTGAATAATTTTTTCCCCTTATTGTCTTTTTACGTTGCTATTACTGTTACTATTGACATGTAGGTGCATCCATGTGGTCAATATCGTAAGAACACTGTTGTGGGAATTCTTGAGGTGGAGCATGGCTTAGCACCTTTATTTCGTATCCAGTCAAACTGTTGCAGCTGCTTATGGATAGAAGTGTTGCTTATTAATGGAGAAACTATTATGTCTTTCTTTCTTAAGATCCCTTGAGATTCTTGTGTTGTTTGATGCTGTTCTTTCTTCTTTTTTTTTTTTGCTCTCTGTTTCCCTCTTTTTGGTCATCTGTGATTATTCAGAATTCCTACTTTTCCTTAGCGATTTTTTCCAGCGGTGCATCGACTAGACCGCCTTGTCTCTGGACTCCTTATTATAGCCAGGAGTGCTGTTAAAGCAGATCAACTTAGGCAACAGGTAACCCTGTTACTGCTAACGCTCCTTTATTTTATGTTCTTTGAAATGCTGCATTGTTGTGTTACTTTTGGCATCATGATCCTTTTCATGGTGCATTACGATACACATGCTTATTGTTCCAATTGCATGCATGGGCGAACTGGATGTATCTAACTTAAATATTATACTTATTTGGAATTCAAAATAGGGTTTTGAATTGGGCTTAAGGTTTTTGTTTGTTCATGTATTTTTCGTGAATGACAACAATAACTGAGTTCATATATTAAGGCAACATATTTATTTTTGTGTTTCGATTATATAGTAGGCTTCAATTATTTCAGATTATGGCTCGGGAGGTGCGGAAGGAATACATTGCAAGAGTCATTGGTGTTTTCCCCGAGAAACAGGTATCCTCTCGGAGTATTGTTTGGATGAAGTTTTGTTTGAACCTTTTGGTTATGAATAATCTAAATGCCCTAATCATCATATTATATAAATAAACTGAACTGGTTTCTGCAAGCACATAACGTAAGTCAATGCTTCCTCTTTCACCAATTACAGCTAAAAAGCATGATTTGATCCTCATGCCTCATGCAGTCATGGGATACAGAGTTGGATTTTAGCGAATTTGGGTAACACGAAATTGGCTTACAGTGTCATAAAGTTGATATACATGGGGCGGGAATTATATCCCGCTGTTGTTTTTGTATTTTCCCAGCAAGTTGTGAGTGCAAATGTAGACCATGATGCTCGAGAACAGAGGAGTACTGCGGAGGTTGATACAAACTCTGTGGGGAAGGCTGCATGTACAAAGTTTACTAGAGTGAGTACTAATGGAACTCATAGCATCGTGCTATGTGAACCAGTCACTGGTCGAACTCATCAAGTAAGTATTATTTGAGCCAACATAATATTTCGCATGTTAACGTTGAAGATTATGTCTATTTGTGTTAAAATTGACATACTTTTTTTAAATAATATTCTCATTGGTGTGCTTGACTGAGTTCTGCACAGATACGTGTACATTTGCAACATTTGGGTCATCCAATTGCCAATGACGTACTCTATCTATCTAAAGATGTCGCTCCTCGCTCTGATCAAGCAACTGGTAATACAGCTGCCAATACGGAGCCTTCCTCAACATCTGATATTCCTCTTGACAACATTTCATATATAGTTGTAAAGAAATTCGATGATGATTTCAGCATTGATCCAATGTGTACCAACTGCCCAGATTTAGCTCCTAAAGGGTAAGGGACTTCTCTTCTGTTTCACAAATTTATCATCAGCTGAATTAGTTTATTTGTCAATGAGCCGATTCCATTTCCGCGACTGCAATAATTGAAATGGGACCGGAAAAGTGTGTTTTGGTTTACCTGGATAAATGAGTAGTTTACTTCTTTGGTCTGCTGGCTTGCAGATTCGTTTAGACTGATTTTATTTGTTTACTTTTTTTTTTTGTGTGTGTTTTTATGATAGATATGGTGAAATCGAAGAGGCTTTATGGCTACATTGTGCAAAATACTCGGCCCCTGGTTGGGCATATGAGTGTCCATATCCTGACTGGGCTTTACTTGATTAAATTCAAAACTTCTGTATCTCAGAAAATGGAAGGGTAGTTTCTGTTACAACCATTTATATGTAATTGATAATTATTACCAATCCTTTATTTTATGTCACACGGTCTTGAATCGCAAGTGTTATACTTTGATGGCCCATCCCCCACGTAGTTTTTGGGTTATAGAAATACCCTAGGTAGCCATGCTTTTCCCTCTTCTTCTACTTGAATGTTGTAGGCTTAGCCTCCTACAAGGGACAAGTAGGACGAGCATCATCCTACGGCTTGGAGACTTTATAGGAAGAATGACCAAAGCAAAGCAGAATATGTAAAAGCTTCACCACTTCATTATTTGTCCTTTTCAAAAGTGTAGGGGAGGAAGAAAAGAAGAATTTTTTTTTAAAGATATTGCCACTGGATGAAAGAAAACTACTAGAAAAATGAACAAAGTACCCAAAGGTATGTGGCAACTTGTGTTTCTTGGCTCGTCAAAAGGGCCAAGAAGTGGGTCTGTCATGTAACCTATATATTGAATTCTATATATATATATATATATATATATATATCCTGAAGAAACATCTTTGTATTAAAAGTCGCCATTGTAGGGTAAGATATATGAGATATAAGGGTATTGATGATGTGTCGGTGATGAAATGGAATCCTTTTAACGACAAACTTCATGGCATTAAGGCCACTTAAGGCATGGTGGTTGTGTCATGGGGGCCATACCTATCTCTCTTTATTCTTATGGAATTTTTCGTATCACCTTGAGGTGTCGGGGTGCCTTTATTAGTAGAAGAAGATGTTTTTTGCCTCCCGTTCTACATTCTCTTTGATCCATTGGGCCTTTTTCTCCCTAATCTCAAAACACTTACTTTCACCAAAAAAATCAGTTTTTATCTAGTGTTGTTTATTTTAACAACATTTCTTCTACTTTTATCTCCTGATGCAAGATAAATAAATAACACAAAAGTACTAATGTTCACTTAATTACATAGTTGTTACTCACCAACAGTTTTATATAACCATTCTGATAGTATACTAACTACAGTGTCTCATATACCACTGTTTGTTGCAGCTAAAATCCGCCTTTGATCACTTGAGAGTTGCGAGCTGCATGATGTATATAAAGAAAGATACAGAGGTACCTCCTCCAATGGATGCATTAAATTAGTAATTCAAGGATTGTCACTTTCAAAGAAGCGGAAGGACCAAAGAAGGCCTGCTTGTTTCGAAGAGAAGAATCTCTCAAGGACAACAGTATAAACCTAGCAAATGCTTATGACATATTACTTCTTCTGTTCATTTCAAACTTACATTTTTCTTTTCCTTTTTTCTTTTGTTGCCATATTTAGACCGAACACCCATTGTAACAGTAAACCCTCCGTTTCATCTTTTTTCCAGAAGTTTCATTTTTGGCCCTTTATCTTTTTCTTCTATTTTTACCGAGCTTCAAAGAAATTCATACTCCAGGTGGGTTATTAATCTACGGATTGGATCACTCTCTTCTCTTTTCTTGTTTCAACCCGAAATATCTGTGTGGGTCCTACAGAGAATCCCAACCTTAAGCTGGTTTTTGCAGTGGCACTTGGCAGAACAGTAGTAGAGAAGAATATATTTGTCAGTTGAGAGAGCAAACGGTTTCCCCGTACGGATTAGTGTGCGACGTGTACCGGTGGAAAGAGAATCCAAACCTCACGCGAGTGAAACGGGTCCCACTCTATTCCACCACTAGCAACAACCTCATTACTTTCTTACGCTGGCACAACGTTTTTGTACACAACAGTTATAAAGAGGGTACGAACCACCTTTGATTTGAAGCCGTTGGATTTCAAAACATACGAAAGATTCTTCGATGATATCAAAAGAAAGTGTTGTACACTCATGGAAAATAAAAGTTTGCTTTTGAATAAGATGACGCAACGGTCTCGTTAGAATTGGTCCCACCCATAATCCGGTACGGATTTTATTAATTATTATTTTATAATAAAGGAGAGAAACGACATTCTTAGCAAATTTTATAGGCGTAAACAAAAACAGGTACCTTTCTTTCTACACATAACTAATTAAGCAGCGTCACCTCTTAGAAACAAGAACCACAACACTGAAGAAGAAACGACACTGTAAACGCATTATAATGAGACAGATACAGATTGTAAAGAAGAAAATAACAAGAAACAAAGATGATAATTTTTTTTTGTTTAATTTTTCTATACAGAGTATAGGGATAGATAGCAAATTACATATCTCTCTGTTGCAAATATCAAAAGATAAAAACATCCCACAACCCCAGCAGACTCAGAACCCCTAAAACAATTAGAACTTTAAAGAAGAACCAACACTAAGCTAAATAAAGTATCCAAAATGGTGGAGAAAGAAACACTAAACCATCTCCTCCTTTCTTTCATTTTTGTTAATCTCTGATGCACTAGCTATCTACTAATAACTCACTTTGTTTTTTCTCAGCAGGACTGTAAATAAAACCTCTAGACTAGAGCCAAAGAGCACCCGCTTCTTTAAGTTGAGGAACAAGAGTACCATTAATATGAGAAGCCATAACTCTATCCATAGCACCAATAAGTTTACCACCGATGAAAACAACAGGAACAGCAGAAGAAGTGCCTAACAAACTCATCAAAGCTTTCTCAATATCTTTACCTGTTCTTGGATCTTCATCTAGTTCATAAACAGTTGGATTCACTCCCATACCACAGAATAATCTCTTAATAGCATGACACATACAGCATGAACTTACTGAAAAGATGACCACAGCACTTGCATTTGCAAGTCTTTCAATCCTTTCAAATGCATCCATTCCTCCTCCTCCTCCGTTACTCATGTTGCTGTTACTCCTTGGTGTTGCCAGATATGAACCCCATGATTCTGCTTGATAATGCATCTTCTCACAAAAAATGAAAGAAAATAAATAACTGACTGGCAGAGAAAAGAAAAGAAAAGAAAAAGTAAAGAGTGTGTGTGTGTTTTCTAGAGAAAGCAGTGAAGGGATGGAGGGTGAGTGTGAAGAATGAAGCAAGGTGAGTATTTATAAAGAGAGAATACACGTCAAGGGTTACTACTGTTAAGGGAGTGTTTGTTTATTATTTTCAAGTGGACTGGGATTTAGTGGGGCGAGGTCTTGAAAAGTTTAGGGTTTGTTTGTTTATCTAGTTTGTTGGGGGAGTCGAGAGAAAAAAAAAAGAATATTTTTTGATTTAACTGGAAAAACATGTTACTATTAATATTGGGGATTTAAATTTAAATTTGTTTGGTTCAGGCGTTGGGGACAAAGAGAGCAGGCTTTAACAGTTGTTGGGGTTATTAGACGGCTGTGTCCGTCCTTATTGTCGGTTCGACGTGCTTTAAAAGGAAACCTAACAAACACTACACCATCCTTGCTTGGCATGTGCAATAGACTAGAGGAAGAGGTAGAGGTGTTCCAATTTGGTACCGGTTCTTAATTAGTCTTTCTCCATTTAATTCGTCAGATACTTAAATATCGTTTCGGGTTCATATGTCAAAGAAATATAAAAAATGTTATTACCAAAGAACACTGCAACTCTATTATATTAGTAGAGCATGTTATGGACCTCAAGGAATCGGTATATACTTAGATAGAAATGGATAAGATAGGGCCATTGTACTAAGCCATCCAATGTCTAAGTAGAGCATCAACCAGTGTACACTAAATTATCCAACATTTGTCCACTTACATAAAAGGAAAAAAAAAAAAAAGATGCCTACCTATCCATTCAAAGTTCAAACAAACATGAGGGTTTATTAGTCCAGTACAAATTGATACAAGATAGATGAAGAAGAATAAAGGAATATGTAATAAGACAGAACAGACTCCTTTAACAGACCATGACGGTTTAGTCTTTTACCTGTTGGTTCTGCTACTGATCTCTGATAATTGTACTTACCATCAGACGCTATGCCACACTAGCTAGAGGACACAGAGTCTAGCTAGAGAGACTAGAGAGTCTGGAGAGAGTAGATGAAGAGGGAAAACGATATTATTCGATCTTATTGTCTCTCAGGGTCGTTTTCTATACTGTTAACATTGCTGCTGCTAGAGAAGCATGCCAATAACCGTGTAACAATAGCTGTTTGTGGTATTGTTGAGTCTCTAATAGCACAACCTTAATACCCGGGCTTGAGGTGTAAATTGGGCTAGGCCATCATGTTTATGGCATAACTCAGGACGCTAGAATTAATGTGATGTGCCAACAAAGATAGCTTGTATCTTGTTTTTTCGTGTTTCCGATTTCAATTATCGTATTTTTCTCTTGTCTTTTGAGGTATTGGACTAGTCCCCTCGTACTTTTTTCTTGCCTTCCTGAATAAGATGTTCTTTGTGGAAAAATAAAATAAATATGCCAGACAAATATACACATCAACACGGCACAACAATGTAGCACGCGACACAACAGTGCAACACGTGAAAAAAAAACATGTATAAAATATTACACCATAGCATAATACATTACATTTTATGTACATTTCACTTTTTTTTAGCCAGTTTTTAACATTATTTTCCGTTATGCTGATTTATTTCTATAATAATACGCAGACTAATTACTATACCTCTAAAATATTTAATTTGGAAAACAAGAAATAAGTGTTGTAGCACAACATAACACAGCAGACACATCACTACTTGTCATTAACACGGCACAACACAGCATATCTGATTTTATGGAACAATACAACACGTAGCACACTAAGCACGTGATTTCGTGAGCTGGGCTGTGTTGGGCAGTTATATTTTACAATTATTTTTAACGTTGGGGTAAATTTCCAACACTGCACCCCGTATTGGGCATTTTCTCAATTTTTTCTATTAAAAACTAGGGCTTTAAATGAGTCTGTGACACAAAATCAATAGAGCCATCTAATATGGAGGTTTGGCCGTCCCTCCTTGTATTAGATTTATCTATTGATAAGTTATGTTGAATACAAGTTGGAGAAATAGTCTCCCAATCTAAATCTGAATTAAAAGTTTTGTCGAACTTAGCTTAAGTATCAGCAGCCATATTTCCTGATTTATGAACAAAATGAAAACTCAGAAAGTTGGTACATTGTCTGGCAATCCTATTTGCTTCATCCAAAATAGCTTTATTGTGCCAAGAAATGTCTGAATTTTTCCCTTGTAAATAGTTGAATAAGCTTTCACAATCTCCCTCGATACTGAAATTCTTGAGCTTCTTCTCCTTTTCCCAAACTGCTGCATGGAGAACACCTATAGCTTCTGCTTCTTGTGGGCTTGAACCTGTTGAACGTCCTGCTCTTCCTCTTGTGAAAGACCCTGCATCATTCCTTGTAATTATAGCAAAACTGGAAGGAAAACTTTCGGATTACCCAAGTTGCATCCACATTGATTTTTAAAGTATTTCTTTGGGAGGTAGGCTTAGAAGTCTTTTTAGTGGTTTTGTTGTTCGTAATAGGTTTACTACTACTTCCGTTTTTGGAAAAATGTGGAGGGAGTATTTTTATTTTATTTTTCTACCAGAAGGCAAATATCTTTGACTTTCTAAGTCCAAATTCAAACAAGTTGTATCTTAATTACATAACTAATTAGTAGACGGATGAATAAGTATCAATTATCGGACGGGATAGTCCGATAGTCATACCAAAAAATTGTTCGGTTGAGATATGGTAAAAAAAAAGTGGTAAAACATCAACCTAAGCTCCAAGTGAACTCCCATTTTACTGGGCTTCACCTACAATGCACAAACACCATAAGGTTAATATAAAAAAGTTAATTATCTATTAACATGTGAATCATTCCTGTTAGGCGGAATTAATTATAATTAAGATATGGGGATGATGATGATCTCTGACGCACGAAGAATTTTGGTTTTGTTCAACTAATCTACTCTTAAACCTTGGAAAACTGTGATTCATAACAAGCTAGGTGGACTAGACTAGAGAGATGAAAATGCAAGAAAACATAATGATGATGTTTGGGAGAGTGATGTTATTTTGTCATGCATGTTTCAACCAAGGTTCGAAAAACGGGTCACGGCCCAGGTCACAGGTACTAGGCGTGACCGTTATAACGTGTTTTGATGGGTGTGAGCACGTTTTGGGTCAAAAACGCGTTATATAGGAATAAAACACATTTTTTGACGTTTTTTTAAAATAACGGGTGTGATAACGGTTAAATAAGAAAAATAAATAATTTGTGATCTGAATTTCCTATGTAACGGTAATTACAGTTGTGAAAACGGTTACAACGGGTCTAAATAACGTTGTTACTACGTTTTTTCATTTTTTTTGGTTTGATTTATTAATTTGATTTTTTATTTATTTGTTTATGGGTTTTTAACATACAAATGTATGGATATCTAGTAAAATTCACAACCCTAAGTCTATGACTTATAACAATGCATTGTAGTTATCGTCTACCGACAATATTTATACACGCATACTATCACTATCCACTTGATATGTTCAAGTTGTCACTCGAATAGTTCAATGCATTCCCCAATATTTCAATAATGCATATTCGGATTCAAAAGCAGTCAAAACTTTGTTGTCAAATAATACTCCTAGGCTCTTAGCTACTTGCTACAAGACTAACCAACAAGGAATGCAACAGGAAGAGAGTCATAGACTAGCTAGAGAAAAAGAGAGTGAGAGAGGGAAGTCAGGGAGTCGATTTAACTTTTTCTTTTGCATTTGGAGGTGTGTACAGTATATGCTACATGTGGTCTGTACTTTAGAGTTCAGACTCAAAAGTTAAAGAAATAAAACAAAAAAAAAAAGTAGTTGGTTTCATGATCAAAGACATAGCTAGCCTGTGCTTATATTCGCATGCAACGAGATTCCAAATGTTTCAAGAATATTTCGATTTGCTAGCTATTATGTCTTCTTGCCCAAATGAATGCTTTAAAAGGACAAGAAGAGAATTGAAATGAAATCAATACCTCTGGTTCTCTGGTTCTCTGCTTCTTACTCAAAGGAATGCTTTACATTTTGAATTTCTCAAATACAAGTTTAAGAGGTAATATTAATTATTTTTTGTAGATTTTTCATTCAATTAGAGATATAATTTATTAATACGTTATTAATTTATTTATTATCGTTTTTTTCTTTCATGATGTTAGAGTAGTGAATATAGATGTTTGAGAAATATCGATGTTTTTTTCTTTCATGATGTTTGAGAAATATTTAAGAAATGTTAAGTGAAGAAATGTTTCATTCTATTAACGTATATTTACTTAATAAATGTTTCATTTTTATCTAAGAAATGTTTTAAGAAATATAGATTTTTTGTTCATTTTATTATCATTTATTTAAGAAATGTTTTAATAAATGTTAATATTCATAATTAAATAGTCCATCAACTTGAATCAGTTGGCACGTAAAAAATCATTGTTTCTTTATAAAAAAAATGGCACGATGAAAATATGGAGTGTGTTTGAAAGAATTCACACCAAACTACGCAACCGTTTAGTTTCGTCAAGAATAAACGATTTGGTATATGTTCAGTACAATTTAAGATTGGAGCAGCAAAGAGTTCAAGGTAAAGCAAAGCGACATAACATCGATGTCCACGATGTTCATAGCCTGCTGACAGATGAAAATATGCTTGATTGGATAGCAGGGGATGATGAAACACCAGTTTTACCTCAGGAAGAACATTGGTTAAATGAATTGGAAGAGGAAGCAGCTAATAATCCAGAGCCTTTCCCTCCACCATAGGAATGGCATGATCCAGAAGTTGAAATCTCATATCAAAGGTTGCCAGTGAGTAACTTTGTTTATGACTTTGGTAACCTAACATTTGGAGACAATACACAAGGTCATGAAAATGAAAATCCCATATACAATTCTCATTACACTGAAGATCGTCCAGAAGAAGATACCCGAGGAATTAATGAAGAGTATAATTCCAATATTAATATCAATAATGAAGTAGATAATCGTAATGATAATGAGGAAGAAGACTATGGTTATGAAGATGACGATACTGTTAACTACGACAGCCAAATGCATTACGCGAACCAATATGAGGCGGAGGAAGAGGAGGAGGAATCAACTGAGAATCGTCGAGAAAACAGAAAATAGTTGAATAAGTCGAAAAAAAATGCCGGTACAAGTTGGTTTGTCTAAGTTTAAAATTTCAAGCACTACTGTCACTAGGTTACTTATTGTAAGTTTATAAAATTTGAAGTGTTTAATGATTATTTATGAAATTTTAGTTGTAAGTTTGAAATTAAAAATTGTATAACAATTTCTCCAACTCAAATTTTTTTTCCTTAAAAACGGGTTTAACCGGTATGAAAACGGAAAATACGGTGTAAAAAACGTGTGTTAAAATGTTATTTAGAAGAAAAAAACTGAAATATTAATTTTAGAAAAACGGTAATCACAGGTGTGAAAACGGTTATAACGGGTCTAAATAACGTCATTTTTTCCTATTTATCGGTGTTATTTAGGTAAGCGTGTTGGTGAGTCTCACGGGCACGCTATATGGACGTGAGCGTTATAACGGCCGTTTTTCAAACCTTGGTTTCAACATTGCGCCGCATATACATAACTGGTGATGCAGGTGAGATTCGAATGACAATGTGTGATAGCGTGTTCACCTTAACATAAGATTTCTTTGATCACTCCCTCTCTCAACTCTGCTTTGTCTCTACTACTCCACTCCAAGTGGGATTCTAATCTTTCTCTCTCTCAATGATGATGATATAATTAGTTATGTTTAATTGTAATATGCAATATCGTCAGATTATATATTTAATGGTGCCCAAGTACTTGCGACCATAAGCACCTTAGTACTTGTGAACGAGGACAACGTTTTATCGGAGGTCATACTCGTGCATGATCGATCTTTTCTTTAGAAATGTGATATGTATGTGGATGAACAGCAAAATCATGTCATTGAATCTCACTTGCATAAAGTAAAGCCATAAACTAGTTGAGGGCTGGCCCTAACATTTTGCTGCCCCAAAGAAAACCAAAAAAATGTTGCCCCCTTCCATATAAGTCTGTACATATATATGTTTACTAGACAAACCTTTCCATAAGTA
Organism: Papaver somniferum; assembly: GCF_003573695.1. NCBI lineage: Eukaryota > Viridiplantae > Streptophyta > Magnoliopsida > Ranunculales > Papaveraceae > Papaver > Papaver somniferum. The sequence goes on along the minus strand of NC_039361.1, from coordinate 139,721,285 downwards.
TATCATTCTCAGCATGTAAATATGTCAAGCAAATTATGGTTCAGAAAACAATAAAAGTAAAGGGTTCAGATAATCATACAAATAGCATCTATTGAAAGTTGATTCTTCTTACATTTCTAGATGCAAAATCATTAAGTATAACTTTAAAATCAACTTGCATAACCATATATGTTTCAATTGCCAGCATAGACAATCCAATTAATCTCTCTTCTGACATAGTTGATCGAAGATACGATAAAATCACCTTTAGCTTAGAAAAACTTCTTTCCGCCGATGCAACTGTTACCGGAATTGTGAGCAGTATCATATAAGCAATCCACGCATTTGGGTAGCAACCATCTATTCTTAGTAAAAATTGTAAAACCTCCATTGGTTTGCTATAAGCCTTAGGTAATGCAACTCTCATGACTAACAATTCCAAATATAACTCCCTGCCATCAATATCTCTAGATGTACCATGCTTCAAATAACCTTCAAGTGCGAGACAGGACCTCATCAATTCATTCTCACTCATAGTTCTTAACTTGTTCGAGTCAAACAGAAAACCAAATATTTTTTCATATAATCGAAATTGTTCAAACCTGGCCTTGAATGATGATATAGCACTGTCCATTATATATAAAAAGTAAGTTCTTCTAAAAAATTCCTCACCTGATATTGGTTCGCAAGTACGAGTGGTGCGAACTTCACGAAATCTAGGTTCAATATTCATACCATCTGCAATCTCCTTCGCTTCTTCCATTGCCTTTTGGAACCTATCTTTTCTATACTCTTTAAAAAAAACAATTAGACCTTTTGTTTTTTCTATAGCAACACCAATATCCATATTTTCAGATTGCAAAGATTTACTCACGGTATTAACAACAAATAAAAGTTTATACCAGATTGTCAAGCTAACATAAAATTCAAAATTATGCATATCAAAACTTACTAGGCTCTCGGCTGTGCTGACTTCTTGAGAAATAGAGGATGAATCTCGCAACTTCTCTAAAGCTTTGCGTATTTCAGGAGCTTGGTATCTTATCGCTTTGATACTTGCTACACGGCTTTCCCACCTAGTATCGCATAATGGTTTAAGAGTCAAACCTTTCTCTCCAATCTCTTCTTTGAACAAATCTCATCGATTAGTAGAAGCCGAGAATAACGTATAAATACGTTGTATGGATCCAAAAAAAGACAATCGTTTAGGACATGACTTAGCCATATCACAAAGTATTAGATTTAGACTATGACAAGCACACGGTGTGTAGAATGCTCTTGGATTAATCTCGAGTAGTCTTGCTTGTACACCTTTATGTTTTCCTTTCATATTTGCTCCATTGTCATATCCCTGCCCTCTTATATCATCAATATTTAATCCAAGGTTTATCAATGCTTCTTGAAGTTCAAAAAACAAACCTTCTCATGTTTTATCTTCAACTTTCAAAAACCCAAGAAAATATTCCTCAATTCTTGCTGTTGAAACATCTACGCATCTGATTATAATGGACATTTGTTCCCTGCGAGAAACATCCGGAGTACAATCAAGAATAATTGAGAAGTATTTCGCCTCGTGGATTTTTTTCAGAATAAGCTTTCGCGTCTCATCAGCAAGCATTGAAATCAGTTCATTCTGAATTTTGTGGCTAAGATAATGATACCGCATTTCATTCTTTTCGATACTCTCCAAGTGATACTTTAACACGGGATCATATTTTGCAAGTACCTCTATGAAACTTAAGAAGTTTCCATTATTTTTTGTATAAATTTTCTCACTATCCCCACGAAATGCTAAACCATTCTTCGCTAGGAACAAGATGCCGTCCATCATCCTCTCCAAAACATCTTTATAATGTATCTTCTCTCTATTGATCTGTTCTTGTATTCTTTTATCAATGGTTTTTTCCTTTCTCAATCGTAATTCCAACTCAAGCCAATTAAACATACAAACAGCATGCTCTCCACTGTTTTCATGAGTACTAAGTCTTCCACTTAGGTTATTCCAATCATTGAACCCACTTTCACACAACTGATAATTAGTTTCCCTCTTCTTAAACAATTTACAACAAAAACAGAATACCTTATCCAAAGATGTCGAATACACTAGCCATCTCCTTTCTTGTTTCTCAAAATTGCTCATTCTCCGAAAGTAATAAGTGCTAGAGAAATGATCGCCCTTGGAATCTCTAGGGAACTTGATATTATCAATTCTCACTGGACCCTTCTCTACCAAAAAATCAATAAGCTTTTTATCAATTGTATTCCAATTAGCCGGATCAAACATATCTATATGGCTTAACTCTTCACAATAATTACCAACTTCATTCGTTCCTACCGTCTTGTTGACATTATCCCCCCTTCTGTCATTCTCATTGATATCATTCATACCATTCTCAACACCACCATCATTCACATTTCCCTCATTTACACTATTATCAGCATCACCCTCATTCATACCATTATCAGCAACACCATCATCTCCATTCCCCTCATTCATACTATTATCAGCAGCACCATCATCCCCATTCCCCTCATTTAAACCATTATCAGCAGCACCATCATCCCCATTCCCCTCATTCTTACCATTATCATCTGTAGCATTATCCTCATCGCCCTTATTCTCAATTGCTGGTTGATTCCTAATCAAAAACTTATCAAAAGAACCTACTGGAGATTTAGTAGATTCCAATCTCTTTTTCTTTTTCTTCCTATTTTGACATCCAGAAGATTGCTTTCTTTTCAGAACCATGCCTGCAATTAATCAAATACATATATTACACAACAAGCAAAAAAATATGTTAAACAGCAAAAACAGTACACAATTTATTTCTTCAAAATAATCCTAACACTAAATGCCTAAATTGTAGCTATTTTAAAATCAACAAATTATTTAGATCCTGTAACTAAGATATATATATATATGATCGTTGGGTATTTAGAAATCAAAAGATTAATTGGGGTTTTGAATTTTTTTGCCATAAAAATACAATTTAGATTTTCTAGCAGAAATCAAAAGATTAAAAAGAAAACTAATCATATAATATAAGTGATAATCTGTTTTTCATAAACTTACCGTAAAGATTTAATTGTTGTTGACTTGTTGGGAAGAAAAATAGGAAGGATCACACCATCATGGAGGCTGGAAGCCTGGAGCAATGGAGTTTTCAGCCGACGGAGAGAACGAGAAGTTTAACAAAAAAAAATTCTCAAGTGAAAATGTGAAATCCGTCCCACTTGTTATGTATTTAGTGTTAACTCCTTTGATATTTTAGTATTAACCCCTCTTATAACATGCCCTTTGTTCTTTTAAAAATGCATCATATTTTGTATTTATAATTCTTTTCTAGACCCCCAGTTTTCTGCTATAACATAAAACTCCCCTAATAAAAAATTTTTTTTGCTGCCCCCTGATCGTGATGCCCCAAAGATAGCCTTTCACTGCATTGCCTCAGGGCCGGCCCTTAACTAGTTACATACTTCGATAACAAGTTTTTAAATATCATTCATTCCCATCCGACCCACTGTGAATATGACTCACACTACACATAGAAGCAAAAACTGAAAAGTAAAAGAAGCTCTCCATAAAAAGCACTGAGTAAGGGTGTACGTTTTACATAAAACAGGTAAAAAAAATGTAACGAGAGAGAGACAAAAGCTGATTAGCAAACACCACGCCAAGTAGAGTGGGTAGGCGGCGCTGTTAGGTTTTGTACGAATTTGAAACGGCGGATTCCGTCGATAAGTAAGCATCAATATAGTATATAAGATGGTTTTCTTTGCAGCATACGAATATACTAGTACTAGTCCGAGCTGCTAGTGTTTGTTGTTTGCTTGTGGTTGTTTTGTGGTTTGACGTGTGAGGAAAATACTTAGACTAGAGTGTGTGTGAGAGAGTGTTGAGGACAGATGTAGAGTCAAGACTCAAGACCAGTAAAAGAGACCCAAACAAAAGATTTCTAGATCAGCGCAACAGTGACACACCCATGACAAATACAAGTATAAACTGTCCTGCTTTCTGACCCATGTTTGCCACGAAACCAACTCATTATCAATTCAAATCACCACCACCACCACTTCCTTCCCTACTCCTTCAAATCACCCTCATAGCAAGATCACTTTTTCTTAAAATTACGCCGTAAAAATAGACAAGAAAAAAGGTATTAATATCGTCACATATTGCTGGTGACGTGGGAATTGAGTTGACTGCTTTATTTTACTATCCATCATCCGTCTCTCTGTGTCTAGAGTTTCTTTCGTCAGCAGTTTGTCGCTTTCGGTTTTGCCATCTTTCTACTTCTTCCGAGATTCCAACCTTGGGGTGCTGTTTCTTGTCTTGATATAGCTTTTTTGTCTCTCCTTTTTCGTTACTTTTCTGGTATAGCCAGTCTCCTTGCCTGGGTCCTATTACAAGACTTGACTGATGAAGTCACGGTGTGGTAAAAAAATATTTAGCGAAGCAATTTTTAAGTTGTGCAACCTTGCTATTGGTGCTTGTTATGTGGTAAAAAAACTTTAACGAGCAATTTCAAGTTGTGCAACCTTGCTTTTGGTGCTTGTTATAGTCACTGCTTCACTTTTTTTTTTTTTTTGTTTGGAAGATTAGTTATTGGCTACGGTTACCTACACTTTTTTTTCTTTATAAATAAATTATTACATTGGTTAATAGAGGCTCTTTCAGATCATATACTAATAATCGAAACAATTCTGGATCATCAAAACCAAATAAAACTGACACAATTATAAGACAACTGCACGGATCAGCAAAATGAACAGACGAAGTACAACCTGATTTAAAATTTCTTGCAAGACAACTGGATTTATCTGGGGCGCTAACTTGGGCTTCATATAAGTGTCTTGATAAACAGATTCATCCGAACAACATGTCTCTAATTTTTGGACAATATCAGGAGGATCGAGTTGTAGAGTCTGAATAGACTCAAGTAATACCTCAGACGTATAAAGCTCGAGTTCCAAGTTAGGGACTTCAAATAGGGATACTTTACGATCACAACCCCCAAACTTATGGTAATCACTACTCTCCGAAAGACCTCTAACTATTGCTTGAATTTCCGGATCATTAGAGCCTGAAAAATACGCGAGAGCGTCTTTTAGATCAATATCCCCAAGCTTAAGGTAATCATTACACTCGGAAAGTCCTAAAACCATTGCTTGAATTTCGGGGTCTTTAGAGTCTTTACAATACTCGAGAGCTTCTTCTAATTCTAGAGTCTAGATCGCTACCCCCAAGCTTAGGGTAATCATTACTCTCGGAAAGTCCTAAAACTATTGCTTGAATTTCAGGGTATTTAGGGTCTTTAAAATACTCGAGAGCTTCTTCTAGTTCCAGATTCGGGTCACATATTTGACCTAAGAGAATTATCTCATCAATTCATCTAAAAAATCACCAAATAAAGTGTCATCCCAATTGTCCTGAACTAGATCCTGAACTAAAGTGCTAATCATATTCACTTCCTCTAAATCTTCAAAAGGTTGTCTAGTAACATTAAAGATATTTAGCTTAGTGGTCATATTACGAAAGGATATATTTATAAGTCTGATTCAACAGTTGATGACAGCATTAGACGTGGCTAAAGATGGACGACCTAGAATTACCGGTATTTGAGCACTAGGATCCTGAACATGATGGGTATCTAGAACAACAAAATCCACCTATCAACCTCAATTGGAGCATCTTCTATGACACCACAAGGAACTTTGACAGACCTATCATATAATTGCAGTGTCATTTTAGTTGGTTTTAACTTACCAAGATGTAACTGGTTGTACACATGATACGGGAGTAAGTTAACACTAGCTCCTAAGTCAAGCAATCCCTTATCAACTAAATTTTTGAATCACACAAGATATGGTAAAGCATCCAGGGTCTTTGTACTTAGGGGTTTTTTGGTTCAGAAGAATTGAACTTACCTGACCAGCTAAAAAGGATTTCTTATGGACATTAAGCTTACGCTTTCATGTACAAATATCTTTGAGGAACGTGGCATAAGCATGCATTTGCCTAATTTCTTCTAATGACAGGATGTTAATGTTCACCTTCCTATATATCTCCATTATTTCGTTGAAAGTCGGCTCCTTTGTTAGAACAAACAACTGCGTGTACGAGACTCTGGGCACAAAATGAGACCTATCAGGAACCGCATTGGCATCACTAGAAACTTTGTCAGTATCTTCAGCTAGTGGCTCCTCTTGGGAACTAGAAGGTGGATTATATGTACACATCTGAAGGTTCTAAAATTTTGCTTGATCTGGAGGATTCTTAATACAGCCAAAACCTAGGGGAGCATTAAAAATTACTAAACTGACCTTGACTCCGACCCTTACACATCAAAGGTTCGGGTGATTTCTCCACCAGGATTATAGATTTCTGAATATGGGTCAAACTTCTGAGGGTTATCGAATTTAATGTTATTGGAAAGAGCGTGGGCTTGCTCTTCAAAATTCTGTTCTTCCCAAAAAGGTTCTCTTCTATCACTATTTTGACTTGATTATAAAGATTTTAACCTTTTAGCTATTGCTGCAATTTTGGCATCTGGTTCAAAGTTTTCTTCTACCCTATTAACGTTTCCTTTGCTTAAAGAATTGTTTTCTGGATTCCATAAAATTTTCCCATTGCTGGGCCTTTTCGGCGATTTCATTCACAAATTTCATCGTCTGGTCAGCAATCTTATTTCCAAACCCATATGTACACAAAGACTCAACCATAGTTGTTGCTGGATAATCTAAACCCTCATAAAGGATCTGAACTAAACTTACCTTTTCTAAGCCGTGATAAGGACATTGTGACAGTAAGTCATTGAACTTTTCCAAATACCTACATAAAGATTCTCTCTCTTGTTGCGCGAATGTGCATATTTGCGTCCTAATAGATGATGTTTTGTGCCTAAGGTAAAACTTATTGAAAAAGGCATATGTAAGTTGTTCATATGTTGAAACTGACTCAGAAGTCAAACTATATAGCCAAGATTTGGATTTATCTCCCAGGGAAAACCGAAATAACCTAAGCTTGAATGCTTCGTCATCTAGGTCCATGATTTTGGCCGTACTACAGATTTCCTCAAAATCCCTAACATGTAAATAAGGGTTTTCATTTTCTTTTCCATAAAATATAGGGAACATATGTATGGACTCAAGTTTAAAATCATAGTTCGCTTCAGTGTCAGCTAACCTGATAATTGATAGACGACTAATCCTAGTAGGATTCAATAAATTTCTTAAAGTCGCCATTTCTGGCTCACTCGGAGTACTAAGGGTACTAATAGACGAACGTCCAAAACTGAATTTTCCAAAAACATGGCTCTCTAGATTAAGGTATTCGAGATCCTTGTTTCCTAGAATAGAACTACTAGGTTTGACACTAATAAAACGACCAGAGTGTCCTTTTTACGTTCTGGCATACAATAAAGTTTCCTAAATTGGAAGGGTATCTAAGAAATCAGAAAACAAGGCCGACTCAACCAAATCAAACCTATTGATTTCTAGTAAACAAAAAGCATGATGGCTCCACTTAGATTGTTCCTGGACCGGCTTCTATTCTTCCAAGAGGCAACTAGGTACAATTTTAGCAAACCTCGTAGGACGATTCGAATAAAGTAAGTCGAAGAGAATCAGGTGAAGCTTTAGAGAGCTTGAATACCCATACCACTTTGTAAACACTTCCCTGGGTTACAAGGCGGCTCTAATCAACTTACATTAATTTTCCGGAACTTTAAGTTAGGCTAACAAAATACCCAATATAGTCCTTTTGAACGACTTTCCTATAAGCCCGTTACTTTATTGGTCTCATTCTAGTCAAAATTTTAAGGCTTAGGTTCGCGTTAGGATCGTTTTCCTAAGGCGGGCAAGAAGAGAACGGTAATGAAATCCGAACCCTTATCTTGTATGGTCGGGCCTTGTCCTTTACTAGAAATTAAATTTCATATTAAGTCCTCAACATATAAGCATAGAAAGGAATCCAGTAAAAACACTGACAGAAGACTCGTGGGTGGCTAGAGTCTTACCTCCCACACTAGACGGACGATGAACCAGTTATAGTCGACTCGGGCCGCTGACTCCTATGTCAGTGTACGAACCCAAGGTACAAAGACAATATCGTAATTGCCCTCCTTACCTGCAACAATTTATTTATAATTTTATCCCTTCCTTAGCGCTTTTAAAAATAAAAATAATGTCCAAAAGTCCAAAAAAAAAATAGTCCAAAAAGAATGTCCAAAAATAAAAAAACAAATTACAACAAATAATAACATACCTAATAATGATTTTTAAAAGTTACAAAAATAAATAAAACTCTAAAAAAATAATAATAAAAAAAAAATGAAATCTTCTTCCTTTTTTCATTCCTTATGCTTTCTCTTTGACTCTAAGTCTTTAATCACCAAAATCTTTGGCTCAACTTCTTTCCACAATACCAAAAACCTAAAATAGAACATAAGAATAAAAGCCTAAAAAAAAAAAACCTAAATATAAATTTAAAATCTTAAACCTAAAAACAAGTCCGCATCGGCGACGCCAAAAATTGATGTGGTTTTGATTGTTGTTGTAAAGTGATAGTAAAATATCGTTCGCTCGAACTTGTGAAGATTCGACCTAATTTCCAATTAATCTAGAAAATATGTAAAGGTTGATAACAATATTTCGAAAGACTGGGACTTGGGATCCACCAAAAATTTTATTCATGTGATTCATATTTATTCTATACAATTATAGATCAAATAATAATAAAATATTGACTCTATGTCTTTGCCAAAGTAGATTTTCAAAGTAATAACTGTATATCGAAAGCATGGGACATCAAAAGTCTTAAACTAAGCATGACCCATCAATTGAAATCACAACCATTCAGTAAAAATCATAAATAGATTAAAAACCAATATAAAAAGTCATAAAAGAATTAGATATAATTACCACAAGCATGAAATATGGCTTCCTCCGTCATCCCGGTGTCGAGGTTTAGCTCCTCATGTCGATAACACTCTCAAAAGATTTATTCATGGCTTAAAAAGTGTTTATAAAGGTGAAAATAAAGATACATAATAAACAGTTAACGGCAACGCTTCACAGGCGTTACAAATTAACTATTACGAAGGAATAATTGCAGAAAAGTAAACTCTGGTTACTGAAAACCATTATCAATCGCTGCAGAAAACAACAGTTTCTACGACACACTGTTTCAGTTTGCGAATGACTTAGGAAGCAACGTGTTCTTCGTCTTCTTCTTGCCTGCACCAGCAGAAATCTTTTCTACAACTCTTTCTGCTCTTCACCGCATCCTCTTAAATCGCTCTGTCCTCACCCCCAACCCGATACCTCTCTATGGGGCTCCAACAACTATTTTATACATCATAGCTCCCTCTAATCTCGAGAAAATATACGTTTTATCTTATTTTTGTTTCACTGGAAGTTACTGGAATATTTTCTCCTCCTTTATCTCTTTACGCATTGTCTCTGATTCATACAAACTCTACAAAATCGACATGACCAAATCCTAGAAATATATATTCTCCAAATCCTTACGTGATTTTCAAATTAAAACTAGACAAACCCGAGAATATTTGTTTCTTTGTTTTATCCAAATAAATACGGAAACTCCCTTTTTAATCGCAACCAACATCTTTATCAACCATGTTATTCATCGAATCAGGTTGATACTAATCCAAAACTCCGAAGAATTATCAGAAATCTCTCCTAAAACCAAACCAGATAATCACGCAGTTTTAATGCAAATATTCCTCCAAAATAAATTAAACGTGCGGAAGAAGGGAGTGCCCCTATCCATTCTACGAGTGTATGTATCATCATGGGTGCCCTTAGTAATTTTTTGAGTGCCTTTATTGATTCTTCCAGGGGGTGCAAAAATTACTCTGCGAGCCGATTTCTCCGCAAAACTTTATTTCTCCAGAAACACCTACAAAGACATAAAATACAAGAATAAGTACAAAAATGGGTACTAACAAAATAGATAATCGAGATCGAATCAGATAGAAAAACGTGTCTACAATGACTCCCGAGGAGCAGCCTAGATTCTTAACCACCTCTCAAGAACAGTCTTCAAAAGATCAATTAAGTTCAGTTTTCAGATATATATCTCGAGGAATCACAAAGTCTGAGACGATGAGAACTTTGCAATTACTATTTATCTTGCCTGAAAGAGATTACGAAAACCTCGATAATATAAGAGCAAGACTAGGATACACAAACTATCAAAGTAAAGATAGTCTGACCTGGCTTCACGAATTCCCAAAGTGAAGTCTTTTAGTCATAAACCTATTTATGTTTCTCAAAGGAAACTTAAGTTTATAAAGGACGACTCTAGAATCAACTAGGAAACAAAGTGTTAGGGATTGAATTTTGCAGTTGAAAGAGTTAGAATTTTCAAAGATCATGGGTTGCTTAGAAGTCAAACTGAGATAACTTGGGAATCAAGCAAACACTGTTAGGTCTTGAAAATACAATAGAAGAATATACACTATGGACAGGTTCTAAAAACGTGTAGAGTGACTGTTCAATTTGGCAAGTACGTCAAAGAACTAAAAGCAATTTGATGTTCATTTAATAACCTAAGAATTTAATCATGATGCACACATATAAGTGTTTGAGTGATCAATGAAGTTTTATAAGTGTTTGAGAGAGTTCCAGCAATATTAAACATATTTAAAAAATAAGTCTTTGAGCATATACTAAAATCTGCTGAGACAGTTGACAGAACGGTTCGTGAACCGTAAGGCTTGTTCACGAGTCAGGGTGTAACGGTTCGTGAACCGTGTTCGCCAACTTATAGGTTAAAATACCAACTTCAAGTATTCAGTTCACAATGGTTCGTGAATTGTTCCCAACCGAACTCACCGCTTGCGAACTGGTTCCCAAACTTCCCTATATTTCTGAAACTCAGATATCTATGGTTTGCGAAATGGTTCACCAACCTACCCTGATTAGAAATATCAGTAGTTATGAATTTCTGTCTTATTATGTTTGAAACATTCCCAAGTGATAAAATCATTTGAATGGACAATTTTCAATTGATCCAAAAGTTAATTCATAAACAATAAATTTCTTAGAACTAATATTTTTAAGGGCGGTTGAACATCTTTACTAAAATCACATTTCGAGATTTTTAACATGACAAGTTTGACTCGAAAAATCCTATTTGTAAATTTACTAGAGGTCATATGACATCATCTCAACAGATATAATGGAAAGATAGTGAGTAAATAGAATGGTTCAGTCTTCACATACATGATACGAAATTTTTCCAAATATCTTTGTCGATCTTCAATCTTCGAGGTTGATGTCTGATACCCAACTACCACATTCTAACATAGTCCGGGACTTGACTTAGTAGACTATAAATCAAAATATAATTTTGATCATATAACATTGACAACAAGCTTGAGATAGTAAAACTTGTGGATTCATCTGAGCATTGCTCTAACAGTTTTTAATCCCTACGCCACCATGATCTTTCGTTTTAAAAACAGTGACCCAAGCAATAGTGTAGATTCCTTTGTTTTCTTATTTTTTATTCCACTAAAATTTTCTCTTCAGTTTATCACCTTATCTAATATGGTCTTAGGATAATCTAATCATTGCATTTGATAGATAAGGTATGCAGAAAGGTTAGACTTATCAAGGACAGTTCTGCCAGTTTGGTTAAGAGTTTTAGACTTCCAACCTAGTAGAGAAGTATAATACTTGTTGAGAAGAGGTTCAAATTATTAACTTTATTTCCCTTGAAAAACATAGGATCTCCTGGGTATTTTTCGTCTTTCGATATTTTTAAAATTTTTAAGATTATGGCTATGCCCCTAGAAATTTGAATGTTAGCCTATTCTACTGTATTAACCCACCTAGATTTACAATTTTACTTCCATCGTTAGTTTGGTTATGCCCCATAAAAAATTACATTGTCTATGACCCGTCCACTAAATCTTTCTACCTAAAGTAAAGAATTCTAAAAACGAAATAGACGAGCAGTGTAGTTACATTGTTTTTACAGCTACACCCCAAAGAGATCTAATGGTTGCAATCTATAAATATGATATAAATTAACAAATAACGAATAAAGCGCATGTAAGTAAAGGTGAACGCAAGGGTTTCTACGTGGTTCAACCATTGAAGTGACCTACGTCCACGGGATTGGGGTTTCACTATGATAGTTAAGGAAGTTTCAAGATATTACCTCTCACGCAAAGATTACAAGTCTCTACCTTATTTTATCACTCTTGTCATCTCTTAGAGAAGCGTTGCTCTCTCACTCTCAATAACTCTCACTTTGCATAAGAATCAAGACATGCCCTTACTCATATCATATATGAGCATAATATCTATAGACAAATGAAGTTACAAGATTCGTATTTTGGTGTGGCGCATTTTCGCTTGAATAAGATTCCCAAAAACTTGCTCGATGTAACTCACATAGCTTATTCGAAGGCATATGGTTTAATCATGGGTTTGTCTGAGGCACCTCTGCATCGTACCATCTTCTACAATTGTATTTCTTCCCATCTGCCGATTCATTAAATGATTTGTACTTTGAACTTGACCTTGAGATCTCTGATCTCCTTTATAGTGTCTCTATCGAGTCGAAGTAGTAGATACAATAGTTCAGATAAAATAACTTTTAGGATTTTTTTATATACTTCGCACCCCTTCTCTTATCTTGTGGCCTTATCCTAAGATATGTCCACATGGCAATCTGATATTTGTACTCACATGTCTTCTTTTCTTTTTCATCCTTCGAGGCTAAAATGGAAAAAAAAAACTAGCCTTTACTTTTTAATCATCGTCAAATTCCTATTTCCTATGCATGTAATTGCCATGTCTTTATTACCACTCTTTACCTTATCATTTATTACCTATTTTACTTGAGGCGCCGATTGTCATTCTCCGAAAATATTCATTCCCTATAAAAAAGGATCTTCCTTGGTTTAAGAGTCTTCTTCTTCACTCCAACGGATACTTCTCTTAACTTCCTTCAAAATTTTTACAACTTTTCCTCATTCCCTTTTATTATTTTCAAAAGGCTTTAATCATTGATAACAAGCAGAAATCCTCGTCCGCCTTTTGAAAAAGGTGAGTTTTTTTTTTGGCATTTTGGTTTTGGTTGTTGTTTCCTCTATTTTATTAAAATTTCAACGTTATCGTTTCTTGGGAGTTTGTTGCTAGTTTTTCGGAGTTTATCTTGTTATCTACGTTTTATACATAGTTGCAAAGAAAAATCTTTCTGGTAAATCAGGTGGTATACGTTGAAAAGGAGAGGGGTACCAAGTATACCACCAACTTTTTTGTTCGGAAACCTTTATGGACAAAACATAATACAACTGCAAGTAGACCAGCTTAATGATCCTTGACTATGTATATAAAGTTTATATCTATACCTCTTCTCAATCAGAAAGTGTAGAAAATTGAGTATGTGAACCTAATTGTTAAGTAGAGTACTTGGGAGATCCCAAAAATTAATATCCAAGATCAAACTAGTCGTATCCAAATATTCAGATCCGAATTATGCCAAGTAGGAAACTTGTTATATATCTTTCAAGACATTCTACAAGAAACAAATCTCGTAATCGATCTTAGTTACATGTGGATTTAATGCACAAACCTTGATCGGCTGGGATCCAACTAGAATCAATTTATCTTTGATAGATCGGATTGACTAGTCGCGTGAGATCGGCAATCTCTATTTTTATTTTTGAGATCTATGTTGATTGAGTGTGAATCTAGACTTGACTAGTTTGGTAGTTATTTTTTAGATTGGTCTAACCAGTCAAAGGAGTTTATTAGATTAAACATAAGAGCCTTTGTGAACGACTCATCTTATCTTGTAGCAAGATTGATTAGAGTGGTTACCATATAGATTCTTCATTTGTTGTTTGGAATATGATCCAAAGGACTTGTTATTCACGTGCGTGACTCTAGAAGTTGAAGGCGCAGGAATATTGAGGAAACTAAGTAGCTAGGTGTAGTCTTCTTAGTCTCAACTATACGCAGTTGGTATTAGATTTTGTATAGCGACTTAATTATGGGAGTATTCAAAACTAGACTAGGTCCCTGGGTTTTTCTGCATTTGCGGTTTCCTCGTTAACAAAATCTTGTGCCATTTACTTTACTTTTCCGTATTATAATTGTTTAATTATAATTAAATTAAATTGCACTTTACGTTAACTCCTTAATACTTGATATTGATCCTATAGAGGATCGGTTTTCGGAACCTATTATCAAGAACACACTTTTTATCGTATCGCCTCGATCTTGTATTTATAGTCAATCACACAAGTTGTCTTGTTGATGTATTGTGTCGATCTCCTAATCATAGACGATCACACGAAGTGTGAACCAAATTGTTGTATTGTCTCGACTCTGTCCATAGACGATCATGTTCGGTAGAGGACTGATATGTTGAAATAAAAAGATTGTGGTGTATTTGGGTACCCTCGTATTTTCAATTGGTATCAGAGCAGGCAAACACGAAAAGATCTAACAATATGTGTTTAGTGCGATCCAACCTATAATATTTGAATCTAATGGATGATTCAGTTAATGTAATAGCAGTTATGGAACTGTTTTGAAGTTCCATGGTGGAATACACGAATGAAGACTGTGAAACTCCCTGTAATGGAACCGTTTAGAAGTTGGTCAGAAACCTACGGTTTTCCAAGAAATTTTCTCTTAGATCTAAAAGACAACCCATTGATTTCATTTTGTGCTGGATTGTTCAAAAAAGGAAAACAATTCAATTCAACAAAATACCATAATGTTGATTTGTAAGGGTTACGTAATATTCCCTCAATTGCTTCTGTTTCTCATTGTGATCGTTGCATCACTAAGAGAAATTGTCATCTCAAGATCTCGAGATTTGTGAATCTTACATTTGATCCTGTACCATCAATATTCACAAACAATCCTATTGGATTGGATTTTAGAAGCAACCAGGTGGAAAGCAACTTTCAAATGGAGAATCAAAATCTTCATTCTTTAATAACTTGAGATGTTACTAATAAAGTAAGAATTCCTACTATATTAAAAGACAGTATTGTAATAAAATATTATTACAATATAATTCGAGTTAAGAAAATACTTCGACCTTATGAGATTAAAAAAAGAAAGTATTCTCTCAACTTCCCCATGAAAAGTAGTCACATGCACTCTCCACATACTGGTTTTTTTAAAACCAGTAATAAACTAAAGGAAATTCGTAACCTTAATGAGTTAAGTTATTCATCAAACATAACTTATACGTATGGATCAGTTTCTATTTTTATAGGCCAAATCGGTTCCTAAACGACCATGAGTGGATCGGTATCACATCAAGTAAAAGTGCTTGTTTCCGAAAATATGTTTCCTTAAAAATAGATGTATTTTCAATATCAGAAATAAAAACTTGGATTATTCTGCAATTTTTTGAATTTTTTTCGAATAAGATAAATATTCTGATTTCTCAAAATATTCATCTTGAGGTTTTCACAAGCATGCTTTCAAAGATGATACCGAACGAAGATCTAAGGAGAAGACTGACAACTATAGTTCTCACCAACAATTTTATTTGCATGTTTGATGGAAAGTGTTATCACATTCTCTATATGATGAATGGAATAGTCCACGGGAAATTTTTCAGTGATTATTGTCTTCACAAGATTGAGAAATATCTCGACTCCTTAGAGCTTGATAGGCTAAATCTATGCAACGAAACATGCCATCATTCAATTCAACTCGTATCCTCTTCAAGGGTGCATGCATCTAATCTGCTCGATGGTGTATTAGACCTAATCGGCAGAAGAGTCTTGCTTAACGAAAGAGTTGATGCTGAATGGAGACGTGTAATTTCTTATTAAAAACTGTTGAGAACAGCTTATCAGAACTCTTCAAATAATGTTAAGCATCTTACTAATGTTCTTAATTATTATGAGGATGTTTGATAAAGTTTCAGTTTCTACTCGACGAGATTTCCTCCTAAACATAATTGTTACAAGAGGAATTAAAAGGAATCTTGCATTGAAACAAGTAGAAGACAATAAAAATAGATAGCGCAATTGGGGGATACTTTTTTTAATTGGGGGATATGAATTACTAACCCCATCCAATACTTTTTTTAATTGAGAAGGTACATGATGCCCAATTATATTTAAAGTGTTGTTGTTGTTTTAAAACTTCGTTTGGGTTAGAATCATCAATTGAAACCTTTCAGTTTCAGTTTCAGTCCACTCCTGGCTTGTGTTCATGATGAATACCCTACTGTTTTTTTGTGCCGGCACGGTTTCTAGGATGAATACCATGCCGATACTAGTGCCGCCATGGTTTTTAGGATTAATACAATGCCGATATTAGTGTCGCCATGATTTTTAGGGATGAATACCATGTCGATACTAGTGCCGCATGGTTTTTAGGGATGAATTAGTGTCATGACGATGTAGTGCAGGCATGGTTTTTAGGATGAATACCATGCCGATACTTGCTATTTCATACAAATTTTTCTGTATGTTCTTGTCCTCAAACCGGTACGGTACATTTGGGAATCGACAATGCCGACACTATTATCGGCATGCTCGATAATGAACTTTTCGTGCCGACAGTGTACTTACAATTTCAAATTTGGGGGATATTGTATATCGGCATGGTGAAAGTATGAATACCATGCTGATTTGGTCATTGCCGTCATTGTATTCATACTTTTACCATGCCGGCACTGAGTTTTTCAGGCGCAACAATGGCGAATACAATGAAAAAAAAGTTAAATTTCAATACATTAATACTTATATATGAGTAATTGGAGCACTTATATGTTCCTCTTGCTTACCTTCCTGGGTTGGTTCTTCACCTAAAGCTTCATGATCATAAATATCTTGATTTGATGTTGTTGCATCAAAAAATTCAATGATAATGATTTATTCTAATCATTATCAAACTAATCTATTAACTTAACTAATTATTTAACCGATAAACATGATTAATAAGGGGTAGATTAGGAATTATATAAATTATCTGGATAGGGGGTGACCTTGATTTATTATTTAAATCCTGTTTTTGTCTTTTTTCTTATATCCCCAATTGTGCGTTCTAAAAATAAGACTGGTTTCTTATTTAGAGAAAATAGACATCAATGTATTGATTTATTTTGATAAGGACTATTTTGAATAAAATTATCAATATTATTTATGAATAAAATTATAATTTTATAATTTTTGTTTGATGTGATACTTTCCGATTACATAGCCTGTGAATGAATGCCTATATTTTTTCTATGTGTTTTCGGTTTTTATTAACCTTAAAATTTGATCTTATCTGATGTAACCCTTATTATTTGTGTGGATTTTTTATTTAGCGAGATAAAGTTCTATCCCATGTTGGTAGGCTTTATCAAAGGATCATAAGGTGTTCTGATTGAAACTCAATAGTAAAAACTCACAGTATGTTGAATTAATTTATGTTTATATGAGTTGTGTTTAACATAACATACGTGTTTCGGGTTTTTAACTTTTGCTATTGACACGCATTATTTAAAAATATTTCAACCTTTCCCTAGTAAAGGTTGCTTTCGTTGTTGTTCTTTTGTTCTTATGAAAGGATGACAACACACTGGGGGAGTGTTCTTATTTGAACTTGCACTTAATGATATATCTTTCTGGGGAGATGTGGCTGCGGAAATTGAGGTAACAATTTTATTTGTTAGTTTATCGTTTTCCTGTTTAAGAAAAACCTGTTTATATTGCATATATTTTTCTTTTGCTTAACAAAATTTCGGTACAGTTGATATGTTCCATTATGTTGCGTATGGATTTTTTATGTGATTCAATTTTTTCCGGTTAAGAAAAACTGTGTTCATTAATTTGGTTTATTGTTTGATATCTTCTTCATTGTTGGGTATCAAGTGTTTTTGCTTAACGAAATTCGGTGCAATTGCGGTGTTGTAATGTATATGTTTGTTTCAGTTTCTTCCGGTTAAGAAAATAATTGTGCAAGTCAATTTATTTTGGTTTGTATCTATTGTTTGTGGCTTAACAAAAATACGGGATCATTTGTTTAGTCCAATTGATTCTGGATAAGAGAAACTAAGTTAATTCTGATCTAAGTTAGACTTATCAGTTGGAGGATTCGGTTACTCTAGTCTAATCGAATGCCTTGACAAGAAAAACTAGTTAACTAACCTAGTGTTTGTCTTGTCTAGAGGGAAAGTTCTAAGTTATTGTCTGAATAATTAGAGCCTGATGAGAAAAATAAAGTCAATTTTGATCTTTATTTTGGTCTTATCGAAACAAGTGATTGTACATACGCAATCGGTCCAACAAGGGAATTATGTATCTTAGTCGATTTGTTGGACTATAGGGAAAATTGATTCCGGAAATTGTTTCCTTGATAACATATTGAAACTAAATTATTTTTGTAGTTTCAGTTAATATTGGTTATCTAAAATGGTATGTGAAACCTCTGTGCTTAACTCTTATAGGTTGTATACAAGTCTTTTAGATTTGTAAGATCCTTTCGGTTTTTCCTTTATTTGCTCGAACCTTTTTCATTTTGTGACAAAAGGAGGAGAAATATATGGAGTAAACAAGTGATTTTTAATCACTAGGAAAGGACAATTGTGCTTAAACGTTATATCTAACGAAAGAGTAAAACATTGACTAAGGGGGAGAAACATATCATATTGTTGTATAGTAATACTTACTACAATAGGGGGAATAACAAAGATGTTCGGACTGAACATTTACCTAGCTTTCCTTTAGGAGGGAGTAAAATCTTTTGTTACTCAAATGTCAACATCGACATTTATTGATTGAATATGTGCAGATTATTGTGCTATTGAAATTTGGAATCAAGCGTATGAAGAATGAGTTATTTTATAATTCGTTTAGCTCCATATGTAATAAGAGTTTTATCACTAAAATTGAAAAAGGGGAGATTGTTAGAGCATAACTCGGTTAAACTTACCAAGCGTTGGTATGTCAAGATTGGTTGTCATATTTTAGTATCAAAACTCATCTAGAGTCGCTTGATTAAATAATAGAGTCAACTTCGTTTAGGTTAGACTAGAAAGTCTAGGAATGTTGATACATACAAGTATTACTCTGAAGACCTCAAGAATGAGAAGAAGTAACAAACTACAACGACGATATCATTGTTCCACTTGAGGTTAGTAATACTAACTTGAACTTATTTCATTCCTAATGTATCTCTCAAGTAGTGCATATTGAAAACATAACTGCGAAGCTGTATATACTGTACATATCCTATATAATATTCTAGTGATGTGACATGATCATAATAGTATGATCGTAGTATTAAGAAATTAGACTACGAAGTATAACACCTATCTTTTGAACTTCGTAGATATAACATCGACATAATCTTGTATACAGTTTTATGATTATGTATATGGGTTACGGTGAAGATATTTTTTACATTTTTTTATAGGAAGTACATTCATGAACTTGTTTCGTGAATTGAAAGGGAAATCAATAGGTTTATTAGTCCATCTATTTTTTTCATAAATTTGGATAATCAATATGTGTGAGTTGGTAGAACTGATCTTAACTGAGGTTATTTATCTTGGTATGACTAGTTATTCAATAAATGGACTTATGATTTGGTATGACTGGTCCTGGTAATTGGTGTAACCGATCCTAATAAATCACTGTGAGATGGTATGATCGATCCTTGTAATTGGTGTGACCGATCATAAGAGTTGTGTGACTGATCGTTGTAATTGGTGTAACCGATCCTATTGAATGGTGTGACCGATCACAAGTAGATACCATGTTTAGGTAGAACCTATCCTAGTGATTGGTATAACCGATACGAACCCATGTATGTGACTTGGTAGACCGATCACAACTAACCATTGTGACTTGGTATGACCGATCACATAGTAGTCTTGGAATACTAGTAGAACTAATTGTAAACTTGTTTGGAAGTGTGGTAGAACCGATTCCAAGAAGAAAATCCATGTAAATATGAAATAAGGATTTTGCAGTGAAAAGATGTCAACATACTTTGAACACAATCAATAACTCTTATCATTTATTGTTCAAAGATATTCCTTGGTACTCAAGGTGATCCTGCGATGAAATAAATTAAGAATATATTAATTAAGGTTTTTGGTTTTATATGCTTTAATTACCATCAATTAATGCATAGCTTTAGAGAATAAAAATTAGTAATGTGCATTTGCTAATTGGAGATTTTTTATGAGAGACTTCGGAAATATTGGACTAGCATTTATTGGAATAAGGAAAACCGAATTTGGGCATTCATTGCTTATCTTGAGAATATTTTCGGTTTTGAAAATTCCTTGGTGTTCAAACATACTTGGTCTATAAATACTTAAGTTTGCATTTCTAGCAAACCGTCCTAAGAGCCAGAAAAACTTCATTTCTTGTTGTTTCTGGTGGAGCCGTCTATTCACATAGGAAAGTATCCTAATTAGGTGAAATATCTTACCGCTTGTTTAAAGACTTCTATGGCATCAAAAAGATCTAGTAGTACAGTTGGTGGGAAACTAGATAATTGCAGTGTTATTAGGTTTCGATTTGATTTGATTGACTGACGGTTGTTGAAACTTTGATTGCACCTAGTTTGTTTATTCTTTGGAATCTTCTATTCTGGTATAAGATTCACTCAGACTAAATCAAAGTATCGACGTGATCTTTAGAACGTTTTTTTAGATCTAAATACATCTTGTGATAATCCATTGTTGTTAAGCACTGCTCGGTCGGACTCGCATGCGTTGCTATCTCAAGCATGTTTGTCAATGTTAGTGATCAAAACTATAAGTCTTGATTTCTAGCCTATTTATAGATGTCTCGGACTAGAACATAGTTTGTGTAGTTGAGCTTAGACTTCACGACGCTTATCACTTGAAGACGAAGCACTACTAAGGAGAGCTTGTGGAACTTCATCGACAAAAGGTATGTGGAGATTTAAACTCATCTATCGCTTGGAAAGTCTATTTCTACTCTATCTCCTATATTGAGACATAAGTTGTGTTACGATATAGTTTTCTCTATGCACATTTGAGATTTCGAGCTGAGTATATCTCGCTTACATATTTCACGAAATATGTGTTGGCAAGATTTCGCTTCGACCAAGTTCATCTTATATCATGAGAAAATTTCCGAGTAATATCTTACATGGTATGTGTGATACAATCATTTGATGTAGGCTTGGAATGTTTCGATAATGACTATTTCAATATCTTGAAAATTGCTTTGATGCTAATAATGTGTGAAAACGTCTGTTGTCATTATAGAAGAATGTTTCAATGATTGAAATAAAGAGTTTAGAATCTTGGAACCATCTTTGGATATAAGAATAGTGTGTTCGCACATTAGTGTATAAGTCCAAAATCGAGAACCTAAAGTATGCATACTTGTGTGTATACAAAAAGGTTGTAGGAGACTGGGTAAGTATGCGTAACCGTACGCATACTGGCGGAAGTTCACGTCCGTGAATTTCTGCTGAATTTGAAAACCAAAGCCAAACTCATCCGGTTACCTAAAGTACGCGTACCCGTACGCATACTGGCGGAAAGTTCACGTCCGTGAATTTCTTCTGAGTTTATAAACTAAAACAAACTCAAATCCGGTTACTTAAGTACGCATACCCGTACGCATACTTAAGTGGTTACTTTCTAAGATAGGTTGTACATCAACCTAACTATTCCTTTTGTAGTTGCGTGACTTGAAGACTTCATTGGGATTGTGAAGCCAGACCCAACTATTCTCTTTGTAGTTGCGTGATCTGATCTTGTTGTTTCTATCATGTTGAGTGCAATTGGAATAATTGACTCGAGATTTTATATCTCCGATATGCAAAATAGAAAAGTAATCACAAACACCTTCGTCTCATTGTTTGTGATTCCACAATAACTTTTTTCGCTAGTCGATTAAGTTTATTGTGAGGTTATTGATAATACTATGATGTTCTTCGGGAATATAAGTCCGGTTTATCAATTAGTTCTTGTTCACCTTGATTTATCAAAAGACGGAACAAAAACTCTTGGGTATTTCTGTGGGAGACAGATTTATTCAATCCTATAGACTTTTCTGTGTGAGACAGATTTGTTTATCAAGTCTTCGACTTTGGGTCATATAAACTCTTAGTTGTGGGTGAGATCAGCTAAGGGAACCAAGTGCGTAGTATCCTGCTGGGATCAGAGATGTAAGGAGCACAACTGTACCTTCAATTAGTGTGAGATTGATTAGGGTTCAACTACAATCCAGTCGGAAGTTAATTGGTAGTAGGCTAGTGTCTGTAGCGGCTTAATACAATATGGTGTTCAATCTGGACTAGGTCCCGGGGTTTTTCTGCATTTGCAGTTTCCTCGTTAACAAAATTCTGGTGTCTCTGTTATTTCTTTTCCGCATTATATTTTGTTATATAATTGAAATATCACAGGTTGTGCGTTAAGATCAATCAATTAGAATATCCAACCTTTGGTTGTTGATTTACATTGATTGACACTTGAAGATTGGTCTTTGGTACCGTTCAAGTAATTCCTCTTATATTCAATCGGGCTCGCAGATTTATATTTGCTGATTGCGGATTGAATTAAGAGTTAGAGATATTAAACTCTGAAAAGGCGAGGGTACCCAAATATACCTCAAGCTAAAACTTTTCTTACCTATAAGTCCTTTCTCCGAAAGTGATTGTCTATGGACTGAGTCGAGAAAATACAACTAATCGGTTCACACTTCGTGTGATCGTCTATGGATACGAGATCGAGACAATACAACAAAGAAGCATATTTACTTGATACAAAGGTTCGGACTTAAGCAAACACAATAGGATTGCTTATCAAGTAAATAGGAATTAACGTTTGTGTAATTTACTTTAATTATAATAAAACAATTATAATGCGGAAAATAAAAGTAAATGACACAGCAAGATTTTGTTGACGAGGAAAAATGAAAATGCAGAAAAACCCCGGGAGCTAGTCCAGAATTGAGTACTCTCAAGATTAAGACGCTATACAAAACCACACTAACTTCGTATAGTTGAGACCAAGTAACTAACCCTATAGTTTACCTAGTTCCGTATGTATTCCCACGCCTCCAACTTATAAATAAGTCACGTACTTGGATCAATCCCTTTTGTTCGTATTCCAAACAGTAAAGGAATAAGAAATCTGTTTGGTATCAACTCTATTCAACCAAGTGATATGAGTCGGACAAAGGTTCTTCCGTTTATCTCAACATAAACTCCTTTGTCAGGTCTAGATCTATCTTATGTTCAATCACCCAAAGGTAATCGATTAAGATTAAGTCAACAACAACTTTAATCCGAAAAACCGTGTTGATGCCGATCTACTCAGTTAATCAATCCAATCTACCACAAGGATAAACCGATTATTAATTGGATCCTCTTTTACCGAAACAAGTATTGTGCACACCAAAGATTGTAAAACCCAAGTCAGATATTCAATATCTTCTTTGTCTTCAAATGTTCTTAAATCTTCAATAAAAACCTGCACACAATCACTTGCATCTCTTGTGATCAATCACGCACAGAACAGAGTCTGTTAACACTGGATTATCACAAGATCGTCTTTAGAACTAACAACAGTCTAAAGATCCCTGTCAAAACTCTGAACTAGTTTGAGTGAATCTTATATCAGAAGAGAAGATTCTCAAGAATAAACAAACTAGGTGCAATCATATTTCAACCACCGTTAGTCAATCAAATTAATCGAAAACAAAGATAAACCGCAATTATCTAGTTTCCCACCAACGGGTCGCGCTAGAGATTCTCAATCCCAAAGAATACTTTAAACTGAGCGTCCGTAAGAGATTTCACCTAATTAGATTACTCTCCTCTCTGATAGGCGGCTACATCAGTAACAACAACAAAGGAGCAAATCTGTTGTTACGAAGGATTAGTTTGCTAGAAAGGCAAACTTCGTGTATTTATAGACAAGGAAGTTTAGACACCAAGAAATTTCCAAAACCGAAAATATTCTCAAGATATTCATTAAATCACAAATTCGGTTTCCATAATTCCTGGAAATGCTCTGTCCAAAAATAACGATCGAAATCTTATGGAAAATCTAATTAGTAAATGCACATTACTAATTCTGTAATTTCCCTACAAAATGAAATTGATAACCTTAATTAAAGAATTCTTAACTTACTTATGTTTCGATCCTGGGATTCTCTTCCCCTAGTCGTTAAGGAATATCTTTGAACAATTATAGAAATAAACATTCACAACACGTGTTCAAAGCTTGTCGACATCTTTACTTTGTAAGTTCTCTTTCACACTTAGAACCTTGAAACCGATTTTCCACACTTCCGAACAAGTTTAGAATTGGTTCATCTGACTTTCAAGAACTATGTGATTGATCAAACCAACATGCAATCACAATCATGGGTTTAACGGTTCTACCAAAACAAGTTTCGGTTCTACCTCCATGTGAGTACTACGCATAGTCACACTAGCTTCCCAAAGATTCGGTTGAATAGGTACTAGGATCGGTTCCCCACATATATATGGTATCTAACTTATATGTATTGCACATGTCCATAGGATCGGTTGGCCTTTCTGCTATAAACCTTGCTGCACCCCATACAAGGATCGGTTTCCATTGATGTACTGCACCCCTTACTAGGATCGGTTCCCTTTCCCTTACAAGGATCGGTTCCCTTTCCCTTACTAGGACCGGTTCCCTTTCCCCAAGGTCAGACATAATCCGATCATACCACAGGTGATTACTTAAGATTGGTTTTACTAATAGAAGTTATACGAATACATAAGTCAGGACTTTGTGAATAGTTCTATCAAGAACACAACAAGTTGTGAGCGGTTATACTCCATCACACATATTGGTTGTTCATAATATATGCAATGAATAACAAAACCAATAACTCCTAGCGATTTCATTTTCGGTTCACAAACAAGTTTATGAACTTACTTCCTTTGAACACATGTAAACATTGTTCTCTAGGATGAAATCCTCACCTCACACCCATACATAATCACAATAGCATTCAAATGATTATGGAGATGTCTTATCTACAAAGTTTAATGGTTAAGCAATAAACCTCGTATTGTATTCCTTAATACTATGTCTATCTAGAGTTCATATATGCTTCACAGTTATGTTTTCAATATACACGACTTTAAAGATACGTTAGGGAATGAACAATTCAAGTCAAATATCACTAACCTCAAGTGGAAGGATGATTGTCGTTGTAGCTCCTTGCTTATTCACATCTTCAAGACTTTGCAATACTTGTAATGTCTCATATCCTAATACTTTCAAGCAACCTATACGAGTTTAACTCTAGTACATAATCAAGCGACTCTTAACATGAGTTTTGGTTCACTAAAATATGACAACCAAACTTGAAATACCAACGCTTGGTGGGTTCAACCGAGCAATTCTCTAACAAACTCTTTGATATACGTTATTCTAGATTGAGTGTGACTGTCTAGTTGATTCTCTAGAAAGTATATTGAAGTAAGTCCTCTCAGATTTCCAAACGAATTGTTGGATGTGGTTGTTAGACCCCCCGCATTTTCAATTGGTATCAGAGCAGGAAAACACATTAAAGACCTTACAAGTTTGTGTTTGTAGCGATCTGATATAGACAGAGGTGTTATATCTATAAACGTACCACCAGTCTTCGATGGCTCAAATTACTTGTGGTGGAAAATTGTTATGCGTGCCTTTCTTCAAGCACGAGATTTTCAATCATGGGTTTATGTAGTTAATGGCTATGATGCTCCCGTTGTGGCAGTAGGGAATGCGACCGTTCCTAAGGATATTGGTGCATATGACGCTGATGAGATATTTGCTGCGAAGAAAAACTCCGGCGGTTTGAATGCCATCATACATGCCATTATCCCAGATCATCAGCACCATGTGACTACGTGTACTTGGTCTAAAGATGCTTGGGATATCTTAGAAACCGTATTCGAAAGAAATACCAGTGACTACGTGTACTTGGCAGATGAAGATTCATTTGATGAGTTTAATCACAAAGTGTCTGAAATTGTTAATGCATCTTTTGCATTGGGTAAGACTATTCTTGAAAAGGACATTGTGATGAAAATTCTCAGATTGCTGCCATCTAGATAAGATTCTAAGAAGCATGCCATCGTTGAAGGAAATAACCTTGATGCTCTCTCCAGAAATACGTTGGTTGGGAATCTAAAGATCTTTGATCATGAGCATACATCCAAAACTGGAAAGGATGTTGCCTTCAAAGCACAAAGGAACACTAAATTACTTGATAAAAGTAAAACTGTTTATGTCTTTGAGGACGATCTTTCTGAGACTGATTCATCAGAGGAAGATCTTGAAAAATCAGTCTTTATGATCACAAGATAGTTTAGGGATCTTCTATTATTTGGAAATAAACGGTTTTCCAGATACAAACCTAGGTCGTCAGTTAAACCTCACAATCACATTCCTCCTAAAAACAGGGATGCTGACGAGGCTGATGACGAGGATATGCCACAGTGCTTTAAGTTTAAAGGTTTTGGTCATTTTGCGAATTAGTATCCGAACCGTAGAAAATACACTGGAAACAATGGTCTTGCTGCAACACTTGATGAGATTTTTGATCACTATGATTCCAACAAAGATGAAAAATCAAGTGTTGCACTCCTCTGTGAAGATATTGATTTTGATAATTGTAGCAATACATACATCAATCTTGATATCCTTCCAGAAGGACACTCAATCAATCTGGAAGAAGAAATTAACCTTTCTGTTGGAAACCCTATGTTTGATTTTTCAGGTTCCACTATGTGTCTAGCAGCTTGCACATCTCGGGTGTCTGAATCATCTTATCTAGTGACATGTTCTTATTGTTCACTCAAGGGTCATGAGCTTTCAAAGTGTTTCAAGTACAAACACAAGATGAGACATGTCGAGATACTTCAAAGAAGATCAAATCTCCTAGCAAACAAGCTCAAACTTGTTCAAAAAGCCGCTGAGGTATGTAAGATTTTATCCTCTTCAAAGAAGTTGGTTTCCAAAGATAGGTCTAGACCACTAGAGAAAAGAGTATGGTCTAAACAATTTGATAGACAGGGTTCTATAAATTTCTTTCAAAAAGGGGATAGTGGACAAATTGTTGTTCACCGCAGCACAACTTGATTGTGTTGGTTTCGTGCATCTCATCTCATGCGCCTGATCAAAAAGAGACAAGATTGTGCACACCTCAGGCTTTAAGAAAAGAAAAGTAGTTTTTCTTTTTAGTTTGTTTTTGCTTTGGTTTGCAAATTTGGAATTCATCCTTCTCAATTAGTTTTGCAAGAGATTTCTTTGTGTATTCAATAAAAGAGGGTCATTCTCGACAATTCTACTCTCTCTAGGATTGTGAATTGTGCGTGCGTGAACCTGTGTTGTTTAAGGTTCCGTGACCCTACATCTTTTTTCCTTCTCTGAAACTCTTTTCATCTTAAGACTTCCTGTTGAATTTAAATTGAGATTTCCTCTCACAAACCCATACAAGTATGGAGACTCCAAGCATCATGTGTTCTGATGGAAAAGATGTTAATATGATTGTTAAGCCATCAATCATGAAGGAAAAAGAAAAATCTTCGTTACCTCCAACTTTGAAGAGAAAAATAAGGAATGTGAGGAAGCCAAGAGCTATTCCTTCAAATTCTCAGAAGTTTTTTGATGTTCTTGAAGAGTTGAAGGAAGCAAAGAAGGAGATTCAACAAATAAAGGCTTTTGTTATGAGAACTCTCGAAATTCAGAAGGCCTTGATTCGACATCATCAGCCTATAAGGTTTGTTGGAATTGACTCCTTTCTCCATGAACCATATGTTATCATGGCTGTGGACGAAAAGGAGTTCGGGGACAATAAAGAATTCTTCAGTGGTCACACTGTATAGTAAATCTTTTTTTTATTTAGAAGAATAACTAGGTTTTGGAATATCCATTATTGTGAGTACACATAGCTATGTCCAACGATTTTCATCTTCAATATTTTTAGATTTATGTATTTAAATTTTAAATTATTTGGAAGATGATTTTTGCAATTTTAATCTTTATGATTTTATATATTACAAATTGTTATGGGATATGTTGTTTACGTCCGTGAACCTGTGATTATCCCATACTTGCTCGAAAGTTATCTCTATTATGTCGGTAGAAAGTATTGATAGAAGATGGAATAAACTTTTGACATTACAAAAGTTAAAACCTTTTATGTCATTGTTTTGATGGAAGAAAGGATAAAACTTTTGTTTACAAGGATTAAGTCTATTATATGTCATTGTGCAAATAGTGATGGAAAATAGAATGAATCATTGTCTATTCCGCAGTATTGGTCGATCTCCATTCCACATTTTTGTTCATATACTGTGTTGTTCCATAAGTTTTGTTATGTTTGAGCATGAGCAATTGAACTGATCATTCTCTTGTGGTCAGTGTAGTTGTTGCTCCGTAAGTTCTCTTATGACGAGCATGACCAATTGGATTGATCACTTTTGTGGTTAATTTAGTTGTGTAATTCCAATTGAATTAATTATGGGTTTTATTTTGGTTAATTTAATTATGCATTTCGATTGGATTAATCATGAATTCTTTTATGGATAATTCGATTGAATTTGGATTCAAATTCATGTTTTCATGTGATTTGGTTATGTCCAAAGAAATGCTTCTTTTCTTGTGAAAGTAAGGCCGCCTTTGATGTTCTTTCGGGAATGATATTTTATAGGGGAGAGTTCTTTTTGAACTTGTGCTTAATTGACAAATCTTTGTTGGGAGTGCGGCTGTGGAATATTATAGAGGTTATCTTGTATCTTTATAAACTCCTTGATGAATGCATTTGGCTTCGGCTTTATGATGGCATCTAAATAAGTTGATATGGTATTCTCTTTTGGTCATGAAGTATCTCTATGAAAATTTCATGAGGATCCCACTAGTTTTCGTACCTTTGCCAATTTATATTGACAAAAAGGGGGAGAATTAATGTGTAGTGTGATACTACAAATACATATGGTCTACGGATCATTATGTAAGGGGGAGTGGTTTTCATATCGAGATGAAGTATTGACCAAGGGGGAGTGATACATATCACCATAGTATTGTTGTCAAAGTTGTGATACAATTGAACTTTAATGTTGTTTAATAATACTATGACACGGTATAAATGATTGAAAGCATTTTTCTTCTCATTGTTATCGCTACGGATCTTCAACAACTATGATGCTGAACTTACAACCTTTAGGATCATGGAGTACTTGGAAGTGACGAAGATTTCGAGTCGCGTTTAAGATGCCAAGGAGATCAAGCATTTGTATGAGAAGCTACAATTTTTATTTATTTTGTAATCCATATATATTGATAGTTTTGTCACTAAAATTGACAAAGGGGGAGATTGTTAGAGCACTGCTCGGTCGAACTCGCATGCGTTGCTATCTCAAGCATGTTTGTCAATGTTAGTGATCAAAACTATAAGTCTTGATTTCTAGCCTATTTATATATGTCTCGGACTAGGACATAGTTTTTGTAGTTGAGCTTAGACTTCAGGGCGCTTATCACTTGAAGACGAAGAACTACTAAGGAGAGATTGTGGAACTTCATGGACAAAAGGTATGTGGAGACTTAAACTCATCTGTCACTTGGAAAGTCCATTTCTACTATATCTCCTATATTGAGGCATAAGTCGTGTTACGATATAGTTTTCTCTATACGCATTTGAGATTTCGAGCTGAGCATATCTCACTTACATATTTCTCGAAATTTGTGTTGGTATGCTTTCACTTCGACCGGGTTCATCTTATATCATGAGAAAATTGCCGAGTAACATATTACATGGTTTTTGTGATACAATCATTTGATGTAGGCTTGGAATGTTCGATAATGATTATTTCAATATCTTGAAAATTGCTTTGATGCTAATAGTGTGTGAAAACGACTATTGTCATTATAGAAGAATGTTTCAATGATTGAAATAAAGAGTTTAGAATCTTGTAACCATCTTTGGATACAAGCATAATGTGTTCGACATTAGTGTATAAGTCCAAAACCGGGAACCTAAAGTGTGCATACTTGTGTGTATACAAAAAGGTTGTAGGAGCCTGGGTAAGTATGCGTACCCGTACGCATACCGGCGGAAGTTCACATCCGTGAATTTCTGCTGAGTTTGAAAACCAAAACCAAAACCAAAACCAAACTCATCCGGTTACCTAATGTCTGCGTACCCGTACGCATACTGGCAGAAAGTTCACGCCCGTGAATTTATGCTGAGTTTGAAAAATAAAACAAACACAAATCCGGTTACTTAAGTACGCATACCTGTACACATACTTAAGTGGTTACTTTCTAAGATCGGTTGTACATGAACCTAAAACATTTATCAATAAGGAATGCAATCTTTGCAACCCGTGGCTATAATGTCCATTTATTGATTCAAGTGAATCAAACCGATTTTTCTTCAATTGTGTTCTTGTATAAATCCATGAAAATATAGCAATTGAACAACTCTTTAACTAGTTTCATTTGAGTCATTTGAACTAGTTATGGTTAAGATGAATAAGGTTGATATGAGAGTAATCATATGGCTAACCTCGGTTAACTATTTGTGAACCAACATGGTGTACACGTTTAAGGTACGGTTACATAAACCTAAATGAGGGTACATTTCATTTGTGTGTAACAAGCTAAGTTCGATCTAATGGTTGAAAGATATTAGCTTGGTTGAATTAGGTTTTTCATCTAACGGTGATTATTTAATGTTTTGTTATCAAGGTAACTTGGATTGCAAATCCTGATTTGAAAACTATATAAAGGAGAACTCTAGCAACTGGGATACCTAATCCCCACACCTCATGTGTGTTACTAGTTGCATAACTAAAGTCGATTCTCCTTTAACCTTAGGTTTCTTCTCGAGACCCTGTAGGTTAACGACTTGAAGACTTCATTGGAATTGTGAAGCCAGACCCAACTATTCTCTTTGTAGTTGCGTGATCTGATCTTGCTGTTTCTATCGTGTTGAGTGCAATTGGAATAACTGACTCGAGATTTTATATCTCCGATAGGCTAGATAGAAAAGTAATCACAAACACCTTCGTCTCATCGTTTGTGATTCCACAATAACTTGTTTCTCTAGTCGATTAAGTTTATTGTGAGGTGATTGATAATACTAGGATGTTCTTCGGGAATATAAGTACGATTTATCAATTGGTTCATGTTTACCTTGATTTATCAAAAGACGGAACAAAAACTCTTGGGTATTTCTGTGGGAGAAAGATTTATTCAATCCTATAGAATTTTCTGTGTGAGACAGATTTGTTTATCAAGTCTTCGACTTTGGGTCGTAGCAACTCTTAGTTGTAGGTGAGATCAGCTAAGGGAATCAAGTGTGTAGTATCCTGCTGGGATTAGAGACGTAAGTAGCTCAACTGTATCTTGAATCAGTGTGAGATTTATTAGGGTTCAACTACAGTCCAGTCCGAAGTTAATTAGTAGTAGTCTAGTGTCTGTAGCGGCTTAATACAGTATGGTGTTCAATCTGGACTAGGTCCCGCGGTTTTTCTGCATTTGCGTTTCCTCGTTACCAAAATTCTTGTGTCCGTGTTATTTCTTTTCCGCATTATACTTTGTTATATAATTGAAATATCACAGGTTGTGCGTTAAGATTAATCAATTAGAATATCCAACCTTTGGTTGTTGATTTACATTGATTGACACTTGAACATTGGTCTTTGGTAACGTTCAAGTAATTCCTCTTATATTCAATCGGGATCGCAGATTTCTATTTGCTGATTGTGGATTGAATTAAGAGTTATAGATATTAAACTCTTTGATATACTTTATTCTAGATTGAGTCTGACTGTCTAGCTGATTCTCTAGAAAGTGTATTGGAGTAAATCCTCTCAGATTTCCAAACGAATTGTTGGGTGTGGTTGTTATACCCCCGCATTTTCAATTATTAACAAACTCGACTCCGTGTATGATTGATCACAAGAGATTTAAGTAGTTTTGTGCAGGTATTTGAAGGCAATAGAATATTTGAAGATGAAGAAGAATTCTTATTAGTTTTCGTATCTCGTGGATTTAGTGCACAAACCTTGATCGTCTGGGATCCAACTAGAATCGGTTTATCTTTGATAGATCTGATTGATTAGTTGCATGATATCGACATTCTCTATATTTCTCTTTGAGATCTATATTTGTGAATCTAGACTTGACTATTACGGTAGTTATTGTTTAGATTGATCTAACCAAACAAAGGAGTTTATTAGATGAAACATAAGAGCCTTTGTCAACGGCTCATCTTATCTTGTAGCAAGATTGATTAGAGTGGTTACCAAAAAAATTCTTCCTTTGTTGTTTGGAATACGATCTAAAGGACTTGTTATTGACGTGCGTAACTCTAGAAGTCGAACGCGCAGGGATGCCGAGGAAACTAAGTAGCTAGGGGTAGTGTGCTTGGTCTCAACTATACGAAGTTGGTATTAGATTTTGTATAACGGCTTAATTCTGAGAGTATTCAAAACTGGACTAGGTTCCGGGGTTTTTTGCATTTGCGATTTCCTCGTTAACAAAAATCTTGTTGTGCGATTTACTTTACTTTTCTGTATTATAATAGTTTTATTATAATTAAAGTAAATTTCACTTTACGTAAACTCCGTAATACTTGATATTGATCCTATAGAGTTTCGGTTTTCGGAACCTATTAGCATGAACACACTTTGTTGTCGTATCGCCTCGATCTTGTATCCATAGTCAATCACACAAGTTGTCTTGTTGTTGTATTCTCACGATCGCGTATCCATAGACGATCACACGAAGTGTGAACCAAATTATCGTATTGTCTCGACTCTGTCAATAAAAGATCACTTTCGGTAGAGTTCTTATAGGTTGAAATAAAAAGATTGTGGTGTATTTGGGTACCCTCATCTTTTCACTGAGCCGTTCTTAAGATCGACTCCTATAATATGACATAAAATAAGGAAAGGAAGCTAAATATAACTTAGGTAGAACTAATCTTTGCTCAATCCTTGTTTCCAACGTCAAATATAGTAACACCGTATCTACAAATATACCCAAGGGAATTCTAATAAGTACAAGCTATAAACATGATATGATTCAACAAATAAAAAATAAAGTGCATGTAAACAAAAGTGAACACAAGTGTTTCTACGCAGTACGGTCATTGAAGAGACATATGTCCACTGGATTGGGGTTTCATTATGATGATTAAGAAGGTTACAAGATCTTACCTCTGATACAAAGATTACAAGTTTTTACCTCACTTTCTCACACTTTTCCTCTCTTAGGATTTCTCTTATCATCGCCCAAGATTTAAGATCCAACATGCGACATGAATCAAGGGCCAAACACTGTCGCGATTCAAGTTTGAATCAAGTTAGCGTCATATATTTACCATAAAGCATCAAATGTTTTGGCACGAAAGATTGAAGTCGTTAGATCTTAAGATTTAAAGAAAATATGATGGTTAATAACGTTAGTGCACAATGAGCGAGCGTAATTAACGTAACCGTTAGATTTTATCATACAAAATAAAATCTAATAGACCATATTAAAAGCACCAAATGAATTGGCTTGACAGAGTTGATTCCACATTGCGTTCAAGCAAACGCTTGAATGCTATCTTGAATTTGCTGTTTTTGCCACAGTGTTAGCCTTGAATGTTAAATGTTGCACGTCAATATTTGCTCTGTCACTCTCGATAGCTCTCAGTTTACCTAAGACTCAAAACATCCGTTTACTCTTACATGAGTTGTGTATTTATAGACAAATGAAGTTACAATATTTGTTCAAGTATTTCTTGGGATATTGTAGTTTGGTGTGCTCCTATAACTTGCTCGACGTAAATCATATACCTTTTAACCAATGGAATGTGGTTAGATCTTGGGTTTGTATGAGGCTCTTCGGCGTCGTAATATCTTCCACAGCTGTATTTAATCTCGTATGCGGCTTCATTAAATGCTCTATGTTGACTTTGAAATAGACCGTTAGATGGTCCGATCTCCTTTCTACGTGAGGTGAATACCTTGGTTTAGGTATACACTTTTAGGGTTGAATTATGTACTTTGCACATCTTCTCTTATCTAGTGGCATTCTCCTAGGATGTGTCCACGTGACAATCCGACACTTTGTACTCATGAGCAATGACATATTTTCTAGGTTAATAGTAAATATTTTGGTATATACATTATTATATTTATGGTTCATACAGTGACATATTTTTTGGGTTAATAGTAAATATTGTGGTATATACATCATTATATTTATGGTTCATACATTGATGAATAAAGATAAACAGGTCATTTTATTTCAAAATAAAAATGAATAAATAAACAGTGGTATTTATATTTATATTACCATATGAGAAATAAAATGTTCATTCTATCTGAAACCCTCCCGAAATCTAAAAAGAAAACCAAGCGCCACCTTCTCGTCTTGTTCAGATCCATTCCATTCTGGACTAAATCCGAGCAAGGATTGCATTTATTCTTAAATTTTTACCCTTAGTCTAGTTAGTTTCTTCTTCAATCAATTATGTTCTTAGATCGGGTAGGTAGCAGAAGTTTTAGGACTAGTTTGTTTTGGTTTCAATCCTAGCTTTCGGCAAGGCCTCTGCGCTATTTGGCGTCTCTATCTGCGTCGTATAATGTTCCTTTCTGGCTTTAGCAGTCTTCTCTTCACGGATCACTCAGGTTACAAGTTCTTTGGTGTTATTTTCCGGCCACCGGTAGCTTCATCTTCTGTCCAAGAAAATCAAAATCTGGAGCAAATCACTCATGTGATTCTCGAGCACCCCTTCATGAAAAAGACAAGAAAAGCAAAATTGTCCGAAAGTATTCTATTGACCATTTCCTCTACTGATTATATCCATTTGATCTTAATGCTTGTAATTAGTCCTATCCTTGTAATTCATTCTTTTCTCATAAAATTATTCGGCAGTCTACCTTTTAGAGTATTTGGCTATTTATTCTCGATGCACTGTGTATTATTCTAATCGTGGATCATTGTTCGTGAGAATTAAAACGTTTTTATCAAAAAAAAAAAAAAAAAACTCCCTCCGTCCCTAATTAGATGAGCTATTTGGTTTTTAGTTTTGTCCAACAATAGATGAGCCATTTCACTAATCAAGAGGGTATTTCTAAAAACTATCATTTTAATTGATTATTGTTACTATATGAAATATGCATAATTTGATAGTCATGTTTATATTCGTGGCGTAGCTGTTTTAAAATGCTTTTCAACGGTATAAAGTTTATAAAAAACCGTGGTATAGTTTAAGAGATAAATCGTTTCCAAATTTTACTAATTATTATCCGTAAGAGTATAATTATAAAAAATATTTAAATATACTCCACTTTCTTCCTTGTCTTAAAATTTGTGCAAAGTACAAATAACTCATCTAATTAGGAACCGAGGAAGTAATAAAATAAAATAAAATGTTTAAAGAGACATGGCAAAGATGGCGAATTCCGTGCCCCTTTTTGGTCTCATTTTTGTTGGCAGTTTTATTTGTGCAAACAACAAGACTTTAAAAAATGTAAAACACGAAGGAAGGAGGAAAAAAAAAAACTATTACAGAGACCAAGAGTGAATTCAATAGGAAATCGAGGACATTTTAAGGTAAAACCATAAACAAATCAGGTAACCATGTGAGACTGAAAATCCGACAGTCAAAATCTCCCTACTTGACTCATTTTTGTACATAAAATTCTACCGACTACTTGGGGTAACGGTATATGGGAACTATTTCTTTCTGTAACATAGTACCCAACTCTTTACTTAATCTAATATAAGTAAAATCAAAAGTTAGTTAATTAGTCAAACAATTAATTCGTGCTCAGAACATGTTGATTCTGCTGTTTCTTTGTTTTAAAAACTAAACAAGTTTTCTTAATGAAAAGCAGTGTCTAAGTGTTGGGTTTATATTCAACTTAATTATGCATGCTTTAAAAAGTTAAACACACTCTCTCAATCCCAATACTTAGTAGGATTTTAGCAAAGATTTAGAACTCGTATCGAAGAACTATGTCCTCTGCGTCTACGATGCCTGTTTGAGAGTAGTAAAGTGAACTCCATTAAAAATTATAACTTCCACTAACTGTATGAAACATAGGCAAGTACATCGTTTCCTCGCACGCGCACTCTTGGCTTATATCAATGCATCACCTACACGTAACTGGTCGTTTGAAACGACCTACATTATGGGAGTCGTCCCCACAAACAAGTCCCAGTTCACTGTAAAGGTTATTGGGTGACTTCCACTGAGCTATGGCTTTTGTTGAAGAAGAGCCCTGGGAGTCACTAACATGGGGGCAACATGTCCTCTAGACGGACGACAGCAGAGGACCGTAGTGCATATGTAATAAGCAGCTACCTAGAGATGACCCTTCTTCATGTTCTTAAAGAAGAGCAGATGACATCAGTACATAGACATACTGTCAATATTCCTCCTTGCGGAAAATTACTAAAAGCTCCACAGTGAGGACCCAACCCAGCTCCAGTTTGTCGCGGGATTTTTGTATACGCTTTACCTGCGACATGAACACATGGTGATCACACTCCCACTTTATATGGGAACCAAGAACACAAGACAAGAAAGAAAGATACTTTTCCTTTTTAAGGAGTGCCAATCCAGTAACGCTGACATTCTGCACTGCGTGCTGCATAAGATGGTCCATCTTCATCTGTCTGAATGTGAGAAGAACGGTGTTTCAGAATGTTTATTGTTTTAGAATGAAGCAATTAACAAATTAATTTTTCTCGTCAATATAAAACAGTTGACATAATCATATATAGTTAATATACAACAAGTATGTGACTAAATTTAAGTTTAACATACATCTAAAGATACCTAAATTTGTCAGAAGCAACATCAAACAACCAGGACAACAAGAACCGTCCACTCCACAAAGTAGGATGTTAGCAAGAAAAAAAGAACTAAGCAAAATTTTGCTTTCAATCAAGCAGCCCATCCATATACAATCTGATTAAACCTACTGCCGAGATATGGGTGGTGTTGCCGGCAAGGGTTGGGGATGGTTATAGAAACCGCTTCCTGATGACCCCTGCAAATTCTGATAAGCATTTGGTTGAGATGGGTACGGAGAAGTCCCTGAGAGCTGGCTCCCCTGCCCGGGATAACTGGGTAAAGGCGGTTGTTGTGGTCTTTGTTGGGCTGCTGAACCATAGCTGTATGGTACACTCGTCATAGACCCAGCTGTCTGCATGAAATGCGCAGGTGGTGGCGTTGATGCTGTTACAAGTGATGGTGGAGGTGGTGGCTGTGACATTGGTGATGATGATGGCAGGGGCGGCTGGTGCAGAGGCAAAAGAGCTTCAGGATGTGGAAAAGTTGCTGCTGCTGGTTGAGAATGTTGAGGTGGTTGTTGCATGTAAGAAGATGAGCCATTCTCGAGTTTCAGTCTCTTGTCTGATGTATAATCATCAGAGGATTCCTTCAGTGTATTATTACTAATGCCTCCCCCAGAAGCCAAGGAAGAGAGAACGTGAGCAAGCATCTGAGCAGATGAAGTTGAAGCTGTCAATTTTGCGACAACTTCAGCAGCTGTAGATTTTCGTGGCTCTTGTTCACCAGTCTGGGGTGCACTTCCGGTAGGAAGAGAAGTCAACTGACTAGTATACATGACAGGAGCTGATCGGTCCTTCTCTCCGTTTGTCACCAGATTATCTGCTGGAGTGAAAGTCGAGGACATGCCTGAGAGTGTATTTGCTTCCTTCAGCCTCTGTTGCTCATCTAGCAACTGACCGCTGGTGCTGCTAAGTAACCGCTGGCAGACATTGTCCGCCTGTACTGATTGAGATTGAGCGATCTGATATTACAGTAACATACATGAGAAGAACTGATGTACCATACATGAAAAAGAAATACATGAAACAATCACAAATGCGTTATTCATTATTCTGGATGATGTCTCTTGATAAAACAGAAAGAAAATGAATGCTCCACTACGTAGGAACAAAAAAAGTGTCTTCAAGGTAGAGTCGTAGAGAATAAGGGGCTTCTGATGGCCCCACTAAAGCATTTAATATCACAACTTCTGACTATTATAGTTTAAATCTTCGTGTCTAGATGTTGAATCAGAAGATGAATATTGGAACATTTCCGCACAGTCGGGTCATGAACTATTTGAGAATAAAAACATAGCATTATAAAATGTTATGCTGAGCTAAAGATTCTTCACAGCAAAGCATATCGAAGCTAAGATACTATATCATACCTAAGAAAATGCTAGAACGGCCCTCCATCATTCCTCAATGAAAAGCAAGGTTTAAGAAACGGGTTTAGACACAGATCTCAGGCTAGGACCGTGACTGTTCTTTCTTCACAGAAGCAGTTATAACGGCTGTTATAACACAAAAACAGTCTTATACAACGACTGTTATTTGCAATTAACACATGAAATGATATAGAAAAAAAAACGGTGATAACGACCGTTATACTGTATACCACCCAAGATAACGGCGGTTATTTGCTATTTAGCGCCGGTATATAGAGGAGCATAATGTTGAACCTCACGGTCAGGCCACATGACCACAACTGCTTTAACGGCCGTTTTTTCGAGGGGGTAACGGCTGGATTTAAAACCTTGATAAAAAAAAGCAGTACATGCTTTTCAAGACTCCACATGCCACATGAATTCAGATGTATAAGTTAACTCAGGATTTTACCTAAAAAGATAGACAAAACCTTGAAGGAAAAAACTGACTCCATAAGTTATTAAATTAATTGAAGTGCTCAGCTATTACCTGAAGCTGACTGCGTACTTGTTCCAGCTCAATTTCCTACAAGAACAAAATAACCCCACTCTATAAATTAGCAAAATAAAATAAACAGCAAAAGTAAATGAATCTAGAATGCAGATACAAAAAAGAAATGTCTGTTTTGTGCGTCTGCTGTTGTGTGGTGGGGGTGATACAAGTCAAAGAAAAAAAGTAACCTGCTCCTGGAGAGCCTCTTTTAAATGAGAAACAAGTGTCGCTCTAGATGATTCAGCCGCTGTCAGCCGTTCAATGCACTCTCCCAGTATAGTATGCTGTCCTCGCAGCACTGTAATAAACTCAGATCCATTGGCATGCACTGTCCATCAAAGAGAACCAAGTTCATGCATTTTGAAAATGTCCGGAAGATGTCCAGTAAGTTATAATGATGCTTCGCTTCATCGCTTGTAATCATCTTATGTCGAAAATTCATTACTAAATTAAGTTCTACGGAATACTTTCTATAGGATGGTTCAATAGGGTTAAAAAAGAAAAACAACCCAGAAGTGCGCACCTGAGCCATATGCACCACCAATTTCCTTCTCTACTTTATCAACACATTTGACAGCTTCCCTGCATTTGCTCAAAAGAGTTTCTTCATCCTTGGATTTATCATAAACAACTTCATAATCCGAAATTATCTTCTCCAGTATGCTTCCAATAGCTTGTTTCTGGTAAACAAGAAACAAAGAACATCTCAAAATGCAACTTAAACATATCGAAACGCCAAGACAGACATGTAGATCTGAATAAATAATGAAAGTTTCTTACCGATTTGAGGGACACACTTTTTCTATTTCTATTGCGGTTCTCCAAGTTTCTTCCCATAAGCTCTTCCTTCAGGATTTGTCCATGAGAGCCAAAAACCTTTCTCTCTTCCCATATAGTAACCTGAGGTAACAAATGTAAAATGAAAATTAAATGCTGTAAAGAATATCCACATTTGCATGATAACTTCAACTCGATTAATTCTAACGATAGAGATAAGAGCACTATCAGATAAGTCAACAACCGCATGAATACGTCAAGCAGTTTTTTTGCAGTTTGTCAGCCCATATATACGTAAAAAAACCATGGCACGAAGAACAATTAGCTATAAGAGAGTGGCAGAGCGCCAAGAGAGAGGGTTAAACATACATACCAGTCGTAGTGCAGCATTTCTTCCGAACTCATCCCCATTCTGAGCTACATCGCCAAGAGCATCTGGAAGAACCTTCCAGAATTCATCGACGAATTCTGAACCCTTCCTTCTACTGTTCTGCAATATATCGTTTGCAAGATATAGAAAAGGCAATCGCTGTTCCCGAGGGGAACAGTGGAACTGCCTATCCCACGTCTCAACCACTTGCTTTGCTTTCTTCATATGGAAGATACACCAGTGTGATAAAGCTTGATTATGTTAAGGATAACATCTAAGGAATACAAGGAGATGCTAAAGAAGTATTCATGAGATATTCACTCTGACAACAGGTAAAACTAAGAATTTAACACCGGGGCGGTTCTACCTTAGTGCATTAATAGTTGCTTTTGTTGTTTGATCAAAGAAAATCTATTTTCCTACCAAAGTAGCTCGATTTAGGCACTTGTTAAATGCACAAATTATGTATGGCAAACGAATAAACAGTGTAAGAAATATAGTAAGTACTGAGGTGCCATGGAACACAACCATTAATAAGCAGAGAATGCAAAACCACTGCCTCAAAAAGAACCTATTTTCCAAAAAATAATGTTGAAAGAACAGTCATATTTTCAGTTCATACAACTATGAAAAGGATACTCTCAATACTTTGCTGTGAACTGTTGAGCTTCGCCAGCTTTTCCACCAAAATTTGTCCATTGAAGGTACTACTCATTGTTTCTAGTATAAGATTTCACCAACTTATAGAAACACAAAACCTGACATGAGTTGGAAACAAGAAGGTTAAATTGGATTCACTGCACAAGTGAAATCACACATACTAACATATGAAAGTAAGATAAACACAACTTAAGCATCGGGTCACGTAACTAAACAGTGCAAAAGAGCAAACCAACAAAAAGCTAAACGGTTTGCAAACAAACTGTATCAATAGATTCTGATCAAATGGCAGGTATATACGCAAACATCTTCCATACCCTCCATGTTCTATACATGGAAAAATGCTTAATGTAAATTATTGCATTCCAAGATATTATCAATAAGATTTCGAAATTGAAAATAAAAAACCAAACTCAATTGTAATCCTAGTTCTCCATAAACAGTCTTGTTGCTCATATATTAGAATGGAGAATGTCTACTAAAATAAAGCTCTAAACAGAATTCTTCCTAGTTCTTGTAGGATTCAAGAGACCTATTGTAGGCACCCTGAATTGACTGTTGCACCCACACCCATACCAGCCAGAACACACTACAGAAACAAGAAATCTTTATACAACCCAGATACCGCTACACACCCGGTTATTCATATTTAAGCAATTAAAGACCTCACTTAAATCGCAACTAACTCTCTTCTTCATATATTTACAGTTTTAGCAAATTCCTGCCTCCTCTTCCAGAAAGTGTAATCAGAAATCACTACCTAAAGGCCCTATCAAAAACCCAAAAATAAATAAATAACTTCATCTTTCTATAACCAGAATTACTCGAATTTCAGTTCAAAAAGCTTGCTTTTTTATTACTCTAAATGTTGATTTTTCACCAGTTTCAATAACAAGACTGAAATTGTATTAAATTAAATAAAACCTAAGGCCTAAGGTTTAAACCCAGAATTCATATTTAAACCTAATTCAAACAATAAAGAAACTTGAGATAAGAATATAACCTGTTGAGAAAATGCGCCAAGAATTGTCAAAGTGATAAATAGATAGATAGGGTAAGCGAAATTTAGGGTTTTGTTAGTAACCCATAACAGTACATAGAATGTTGAATGACAGAATGGTGTTTGCGGATGCTTGTTTTAGATATTATGAAAAGAAAGGGAATGGTTAGTTAGATTCTATGTTCTCAACGTGCGGCTCTTTTCTGATGGTTTATGTTTCTGGTTTGGTTTTAAACTCGCTTTTCGCCACTAACTAAAACACGAAGATTCGAGTGACTTAATTCAAAGGAAAGAATTCATAGTTCCCCATAACTACCCCTAAAATATTTATGGCGTGTATGGTTGGAGGGAATGAAATCTATTTTCTGGTGATACAATTCCATTTCCATGTTTAGTAATCAGGAAAAAAAAGAAGCTTTTAGGAGTAGGATTTTCTCAAAAAGTAAATTTCCATGTTTGATACGATTTTACTCTCATTCTCATATAAATATGTATGGTACATTAAAACCCACAAAATTATTATGAGTATGTATTTGAATTAAGCGCGAAATTTGAAGTTTTCGTAAATGATCTGAAAGTTATGGCCTCCAGACTGGCAATTGCGATGTCTGTAAAAGTTCTGGAAAATTACAAAAACTCAAATGTCCAGGACAATCGGTCCAACCTAACAGACTCCGAACTCAGATTTTATTTTTCGAAAAGAAAGGTGAGCATGTCCTCTTTAAAAATTGGGGTCAACCACTCAAATCGGACTTCGAATGAAGTCTCGAGAGTTGTTTTGGCACAAGGTGCAGTCAGAATTTTTCTGACGAAAATATTTTTCGTCAAGACTTTCACTATATAAATATTTTAAGACGAGAATACAAGATATGATATGCAAACTATAAAAACAGATAAAACAAAAAAGAATAGATATACAAAACCAATGGGTTGCCTCATATGTAACACTTGGTTTAAAGTTGTCAGCCCGACGTTATTGTTATCGTCCTTACACTAACAATATGAAAACTTGGGGATCCTCCCAAATAACGACCTGCAGCTCCAATAACAACTTCACGACAACATTTGCGTAATAGAGTACTAATGAAACTATGATTTGGTAGAAGTTTCCCCCACACTTAATCTTTTCTACATTCGGAAGTGTATAGAGAACATAGAATGTGGAAACTTCAAAAGGTTTCCTTCGGTCAACATGCACAAGTTTAGGATCAAACAAATCTACTGGTGGATACTCAAAAGAAAAATAATCCGTAAGAATTTTAGAAGCACAGAACTCTAACCCTAAGTGAGGTATTTTCTTAAAAGTTGGAGTAATAACTCTTTCAGAAACTATTTCAATTGGAGGAGGAGGATCAACAGATATAAAATTGTGAAAAGGATTAGACAAACCTGCCACAATCTCGGGATTATTTACCTCATGTGCATCGTGGTCCTCTATCAAACTTTTTAACCATTATCCATTAGTCTCCAATTCCTTTGGCGTGTCTGTTTCCTTGTCGTTGAAGAGATTAAGAGCTATTTCCATGTCCACAAACTTGCAAGGTGAAGACTGGGCCCGTGACTAGCAGTTTGGTCTTCACTATCAAGTCTAATAACTTCTGTGAGAGATTCTTGTGCAGGTGGTTCAGGTGAAGATACCACTTCAACAAGTGTCGCATTCCTAGGAAAATTTTGACTCAATGGGACGCTAGGCTTAACTGATGATACATCGACGCTAAGGCCACCTGACGAGCCAACCTGCACATCATCTATGCCTGATGCAACGAGCAACCTCTTCACAGAATCATACAACTCATAATTGAATCTTTCGCCAATCTGTCTCTTTGTTTCCTGAGTCTGTTTCAGGTCTTTAACATTGCTTGAACTTCAACCTTTTTCCAGGAATATTTAGACACTTACTCAATGATCTGTAATGTAATTGAAACATTTCTTTACACTTGTCCCTATTCTGTTTTTTAAATTGATTTTAAGGAGACTAAGTAGTTCTGCCCTTGTTCTTGGTTCTCTTGGTTCGCAGAGTTCCAACTTCATTGCACTGTGATCATCTCTAAAGTTATCATGAAACTGCAACATGATTGATAACACTCATCTGGGATGCATAACATATATCAACGGAAATGTAATAGATATGAGTGACATAACAACAGTCTATATGCATAACTTGTGATGCAACCATTTTTAATGATACATAACTGGTTATGCATTCACAATTTTAGCTTCATAAGATGTTATGCATTTTTTTTACGGGTGCATAACATATTGTACATTTATATTTTTGCTTACATAACCTTCATAAC
Source organism: Papaver somniferum (assembly GCF_003573695.1). Classification (NCBI taxonomy): domain Eukaryota; kingdom Viridiplantae; phylum Streptophyta; class Magnoliopsida; order Ranunculales; family Papaveraceae; genus Papaver; species Papaver somniferum. The sequence continues at coordinate 139,677,465 of NC_039361.1, read as the reverse complement.
ATTTTTTTTTTTCATTTTTAAGGTTCATTATTGCAAAACAGACATAAACAAATACCTCTAAGCTTGGAATATGCTTGTTGTTCACTACTTTCTTCGTTGCTGCAAAGTCCCACCTTGAAGCTCTTGGTATAGCATTGGGATTGACCTTGATAGTGTCGGATAGCTCAACTAAGTTACAATGCTCAGCCAACCAAAGATGCAAAAAAAAAAAAAAAACTAATAAGATTTTTTGTAGATATGATTTATTGACAGAGATTGAGAAAGTAAAAAAGCTAAATTACTAGAAAGTATATACTCCAACCACCGCAATTCCTAAGAAGAATATTGTCTTTTTTCACAGTCTTGATGTTGTCCATCAGGTGTTCATGAATTAGATCGGGAAAGATATAGATCCCATGGTTACCAAATCCTTTACCGAACTAATGTACGAGACATACAAGGAGTCTCCCATTGCCTGGCGAAAGAACAAGACGACTAGGATGTAAAATAAGAAAAAGGACACAACCTCCTATTCTCTACCTTTATCATAAAGTTTTTTCAACACCAGTTTTTCAATATCGTCAATCCACACCTTTTTTACGGGTGCATTTGGATCTTAACTCACAACACCTGATTTCAATTTGTTCCGGAATTCCTTGATGATGACAAGTGTCCGATTCAGCTTCATCTTCCTCTTTAAAGTTAGAATCTCATTTCCTCTGTCTCCATTAATTCTTGGCATCTAAAAAGTAACAGCAATCTCACTAGCCGTTGACTATATAAACTTTTTTCGGATACCTTGAATGAATGTTGATCCAAATCATCATGGTCATATGATTGAATGACCTCATCCATGAGATGGTTGCTCTTGCCCTCCAAGTATGACATGTTCACATTATATAACCAGTTAATAACTTTCCAAAACATACATAGTTTCAACATATTAATCTGCATCGAAGTAAAACCACCTGCTGCATTTATCTTACCTAAGAAGGTAACTACCCTTGGAAACTTGATCTATAAGTACCTCCTTGATTTGCAGCTTTAGGTTTAACTGAATAAAAAAAAATGCATTTACTAACTGGAACTGCTATGATGGCTGCCTAACCAGTTATGCCTCTTTCTCAGATAGCCGCATAAACTGTTCTTCACATTTTTACCATGTATAACCTGTTATTCACAATGCTTTAAATGTAAACAGAAAGGTAAATGACATTAACACATTATATTAAAATATAACCAGTTGACTGTATATCCTATTATGCATTTTTCTAAGAAAACATAAATTGTTCTACATTTATTTTTTCAAGAAGCATGATGTGTTTTACAAGATGTTAGCATGTAAACAAGCATGTAAATGACAAGATAAGTTTATTACAAATGATGCACTACATTAATTCAACACATATTTTTTTTATAGATGACACATTGCTGGTCATTTTCTTCTTCTTCCCTTTCGGGTGTTTCCCTTTGTTTTTTCTTCCCTTTAGGGTATTATGATTTTTCGGGTTCATGTCTTTTTATTTTTATCTAATTATTATCAACTTGATTAACTGAAACATATCAAATCAACATTAAAACAAATCAATCACACGAAAGAAACAATATATCATACAAAAGATACAATGAAGACTCTGTCATTCATACAATTCATGCTACTCCACCAGTTCCAGTTCATCAAATTATTCACACTGCTACTACTGGAAGATTCAGTCCTCTTGAATGTGTCAAAGAAAATATTCTAGAAGATATTGTGGTTAATGAAAATAAGACAGATGATGTTGTAGAAACTCCTCAAATCAAATTTGTAGATGGTAAGACAGGGACAGTTTCTGATGAAACTGTTAAGGTTACTTCATGGTCAAAAGTGGTTGAAAAGCAAGTGATTAATCCTAATTCTACTTTTTCCACTTCTCAACATTATCCAGGTGCAGCTAAAGGTGGTAATCCAATTGTTGCAAATAAGAAACATAATCTCAGACAAAATCATGGTAAGGGAGGTACCAAAAACCCTCCACCACCAAGATGAAGATCATATATTGGAATATTCGGGGCCTAAGAAGACCTAGGGCTCAGAATAAACTAAGGTCTTTGGTGAATCAATTTAACCCATCTCTATTTTGGGTTGCAGAACCAAAAATTTCTTGTAGTTCTTCTTTTTGCAGTCAATTAAATCTCTCTGGAATGAAAAGTGTGGTGATTCATAATTCAACCTCATCTACAAAAGGTAATTTATGGTTATTCTGGAATGCTTCTTTATCTACTCCTCAAGTTATTTCAATGTCTAGCCAATTGGTAACTGTCAGTATTGGTGAAGTACTAGTTTCTGGTGTTCATGCTCATGTTAAAAAGAGTCAAAGAAAATTTCTTTGGTCAGAGATGGAAATCATTAGTCAGATACAAAAACCATGGTTGTCTTAGGTGATTTCAATGCTATAATTTCACCTGAAGAGAAATTTGGTGGTAAAGCTCCTGACAGAATATCAAAGATGGATTTTTTTCATTGCCTTAATGAATGCAACTTAATTCAAGCTCCTATCACAGGTCAGCAATACACTTGGTCCAATTGTCAACAAGGAACAAAAAGAATCCTATGTGTTCTAGATAGAGCTGTTTTCAATTCTTTATGGCTACAAAAGTATGGTGATTGGGGATATAAGGTTGGATTGAGGATAGTTTCTAATCATGCTCCTTTATTATGTGGTTGTGCAAGCATACCCAAACCAAAGAATGTTCCCTGGAAATTTCAGAAAATGTGGATTGAACATCCATCATTCTTAAGTGAAGTGAAGAAAGTATGGAATGAGAATATTATTGGAGATCCATCTTTTATTTTCACGCAAAAGCTAAAAAAGTTAAAAAATCTCTTAAGTGAGTGGAATTGGAGTATATTTGGTAACATTAATACAAAAATTAAGGAGGCAGAAGAGAAAGTTCAAAAAGCAATGGAGTTATCTGATCAAAATCCCTTAAATGAAGATCTTTTAGCCAATTTAGTAGCAGCTCAAAATGAACATGCAACAAGAGAAGTTCAAGCAAATACTCTTATGAGACTTAAATCAAGAGCAAAATGGATTAAAGATGGTTCTGCAAACACTACATACTTCCATGCTAGAATGAAGATTAGACAAGCAAGAAATACAATTAGTGAACTTGAAGATACAAATGGAAATATTATTAGTGATCAATCTCAAATTGCAGATACTTTAGTCAAGCATTTTCAACAAAAGTTTGAAGCTCAAGATGTTGATGTTTCTGAAGAATTGCTTGATGTTATTCCTTCAGTTATTACATATGAAGACCAAGAAATGTTGGACTCCATTCCCACCAATGAAGAAATCAAAAAAATTATTTTTGAAATGGAATCAGATAGTGCCCCTGGTCCAGATGGATTTCCTGGATCCTTTTATAAAAGTTGCTGGGATATAATTCAATTGGATTTAAAAGATGCCATACAATTTTGTTGGAGAAGAAGATTTATTCCCAAAGGCATGAATTCAAATTTCTTAACCTTCATTCCTAAATGTGCAGGTGCTAAGAAAGCAAGTCAATATAGACCAATTGGATTGAGTAATGTATTATTCAAAAATTTCACAAAGATAATTTCTGTCAGAATGAATGGACTCATGGAGAAGTTAATTTCATCACAACAGGCTGCTTATGTTAAAGGAAGAAGTATTCAAGAAAAGATTCTTCTAGCTTCAGAGATGGTAAATGAAATGAGGAAAAAAAGAAGAGGAGGTAATGTGGCTTTGAAACTGGACATATCACAGGCTTATGATTCTGTAAGTTGGATTTTTCTTCTTAAAGTTATGCACAAATATGGATTTTCATCATCTTGGTGTGATTGGTTGTTAACCATGTTTAAATCTGCAAAATTATCAGTCATGATCAATGGAGGACCATGTGGCTTCTTCTCAATACATAGGGTCTTAAGCAGGGTGATCCATTATCCCCTATTTTATTTATCTTGATGGAAGATGTATTGAGTAGAAATATCACAAAATTGGTTAATACAGGGCAACTAACTCCAATGGTAGTTAGAAATGGAATATATCCAACACACTTATTTTTTGCTGATGATGTTTTCTTATTCTGTAATGGAGCTAAGAAGACTTTGCTTTGTCTATTCAAACTGATTGAAAAATATCAACATTTGCTTTGTCTATTCAAACTGATTGAAAAATATCAACATAGCTCTGGTCAGATGATTAACAAAGCCAAAAGCAAGTGTTTTATTGATGGTACTAATTCAACCAGAAAGCAACAAATTAACAACATAATTGGTATGGATTTATCTAATTTTCCTGATAAGTATCTTGGTATCATTCTAGCTCCAGGAAGAGTAACTACTGAAATGGTCTGGCCAATGGTCCTTATGCTTCAGAGCAAACTTGCAGCTTGGAAAGGGAGATTATTATGTTTTCATGATAGACTGATTCTTGTTAAAATAGTTTTGTGCAGCTACCCTCTTTACAATATGGCAGTTTATAAATGGCCATCTTCAGTTATTAAGATATGTGAAAAACTAATAAGGAACTTTCTATGGTCAGGTGATGGAGAGGTTAGAAAGTACAAAACTTTATCTTGGAAGAAGATCTGTGTGCCATATAGTGAAGGTGGCTTGGGTATTAGAAGGCTAGAAGTTCTTAACAAAATTTTGCTGATGAAAATGATGTGGAAATTGGTATACTCATCAGATGAATGGGCTCTGTTTTTTACAGCTAAGTTCAAAGATAAATATGGCATATGGTTTTCAAAATGGAAATTATCATCAGTAAGAGCAGGGTTGCAATGGGCTTGGCTTACTTTGCAAGAAGACATCTCTTGGAAGATTGGAAATGGTGCTAGCATCTCAGTCTGGTTTGATAACTGGTATGGATCATCACCACTAATTAATGAAATTGGTTATACTGATTTTATTCATAACAATATGCAGCTGAAAGTTCAGAACTTAATCAGTAATAACCAATGGAATATACATCCTCAGTTGCAGCACTTGTTACAGATTGATAATTTGCCTCAGATTCACAGTGGAAGTGATTCCATAATATGGAACCTACATAGTAGTGGAATGTTTAATAATGCAAAGGCAGTGGAGAAAATAAGACACAAGGAAGACAAGGTTGATTGGTCTTCTTATATATGGAGGAAATCTTTGCACCCAACTATTGCCAGCAACATTTGGAAGCTTCTGCAAGGTGTTTATGTGAATGATGACATGAAAAGAAAATAGGGATATGAAATGCCTTCTAGATGTGGTATCTGCAAATCAGAGCAGGATTTTATGGAGCACACACTGTGGCTTTGTGAATTCAGTGTACAGGTTTGGAATTGGCTTAGCAATATGTTTCAATTTCCCAGGCCATACTCTTTTTCAGAAGTTTTTTCTGCAGCAAAACAGCACAGTCCTATCATTGAAGAAGTTTGGATAATCTCTGCTTGTACTGTCATTAAGGAGTTATGGTTTCAAAGAAACAGAGTGTTCTTTGAAGGAGGAGATGTTAATATTCATGGTTTCAAGCACATGGTCATGAAGGTTATTCAAGATCATGGTGTCAGATTAAAAGGGATCAGGTGGAATAATAGCTATGAAAACCAAATTCTTAGTCACCTTAAAATTCATTCTTAAGATTCCTTTCTTTTGTAATTTTTTCTCTTTATCTATTATTTTATAGTAACTTTTGTATCCTTTTAGTTTGTCAATAATTGATAAAAAGGGTGATTCAGCAAAAAAAAAAATAAAAAAAAAATACTTCTTTCTCATTCTCTGTATCATCATCCAAAACTTACTTTCATTTCTTTCTTTTTCACTTTAGTAGCTTTATCATTCTGAACTCTAGGTGCACTAGTGTTCGCAATTAATTGCTCCCCAGCTGCCCGATCAGAATCAATAGCAAATAAGAAAAAGATGCACAACAGAAAAGAACAAAATGCGTAACAAAAAGATAAATAAATGTTCAGAAACATGAAATATGTGGACAAGTTAAGTTCTCACCATCTTTCTTTTGTATCTTTCGTTTCAATCTGCTTTAGGTTTAGGTGAACTAGATGATACCTGATCTTTCAATGTCTGCTACTTCCTTGATGGGGTTGTTTCAGGATACTTTTAAACACAGTTGAAAAATAAATAAGTTATTCATAACAGGTTATGCATTAACTTTGGTAAGCATAACCTGTCATGCACCTGCATAACATGTTATGCATGTTTTATTTATGCCTCATAACATTTTATTCAGCATTTTTCCTGCATAACATATGCTTGTTTCTACAGAATCTGTTATGTGAACATGAATCACACATGAAGTAGTGATAATGCATACCAGAGACTTCCTTTCTATTCTTAGCAGCGTCGTGCTTTGCCTTAGTTCTCATCTGCTTTAATTGTTGGTCATCATCGGTTTCTCCTTTTTCCTCTTATAGGTGCTCATCATCAGTAGGTCCAAAAGATGATAAAATTGAAGAAGATTAAAGTGAAAAAAGAAATGAAAAAAATGGGTTATTCATAACAAGTTAGCCAGGTTATGCAGTGATTTTTGATAAGCATAACCTGTCATGCACCTGCATAACCTGTTATGCACATTTTATTTATGTTGCATAACATGTTACAGTAAAAACTCCATATATTAATAACGTTGGGACTTCACAAAATTATTAATATATGGAGTTTATTAATATAGAGAGGTATAACAAAAATGATAATTCAAAGTATGTAACTGATAATAGATATAATCTTTCTTAATTATCCAAATGATCAACAAGTCTTAATCATCGATGGAATTAGATAAGAAGGAGAGGGAGATAATCCTGATGATGATAGTAGGGATATACTAAAAGTTACATGACAAGAAGCTTTAAATATGCTTGAAACGTTGGAAATATGTTGGGTTCAACAAGAAGATGCACTTATTAATGACTCTGCAAATCAAAAGATGCGATAACAATCCAAAAAGCTACATCCTTTTCTCAAACTATAGATACCTATTTTATTTCATCTTAAATTTCGATGGAACACGATCTATAAGTTTCTAATAATGCTGATTATATTAATATATGGAGGTAGATTCCTTATAGCGGGACTAGAGAAATTTATTAATATTAAAATATGGAGGTTATTACTATTTATAACTGGTCCAAGTTGGGACTATGATTTTCTATTAATATATAGAGTTTATTAATATATGGAGTATCAATATATGGAGTTTTTACTGTATTCATCATTTTATCCTACATAACATATGTTTTTTCTACAAAGTCTTCTATGAGAAATATGACTGCACATGAACCCGACTCGACCGACCAACCAACCGACTGAACCGAGACAAAAAACCCGAACCAAACCGGATCCGAGATATCCAACGATCCTGAATGGTACGGGTAGAAGAAACCCGATCTATTTTCTGTGCTACGCGGTATTGTAGGCATACCGATCGATCGCTATCAAGACCAACCGATCAATTAGATTGATGGTTAATAATAGGCATACCTTGGGAATAAATTACATAATGAGTGGAGCCCTAAGTCTTCTTTAGATTTATTACTTTTGAACTCTTTATTTTTCTTCTCCAGTCCACTCTTCAGAGTCTAGCAGAGGAGGCGAACCGGCACAAACCCCTTCCATCTATTTTCTTAAAGTTACTTCCATCTACTTCTTAATTCTTACATTACCACAACCATCAACAATAAATAAATAAATAAATAAAATCCACATCATTTTTTTAAAGGACTTTTTATAAGAACCCACAATTGGGGGATACCATCACAAATTGGGAGATACTGAAAAAATAAAAAATAAATCATTATGAAGTAATTTGGAAAACCCCTTATCAGATTTTGTTTTTGTAATGTCTAAATCACCCTCAAGTATCCCCAAGTGTGTTTATATTTAGATTTTATCTTTTTAAAGAAGTAAAAGAAGAAGAAATTGCAGTGATTTGATTGATAGAGATTTTAGTAAACTCATATCCTAACTCAAACTCTAAGTCAATTTTCAAATCCAACAAAAGAATCGACATTTTAATACTACAGTCGCCATTGCCACACAAACAGTCGGCATAGGTAATGCAGCAGCCCGCAATGCTGACTGACCCAGTCGGTATTGCATTTAACCAACAAGCCATGCCTACTAACAGCAACAACCCATGTCAGTAACATCTCTAACTTCGCTGCAAAACCCAAACATGAATCACACATGAAGCAGTATAAATGCATATTAGAGACTTCCATTCTCTTCTTATAGCAACATCGTGCTTTGCCTTTGTTTTCATCCCCTTTAGTTGTTGGTCACCATCAGTTTCTCCGTTTTCCTCTTCTAGGTGATCATCATCATCAGGTCCAAATGATGTTAAAATTGAAGAACATTAAAGTGAATTTTTTTTTTAAAAAAGGGTGGGGTGGGGGGGGGGGGGGGGGGGGGGGGGGTCGGGGGAGGAGCGGGGGGGGGGGGGGGGATACATATAGGATGAAAATCTCACCATAAACTTTTTGTTTCTTAGATTTGTGCTTGTTTTCCGGATTACCGGCTTTTTGGTCATCATTAACAGTTACTACAACAAAACTTAAAATCAAAAAAAGAAATTGAAAAAAACAAAATCAAACACTAAAAGACGAAGCTAATAAAAAATCTCACCGGATTTTTTATGTTTTTTTTCGTTTGGTTTTCCCTTTCGATTTCCCATCTTCGTCTTTTAGGTCATCATCATCATCATCAACAATAAACATTAAAATCGAAGGAAAAAAAAAATCTACTGAATGCATGCAAGAATACCAACAATTAACCTAGATTTTCATATCAGATTTCTTTTCTTTAGCAGCTTTTAGCTTCTGAAGACGTGTTCTAGTTGATGTTTCCTCCATTGTGGAACTGATTTCGAGTCAACGAAATATTGTAAGTAGTTTCTAGGGTTTGTAACTAGTTGTGATTTCTAGGGTTTAATCACCTTTTTAAATAGTGGTTTTGTTTATCTTCAAAGATGTCGTCCAGGCCAGTAATCAAGAAGATACAAGGGAAAAATATCGTTTGGTCCTTTTTGAGGTGGGCCCATGTCTGTTTAGTCCTTTGGGAAAACGCCTTTATTGTTTGGTCCATAATTATTTAAAAATATAAAACAGACAAAAGTACCCTTCTGTGTTAAATTTTTACTTATTTTCTTGTAGCAGTTCATTCGTCAAAATGAATTCCTGTTAGTTTCTACTTATTTTTTCAGAAAACATATAAACCAGAGTTCATTCCAGAAATGAACTCCATATAAAAAGCTAAAAAAACAGAGTTCATTCCAGAAATAAACTCCATATAAAAAGCTAAAAAAACAGAGTTCATTCCAGAAATGAACTCCATATAAAAACAGAGTTCATTCCAAAAATGAACTCCATATAAACAGAGTTCATTTATATAAAAACAGAGTTCATTCCAAAAATGAAGTTCATTTCAGTAATGAAGTTCATTCCAGGAATGAAGTTCATCTTAAGCAGAAGCAACAACAACAACAAAACTCACAAAACTTCATCTTCAACATCAACCACAGATTTCTAGGTTTTGACGAGTTCATCTTCATCTCCAATCGCAACAACATCAAGAAACCAAAAACCTAATTAAATTTTTAACAACGGCAGATCTATCTTGAGTTCGTCTTCATCTTCATCATCATCACCAACTCGAGCAACAAACATCAAAACGATGAAGAAGACGAAAGAAAATCAAGAACAGAGATCCGAGATGAAGATTCAAGATTATATTCGTTTTCTTCATTGTTTTTTTCTTCTTCATCATACAACACAGCAGCAGAAACTTCAAAACACCATCGTCTTCATCATCAAAACAGCAACAACATCTTCAAAACTGAGTTCGTCGTCTTCAACAACATCTTCATCTTCGGCGTTTTCATCATCTTTATATGATTCACCGTCTTCATCATCTCTGCAAAATCGTATTCATCATCTCTGAAAATCAAAACCCTAGAAAAAAAACACAAATCTTCATTATTTCTTTGCAGCAGCAGAAAAAAAAGAGGAGAGAAACTAGATCTGAAAATAAAGAGGAGAGAGAAAGTAAATCTGAGAATGAGATATTTTCTATTAAATTTTTGTATATACATGGTCACCTTAGGACCAAACCATTATTTTGTAGGACCAAACAATAATATAAGGGTACTTCTGCCACTACAAGATGACATTTACATCATCCATGACATCACCTTAGGACCAAACTATAATTTTTAGGACCAAACTATAATTTATACTCCCTCCGTTCCAATTTAGATGATGTTTTAGGAGTTTTCATGCAGAATAAGAAATGGAGAGAGATACAAAAAAATTCTATCTATGCCCTTGAGAAAAGTCTTCAAACATTAATTACTATTAGTGTATTTAAAAATAAACTTATGGTTCCAAGACAAATTGTGAGGGTATTGTTGTGGGAAAAATATGAAAGCTATCAAGTAATGTGAAACAGAAAAATAACCATAAACACTCATCTAAAGTGGAACAGAGGGAGTATTACCAAATAGGACCAAACAGACAATTGACTGGACTAGACTCTCTCTAATATATTATTTGTAGGACCAATTGGTATTTCCTACGTGATACAATGTGATATATTAAACAAGTTTGTCGAAGTTGGGAAGGTACCCCCTCTGCCTAAGGTCTCGTATGTGGAGAAGCTTAAGAATGCAGTCATACCCTTTGGAAAGAAGAACAAACTTAAAGAACCCATTCGGTGTAACCGAATTCCATGCTGTGGAGCCTATCCACCTTATGAAGAGACGTGATCAGCAAAACATAAAACTAGTTTTAGAGAATTGCTGAACAAAAAACTCAAATTTTGGCGTAAATAGTAAAACACGGAAGCAGAAATTATTGGAAGGAAAGTGAATGGAATTTGTTCTTATATAAAGGTAGAACAGAAAAGGTCAAGTACTTTGTAATCTTAATATGTCTTGTTTAGATAATACTGCTATATATTATTTAGTTAATTAGAGAACTTAGTTTTTGCCCATATGGTTCAACCCTTTTCGGTCTCTTTGAATTTTTCTTTTCTTCTCAAATTTAAAACAACATGTAACTAAGCAGATAGCTAAAACATTCCATCAAGCAGTAGATTCTCGCATATTTTCTTCTAGCTACATTTCTGTTGGCATATACTTTTTTTTTTTTTTTTGGACGAATTCTGTTGTTAAGAGTGAAAGAATGGATATGAAGAGGGTACAATCGGGGATACCTCCACACTTTGTGGGATACTCAAAGTTAAATGGGGTTGTATTTTGGTTAAGGAGTTTAGGTGTGAAATAAACATAATATCCTTACCCAAATAAAAATTGAAAAGAAAAACTAAAAACCTTTTTTTTTTTAGTATCCCTCTTTACTTTTCTTCTCCATCAGAAAAATCACACAAATTATGGTGAATGATTTTTAATTGATTGACTCAGTGTTTGAATTAATTGGGATTTGGTTTGGGGTTTTTTCCTAGATGAAAGTTTGATTGTCTACAAAAGGTTATAATTAGGAGTCACTAAAATAAATTTAAGCACTTCTCATATCACACAAATCTTCCAAAGTCTTTCTTCTTTTTCATCTAATCAAAATATATTATTTGAAGTATCCCCAAACACACTTGGATAAGGAATACTTCAATTACTTCATATATTTTCTTTTTATATTTTTTTTTTTGAGTATCCCCCGATTTGTGGAGGTATCTCTAATTGTGCCTTCTTTGTATGTACACCTTTCATCATCCACCACGTGTACAGAAACAGACACGTGGAAGGCATGCGAAGCGAGACATCAAAACATGATAGCAAGCATCTCATCAGAAGATGTCATCGGTCAGCAGATCTGACGGTTAGGGACAGAGGACCACAGAGGTATGATGGCTCAGAGGAGCACCAGATAATACCCCTTGGGTATTAACACACCCAATCCCGAGGAAGATCCCAGATCAACGGCCGAGAGGAAGTTAGGCTGACACAGATATGACCAGACAAAGAGACACTTGTCTGACACGAGCAGACATCCATCTACCCGCATTAAATACCAAAGAGATATACACGTGTCAATCAGCTCGTGGAAGAAGCGAGGATAACCTTCGTATTCAAGCTCAGGCCGCGGCATATGCCGAAGACCTCTGCGTAATAGGCACAAAGCACAAGAAGATAAGATTACAACGGCACCTCAGAAATGGGACCCACGTTCCACCCTATAAATACCCCTCTCCACTAAGAGAGAGGGGAGACCATTTGGAGAGCAATAGGAGAATATAGGAGAGAGAAATAGGAAGAGTAAGTAATCCCCCTACTTCCGCAGACCTATGTATTCTAAAGTCATTCGACTATCTTTGTAACCATTCAATACATAGTGAAACACCAACCCCGTGGATGTAGGCCTTAGTGCCGAACCACGTAAATCTGTCTATTTACATTTCAGCACCTTACATTCAGCGTTAAACTTCATATGCTTTATTTATACTTGATTCTCGTTTATTCCTTTATACGAACATTATTTATGATAATATTCGACTAGACAATGACAAGCCCGAAGGCTTCGAGTCGATGAATCGATATAATCATCCCGTTACGCATACGGTACAATTCTAGAATTAGGATGTATGCGAATATTGTTTGTGAACACGTGGATGGCTTCGTGATTTATGTGTTCACAATTGGCGCTAGAAACAGGGACTTTGTCCCGGTAAAAGATTTATCTTATCCTGTGATTTCACCTTAAACGCGCATTATGGTTGTGCCCTATTCTGGGTTCAGCGTGCTTTCAAAACCTTTTTATTCTGGGTTCATGGTCTTCATTTTCACAAACACCATTTCAAAGCAGACAAACCCACGGCTATCTATCACAGATTTGCACGTGAGGCGTTTTCTTTTAAAACTAAGACTTAATAATCCAGATTCATGAGTTCTCGCGACGGATCTGCCTTTTCAAGAGTTTTCTTTTCAAAAGTAGTCTGAAAACAAGTCCATGATGTTTATTAGAGGATTTGTATTGCAAAAACTAGACCGATGAAGTCTTTACATTTCTCTTTATTAAGGCCCTTGGGCAGCTCATTTCCTTCTATTCCAATTCTTGCGGATACGAATGGCACTAACCCGATCCTCGTGGATATCTTTGGTTCTCTTATTTATTCCCTATGCAAAAAGGATTAAAAATGGAAAAGATACTAGAGGCAGGAAAAACCAAAGCCTCATCAAAGGAACACCGAGGTTACCCGGTCATGACCGAAGCAAGCAGAAAGGAGACAAAGCTAAAACAACTACTCAGAGGCAGGATGCTGCGGAATCACCTCACCTATGAACACTAACTCCATTGCAGCCGCGGCTCTCAAAGCAGCAGCCACGAAGACTGTTGCGGCCCTCCAGGCTACAGAAGCTAACAAGACTTTGGTTTCAAACCAAATCCATCAACAAAAGAGGGGTGGCAGAATCTATGACACATCAGCCCGCACATCCACCATCTTCGGAATGCCGTCAACCAACGGTCAGAATCAAACCATACCAGTGGTTTTAGTACCGCGGGTGGAAGCTCAACCGAGGGGACCAAACTTGGAGATACCAACAATTGAAGCTGATCCTCGGCCACCCTTAATACACACAGTAGACGAAGGGGGAACTATGGCCGTAGGGGTACAAGCCGGAACTCCCAATCAGGGATCAAACCAGTCCCACCGACTGATGGTAGAGCTCGAAGAATTGAAAAAGAGCCAGCAGGTCTACGCAGATGCCGTAGCTCTTCTGGCCAGGAGAGAACCAAGACTTGAAAGATAGGATTGCCCAAAGCACGAAGACTAGCCAACAACTGGACGAAGCAAATTCTAAAGCACCAGAGCCTAATCGAGACCGAAGAATCATCCTAGCAAAACGCCAGGGGAAGCAGTGCATCCGATCCGGAATATGCCCCGAAGTTAGACTATTATGACACGAAGTTCGAAGAAAGAAACGCTCAACTGAGCATGAGAACGTGGGATATTACCGCGCAATGGAGAGCTGCGTGATGAGATGATGGCTGAGATCAGTTAAAAGCCAGACAAGGCGGAGGAAGGCTTGAAGAGGTGATGAAAGAAGCTAACTCCACGCCCCTAACTCATCGCCTGGCAAAATACCCCCATTCCGTTAAAGTGCCCTGTCCCAACTTTTGAATGCTATGACGGATCCAGTGATCCCGCGGCACATATCCGGTATTATAATCGTATCTTAGCCCGATGGAGTCAAAACGACGCCGTCCTCTGTAGATATTTCCCATCAAGTCTGAAGGGATCGGCTTTGTCTTGGTTTGACAACCTGCCACCTGATTCCATCAACTCCTACGATCAACTCGCAGAGAAATTTTGAGACCTACATGTACAACAAAGCTGTCAACACCGGAATGGATAAACTTTTTTCTCTGGCAATTGGTTACAAGGAGAACACGAGGGAATACACCAACAGATGGCACAAGATCTGCCAAGCCATAGGGAGTGTGGATCCCGTAGTAAGTATCAACTGCTACAAGTGGGGATTAGACCGAATGAGTCCACTATTTGTTGAGATCCACGGAAGCGTACCTAAGACAGAAGGAGATCTTCGAATAATTATTGAGAAGTACGCTCGTCTTGAAGAAATCCAGCGTGAGAACCCGAGGGCAAAACGCAGAGGTCTCACCGTACCAATTCCGCAGAACAAACCAGCGGGGCCAAAAGAAATAGCTCAGTGGAACGCCTCACGAAGATAGGAAGGAACGAAGAGATGAACGACGAAAAGACGATCGAAAATTCGAAGATCAGGTTTACACGAAGCTCAATGCTAGCTACGCTCGGATCTTGCGAGAGATCAAAGGAAGGGAAAATTTGGAGTGGCCGTGGTCTAAGGGAAAAAACCCCCAAAACCGAGAAGTCTAAAGATTACTGTGAGTATCATTGCTTCAATGGACACCAGACCGAGAAATGCAAAAACCTCAAAATAATGATCCAAAAATTGATTGATGCTGGCGAACTCAAGCATACATACGAAAGGAGTCACCGAGGACAGATCCAAACGAACCAAGCAAGTCCAACTTCCAGAGGGAAACCGCACAATCAACACCATCTCGTGTTCCGAAGCCGCAGGGCCCTCACTTACAGCGCAGATAGGAAAGAGGCTACGGAAGCAATTCGAAGACCACTGCGAATTATATAAGATTGATGGCGTAGAGGTGGACGAGCACGAAGAGTGGATGGACGCACCTATATCTTCGATACTGAAGATAGAAGAAGATATGGAAGACCATAACGATCCCTTGGTCCTCACACTACCAGTGGCCGGATGTAACCTCAAAAAGATCCTCATCGACGGGGGAAGCTCAGTGAACGTTCTATTCTACGACGCCTTCAAACGGATGAAGCTCCATGATGAAAACTAATGACCTCTTATTACACCATCTACGGGTTCAACGGAGCCCACAAAGCCATTGGGAGACATCGTGTTGCAGGTGAACGCCGGCCCATGAAAGTAGAAACACGATTCAGCGTGGTTGACGCCCCATCCCCCTATAACGCCATTATTGGACGAAAGTGGGTACATAAACTCAAGGGAGTGGCAGCAACTTACTACCAATATCTCAGGTTCCCTACACCCGAGGGAGTGATGGAAATCAAGGGAGATCGGGTCTCTGCAAAAGAGTGCCAGACCACTCAGGATCGTATCAACAACGAACAGGAAGAGCAGCGAAAAACCCGAAGGATAAAAATAAAGAAGCTGCGAAAGAAAAGGCCATAGACCTGTTCCTCAAGGAAACCACGGGAAGGGCTTGACAAAAGATGATAATGTCCTTAACACAGACAAGTACTTCAGCAGCCAACGAAGGACAGAAACATACCAAATAGCAATTAAAGAACGTCCCAGTCCTTGGGGACCCGAAGCCGGTGTTCACACCAGTGGAGCCCGTAAAAGAAATCAACATAGGAACGGAAGAAAACCCGAAGATGATCAAAGTAGGGACCATAATGGACGAAAAAGAGAGATTCCTTAACCAAATTACTTAAAGAATACGCGGATGTATTCGCCTGGAAGTTAGGAGACATGCCGGGGATTGATCCGAAAATAATCCAACACGAGCTGCGCATCAAACCAGGCACGCCACCTTTCAGGCAGAAAATAAGAAAAGTTGCACCAGAGTATCATAAGGCAGTAGAAAAAGAACTTCGGAAACTACTAGAAGCAGGCTTCATCAAGGAAGTCAAATACCCTACATGGATCTCCAACATGGTCGTCGTTCCTAAGAAAAATGGAGGGGTTAGGATATGCATCGACTTTACTAACCTCAACAAGGCATGTCCAAAGGACAGCTATCCCCTGCCAAGCATAGATCAACTGGTTGAAGCAGTGGAAGGATACGAAGAGCTGTCATTCATGGACGGATATTCTGGTTACAACCAAGTAGCCCTGGCAGAAGAAGATCAACTACACACACATTCTACACCCCGCATGGCCTTTATTGCTACACTAGAATGCCCTTTGGACTTCGAAACGCAGGGGCAACGTACCAAAGAATGGTCGATGCTATCTTCAGGCCATGGATTGGTAGTACCCTAGAAGTCTACGTTGATGACATGCTCGTCAAAAGTAGGCTGCGCAAAGATCACCACCAGGACCTGAGAGATATTTTCGAAGCAATGAGGAAACATCACATGAAAGTAAATCCAGAAAAATGCACTTTCGGTGTCACCTCAGGGAAATTCCTCGGATATCTGGTAACAAAAAGGGGTATTGAGGTAGACCCC
The DNA here is from genome assembly GCF_003573695.1 of Papaver somniferum. Classification (NCBI taxonomy): domain Eukaryota; kingdom Viridiplantae; phylum Streptophyta; class Magnoliopsida; order Ranunculales; family Papaveraceae; genus Papaver; species Papaver somniferum. The sequence continues at coordinate 139,660,751 of NC_039361.1, read as the reverse complement.
GCGAAGATTCAGGCCATAGTGGAAATGCCATCTCCGAAGAATTTAAAAGAAGTGCAAAGCTCAATGGGTCCTTAGCAGCCTTGGGCAGATTTATTGCCCGATCCTCGGACAAATGCAAACATTTTTTCAATATTCTCAAAAAAGGGAGTAAGTTTGAATGGACCGCAGAATGCGAAGAAGCCTTCCAAAGAATCAAGGAACACCTGGCTTCAATTCCAATCCTGCAGAAGCCTGATCCTGATGAGGTTTTGGCATTGTACATAGCAGCGACAGAAGACGCAGTTAGCGCAGTGTTGGTCAAAACCAATACGAAGATAGAACAACCTATCTATTATGTCAGTAAGACCCTCAATTCTGCGGAAAGGAATTACACGAAGATCGAACAACTCATCCTGGCATTGGTATGGGCTACTCAAAAGCTGAGAACCTATTTCCTAACTCACTTCATCCGCGTCCCATGCAAAGCACCACTGGAAGCAGTCCTCAAAAGCGCGGGAAAAGTAGGTAGAATAGCCAAGTGGAACACCCACCTGGACCAGTTCAACATCATTCATGAAATTCAACATTCCCAAATATCCCAAGTTTTGGCGGATTTCTTAGCAGACCTCCCCCTGGACAACGATGAAGAGATTAGGGGAATACCAGAAGCCGACGAGAAAGCAAGGATCCAGTTGATGTCCTCGAACCCGCGAGTCAAAGACAATGGGAAGTCTTTGTTGATGGTTCCAAAAATAAGGAAGGGGCAGGAATAGGAATAAGCATTGTCATCACCACCCCAACTGGAGAAAGGATCGTACAAGCACTCAGGTTAGAATTCAAAGAGCATACTAAAAACATCGTCGAATACGAGGCAGTCGTACATTCCCTCCGCTTAATAATAAAGATGGGGGTAACTGATGTAAGACTGACAAGTGATTCGCAGCTTGTCATACGGAAAATAGGGCTCGAATACAATGTGTACGACGACACCCTCTCAGCTTACATGGCCTTGGTTCAAACATTGGCATCACAAATTCCGAACATCAAGTTCCGGCTTATGCAGAAGGGATCTCAGGCACGCGGATGCCCTAGCATATATATCATCCATGCTGAAGGACAAGAGTATCGAAGCTATCAAAATAACAAGGGTATACGAGCCTTCGATTGCACACAATTTTCCTTTGCTACAAATCAAGATACAGTGGAAGAAAATATCGAAGATCAGGTGGGAGAAGACATCCGTGACGATTTTGACGAAGAAGATATCCTGTCAAGAGCAAATCAAGACGAAGATTTCAACAACGAAGATGATTGGAGAATGATGATCCATGCGTTTCTCAAGGATGGAACCTTACCCGCGGATCACAAACAAACAGGAAAATACTCTCCAAAGTAGGAAGATATGATCTTCGGGATGGGATCCTGTACAAGAAATCTTTCCTCGGACCGTTACTACGTTGCTTATCCAGGAAAGAGGGGCATCGAATTCTAAACGACATCCATTATGGTGACGCGAGGAATCATAGCGGCATGAGATCACTAGCCGACAAAGCAAAAATGCAAGGATATTACTGGCCCACAATGATACAAGATGCTGCAAGAATGTCCCGACGATGTGAAGAATGTCAGCGTTTCGCCAAAAAGATACACGCACCAGCAACAACGTTGAATTCTGTGGATAGTCCGTGGCCATTGCAAAATGGGGCATAGATATCGTTGGGCCTTTCATCGAAGGATCAGGGAAAAGACGATTTTTGATAGTAGCCACGGACTACTTCAGTAAATGGGTGGAAGCCAAAGCCTTAGCCAGGATCAGAGACGTGGACGTGTTTACTTTCATATTCCAAAACATTATTTGCAGGTTCGGCATACCAGCGGAAATCGTGTCCGATAATGGTAAACAATTACAGGGGAAAAACATAGACATGCTCTTCGACACTTTCAAAATAAGGAAAAACAAGTCCACCCCCATATACCCTCAAAGCAACGGACAAGCGGAAGCTACTAACAAGACCCTCGCCCTTATCCTCAAAAAGCAATTAGACGAACACAAGGGGCGATGGTGTGAACAGCTACACAATGTATTATGGGCATACAGGACAACACGAAGATCTGCCACTGGGGAGTCCCCATTTCTCCTCACTTATGGAGCTGAAGCAGTCATCCCAACAGAGATCCTCATGCCAACCACAAAGACCGAAGCATGGGAGAAAAATCTCACAACAGACATGATGTTAGAGAGACTGGACGACCTGGAAGGAAGGAGGGAAGCAGCATTGCAAAAGATGGAAAATTATCAACGGAGACTAGCGAGAGAGAGTACAACAAAAAGGTTAAGCTTCGAAATTTTGTAGAAGGGCAGTATGTGCTAAGAACAATCCCGCAGTATCAACGAGAGAAGAAATGGGGAAAGTTAGCACCTACATGGGGAGGACCTTTTATAATACACGACATTGCGGGAAACGGTTCCTACTATCTTCGCAATCTGAAAGGCGAGGTCCTCCGGCACCCTTGGAATGCTAAATGGCTCAAACCGTACTACCCATAGGAGCAGCGCAGCTTTGCATCTGCGTGAAGAATACCAGAAGAAGAAGGCAGCGTAACCGCTTTACATGTTTCTATCTCTGGACGAGGAGTAGCAGGCCTCAACCTATCAATCAAACAAACTTTTTGGGAAATCTTCAAGCAAACGAAATGGTCAAAAGGCCCGCTGGTGAACGCATGTACATTACATAATAAATTAACAATATTGGGGAAAGTAGTTAATCTACAATCTCTCAGGGCTCCCCTATCAGTGTCTATGAGTGTAAGACCAGGGGGAAGGCACCCAGCAGAAAGAGATACCCAACCAATTTTAAGGCAGCGGGTCGACGGAATGGGTGCATGTAAAATTTTCAAATAAGCATTCCATATCCTAGAACGCTGCCTCGGCCCCCCCGTTTGGGAATCCTCTGGCCCAGGATTCGCCAGCGGGGTGACAGGTCTCAAGACGATCACGAAGGTATTTACCTTCGGTGTCGCACTCAAACACTCTCAACTTTTTACAAAACCAGTTATTTCTAGTTTAACACTTCACAATACTTTAAAATAAAAAATGAATTGATAACGCAGGTACGCCAAAAGGATGATCCATTTCATAAAGAGTTGATTACAAGATTCAGCAAATAAGATAAAACAGGAAACACATCAAAAAATGATCCGAAATTATATAATCAACGAGGATCAACTTTCTATGACTAATAAAAAAATCTACTTGGACGATACAGCTCCATCAACGGGGTTGTCTCTGCGAGATGAAGGTACGCTACCACCTGAAGAGGGCCCAGAAGAACCAGGCAAAGGCGCGGGAAGGGGACGGCGCGGAAAATTCTTGACAAGACCATGTTCGACTTTAAGGCCAAGTTCAATCTTATCCAGTACTTTGTTGGTCTCTTCATCCAACTGACATAGAGTATTATAAGTGATAACAGCGGTCCGCCGGTGGGCTTGAGACAACAATACAGATAGGCGTTCCTCCTCTTTGGAGGCAATCTCCGCTGCTTCCTCACGAGACGCAGCCAACCCTTTGAAATAGTTGGTTTGTCCTTCCTGCTGCACTAAGGCAGATTGAGTCTTTTTAAGCTCATCATTTGCTGCGTGAAGCTGTCCCTCGAGTGCTGAAAACAAAAAATACCAAGGGGTTAAAACGAAGAAATAACAGAATCACACTCGATAAAACGAGGTTATACCTTCGACATTAGCCGAAGCCTCCTCATACTCATTGACAACTGCGTCCCGAGCCTCATCAAGAAAGTCATATTCGGTGGATAGTTTCTTATAATCCGTTTGAAGGTTCGTAAGAGCAAATTGACTGGCGTCTAAATCTACCTGCTTCATCGAATCCAAGTGACAAAGATGGTTGACTTCATCATTCACCTCCCCCATCCTTTTATGAAGTCGATACACATTCATCTCAAGATCTCTTTCAGACTCCACTTGGCGAGCAACATCCGCTCGAGACGCTGCTAGGGCTTTACTAAGAGCACCAACCTCGGCCCTAGCATTATCTCTTTCCTCGGAGAGACGTAGCATACTATCCCTAACCCCGGGGCCTAAGAAAGAACGAGCATGTTGTAACTCTCCTTCTAAAAAGAGCACTCTAGCCTCTAAGTCTGAAGCATGTTCTCGAGCATCACGCAGGTTGTCACGCGTCCATAGCAGCGTACCATGAAACAAACAACGGGCATGATTGTACTTATTTTGCATATCAACAATCAGTGTTCGCTTTTCACGCCACTCATCTGTTAAGGCGTTGTGCTCATCAGCACGAGCATTCCACTTTACGGCTTCGCTCTTCAACTTACCCACCAACTCTGCAATACGGGATTTCTGTCGTTCCCTTTCTTTCCGAATCCATATCAACTCGGGGAATCCACCCACTGAAGATAGGGTGGGGAGACTCAGACAGAACACCAAAATACAGATAGGGAATCACAAGGAGTGAAAAATCCGTAAAATACAAACCTGTGAAGGACGAGACACTTCTACGAGTCTGCTCCAATTCGTTGTGGACTATAGCGAGTTCTGAACGAAGATTCTCCTCAGCGTTACCCAGTTGTTCTTTTTCCTTCAGACGGCCCCTCAGTTCATTTATTTCCGCTTCAGCCGCAGACAGTTCCTCTTCCCTATGACGAAGCTTGGCCTCCAACTTTAAAGACTTTTCTTTAAAGAATTGGTATAAAACATGGTTACAATGTTCGCTCCTCATCATCTACGTCACAAACAAAAAACATTATTATACCAAAGGGATCAAATATCACGAAGAACACAATGCGCGGATATCATAAAAAGAGTACAAGGATTTACCTCTAAAACACGCTGCTGGGGAAAACCGTACTGGTACCCATCAGCTATGGCCATCATATCAGCAACAGAGGAGGGAGGGTCAACCACTAAATTAGCTTCCGAAGCTATAAGATTCTTCTCCCACATCTCAGCAACGCGGGCTTCAGAAGACAGTTGCATCATTCGACGAGTATAAGCGTCGGAATTCTTCTCACCAGTGACCCCAGGGGCAGGGTTAGGGACGAACATCAGGTTATTCTTCTTTAGCCAAGCCAAAATGGCATCTTCACCTTCAGGCATTAGCGAGAAAGGGAAATCCTCGAAAGGAGACTCAACCGCAAACTTCCCCTTGGCGGTTATCTCCTCACCCGCGCAAGTCTCGACATTACCACCCTCAGCATGACCACCTGCATTCTCAGCTTGCTGATCAGTGGTACCTTCTTTGCCAAGGTCCCCAAGCACATCCCAATCATCATGTGGGGAAAGCAATGAGAAGTCCTCGGAAAGACCCATGGCAGCAGTCACATCGAAGGATCCCCCCGCGGAATATATCCTACCGAAAGATAATTCTGGGGAAATTACGGGAAAAGTACCCACACCAACAATGTCATCGCCAACAGGGGCAGATCCACTCCCACCAGTAACACCGACGGTAATATTACCCTCAGCCTCACCGTCACCACCCGCGGCAACTTCTTCTTCACCATCACCACCCGCGACAACTTCTTCTTCAATATCACCACCCTCGACAACTTCAGCCTCACCATCACGACCCGAGACAACTTCTTCTTCACCATTACTACCTTCGTCATCAGGGTAAGAAGTGTCGGTACGCTCTTCTCCGTTGGACATTTCTTCATCCTCACCATACCCTTGGTTTACGAGACTCGTAACCTCCTCATAACCCTCAGCCTCACCGATAACCGCAATAGAATATTTTTTGGGTCCAAGTTTCTTCTTCTTCGACACCTACAAACAAGTATACATCCCACAAAGGCTCATTTTTTCCCTCACTTCAAAAATGAAAATTATTTCAAGCAAGGAAAAAGGGCAAAAAGATAGAGAATATAAGAAGAAACTATACCTTGGCAGCAATAGCACTCTTTGATGGATGGATAGCACCAGAACCCTCCTCCTCATCTCCATCAACGACATCAAGAGCATAAGGAATATTCATGCCCGCGAAATTAGGACGCCAAGGACAGAAATCTCCATAACGAGCAGGAGGAGTTTCACGAGGCTTGCTATTTTCAGAAGGACGCCAACCACGTGGACCCGGAATCCATCCATAAGCCCAAGGACCAACTACCTCAATAATAGTAGCATTCCATTCATAATCATGGTCACGCTTAATCCTTTCACGAGAAGGAAAGAGTTTCCGTTTAGCAGATCCCTCAGTACCAGGAACATACTTCAGCTTGGCATCACTCACCTCACTCAAAAAACGAATTTCACCACGGGGAGCAGCAATATTACGAAGACTAACACTCCACGGCTTACGGTTTCTGATGTTGACATAATCCCCAAAAGAACTATTAAAGTTCTGAGGAGTGTACCACTCTCTCTCAGCAGGATTTGGAACATAGAAGGTCATCATAGTCTCTCCCTTGCTCCGCAGATAACATTCCTTCAGTGAACGAAGATAATTCCCAGATAGTTGTGACACGGAACGATTATGAGTGTTCGTGGAAGATCCTTCGCGACTAGCCAACACGTCATAATAAAAGGAGTCAACCGACTTATATAAGGACAACATAAGACCCGCCTCGAAGGCTCCAACCGTAATCAACAGATGAAACTCGTCAAACTGATAATTAGCAAGGAGCTCGTAGGTGATATCATCGTCAGGAGCATAGAAGCGAACATCAAAAGCTTGGAGTTCATGTTTTTCCTTGAACATCTCAAGATCAATATGCTTGAAAGTGACCTTCTTCTTACCAACTGAAATGCTGCGTATCACGGGGACAGTTTCTTCTTCGTCTGCGGAATCAGAAGTAGGACCCAATTCCGAAGCTTTCCTTTTAGAAGGAAGATTTGTAGACGGATCATCTCTCGACATAGTACCCTTGGAGTACTTCCCTTTGAAATAAACCGCGGGAGGAGGCGGCAAAGATTTCTGCGGAGGCACCGAAGGAGGAGCCATTGAACGAAGGGGCGGAGCATCCACTATTTCAGTACGAGGAGGAGGAGCCCGCGTACTCCTAGAGTCATCATGAGGAGGATCCTGCGTACTCCTAGAATCTTCACGAGGACGAGAAGGGGCGCGGTTAACAGCATACCTAGACCCCGAAGGACCCTTCGGCATATCCCCTTTCTTAGAAGGCATAATCTTCGCACCGGAGGAAGATGAAACCCTATGACCCCGAGGATCCGATTGCGAAGACTTGTAAGGACCTTCCCCAAGTGGAGATCTATCAGGATCTCTACGCGGAGGGGATCTTGGCGGACTAGACGGCGGAGTTTGGTAAGGAGCCCGCGGACGATCAGACATATCTACAAGGAAACAGAAAAACAGTTTAGAGAAGAATACGAGGAGATCACTAAAGATCAAAAAACCCATAATTGATGGTTCATCCGGATAAACATGAAAAACCCTAAGAAACTAAAAAATACTCCATCCGACTCCAGGGATAATACTCAGATACATATTCACAGACGCTGTAACAAAGAACATGGGCAAGCATATATGCTTCGACATGTATGATCTTCATCGCAAAACCAAGAACACAGCAGCAGGAGACAAACGAATAGATACATAGATAAATCAATGATGAACAACCAATGAAAAAGCCCATACATGTATAGAAAGAGGACGACAAGCACCAACCGCAGTCGAAGAAAGGAGGATCGGAGATATCAAAAGATATAGGGGCAGCAACAATCAAAAACGAAAGAAGCAGAAGAAAGAAACAGAAAATTGAATGTTATATTCCTCACAACAACGGTGATAGTAAATGACTAAAGAACAAGAATAAGAAAACAAGAAGAGAATGAACACTGACAAGAAAAGGATAAAAGTTTTTTTCACATTCTCTTTCCTATTTATGAAGCTAGAGAAGACAATAACTTCTCCTCGTACCAAGGAGCAGTTATGGGAGAAGTTAATGCAAAGTGGGAAACGTGTAGGACTACCTTTCTTATTCAAAATTGCAAAGTACGCCCAAGTTAGAAGAAGAGGGGCAAATTGTATGTACACCTTTCATCATCGACCACGTGTACAGAAAGAGACACGTGGAAGACATGCGAAGCGAGACATCAAAACATGATAGCAAGCATCTCATCAGAAGATGCCATCGGTCAGCAGATCTGACGGTCAGGGACAGAGGACCACAGAGGTATGATGGCTCAGAGGAGCATCAGATAATACCCCTTGGGTATTAACACACCCAATCCCGAGGAAGACCCAGATCAACGACCGAGAGGAAGTTAGGCTGACACAGATATGACCATACAAAGAGACACTTGTCTGACACGAGCAGACATCCATCTACCCGCATTAAATACCCAAGAGATATACACGTGTCGATCAGCTCGTGGAAGAAGAGAGGATAACCCTTCGTATTCAAGCTCAGGTCGCGGCATATGCCGAAGACCTCTGCGTAATAGGAACAAAGCACAAGAAGATAAGATTACAACGGCACCTCAGAGATGGGACCCACGTTCCATCCCTATAAATACCCCTCTCCACTAAGAGAGGAGGGGGAGACCATTTTGGGAGAGCAATTAGAGGAGAACATAGGAGAGAGAAATAAGAAGAGTAAGTAATACCCCTACTTCCGCAGACCTATGTGTATTCTAAAGTCATTCGACTATCTTTGTAACCATTCAATACATAGTGAAACACCAAACCCCGTGGACGTAGGCCTTAGTGCCGAACCACGTAAATCTATCTCATTTACATTTCGGCACCTTACATTCAACGTTAAACTTCATATGCTTTATATTATACTTGATTCTCGATTTATTCCTTTATACGAACATTATTTATGATAATATTCGACTAGACAATGACAATCCCGGAGGCTTCGAGTCGATGAATCGATATAATCATCCTGTTACGCATACGTTGTACAATTCTAGAATTAGGATGCATGCGAATATTGTTTGTGGACACGTGGATGGCTTCGTGATTTACGTGTTCACATTCTTAAAAAACCTTATCAGTTCTAAAATTTCTGAAATTAATCGTAGTGAAAACAGAAAACAACAACATCAACAATGGTTAATCAAATCGCCACTTTTGTCTTTGTGCTGGCAGTTGTTTTGGTCCTGACCTCTGATTCATTTGCAGGTATGGATAACTGTAACATTATCTACCACTAACTTGGAGATGGAAATACTTAATAACTACTCCTACATTTAAGATTTATTTCGTGTTCGAAATTAGACTTACAGGTCGTGAACGACGTCAATAAAGTCAACCTAAAGAATTCCAAACAATTTTTGTTTTCCAATCGGTGTTAAGATTTAAGAACAGTTAAAAGGATAAGGGTAGGGCGGATATTTTGAAGATATTTACTTAGTCTCATTGTGTTTGAGTTTGACCTTGTATTGACTTGGAATTTAGTCAAAAATTTTCTTTCCTCATATCATATTCATTCCCTCCTGATAACAGGACTCCACAAAGGGTGCAAAGTAAAAGAAAAAAGAAAACTGAGAAAATAAAAAAAGATAGCATTCCGTATCCCAACTGAATGCATCATTAATTAAGTCTAATTTTCTCTCTCTAGAAGTAAAAGCCGCCAAGCATTACCTGATTATAATACTTAGAATATGTGTAGACTTCTTCTCCCCCTCGAGAGTGATCCTATTTCTCTCCAACCAAAGAGGCCAGCATACAACCACATGTAGCAAAGATAATTTTCCTAAACTTGAAAAATCATATCTACTCCATGCATCAGCAAGATGGTTTATAGTAAGAGGCATCACCCAACTGTCATGATGCATTGGAAGAATGTACCTCCAAACAACTTTCACATAAGTACAACTCAAATGAAAATGATCAATTGTCTCATGCGAAACTATCCTTAGTTTTAACAATTTTCCATGTATGATTGTGAGAGTAATCCAGATTTATTTTGCTGTACAAAATCCTTTGTGGTAAATAATTTGAGCCTTTGCCTTCTTCAACTCATCCTCTACTGCTTCCAGTTTTGAATTCACAGAACACAAATGCTCATCATGCTCTAGAAATTCAGTCTTGAATCCCAAAACAATTTTTCACGCTCTAAAATCTTCCTCAAAGCCAAATAATATTAAATTCAAGTTTCTGAGATATCTTTAATTTCTCCTCTTAGAATTTAGTCCTTTCAGGAGATCTCTTCAAAATGACACGATCTATATCCATGATGCACTCCATCGAGTTCAACAGTGCCATAGCTACAGGGTATAACATAACATGATAGGAGTGGTATAAACTTCGGTGGTAAGAATATGTCCATACTTCATCCATAATTTTCAAATGCTGAATCTTTGTTTCTATAATATCGAAACCTCTTTCACACTCTTCGTCATCCTCGTCCCACGATGGATCCAAAAACATACCTTTATAGTTGTGGGCATTAGTTTCCCGAAAGGGTTGTCTAGATAGTACAAGGATGCTTTGGTGATTCACCTCTAGTATTATTAATGCTTGGTTTGAATTGTGATCTAAAAATACAATTTAGAGCGTGTCCTTTTGCATCATCGTCTATTAAGTCATCTTCTTGTTTTATGCTACATGAAACATGAACTTCGCCAACATATCGTATAAACAATATATCCTAAATAGAAATTGCATATATAACAACATAGTTTAGTAAGATACAGTTAGCTAGTACATTCATTTGTGAATGTGTGGCTCCAGGATTCTAGCATCGCATAGTAATTATCAAACAATCCTTCGGCGGATATAACACTACCTTCCATTTACAACCAACGATTATAAAAACATCGGATTAATGTCTTTCAAGGTTCACTTGATTCAGTGGATAACCCTTTATCCCGTGGGCCGAAGTGATATGGACTCTTTATTTCCCATATATTTATAAATGGGTTGCATTGGAGATTTTTTTTAATAATATTATAACCTTTTTAGTCAAAAGAAAAAAAACTTTTTCTTTAGGAAAAGAATGACAATTTATCCGTCAAGAAGGATGTTATTATGAATTTGTAATAATAACTATTTGTTATCTTCACAACATCTCAGTCGATTTTTTGCACGTTCTACTAATAAGTATGTAAAATATGAAGTGTAAGAGTTTGGCAGATCGACTAGAAAAGTTGGTTGTTAATAATGGTCCTTCATGTCTTATTAGTTCTGTAAATATGAGTCTTGTCCACAAAATAAAATAAGAAAAAAATATGTGTTTGTTCAATTCAAATTAGGTTGGAAAGTATATTTGCCAAAAAAAAAAAAAACTGTTTGTTTGTTCGATTCAAATTAGGTTGGAAAGTATGTTTTCCAAATACGATAAAAAAAACGTTTGTTTACTTACTAACATGGTAAGTCCAGTAGAAATAGTTTAAAATGTGTAACCTTTTCATCGGGACCAGAAATTTGTCTTAGTCAGGTCAAAGATAAATACAAATATTTAATAATTAAAAAAATGACATTTATGTATTGAACAAAAAGTTGTAAATCATACAAAGCTGTTGGTTGGAGGCGTCTCCGATAACTGGTGTATATCCAACAAATAAGATATGTATCTAGCAATAATAGAGAACAAAACAACAGAGGTCTAGCCCGAAGATTTACCAGCAACTGATCCAACTTTGAACGGATTACAAGTGGCCAACATCAGCACAGAAGAAGAACCGCTCCTCATGCAAATCAGTAAACTCCTTCAAAAATAAGAGAGAAACCAACTGATAGCGTTAGAACTTGAGTATCAAGACCCGTTCACCTTCAAATACAGCGAAATATCAAGTCTCGTCAGTAACTTGGTCGCTTGCAATCTTGGAGTCTCTCCTAAATTCAGACTCGTCAAACAAAGAAGTTAGACCTTTCCTCGGTATGTCACACTAGCCATCAAGAAAGAAGTAAAACGAACACTAGAAACGAAATTCATATAGTCGATCCAACATCCGACATGGATGGACAACGTTGCACCAGTAGCTAAGAAAAATGATAAGATACGATGTCGTGTCGATTATTGGAATCTGAACTGAGCATTCCCGAATAATGAATTTTCGCTTACCAGTATAGATATATTGGTTGATGCTACCAGTGGTCACAAGATGTTTTCGTTTATGAATGATCATGTGTGATATAACCAAATAAGGATGGGGATAGAATACGCCTATAAGACGGATTTTCAGACAACCTAGGGAAATTTTCATTATGTTGTCATGTTGTTTGGACTTAAGAATGTAGGAGCGACTTATCAGAGATCAATGATTTCTATTTTCCATAACATGGTGCATCAAATCATTGAAGCATATGTCGATGACATTGTAGTTAAGTACAAGGCGCGAGAAGACCATGTGGCTCATTTGAAAAGAATATTAGAAAGATTTTAAGTTTGAATTAAGGATAAATTTACTCAAACGTGCATTTGGATGGTATCTGCATAACTCATAGGTTTTGCTATCACTAATAAGGAGATTCAAGTTGACCAAGCAAGGTCGAAGATCACCACAATGGCATCCACAAAGGGTTTGAAAGAATTGTAGGCCTTCGTAGGGAAGGTTTGTTACGTTTGGCGTTTCATCCCAGGAGTAACCCAACTTCTAACGTCCTTCCTTCCACTATTAAGGAAGAATAAGCGCTTCAAACATGGGCAGATTCAGCAGTCCGCTTTTCAAAAACTCAACCAATGCCTGGTTAGTTCATATCTACTACAAACAATGATAAAATGGGTGTTTCTATATTTACACACAACATTCACTAACCTCGTTATTCGTGCCTTTATACCATAAAATACTACAAATGATCAATTATCTCTAATCTACTATATTAGTCCGGTTTTACAAGACGCAAAATTATTTGCTGACGACTGATTGATCTATATAAAAGCTAGACCTAGAGATGCTAGAAATTTAGCTAATATAATCAATTTAGTAAATACTCTGGACAGGATGTTAACTTTGATAAATCGGCTATAGCTTTCAGTACTAAAGTGCCCAATAATGTGAAATCTGATATTGCTAATATTCTGCAAATTAGAAGAATGGCTCTGCAGGAAAAGTACCTTGGAGTTTCACTGCTTTTACAAAGGAGTAAGGATGATTCTTTTAATCACCTAGTGGATAATTGTAGAGGCAGACTTGCACCTTGGAAATCCAAATTCATTGCTCAACCAAGTAAAACTGCACTTAACCAAACTGTTGTAGGAAGTATGGCTAGTCACCACCTTATTGTTTTCCAAATGCCACAGAGCATTATATCTGATATTGATTCCATTCAAAGGGATTTTTGGTGGGGAAAACAACATGGTGGAAAAGGCATATACATGAAAGGTTGGTCTGATATGGCTCTTCCAAAGGAATTAGGTGGTTTAAACATTAGGAGGACTGAAGTTTTGAACCAAGCTCTCCTTGCAAAACTTGCTTGGAGAATGATTGAACAACATGATACTCCTTGGGATAAAATCCTTAGAGGTAAGTATTTTCACAACAGAAACCCTTTGATTGATGTTATGCCAGAAAATGGGTCTTGGATTTGGAATGGTATATGTAGGGGGTTTAAAAATCATTAGAAAACATCATGTTATGGAAATTGGTACTGGTGAAAATGTGCATATATGGAAACATAATTGGATACCAAACTTACCTGGTCCACCCAACTCTTCTTTAACATCTTCAAACATGATTTTTGTGAAGCAACTTACTGGCCAATATACAAATAACTGGAATTATGAAATTTTAAATGCTTTGTTTGACCAAAACACTGTTAGTGACATAAGTAAGATTAGAATTCCAATGCATGGATGTGATAAAATGAGATGGAACCCAGCTGCAATTAACCCTACTAAGAATAACCTTAGCAAAACTGGAAAGCTTTCTGGAAGCTCAAGCTACCTCCTAGGATTCAGCATTTGTATGTGGAAATGCCTTCATAATTGTGTGCCTGTGAAAGAAAGGTTAGTTAGGTTCTCCAGGCATCATGATATAAGTTTTGTTATGTGTGGTAATGGGGTTGAAACTTTGCATCATATGTTTGTTGACTGTGATGTTGCTAGAAGAATCTGGAAAAGTGTTAATAGCCAAATTCATGTTAACTTTGGTAATCTAAACTTTCATAACTGGTTGTGTGGTGTTTTTGATATACAAAATGTCAACCTGCAGGTGGATACAAAAAAACTGGCAACAATAGGTTGTACTATTTGGCATATATGGAAATCCAAGTGCTCTAAGTTGTTTGATAATGTGCAGGTTAATGAGGCTTCGATTATATGGACTGTCAAGTCTGTTTTAAGTGAACTGACATCCTCAAATGTCACAAATCAACTTGGTTCTACCATCAACACTTTAGTAGTACCAAAATGGAAATGTTCTGAACATACAATAGACAAACTAATTTTTGATGCATCACATATTGTGGATACATGATCCAGTGGAATTGGACTAATATGTAGATCAAATGCAGGTGAATGCAATGGAATGCGAGGAAGGACATTGATATCTTTGGATCCAGAACAAGCTGAAGCAAAGGCTCTACTGGAAGCTGTGTTATGGGCAAAGGAGATGGGAAAAAGAAGAATTCACTTAGAGGGAGATTGTGTCAACGTAATAAATGCATTAAATGGAAATAATCTAGCTGTCAGATGGACTACTTTTAATCTGATTCATGATGCACTTGTTATTTTAAGAGATTTTGATTTTTGATGTTTCTCTCATGTTCATAGAGATGCAAATCACATTGCAGACTCAAATGCAAAGTACGCAAGGTCTGAAAATAGTAATTTCAATTGGGCAGAAAATAGTCCTAGTTGGGTTTTGAATTTAATCCAACATGATAAGAACCACTTGTAATTTTTTACCATTCTCCTTTCCTATTAAAAAAAAGACGTAAAATTTAGATACCCATGGATAGAACAAGCGTGCAAATCTTTGGTGTATGCAACACAAATTTTTAAGCGTTATCTGCTCGTGCACGACATTATAGCCATAGAGGCAGCCAATCATATAACGTATTTTTCTATAAATCAAATGTTAACAGGACGGACATCACGATATCTTCTTCAATATTCGAGTTTGAGCTGCACTACCAATTACCAAAGACCCAAGGGTGTCTATGGGCAAGCAATAGATGATCTTGTAATAGCTTTCCGTAAAGCAGATGATGCACAATCAATGACGATATGCCATAAGAAGTAGCGGAAGCATAGGAAGATGAGCGATGGGCCATGTTCTTTAATGGGTCGTCTTGCGGGTCATACAGAGGTGCAAGCATTGTATTCAACAATTCTTGTCACAAAATAGTATCTTACGCTTTTAAACTCAATTTTGAATGTAGCAAGAACATAACAGAATATGAAGCGCTTATTCTAGGAATGATGCTTATTCTAGGATTGATACTATCAAAAGAACCTGACAGGTTCGAGGCGCACCTAGCACCTTATTGCACTGAAGTTCATGAGTTATTATCTCAAATGGGAAGCGTCATGGTAAAGCACACCAGAAAAAGTTCTAATCGTCATACATATGATCTATCCATTTTTGCAACCAAAATGTAATTAAATAGCAAAGAAGAAGGAACGATGTGATGATAAAAAGAAAACATATACCAAGTTCCGAGAGAGAAAGCATAAGTTTTGATAAGATGGATGACTGGAGAAAGACCTACATATAGGTTATCACTAAGATGATAGAAGACTAGTGCTCCCATTAAAAAATACTGAAGCTATTTCTGGTTGTAAGAGGGGCAATATACTATAGGACTAGGGCTGAACATGGTGTCGGTTAACCGTTGGAAACCGACCGAACCAGACCAATAAGAAAGAAACCGAACCAAACCATTTAGATTTGGATTGGTTTGGTAAAAAAAGTTGAAAAACCGACATTATTGGTTTGGTTTGGTTTGACCTGAAAACCGAACCAAAAACCATTGGGGAACCGATTAATTTTTAAACTTAGTTTCTACCGTCGGTTTAAAAGTATTAGATTCTACCCATTGATTTAGAGGATAAATAGAAACCCTAAATCTAATATTTCATTATGATACTCTCCCTCTTTCTCTCAGCCGCCTCCCTTCTCCACCCCCAACTACAGCTGCTGCTACTCGACTTTTTTCTTCCCGTCTTCCTTCTTTTTTATTTGTCAATAACTAAATTAAGATATATTATATATCTTCTTTTGATCTCTAGAATTAGAGTAAGCTTTAACTATTCTTGATTATTTTTTTTTTGTCTGTATATTTGTGTAAACCAATACTATCGGCAACTACGATTTTTTTATCTGTAAATTTGTGTATTTTTTTTTATTTGACATAATTATTGGTTAACCAAAAACCACTGGAAAAAACCGAAACCAACTGGAACCATTTGGAAACCGAACCAATGGTTAATGGATTGGTTTGGTTTAGATTTTTAGAAACCAATAGTATTGGTTTCGGTTTTGGTTTGGCTATAAACCGAACCAAAACCGACCATGAACAGCCCTATATAGGACAACTGATGGATCATTGGCATGACGTGTCAAGAACAAAGAAGTGGATGAAAGAATAACCCACATCCATGAAGTGTCATGTGGTAAAATATGAAGTGTACAACTCTAAATTTCGTCTCCAAAAAAGGAAATTTATTGGACAAAGATGATAGCCGAAACGAAAGCCGTACAAGACGGTTGCAGAGGTTTTGAAGTGCCACTGCAATCGACAGAAGCCTACATAACAACAAAGAAAGACTGGAGATAACATGAAACGTATGGGTACTAAGTACACCACCAACTTTTTCATTCGACAACCTGTATGGAAAAAACCTTATACAATTGCAAGTAGACCAACTGAATGATCCTTGACAATGTGTATAGAGTTTATATCTCTAAACTCTTCTCAATCAGTACGTATATAGACAAGATTCTGTGAACCTAATTGTTAAGAAGAGTACTTGGACGATCTCAAAAATCAATATCCAAGATCAATCTAGTTGTATCCAAATAATCCAATCGGAATTCTTCCAAGTAATTAAACTTGTTATCTATCTTTCAAGATACGAATTCTATAAGAAACGAGTCTCGTAATCGACCACAATTAGATAGACGTATCTACTAATATTCAACACATACAACTTGCCTAAATCCAATTGTAAAGATAAACAATATAATGAGGAAAAGGAAAAACACAAGACACCAGAAATTTTCTTAACGAGGAAACCACAACTGCAGAAAAACCCCAGGACCTTGTCCATATTTGAACAGAAAACTATATTAAGCCTCTACAGACACTAGCCTACTATCATACTGGAATGTAGTTGACATCGAATCCACCCTCCAAGAAGTTCAGTTACTGTCGTGCTCCTTACGTCTCTTGAACTTCGCAAGGCTTTAAGTAATTGATTCCCTTAGCTGACGTCCTTTACAACCTAAGAGTTGCTTCAGCCGAAGCGAAGACTTTTGGTACCGATCTACCTGATTTCCGTTTAGATCAAAGAGAAAGGTGAGGAACTCTATTTGCAATAGACAAAGCTAACAAACCTCATAAATCCAAAACTTTCGACTCCCGGAGAGAAGCCTAGATTCTTAACCACCTTTCAAGAATAATCTTCAAAAGATCAATTAAGATCAGTTTTAAGATATTTATCTTGAGGAATCACAAATTACGAGAAGAAAAGAACTTTGCAATTACTATTTATGTTTCCTGAAAGAGATTACAAAAACCTGGATAACATAAAAGCAAGATCAGGATACACTAACTATCAAGGTAAAGATAGTTGGACCTGGCTTCACGAGTCCCCAAATCGAAGTATTTTAGTCGTAGACCTAATTATGTTTCTCAGAGGAAACATAGGTCTATAGAGGACGACTCTAGAATCAATTAGGAAACAAAGTGCCAAGGATCAAATTTCACAGTTGCAAAAGCATCTCTATTTATAGTTTTCAAAGACCAGGGTTTTCTTAGAATTACAGCTAATATAACTTGGGAATCAAGCAAACACTTTTAGGTCTTGAAAATACAATAGAAGAAATATACACTAAGAACCGATTTTGGAAACGTGTATTGATTGTTCGGTTTGGCAATGTACTCCAAAGAACTAATGCAATTTGATGTTCATTTAAATACCTAAGAATTTAATCATGACACACACATAAATTTTTGAGTGATCAATGAAGTTTTAGAAGTGTTTGAGAGAGTTCTAGCAATGCTAAACATACTTTAAAAAAAAAAAAATCTTTGAGCATCTGCTAAAATCTACCAAGACAGTTGGTACAACGGTTCGTGAACTGTTAGGCTTGTTCGCGAGTCAGGGTGCAATGGTTCGTGAACCGGGTTCGCCAACCCTATAATACTACCAAACTTAGTTGACCACGATTCGTGAACCCGGTTTGCCAACTTCTAGCCTATAGTACCAACTCCAACAATTCAGTTCACAACGGTTCGTGAACTATTCCCAAATGAACTCACAGTTTGAGAACTGGTTCGCAAAACTTCATGTATTTTTGAAACTCAGATCTCTATGCTTTTTGAACTGCTTCACTAACCTAACCTGAGCAGAAATATCAGATAGTTCAATATTTTTATCTTATGATGTTTGAAACATTCCCACGTATTCGTTCGCGGACGCATACAAGGAAAAAATTGTTAACCAATACAAGCAGAAGGGTAGAAAGAGATTTTTATGGAAGGCGACGTAGTACTACAAATTTCCCCTGACGTACAACGGAACGTGAGCACTGATAAATTCACCGCTAACCGGGAAAGACCGTTTATGATTAGGAAGAGGGAAGAAAGTGGCTATTACTACTTGAAGCGCATGAATGGTTCTAAAATCAATGAAATGATCAATGGAAAGTGGATTAAGCTTTATCATCCATAATTCACCCATTGTGTGTAACACGATTATCAACCACGTTGAATAAAATCTTTCATCAATATCATTATTATTATTATTCTCGAAGTAAAACATTTATAACCCGGCTTTGAAGGCTATGGGATAACATGGACTTTAAGGCTGTAAGATAAACGTCACTGAAGGCCTTGAGATAACCCATCTTTGAAGGCTGTGATATAACTCACCCATGAATAAGACTGTTAGACAACCCGACCATGAATAAGGCTCTCGTAGTCTTGTTAATGGATAAAATGAAAAATCCAACTATGAATAAATTTATAAGCAACACACGCCATAAATAAAAATGAGACTAGAGGCTGATCTTCTCTGTAAGGGACCACAAAATTAAGTCGTCGGTGCCATATCGCGCAAGCCGAAACTTCACTTTGTGCAATTCGTAAACACAGTGACCGTGCCTTCATGCTCCACTTCTCTCCAGGAAAATGCATGTCCATTATCCATTACAAGCTGGCTTCTCAAGCATGGTGTCCTAAATGTGACTTCCACACCTTACCAACTCACCCTTGTTCTGCAAATGATGCAAGGCCATAAAGGCTAAATCCGATGCATTCTTGCATGCATCTCCAAGTCTTTTCTAGGGATAAGGTACGCCTTAAACTCCCACATAGGCCATCGCAATCCTATTCTAGGCATACTTGTATGTCTCAACATTTCTAGACTTTCTAGTATAACCTAACAAAGTTGACTCTAGTAATCTAATCAAGCTAGTTATGGGTTTTGATACTAAAATATGACAACCAACCTTGACATACTTATGCTTGGTGGGTTCAACCGAGCAGTGCTCTAACAGTTGGTATTTCCATCTCTGGCTTGATGTCCAACTTAAGTAATATTGCACCATAGTGGTGCTATATCGCACTGAGCTAGTCTCCCATTGGCGTGAAGCACCATGTTGTTGCAACATTGCACTTGGCCAGCCTCCCACTAGCGTGATGCACCATGTTGGTGTAACATTGCACTTGGACAGCCTCCCACTTGCGTGATGCACCATGTTGGTGCAACATTGAACTTGGACAACCTCCCACTGACATGATGCACCAAGACAAGCTTGAACTCGAAATTTCTTCTCTGCGATATTAAATCTACTAAAATCATACGACATATTTTCATAAGATAGAATGGTAAATTCCGTGAGTAAATCTGATATATCGGTCTTCACATACCGTTTTGTTGATGCAGTTCTCGCAAATTTTTTCGTTTGTTCTTCCGTCTCCAATCTTCGAGGGTTGTTCAATGATGTCTGATACATAGTTATCGTACTTTAATCCTAGTCTGAGACTTGAGTTTAGTAGACTAGAAATCAAGATATAGTTTTGTACATCTAACATTGACGTACAAGCTTGAGATTGAAAACTTGCGAGTTCGACCGAGCGATGCTCTAATAAATTTTCAGGAACAATGCTCTATTCTTATACACACTTTTCATGATTCTAATCCCCCCTAGTAACCTATATTAATGATATTGCCATCCCCTTTTCCCTTTTATAGATTTTTCTTTTATTATTTCTATTTAAATACCTTCATAATCACATGATATTTTTCTAATTTCCAACTTAAGCGTACTTAGTATATGGTTATAGCATATACTCTATTTCCAATTGATATTGGCTTCTATCGAAGTCCATGAGCCTAACTTACCTCGAAAATCGTCTTGTAAATAAGGTCAGGGTTTTCCAAGGCTCATAAAATGCATGACCTTAACCTGTACTATGTGGGATTAATTATCTCAACATTCCCCTTTATGTGTAGCATCATCGGGTCTAACATGTGAAAATTAAATCGGGCGACATGTGGTAGAGGTGTGGACAAATGACTCCTCACAAATTGCATGCTTTGTTACCATATTGAAGAAGTCCATGGACCCAACTCACCTCAAAAACCAACTTAAGAGGTGAGCGTTGGATCTTAGATCCATGGGCCTAACTAACCTCTAACACCGACTTGCAAGGTTAGGGTTGTCCAAGACTTATAAACCGCAGGATCTTGGATAACTCATACAATGTAAGACTGATTATCTCAACACGCCCTCTCTCGTGTAGCCTACTTGGGTCTAACACGTGGATATAAAATTGGGTGACACAGAATAAAAGTGCGATCACATGACTCTTTACGGATATTGCTCTGGTACCATATTAAAGTTCATGGACCTAATTAACCTCGAGGTTAGGGTTCCCAAGGCTCATAAATTGCCGGATCTTAACCCATGCATACTGTGTGAGACTAATAAACTCAACAGCTTGTAAAGCATCTGAATCCTTTAGTGGCTAAGTACACAGTCTTTTTGTTCATTTTTTTTTCTTCTAAGCAAGGAGTATCATGTTTGTTTGTTTTAAGGAAAATATATTAGAAAGACAGGGACACCATTGGGGATGAAAAAAGGAACAAAGGCCAAGATTACATCGAGCCTATTACATTGTTTCAGTTTCTTAAAATCAAATTGAGAGTAATGCTTCAAAGAAGTTAAACCCCACAGACCAATTGAACATGAGAATTTTGATAATGCCAATGATCTCATCCAAGTTTCTATATTTGTCATTGAAAAGCTTTATTGTTTCTTCCCCTCCAAACAACCCATCAAATGGCAAAGGAGATTAGATCCCATAATCTGTTTTTCCTGGACAATTGAGAACCTTTTTTCCTATTCGATTGCCACATAGACTGTCTGACAGATTACTGAAGCACCCATTGCAGCTTGTATCCTTCGGGAGAGTGAAACCAAACTGATATAGTAGTCTGAAAATTTAAGAACAGACGGTAATTGGACTCAGCATATTTCTTACACAAAGAACATCCATTCTGTTACGCCAAAGCCTGCGGAAGCGTTTAGGTTTGCACTACTACGAGGTATCTCAATATCGCCAAGAATAAAATCACACACACAAGAAGAACAAGTATTTAACGAGGTTGAATCCT
The DNA here is from genome assembly GCF_003573695.1 of Papaver somniferum. Classification (NCBI taxonomy): domain Eukaryota; kingdom Viridiplantae; phylum Streptophyta; class Magnoliopsida; order Ranunculales; family Papaveraceae; genus Papaver; species Papaver somniferum. Next base: position 139,639,044 of record NC_039361.1, on the reverse strand, counting down.
CGGGAAGGAATATCAATTTTATATATCACCGTATAGGTTGGAATATACAAAGCTCAAGCATAGAAGAAGATAACTCTTTCTAGTTCTGGTGTGTTTTCTCTAGTTCTCTCTATGGCTATTTATACACATCAATAGGAGTGGACACATTCCTTAACAAGGATTACTTTCCTACAAGTATATGGTTTCCTAACTTAGCTCTAAGATACAAACCTCTTAAGCTTCTATACTTAGGACACAAGTACTTGGTTTCCTTAACCAACTAGATTTCGTAATCTAGTCCTTGACCGAACTACCAACAATTCTCCACCTCGGATCATGCATTCATGCATGAGACGATCAATAGATAAAATCACCTCCATCTTCCAACGTCGATTGAACCATCACTGGATGCCTACGTATCCTCAATAGGAATAAAACCCGACCGTAGTTCTCTCAAATGGCCTTGCTAGAAGACCTCCACCAGGTTCCTAAGAACCTCTACCCAAAAAGGGCCTTTCACCAAACCGGAAGGATGTGGATCAATTTCGAACAATGTCGAAATTTGATCCCAGATACTACTTTAGTCAACATATCAGCTAGATTTTCTTTGGTATCGATCTTCACAAGTGCAATGTCTTCTTCTTCAAGAATTTCTCTCACAAAGTGAAACTGTACGTCTATATGTTTGGTTCTAGCATGATGCACTTGATTCTTAGCCAAATAAATTGCACTTAGACTATCACAATTCACAGGCAGTTGGTCTTGTACAACTCCTAAGTCATCTAGTAAACCTTGTAACCATATAGCCTCCTTAAATGCCTCAGTCACTGCCATATACTCCGCCTCCGTAGTTGAAAGCGCCATAGTAGACTGCAAGATTTATCTCCAACTTACTGGTGCCCTTGCTACAGTAAATACATACCCTGTAGTTGAAAGTCTCTTGTCCAAATTACCAGCATAGTCAGAATCCACATACCCAACACACAACTGATTGTTACTTCTATCCTTTGTAAACTCCAAGACAACATCAACCGTACCATAAAGATACCTCAAAATCCATTTCACAGCTTGCCAATGTTCCTTACCAGGACAATGCATATAACGGCTGACCATACTAACAACATGTGAAATGTCCGGCCTTGTACATACCATCATATACATCAAGCTACCAACAGCCTCAACATATGGGACTTGGGCCATATACTTTCGCTCTTCTTCAGTAGTGGGAGACATACGTGTATTCAACTTAAAATGAGGAGCAAGGGGAGTACTTACAGATTTAGTTCCATCGTAGACACCAAACTTCTGTAACACTTTCTTTAAATATTTCTTTTGAGACAAACAAACTTTACCCGTCTCTCTGTCACGTTGAATCTTCTTAGCCTCCCCCATATCTTTCATCTCAAACTCAGATGACAACTTGCACTTCAAATTATCGATCTCTTTCTTGTTTTTTGATGCAATCAGCATATCATCGACATACAAAAGCAAATATATGAAAGACCCATCACGTAGCTTCTTAAAGTATACACAATAGTCATAGTGACTTCTTGTGTATATTTGGCCTATCATAAATTGGTCAAATCGCTTGTACCGTTTTCTTGGAGACTGCTTCATCCCGTACAACGATCTCTTTAGTTTACATACACAATCTTCTTTTCCAGCAACTTTGAACCCACTCGGCTGAGTCATATAGATCTCTTCTTCTAGATCCCCATGTAAGAACGCCGTCTTAACATCTAACTTAACTAGGTATAAATCATATTGTGCTACGAAGGCAACCAAAATACGGATTGATGAATGTTTTACTACCGGAGAGAACACCTCATTGTAGTCAATCCCTTCTCTTTGGGCATAACCTTTTGCAACTAACCTTGCCTTGTAGCGTACTTGATTCATCGAAGATCCTTCTTTCTTAGCATATACCCACTTGCACCCTATGGCCTTCTTACCGTTCGGAAGATTCATAAGAATCCATGTGCCATTCTTGTAAAGAGACTCCATATCATCTTGCATTGCACCTTCACATTATTTACACTCGGCACTACGTACAACTTCTAAATAGGAAGTAGGAGTACCATCTTCAACAACTGGTAATGCATAAGTAATGTAATCATTCATCCAACCAGGCTTCCTGGTTGATCTTCTCGGTTTTCTGGTTGCTATGGTTTCCGTGACCGTAGCTTCTGTATCTTCTACTGACTCTTGTTCTTCTTCCTCAATAGTGTCACTATCATTTGGAACTTCAGTAGCTACTTCTCTTGCAGACCCACTGTCTTCAGATGTATTCTGAACAGATACAGACTTAACTGGAAGTGGTGGAGTTGCATCAATCTCCACCTGCTGCAAAGGATCATTAGTATTGGTGCTTTTGTTCTCCACCTGCCGAGAACCCCAAGACTTTACCATAGACATCTCATCAATTGTGACATCTCTACTCATGACTATCTTCTTCTCAACTGGATTCTAAATCTTGAACCCTTTTACTCCACTCTTCATACCCACAAAGATTCATTTTACGGCACGGCTATCAAGCTTGTTTTCACTAACATGATACCACGCAGGACAACCAAAGATATGAATTGACTCATAATCATAAGCTGGTTTACTAAACCACTTCTCCATTGGAGTTTTACCTTCTAATGCAGCTGATGGCAACCTATTAATGAGGAAGCACGCATACGTAACTGCCTCAGCCCAAAACGCCTTACCTAATCCAGTATTAGATAACATACATCGTACCTTCTCCAGCAAAGTACGATTCATGCGTTCATATACCCCATTCTGTTGCGGTGTCTTCTTAACTGTGAAGTGCCTCTTTATCCCCTCATCCTGACATACTTGCAAGAACGCATCACTCTTGTACTCTCCACCATTTTCCGAACGTAGTACTTTGATATTTCTGCCAGTTTGAGTCTCAGTTGCCTTTTTCCACCTCACAAAGATTTCTAGGACTTCATCCTTATGCCTTATGGTGTACACCCATACGCGCCTAGAATAATCATCAATGAACGACAAAAACCAATGTTTCCCTCCCAATGATACGTTCTTGGAAGGATCCCAAACATCTGAGTGAACATATTCAAGAACTCCACTAGTATTATGGATAGCTGTGCCAAAGCTTGTTCTTGTTTTCTTACCCTTAACACAATGTTCACAAAATGCTAACTTGTAGGCAATAGCACCTTTCAACAAGTCTTGTTGAATCAAACTATGCAACGACTTCTCATCTGGATGTGCAAGTCTCATGTACCATATCTTCGTCTTCTCGGTATCTGCTCTCTCGATGTGTTCAGAAATAAACACATCCCCTGTTGTTGTACTCCCAATCAAGTAATACAAGTTATGATGACGTGTGCCCTTCATTATTACCATAGATCCAGATATTACCTTTAGAACGCCATTTTCAGCGACTATCTTATAGCTCTTAGCTTCTAAAATTCCGAATGAAATCATATTCTTCTTTATGGAAGGTACAAATCTTACCTCCTTCATCTCTCTAACCATACCATCACACATCTTGATACGAACACTACCAATCCCAATCACCCTGCAGGTATGATTGTTTCCCATAAGTACTTCTCCATCAAGCTCTTCAAAACTTGAGAACCAGTCCCGATATGGACATATATGATATGTTGCTCCAGTATCTAATACCCATGTACCATCTGTAATAGCACGAGCTGATGGTGTCACAGTTAGCGAGAAATCAGAAGCATCATCCGATTCTTCATTACCTTTAGCAATGTTCACCTCGGTATTACCGTTATCTCCTTCTCTCGCCTTACGCTTGGTACAATCCTTAGCCCAATGACCAAAGTCATGGCACCAAGCACACTCATCTTTCCGCAGTCGCGTTCTACTCTTAGAACGTCCTCTACCTTTACCATAACTACCAGTCTTCCTTCTCCTGTCTGTTGAACGACCTCTTTCAAGAAGCACATCATTATTAGCTTCACTTGCAAGGTCTTCACGGTCCATCTTCCTGAACTCCTCAAAACGCAATGATGTAGTGACCTCAGCGTATGTTATCTTATCCTTGCCGTGCATTATTGCTTTAATCACGGGTTCATACTTTTCAGGAAGAGAGTTTATCAGACACAAAGCTTGTTCCTCGTCGTCGATTATCTCATCGTAGTTAACCAACTCAGCAAGAAGTTTATTATATGAATCTAGGTGCTCGGTTAGGGTTTAACCTCTTTTCATGTTATAGCGATACAAATTCCTTTTAAGATGTATCATATTGGCCACATTCTTCACAAGGTATTCCTTCTCTAGCTTTTCCCAGAGATCCTTAGCTGAAGTCTCGTGCTGATAATTAAATCTTACTGTAGTTTCTAAACACCCTCGTATCGAAGCAAGACATAATTTATTCATCTTGTTCCACTGTTTTAGACATCTCCACTGGCTGACCTTCTAGAGCTTCTTCTAGGTCAAAATGAACAAGAGCATCTATTACGTTCGTTCTCCATAAACCAAAGTTATCGGTTCCTGTAAACTTTTCTACCTTGAGTTGTGATCTATGTGAATGAAGTATTTCTTCTTTTGTTTCTTTATCTTTATTTGTGGAATCCGAATGTTCTTCTAAAGGATTTTTCGGATCTTCGTCCCCGTCAACCATTGTTCACAAATAACCAAATATAGATAAAAAACAGAACCTTTCAGATTTGTATTGCCTCAAGCAATCTTCAGAAAAAAAAAAAACTTTCACTTCTATTGCAATTCGAGTACCCGTATCCAAGAGCGTCTCCTTGCTCTGATACCAATTGTTGCGCCAAAGCCTGCAAAAGCGTTTAGGTTCGCACTACTACGAGGTATCTCTATATCGCCAAGAACACAATCACACACACACAAGAAGAACAAGTATTTAACGAGGTTGAATCCTCGGGAAGGAATATCAATTTTATATATCACCGTATAGGTTGGAATATACAAAGCTTAAACAGAGAAGAAGAGAACTCTTTCTAGTTCTGGTGTGTTTCCTCTAGTTCTCTCTATGGCTATTTATACACATCAATAGGAGTGGACATATTCCTTAACACGGATTACTTTCCTACAAGTATATGGTTTCATAACTTAGCTCTAAGAGACAAACCTCGTAAGCTTCTATACTCAGGACACAAATACTTGGTTTCCTTAACCAACTAGATTTCCTAATCTAGTCCTTGAGCGACCTACCAACATATTCACCATTATGAAATTCTTTAGCTTTCCCAGAATTGGTGCAGCATTGTAACATAGACACCAAATAAAGGAAATCATCTCCGGTGGAATTTTGGATTGGAAAGGCTCTTATGAGGGAAGAAAATCACGAAATTAGACGGTCAAACTTATTTTTGCCAAACATCATATTAATGCGAGGTCCGGATACATCTTTTTGGGGCTCTACGTGTACACGTACATAAAAGTTACAATAGAGAAAAGAGTGCTTCCAAGCAAAACAAGTGGAGCTCTGTCAACTGCTTTACAACAACTCACTGTTGATATGATTTTATACTTCTACTACTTCCATATTTTTTCCAGCGACTTTGTCATCTTGTTGGTCTATAACTTGCTGCTGCTGCATGTTTTCAAGATGATGAGTATGATCCAAAACTATTATTTGCAAGTCTATTGGATGTACTTCTGCACTTCCCATGGTGTTAAGCCTAATGACATGATCTCCATTAATAGTAGTTGTCGTTGTTCTATTACCAGAAACGTGTTGGTGATCATGAGCGTTTGGTAACTTGTTATTTTCTTGATAACGATGTTCTTTATCTTCTTCGGTTGTTACAACAACGACTTGCTTTTTGTTCTTGTAAATTGCGTACATTAACATCTGAAGAACTCCAAAAACGAATCCTGCTACATTTGGTAACTACATCCACATATTAAGACGTAGAGCATATCAGATAAAAGAGAGACCAATTTAGAAATGTAATAGAGAATTGATCATCCTGTGTGAATTACTTACAGCGACATATAAATCTTTAAGTAGAAGACCATAAGAAAACCATAAAATTGCGCTCAATGTGAGGAAGAATGACAACGAGAAAGGCATGAACTCTACACTCTTTGTTTTTATTACTAATCTCTGTAACAAACAAAAACAAACAAGTTAAGTTTACAAATCGACGATGTATATGGAATATCGTCACTAAAGCAATAAAATGATGATTAATAACAAATTAAGCATTCGCGTACCCGAAGCAAAATATTATTCGCTGTAAAATCAATATAAACAGGAAGAATTAACTTAATTATTATTATGAACTAGATATGAATCCTCACCATTATGCTTAACGGGGCTGCAAAAACACAAGCGGAGAAAGCAACACAAACCCATCCAAGTATAGTAAGGCGGGTTAAACCGTTCGCTAACAACATTGTTAGTATCAGGATCAAACTAAATAGCCCAAAATTCAATAACCCAAGTATCTTTATAGTCATAATCTGCATTCATCACCAAGAAAAGAAATCACGGCTATATATATTTATTTATGAATGAAAAAGGCCTCCAGAAATATATTGATGCGTGGAAACCATATTGATCATAGTGCTAGTTATAGTTACAAATACGTACCCTGGCATTTTTTGGTGCGTAGATGAGAAATATGGTGATATAAATGGTTTCAATGACACATCCGATGGAGTTAATGGTGATTAGTAAGAAAGCATCAGTTTTGAGTACTGCATAGTAAATCCAAAGCATGGCACTAAATAGTGAAACCACATAAGGTATTGATTGAAATCCTTCTGTTGCTTTCTTCTTATAAATGCGATAAAATGTCGGCCTGTAGTCATCGAAAAAAAACTACGATTATATACCTCCATTGTTAACTACATAAGGTCGACAGTACATGTACAAATTTAAGAAGATAAGTAAAGTAATTAAAGGACTTACAATGGTGCAAGGCACACCATGATCGAAACAATATTTCCTGCCATGAATTGCAAATGAAAATATTAGCGATATGATGATATATTGTTTGAATCTCAAACAGAAAGACTTCGTATGTTTGTACCTAAGATACCAAAAATGAAAGCCCATTGATGATGATGCATATCGGCGGAGGTGGACATATCTTCAATGATCGAAGTAAAAATTCCTTCCAAAAATCTTCACTCCTCACAAGTCACAAGTACTGATCTTAAACGATACTCTAATTAACTGATAATAAGTTAGAAAAATATCAGTTAAAAAAAATATGAGGAGGAGGTCTCTACTAAAACCCTAGCTTTCTTATACATACAACTTGGGCAACTTCAGTATATATAAAGAAAGATAGTAGAACACTGAGACTAATTCTACTATTATAATACCTAGCTATCAAGTAGTATTACTGAATACGTTCCGTATATATCTTCCAGTATTGCATTCTTCTAGTAGCACCATATCAAATGAAAACAAAGCATGTGCATGTACGCTTGTCGAGATCAAGGAGGAGGACAAAGTTATCATTGTCATTGGTACGTGGCGGTACGTTAAGAGTTCATGTTGAAAATTAGCTAAAATCTTTAAACAATAGATTTACGTGTTGTTTTCTATTTTACCTGAAAAAAACAATAACACTTCAACCATTTCAAAGAGATATATGCGTGCAATGACAATGTATTGTTGGGGATTTGGCTGGTGCATGAGATTAGTTCCATATGAGATATGCGGAGTTCTAGGTGGAGGCTAATAAGGTGTGGAATCTCCCTACATAGTACCGAGGTCTTTTTGATTAAAATCCCACACCTGTCTGGCCAAAGGTGGTGAAAGTGGGGACCGTATCGGTACTATGTAACGTCCATAGGATCCATCAAATGGTATCAGAGCTAGGGCTACTAAGAGATCGAATGGTTATGGATGTCAATCCTAAGGAAGGATGAGGTGCGCAAGGTGGAGTTAGGTGGTGCGGAACACCTTAACTCGGGTGGAGTATGGCAAGCCGAAGCTGGGGCTCATGTTGGAGTTAGATCATCTCCCTCTCTAACTCAGGTGGAGCAAGCTCGAAGTGGCGTCCAAGGCTCAAGGGCGCATATTGATTGTAACCAGGTTCGACGGTAGTATACGGATGACGATCGTCATCATGTACGGTAGATTGAGTTGACATGACGTACACCTAAGTGGTGCCAATCAATGTGGAGTTGTGGACATGAAGGAGCAAGGTGTACCTCAAGATGTTGCATAACGGTGATCGTACGACGATAATTGGTGAGATAGCTTGGATCTCGCCAAGGTGGAGATTGTTGGGGATTTGGCTCGACCCAAGCCCATGAAATTACTCTCACATGGGATATGCGGAGTTTTAGGTGGAGACTAATAAGATGTGGACTCTCCCTATATAGTACCGAGGTCTTTTCGATTAAAACCCCACACCTGTCTGGCCAAAGACGGTGAAAATGGGCACAATATCGGTTATATGTAACGTAGATAGGATCCATCACCTGTGTGCACAAAACTAAGTTTTTTGTTGTTTATATTAGCCATGCGAAAATTAGGTAATATGATCAAATATGTGGACACGTAACTTAGTCTTTAAAGTTCACTGATGCTTTTAAGCTTGGTCCACCGAAACAAGTGCATGTCCTGGTTGCACCTTTATTACAAGATTGGTTAAATTATATCATCATGTATAAGATTGGTTAAACTGTAACATTGGTTACTCTAAATTATATACTATATATAACATTGGTTAAATTATAGGTTAAACTTAAAATGATAATGCTAGATGTAGACCATATCATGACCTCCCAGCTGGACTGGAGTCGGGATTTCCAAAATATTGCGTCTACTACTACATGGTACTAATGTTACAGGTGTTTTTCCACGTTAATGAACTCGCCAACATTCCCAGTACAGTATGATATTTTGCCAACATATATAGGAATACGATATCAACACCTGTAAATGGCACTTGAAACTCGACTTCGCTTTCTGCCCACTTTCTCCCCCAACTTAATTAGAGAATGATTACCTTCAAATCTCAATGCCATTAACTCGTTTGAGATTTTTACTTTCCACAAACTGATCGATAGGGTCTTGGTTTTAGAATTACTCGGACTGCAGTCGGCTCTCTGCTCTGGTGATAAGAAAACTACTGGTTTACAAATCAGACTAAAACTGTACGTTACAGAATTCGAGCAGGCAGAAAGTATTTTCAGCACTAGCTCTTTGCATGTGACACTGCAGTATCTGAAGGGCCCCTCCTACAAACAAACTTCTAGTCCTTTTGAGCCGTTTCGTTTTGTTTATTTGTCACCACGTCAGCCCTAACTCTTACTTGTCACCTCTATAAGTGATGTTTGTTGCGGGTGGGGAATGATGAATTGGAATTGTATTTTTCTTTTGTTTTTTTGTACTGTTTCATCTTTCACGGTATTTGGCAATTTGTAGCAATAGAGTAGTGACAGATTAAGTTGGTTAAAGTAATCTTCTTATTTGCTTTCTAATTCTAAAAGCTTTATGTTTGTTGTTGCAATGATCAATCAAGAATGGACGTAGCAAAACAATGATCATGATATTACCTACATGGAATTATTTACAAGTTTGTTTATTTTGAAAAAAAAACGTGTGCCATCCCTTACGTTTAGTGTAGTTGCTAAAAATCTAACAACCACGCCCAAAAAAAACTAATACCTAAGATGGAGATCTACTAACAAGTAAGAGATGAAGTGCATCAAAGTAAACACGAACACAAGAGTTTTTATGCGGTTCGGCCATTAATTAAGCCTACGTCCACGGGATTTCACTATGATCGGAGTGTTACATGAAGATCCATTAATGAAAGAAGTGTTACAAACTTAAGAGCTCTCTCTCTAGTTGTTGGAGGAGGAAGAAGTCGATCGCCTACAAACATCTCTCTCTTTCCCTTATAAAGGGTAGGGATACAAATCAAGTTACAATACTGCCCTTAGGGATAACTAGATAGGATAAGAACTAGTGAGAAGATCTGATTTCCTACACACAGTTGTATCTAAACTAGGTTACTTCCGCCTTGATCTTTTGACACGTGTTCGTTACATATTTTGCTCCTACATTTATGCCCATTTTATTGAGGTTTGATCGAAGAGCAATCTTTAAGAAAATCCTTCGGGTGATGCAACTGTGTTGTTGTTTTTGCTGTTGTTTTGCATTTGATACTTCTTCTTCGGGCCTTGACTTATTGATTCTCTGTAAACTGCTTGATAATGGCTACTTGGGCTTCTTGTTGGGCTTCGAGCTGTCTGGATCTGGCCTACCGATTAGGCGTATCACTGTCTTCGGTTCCGCTCTTTGTTGTACTTTCCGGTTGGTTCTTTCAACTGTACTCGATGTTGCGTGCTTATTTCCTCTTTACTCGGCTCTGGCTTTTCTCGATTTTGTAAACGAAATCAAATCGTGATGTCATAGATGATCGTCTCGGAGTCAAGTGTCTCGTCTTGTACGGGTTGATTTGAAATTCTCGGGTATACTTATACTTCTGAACCGGCTTCATCTGGAGTTGAAATTTCTGGATGGTAGCGGTTCTCTTCGGGACAATTGTTTTATCACTTGCTCAAGATGGTGTTGGTGTCTGGAATGTGTTAACGAGTCGAATTCGATACAACTGAATATGGAGGGTCCATGATTCGAAGAGACTATTCAATTGTGTCTAACTTTGGTGATCAACTCTCTTGGTGTTGCTGACTATCGCTTCAATGTTGCACTCTTGTTGGGAAATTCTGATGTTGAGTCGTTCTTCTCGGCTTTAACTGACTTCCTTTTTTGATACTAGTTTGGTGGTGTATGCCTCTGTTGTGGGTCTTTTGTTGGGGTAGGTCGATAATTTCGGCTGAATGGTGCATCAGACGTACTTTGCGGTGGGCTGCATGGCTTCACATTGTTGCTGAAGGAACTGAGCAGAAGAATACAAACTGCGTCTGCAGTATGCATACTTGCCCCTATTCTTGTGCAAAGTTTCAAAGCAACTCTTGGTTCAAAGGTTGCTGATTATTGTCATCGTGTCGTGATATTCTATTCCTTGCAACTCTGTTGTCGTCGGATTGTACTGTCTAGTCTTAGCTAATAATTGTGAACTGAACTGTGACCTCTGCCCCGAGCTATCAGTCTCCCTTGGTAATCGCCGCTCGCTTCGTGTTGGATTGCTATTATTTTGCCTGAAGTATACATGGATCATCCCCGAACTGATTAGACTCTGGGCCATGCACTCATCATGTTCGAAGTTGTTGTGTTTCTCCTTGGTGGTCTATGCTCAAACTTTTACTGGTTCATCAGGCATCAGTTCTTGTCGAATCGTAGTTGAAACTCTCCAGATGGACATGAGTTGTTGCTGCTTATGAGGAGAAATGACAATTTCTACATCTCAAGTATATTACGATGCGAAATCAAAACTTTTTTGTTAGCATAAACATCACAGTGAATCGACCCGTGTGACTATTCGGTTAACTGAAAAAAACAATGGAAGGTTCACGCTATGCCCCGAGAGGCTCACATTTAATCCTTAAGTTCAAAAATCTAATGAGTTTTTTAACTTCTAGCATTTTTATGGTCAAACTTGTTTCCATACGACTCTAAAGATGTGACCGATTGTTCCCATACTCGCGATGTTATTCACTAAACATGCTCATAGTATAAATCAGGAAAACATTTTTTATCTAAAGTGAAAAGATATATGAAAGTTACTCAAGTTATATAAATGGCATGTCAAGTTTACTAATATACGTATTCGCCTTAGTCATTTTGATTACGCAAATAATAACCACTGAATACACACAGTAGACAGTTACTTAAGATAGGTGATACTTAGTTGTCTTGTGAACCATCTGGCGATATTGATGTCCTCGATTTTCTTCAAAAGATGGGGGTTTTCTTGCACTCCTCCAAAAGATTTTTCTTGCGGTGTTGTGACTCTCCAATGTTGTTGAAGGGACTGCGCAAATGAATACCATTAGCACCTTCCTAGTACGCGTTCTTGCCCCTATTCTTTTGCGGAGTCTCGAGACAACAATTGATCCCCAGACTAGCTCTTGTCCTTAGCTTCCACGTCTTTATTCTCACCCGAAGGTATGCATCCAGATATGTGCACGAAGTACTTAAGCTCTTGTTTTAACACTATTCGAGCGAGTAATCAGTTGAGATTGTATAGTGGCCGGTGATGAACCGAAATGTATGGATGACATGTCCCTTTTAGCTAAAACAATTTTCAGCCTTGGAGATAAGCGATACTTAGCTCGTTTCTTCGGCGATAGATTTTGGTCTTGCTGCTGACGATAAAGTCCATAAGTTTATTTTCTCGACCTGGCAAGTCCACACACTTGGGCGCATTGTTCCGCTGTATTTTGCAATGGTGTGAGAAGGCTAGCCGTAAGCTATATCCTGCCTGATGTGATTTGAAATTGAGTTATACTAAAAAGTTCGTTGAGACTTGTGAAAACAATAGATTTTAGACTTAATTTTAAAGCAAAGAAAATAAAGCAAATAAATGTTGATATGTTGTGAAAATTATGGAGAGGCTGGAGCTAGGATTTCACCATTCATCAATACTTATGTGGTTCTAAATTAATTTATATCATGCAATTAAAACAATTGATTCGATTCTAAAGTATTGCTAAAATCAGATTCCCAAAATATCAAATGTTAGTCGCAAGTATAACGCATCAAGAGTCTAAAACTAAGCATGCATCATCAAGAGAAAACACATTTGATTAATAAGAATCATTTAATTTATTTTTTTATGAATGCAATTAATCATATAAAAATATTGCATAAATTTATAAAATAAATATTACCACATAATTCTTGAGAGAATGGCTTCCTCCGTCGCCCTAAGGATTGGGTTTAGCTCATCATTAGGAAAACACGCTCAAAATTCATTTTTTTATTGCTCAAAGGTGGTGTACAAATGATGAAATGGGAGAAACAATGATAATCGGGTTTGCAACAGTTATAAGTGTTACAAACTGAAAAGAACGATAAAACAGTACTGTCGCTTATTCTCTACCCTCGCCTGTGTGTCGTTTCCACTGTTGAAAAAAGAATATCTTGGATGGCCTGTTCTTCACATTCTTTAGATGGACAGCAGCAGAAAAATATTTTTGGAACTTGATTTTCTCGACTCTGTGATGCTCTATAATCTCCCAAAACTCTCCCTAAACCTTCTATGATATTCCAGCACCTATTTATAACCCAGCAACAGCACAATCTCACGTAATAACTTCATATAATTCTCCATTATTCTTCACGGCCAGTTTAGGAAATAATTCAGATTTTTGATCTCTACACGCGTTCTGAAGCTTCCAAAGTGCCATATTTAACTCCTTCACACTCCAAATAGTTGTTAGGGTCTTCCAAACACGTGCAAACTCCTCTGCTGCTCGCGCAAATCCCGTGATATCCTCTTCCGAGAATAAACTCCCCTGTTTTCTTCTCGTGAATTATCTAGCAAAATTTAGCCAATTAAATCGCTCATGATAGTTTTGTTGGGACATATCACAACTACCTAACAAATTTCAGCCCTTTAATCGACCCAGAACTCCTTCAAATATCGATCGAAAAATCACAAAGTTTTGTTTTTATTTTCCCGCCAAAATTCAGTTTTGAAATGTTGAAGATGAAGTGCCCCTATCCTGTTCTGGGGTGCGAATAGCAGATGGGTGCTGAGGACAAATTTGGGTGCTGAGATGAATTTGGGCTACGCATAACCTTGGGTGCCCCTTATCCAAATCTGGGGTCTATATAGCAAATGTCCTCTAGGGGTCCAAATATCACTTTTTGAGCAACTTTTTTCATAAAAGTGTATTTCTCCAAAAACACCTACACAAACATAAAAACACCATAATAAGTACAGAATCAAGCACTAACAATAGAGACACTGAGGACAATTCAGACACAAAAATGTGTCTATCAAATACCCCCAAGCCTATTATTTGCTAGCCCTGGAGCAAAACTAATAAAAATAAAAGCCTAACTCACTAGATGGCCTTAGTGACCGAGATATAGTCTCGGGAGGGTTTACCAGAGGTGTACCCACAAAACCATGACTTCTAATTGGTCACAAGTATCCAAAGAGCTATGAGGACATACAGATTCTCAACCTATCTCCAAGTAACTAGAATGCCAGAGAAATTAAAGGTGCCAGCTCTAAAGCTGAATCATGTGGTTTTATAGTGGTAAATAAAGTTCGTTCAACTCGGACTTGTGTAGACTCGATTTCAGAATTAATAATAAAGAAAATATATACACAAAAAAAAAGTTGTCACAATAACGAGAGGTACTGAGACTCGGGGTTTCACCAATTTTCGTACTCATGTGGTTTAAAAATCAATTCTACACAATTATAGCTCATATGATAAAGATTATTGACTTTTATTCTTTGCCAAAGTAGATTCCGAAAGTAATGACTGTAAATCTAAAGCATGGGACATCAAAACACTTAAGCTAAGCATGGCCCATCAATTGAAATCACAACCATTCAAGAGAAATCATAAATCAATTCAATTTTAGTGCAAAAAAGTCATATAAAGAATTAATTGAATTACCACAATGATGAAAAAGGGCTTCCTCCGTCGTCCCAGTGTTGGGTTTATCTCCTCATATCAAAAACATGCTCAAAATATTTATTCATGGCTCCACAGTGTTTGAAGAGAGTGAAAATACAAGAAAAAGATAAAACAGATCAATTGCAACGTTTATATGCGTGGCAGATCGACTGTTACTAGCGATACAGAAGATGTAAGACTGCTGGGAACGATACTATGTGTTTCGTGGATAAACCACACTTTTCTGCGACTGACTTGGGTCGTCTAATGTTCTTCAGCTTCGTCTTCTTCCTCCTGCTGCTGCAACTTTCTCTGTAGTGTGATTTCTTTGTACCAGAGCTTCCCCTAAACTACTTAAAAGCCCCAAACTACTCGACTCAACTTATATATACTCTACAGGTGACAATATTTCGAGAAAGATTTTAATTATCTTCCCGTTCTTTTCTCTCCAAGTCACGGACTTTTCTTCACAGAAAGTTACGGATTCTTTCTCTTTTCTTCTATTCACCGCGTCTTTGTTTTGTTAACAAATCTTCCAACTCGATAGAATAGAATCCTGAGAAAGTATGCTCTCCAAAGTTGTACGCAACTTCCAAAAAAAATGACTTAACTCCCGAGACTCTCTCTTGCCCTGTTTATGTGAGATAAGTATGGAAACTTGTTCGTTTTCTTCGAAACAAACTTCTCAGCATCCCTGTTTCACCGCATCAATCCAAGACCAATCCAAATCCGTCAAATACTCCAACAGAATAACCCAAGTCCAAATCAGAACCCAAATCCTTGAAAAACTTCAATAGGATCTCGCCCAAACTCCGTCAATATATCCACCTCTTATGTTCTACGTGAAATAGAATTCTATCCTTATTTTATGGAATCTAAAAGGATTACCGTTCCTGTTTAGATCAAATACACCAAATCCAATCTGAATCCAAGCCACAATTCCCTTAAATCTCGCTAAAGCCTTGTCCAAAGACGAAATTCCGAGTATCTTCTTTCCATGTTAGCACAGAGAACTGATTATCCAGCCCATTATAATATGTTAGATCCATTGTACCAGCCCTGCTTAGACAATTATAGTCCAACGAAAACAAGCTTGATTGAATCTCTGCCGGACACATCCAAAATCGAAGCCAACTCTGCCAGTAAAAGACGCACGAGAAGAAAACAATTTCCCCCCAATTACTAAATTCAAACGGAGAAGACGGCGTGCCTTTAGCGAAGTCTGAGGTGCCCATAATAGATAGGAGCCCCTTATATAGATGGTTTTGATGTTTACTAGGTGAATGGTGTTTCTCATATCTGTCTGAAGGCCTCCGCCAAAATAAACCTATCCTAATGGACTGAGATACCGGTCTGACTAATATCAATACACTGGCATATACAAGGGAGCCAGTGATTGATAATCCTAACTCTAGGTCAACACAACTGGCATATACAAGGGTTCCAGTGGTCGACTTTAATGAATTTATTCCAGTTGATCTGATGGTCTGGTCTCAATTTCTCTGTTTTTTTTTCAATCCTTTTTTTTTTTTATTCAACCTTTTTTTTTGTATCTCAATCACTCTAATTCACCCTAGCATTGGTAAAAACTTGAATCGTGAGCCCCACCTATCACTTAGAGAAACATAGTTTAAAAACAAAACAAAATAAAAACAGAAGCGAAAAGGACTCAACGAGATATGGTGAAACTATCATGTTATTTCCAACACCTGAGCTTTGTGCTTTTATGAATAGACTCTTTAGATGTTGCCATCTAGTCAGATTGGTTCCTCAACTCCTACAACCAAAATGCTTCCATCCACTTAAACTGGTTAGTGCCATCCTTAATAAGCATAAATTTCTAGGCTCCGGAGTTTAATAATACAACTAAAAAGTTTCTCCCATGCCCCCAAACTTAAATCTAACATTGTCCTCAATGTTCCAAAGGTGAAATTAAAAGCATGAACAAGGAGAAACTGTTACCATTTGAAGCAAAAGATATAAGGAAAGATATTACCGTCTCGCATGAATATTGGGTTACCTCCCAAGAAGTGCTAAGTTTAACTTCAGCCAGACTAAGAAAGGATTAGTCACCTCATAGAATCATAAAGTAATAGACGAAATATCTGTGGGTCATCAAAACCAAATAGAGCTATCACAAGTAAAAGGAATCTGCAACAAGCCAAGAAAATGAACAAATAAAGCACACCCTTGTCTAGTTTCCTGTTTAAGACAACTACATCTAGTTGTGGTTCAGGTTCAGGTTCTATAACTAGGTCCAAATAAAATATTTTCATGGGTTGCGTTTCCTCGTAGCTAAGATCCGATTCAGGTATTAGAGTCTGGAAAAACTCAAGTAAAAGCTTAGAAGCACATAATAATAACCTGAACAATTGCGAATCTTTAAAGTCAATCAGTTTTGACTCACACATTTGACCACGATGAAAGTGATGGTCAATCTTAGAAAAATGTGTCGTTTCCAATATCCTAAAGTACTTAGGTTTAGTCTCAAAACTCAGTAACTGACACATTTGAAATTCATACATCCCCACATTTGGAAGAAAAATATTTGGTGGGAGAACAAAGTCAATCTTGGTATCATAGCCTGGGAAAACCACATCAACCAGAGGATGGGTTTCTAACAACTGAACTTCCTTATGGACATCACTAGGTTCAGGAAAACGTGTATGAAGATAATCTTTTAAAATGGTTGAGGCACATATGTCTAGTCCCAAGTGAGGAATCTCTGTAAGAGCTAAAGGTAAGGCACAAGGAGAATGATAATCACCCCCAAACTTAGAGTTTTGGGTGTCTCTAGATAGACTAGCTACAATTTTCCTAATTTCTAGATCATCGGAATCCTGAAAATGGTCAATTTCTTCGTGTAGATTATACTCAGGTGATGCATCCTCACTCATATTTAAAATCTCTACGAGTTCATCTTCTTCGTCTAAGACTAATGTTTCTAAGTCCTGGGACTCTAAAACAGTATTCTCAGAATAAACTCGTTCCTCAAAACCATTATCGACTTCGTAAACAGGAAATACTACATCGTCTAAAACGGGGTATCTCTAGTCAAAACCTCGTCCTTTTGAATAGGTGAATAATTATTAAAATTATTTGGATTTGAATTATAAATAATATTTTCATCGTAAAGCTTAATTGGAGTAACAAATTCCTGATCACTATGCCTACATATTTCAAATTCTTCATCAACATTATCCTCATCATAATCATCATTATAAGAACATGAAAATGGTTGAACCTCATCTAAACAAGTAGTGTAACCAATTTTATCCTCGTCATCATGTTTATGCAAATAACTACCCTCATTTTCAAGGGTATTATTGGAGACACTGTATTGAAAATTAAGATTATTTTGAGCAATTCTTTCGTTCGTCTCAGCTATCAGCTTAAAGGATTCCTCTATAGAAAGTTTTCTTTCGTCATAAACTAAGTTATTCATCTCAGCTATCCTACGTGTCGACTCTTCTAATTTCCTGAGAGACTCTTCTAAAGGAAAAATGTAAGAATTTTTCTCATATGACCGGTGCGTATGTGGATAGTAATTGGGCTCACCATGGTATGGACCATAATCTTAAAAAGGTTGATGTTCTCAACCACTATTCACACTATGGTCAAAGTAGTAACGTCCATTTTGAAACTCAGTCGGATATTCGTTGTATTGGCTATTGTAAAACCAGTTCGACATTCTACTGCAGGGGTGTGAGTTGTCACACAAAATAAAACCCACTGATAGGGGATTCATGGGTGGATAGAGTCTTACCTCCCGTACCAGACGGGCGATGAACCGTTGAAGTCGACTCAGGCCACCGACTCCAATATCAGCGTACGAACCCGAGGGGCCGAGACAGTATCGTAACTGTCGTCCTTCCCTGCAAACAGTTTATATTTAATTTTTAACCCTTCCTTAGGGTTTCAAAATAACAATAATGTCCAGTCCAAAAATAAAGTCCAAAAATAAAAATGTCCAAAAAGGAAAAGAAAAAATTACAAAAATAAAATCCTATTTACAGTTTCTAAAAATAAACAAATAATTATATTCAAAATCTTTTTCTTCACTCCTTTCGGATTCCTCTTTTCTTTCCTTCTTTGGCGATGCTTTCCTTTTATAGCAAAACGCGTAAAAAAGAACAAAAATAATAAATGAAAAAGAAACCTAAAAAAAATCTAAATACAAGTCCGCGTCGGCGGCGCTAAAAATTGATGTGGTTTTATAGTGGTAAATAAAGTTCGTTCAACTCGGACTTGTGTAGACTCGATTTCAGACTTAATAATAAAGAAAATATATACACACAAAAAAAAGTTGTCACAATAACTAGAGGTACTGAGACTCGGGATTTCACCAATTTTCGTACTCATGTGGTTTAAAAATCAATTCTACACAATTATAGCTCATATGATAAAGATTATTGACCCTAATTCTTTGCCAAAGTAGATTCTGAAAGTAATGACTGTAAATCTAAAGCATGGGACATCAAAATACTTAATCTAAGCATGACCCATCAATTGAAATCAAAACCATTCAAGAGAAATCATAAATCAATTCAATTTTAGTGCAAAAAAGTCACATAAAGAATTAATAGAATTACCACAATGATGAAAAAGGGATTCCTCCGTCGTCCCAGTGTTGGGTTTAGCTCCTCATATCAAAAACATGCTCAAAATATTTATTCATGGCTCCACAGTGTTTGAAGATAGTGAAAATACAAGAAAAAGATAAAAAGATCAATTGCAACGTTTATATGCGTGGCAGATCGACTGTTACTAACGATACAGAAGATGTAAGACTGCTGGGAACGATACTATGTCTGTCGTGGATAAACCATACTTTTCTGCGACTGACTTGGGTCGTCTAATGTTCTTCAGCTTCGTCTTCTTCCTCATGCTGCTGCAACTTTCTCTGCAACATGATTTCTTCGTACCAGAGCTTCCCCTAAACTGTGTAAAAGCCCCAAACTACTCGACTCAACTTATATATACTCTACAGGTGACGATATTTCAAGAAAGATTTCAATTATCTTCCCGTTCTTTTCTCTCCAAGTCACGGACTTTTCTTCACAGAAAGTTACAGATTCTTTCTCTTTTCTTCTCTTCACCGCGTCTTTGTTTTGTTAACAAATCTTCCAACTCGATAGAATAGAATCCTGAGAAAGTATACTCTCCAAAGTTGTACGCAACTTCCAAAAAAAATGACTTAACTCCCGAGACTCTCTCTTGCCCTGTTTATGTGAGATAAGTATGGAAACCTGTTCGTTTTCTTCGAAACAAACTTCTCAGCATCCCTGTTTCACCGCATCAATCCAAGACCAATCCAAATCCGTCAAATACTCCAACATAATAACCCAAGTCCAAATCAGAACCCAAATCCTTGAAAAACTTCAATAGGATCTCGCCCAAACTCCGGCAATATATCCACCTCTTATGTTCTACGTGAAACAGAATTCTATCCTTATTTTATGGAATCTAAAAGGATTACCGTCCCTGTTTAGATCAAATACACCAAATCCAATCTGAATCCAAGCCACAATTCCCTTAAATCTCGCTAAAGCCTTGTCCAAAGCCGAAATTCCGAGTATCTTCTTTCCATGTTAGCACAGAGAACTGATTATCCAGCCCATTATAATATGTTAGATCCATTGTACCAGCCCTGCTTAGACAATTATAGTCCAACGAAAACAAGCTTGATTGAATCTCTGCCGGACACATCCAAAATCGAAGCCAACTCTGCCAGTAAAAGACGCACGAGAAGAAAACAATTTCCCCCCAATTACTAAATTCAAACGGAGAAGACGGCGTGTCTTTAGCGAAGTCTAAGGTGCCCATAACAGATAGGTGCCCCTTATATAGATGGTTTTGATGTTTACTAGGTGAATGGTGTTTCTCATATCTGTCTGAAGGCCTCCGCCAAAATGAACCTATCCTAATGGACTGAGATACCGGTCTGACTAATATCAATACACTGGCATATACAAGGGAGCCAGTGATTGATAATCCTAACTCTAGGTCAACACAACTGGCATATACAAGGGTTCCAGTGGTCGACTTTAATGAATTTATTCCAGTTGGTCTGATGGTCTGGTCTCAATTTCTCTGTTTTTTTTTCAATCCTTTTTTTTGTTTTATTCAACCTTTTTTTTTTGTATCTCAATCACTCTAATTCACCCTAGCATTGGTAACAACTTGAATCGTGAGCCCCACCTATCACTTAGAGAAACATAGTTTAAAAACAAAACAAAATAAAAACAGAAGCGAAAATGACTCAACGAGATATGGTGAAACTATCATGTTATTTCTAACACCTGAGCTTTGTGCTTTTATGAATAGACTCTTTAGATGTTGCCATCTAGTCAGATTGGTTCCTCAACTCCTACAACCAAAATGCTTCCATCCACTTAAACTGGTTACTAGCGATACAGAAGATGTAAGACTGCTGGGAACGATACTATGTGTGTCGTGGATAAACCACACTTTTCTGCGACTGACTTGGGTCGTCTAATGTTCTTCAGCTTCGTCTTCTTCCTCCTGCTGCTGCAACTTTCTCTGTAGTGTGATTTCTTTGTACCAGAGCTTCCCCTAAACTACGTAAAAGCCCCAAACTACTCGACTCAACTTCTATATACTCTACAGGTGACGATATTTCGAGAAGATTTTAATTATCTTCCCGTTCTTTTCTCTCCAAGTCACGGACTTTTCTTCACAGAAAGTTACGGATTCTTTCTTTTCTTCTCTTCACCGCGTCTTTGTTTTGTTAACAAAACTTCCAACTCGATAGAATAGAATCCTGAGAAAGTATACTCTCCAAAGATGTACACAACTTCCAAAAAAAATGACTTAATTGCCGAGACTCTCTCTTTCCCTGTTTACGTGAGATAAGTATGGAAACTTGTTCGTTTTCTTCGAAACAAACTTCTCAGCATCCCTGTTTCACCGCATCAATCCCAGACCAATCCAAATCCGTCAAATACTCCAACAGAATAACCCAAGTCCAAATCAGAACCCAAATCCTTGAAAAACTTCAATAGGATCTTGCCCAAACTCCGGCAATATATCCACCTCTTATGTTCTACGTGAAACAGAATTCTATCCTTCTTTTATGGAATCTAAAAGGATTACCGTTCATGTTTAGATCAAATACACCAAATCCAATCTGAATCCAAGCCACAATTCCCTTAAATCTCGCTAAAGCCTTGTCCAAAGCCGGTCCATATTCCGAGTATCTTCTTTCCCTGTTAGCACCGAGAACTGATTATCTGGCCCACTATAATTTGTTATATCCATTGTACCAGCCATGCTTAGACAAGTATAGTCCAACGAAAACAAGCTTGATTGAATCTCTGCCGGACACATTTAAAATCGAAGCCAACTCTGCCAGTAAAAGACGCACGAGAAGAAAACAATTTCCCCCCAATTACTAAATTCAAACGGAGAAGACGGCGTTCCTTTAACGAAGTCTGAGGTGCCCATAACATATAGGTGCCCCTTATAAAGTGGATGCCCCTTATCCAAAATGGGGTCCCTTTAGCAGGTATCCTCCGGAGGTGTCTTTAGCAACTTTTCAGCCGATTTCTCCAAAAACGTCTATTGCCCAAAATACCTACAAACACATAAAACACCATAATAAATACGAAATCGAGTGCCAATAATATATATTATTGATATCAATTTAGACACAAAAATGTGTCTATCAAATACCCCCAAACTTATTCTTTGCTAGTCCCGAGAAAATCAAATCTACAAAATAAATCCTAACTCACTGTCGCAGGCATCGTCGATTGCATTTAGCGTATGCAATAAGCCTTTAAACCCCTAGGTGTCCCTAGTGGCCGAGTTATAGTCTCGGGAGAGCTTACAAGAGATATACCCACAAAACCTTTACTCCAGACCCTAACTATCTAGCAGAACCTTGGAAGGCACTAACGAATCTCCTTGGTTGGCATACTTATTAACTATAGGAGGCAGTACCCTGATGCGAAATTTCAATTGTTGTACACGAGTTTGCACTCAAGCATACTAAAATTCATATATAAGTGACATAGCTCTACTCAGATAGTCACACTATGGACATCAATATCCGGAGTTAAAACTAACCACATGGATAGATCAAGAAGATGGATATAGAGAAAAAAAATAAATGGTTTTGATGTTTACTAGGTGAATGCTGTTTCTCATATCTGTCTGAAGGCCTCCGCCAAAATGAACCTATCCTAATGGACTGAGATACCGGTCTGACTAATATCAACACACTGACATATACAGGGGAACCAGTGATTGATAATCCTAACTCTAGGTCAACACAACTGGCATATACAAGGGTTCCAAAGGTCGACTTTATTGAATTTATTCCAGTTGGTATGATGGTCTGGTCTCAATTTCTCTGTTTTTTTTTTCAACTTTTTTTTTCAACCTTTTTTTTTTGTGTCTCAATCACTCTAATTCACCCTAGCATTGGTAACAACTTTAATCGTGAGCCCCACCTAATCACTTAGAGAAACATAGTTTAAAAACAAAACAAAATAAAAACAGAAGTGAAAAGGACTCAACGAGATATGGTGAAACTATCATGTTATTTCTAACACCTGAGCTTTGTGCTTTTATGAATAGACTCTTTAGATGTTGCCATCTAGACAGATTGGTTCCTCAACTCCTACAACCAAAATGCTTCTATCCACTTAGACTGGTTAGTGCCATCCTTAATAAGCATAAATTTCTAGGCTCCGGAGTTTAATAATGCAACTAAAAAGTTTCTCCCATGCCCCCAACTTAAATCTAACATTGTCCTCAATGTTCCAAAGGTGAAATTAAAAGCATGAACAAGGATAAACTGTTACCATTTGAAGCAAAAGAGATAAGGAAGGATATTACCGTGTCGCATGAATATTGGGTTACCTCCCAAGAAGTGCTAAGTTTAACGTCTTCATCCAGACTAAGAAAGGATTAGTTACCTCATAGAATCATAAAGTAATAGCCGAAATATCTTTGGGTCATCAAAACCAAATAGAGCTATCACAAGTAAAAGGAATCTGCAACATGCCAAGAAAATGAACAAATAAAGCACATCCTTGTCTAGTTTCCTGTTTAAGACAACTACATCTAGTTGTGGTTCAGTTTCAGGTTCTATAACTAGGTCCAAATAAAATATTTTCATGGGTTGCGTTTCCTCGTAGCTAAGATCCGATTCAGGTATTAGAGTCTGGAAAAACTCAAGTAAAAGCTTAGAAGCACATAATAATAACCTGAACAATTGCGGATCTTTAAAGTCAATCAGTTTTGACTCACACATTTGACCATGATGAAAGTGATGGTCAATCTTAGGCAAATGTGTCGTTTCTAATATCCTAAAGTACTTAGGTTTAGTCTCAAAACTCAGTAACTGACACATTTGAAATTCATAGATCCCCACATTTGGAAAAAAAATATTTGGTGGGAAAACAAAGTCAATCTTGGTATCATAGCCTGGGCAAACCACATCAACCAGAGGATGGGTTTTTAACAACTGAACTTCCTTATGGACATCACTAGGTTCAGGAAAACGTGTATGAAGATAATCTTTTAAAATGGTTGAGGCACATATGTCAAGTCCCAAGTGAGGTATCTCTGTAAGAGCTAAAGGTAAGGCACAAGGAGAATGATAATCACCCCCAAACTTAGAGTTTTGGGTGTATCTAGATATACTAGCTACAATTTCCCTAATTTCTAGATCATCAGAATCTTGAAAATGGTCAATTTCTTCGTGTAGATTATACTCAGGTGATGCATCCTCACTCATATTTAAAAGCTCTACGAGTTCATCTTTTTCGTCTAAGACTAATGTTTCTAAGTCCTGGGACTCTAAAACAGTATTCTCAGAATAAACTCGTTCCTCAAAACCATTATCGACTTCGTAAACAGGAAATGCTACATCGTCTAAAGCGGGGGTATTTCTAGTCGAATCCTAGTCCTTTTGAATAGGTGAATAATTATTAAAATTATTTGGATTTGAACTATAAATAATATTATCATCGTAAAGCTTAATTGGAGTAACAAATTCCTGATCACCATGCCTACATATTTCAAATTCTTCATCAACATTATCCTCATCATAATCATCATTATAAGAACATGAAAATGGTTGAACCTCATCTAAACAAGTAGTGTAACCAATTTTATCCTCGTCATCCTGTTTATGCAAATAACTATCCTCATTTTCCAGGGTATTATTGGAGACACTGTATTGAAAATTAAGATTATTTCGAGCAATTCTTTCGTTCGTCTCAGCTATCAGCTTGAGGGATTCCTCTATAGAAAGTTTTCTTTCGTCATAAACTAAGCTATTCATCTCAGCTATCCTACGTGTCGACTCTTCTAATTTCCTGAGAGACTCTTCTAAAGAAAAAATATAAGAATTTTGCTCATATGGACGGTGCGTATATGGATAGTAATTGGGCTCACCATGGTATGGACTATAATCTTAAAAAGGTTGATGTTCTCAACCACTATTCACACTATGGTCAAAGTAGTAACGTCCATTTTGAAACTCAGTCGGATATTCGTTGTATTGGCTATTGTAAAACCAGTTCGACATTCTACTGCAGGGGTGTGAGTTGTCCCACAAAATAAAACCCATTGACAGGGGATTCGTGGGTGGATAGATTCTTACCTCCCGTACCAGACGGGCGATGAACCGTTGAAGTCGACTCAGGCCACCGACTCCAATATCAGTGTACGAACCCGAGGGGCCGAGACAGTATCGTAACTGTCGTCCTTCCCTACAAACAGTTTATATTTAATTTTTAACCCTTCCTTAGGGTTTCAAAATAACAATAACGTCCAGTCCAAAAATAAATTCCAAAAATAAAAATGTCCAAAAAGGAAAAGAAAAATTACAAAAATAAAATCCTATTTACAGTTTCTAAAAATAAACAAAATAACTATATAAAAAATCTTTTTCTTCACTCCTTTCGGATTCCTCTTTTGTTTCCTACTTTGGCGATGCTTTCCTTTTATAGCAATTTTTCTTTCCTTGTAGCTTCGCTCCAAATCTGAAAAGAATCGAAAAATACCAAAACGTGTAAAAAAGAACAAAAATAATAAAAAGAAAAAGAAACCTAAAACAAAATCTAAATACAAGTCCGCGTCGGCGGCGCCAAAAATTGATGTGGTTTTATAGTGGTAAATAAAGTTCGTTCAACTCGGACTTGTGTAGACTAGATTTCAGACTTAATAATAAAGAAAATATATACACAAAAAAAAAAGTTGTCGCAATAACGAGAGGTACTGAGACTCGGGATTTTACCAATTTTCGTACTCATGTGGTTTAAAAATCAATTCTACACAATTATATCTCATATGATAAAGATTATTGACTCTTATTCTTTGCCAAAGTAGATTCCGAAAGTAATGACTGTAAATCTAAAGCATGGGACATCAAAACACTTAAGCTAAGTATGACCCATCAATTGAAATCAGAACCATTCAAGAGAAATCATAAATCAATTCAATTAAAAAAGTCATATAAAGAATTAATAGAATTACCACAATGATGAAAAAGGGCTTCCTCCGTCGTCCCAGTTTTGGGGTTAGATCCTCATATCAAAAACATGCTCAAAATATTTATTCATGGCTCCACAGTGTTTGAAGAGAGTGAAAATACAAGAAAAAGATAAAACAGATCAATTGCAACGTTTATATGCGTGGCATATCGACTGTTACTAACGATACAGAAGATGTAAGACTGCTGGGAACGATACTATGTTTGTCGTGGATAAACCACACTTTTCTGCAACTGACTTGGGTCGTCTAATGTTCTTCAGCTTCGTCTTCTTCCTCCTGCTGCTGCAACTTTTTCTGCAGCGTGATTTCTTCATTCCAGAGCTTCCCCTAAACCACGTAAAAGCCCCAATCTACTCGACTCAACTTATATATACTCTACAGGTGACGATATTTCGAGAAAGATTTCAGTTATCTTCTCGTTCTTTTCTATGCAAGTCACGGACTTTTCTTCACAGAAAGTTACGGATTCTTTCCCTATTCTTCTCTTCACCGTGTCTTTTTTTTGTTAACAGATCTTCCAACTCGATAGAATAGAATCTTGAGAAAGTATACTCTCCAAAGTTGTACGCAACTTCCAAAAAAAATGACTTAACTCCCGAGACTCTCTCTTGCACTGTTTACGTGAGATAAGTATGGAAACTTGTTCGTTTTCTTTAAAACAAACTTCTCAGCATCCCTGTTTCACTGCATCAATCCAAGACCAATCCAAATCCTTCAAATACTCCAACAGAATAATCCAAGTTCAAATCAGAACCCAAATCCTTGAAAAACTTCAATAGGATATCGCCCAAACTCCGGCAATATCTCCACCTCTTATGTTCTACGTGAAACAAAATTCTATCCTTATTTTATGGAATCTAAAAGGATTACCGTTCCTGTTTAGATCAAATACAGCAAATCCAATCTGAATCCAAGCCGCAATCCCCTTAAATCTCGCTAAAGCCTTGTCCAAAGCCGGTCCAAAATTCCGAGTATCTTCTTTCCCTGTTAGCACCGAGAACTGATTATCCAGCCCATTATAATCTGTTAGATCCATTGTACCATCCCTGCTTAGACAAGTATAGTTCAACGCAGACAAGCTTGATTGAATCTCTGCCGGACACATCCAAAATCGAAGCCAACTCTGTCAGTAAAAGACGCACGAGAAAAAAACAATTTCCCCCCAATTACTTAATTCAAACGGAGAAGATGGCATTACTTTAGCGAAGTCTGAGGTGCCCATAACATATAGGTTCCCCTTATAAAGTGGATGCCCCTTATCCAAAATGGGGTCCCTTTAGCAGGTATCCTCCGGAGGTGCCTTTAGCAACTTTTCGAGTCGATTTCTCCAAAAACGTCTATTGCCCAAAATACCTACAAACACATAAAATACCATAATAAATACGAAATCGAGTGCCAACAATATATAGTATTGAGATCAATTTAGACACAAAAAATGTGTCTATCACTGAACAAAGAATAGGGGAGACACATCCGCAACACTGCTAGATAAAGAGATATCCGCTACACAGCTAGATAAACATTGTAAGATGCGTCCGCTTTACAGCTGGATAAGATTAGGAGAGAGATAAAAATGAGAGGGACATCTGCTACACAGCTGGACTAATTACGTGCGATGAGTTGAACCATTGCTAGAAAGATCTTGTGCCAGATGGAAAGCGGACTAACAAAGCAACCACTATGCATCTCTCTTCGACTCTCTCATTGTGCTTAGTAGAAAAAACGTCTTCTTGGGCTTCAACTGTTGATGATAAACTATCGAACCTCAAAGAACCCTGACAATTAACTCTTCTCCTCGATTTCTTGCTTGAAACTTCCTTATAGATTTCTACTTCCCTATGGCCTTATTAAACAAAATTTAAATGTGTTTTTTTATTTTTATTTTTGAAACAAAGACAACAATTTACATGGCCATTAGAGAAGGACTTTAGAACTTGGATCTTCACAACTTGTAATGTCTTGGTATCATGAACTTCAACAACGCATATCGTTTGATTTTCTTTGCTCTTGTAACTCAATCTTCAACTTTTTTTATTGTTGCTTAAACCTTAAACGTCTTCAACTTTCTTCATATATTTTTATGTCGCCCCGCTTGTTGATGATGATAAGTTTCTACTGAGAGAGAGTCGTAATCCAGTAACTAAGACTACATTGTGAGGTTGCTTTGTCTTTCTGGCATTTCCTTCTGACCTACTTTCCTTTCCATCATGGATGGTTAGGTCCATCACGTTTACCCTCTAAAAGGAACAAGTTCTCTCCTGAATGTCAAAGATCTCAATGTCTTTTTCTCTAATGTCTCAGAAGAATGTTATCCCTAGCAATTCCAATTTCCATCTTTTCGGTGAGAAACCGTATGTGAACTTAGCTAACCGGATACTACGTGACGCTAGAAGTTTCAAAAATGCAACTAAAAAGTTCTTCCCCACCCCCAAACTTAAATCTAACATTGTCCTCAATGTTTCTAATGAAAGAGCAGTACCAAAAGTAAAATAACACGAGGAGAAGTTGGAAAGATAGTACCTGGGTGAAGAGAGAAATCAAAAACTATTATACAACATACAATCGCCTAGATGGTCAATCAAGGGTAAACAGGGTCCTCCAGAGGGACCTCCTCAACATCACCTGTAGGAAAGGGCTCTAAAAAGGGTTTCAATCTCTGACCGTTAACCTTCGAAGAACTACCACCATCCGGTGTCTCAATCTCAACAGCTCCATGGGGAAAGACAGTGCGAACAATAAAAGGACCTGTCCACCGAGAACGTAACTTCCCAGGGAAAAGATGCAAGCGGGTATCATACAGAAGAACTTTTTGACCTGGAGAAAATGACTTTCTTAAAATATTTTTATCATGCACAAGTTTCAATTTGTTCTTATACTCCTTAGCATTATCGTATGCATCTCTACGAATTTCTTCCAACTCATTGAACTGGAGTTTCCTATGGGCTCCTGCCTTTTCTAGTGAAAAATTTAGCTGCTTAACAGCCCAATATGCTCTATGTTCTAACTCAACAGGTAAGTGACATGCCTTTCCATACACAAGTCGATAAGGTGACATTCCAATGGGGGTTTTAAACGCAGTACGGTAATCCCATAAGGCATCATTAAGCCTAGACGACCAGTCTTTCCGATTAGGATTAACTGTTTTCTGTAATATACGTTTTATCTCCCTATTGGAAACCTCTACTTGACCACTAGTCTGTGGATGATACAGGGTAGCTACCTTATGTGTAATACCATATTTCTTCATCAAAAGCTTAAAAGGTCCATTACAAAAGTGCGACCCTCCATCACTAATTATAGCCCGCGGTGTACCAAAACGTGTAAGTATATTATTTTTCAAGAACTCAATCACAACTTTATGGTCATTTTTTTTACACGCAACCGCCTCAATCCACTTAGATACATAGTCTACAGCGACAAGAATGTAAAGGTTGCCAAAAGAATTAGGAAACGGACCCGTAAAGTCAATACCCCACACATCAAAGACCTCAACAACTAAAATAGGGTTCAAGGGCATCATGTTCCTACGGGAAATGGTTCCTAACATCTGGCAACGCTCACAAGTAACACAGTGGATATGGGAGTCTTTAAACAATGAAGGCCAATATAATCCACACTGCAATATCTTAGCAGCAGTCTTCTTAGCACTAAAGTGACCCCCACAAGCATGATCATGACAAAAGGAAATAATACTGTACTGGTCACTCTCAGGTATACATCTCGTAATAATCTGGTCTGGAAAATACTTAAACAAATAAGGATCATCCCAAAAGAAGTGCTTCACCTCGGCTAAAAACCTAGAACGATCTTGTTTACCCCAATGTTGGGGCATTCGACCAGTAATAAGATAATTCACTATATTCGCATACCAAGGTGCCTGGGTAACAAAGAACAGTTGTTCCTCAGGAAAAATATCCCTAACATGAGGAGAATCATAAAGGGTATCCACAACAAGCCTAGACAAGTGGTCTGCTACTACATTTTCTGCACCTTTTTTATCTCTAATGTCTAAGGAAAATTTCTGCAACAATAGGATCCATCTAATCAATCTAGGTTTAGTATCCTTCTTGAAAAGAAGATACTTCAAAGCAGCATGATCAGTAAAGATTATGACCTTAGAACCTAAGAGGTAGGATCTAAACTTGTCTAAGGCAAACACAATAGCTAATAGTTCCTTCTCCGTAGTGGTATAGTTCAACTGGGCATCATTCAGAGTTTTGCTAGCATAGTAAATCACATGAAGTAACTTATTTTCTCGCTGACCTAGCACAACACCAATAGCATAATCTGAATCATCACACATGATCTCAAAGGGTAGGTTCCAGTTGGGTGCCTGGACTATGGGGGCGGTAGTGAGTAAATTCTTAATCTTCTCAAAAGCCTCTAAACAAGCATTATCAAAGACAAACTTAACGTCTTTTGCAAGAAAATTGCAAAGAGGTCTAGAAATTAAGCTAAAATCCCTAATGAATCGACGATAAAAACCTGCATGCCCTAAGAATGACCTAATATCTCTTACGGTTTTTGGGACCTGTAAAGTTTTAATAAGGTCAACTTTGGCTTTGTCTACCTCAATACCGTTCGAAGATACGATATGTCCTAGAACAATTCCTGAACGAACCATGAAGTGACATTTCTCGCAATTAAGCACTAAATTCTTTTCCTTACACCTAATCAAAACTAATGACAAATGATGCAAGCACTCATCGAAAGACGAACCAAACACTGAAAAATAATCCATAAAGACCTCTAAGAACTGTTCTACCATGTCAGAAAATATGCTCAGCATACAACGCTGAAAGGTCGCAGGGGCATTACATAGCTCGAAGGGCATGCATATATACGCAAAGGTACCAAAGGGACATGTAAAAGTGGTTTTCTCTTGGTCTTCTGGGGAAATAACAACCTGATTATAACCGCAGTATCCATCTAAAAAGCAATAACGGCTACGTCCAGCTAATCTCTCTATCATTTGGTCGATGAAGGGAAGGGGAAAGTGTTCCTTCCTAGTGACCTTGTTCAATTTCCTATAGTCAATACAGACACGCCAACCCGTGGTCACACGGGTTGGGATTAACTCATTGTTATCATTCTGGACTACAGTAATACCGGATTTCTTGGGAACAACCTGAACGGGGCTGACCCACTTACTGTCTGAAATGGGGTAGATAATGCCTGCATCTAACATCTTAAGAACCTCGGTTCGAACTACTTCTTTCATATTAGGGTTCAGTCGACGTTGCATCTCCCTAGAAGGTTTCGTGTCACTCTCTAAATAGATATGATGCATACAATCAGTAGGACTTATACCCTTAATGTCTGCTATGGTCCACCCTAAAGCTTCCTTGTTATTCTGAAGGACAGTCACTAGCCTAATTTCCTGATCATTATCCAAGTTGGATGCTATAATCGCAGGTAAAATTTCAGATGGTCCTAAAAACACATACTTCAGGGAATCTGGTAATGGTTTAAGGTCCAACTTAGGAGGCTTTTCTAACGAAGGAACTAGGGTAGACTCAGAAACGGGTAGAGGTTCGAACTTACGTTTCCAGCAATTACTAGTGTCCATCAAAGGGGCTGAATCTAGCAAAGCATTCACCTCATTAATCACATCATCATCATCAAAATCAATCCCAAAGTGGGCTAGGCATTTCTCTAATGGATCTTCTAACAAAGTGTTTGGTAATGACTCCTCGACTAATGTTCCTATCATGTTCACCTCTTCTATGCTCGAGTCATCTAGTTCACAGGGTAGCTTACTAATATTAAAAATGTTCAACTCAATAGTCATATTACCCAAAGACAAATTCATAATACCATTTCGACAGTTAATGATCACATTGGATGTAGCTAAAAACGGGCGACCTAAAATCACTGGTATTTGGTTCTCTGGGTCAGGGACAGGTTGGGTATCTAGGATAACAAAACCCACTGGATAAATAAACTTGTCAACCTCAATAAGAACGACCTCGATCACACCACTAGGAATTTTAACGGACCTATCAGCTAACTGAAGTGTCATCTGGGTAGGTTTCATCTCACCAAGTCTTAGCTTAAGGTACATATGGTATGGTAGTAAGTTCACACTGGCTCCTAAGTCAAGCAGATCTTTCTCGACACGGTATTTACCTATTGCGCAAGAAATAGCAGGGGACCCTAGGTCTTTATACTTAGTAGTAGTGGTATTCTGAATAATAGAACTCACATGACTAGCTAGGAAGGCTTTCTTTTGGACACTAAGTTTTCGCTTTCGCGTACACATATCCTTAAGAAACTTGGCATAAGCGGGAATCTTCTTAATCGCATCTAACAATGGGAGTTTGATAGTAACCTTCTTAAAAACCTCCAATATATCATTAAAGTTTGACTCCCTCTTAGTTGGAACTAGCAGATGGGGGAACGGGGCTCTGGGAACAAAGCCGGGATCAGTAGGACCCTCATTGGTCTCTTTGGAGACTCTATCAGTCTCCTCATTTTCTGGCTCAAAAGGGTGAACTACATCATGTTCACTATTATGCATGGCAACCTTATTGTCAACTTTCTTTCCACTCCTAAGGTTTATTATAGAATTCACATGATTGTACGATTTCTCTCCTTTAGGGTTAGATCAGTTTGACTAGGGAATCTTCCATCTTTTCTTTCACTAAGAAACTTAGCTATTTGGACGACTTGAAGTTCTAAGTTAGCAAGAGACTGGGAATTATTCTTAAAATTCTGCCTGGTTTCTTCTTGAAAACCATAGTGGTTCTTTGATAACATCTCATGGTTCTTTGCTAACATAGTAAGGTTTCTTCTAAGGTGTAGATCTTTTTCTCATTCTGAAACTGGGGTTGACCTGAAGAGGTCTTAGCATAACCAAAACCTGGGGGAGGCTGAGAATTACTAGACTGTCCTTGATTCCGACCCTTAGACCAAGTAAAATTAGGATGGTTTCTCCAACCAGGGTTGTAAGTCTCTGAGTATGGGTCAAACTTCTGACGGTTCTCAAACCTAGCATTGTTATAGACAACATGGGCTTGCTCTTCATTAACCTGACCTTCCCAAAACGATTTATTGGGTTATACTCCACAATTAGACACTAGAGAGGCTCTAAACCTATCATCAGGTTGAACAAGAGACCTATGTTTAGGATGATTCAATTCCAAAGCTTCTAACCTTCTAGACAAAGCAACAAACTTAGCATCAGACCCGAAGCTTGTATCTACCACATTGGTGCTACTTCTATTGACCAAGAGTCTTTTGGGGGGTTCAACACAAGACTCCCACTGTTGGGATTTTTCAGCGACAGCTCTTAAGAAGGTAAAAGCATCATCAACACTTTTACTAGTGAACTCACCAGCGCACATAGACTCAACCATGGCTTTGGTTGAATAGTCTAAACCATCATAAATAATCTCTACTAGTTTTATCTTATCAAATCCATGGTGAGGACACTGGGTTAGGAGATCATTTAATCTCTCTAAAACCCTATAAAGTGACTCTCCCTCTTGTTGCACACTAGCACTAATTTTCTTCCTAACAGACGCAGTTTTATGCTTAGGGTAGAATTTCATATAGAAAGCATCAATAAGTTCCTGCCATGTTTCAATTGATTCAGATGGTAGGTTGTTCAGCCAGGTCTTGGCTTTATCTCTCAAGGAAAAGGGAAACATCTTAAGTTCCAAGACTTCATCAGTAAGGTATTTTATTCTAATTGTCTCACAAATTTCCTCAAAGTCCCTAATATGAAAATAAGGGTTCTCATCATCTTTCCCTAAGAATATAGGGATCATCTGAAGAATACTAAGTTTTATCTCGAAATTAGCCGTAGTGGCTGGCAATTTAATGCACGAAGCTCGGGTGGACCTAGTTGGGAACATGTAATCTTTCAAAGTTGCCATCGCTGGCACAACTGAAGTACTAGGGTTATTTTCCTCACGAAGAGACAGATTCTCAAAACTGAAGTTTCCAAAAACAGGGCTCTCAAAAGAAGAGTCTTCGAGCTCCCCGCTTCCAAAAGAAGAACTACTAGGTTTTTCACTAATCAATCGACCTAGAGTGTTTCTTTTCCAAGCCCGCTCTTTAATAACCTTGGGCATACACTAGAAAAAGAAAAAAAATCCTAAAAGGAAGGGAAGTTCTATGCAAACACAAACAAGGCTGACTCCACCACAGCAAACCTACTGATTTCTAGCAAACAAAAAGCATGATGGCTCCACTTAGATTGTTTCTAGACCAACTTCTAATCCTTCGAAAGGGAATTCGTTACAATTTAAGCAAACCCCTCTTGAATCAATACGAGTTTAAGTAAGTTGAATCGAGACGAGGGAAGCTCAATGGAGCTTTGATACCCAAGGCCTCACCGGCGTTACAAGGCGGCGTATTCAAATCACAGAAACCATCATGAACTTTGAAGCATGCTTAAAAGAGTAACCAATGTTTTTTGAATGACTTTCCTATTAAGCTCGTTACCCTATAGGTCTCGTTCTAGTCAAATTTTAGGCTTAGGTTCGCGTTAGGTTTCGTTTTCCTAAGGCGGGCAAGAAGGGAACGGTGATGAAATCCGAACCCTTATCTTTTATGGCCAGTCCTTGCACTTTACTATGAAATTAAAGCAGCCGTTTTCAAATCCTCAGCATATATGCAAACGAAGGAATACAGTAACTCGCTGACAGGGAATTCGCGAGTGTTTCGACAAACTTACCTCCCGTACCAGACGGGGGATGAACCGTTGAAGTCGACTCGGGCCACGACTCCTATGTCATGTACGAACCCGAGGGGCCGAGGCGGTATCGTAATCGTCGTCCTTCTCTGCAAACAATTGATATTTAAACTACCCTTCCGTAGGGTTTAAAAAAAAAGTCCAAAAGTCCACAGTCCAAAGTCCAAAAATAAAGTGCAAAAGAAAAAGATAATCTAAAAAAAAAATCTAAAAATAAATAATTAATTGTCTCTCTCTCTCTCTTAATTAATTTTTATTCTCCTTTTCTTTCGCTCATTTCGCTTTGCTTTTACTCCAAATCTTTAAGTATTCACCAAAAGCTTTGGAAAATTTTTCTTTCGCTCCAAATTCCAAAATCTGTAAGGAAAAGAAAAAAACCCAGAAACGTAAAGAAGAACAAATAAAATAAAAATGAAAAACAAATAAAAACCTAAAAAAAAATCTAAAAACTCTAGCCTAAAGACAAGTCTATGTCGGCGGCGCCAAGAATTGATGTGATTTCAAATTGAGTTGTACTAAAAAGTTCGTTGAGACTTGTGAAAGCAATAGATTTTAGACTTAATTTTAAAGCAAAGAAAATAAAGCAAATAAATGTTGATATGTTGTGAAAATTATGGAGAGGCTGGAGCTAGGATTTCACCATTCATCAATACTTATGTGGTTCTAAATTAATTTATATCATGCAATTAAAACAATTGATTCAATTCTAAAGTATTGCCAAAATCAGATTCCCAAAATATCAAATGTTAGTCGCAAGTATAACGCATCAAGAGTCTAGAACTAAGCATGCATCATCAAGAGAAAACACATTTGTTTAATAAGAATCATTTAATTTATTTTTTTATCAATGCAATTAATCATATAAAAATATTGCATAAACTTATAAAATAAATATTACCACATAATTCTTGAGAGAATGGGTTCCTCCGTCGCCCCAAGGATTGGGTTTAGCTCATCATTAGGAAAACACGCTCAAAATTCATTTTTTTTATTGCTCAAAGGTGGTGTACAAATGATGAAATGGGAGAAACAATGATAACCGGGTTTGCAACAGTTATAAGTGTTACAAACTTAAAAGAACGATAGAACAGTACTGTCGCTTATTCTCGACCCTCGCCTGTGTGTCGTTTCCACTGTTGAAAAACGACTATATTGGATGGCCTGTTCTTCACATTCTTCAGATGCGCAGCAGCAGAAAAATATTTTTGGAACTTGATTTTCTCGAATCTGTGATGCTCTATAATCTCCCAAACTCTCCCTAAACCTTCTATGATATTCTAGCACCTATTTATAACCCAGTAACAGCAAAATCTCACGTAATAACTTCATATAATTCTCTATTATTCTTCACGGCCAGTTTAGGAAATAATTCAGATTTTTGATATCTACACGCGTTCTGAAGCTTCCAAAGTTCCATATTTAACTCCTTCACACTCCAAATAGTTGTTAGGGTCTTCCAAACACGTGCAAACTCCTCTGCTGCTCGCGCAAATCCCGTGATATCCTCTTCCGAGAATAAACTCCCCTGTTTTCTTCTCGTGAATTATCTAGCAAAATTTAGCCAATTAAATCACTCATGATAGTTTTGTTGGGACATATCACAACTACCCAACAAATTTCAGCCCTTTAATCAACCCAGAACTCCTTCAAATATCGATCGAAAAATCACACAGTTCTGTTTTTATTTTCCCGCCAAAATTAAGTTTTGAAATGTTGAAGATGAAGTGCCCCTATCCTGTTCTGAGGTGCGAATAGCAGATGGGGGTTGAGGACAAATTTGGGTGCTGAGGATGAATTTGGGCTACGCATAACCTTGGGTGCCCCTTAGCCAAATCTGGGGTATGTATAGCAAACGTCCTCCAGGGGTCCAAATAGCACTTTTTGAGCAACTTTTTCCACACAAGTGTATTTCTCCAAAAACACCTACACAAACATAAAAACACCATAATAAGTACAGAATCAAGCACTAGCAATAGAGACACTGAGGACAATTCAGACACAAAAATGTGTCTATCACTGCCCTGCCTCGCGACTGCCTCATACTTGTTTGTGATTTTTAGCGATGTCGATACAGCATAGTTCATTGCTGCAATCTTTAGTTTGATTCAGAGACTCGGGAAACTCCGTAATCTCATTGCATCCTTCGTCTCACTGCAACGTTCATTTGGTTGGTGACCTCGGTCCGTAGCTTTTGCTGTTGACAATTCTCGAATAAGACAATTACTTTTCTTATGTTCCGTGTCCCTGTATGTAGCCTCCTTGGTTCATGTTATCCCTATTAACGCGTTATTCAAGTTTCATATGCTGATGACTTGGTAGGTCTTTCGTTACCATTGTGTTGCCCCAGTTGCTGATATACGTCGCATGCCCTGTGGGTTCTCAAATTAATCCTCCAAGTACCACTTGCCCTTGACAAATTAAGTCCATTACAAAATATGTGACGCCCTTGCAGCTTTCATGAATGTTCGTAGTTTAACGCATATGTTCTCCTGTAATACTAAGCATTTCAAATTAGGCATTAGTTAATATTCCATATTTGTCTAACACACTCAACAAGGAGGGTCATCGGGCCCAATGCCATGTCCTGATTGAGGTATCTCATCATTGGTGCTTTGACCCAATGGAAGTGTATTAGGTCTTGCCTAGGTTCTATAGCCCGAATATCCTGGGTGCCATAAAACGACTATCCCGGATCAAGTGAGTTACCAAGTACTCATTCCTTGATAATAGATCACACTTGCGATGGGAGCAATGTTGTATGCTCGACTATCAAGTACTCATGCCTTGATAATCGGTTGCTGGTTTCCAACCACCAGAACCCTTAGGCTACCTCGGCACTTGCACCCTGCCACCGCCCCGAGTATCGAATAGCCAGTCGACTGTAAGTCACCTCGGCACTTGCACACTTCCACTGCCCCGAGTACGAATGACCCTTCGAGTGTAAGTCACCTCGGCACTTCCACACTGGCGTTTCCCCGAGTACGAATGACCAGTCGAGTGTAAGTCACCTCGGCACTTCCACATTGGCGTCTCCCCGAGTACGAATGACCATTACGATTAGCTCCTGACTCGTTCAAGACTCTTAGATCATCTCATATCATTCTGTATGATGACCCGAGTACGAATGATCCGTGTGTTACAATACGCTAACAACCCAAGGCCTCCCCCAGCTTATTTAGTCACCATAATCTCGTGTATTGGTAACCTCGACTCGATAGTTTTGGTCGGGACCAAAACTTTTGGACCATCACGGGCCATTCCATTTGATGACCTGAGTACGAATAATATGTCACTGCGTTTGTCACATCATCTTCTTACCGTTGTACGTTTGATCCAACACATATTGCATTCTTCATATATTCAGTTTCTATATCACTTGGATGCCACAATTTGCAAGTTATTTTCCGGATGTTAGAGTTACCGGTTATCTTGTGACTCACTACAGACTTGTGACTTTACAAGTTGTCACAAATTTACTTTCAATCTCCGAACTCTACCCCGTAGTTATTTCTCTTCAAAGAATGTGTTCTTTCCGCTGTTTTTCCTGGTTTCTTCCGTTTCAGGTTTCACCCCCGGCTATACGCTTCGACAAGGTGAGATAGCGTCTCGCTGGTAATCAGGCTTGGTGTCTTCGAAAGATTTTGATAAGCAGTCAGTTGTGTTATTTCCCGAAGTTGCAGTCGGCCGTTGCAGCGAGGTAATCGATTCCGTACTGATGATGCCCGAGATGATTTACTGTCTACTGACGAGGGTATGCCCAAGTTGTTTCATGTTGGCCCGGAATGACTTGCTCCCTATTTTTTGAAACGGGAAGGAAGTAGTCGTGAGATGGTTCTCTGGAGAAGCATTTGCTTCTTGTTCGTTCAGCGTCACACACTAGAGGACTGTATCAGTCACACGTTTCTCCAAGTATCGCCGAATCTCCCACGCCATCATGTCACCGTCGTATCTCTCCCGATTAACCTCAAAGGTCCCACAAGACAGTTTGTATTATCTTGTCCAGTTGTGTCGTATGCCATCCTGGGAATCTAAAGTATACGGAAACACTAGCAGATAGAAGATTATATCTCCACTATCAATCGAATATTGTGGCATGTTACACTAGGTAAAGAAAGTTTCTAAGATAAAAAATGCTTAGCCTTTTATTCTTGCTATAAGAAAACCGATCACGACATTCGGAAATAGAATTCTCAATTTCTGAAGCTCTTTGCTGGACTCGTCATGTGGTTTCAATCGGCGCCTTCTCAAGAGTTTTTGCAGATGTTACTCAAACTATCAACAATTAAAGATCTAGAGACAAGAAGGAGAGGATTATCCCCTTTATTAGGGGTCGCTCGTAAGTTGATGAGCCTTGAAAGATGGAATCGAAAATGTGATCAGTACGAGTTGGCTGATATCCCGATGATCATTCGCAACGAAGAAGTGTTCACTGCTAGGACCCGAGATGTATTGTATATTCCCCGACACGAGTAGTCGTAGAAGCTTGGTATATTGTTTTGTCCAGAGATGACTGATTGTTGTTCATAGTCCGACTGGAATATCCTAATGAACTTCGCAGACTTAAGAAAACTGGATCATTCAGTCGTGCCTTCATTGTGCAGATTTTCTAAGCAATCAGGGTCTCCATGTTTGGACTTTCGATCTTCTGAGTTTCTTACAGAATGTTTGAGTTCATTTTAATGAACTCCTATGGCCCAGTGACATTCCTTAGAGTATTTCATGTAAGTAATAAGCAAAGGGAGTCAACAAATAAGAGAAGGAAAGTGTGATGTCCAGTCTGTTGTTTCGATACAAGCTTATCTGGGAAATCCT
This sequence comes from Papaver somniferum, assembly GCF_003573695.1. Taxonomy (NCBI): domain Eukaryota; kingdom Viridiplantae; phylum Streptophyta; class Magnoliopsida; order Ranunculales; family Papaveraceae; genus Papaver; species Papaver somniferum. The sequence goes on along the minus strand of NC_039361.1, from coordinate 139,599,533 downwards.
TGATTTGTCATATCTGGAGCTATCCTGAATTTTACTTCTGCATCGCCGCAAGCTTTTGTGTGTGTAGCAGTTAGGAAAAGCGTTCTCAGTTGTCGCCTGAAGAGGATGATTTCCCGATACAGGATAGTCACAGACGTTTCTGGTTCGAGATACTGGAGTCCGGGTGGATTGTATGTGCCCCGACTGACCTGGCGTGAGTAGGTGCATCTTGAGATGCTACTTCGTTGCTTTCCGAGTTGATTGACCTGAACTATTTGTTCCAAGATATCTTCCTTTGACGCAATGATGTTTCATGAGAAGACTAATATGGTTAACTCCAAGATGGTTGACCCGAAGTGATTGTTCATAAAAGGATTCTTCCAAGATGATCTCACTGAGGGGTCAATATACGATTAAAGAGATCTCACTCCCATCATCATTTTTCTGCGATAACTAATCAATTAATTGAGTATCCCAAGCAAAGCATGAACCAGATTTCATATTCGAAATCCAATCAACAGAAGTATTACTAACGACAAGATTCATTTTCTCAAAATTTGGCCAAGTAATTGGGTACTTACGGCTTTCGAAATAATTTAAGTCAGGCCGGTTTTAAACAAAAAATAATTTTATCTGGCGATTCACTAGCATTTGAGTGTTATACATATCTCAGGGAATGAATCCAATGTTATATTCGTTGTACTGAATTAACTAAGTGTTTAGGAAAGGTGATACTTAGCTTCAACTTCCAACAGCTAGTCCCATGGCCTGCACTTTCATAAGCGACGATTCTTGACATTGCCTTTTCATTAGAGAAGTAATCATCATTGTTGCGACACGTTACTACGTTGGAGTTCGATACCCTAGTTCTCTCTGCGCTGAGCTTTCATGTCTGGTGTTGATCTGAGATGGAATCTTGATTCTAAGAGGCGTACACGAGTCCGATTTGAACGTGTTTGTCGTTCTTCTCCTAATGGAGGGTAGTGACCAGAAGTTGGTGAGGCCCGAACTAAAGGTTATATGGAGGAGTGCAGAAGGTATATTGGTCCGAGACAGATGCAGTTCTTCTCCGAAGTGATTATTCATAACGGTAGCTTCCCGAGCTAATTTTTCTGGAGCTGATTTCACTCCCTTCGCCATTTTCTGCAACAAGAAGTCAGGCAAGTGAGCACCCAAGGTAAACTTTATCCAGTTTGCATACTCGGCAAATGCATTGTTGGCGACATGATCTGTTTCTTCCAAATCAGTCCAAAATATCACTAAACGTTTTATTTAAATAACTTAAGGAAGACAGGCTTTGTCAATTAATGATAAAATCCAGTTTGGACTGGTCGTTATCCTTTGAATGTTTAAACTATCGTAACAGATGAATTCGGATGTTAAACTCCCTGTAATGAGCTAAGTGTTTGAGAGTGACGTGACTTAGCTTTCATTCCTGACAGTTGAGAATAGGTATCAGCTTCACATTACGACGCAATCCGCACTCCCGAGGTGGCTTGAATTATTTCGTCTCCATGAGCAAAGTTGCCCCACCCTGGGAGTCTATGCCATCGCCTGAGGCTCGCGCTCGTGCTGTCAATATCATTTTGCTTCTCAGCTGATACTCGGGATTGAATTTATGCACCTGTGACTTTCAGTTCGAATGACCAATGATTTTAAGAGCCAAATTGCTTCTTTAAAAACATAGGATTATCAAGATAGACGACAAGTTCAGGTAAGTTGACATTATGTTTAAGAATTAAGCATGGTTACTGCGACAATTCCAATAGTTATACTGATGTCTCTCTAAGGATTCAAATGCGGTTACAAGATCAATCATGTCATAACAAGGGTTCACAAATAAAATATCCGGGTTCATGGTGGATACACGTGGGTTAATGATAGACGATTTCTTCCCAAACTATGTAGAAGGACATGTCCCTTTTCCCAAAATATCTCCCATATTTTTCATTCAGCACCATTTCACGACGACTAGGTATTATGCCAAGCTTTGGAACTTGTAATTCGTAGCTACAGGTAGTAAAAAGCAATTCATATTTGCATGTCGAAGGTCTCAGATGTACTCTCTCAGGTATTGAAGCAAACTATTCATGCTTTCTTAGGTGGGTTGCACTTGACTAGGCCAATCATTCTTTTACCAGGATTATATGAGGAAGATTTTAGATAGCATTCATCAAAATAACTCGCAGAATGAGAGGAGTTAAGAATGTTCCCTGTTAAAGATGAATGTCCCGATGGGGATGTGCTATCCTAGAATGAATCGACTCGATTTTTCCGAGCCGAGCTGAATTCCTGAAGCGAGTCTTTTGTGATCTTCCCGAGTTGATCTAAAGTGAATGCCTTTCCCGATATGGTTCATCTTTCCCGATAGGAGACGAACTGACCCGAGCTAGGTGTAGAAGGTGAAAATGGAATGGCCGATATAGATAACTCCGACCTGTTACTTGGGTATCTGCCCGATGTAACCTGGCACGAGATGGTTTTGATCCGAGTAAGTTAACTGAGTCGCCCTGATGTGGAATTACACGATACTGAGTTATCGCCGATGAACCCAAAGATGGCAAGACTCGAATCTGATGTCATAAATAGACATGGTTAGAACAACCAAAGTTGGATTGAACAGTAACACTTGGTGCTGATGATGATCTCTTCCGAAGCTGAGTGCTGAAACCCGACTAATTTGATTGTGATGCGATGAGTTTTAATCACTTAAAGAACAAAATTCGATGAACTCTTCTGACCAAACCCGAGATATGTTTTACTGAAGTAACCGAGTCCGATGTTGATAAGCACGTAGGTGCTATATTATATACCCATATTTATATTAGTTGGGACTCAATATTCTGACTAATAATACTATTTTAGTGCTTTTGTGGAAAGTATGAGTGAATTCGATCATTGGTGAATAAAAAGATTAATCGGAAACATTTGTGACAAAAATGATAAAATATGGTTGGTCTGGTATTTACTATATATCAGCACCACTAAATGCATCGTAAGGCTAGAGCCAGAGAAGCAAGGGAGTTGCTTGTGCATATTTCAAGCACGTCAATCCCACTAGTTGGCCAAGTGAACAACAGCAGACCTGGCTAGTCAAATACCACATATCCGTTAGTGGTATATTATTAAAGAACGTCATCTTCTGTTGGGTGGAGCATTTTCTTTGTGAAGATGGACGCAAGCTATGGCAGTCACTTGAGTTCTTGGTGTGGTGGATTTTTCTTGTGGTTGACGAAACTGTGACATGAGTTTGGAAGAATTCAATGGAAGTTGGTGGTGTTTGTTGGATGCTGTGACGATATGGCTGCTGCCATGGTTGCCGTGGTTGAGTTCGAGATCTGTATGGTCAGAAGAGTTTTGCTCTCGTAACTGAAATGATGTTGGTGGTTATTGACTGGAAGTTGTGCAGAGAAGAACTGGTGCAGCGAAGATGGAGAAGCGTATGTGTGTTGCTAGTCGATGGAGATGTGCTGTGGCTGAATGGCAGTTGGTCGAGCTATTGCAACCGGCTGGAGTTGGATTTTGAAATGAGTTCGAGTATAACAAGTATATATATGCCTTACTGGTGTAAATTTATGTTGCATTAGTGAAGGTGGTGCTCAGATGGGAGGAAATCTTGAAGACCCGAGAAATGGAGAGTGCAGGTGATGGCGGAACTGATGCCGAGTGGGGTTGAAGCTGTATTTTGAAGTATTGAAATGAAAGGAGATGGTAGCATATGTTCGAAGGAGATGGAGTTATGGAAGAGTTTGGCACTCAAGTTCAACAGGCGTAATTGAGTTCGAATTGAATGAGGTTTCCATGAAGTTTCTTAGATGAGAAAGAAGTGACTCTAGGGATGCAAGTTGAACGGAGTCGAGCTGGTAGTGCTGTAGTTTGAGTGGTCTGTTTGGTTGATGGGTGTTGTGGTTTGTTTCGGCAACAAACAAATGCCGTGGACGTGACTGAGATGTTTCGCATGAGGTTTTGTATTGATCAAACTGAAGATGGAGTAACAATATGTTTGGTAATCGACAGTGAAGATTGGGAGAAGTTGAGATGTTGTGATGGCTGGTTACGCTGGTAACTTGTGGAAGTTTTGAGTCGTGAAAATGAGGTGCAGTGGAATGAATTGATGGATGCAATCAGTGATTGATTGAGTTGTTTTCCACCAGCTGACTACGATGTATTTCTGGAGTTGGACGGACAGAAAACAGAAAACGAGGCGTTATTATGGTCTGGAAATGGGTTTTCTATTGATTTATGTGTTGCAGCTAACTTAGGCAGTGAACGAAGAAGGTATTTACGCTGAGAAAATGGGTTTGTTTGGGAGCAATGAAGGCGGTGAATCAGTGCATGAGAAATGGAAGAAATCTGAGAAGAATTAAGCTCGAATTGGTGGTGGTTCTGCCGGGATATGAATGGTTCTTACTGTGGACTATGTCTCTCGATTGATACAACGAAGAATAGAAGCTGTTCGAATTGAAGTTGTCTGAATCTTCGTTTGGGGTTTGAACTCCGGTGAAGAAAGGGTAGCATTAGGCGAATGTTGAGATGGACTGGCTGAGTAATGGGTCAGGCGATAGAAATGGTAGTCGGTGGACGGTAGTGTTGAGCTGGATCCGGTTCTCGACATGGGTGCTGAAGTCGGACTGGGCCTTGGAGGTAATCTTCTAGGTCTCGATGGAAGTTCTCACATCACTAGATATATAAAGCTTTTGGTATACAAACAGAAGGGGGAGGCCGATTTTGGGAGGCGACGGCGACACATCCGCAAGCAAGAGGATAACAGTGTGTTCGTGAGAATTTTAGAGCAGACAAAACAAGGAGAGAAGAAGATTATCGATTGCCGGTGATACGGTTTAATTATCTTTCTCTTGTTATTATTTTTGATGGGTTTTGAGATTTCCATAATCATGTCTTTCTAGAACTTTATAACTAGGGTTTGTGTTGAAAACACTCTTGAGCATTAGACCACTTTGATTGGAAAGACATATGGTTTTGAGGCTATTTTGATTTGAATAAATTAATTTCATGATCTTATTTATTGATTAATTGAAATATGGGTTGTCGCTTCACCGGTTTTGTGTAATCTTTGTGCATAATTGTTATGATCGAAAATATATCTGTCTACTTATTTGATATTCCATGCTTGGGTTAAATCCTTTGGTTGAGTATGCTTAGAATAGCCAGGTATTATTTGAGGACCTAAATTTAGTTTCGTATAACTTTCTCGCTAACGCAATTTGATGGTTCATGCTTTGGTTTAGTCTTTTGATGTGCCATGCTTAGGGTGTCCCAGTGATATTTGCGACTCTAATAAATATAATAGGTGATGTTGATAGAACGGACGATAAATAAATATTCATGAATTATGTTTCATTTCAGTAATTGAATAGAAATAGTGGTGGATACTATAAACCCTAGTTACCGACTCTCCTATTGGATTTCTTTTATTAGATTAGTTTAATTTTATTATTTCGTTTTACATTTCTCATTCTAAAAATCAAAAAAATCATTTCTGGATGGTTCATTAGAGATATTGATTAGAGTATTTACACCGTTCCCTGTGGGTTCGACCCGTATTTTCCTCTGTCTACTAGTTAGACACCGTGCGTTTGCGGTTATTACATATAGGGTTTATCTAAAATTCTATCAGATGCTGATTGCAGTTTATGATCTGGAATGCATCCGAGATGAAAATTGACGAGATAGTGATGAGCTACATCCGAAGTTCTTTATTCCATGCGAGTCCAAAATTATTGTTTCTTACTGCTTGAGTTGGCAGGCGAATCTATTTTACTGACAAGATTGCAGCACTTGAAAAAATCAATCAGAGCTTGGTCCAACTGTGGCAGTTTGTCTCGTGTCTTTCTTCTTAGAAATTCAGTTGATGAAGCCCGATTAAATTACTGGTGTTTTCATGGATTTTACTATCCTTCAGCTGACGATGGTGAATGTATTCCAAATCTCGGCTAAGAAAGTCAGCTGTGATATTCTCCCTCTAGCGTCAGCATTATACATCATTCCCATTATCACTACAACAACAAATCAGTTCATTGACTATCCAAGATTTATCATTTAGGACAGAAAAAGACACAAGCTGAAAAATCCCCAAATCAACTACAGATTCTGTTATTCAACGTTTTCAAAGTAGCTTAATTGGGTTAAAGGAAAAAATGCCCCAAAATCGACCCCCCAGGTTTGAAAATGCCCCGGACGTTAGGCAAGAAATCAAAATACCCCATTCCGTTAGTTTTCAAATTTTGGTCAAAATTGGGGCATTTTCACTACCTTTGACCAGTCAACTATAGTGTGATTTTTCATTTTTTCCCTTCGCAAGAAAAAATACCCGACACGTACTGATATGGTTCTCTTAACACGTGGGAATATATTTCAAGGACAAGTGGTCAAGGACTGACACCTATAGCAAACGTGTGTTTCGTACGTGTGCTATAGGTATTATCTTCATCTGTGTCGATTTTCAGCCACAGAAAGGAATCAAAAATTTTCCCAGATAGTTCAGAGAGCGATAGGGTTACAGGCGAGAGAGATCGAGAGATTGATAGACCGGAAGGACAAAGGGAACTGCAGATCGATAAGATAAATGAGACGGAGTAGATAAGAGGCAGGTTTTCTCTTCCCGGTGACGAACATGTAAGTTTTTTGTTCAGAAATTTGACGTTTTAGGGTTTGTGATTAACCATGTGATGAGTATATTTCTACATTTGATCTATTTGATTTGGTATATGCTTTACGATTTGGGGTTAGGGTTTGTTAAATTGGTTTGCGATTTAGGATATGTGATTATGATTTTTGATTTTTCGATTCAGGGAATGTGATTATGAAATTTGTTTGAGATGATGTTGTTATAATCTGAAGTTAGGGTTTGTGACGATTTGAGATTTAAACTGAGTTGGTGATGGCTGCAGGGTGAAAGGGTTGTTGATAAATTGTGGATATGCAAACCTAGTGGGTAGATTTCAGAAAGTACAAATTAGGGTTTGTTTGTGTAGCCAATACAAATGAAAATTGTGTTGTAATTTGATTCAGGGAAAATGAAATTAGTGTAAACATTAGTATGATTACTGTAAACATTTCTTTTTTTGGTAATAATTTTTGGAATCATTACTGTAAAATTTGTTTCACTACTGTAATAATTATTGTTTTTTTGTTGGGGATCTGTTACAGAATGGGTAGCAAGGATAGGAATTTCTGGTTAACTGATATAAGTGGCCGGTTTAGAGACTTGCATATTCTTGGTTGTAAAGCTGGTACCAATGGAGATGTTTTTATGGCTATGGTAAAGACTAGGTTGGTGAATGAACAAGGTATGAATTCTACACTTGAATTGTTTTTATTTAATGATGAAGAAGGGAATGCATGTGATAAGTGTGAATCAGAAGAAATGTTTATTTCATTTTGGAACAAAGAGAAAGTAAATAAAGATAATTTTGTCAGACTGTGGTTCACTCCAATTATTCCTACTCCTTCAGTGAGAGAATGGGGTTATGTTTATGATGCTTCCAGTGTTAGTGGGGGTAAGTGGTGTGACTAATTATATCATCCCAGTGAGGAAGAAAACTGTTAGTAAAAGGGTAGAGGTTAGGGGGAGTCCAAGACTTAATAAGACTACTACTGTTAGTGGGCTTAAAGATATGAGACCAACAAGACTTGATTTTGAGCATGAAGAGCAAGTGGAATTGACAGAAGCATTTGTTGCTGACAACCATGTTCATGAATCTCAAAGTATTCCTACACAGTCATCTGTTGCAGCCAACCATGTACAGAGGTATGAAGATGACCAGGTGAATTTGCCTAATGTACATCAAGATGAGTGTCATCCTGATGACAAGCCTGACTTTCTCTTTAAGGACTATGATGAGGAAGAGGATGGTGAAGATGAAAGTGAGGATGAGAGTGGAGATGATAGTGAAGAAGACACACAAGAACAGATTAATTATGAAGATTGGGTTTCTATGTGTGCTAGGGGTATAGATGTTGGTAATGACCCTGATGATTGTAATGAAGATTTCAATGTAGGTGGCTTTTATGAAGAGCAGGGTGCACCAGTGAATGCATCTTCAGATGAAGATATTCCCAGCCAAGAAGTCACTCAAGAGGAAGAAACTAAGTGGGAAGAAGATTTTGGTCAGCATTTAAATGAACCACAACGTCTAGAAATGATAAATGAAGACATTCCTGAGGTCACACCTGGTGAAATAAGTACTGGTATGGCTTTTGGAAGTATGCAAGCTTATAAGGAACATTTAAGAGAATATGCAGTGTTGAAACATAGGGATTTTAAGGTGAAGAAAGGAGATAAAATCAGACACTATCTTACTGTGCTTACAAGGATGCCCAAAACTGTGCTTGGATGGTGAATGCAAGAAAGGTACCAGAGAAAGATGATATGACAGTCACAGTCAGAGAATGCAACATAGAACACACTTGTAAAAATCCCAATGAAGACTACAGCAGAAAATGCAATGCAAAATTTGTAGCTAAGTATTTGTTGAAGACGATGGATGTTGCTTCACCAGTGGAGAAGGCAGATGATATAGCTAAGAAAATCATTAGACCTCAGTTTCAAACTGAAATACCAAAATGGGTTGCTCGTCATGCAAGGGTATCATGTTTATGCTTTGTTTTTGTTACCTTTTGTTTGTTTATTTAATAAATTTTGGTATATTTGAATTGCTAATTTTTTATATGTGTGTGTACACAGAGATTGGTGCTAGCAGAAAGGGATGGAACATTTGAGACTTGTTACAAAAAAACACCACAATTGGTCATAGCTGCTACCTCATTGAACCCAAGGAGCATAGGTCATTTCAGCTGGTCCAAAGATGATAAAGATAACAGATTTGAGAGTCTCATTTTGGCGTATAATGCACAAATAAAAGGTTTTATGAATGGTTGTATAATGGTTATTGGGTTAGATGGAGCTCACCTAACTGGTAAGTTTGGTGGTGTGATGCTTTCAGCAACATGTATAGATGCTCAGAATGGGGTATTTCCTTTATGTATGATGATTTGTATGGGTGAAACTGAAGAAAATTGGTTTATGATGTTAAAAGAATTGAGAAAAAGGATACCAGATATGGCTGGACTGACCTTTATTTCTGATAGAATGAAGGGAATTCTTGAATCAGTAAAAAGATTGTATCCTTTGTCAAATCATAGATACTGCCTAAGGTACATTTGGTTTTGACTGGTAATTTTGTTTAATAATTTTTAATTTTTAAAGATAACAAATTTTTTTAACAGTGAAATTTATTAAAATTTGTCCTTGTTTATTATCTATTTTTTTCAGGCACCTATACAAGAATTTCTTGACCAAAGGATTCAGAAATCCAAGACCTGTACAGCTTCTTTGGCAGGCTGCAAAGGCATACAAATATCATCATTGGGAGGTAAGAAATGTTTGATTATATTGAATGTTCATTTTTGTAGTCAAGCCTTATTACATCAGATTATTTAACTTAGACACCTATTTGTAGGAAGCCATGCAAGAAATAGCAGAGATATCTCCAGATGCATACAAATACCTGATTGATGCAGAACCGAAGTCTTGGGCGAGGTCATGGTTTCCTCATGATGTTGCTTGTGAGCACATCTACTCCAACTTTTCAGAAAGTTTTAACAACATGGCCCTGAAATTCAGAGGCAAGCCTCTCACTCAGTTGGTTGATATGTACACACACTTGGTGATGGTGTTGTTTTCAAATAGAAGAAAGCTTGCTGGTGACCTTGTTCCTGCTGGGAAAGATCTCATTAAGGTGATGTGTGATCTTAGAGGTAACTATGAATGTGATCCTTCTGTAGAGCACAAAGTGTATGAGGTGACCAACAAAGCTACTGGCAAAGTTTTTGTCGTAAAAGTAGAAGAAAAAAAATGTACATGTAGACAGTGGCAATTGAGGCAGTTCCCTTGCTTGCATGGTGTAGTTGCATTGTTTAAATTGAATCCTAATTGGTCCAAGTGAGTAAATCTACTACACCTACATAGTTGAATGTGGTTATGCAATAAATGAATGATGACTGATTTTATCAATTATTTGTGCAGGTATTGCAGTAAGTACTACACTGTAGATTACTCTAGGACAGCCTACCAATGGTCAATAACACCTTTGGGAAACATTGATGAGTATCAGAATAAGGTTTGATAATCAAAAGGACAGCCTACTTTAGAACAATCAGAAAATTTGTGATCACCAACACAAGCTTTACAACCTCCATTGTACTGAGGTGCAATGGATTTAATTGCATCATCAAACCATTCGAAGTATGAACACATTGGATTAGAGCAAGAGAAGAATTTCTTCCCTGAATTAGCACCATCTTTGACCTTTAAAAGTTTACGAATACCATTACAAGGAACTAATTTACACCTTGTGTAGATCCAATGACAATCAATTGATTGATGATTTATTTCATTGCACATCTCACATTCCCGGCTTGATGTAGCAGCCATTATGAAGAAAAAAAAAATTTTTACTGATTTTTGGTTGGATTATCTTCACAATTTATAAGTCAGGGGAGACAAAAAAAATGACCGTTATTACAACGGTCGGAATCTCACAACGGTCGGAAAATCTAGCCGTTGATTAGCTAGGATGTTCCAGGTGTCGCGATCCTAGCTAATAGGATACCGTGGTCATTTAAAAAAAATCGGTAAATGTAAAACCCAAAATCTATCGCCGTCCATTTTTGTAATCGACACGTGTCGCAATCTCAGTAAATGACGAAAATAGGACCCTAGATTTTCATCATGGTGAACAGAAGGGTATAAATGTCAATCGATTTCCACATGCGGGCCACATGCTTACGCATTTGACCACTTAACGCTCTGAAACGGAAAACATAACAGAATGGGGCATTTTGATACGGTTTTGGGGCATTTTGATTTCTTGCCTAACGTCCGGGGCATTTTCAAACCTGGGGGGTCGATTTTGGGGCATTTTGTCCTTTAACCCAATTTAGTTTCGTATAACTTTCTCGCTAACGCAATTTGATGGTTCATGCTTTGGTTTAGTCTTTTGATGTGCCATGCTTAGGGTGTCCCAGTGATATTTGCGACTCTAATAAATATAATAGGTGATGTTGATAGAACGGACGATAAATAAATATTCATGAATTATGTTTCATTTCAGTAATTGAATAGAAATAGTGGTGGATACTATAAACCCTGGTTACCGACTCTCCTATTGGATTTCTTTTATTAGATTAGTTTAATTTTATTATTTCGTTTTACATTTCTCATTCTAAAAATCAAAAAAATCATTTCTGGATGGTTCATTAGAGATATTGATTAGAGTATTTCCACCGTTCCCTGTGGGTTCGACCCGTATTTTCCTCTGTCTACTGATTAGACACCGTGCGTTTGCGGTTATTACATATAGGGTTTATCTAAAATTCTATCAGATGTTGATTGCAGTTTATGATCTGGAATGCATCCGAGATGAAAATTGACGAGATACTGATGAGCTACATCCGAAGTTCTTTATTCCATGCGAGTCCAAAATTATTGTTTCTTACTACTTGAGTTGGCAGGCGAATCTATTTTACTGACAAGATTGCAGCACTTGAAAAAATCAATCAGAGCTTGGTCCAACTGTGGCAGTTTGTCTCGTTCTTTCTTCTTAGAAATTCAGTTGATGAAGCCCGATTAAATTACTGGTGTTTTCATGGATTTTACTATCCTTCAGCTGACGATGGTGAATGTATTCCACATCTCGGCTAATAAAGTCAGCTGTGATATTCTCCCTCTAGCGTCAGCATTATACATCATTCCCATTATCACTACAACAACAAATCAGTTCATTGAATATCCAAGATTTATCATTTAGGACAGAAAAAGACACAAGCTGAAAAATCCCCAAATCAACTACAGATTCTGTTATTCAACGTTTTTAAAATAGCTTAAGTGGGTTTGTAAAAAAAGATTCGGTGATAGCAAATCTCCCATATCGAGTGAAAGTTTTGAAGGAAAATCCAATTTTTACTCAAGAACAAGCCCTAGATTTCATAACTTGAAAATCCAATTTTTGCTCAAGAACAAGCCCTAGAAAAATTTTAAAATTTTTGAAATGTCTTTTGAAATTTAAACTTGAAACTTTCAAATCACAATATTTAAGGACAAGATAAGAGAGGAGATAAGGCAGAAGATTGGTCCTATTTCGATTTGTTCCTCGCTGAAGTTCGATTTTGTTGAAGTTTTCTCCATTCTCGTCTATGGTTTTGCACGCAGAAATCCTTATCTTCTCTTCTAATTCTGTCGCTTCACTGGAACTACTTCAAAACCAGAATCTGTAGAAGACTCTCGCTTGGTAGATCAGTAGTCCCCTTAGTCGGCGCCAGAATGTAGTGCTAAAAATCTAACAACCACACCAAAAGACATATAATACCTAAGATGGAGATCTACTAACAAGTAAGAGATGAAGTGAATCAAAGTAAACATGAACACAAGAGTTTTTACGTGGTTCGACCATTAATGAAGCCTATGTCCACGGGATTTCACTATGATCGGAGTGTTACACGAAGATCCATTAGTGGAAGAAGTGTTACAAACTTAAGAGCTCTCCCTCTAGTTGTTGGAGGAGGAAGAAGTCGATCGCCTACAAACATCTCTCTCTTTCCCTTATAAAGGATAGGGATACAAATCAAGTTACAATAATGCCCTTAGGGCTAACTAGATAGGATAAGAACTAGTGAGAAGATCTGATTTCCTATACACAGTTGTATCTAAACTAGGTTACTTCCGCCTTGATCTTTTGACACGTGTTCGTTACATATTTTTCTCCTACATTTAAAGAATCGATTTGGTGGAACACCACTTAGTTAGAGAGACTGGATTTTGAGTTACATCGGGCAAAAATCGTCGATAGTAGTTACTAGTTAGTCAAATGAAACGTCAGTTAATCTGTAGTGTGATTTTCAAAAATGTTCTTTTTTTTTTTGTAATTCAATTTTCATTAATGGAAATTATGATTACATGGATCTCAAGTACATCAAATTCAAAAAGTAACAAGAAACAACACGCTTGCAGCGGTACATGATTGAAAATTCCAGATACTGACCTAATACAAGTATGTGAGAACCGATTGAATCGGAGAGAATATGGCCTTCATAATATTTATAGACCATTTGATAAATCGTCTTCCTCTTGAATTAATGCTCCAATAGTATTGGAGTAATATGCAAATTTGTTGACCAGCGAATCGAGAGTAACGTGGATCTGGCGACGCACTCGAACAAACAAATAATCAAGATCAAGTAACCATTAAAATAAAAGAGAATCACCATGAAGATGAAGACAAAAATCACCCTAAAGGTGAAGACAAAAATCACCGTGAAGGTGAAGAAAAGAAAGCAAACAAAGACAAATTAAAACCCTAATAGGAAAGAATCCTTTTATTCATAAAAAAAAAAACTAAGATCCTTGCTCAGATCTAGCCCCAAATAGACTAGATCTGAGCAAGAATATGAAGTTGAGTTTTTTCTATTTTTTCTCTGGAAAAGTGGAGAGAGAGGAGATGAAAAGATGGTTTTCAAAAATGCTAGATAGTAGAAATATCATACTAAGGGCAGGTCCTATGGAACTTAACAAATCAAAGGTTTTATTGAGCCACGTGGATAAACAAAGTGGAATTTCCATTATGATAAAAAAGCTTCACGGCTTATCATGAAGATCGTGGTCTAGCAAAAGCCGCTGGCGGTTTCGGTAAGTCCGTGCGGATTAATATAAACCACTGGAGGATGATCTTAAGCCGCAGGTGGTCCTAGTAAAGCCGCCAACGACTACTTTGGTATAGTAAAAAAAACGGCTAGTTGTTTTTATCACTATAGTAAATTACCCACTTTCAAGCACTCTACTCACACCAAAATTCAATTCTCTTGAATTTTCTGTAATAAATCTCTTCAAATTCTTATTCTAGTGTTCAAATTTTTTAAGAGAAATGTCTCAAAAAGCTATTATGCTTTTTTTTGATGCCAAACATGAAGTTGTTGTTTCAAAGATATGTGGTAGTTTTAAAAAGATTGAGAAACGTAAAAGGGAAGTGCAAGTTTTAGAAGATAATCCAAAAAATTGTTCTGCTAAAAAGCAAATAAATCTCCAGTTTTGAAAGTTAACAACCGAAAATTCAAAAACAAAGGAGACATGGTTTACGAGTGCATTGAATGGAAGATATGTCAAATGAAGATAACCAGGAGGTCAAAGATTATACTAGATTTTTAAAGTTATTATTTAAGTTCTTATTATTGTATATGTTTATATCTTGTAAAAGAAGTAGGACTCAAGTTTCGACATGACCTTGTTCGTGATGTAATCGTTGACATCTGTTACAAAGCTGGTGTACCTGTACGTAAAGAAGTTTTTCTTGGGTTTTTGTCCGATAATGACAAAAATTTGCGCCCTGCGGACATCCTAATTCTTAATTGGGAGAATGGTGAAGATGTTTGTACGGATGTCATAGGCGTCTCACCCTTCACAGGAGAAGGTGTTCGTGTTTTTTCACATGGCTTTAGTTTGTGTATTCTAGCTTTCTCTACTTTAGGAGAGATTGGTGAGGATACTTTGTGTTCTTCTAAGCGTTTGAAAAATTATTTAGTTACTAATGATACTAGCAGTGGCTTAGGATAGTTTTATCTTTTATAGATTAGGTGGGGATATTCAAAAAGTTGTTGGTCTCAGCTTGTTGATAGAATACCAACCAAAGGTTGTACAAACCTTGATAAAAGGATCTTCTCTGTATAATAAAATAAGTTTATTTGGTATAATATTAATTAATGGAAAAATTTATACCTTAAATTAGACATCCATTTTATAGTTAAATCGTTTCTTATTACTATATTTAAACTTACGTATATAGTAACTTGATTTCACAACGATAACAATAACATCAAACTACGTCAAATCTAGTGACATTAGTCTTATAGAGTTCATAGCATTCGAAATGCTTAAACTCTCTTCCATTTTCTTTAATAAACTAGGCTTGGTCATGGTTTTATGAAATATAGATAAAGATAAAGTTATTTAATATGATTTTAATCAAACTATAATGCAATTGCTCAATGAGGACAAATGTATTAAGATACTCACCAGTTCTTCGTTGGACAATCCAGAATTACTACGGTGAACCATCCATAAAACTTTTGTATAATTTCTGACATCCTTATTAATGAATGACTGAAAATATTTGTTCTAGGATCTTTCTGTTTCTTGTATATTCATTTCGCAATGCTACAGAATTTTGTAACACTCTTTCCCAGAAATAGTCACTGGTCATATATCTCGATATAATATTATCCAACATCGAACAAGAGTAACATCTTATTCCATATTAAAGACATGAAGATCCCTTTGGGTGCGGTACAAATGTGATTGATATGGATCATTGTTAAGGATTTTCAAACAAGCTTCGCAAAGAAAAAGTTTGTCACGAGTTTCTAGCCAATTATCGAGAGTTGTTTGGACCACTTCAGCTTCAATTACAACGATAAATTTCTCTCGAACAATTTACCTTACCTGATGAAGGAATGGCATGACAACGCGATTAATTAAATAAAAACGAAGATACAAACCATGAGCATTTATGGTTTCCGGAGTTTCCTGTTTCTGAGATGAACATTGTGAAAATATTTTGCCAAAAAGACGCGTCTGACATGTCTTGATCGCGCATAACATTTGAAACCATATGAAAAACGTAGGATTTTCATATAGATAAATCCTCTTCTTCAATAAATTTAGGACCACAAATTATAGCAGATATTTTTCTATAAATTGAGAGATTAAGTATTTTAAAATGAAATATTAAGATGTGATTTTAGAGGTGTGAATTTAGAGATGGGAAGAGTTTAATTTATAGGGTAAGAAAATAGATTAGTTGGAAATGTATCCGTTAGTGGTCAAAGAAAAACTGCATGGATTTATCTGAACCGCTCCACATGAATTACAAACGGTTATAAAAAAAAATGTCTCTTTTTTTCTTGTAAATACAACACTGATTTTGGTTATCAACCCGATCGACATAAATCATTATCAAACAACAACACGCATCATGTTTTCTAAAAGCAAAGCTAAGCAAATATTATGTGTGGAAGCAAAAGAGGTTTGTCTATTATGTTTCATGGATAACCATAGTCTGGATATATTCGAAGTGCCCACAGGAAGGTTGTTCACGCATAAGAATGTTGATTGAACCACAGCCAGAAAAGATCGGGTATTTGCAATGTCAAGATCCCAACTGTTCAGAGGAACCACATATGCTAGATGATGTTATAAAAGTTAAAGAAGAAGAAGAAAATTTTGCAATACTGTGCAGCAACTTCAAAATTAAATCCAAATTGAATAACAAGTTATTAAGTTACGAGCACTATTTATGGAGATGGATATTACTGTTAGAGCATGGCTCGGTTAAACACACTAAGCGTTGGTATGTCAAGGTTTGTTATCATATTTTAGTATCAAACCTGATCTTGAGTCGCTTGATTAATTACTAGAGTCAACTTCGTTTTAGGTTAGACTAGAAAGTCTAGGAATGTTGAGACTTACAAGTATTACTCTGAAGACCTGAAGAATGTGAAGAAGTAATGACTACAACGAAGACATCATCCTTCCACTTGAGGTTAGTAATATTGACTTGAACTTGTTTTCATTTCCTAACGTATCTTTCAAGTCGTTTTTGATTGAAAATACAACATGCGAAGTTATATATTTATGAAACTCTAGTATTAGACTTGGTCATATTATTACGATCAAAGTGTAAAGGAAGTATATTGAATTACAAAGTATATATAACACTTATCTTTTGAAATTCGTAAGTGCGACATCAACATAATCTATGTAACTTGTTACTTGATTGTATGCATGGGATGTGTGGTTTCATCCTAGGAAACAATGTTTTATAACATTAGTTTTGTAGATAGGTGAAAAAGATTTGCTAGTTTTTTTGAGAAAAGTGGAGAGAGGAGCGGTTCCTCGATCGAGCAAATTGCCTAAACCTTTAGCAAACATATTCACTGCACGGGAGTGCTTTGAGTTCGAGAGGTAATTTGTTGGACTCTGGCATAAACCAAGACAATCGCCTTTCCAGAGTTAATTCGGTCACAAAGAGGGATGATGGCCGATCTGTAAGAGGGAAGCTGAGATGTGTGAGATCAATGATGATTCAGTATTATGTATGTGTCATAGACTTATGCAAGTTTGATGAAACATCAGTGAATTCTGATTAGTTCGACTGAGTTCCGATGAGTTCTGTTGTTGTTCAATCGTGGATTAATGAACTTATTTATATTGCAGAAATAGTAAACACATTGATCTCCAGTAAGTGTGACGGTTGAGGAGTGAAAGAGTGGGAAAGTGGGAAATCGTGGATAAACCAGTTCCACGTGCGTGGTAGAATTGGTTTATTGTCCATCCACTATTCTGTTAACTCCTTCAACTTCTTGCATGACTTACTCACGTTTCTCATCGTGGATGTACATACGTGTCGTGGGACGCCAGACCAAAATTACCCTAGAGAATATCCCCCCATGTGACATGATTGATGTCTCATGAATGTGGAGTCTGCAAGACATACGTGTATTTAATTGGTTAATTGCTGACTTGACTAGACCATGAGTCTTAGCCTTGATGAGTCGAATGTGGTATGCTATGAGACTCATGAATTGATCATGGTATCTACTGGGACAAAATAATGCACATACATTGATTCTTGATGAATTGTGATATATTATTTTACTAGTTGAGGTAATATTGATATTCTTATAATTTGGATCGACGCGTGTCCGATGAGATTGCTCGATCATGGACCTACTCTGATATGTCGAGCATTTGACGGGAAATCAAAGGTTGCTGAGTTATGAGTTATCCAGTTGGATGCACGTCCAATGAAATGTTGGATGATCGTCTAAGTGTATGGTCGTCCAGCGATGGTGCTCGGTCGAGAAATTAAAAATGTTGGCAGCAGGTCCAAAAACATTAAAAATATTGATTGTTGGATCAATATAAAAGTTTTCAACGTTTATCGAATTATCGTAAATTCGAAACCCTAATTTTAGAGAACCCTGGATCCTGAAGATGGGGAGTTGTCCACTGTAGGTCAAGAAATATCAACCAACCAATGGGCATGAGAGCCTGGTGGTGGATGGACGTCCGAGCGTGCGGAGGAATGTCCATGAATGAGGATTCATTTTTTGGAGAATTATGAAATATATAAATTATTAATAAATAATAATGAGGAGACGCGAGACAGGCCATCCATGACGGCCAAGGGACCGTCCAGGTCCGGTCATGGTGGTGCACGGGACACCATGTCCCTCGCGCGTCCATTCCTGAAAATCTTAGGAATTTTGTTGGTCGTTTGAGCAATATTTTGGATTTCCAGAAGAGTTTGATCTTGTCTGAAACTCTCAATTTTGCATGAATGAGCAAGTAGGACTTTGCTCCTACGTCCAAAATTCAGGAATATTTAAAAAATGATATTTTAATATTTATCGTGAAAATCCTGGATGGTCGTGGGACCATTTGACTTTTTGTCTTTTTTGAAGTTTGAACAGTATTTGAGGAATATAAATACCAAGAGTTTGCTCGAACGTGGGCGTTGATGATGGTTTTTAGTTCAAGGCTAAAATTGTGAAATCCTGTATTTAATGTGTCATCAATCTGCAAAGAAACTGAGTCATTTAAAAGTGATGAGTGCCCAAACCACGTTACTTACATATGTATTGAGCAATTCAGTATATTTATTTACAAAATTTATCCAGAATGGTGCATGCAGCAACAATCCCAAATATTCTGTAAATTTTATCTTCCACCTGCATTACTCACTAATGCATGGCTTGTCGAGTATTTATTCTATGCCATGTTCCCCAGCCGGACTCTTGATGTTGACATGACATAACAATTAATGTTCACTCGCAGCTGAGTAGCATGAATTTCCTGAAGTGTAAGGATTAAGATGTGCATGGAAGTACTCAATTAGAGGCACGCAAAGTTATGATGCCCTTTGAAACATAATTAGTGATTTTGTACGAACGTATAAAATTCACCAGAAATTGATTGACCTTGTGTCAGCTCACAAAATTCAATCTTTTTAACCTAATTTTATTAATTTACAAAAATTAGGTCTCTTTTGCGGCCTGCGCAATATCTAGAACCCTATTGGTCGAGACCAAACCTAGGCAAGCTAGGAAATTGATCCTCCATGGACTAGTAGGAGAAAAATCCTACCAAAAGTGGAAAACAAGAAACAAAGAAAAACTGCGGCAAATAAAGGCAGCAGGAAAAAGAGGCGCGGCCACATCACTTGGACGGCCAGTTTTCCCTAACAGGCGTTGCTCGTGGCCGACCGGCCACCCCCCATATTACTGCTTGCTGGCCCCTCTTTCCAGGGGCGGATGTATGTACAGGCTTCCCCATGATGAAGCCAGGGGTCAGTTAAACAAAAAAGAATTTTTGAAGGTAGTAAATCATAGCTTAATTTAATCGAGCCCAGCTGCACAGCGTGTCAAGCCAGGGTAAGGAATTTTCTTCACATATTGGGTTATCATATGAAATTATATCATGATGGGAGATGGGTAAGGAATTTTGAAGGTACCCATGTTGAAGCCAGAGATTGAAAACGTGACAGAAAGCCGAACTATCAGCATCGAGAAGGTTCGAACGAAGAGTGTTCTCCTTGGAAACAAGGGCGCTTAGGCGGTCTGGCCACGCCGGCGGGACACCCAATGTCTGCAACACTCACGGTCTAAACGGTGCGATTTGCTCACGCCCAAAACAACCCAACCCAAAGGGAACAAAAGGGTCATTTTCACTGGTTTTCTTAATTTGAGATTACTATGGCTAGGGTTTTTGGGTTTGAATGTTTTAAGTTTAATATTTGATATTAATTGTGATCATGTAAATCTGTGATTATCGAACTAGGGGTGTTAGTTATGGAAATTGGATTTTATATTGTTATGATTTTAGTATTGGTTGATGATCGATTAAGAACAGGACGTTCTTCACCTTAAGTTCTTGCTACTGCCAAGTGCCCTAGAATGGTATATATCATCTGGAATGAAGATTGGTATTCTTCCTTGTTTGCAACGGGCTAATGAGCTATATTTGTGGAGTATTCGTGCTTTTGTTTCTTGCTATTTTTCTTCAAGGAAAGGAATTTATATCCTACATTAATTTAATCTGAATATGTCTTTTAGAATTCGACCTGCGTAGTTTTTCCTTGTCGTTTTCTCTGTCAATCAACATTGTTTCTTCCAGTTCCTTTGGTTCCCCGCTCTAATAGAATAACGCTTAAGATCACCACCTCTAATTTCTTGGTGGGTAGTGATAATCAATGAATAGAGTAGATTATCAACAAATGAACTTTCGTTATTATTGCTTTATAGGTTATAATTATCAAATGAACTTTCTAAATTATTATAACATTCTCTTACTTGTCGACGATAGTGCCATAAAGAACTTGTGAACTTTAGAGTATAGGGAGTCTTAGGCTTCTGATTAACTCATAGAAAAGAGTAAACTTAATGAGGATGTCATGTCGTAGTCCGTGGAGAAGGATGTAGACTCAGCAGGAAGTAGGATCAAGAAATTCCGTGATGCACATAGTCCAGAATTGCTTCAGAGGTACCCATCTCAGTTTCAGTGAGTTATGGCTTTTGCAATGTGTTTTTGTGGGTTTATATATGTGGGTTTCGATGAAATTGTCTTTCTGTTGCGGCTTGACATGTCAGTTTAAAGATGAATGTAAGTTAACGCAAGGATCAGTTGTTGATCTTTCAAGAGAACCAGGCTATGTACTCGGTAAAATAAGTAATAAGATTTCCTTCTCAGTTCTATGAACTATATTAAGCATCTTTACTTAATCTTGTGTCGTCTTATTTCTGTTTTTGCTTGTATGCTTTGTTATCTATTTCACATGGATACATTCTAAGCTTTTGTTTTCTGTAGTTGATGGGAAAGACGTTGGGAGCATCCAGAGATAGATCTAGTTCGAGGGGACAGCACTTTTACCTTCACTTCAGGGCAGCGAAATCTCAGGGTCTGCCATGCTTGCTGATCTGGTTTGTTTCCTCGAAATAATCAGGGCCCTCATGATTGCGCCATGTATATCGAAAATGAAGTCACACGCTTATTCTCGTACATCTCGGAACTAGCAATAGGTATCCTTTTTTTTTGCGATGGAAAAATATTACAAGTGCGTGGAAATTTTTTCCAACCCACCCCGAGTCTAGAATCCTGATTCCGCCACTACCTTTTTTCCATTGACCAATCAAATCACTCCAAAAGCGCCGCCTGCACTTTTTTATTAAAGTTGGAAGTTGGCTGGTCGACACACCTAATTCCTTAAGTAATCGAATATAGGCTGTCCATGTCAGTCTCAAAACGATCGCGGTCGTGCGTTTTGGCTGGCAGATTTGTCAAGCTCGGCCGCCTCCTGACGCGACCGGGCAAGCACCATCACGTACATTGGTGGGCCCAGTAATACTTCGGCCAATCGGAGCTCTCCCAACCTGCAAGCAGAATCTCAAACCGATTGCTCAAAGAAGGTTGGCTGCGTAGTTTTTAAACCCTAATTTATGTTAGCGGCAGCATGTTACTGTCGACAAACGATCTCGGGCGTCCAACTTGGCAAGCCAAATCGACCGGCCTAGATCCAATTTTGGTCGGCCAATGAAGTACCAGAATGCTCACTGGCAGTTTCCATTCAGCCCTGGCTAATCGAACTGCTCACAGCCAGCAACTAGCACTTCCAACCGTTAGCCCAAAGAAGGTTGGCCACACGGCCTCAAAACCTCAAGGTCGACCAACGACAGTATATAACTGCCGCAGAGCAATCTCGGCCGTCCAACTTCGCTTGTAGAATCGACCGGCCAAGATTTGATTCAAGCAACTAGATAGGCGCGGTCATATTCATGGGAGGCTCAACAATAGCCCCGGCCAATCGTATGCTTCAAATACGCCAGCAATGCCACAAACTGATCAGTCAAAGTGCGCCGGTCACGCGGCTTTGAAAACCTTGAATTGAATCAACGGAAGTATGCAACTGCCGAAAATCATCTCATCCATCCAACTTGGCTAGCCAAATTGACCGTCTTAGATTTAATTATGGACGACCAATAAGGTGCCATCGTGCTTACCGGTCGCCGTTTTTCATGAGAGCCGATCGACTTGCCCCTTGACCTTCTCGAACGGCTCCTGGAAGCTGCTCAAAGATGGCTGGCCGCGCTCCTATGAGACATTAAGCTTCGCGACCAACCAAGACAGTCTCTATTAAACGATTCTTCATGAGCATCGATTATTTTGAGTTGCTTGCTTAAAAATGATGCTTTACATGCATCGACTGCAAGCGATATCCAATAAACATCGATTTCATGAATAACTTATTTATTCAACTTAAGAGCATTACATGTTATTTCTTGTGGCAAGACTCACAACTCGACTTGTCATATATGACTGCCCGCCGCCTAGCTTGTGCGTGATTGATTAGAATAATTAGGTCTTGCAGACAAGACCTACTCAGCAACATGCTGCATTTTTTCTACAAAATACTCGAGACATCAAACATGTCACAAACTGAAAGATGTTCATCAGGGTATTGGTATGGCGGTTTACAGCGTGCGGCGTGCAACACGCCCATTATAGTAAGTGTCAGGAAAGGCGAACAGTTAGTGGCAGCAGAGAAGTAGTGGGTGTAACCGACCGTTCTTCCCCTCATAGTAGGAACGTGGTTTTCAACATTTTACATGATCATTACTTCTCCATCACTCAACTATTTCCACTTCCTTTGGGATTAGGATGCGTTCAACTATGACTTGTATAAAATAGGTTTTCAACATATTTCAACCAACAATGGTTATCAACACAAGTATCCAGAAAACACCAAGAACATATAGCTTGCATTCGGCAAGCTGGTTCTACATTCTGATACAAGTCATAAAACAACCACACGTTCATCATTCAGATCTCAACACCTTCTTTGCTTCCCTCCCTAAGATCAACCCTTCTCCCTCATTTTGTGGCCGAAGCAAGACTGAAACGGGCATTTCTTGGTTTATGCCAGAATTGTACAGATTGGTCTTGGTAGGCTTTTAAGAGTGTAAAATAAGAGCAAGAAAGAAGCCTACTTGTTATACCTGCAAGTGCACAGGGTCTGTTGTAGTAGATGTGTGCAAGTCAGGGTCGAACCACAGAGACTACGTGTGTGTGATTGAAGGTTTCCTAGATAAGCTAGATCTCTAAGTGTAGCAGTGGCAGTGAGCTAATGAAACAAAGGCAATGAGCCTAAGGCAGTGAAGTGACAGCAAAGAAGTAAAGGGAATCAAATAAAAACAAGAAACAGTAAAGGAAAGAGGGATTTTGGGTGAAGACTAGGGATTAGATTCCACCATTTCACCTAGACTAAGTTAATCTCAGTTCAATACTGCTCTTGTCCCTTTTATAGTTATCAGTGAGCTTCTTGGCTCAACTGACTAACTAGATGGCAGTGGAGGTTCTATGCGTGCTGCTCATCAAAGGGTTGGGTTAGAAAGGAGGCTAAAGGCACTAAGATAATTCTAAACCTTGTAGTAGTTGGGGCTCTCACACTGCAACTACCCGCAGAGAAGCCACTTAGGTTTTTTAACAACCTAAAGGATGTTCTAATCACAACTAAAGTGCTTTGATTAAGACTATCCTAAACATTTCAGCACAACAAGCACAATATCTAGCTTGGATTAAATTAGCAGAAGCATCATGATTTCATCTCCCCCTTAGCAAATAAACTAGGACATGATGAATTTGATGAAACAACTGAAGATTAAAATGAACTGATATTGAAAACAAAATTAACAGTTGAGGACCTGGCTATTCCAGGCCTCTTAGTGGTGCTCTGGCTAATCCAGGCATAAGTTTTACATACACCCAATGTTCTCAATTTATAGTACAATGTTTTCCCCCAAAATTTAGAAACCCTAAATTTTGAAATCCTAATTTTGATTTGGGAATTTTCAATTCAACTCACCCACTGTGATTTCTGCTTCGACCCATGCTCGTACTTCTCCTCCTCTGCTAATGTTGCTGCTCTTGTCGTCTCTGAAATACTAGCTCGATATGTCTTACAAATCCCACACCCTAGGGTTCAGAGAAAGAGGTGCGAGTTTTGTAAAATGTCTAGGCTAGTAGAGGGATGGGTTTTGGGGGAAGGACTGAGCTGATGGAGGTGGTGGCAGTGATAGAAATAGTTGCGCCAGAGGAGACAGTGGAGGAGGTGGTGTTGCAGACGAGAAGAGAGTTTTGCAGAGGTGAGGGAGGAGAGAAGAGAGGGGAAGAGATCGATGGAAATGGGATTAGGGTTCGTTTGGTTGAGGGTGTAGGTTTATGATGCTAGGGTGTGAGGCGGGTGTATCAAAGGTTGATGCTCAGCGAAGCGAAAGCGTATGATGAAAAGGTGATGGAATGATCCAACGACGCGATAGGAGCGACCTTTGGATGATGAGATACAACAAAACTGACGGCTTCAGATGGAGTTAGGTACTACAGTGTTTGACAGGAGCTTCGGAGTTTGATGCACAATGATGAGGCGACCGTTGGATGATGAGATGGATCCAATCTGACGGCTCTCATGGAAATGGGTATGGATAATGGAAATGGATTTGGGTAAGGGTTTTGGGCCTTGGGTATGCCAAGCCCATATCTTCTTTAAGAACAATTCTTCCTCTTCAAGCCCACTTCTAGTTGATCCGTCTCTTGCAAACATAAATCTTACTTCCTCCTAGCGGGAATCTTTGCCGGTTCTTTGCTCTTTTCACTGCGTAATTCCATCCAAACTTTATTTACAACCTAAAAATGCAAAATTAATTAATAAAAATATTTATTCTTGAAAACAATGAAAATACAGAATATGGCATAAAATGTAGAATTAATGCACAAAAGATGAGTTAAATGCCAATAAAAAGATATAGAAATATGCACTTTTTAACACTCATCAGGTCTTTAGAATCTAAAGTACTCATGTGCAGTACATTTTTTTAGGGTTTAGATTCGTTTCTCGGCGTCACACCCAATTTACCATTTTCAACAGAATCAGTTTTTACCCCCCAAACAGGCGACCGCAGTGGGAGATTGGTCTCTCGGTTGCGAAATCAGTTTCTCAACGTTCATTCCAGTTTTATCCATTTCAAAAGGGTGGATCTTAGATCTAATTCAATCATTAACCAGAATTCACTTCAATCACCAATTCTAACTTTCCATTTTATGATGTACCCCGGTCAGCCAAACTCTTCCAAAGCCAAGAGTGCTCGAAATCTAATCACCATGGAAGGTATGGAAAAAATGCTAGAGGATATTGTCGCAAATCAAGCTGATATGTTGAATCTGCAAAATGAGACGTTTTATCTTCTAAAGAGTATGGAAAACCGGTTGCGGCAAGAGTCAGCAAACATTCGCTCGGAGAACGCCGTCAATTTTAAAGATGACACAAAAAATGTCTGAAGTATGTACCTCCGCCAACGACAATGCAGACAGAGTACGTATCCGTATCGTACGGGAGCAGAAAGGAAATGACCAACTAAATTCAGCCAACGACAAAGAGATGAGGCAGTTTCACGAGGCTAAGGGAACAAACCCGCTAGGTGTGTCACAATATCTGCATGATAAAATCAAGGAACCCGTTTATAAAGCTTTGTTGGAAAACATGTATCTTCAGAGCCTCGCAGAAGTTCAAAGATTTTTCCAACAGTCCGCAGCCATGATTGCTCTAACCTTACTAAAAGGAGAAGCACCTGAAGAAGGGGAAATCTACCAAGGCACCCACAAAGACGAGAACTGCGACAATGAACGGTATGTACAACCACCTCATATAGTTGTCACTGATGCAGAGCCTTCAAGAGAAGTTACACTTCAACAAAATTTCCAAACTAAACGATCCGCGCCTGCATCAACACTCGCTCATTTCTCGATTCTTCCCTCGAAACGAGCTCCATGCAAAAGCCTACAAGAGTTTCCACGGTATCAACCACTAACGCGAGATAAACCAGACTCAAATTACCTGCGCTTTCCACTCCCTATAAGGAAAGTGCTAGAGTTGCTGGAAGCGTGGGTACGAGATGGGGTTGTTCAGCTATCTCCTGTACGGCTTGGTAGGCTCGGAAACCTACAATAAAATACTGCAAGTGCACAGCGTCTAACTAGTAGACAATGGCAAGTACATGTCGTTCCAACGAGGAGTGTGAAATACTCTACCAACTAATACCAAAAACTAAGTAATTAACAATATGATGTTTTTGAGAGTTTTCAGAAATTCGGACAAAATGAAATAATAAATAACAAAGACGTAACTAAGAATGTGAGATTTGGTAACCAAAGTTTTATGGAATCCACCACTATTTCTATTCAAATACTGAAATGAAACATAATTACGAATATTTGTTTATCTTTCGTTCTATTGACATCACCTATTATAAGCTAGAATCGCAAATGTCACTGGTATGCCCTAAGCATGATGCATCAAAAGAATAAATCCAAGCATACACCATCAAATTGCATCAGTGAGAAAATTACACGAAACTAAATATTAATTCACAAATATTATTTGACTATTCTAAGCATAACTCATCAAAGAATTTAATCCAAGTATGGACTATCAAACAATGAGACCAAAAATATTTGTAAAACTATCAATTACGAGCAAAAGTTTCTAGAACCGGCAATGCAACAACTCATTTTTCAATTAATCAATAAACAATAATCAAAAATCAATCAATTCAAATCATAATGGTCTATTGCTTCATTATTCAGTTCAATTAAAAGTAGCTTAAACCCCAAGTAGCTTCAACCATAAAAACCCTAGTTACAAAACTATTAGCAAGACATGGCTTTCTCAAAAGCCGTAAACATGTTAAAAGAGAAATCAATTGCT
The DNA here is from genome assembly GCF_003573695.1 of Papaver somniferum. Taxonomy (NCBI): domain Eukaryota; kingdom Viridiplantae; phylum Streptophyta; class Magnoliopsida; order Ranunculales; family Papaveraceae; genus Papaver; species Papaver somniferum. The sequence goes on along the minus strand of NC_039361.1, from coordinate 139,572,672 downwards.
AATCGGTAGAAAAAATACCAGAAACCAGAAAGCAGAGAATCACGAATCCTTCTCTTAAATATTTCGGCTCTCCAGCCGCCTCCAGTGATGTGATTTCAAAGTTGTTGTAGTAATATGATTCGTTCAAGACTTGTGAAAGAGGATTTTTAGATTTTTTAATAAACAAAAATTGCGACCTAAATTAAAAAGATGTTGTGAAAATTATGGAGAGAATGGGACTAGGATTCCACCATTGGTTGATATTAGTGATTTAATAAAACAATAATTATGCAACTCAACATTCAAATTGATTCTAATAGTATTGCCTAGACATGTAGATTTCCAAAAGAATAGATGTTAATCCAAGCATAGAATATCAAAACCCTAAAGCAAGCATATTCTATCAAGAGAAAATACACCTAACTAATCAAAATCATATAAACAATTTTTAGTTCAATGCAAAAATCATAATAGAGTTTTTGTAATTAATTAATAAAAATATATCACTTTTACCGAAACAACGGCTTCCTCTATATCCCCAAGGATTGGGTTTAGCTCCAACATATTGGAAACACACTCAGAATTGCTCAAAAGTGTTTACAAGTGATGAAATGGGAGAAAATAATGATTAAACCGGGTTTTCTCTAAACGATCCCCAAACTCTCCATCTCCTCACTGATACCCAAGACACTCTTATTTATACTGTGAAGCCAATCTTAGGTCGACAATCATCTCAATTACTCCAAAGATCTTTGCAGTTAATGAAAGTATTTCACGGGAATATTTCCTCTCCATTTTCACACGTCTTCTGAGTTGTATGGTATATCCAAATCTTCTCATTTAATTGAGCCAAATAATGAAGAGAATATCTTCAATTAATTCCGTGAATAATTCCTTCCCTGTTTTCGAAAATATCCAAAAGTATACGATTTCCTTCCATTCAAGACACGTACAAAATCTTACTGTCATGGTAAGAAGATAATCATGTCTTAAAGACACAAATATCCCCATAATATCATGACCAGAATCTCACACAGTTGAGATTTCTTTTCCCGCCAAATATCTTTCCCGTGAAGAAGATGGGTGCCCCCTATCCGGTCCTGGGGTGCGAATAGCATATACCATGAGGGGTGTCTCTGTTCATCTGCTTGGGTGCAAGTATCCTTTGGGTACCCCTTATCATTCGGGCGCCCCTTATCCACAAGTGAGAGTCTGAATAACACGTTCCTTCCGGTGCTTTAGACGACTTTTCGAGCCGATTTTTCCAAGAATGTTTATTTCCAAAAATACCTAAAAACACATAAAATACCATAATAAGTACAAAAATCGAGTACCAACAATACATGAAATTAAGGACAATGTAGACACAAAAATGTGTCTATCAAATACCCCCAAACTTATTATTTGCTAGTCCTCGAGCAAAACTAATCTAGAAAATAAAATGACTACACTTATCACGTGCAGCAAGCCGTTAGACCGCTAGGTGGCCCTAGCGGCGGAGTGTTGCTTCCGGAGGGTTTACCAGAGGTGTACCTACAAAACCTTTACTAAAGACCCTAGCTATCTACGCAGAACCTTGGAAGGCACTAAAGAATCTCCTTGGTTGGCATACAATCATTGACTATAGGAGGAAGTACCCTGATGCGAAATTCCAATTGATGTACACGAGTTTGCACTCAGCATACTAAAATTCATATATAAGTGACAGAGCTCTACTCAGATAGTTTGGACATCATAACCGGAGTCAAACGATCACATGGAAAAATTAAGAAGATGGATAAAGAAAAAGATGGTTTAAAGTGAACGGTGTTTCCCATATCTGTCTGAAGGCCTCTGCCAGGATGAACCTATCATAATGGACTGAGATACCGGTCTGACTAATATCAACACAACTGGCATATACAAGGGGACCAGTGGTCGATAAACCCAACTCTAGGTCAACACAACTGGCATATACAAGGGCACCAGTGGTCGAATTTATTGAATTTATTCCGGTTGGTCTAATGGTCTGGTCTCTCTTTTTTCTTTTTCTTTTTCTTTTTTCATTTTTTCATTTTTTTTGTTGGTATCTCAATCACTCTATTCCACTCTAGCAAAGGTAACAACTTGAATCGTGTGCCCCACCAAATCACTTAAAAAATAAAAACAGAAGGATTAGGATTCAACGAGATATGGCGAAACTACCATGTTTTTTTTAATTCTAACACCTGAGCTCTGTGCTTTTATGAATAGACTCTTTAGATGTTTCCATCTAATCAGATTGGTTCCTCAACTCCTACAACCAAGATGTTCCCATCCACTTAGATTGGTTAGTGCCAACCTTAATAAGCATAAATTTCTAGGCTCTGGAGTTTATTTGTTGCAGCTAAGAGCTAACAAAAAGTTTCTTCCCACCCCCAAACTTAAATCTAACATTGTCCTCAATGTTCTAAAGATGAAATTAAAAGCATGAACAATAAGAAACTGTTACCACTTGATGGATGGAAAAAGAAATAAGGAAGGATATTACCGTAAGCATGAGTACCTCCCAGGAAATGCTAAATTTAAAGTCTTTAGCTAGACATCAAATACCTCAAAAAGGATTGTCACCTTCCAAAGTCATATATCAATAGTCGAAACAATTGTGGGTCCATAAGACCAAATAGAGCTGACACCAGTATGAGACAACTGCACTGATTCAGAAAAATGAAAAGAAGGAGCACGTCCTCATCTAAGGTTTCTGTCAAGACAACTGGGTTTATTGCGCGCGTAATTGAACTTCATATGTGTGTCTCGATAAATAGATTCATCCGAAAAACGGGTCTCTAATACCTGGGTTACCTCCTGGACAGTATCAGGAGGATCGGGTTGCGGAGTCTGAAAAGACTCAAGTAATATCTCAGATGTACAAGGCTCGAGTCCCAAGTTAGGGACTCTAATTAGGGATACGATACAATCACAAGAACCATCACCCCCGAACTTAGGGTTCACAGACAAACCTCTAACTATTTCTTGAATTTCTGGATCTTCAGAGTCCTTAAAATACTCAAGAGATTCTTCTAGTTCTCTACCCCCAAAAACTTAGGGTCATCATTATTCTCAGAAAAACCTAAAACTATTGCCTGAATTTCTGGGTCCATAGAATCTTTAAAATACTCAAGAGCTTCTTCTAAAGATTGATCACATATCTGATCTAAGAGAATGGTTTCCTCAAAATCATCTAAAGAATCTACCAGTAAAGTGTCAAGCCAATTATCCTGAACCAAATCCTGAACTAAAGTGCTAATCATATTCACTTCTTCTAAATCATCGTTCTCAGAAGGTTGTCTAGTAACATTAAAGACATTTAGTTCAGTGGTCATATTACCAAAGGATATGTTCATAATCCCAGTCCTACAGTTGATGACAGCGTTAGCTGTGGCTAAAAATGGGAGACCTAAAATCACTGGGATTTGACGACTTGGGTCCTGAACAGGCTGAGTGTCTAGAACAACGAAATCCACAGGATAAATAAACTTATCAACCTCAATCAGAACATCCTCTATGTCACCACGAGGGACTTTGACAGACCTATCAGCTAATTGTAGTGTCATTTTAGTCGTTTCAACTTACCAAGACCTAGATGGGTGTATACATGATACGGGAGTAAGTTAACACTAGATCCTAAGTCAAGTAAAGCTTTATCGACCATGTGATTACCAATCGCACAAGATACGGTGGGGCATCCAGGATCCTTATACTTAGGGGGTGCTTGGTTCAGAAGAATGGAACTTACCAGACCATCTAAAAAAGCTTTCTTATGGACATTAAGCTTACGCTTTCGTGTAAAAAGATCTTTAAGGAACTTGGCATAAGCAGGCATCTGCCTAATTGCTTCTAATAGCGGAATGTTGATGTTCACCTGCTTAAATGTTTCCATTATCTCGTTGAAAGTCGACTCCTTCTTTGTTGGGGCTAACAAATGTGGATATGGGGCTCTAGGCACAAAGGTAGACCTATCAGGAATTTCTTGGGAATCCTTAGAGACTGTTTCAGTTTCCTCGTCTACGGGCTCCTCTTGGGAAGTAGAAGGTGGAACTACAGTATGTCCACTAGGCATGGCTACCTTATTGTCTACCGTTTTACCCACTCCTAAGGGTTGTTATCGAGTTCACATGGTTTGATGATTTCTCACCAGCTAAAGATATTTGATGGACTCCCCTAGGGTTGGGTTGGTTGACTAGGAAACTTTCCTTTTTCTCTCAATGTCTCATTTATCTGACTATACCTGGGTTTTCAACTCGGAAATAGCCTGAGAGTTAGCCTGACCTATTCTCTTATTTTCTTCTAAACCTTGAGCAACAGATTGCTGAAACTGCACAGTGTTACGAGTTAACAAAGCAAGAGACTCTTCTAAACTCATAATCTTCTTATCCGAAGGGTTCTGAAACTGTGCCGGAGCTGAAGGATTCTTAGTATAGCCAAAACCTGGGGGAACCTGAGCATTACTAGACTGACCTTGATTCTGGCCCTTGGACCAAGAAAGGTTTGGATGGTTTCTCCAGCCAGGGTTATAGGTTTCTGAATATGGGTCAAACTTCTGTTGGTTATCAAACCTAGTGTTGTTATAAAGCATTGGCTTGCTCTTCAACAGCATGGCCTTCCCAAAAAGGCTCATTTCTTCCACTACTACCACTAGAATGACCTAATTCTAAGGCTTCTAACCTTTTGGCTATAGCTGCTATTTTGGCATCTGACTCATAAGATCCTTCTACCCTATTAACATTTCCTCTACTTAGAAGAATTGTTTTCTGGGGTTCCCTACTATTTTCCCATTGTTGGGTCTTATCGGCATCGATTTCATTCAAAAATGTCATCGCTTCATCAACAGTTTTATTCTCAAACCCACCTGTGCATAAGGACTCAACCATGGTTGTTGTTGAATAATCTAAACCCTCGTAGAGGATCTGAACTAACCTAACCTTCTCCAAACCATGATGAGGACATTGAGATATCAAGTCATTGAACCTTTCTAAGTACCTATATAAAGATTCTCCCTCTTTGGGCAAAAGTACATATTTGTGTCCTAATAGACGATGTTTTATGCCTTGGGAAAAACTTATGTATAAAGGCAGAAGTAAGTAAGTGGTCATAGGTTTCAATTGACTCAGAGTCCAAATATACAGCCAAGATTTGGCTTTATCTTTTAAGGAAAAGGGGAATAACCTAAGTTTCAACGCATCATCACTTAGGTTTTTAATTTTCAGAGTACTACAAACTTCCTCAAATTCCCTAACATGAAAATAGGGGTTCTCATTCTCCTTCCTTAAAAAAATTGGGAGCATCTGTAAAGTCTCAGGTTTCAGTTTATAATTTGCCTCGGCTTCAGCTAACTTGAAACAAGACGGACGAGAGGTCCTAGTTGGGTTTATCAAAGCTTTCAAAGTTGCCATTTCTGGCACTACCAAAGGACTAGGAGTACTAGGGTTACTTTCCTCACAAAGAGACATATTCTCAAAACCGAAGTTTCCAAAAACGGGGCTCTCAAAAGAAGAGTCTTCGAGCTCCCCGTCTTCACAAGAAGAACTACTAGGTTTTTCACTAATCAAACGACCTAGAGTGTTTCTTTTTCAATCCCGTTTAAAAACTTCGGGCATACACTAGAAAAACAAAATCAAAAAGAAAAGTCCTAAAACGGAAGGGATGTTCTACGCAAACACAAACAAGGCTGACTCCACCACAGCAAACCTACTGATTTCTAGCAAACAAAAATCATGATGGCTCCACTTAGATTGTTTCTAGACCAGCTTCTAATCCTTCGAACGGGAATTCGTTACAATTTAAGCAAACTCCTCTGGAATCAATCCGAGTCAAAGTAAGTTGAATAGAGGCGAGGGAAGCTCGGTGGAGCTTTGATACCCAAGGCCTCACCGGTATTACAAGACGGCGCAGTCACGCATTCAACTTACAGAAACCATCAAGAACTTCGAAGTATGCTTAAAAGAGTAACCAATATTTTTCGAATGACTTTCCTGTTAAGCTCGTTACCCTATCGGTCTCGTTCTTCTCAAAATTTTAGGCTTAGGTTCGCGTTTGGTGTCGTTTTCCTAAGGCGGGCAAGAAGAGAACAGTGATGAAATCTGAACCCTTATCTTGTATGGCCAGTCCTTGCCCTTTACTAGGAAATTAAAGCAGCCGTTTTCAATTCCTCGACATATATGCATACAAAGGAAGACAGTAACTCGCTGACAGGGGATTCGCGAGTGTTTCGACAAACTTACCTCCCGTACCAGACGGGGGATGAACCTTTGTAGTCGACTCGGGCCACGACTCCTATGTCATGTACGAACCCGAGGGGCCGAGGTGATATCGTAATCACCGTCCTTCTCTGCAAACAGTTTATATTTAAACTACTCTTCCGTAGGGTTTAAAAAAAATAATGTCCCAAAATTTAAAGTCCAAAGTCCAAAAATATAAAGTGCAAAACAAAAAGAAAGTCTACGAAAATAAAAATGTCTCTCTTTTTTTTAATTTATATTTTTTTCTTTTTTTATAAAAAAAAAATCTTCTTCTTTCGCTCCTTTCGCTTTTCCTTTCACTTGAAGTCTTTAAGTATTCACCAAAAGCTTTGGCAAAATTTTCTTTCGCTCCAAATTCCGAATTCTGTAAGAAAAGGACAAAAACCCAAAAATGTAAAGAAGAACAAATAAAAAAAAACCTAAAAAGAAATATATATATAAACTCTATCCTAAAGACAAGTCCCCGGCAGCGGCGCCAAAAATTTGATGTGATTTCAAAGTTGTTGTAATAATATGATTCGTTCAAGACTTGTGAAAGCAGATTTTTAGATTTTTTAATAAATAAAAATAGCGACCTAAATTAAAAAAATGTTGTGAAAATTATGGAGAGAATGCGACTAGGATTCCACCATTGGTTGATATTAGTGATTTAATAAAACAATAATTATGCAACTCAACATTCAAATTGATTCTAATAGTATTGCCTAGACATGTACATTTCCAAAAGAATAGATGTTAATCCAATTATAGAATATCAAAACCATAAAGCAAGCATATTCTATCAAGAGAAAATACACCTAACTAATCAAAATCATATAAACAATTTTTAGTTAATAGAGTTGTTGTAATTAATTAATAAAAATATATCACTTTTACCGAAACAACGGCTTCCTCCATAGCCCCAAGGATTGGGTTTAGCTCTGCATATTGGAAACACACTCAGAATAATTTTTCCTTGCACAAAAGTGTTTACAAGTGATGAAATGGGAGAAAATAATGATTAAATCGGGTTCTCTCTAAACGATCCCCAAACTCTCCATCTCCTCACTGATACCCAAGACACTCTTATTTATACTGTGAAGCCAATCTTAGGTCGACAATCATATCAATTACTCCAAAAGATCTTTGCAGTTAATGAAAGTATTTCACGGGAATATTTCCTCTCCATTTTCACACGTCTTCTGAGTTGTATGGTATATCCAAATCTTCTCATTTAATTGAGCCAAATAATGAAGAAAATATCTTCAATTAATTCCGTGAATAATTCCTTCCCTGTTTTCGAAAATATCCAAAAGTATACGATTTCCTTCCATTCAAGACACGTACAAAATCTTACTGTCATGGTAAGAAGATAATCATGTCTTAAAGACACAAATATCCCCATAATATCATGACCAGAATCTCACACAGTTGAGATTTCTTTTCCCGACAAATATCTTTACCGTGAAGAAGAAGATGGGTGCCCCCTATCCGGTCCTTGGATGTGAATAGCAGATGCCATGAGGGGTGTCTCTGTTCAGCTGCTTGGGTGCATATATCCTTTGGGTATCCCTTATCATTTGGGCACCCCTTATCCACAAGTGAGAGTCTGAATAACACCTTCCTTTCTGTGCTTTAAACGACTTTTCGAGCCGATTTTTCCAAGAATGTTTATTTCCAAAAATACCTAAAAACACATAAAAAACCATAATAAGTACCAAAATCGAGTACCAACAATACATGAAATTAAGGACAATGTAGACACAAAAATGTGTTTATCATCCAGCTCCCCCCTTTTTCTTTCTTCTTCTCAGTTGATATATACTCGTGCTAAGAACAAGTTCTGTCAAGACCTAGCGATAGCTTCCAAGGCCCAGCCCAATGACCCGAAGGCAGCTTCCAACTTTAAGCTCCACCGCTTGACTGAACCATTTAATTATGGGGAAATTAGGGGGAGACCCAAAAAAAAATATTCTCATTCTCCGGCCCACAATTAATTTTGGGTACTGTGACACCCATAATTATTTCCGTGACACCCATAATTATATGAAATTATTAAAAACTTTTGCATGACGGATTATGCATCTGCATGACTGAGTTATGCATCAGGGGTATAATTGAAAACTCAACTTGGACATAACATATCTAAAAATCCGCACCTTAGAAATTTATAAATTTTATATGGTTGGAAATCTTTTAAAGAGAGCTACGCAACGAGTACAAACAACAATATCAAATTTTTGCTTTTCATGAAAAAATCAGAGGTGATCATCGTTTTAGGAAAAAAAATCGAAAACTGACTACATAACCATTATGCAGCCACCAAAAAAGATGCATAACACATTCTGCAGACGCATAACGAATTATGCAACCATTTTCTCGACTGCATAACAAATTATGCATATGCATAACAAAGTTATGCATCTATAACAAGTTATGTAACGAATGTATTAGTGCGTGCATAAAAAATAGATGCATAATGCATTATGCATCTTTTTTCTCGATGCATAAAAGATTGTGCAACAATTTTCTCGATGCATAATGCATTATGCAGTCGTATTTTCAAATGCATAACAGGTTATGCATCTATTTTCGCGACTGCGTAACATGTTATGCAGATATTATAGGTGCATGACAAGTTATGCAGTCTTTGTTTTTGTTGGTTTTAATAGTGACAAAAAAATTGCTGCATAAAGTGTTATGCAACCTTGTTCTGGACTGCATAATAGGTTATGCAACAAATTTTGTAGATGCATAATAGGTTATACATCCATTTTTATAAATGCATAATCATATTATGTGCTTTTCTTTCCTTGTATTGCACAACAATAATTCGTGCTTCTCTTTCCCTGTATTGCACAACAGTCATAAATTAATTCCCGACAGTAAAATCATTTCCTGTAACTTCTTCTTGCAATAACTATCTTCTCAGCTCCAACATTGCTTTGTGGATTGCCCTCTTACTCATTTCTTGATTCACTTCCCAAAACAACAATTTTAAATCAGACTGTTGTCATCACTTTTTGACTATGGGAGATAGATACAACATATATCTTGGCGATCAGTCTGAGCTTCTAGGCAGTGTTGTTCGAACTGGACGTTAAAGAGAGCTTGTTGCAACTTTGCGAGTTGTGTCATCAATGGGTTAAGGTGCTCTGCAAAACCATGTGCAAGAAACAGGGAGGTCACCTTTTCTATTTTTATCAAGAAAGACGAGAGTATTCAAAACCTTAGATATTCTCCAATCATCCCGTCCTTAGCACGCTGGCCATGATATGCAAAATGGCAAATATGAAATATCAAAGTCGACGGTTTCGTAATGAGGACCCTTGTTCTTGAAACAAAATTGGTGCGGACCTTCCCTGTGAACCACAAACTCAAATTTCTCGCTCGTCTTGTCATGAGAATAGTGAACCAATTCTCCTCTTGGATCCTTTGCCTGCATTATCGTTACTCCTATAGAACATCATCTTAACACAGCAATCAAAAAAAAAGACACAAAACTTACAATAAGATCGATACCGTCCTTCAAACCAGAATTACATGGTACATCTTGGATTCATTCACAGTACCACTTTCACCTTCCATATGATCAGCTGCAACCATTAAACCAACCAAACCATCTAAATCTATTACAATTGCTCAATAACATCTCAACCCATTCATTCTTGGCTTCACTTTCTCCTCCGTAACAGCTGCAGTTCCATGTATTTCCAGCAATCAAACCCCTGTTAATCATAGATCTACAGCTTCACTTTCTTGAAACAAGGTTTGATATAATCATAGATCTACCGCTAAAACTTGTTTTCAATGAAGAAATTTCGGATTTTTATGAAATCAGATTGAAATCAGATAGGATCTTGAGATGGAAGAGAAAAAAAAAAAGGAGAAAGATGAAGAGTACGATAAAATTTAATTTCAATAATTTTGGGTCCCAGAATATTTTTTCCCTAAAAAATGGGTGCGCCCCTTCAGATTTCTGGGCGTGGGTTTCACAGTGGAAAAAATCTGAAAAATGGGTCTCCCTATAGTTTTCACTTTAATTATTTACTTGGCCACAGCTAAGATATCCATCAAACTTCAGTAGAGGCACACAAGCCAGCCGCATCATCTAATCCAACATCTCCCAATACGCAGTCTCTCAACACTGGCATCTCAGCACCTTCCAGATCTGGCCACAACCTGCAAAATCGATTCTCCCTGGCCACCTAAGCACCACGACCGCGAGCTCTCCATCTCAGCTACCACTGGTAATAACAGCTCAACTATCTACTCTTTGTTTTGCTGCCATCAGCATCACTACCATTCACCGGAAAAACTAACTCACTTCTATTCTTCTCAAGCTCAGTCCACTGCACCAATTCGTTTTCTACTCATTTCCCTCTAGTCATGTAAACAACCCCAGCGACTATTCAGGCTAGGCGCTTCATCTCTATCCGTCTCAGCTACAGCATAAATTCCTCCACCGATTGCACCTAGTTCATCTTCATTTCTCAATATTGAGCACAGTATGATGTTATTCTCGGTACAAGACCCATCTAAACATCACTGCCATTCATCTTCTCCACTTGGGTACACAATAGCTTGATGTTCTTTTATCCAGCCACCAAACGAACTACGACAACACCACCTTCACCGGTTCTCAACACACAGACCCTACATCTCCTATTTCCTTGAACTGCATTTCCGAACCAACCAACTCCGACTGCAACCATCTACCACTGTACGGAAAAAACAACTGCAATTTCCGTTTACTGAACCTTCTCGACAATTACCAGTCGACCAGCTCATTGTTTCACTGCCATCTCCATTCGAGTATCGGTGGTTCGATGCCATCACTTCCCATGCAGCCTTCTTAATCATTCGCACACTCGCAGAAGCCATAGCATCAGCATTTCCACCAGTTCGTGCGTAACACTGATATCCAGACCAAGTCATTCTTCATAACTCGGATCAGCCAAGATCCGGACCCAAACTACAGACGAGCACCTTTACTTCTTCGCAATTTCATTTCTCCATTTACGTCTCAGCTTCATCTAGCTAACATCTGCCAACCAAACTCTATCGGCAGAAAAACACCATGTTGTAGTTAAAGAACGTCTCCACTCTTTCTTTGTTTCTGTAGGGAACTCGAGAGAATCACCACTCTTCATTGGGAACTTTCAGTAAAAACCATTCATGCCTGAATCGGTCATCACTAACTTCAATCTTCCATCTCCATTCGTACACAGCAAACCCAACGGCATAATCAACCAGATTGAGGACATATATCCATCACTGCCTTGTCTCACTGCTACGAACGAAACCATCAAATGATTCTTCCATTACTACCGGCATACAATTCAGCTCAAATATAACCCAAGTCTTCACCTTGAATCCCATATCACCATTGCCTGTTGATGTTGCTTCAACTTCAACTCGTCAAGAGATGAACAGAATATCGACCCCATATCTCTGTTTGATCCATGAAATTGCAACATAAAGAATCGGTGAGGCAGCTGCTTCAAACCCATTACTCCTCACTTTCTCACTTTCTTCAATAAGAGATGAACAACACTGATTGTGGTTGTACAAATGGACACGTTCTCCATTATATGTTTAAGAACTATGATTTTGGGCATACCAAAATCTTTCAAGGCATACTGAATGAAGACAAAAAAAGGTTGTGAAATAGCAAAATCAGATAACCCCTTAACCCAAATTTTTTTAAATGGCAAATCTGCCCTTTACGTATTAGTGTTAATAATCTTGATTAGTGATTAAATATTTTGTTTAGTGATTAAAATAATTTTCAGAATTATAAGAGTTGTTTAGATGAAAAATTTGAGGAAAAAAAAAATCAAGTTTTGGTTTGGTTAAGAAGGAGAGAAAGAGAAGGAGAAAGTGAGAAAATTCTAATTTTTGATTCAATGGAGGATGAGGAGGGTCATCATTCATCTAAAAAACCTAGGAAAATACATATCAACTACAACAATGATCCAAAAATGGCTGATTTCTTAGATTATGAGAATGATTTTACACCCACTCAAACTCAAGCTCAAACTCAAACACAAACTCAAGATGATGATTTTTATGAGCCAAATCCTGATGATGAAGACATTGATGAGGAACCCAATGCTTCTAATACACAGGTACACTTATATCCTATACTTAATCTCACTTCTATAGCTCTCAATTATCAAAAGTTAGGTTTTTTGAATCATGGTTCGGCGAAACAGGTTGAGGTTCGGCTCACATCTATGAGCCGAATCTACCAGTTGATGACCGGTTCGGCTTACTGAATCTGTTTACTGCATGCGCCGAACCTATAATTTCCAATTCCAACCCTTTTGCTAGACACTAGTTCGGCTTATATGAAAGTTTCATTGTAAGCCGAACAACATCCTGAATAGCCCGGAATAGAATCATTACTAATTTGGCTTACATATCCAAAACCGTATGTGCCGAACATAATTTGTTTATTTTTGGGTTAAACTATTGTTCGTGGTTCGGCACATATTGAGGATATCGTATAAGCCGAAACCTGTAAATGTTTATAGTTCGACACATAATGTGATTATCGAATGCGACGAACCTTGTTATTATATTCCCTTTCTAGTGTTTAACCTTGTGATATTCTTTGTAGATCGTGCTTGGACCCATGGAAAATCAACCTGATCCAGTAGACATAATTCACGAGGATACCAAGGATAACTAAAACATGAAATTGAGGAACATCAACCTGATCGTGCTTGAGGAACACCAATACTGGATTACACCAATAATGATTTTTAAAGCTCGTCTTATAACTCAAATTATAGAAAAAGCCGAACCTGAAGGACCATTAAAAACAAAGTTCAGCACCTAAAAGCAAAGGTGTTTGCAACACCATAAAAGTGTACTTAAAACTTAATAAAAAGTGTACCATAAAAGTGTACATAAAAGGGCATTTAACCACGACCCCTCTTCTTAGTTGCAGGACCACCTCTTCTTCCGCCTTGGTCTTCATCTTCCGATGCATCATTACCGGGTTGGACGGTAGCATCACCTTGGCTTGTACCTTCACCAACTTGTCGAGACCTCTTAGTGGTAGGCCTTTGTTCGGGTTCCTCGGGTCCTTGTCCTTTGTTGATGATTGCATCCCACTTGTTGATGAGGTATTTTTGTTCTTCCACGGTCATTGGTGTTTTGCAACCAAGTTTGGCCTTCATTTTTTTCAACATCTCCCTACCCGCGGCAACCTATTTTTTCATTTGTCAACAACTTATAACCATGAGGTTGAAGACATTTTTACCATAACTAATATATGAAAATAGTATAAAGTGAAGTCATTCTTACCATAATCTTGAAAGCCTTGACTACATCTTCGGAAGTAGACTTGTTGGTGATCTTGATTGGCTTCGCCTTCCCCATATCAGCTATCTTTTGCCTTTTCTTATTGATAATGAAGGGATGAGAAATTTGGTTATACCAATCCATATAGCTCGGATCCTCTTCACATGGATCATCAAGTAAAGGTGTTAACTTGGACGCATCTAATGTGTGATTGTCTAAATTATTCCGAAACTCAACGGTGGGACCAGGATCATACTTTGGTTCCCAAGATGAAGTGGTGCTTTTAGTTCCCTTACCACTCTTTGGTAACAACCTGAATTTCTCGTCAAACAAAGGAACCTTTTGGACGCATCCTAATTGACGGAGTACTCGCCTAGGATCGTATATAACATAACCACCGGGATACCACAATGGCCCATGATACATACCTACCGGCATATCCTCATCTTCAACAACTTCATCTTCTTCATCTTCCTTCTCATATGGTTGAAAAGTGACATCATCAACACCAAGACGGTCTAACGTCTCTCTCAAACTTGCCACCAACTTCTTTTTGTTCCTTTTCTTGGAGTCCTCGTACGCGTACCGTTCTGCAGTTGGCTCAGTATCAACATAATCGACATCTTTCTCAAATACTTTGGCCAAGTTCAAAATTGGGAAATGGTCATATATCCACACCTACATCCAAAGAACCACATTAAAAAATCAAAGGAATTGAATTGATAGAAACAAGTTTTACTTGGAAACATCAAAGTAAGACTAAAGTTTGCAAACTCAGAGAACTGTTCGGCTTATATGGGTCAAGTATTATAAGCCGAACCAAGTAAGTAAAAACTTCGGCTTAAAATATTTTATGGTTATAATCCGAACCATACTCTGAACTCCCAAAAGTTACCTGGAGCAAAGTGAAGTTCCCTCCGATGTTTGTACTTGTCAACCTAGACGCGGTGGTAAGTTGGTCCAGCAGGTAAGCGAGCGTAGTCGTTCCCCAAGAAAACTTGTTACAAGTTTCAAGATTGTTTACCAATTGGAGATAATTAGCATTTACCTTGTTTTCGGTAGTGTCGGGAAAGATGTCTCTACCAAGAGTATAAAGCAAGTAGGCAGTTCCGGTTTTCTTCACTTTGACGGGATCCATTATCAACAAACCTTTTGTGACTCTTTCCTTTGTGTTCTCAAACTCCCCTTTCAAGTTAGTCAACTTGATCTTCTTATTCTTCTTATTTCTGCCACCTGGTATGCAAACGGTATCGACATATTTAACCGATCGACAAAACTCAAACTCAGTTTTCTGTGAACCCCAACCAAGGCATTCCAGGTACAAATTGTATAGCTCATCCCAACTCATGTCATAAAAACCAGCATCCACACTTACACCCCTTGCTTTAAGGCATGTAATCTTACTAGCCTCATCAGGAGTGATTGCCATCTCTCCAAAAGGTAATTGAAATGTGTAAGTTTCTGGACAAAAGCGCTCGATAAATGCAGAGGCCGACACACTATCATATTCCTTATGTCCATAATTGATGATAGGCCATAAAGCACTGCGTTGTACGTAAGCAATCACCTCAGGAACCTCTTCATCAAGACTCCATTCCGCTGCCCTCTGGTGTCTCAATACTCGGACTGCACGGTTGTGATCAGGAGTCTCATAAATTTTCTTCGCCCAAGAATCGGCATAACCAATCAACACATTTCCTCCATCTTCCGGAAGACCATGAGGCAAACCATCTGATCGAGGTGTAATTACGTCATCTTCATCAGGAATGTGTAAACCAGTGATCCGTCGATCATCATCGTTCTTCTCTTTCTCGGGTTCTGCCACCTTCTTACCTTTCTTATCTTTCTTGGGTTTTCCTTGGGGTTGTGTTTCTTGATGAACTTCTTGATTATCATCAACTTCTTCATCTTCAGCTATTCCTTCTTCTTGTCTTTCAATTCTTACTTGTTCAGCTTCTTCTAAAATTCCTCCTCTAGGTCCCGCTCCCAATTTTTTCTTACCTCCTCCTCTAGGATCGGGAGTTTTAGAAGTAGAAGGTGTTACCTCCATCTTCTTCCTCTTTGTAGCTGCATTGGTCCTGACACAAGTATGAAAGTTATAAGACTAATTCGAACAACAAAGAGATTTGGAAAGCCAAAAACTTGTAAGAAAATAAGAAGGCTCGGCTTACCCGAAATAACACATATGAGCCGAATCATGTCTTGAAATTTTTATTAGCTTACACAGAGAGTGGATCGGCTCATACCACAAAACAATTATAAGCCGATCCTATATATTCGGCTCACAACCGATACCGTCGAATAAGACGAGTCTATGGTTATGAACTCAAACATGTATTCGGCGCAACATGATATCATATAAATAAGTCGATCCTATACACTTGTAAAATTTATGAAATTTTAACAATGATATTCGGCGCAACCCTAATATTATCGAATAAGCCGAATCTAGACTTATGAATTGAAACCTTTATTCGGCGCAAAACTAATACAACCATACAAGTCGATCCTAAGCACATGCAAAAATTCTGAAATTCAAACAACAATTATTCGGCACAAAACTAATACTACCATACAAGCTGATCCTACGCACATGCAAAATTTCTGAAATTCACAAAACATATTCGGCACAAAACTAACACCATCGAATAAGCCGATCCTAAATATAAGTCTCTGTGTCACTAAGTTCGGCTCAAAACGGATTCAGATATACGCCGAGCCGTTCATATGCACTTTCAGGGTTCAGTTTCAAGAACAGCTCGGCGCACATCTAAGATTTGTTTTGCGCCGAACCATACCCTGTAACCGCCGCAGAAACATGATTTTGACGAATTAAATCAATCAAACCAATCAAAAACATCAAATACGAGATGGGTTTGTAAAACTAACCTTCTTATTCTCATTTCTGGAGTTGGTTCTTCTTTAATCTCTTCTTCCGGTTGATTTTGTGGTTGATTTTGAGTTTCTTCTTCACTCTCTAAATCTTCTTCTTCTTCTTCAATGGGTTGTTCAATCGCTCGATTAGAACAAGATACTGGCTTACGGCGAACCATTATATAGATGAGTTTAATCGTCGACTAAATTTTCACGAATCGACGATTAAATTTCGGCAATGATACGATGAAAAAAAAAAGGAGAAGGTGGGTTCGGCTGTGGAGGATGAGGAGGAAGAAGAAGGGGTTGAAACTGATTTTAGGTTTATGATTATAGATTTTTGTATTAAGGTTAGAGATAGATTAGTAATTTATAGGATTTAAGGGCATATAGGTAATTAAACCACCCATAGGGTACCCCTTATAAGGTCACCCAAGTTAGTACTAGTCCTTTGTATGCCTTGAAAGTTTTTGGTATGCCCAATATCATGGTTCATGTTTAAGCTCTAATGGGATTCTCATGATTCCTTGTGCCACACAGTCTATTGTTCTCTGGACGTGAAATGATTCCATGCTGTTGAAATATGGAGATACCAGGCCAGCTATTTGTTATTTTCGTCGCAAACGCCATTTAGCTTTATATGACCATTTATTCTACCGGGTGATCCAATTCACTTGTACTTTCTAAAAAGAACTAAAATAGTGTTATTATTAAAAATATAGAGTCCTGGCTAATATAAATGCGGGTATAAAATGTCGTGATTACGTGCTTATCAGATTCCCCAACACTTATATTTTGCTAGTCCCGAGCAAAACAAAATAAAATCCACTCTACAGCTGGATAAAATAGGAGATAGGGGTATCCGCTCGACAGCGGGATAAAATAGGAGATATGGTATCCGCTCTACAGCTGGATATAATACTGTTTTCTTTTTTTTTTTTATTTTATTTTTTTGATGAAAAATTCCTAACGAAAGAGCCACTCCCCCACACTTAAACCTTAGTTTTGACTAGGTTTTGTTAGGGGGAGGTCACCTTCTGCACTAGGTTTGGGTAGCCCAAATTCATCCTCAGCACTCAAATTTGTCCTCAGCACCTCAGTTGGGAACCTACTATTTGCACCCCCGGTTTGGTTAGAGGGAGGTCACCTTCTTCACCTTTGAATTTGGAAAATTGGCGGGAAAACTTGGTGTTTTAATGACAGAATTAGGGTTCGAGTTTTGGTATTTTTCCGAGGAGACTCAATGGATGAAACTGATGGCAAGCATATGTTAGAGCATAACAGGGATAGTAGGAGTGATTTTGTCGATTGAATTTGGATAGAACTCGAGTTGGAAGGAAACAAAGGTGTGAACTTTTCACGGGTATTTCAGGCAAGATTTTGCTGGAGCTTTGGACGGATTCAATGAGTTCTTTGGATTGGATATACCCTGTTTCTACTAAACAGGGTTGGTAATCACTCCAAATTCGATAAAACAGGGTTTAATCCTTGTGTCAAGCAAAACAGGGGAAGAATATTTACTCGAGGATATCACGGGATTTCTGGTTATGTTTGGGAAGATTTCTTGTGGCCTGAGCGTGTTTGATACATGCTGGGATGTGTGGAAGAGTGTTTGGATGGAGGTTGACTACAACAGACGCATGGACAAGACAAGAATGGAAAGAAAATATTCCCGAGAATATTTTCTTCACTTCTGAGTAAAAGGAGATTACTATGAGTTATTACACATGATTTTTTCACCTGTTAAGTATAAATAGCCTCTTGGAGTATCATAGAGGGGTTACGGAGAGTTTGGGGGAGATTACAGAGTTGTGAAAGTCGAGTTGCAGAAGAATCACCATTTCTGCTCCTGTGAAGAACACCAAGAACATTAGGCGTGCAACAACAGTCGTTTCTCAACAGTGGAAACGACACACATGCGAGGGTCGAGAATCAGCGACAGTATTGTTCTATCGTTCTTTTTGATGAAAAATTCCTGACCAAAGATCCACTCCCCCACACTTAAACCTTACATTGTCCTCAATGTAATTGAGTCATCCAACATAAAAGTTAAAATGGGAAATTCATAAGCAAACAAATAAAAATAAAAACAAAGGATAAAGAAAAGGGAACAAATCTGATGGGTTGACTCTCACGAAGCGAAAGGTATTTGTTTCCCTACTTGCCAGTAAAGAATCTTAAACAAGGTGTTGATACACCAAAATAAGTTTCCAAGCATACATATAAAGTCTGAAAAGTTGGGGATCAATCCAACAAGTCAGGTCAGCTGCAAATATGAACCTGCCAACACTATGAAACTCCAAAAAGATATGTAAATTCAATCCCAATAGAAAACTGTAAGTGATACTCAAATAATGCATGGGAGGGATAAGTAAATCATTATAAACAACAAATTCAGATTGTTTAACAGTATCTATTTGCGGAGCATGCTCTAAATCAGGTTCTAAATCAGCTGAAATAATTTCCACAGCTGATATTGGTTCAAATTCAGCAAAATATGGCACACAAACATATATTGGCTCAAATTCACTAGCTGAACAATGGTTCAATGGAGCAATAATATCATGACTCATAGACCCATTCTCATCAACAACAGTTTCATTATTAACATCATCAAGATGAAAACAATCAGACCCTATGATAGACACATTTTTGTGTCCGATTTGTCTCGATTTTATATATTGTTAGGGCTCATTTTTGTACTTATTATGGTGTTTTATTTATTTGTAGGTATTTTTGGCCAATAAACATTTTTGGAAAAAATTGGCTCGAAAAGTTGTCGGAAAGCACCCGGAGGACATTTGCTATTCGGACTCTCACTTTGGATAAGGGGTAACCTAATTACTAAGGGGCATCCCATTTCCATGCAGTTTCTAATCGCACCCCTACTCTGGATAAGGGGCAACCATCTCCAACATTTCAAAAATCAGGTTTTTTGGCGGGAAAATAGTGCAGTGAAGAACAGTTTTGGAAATCGTGATTTGGAGGAGCTTGAGCTCGATTAAACCTCTGATTTTCATAGGATAGACTCCTTATGGGTCTAGGAAACTGATATGGGTGTTTAAATCGATTAGACTGGGCTCAATCGACGGATTTTTCTCACAACAGAAAATATGAAAAGTCACGTGTGTGACTTTTTTTAGGGAATTTTAGAGAGATTAAAGCACTGTAAACCTTCCCAAAGATTTGTATCTATCTAAGGAAGAGTTTAGAATAAAAAGGAAAGCTCAGAAACGCGTAGAAATTCTAAAACAAGAAATTGCCGCAACTTGGCGTGAAGAGAAGGAAAGAGATTTTGGAAGATTTGGGAGAGATTTAATCGGTATTTTGATATAAATAGATGTCTTGGGTCATATAGAAGAGGTGTAGAGAGTTTGGGAACCTAAGGAGAGCCAGAGAAGAAGAAATCAGAGCTTTACCAAACTTTGTTTCTGCTGTTGCTGCTGCTGATGAGAAGAAGAACGCGAAGAACATTGACGCACGGTAAACAGTCGCAAAACAGTGTCGTTGTTTAACAATTGAAGAACATTAAGCTGGGCAGGGCAGTCGTATTCTAGGGTCTTAAAATCAGCGACAAAGCAACAGTTTTTCTGTAACAGTTTCATTGTAACAGTTGTTTTGCAACACCAATACACTGTTGCAAACAGTCTGTGCTATTACTTTTCACTCTTTTAATCATCTTTTGAGCAACAAACACATATTTTGAGATCATGATTAATATGAGGAGCTAAACCCCATTGCTGAGGCGATAGAGGAAGCTATTTTTCCAACAAAAAGTGGTATATTCTATTTTATCTTTTTATTTGCAATAATTATATGATTATTTGCCTTGAACTATTATTGAATATGATTTTTATTTGAGTGATTGTGATCTATTTTGATGGAGTATGCTTAGTTTTAAGACTTTTGATGCTTCATACTTGGTATTTACAATTATTACTTTTGAAAATATACTTGTTGCAATATTTTAGAATCAAATTAAACAAGAAAATTGCATAAATATAAGTATTGGTTTAATCACTTTGAACTTGGAAAATAGTGGAATCTTAGCCTCAGTGTTTCTTTTAGTATTGATATCATCTTTGATTGTGTTTGCCATAATTTTTAGTGAGTTTTCTATTTTAATATTAAAATTTAAGTCTAATTAATATCCTTCACAAGTCTGAGAATCAAACCACTTTTACCACTATCAACAAATCACATCAATACTTAGCGTCGCTGACGCAGACTTGTTTTTAGGGTTTTAGATTTATTTTTTTATTTTTTTTATTATTATTTTTGTCTTTTTTTATGTTTTTGGGTATTTATCTTGTGTCTACAGGTTCTGGATCATAAAGAAAATTGAGCCAAGGATTTTGGTGATTTCATAAAGACTTGGAGCTAAAGATTAAAGCAAAAAGAACATAAAAGAAGACAATTTTATTTTAGACAATTTTAGTTTAGGGTTTGTTTATTTTATTTAAAAAAAAACTGTATTAGGGTTTATTATTTTTGTAATTTTTCTTTCTTTATTTTTTTTTGGACTTTTGGAATTTTGGACATTATTTTTTTTTATTACCCTACGGAAGAGTACTTTAAATATAAACTGTTTGCAGAGAAGGAGGACAATTACGATATTGTCTCTGCACCTTGGGTTCGTACACTAGACATCGGAGTCAGTGGCCCGAGTCGACTACAAACGATTCATCCCCCGTATGGAACGGGAGGTAAGATTCTAAACACTCGTGAATACCCTGTTAGCGAGTTACTGGACTTCTTCGTATGCATATATGTTGAGGACTGAATACGGACATTTATTTTTCTAGTAAAGGGCAAGGCCTGGCCATACAAGATAAGGGTTCGGATTTAATCACCGTTCTCTTCTTGCCCGCTTTAGGAACACGTAACCTACGCGAACCTAAGCCTAAAATTTTGACTAGAACGAGACCGATAAGGTAACGAGCTTAACAGGAAAGTCATTCGAAAAATATTGGTTACTATTTTAAGCATACTTCGAAGTTCTTGACGGTTTATGTAAGTTAAATGCGTGACTGCGCCACCTTGTAATACCAGTGAGGCCTTCGGTATCAAAGCTCCACCTAGCTTCCCTCGCCTCTATTCAACTTACGTTAACTCGGATTGATTCCAGAAGGGTTTGCTTAAATTGTAACGAATTCCCGTTCGAAGGATTAAAAGCTAGTCTAGAAACAATCTAAGTGGAGCCATCATGCTTTTTGTTTGCTAGAAATCAATAGGTTTGATTTGGTTGAGTCGTCCTTGATCTGTGTTTGCTTACCCTTCCAATTTAGAAAATTCTACTGTATGCCTGAACGTAAAAGAGACACACTAGGTAGATTTGTTAAAGAGAAACCTAGTAGTTCGAAGCGTCTCGATTACCTTAATCTAGAAAGTCCGGCTTTTGAAGAGTCTGTTTTTTAATGTTCTTTGACTGAGGAGAGAATCCATGTTGCTCTGATAGCGCCAGAAATGGCAACTTTGAAAGCTTTGTTGAATCCAACTAGGACTACCCGTCCTTCGTGTATTAAGTTAGCTGAAACGGAGGCACCCTATGAACTGAAACCCGGGACCTTACAGATGCTCCCAGTCTTTTTAGGGAAAGAAAATTAAAACCCTTATTACCATGTTAGGGATTTTGATGAAATTCATAGTACTCTAAGAATTAGAGGCTTAGATGATGATGCTTTGAAACTTAGGTTATTCTCATTTTCCCTGAAAGATAAGGTCAAGTCGTGGTTGTATAGTTTGGACTCCGAGTCAATTGAGACATATGAACAACTTACATCTGCCTTTTTCAATAAGTTTTTCCCTAGGAACAAAACATCGTCTATTAGGACGCAAATATGCACATTTTCACAACAAGAGGGAGAATTTTTATATAGGTATTTGGAAAGGTTCAATGATTTATTATCCCAGTGTCCTCATCATGGTTTAGAAAAGGTTAGGCTAGTTCAGATCCTTTATGAGGGTTTAGATTATTCCACAACGACCATGGTTGAGTCTCTATGCACTGGTGGATTTGAAAACCAAACTGTTGATGCGGCGATGGAATTTTTTAATGAAATCCCCGAAAAAACCCAGCAATGGGAAAATAGTAGGGCACCCCAGAAAACAATTCTTTTAAGTAGAGGAAACGTTAATAGGGTAGAAGGAGGCTATGAATCAGATGACAAAATTGTTGCTATAGCAAAAAGGTTAGAAGTCTTAGAAGTGGGCCAGACTAGTGCTAGAGTGGAGCCTTTTTAGGAAGGCCAGAATATTGAAGAGCAGGCCAATGATCTTTATAATAACACTAGATTTGATAACCGTCAAAAGATTGACCCATATTCAGAAACCTATAATCCTGGTTGGAGAAACCATCTGAACCTTTCGTGATCCAAGGGCCAAAGTCAAGGTCAGTTTAGTAATTCTAATGCTCCCCCAGGTTTTGGCTATACTAAGAATCCTTCAGGACTAGCTCAGTTTCAGAATCAGTCAGATAAGAAAATCCTAAGTTTAGAGGAATTTCTCGCTTTGTTAACTCAGCAAACTGCAAAATTCCAGTTATTCGTAGAACAGAGTCTACAAGCTAGTAACAGGATAGGACAAGAAAATAATCAGGCTATTTCCGAGTTAAAAATCCAGGTTGGTCTGATAAGTGATTCTTTGAGAGAAAAAGGTAAGTTTCCTAGTCAAACACAACCCAACCCTAGAGGAGTTCATGAATTAGGTGCAAAACCATCGAATCAATTGAATACTGTTAGAACCCTTAGAAGTGGTAGAGTTGTAGACAATAAGGTAACCATGCCCGATAGTGAACATACTGTAGTTCACCCTTCAGGATATCACCTATCAGGACCAGTAGCTGAAGAGACTGATAAAGTTACTGATGATGTGAATTCGGTTCCTGAAAGGTATGATTTTAGGCCTAGATCCCCATTTCCTCAGCTATTAGTACCAACAAAGAAGGAATCGAACTTTAATGACATAGTGGAGCTTTTTAAGCAAGTTACCATAAACCTTCCCTTATTAGATGCAATTAGGCAAATTCCTGCTTATGCCAAGTTCCTTAAGGATATGTGTACGCGAAAACGAAAATTTAGCTTCCATAAGAAAGCCTTTTTAGCTAGTCACGTAAGTTCAATCATTCAGAACACCACAACTCCAAAGTACAAAGACCCAGGTTCTCCTACCATTTCTTGCACAATAGGTAACTTCCGGGTAGAAAAATCTTTACTTGACTTAGGAGCCAGTGTGAACTTACTTCCATTCCATGTATACTTACAGCTAGGACTTGGTGAAATGAAACCTACTCAGATGACACTGCAGTTAACTGATAGGTCTGTTGAAATCCCTCGAGGTGTTATCGAGGATGTTCTTATTGAGGTCGACAAGTTTATTTATCTAGTGGATTTCCTGTTCCTAGATACCTAATTTGTCCCTGACCCAGAGAACCAGATACCTGTGATTTTAGGTCGCCCATTTTTAGCTACGTCTAATGCGATCATTAACTGTCAAAATGGTGTGATGAGTTTATCTTTTGGTAACATGACTATGGAGATGAAAATTTTTAATGTCAGTAAGCAACCTCACGAGCTAGATGACGCATGTGTTAAGGAAGTGAACATGATAGAAGCCTTAGTTCAGGAGTCATTACCAAACATCTTGTATGAAGACCCATTAGAAAGTTGTCTATCCCATTTTGGTTTATATTTTGACGACGATAGCACTATTGAACAGGTGAATGCTCTATTAGATTCTACCCCTGTGTTAGACACTGATAGATGGAAAGCTAGGTTCGAACCGTTACCAATTTCTGAGACTACCCTAATTCCTTCTTTAGAAGAGCCCCCAAAGTTGGACCTTAAACCACTACCCGATACTCTAAAGTATGTGTTTTTAGGCCCATCTGAGACTTTACCTGTGATTGTAGCTTCCAATTTGGATAGTGATCAGGAAAGTAGGCTAGTAAATGTACTTCAAGACAATAAGGAAGCTTTAGGGTGGACTATAGCAGACATTAAGGGTATAAGTCCTACTGTGTGTATGCATCAGATTCATTTAGAGGAAGACTCCAAACCTTCTAGGGAGATGCAACGTCGACTGAACCCTAACATGAAAGAGGTAGTTCGAAAAGAGGTGCTTAAGTTGTTAGATGCGGGTATTATTTACCCAATTTCAGACAGTAAGTGGGTCAGCCCTGTTCAGGTTGTCCCCAAGAAATCAGGTATCACTGTAGTCCAGAATGATAATAATGAATTAATCCCAACCCGAGTGACCACGGGATGGCGTGTGTGTATTGACTATAGGAAATTGAACAAGGTCACAAGGAAGGATCACTTTCCCCTTCCTTTTATCGACCAAATGCTAGAGCGATTAGCTGGACATAGTCACTATTGCTTCTTAGATGGCTACTCCGGTTATAATCAGATCGTTATTCCCCAGAAGACCAAGAGAAAACCACTTTTACCTGTCCCTTTGGTACCTTTGCGTATAGACGCATGCCTTTCGGGCTATGTAATGCCCCTGCAACTTTTCAGCGTTGTATGATGAGCATATTTTCTGATATGGTAGAACGGTTCTTAGAGGTCTTTATGGATGATTTTTCAGTGTTTGGTTCATCTTTCGATGAGTGCTTGCATCATTTGACATTAGTGTTGACTAGGTGTAAGGAAAAAAATTTAGTGCTTAATTGGGAAAAATGCCATTTCATGGTTAAATCAGGAATTGTATTAGGGCACATCGTCTCTTCAAAGGGTATAGAGGTAGACAAAGCCAAAGTTGACCTTATTAAGACTTTACAGGTCCCAAAAACCGTAAAAGATATTAGGTCATTCCTAGGGCATGCAGGTTTTTACCGTCGATTCATTAAGGATTTTAGCTTGATTTCTAGACCTCTTTGCAATTTGCTTGCAAAAGATGTTAAGTTTGTCTTTGATGATGCTTGTTTAGAGGCTTTTGAGAAGCTTAAAACTTTACTCACTACTGCCCCGATAGTCCAGGCACCTAACTGGAACCTACCCTTTGAGATTATGTGTGATTCTTCAGATTATGCTATAGGCGTCGTTTTAGGACAACGAGAAAACAAATTACTTCATGTGATTTATTATGCTAGCAAAACTCTGAATGATGCCCAAATGAACTACACAACTACCGAGAAGGAACTTTTAGCCATCGTGTTTGCCTTGGATAAGTTTAGGTCCTACCTATTAGGTTCTAAGATCATAATCTATACAGATCATGCTGCTTTGAAATACCTTTTATCTAAGAAGGATACCAAACCTAGATTGATTAGATGGATCCTATTGTTACAGGAATTTTCCCCAGACATTAGAGACAAAAAGGGTGCAGAAAATGTAGTAGCAGATCACTTGTCTAGGCTAGTTGTTAGTTCCCCTAGTGATTCCCTTCCTATAAGGGATAGCTTTCCTGATGAACAATTGTTCTCTGTTTCCCAATCACCTTGGTATGCAAATATAGTGAATTATCTTGTTACTGGTCGAACCCCTCAACATTGGGGTAAGCAAGATCGTTCTAGGTTTTTAGCCGAGGTTAAGCATTTCTTTTGGGACGATCCTTATCTGTTTAAGTATTGTCCGGACCAGATTATTAGGAGATGTGTATCTGAGAGTGACCAGTCTAGTATTATCTCCTTTTGTCATGAACATGCATGTGGGGGTCATTTTAGTGCTAAGAAGACTGCTGCTAAGATTTTGCAGTGTGGATTTTACTGGCCTTCGTTGTTTAAAGATTCCCATAGTCATTGTGTTTCTTGTGAGCGTTGCCAGAAGTTAGGAACCATTTCCCGTAGAAATATGATGCCTTTGAACCCTATTTTAGTGATTGAGGTCTTTGATGTGTGGGGCATTGATTTTATGGGTCCATTTCCTATTTCGTTTGGTTATCTTTACATACTTGTCGCTGTAGACTATGTGTCTAAGTGGGTTGAGGCGGTTCCGTGTAAACGAATGACCACAGGGTCGTAGTCCAGTTTTTGAAAGAGAATATACTTACACGTTTTGGTACGCCGCGAGCTATAATTAGTGATGGAGGTTCACACTTTTGTAATAGACCGTTTCTCTTTTAATGAAACAATACGGTATTACCCATAAAGTAGCAACCCCATATCACCCTCAGACTAGTGGTCAGGTAGAGGTTTCCAATAGGGAAATTAAACGTATTCTAGAGAAAACAGTTAATCCAAATAGGAAAGACTGGTCGTCGAGGCTTACTGATGCCTTATGGGCTTACCGTACTGCGTTTAAGACACCCATTGGAATGTCACCTTATCGTTTAGTGTTTGGCAAGGCATGTCACCTGCCTGTTGAGTTAGAGCATCGAGCCTATTGGGCTATTAAGAACTTAAACTTTTCACTTGACAAGGCAGGAGCTCAAAGAAAGCTCCAGCTCAATGAGTTGGACGAGATTCGTAGAGATGCATACGATAGTGCTAAGGAGTATAAGAACAAAATGAAACTTGTGCATGATAGGAATATTTTACGAAAGTCATTTTCTCCAGGTCAAAAAGTTCTTCTGTATGACACTCGTTTGCATCTATTCCCCGGGAAGTTGCGCTCTCGGTGGACCGGTCCTTTTGTGGTCCGTACTGTTTTCCTCATGGCGCTGTTGAGATTGAGACACCAGATGGTAGTAGTTCTTCGAAGGTTAACGGTCAGCGATTGAAGCCCTTTTTAGAGCCTTTTCCTACAGGTGATGTTGAGGAGGTCCCTCTGGAGGACCCTGTTTACCTTGATTGACCATCGAGGCGATTTTGTATGTTGTATAATATTTTTGTAGGTTTTTGGTTACACTTCACCCAGGTACTATCTTTCCGACTTCTCTCTTTACTATTTCCTCATGTTACTTATATTTTTGGTACTTTCTTTGATTAGAAACATTGAGGACAATGTTAGATTTAAGTTTGGGGGTGGGGTAGAACTTTTTGTTACCTTTTCGTTGCAATAAATAAACTCCAGAGCCTAGAAATTTATCCCTATTAAGGATGGCACTAACCAATCTAAGTGGATGGAAGCATTTTGGTTGTAGGAGTTGAGGAACCAATCTGACTAGATGGCAACATCTAAAGAGTCTATTCATAAAAGCACAGAGCTCAGGTGTTAGAAATAACATGATAGTTTCACCATATCTCGTTGAGTCCTTTTCACTTCTGTTTTTATTTTGTTTTTTTTTTTAAACTATGTTTCTCTAAGTGATTAGGTGGGGCTCACGATTCAAGTTGTTACCAATGCTAGGGTGAATTAGAGTGATTGAGATACAAAAAAAAAAAAAAAAAAAAAAAAAGACCAGACCAGACCAACTGGAATAAATTCAATAAAGTCGACCACTGGAACCCTTGTATATGCCAGTTGTGTTGACCTAGAGTTAGGATTATCGACCACTGGTACCCTTGTATATGCCAGTGTGTTGATATTCGTCAGAACGGATCTCAGTCCATTAGGATAGGTTCATTTTGGCGGAGGCCTTCAGACAGATATGAGAAACACCGTTCACCTAGTAAACATCAAAACCATCTATGTTTTTCTATATCCATCTTCTTGATCTATCCATGTGATTAGTTTTGACTCCGGATATTGATGTCCATAGTGCGACTATCTGAGTAGAGCTCTGTCACTTCATATGAATTTTAGTATGCTTGAGTGCAAACTCGTGTACAACAATTGGAATTTCGCATCAGGGTACTTCCTCCTGTAGTCAATAAGTATGCCAACCAAGGAGATTCTTTAGTGCCTTCCAAGGTTCTGTGTAGATAGCTAGGGTCTGGAGTATAAAGGTTTTGTGGGTATACCTCTGGTAAGCTCTCCGGAGACAACACTCCGCCACTAGGGACACCTAGGGGTTTAAAGTCTTATTGCATACGCTAAATGCAATCGACGATGCCTGCGACAGTGAGTTAGGATTTTATTTCTATTTTATTTTTGCTCGAGGACTAGCAAATAATAGGTTTGGGGGTATTTGATAGACACATTTTTGTGTCCGATTTGTCTCGATTCTATATATTATTATGGCTCATTTTTGTACTTATTATGGTGTTTATTTATTTGTAAGTATTTTTGGCCAACAAACATTTTTGGAAAAAATTGGCTCGAAAAGTTGTCGGAAAGCACCCGAAGGACATTTGGTATTCGGACTCTCACTTTGGATAAGGGGTAACCTAATTACTAAGGGGCATCCCATTTCCAGGCAGTTGTTAATCGCACCCCTACTCTGGATAAGGGGCAACCATCTTCAACATTTCAAAAATTGGGTTTTTGGCGAGAAAATAGTGCAGTGAAGAACAGTTTTGGCAATCGTGATTTGGAGGAGTTTGAGGTCGATTAAACCTCTGATTTTCATAGGATAGACTCCTTATGGGTCTAGGAAACTGATATCGTTGTTTAAATCGATTAGACTGGGCTCAATCGACGGATTTTTCTCACAACAGAAAATATGGAAAGTCACGTGTGTGACCTGTTTTAGGGAATTTTAGAGAGATTAAAGCGCTGTAAACCTTCCCAAAGATTTTATCTATCTAAGGAAGAGTTTAGAATAAAAAGGAAAGCTCAGAAACGCGTAGAAATTCTAAAACAAGAAATTGCCGTAACTTGGCCGTGAAGAGAAGGAAAGAGATTTTGGAAGATTTGGGAGAGATTTAATCGGTATTTTTGATATAAATAGATGTCTTGGGTCATATAGAAGAGGTGTCGAGAGTTTGGGAACCTAAGGAGAGCCAGATAAGAAGAAATCAGAGCTTTACCAAACTCTGTTTCTCCTGCTGCTGCTGCTGAAGAAGAAGAAGAAGAACGCGAAGAACATTGACGCACGGTAAACAGTCGCAGAACAGTGTCGTTGTTTAACAGCTGAATAACATTAAGCTGTGCAGGGCAGTCGTATTCTAGGGTCTTAAAATCAGCGACAAAGAAACAGTTTTTCTGTAACAGTTCCATTGTAACAGCTGTTTTGCAACACCAATACACTGTTGCAAACAGTCTGTGCTATTACTTTTCACTCTTTTAATCATCTTTTGAGCAACAAACACATATTTTGAGATCATGATTAATATGAGGAGCTAAACCCCATTTCTAGGCGATAGAGGAAGCTATTTTTCCAACAAAAAGTGGTACATTCTATTTTATCTTTTTATTTGCAATAATTATTTGATTATTTGCCTTGAACTATTATTGAATATGGTTTTTATTTGAGTGATTGTGATCTATTTTGATGGAGTATGCTTAGTTTTAAGACTTTTGATGCTTCATACTTGGTATTTACAATTATTACTTTTGAAAATCTACTTGTTGCAATATTTTAGAATCAAATTAAACAAGAAAATTGCATAAATATAAGTATTGGTTTAATCACTTTGAACTTGAAAAATAGTGGGATCTTAGCCTCAGTGTTTCTTTTAGTATTGATATCATCTTTGATTGAGTTTGCTATAATTTTTAGTGAGTTTTCTATTTTAATATTAGAATTTAAGTCTAATTAATATCCTTCACAATTCTGAGAATCGAACCACTTTTACCACTATCTACAAATCACATCACCCTACTAGGTCAGACATTGGCTTACGGATCAAAGTCGGAGACTCAGGCAAAGCTAGAGGTTCTATCTTGGGCTTCCATTTATTCTTGTCTAGTAGCGGTGTGGAGTCTAACAACGCATTGACTTCACAAATAACACTATCATCATCAAAATCATACCCAAAATTAGCTAAGAAAACCTCTAATAGATCTTCCAAGTCGCTCTTGCATAAGCTTAGTGAGTGCATACTTTCTTTTCGCCCACAGCACTTCAGGCTAAGGTACCTAAAAAAAAATCAAACAAAATGCGTAAAAAGAACCAAAAGAAATCTAAAAGAAAAACAAAATAAAATTATGTACAAAAAGATATCAATCAGAGAGTATTTTGCAACCACTCCCCGGCAGCGGCGCCAAAAACTTGGTAGGCTCGGAAACCTACAATAAAATACTGCAAGTGCACAGCGTCTAACTAGTAGACAATGGCAAGTACAGGTCGTTCCCACGAGGGTGTGAAATACTCTACCAACTAATACCAAAAACTAAGTAATCAACAATATGATGTTTTTGAGAGTTTTCAGAAATTCGGACAAAATGAAATAATAAATAACAAAGACGTAACCAAGAATGTGAGAGTCGGTAACCAAAGTTTTATGGAATCCACCAATATTTCTATTCAATTACTGAAATGAAACATAATTATGAATATTTGTTTATCTTTCGTTCTATTGACATCACCTATTATAAGCATAGAATCGCAAATGTCACTAGTATACCCTAAGCATGATGCATCAAAAGAATAAATCCAAGCATACACCATCAAATTGCATCAGTGAGAAAATTACACGAAACTAAATACTAATTCACAAATATTATTTGACTATTCTAAACATAACCCATCAAAGAATTTAATCCAAGTATGGACTATCAAACACTGAGACCAAAAATATTTGTAAAACTATCAATTACGAGTAAAAGTTTCTAGAACCGGCAATGCAACAACTCATTTTCCAATTAATCAATAAACAATAATCAAAAATCAATCAATTCAAATCATAATGGTCTATTGCTTCATTATTCAGTTCAATTAAAAGTAGTCTAAACCCCAAGTAGCTTCAACCATAAAAACCATGTTAAAAAACTATTAGCAAGACATGGCTTTCTCAAAAGCCATAAACATGTTAAAAGAGAAATCAATTGCTAATCGGTAGAAAAAATACAAGACTTGCAAACCAGAAAGCAGAGAATCACGAATCCTTCTCTTCAATATTTTGGCTCTGCAGCCGCCTCCAGCTCCCCCCTTTTTCTTTCTTCTTCTCAGTTGATACATACTCGTGCTAAGAATAAGTTCTGTCAAGACCTAGCGACAGCTTCCAAGGCCCAGCCCAATGACCCGAACGCAGCTTCCAACTTTAAGCTTCACCGCTTGCCTGGACCATTTAATTATTTACTTGGCCACAGCTAAGATATCCATCAAACTTCAGTAGCGGCACACAGGCCAGCCGCATCATGTAATCCAACATCTCCCAATACGCAGCCTCTCAACACCGGCATCTCAGCACCTTCCAGATCTGGCCACAACCTGCAAAATCGATTCTCCCTGGCCACCTAAGCACCACGACCGCGAGCTCTCCATCTCAGCTACCACTGGTAATAACAGCTCAACTATCTACTCTTTGTTTTGCTGCCATCAGCATCACTACCATTCACCGGAAAACTAACTCACTTCTATTCTTCTCAAGCTCAGTTCACTGCACCAATTCGTTTTCTACTCATTTCCCTCTAGTCATGTAAACAACCCCAGCGACTATTCAGGCTAGGCGCTTCATCTCTGTCCGTCTCGGCTACAGCATAAATTCCTCCACGGATTGCACCTAGTTCATCTTCATTTCTCAATATTGAGCACAGTATGATGTTATTCTCGGTACAAGACCCATCTAAACATCACTGCCATTCATCTTCTCCACTTGGGTACACAATAGCTTGATGTTCTTTTATCCAGCCACCAAACGAACTACGACAACACCACCTTCACCGGTTCTCAACACACAGACCCTACATCTCCTATTTCCTTGAACTGCATTTCCGAACCAACCAACTCCGACTGCAACCATCTACCACTGTACGGAAAAAACAACTGCAATTTCCGTTTACTGAACCTTCTCGACAATTACCAGTCGACCAGCTCATTGTTTCACTGCCATCTCCATTCGAGTATCGGCGGTTCGATGCCATCACTTCCCATGCAGCCTTCTTAATCATTCGCATACTCGCAGCAGCCATAGCATCAGCATTTCCACCAGTTTGTACGTAACACTGATATCCAGACCAAGTCATTCTTCTTAACTCGGATCAGCCAAGATCCGGACCCAAACTACAAACGAGCACCTTTACTTCTTCGCAATTTCATTTCTCCATTTACGTCTCAGCTTCATCTAGCTAACATCTGCCAACCAAACTCCATCGGCAGAAATCACCATGTTGTAGTTAAAGAACGTCTCCACTCTTTCTTTGTTTCTGTAGGGAACTCGAGAGAATCACCACTCTTCATTGGGAACTTTCAGTAAAAACCATTCATGCCTGAATTCGGTCATCACTAACTTCAATCTTCCATCTCCATTCGTACACAGCAAACCCAACGGCATAATCAACCAGATTGAGGACATATATCCATCACTGCCTTGTCTCACTGCTGCCAACGAAACCATCAAATGATTCTTCCATTACCACCGGCATACAATTCAGCTCAAATATGACCCAAGTCTTCACCTTGAATCCCATATCACCATTGCCTGTTGATGTTGCTTCAACTTCAACTCGTCAAGAGATGAACAGAATATCGACCCCATATCTCTGTTTGGATCCATGAAATTGCGACATAAAGAATCGGTGACGCAGCTGCTTCAAACCCATTACTCCTCACTTTCTCACTTTCTTCAATAAGAGATGAACACCACTGATTGTGGTTGTACAAATGGACACGTTCTCTACTATCTGTTTAAGCTATAATGGGCTTCTCATGATTCCTTGTGCCACACAGTCTATTGTTCTCTGGCCGTGAAATGATTCCATGCTGGTGAAATACGGAGATACCAGGCCAGCTATTTGTTATTTTCGTCGCAACCGCTATTTAGCTTTATATGACCATTTATTCTACCGGGTGATCCAATTCACTTGTACTTTCTAAAAAACACTAAAGTAATGATATTAGTAAAAATATAGAGTCCTGGCTAATATAAATGTGGGTATAAAATGTCGCGATTACGTGCTTATCATGACTCCCGCCAACTGATCAAGAAATGCTAGATTCAAGATATTTTCACTATCACAGATTCATCCATCATCCTACCAGTGAATGCAATGGCCTGAAACGCATTGTCCAGGAAAAAATTAACTCGGGAGAATTACGTCTATTAACCGGAGGTTCCCCATTTTTCTACAGGCCAACATGTGTGTTAACAAAGGCAACAAATTCCGGCTGGGGACTTCTCATTGTTAAAGATGCCTCATGCAATGAACTTGGATTTGAAGCAATTATCCGGGAAAGTCCAGTTTTGTTTGTTGGAAGGTCTCGTGAACAAGTAAGCTTCATTTAAAAATCGTCTACACATACAAAGGTTTTGAAATTTGTTGGGGACTAGACACATACGTCAGTCCATATTAATAATAAAAGCCAACGACCGGATTATTCTAAAATATCATATCATCCTTTCTTCTATAGCATTTCCACTTTTCATGAAATATTTACGATTTCTCCAAACTGATCGCGCTACTCATATTCATAATTAGGATTTCAGCTTATTAGTTGATCTACGTATCATTCCTTTCAAAAAATTACTCACGAATCATTTAAAAAATAAATCAATTCAAAATCCTCACAAAGCAATCATCTACTAGTTCAAAACCAGAAAATCAAATCACAAAAGAGGCTTCTCTTGCCTTTCAAAAAAAAAACTAAGAGGAGAAAGTTCGGAAAAATAAAAGCATTCAAGGGAAACCATCCAACAACAGCTCATTCTTCTTAGAGAAAGCGTCCTTCATGTTTTCGAGAGCAACCTACTTCAGCTTGAATTCTTGGGATAACTTCTCGATCTATGCCTCATGCATATTAGTGAGATCCAGGGAGGGAACTTTGTTCATTTCAGCTTGCGGATTTTGGATTTTGGAAAGCCCTTACAGAGTCAGGAGGCGTTAAACTCAAAGTTCACGCACATGTCCCGATGGTACTCCAGTTTGAGACTACTTCTTCAGAAACGGTATGTCCAGTCACACTGCACATATCACGGATTGAAGATAGGGTTTCCTCCACGCGTTTAACCAACGAAACACGACTGTTAATTTTCTTGGTCGTTGCGATGTGTCCATGCTTTTCCCATATTTGGGTATACAACTCCGCATACTTAGCTGGTACGCTGAATCCTCCAATTAACACATGATCTGCAAAGGGAGCAACAAATGGAGGGTTGAAGGTAGCTCCTACAGCAGAATGTACGACTAGCGCTCCTTCAACTTCAGAAGATTATTTGGAAACAAGTGCACCCGCAGCCATAGATATGGTGTCTACATTGGAATGCGCAGCAACATCCTCATTGTGATTAGTCTTCATATCATGGTTATCTCCAGGTGCAGTTTCTTTCTGTAATACCACAAATTCAATATTTATTTCATATCAAAGAATAAGTAATCCAAGAAGAAAAACATGTGGGAGACTCACCGACTCATCTGTTGGCTCATTCGAAGAGATGGATTCGCTACTACTATATTTAGAAGTGCTTTTCTCGTCACCACCGGATCCTGAACTTTCTTATCCTTCATCTTCACCTTTGAAACACTCAGTATCACCGGATTTCTCCTCTGGAGATGCCATGTTTTGGCCGCGTGCAAGCCTGGAAAAAGCGTTCATGATCTCAATCCCCTAGTTTCAAAAAAAAAAAGGGAGTTCCGCAAGATCATTCCAAAATACTTAAATATTCGGCTGGTCAAGAAGAAACGTATACGTACCTGCATATTCGAAGAATTAAAAACAACCGGAGTTGTCGAAGCCATTCGAATGCCACTTGCACGCCTCTTTGATCTAGTTTCTTTCTCCAGGGGACTGCACCCGCTTTGTTTAGAAACACGATCTCTCACCTGAACCGGTTCACCAGAGGGTTTCCGTTTACTCGAAGGAAGCGTCTTCAATAGCTTGTGTTTCTTCAAGATCTCATAAGTAGGCTTGCCGCGTGGAACTATCACAACTTCCTGTACAAACTTATGAAGATCAAGAAACTCTTTCTGTCAGGAATCTTTGTATTTAGGAGTTACCACTGGTTTCCTTCCTGGAAGTAATAATGGAAGACTTCTCTTCGTCACATGAACACTCATGTTCAAAATAGATTCCAAGAGGTCATCTGAGGGTGCTGACGGATGACAAAACGGAACTCCCTGGTCAAAACCCATCTGACGAGCGGCTCTGTCGATATTATAAGGACTAACAGTAAAAGATTCCATGAAGAAAGATAGAACATATCCAGGTGTGCAGCTTCGCAGGAATATGGCTTCTCCGATACTCAAATCTTCGTTATCCGAGTGCAATGTTGTACCCAAAACAGAAACAAAAGTATGTGGTTGAACCATAGATGTATGAACCGATGCCAATTGAAGAAAGTTAAATACATGCACGTTATCGAAGAAACCAATGAGCCTTAGGCCAGGTTTTGGGCGCTTTTTCAACCAATGAAGTATTCTGGCACCTCCATATATGTTAGAAAATGAAGTTAAAGGATTATGAGCATAGCCCTCAAAGTGCTCCCACAAACATGCTTGGAGAAATGCAATATGAATATGTGATTCCATCTTCATGTGTCCATTGGAAGCATACATATCTGCTGCTAGAGAATCCAGATGGGAATATAAGGATCCAAGAAACAAGCTACCTATAAGTAGCGCCACACCTTGCGCCAGCCTTATTGAAAAAGTAACAAGTTTTGGCCTTATTGTCTTTGTACCAGAACCATCGCCAAAAACGTCCCTAGACAGCCACAGGGATAAAAATGCAGCAACACTGAGTATGTCATTCAATACCTGACCCGTCTTTGGTTTCATGGGGTACCATTCTGACGCCCACCAAGTGTAGAAGCATTTTTAAAGGTTATCCTCAGCGTCAAAATCTTCTATCTTTTTAATCAGGGTAGCTTACAGTACTTCTTGTTCTTCATACAAGACGAAGTTAAGATTTCCTATGATTGGAAGGGTCAGCAGAACATCTACACTCTCCAAAGTAATAGTCATTTCTCCCATCTACATATGGATGTATGGGTATGAATGCACCATCAATAAATAAAAGTAATCAAACCTGACACATCCTTCCTAATGTGAAGTGTTGCAGACGCCTTGACAGCTTCAACGATTTTTGCTTTATTCAAGTTGTCCCTCACATGATCGTTACTAAACATATATCTCATCCACCCATCATAAGAGCACAACGGAATATGGAAAATTTTAAAATCAATAAGAGAAGCTGGATACTCGTTCTTCTGGAGACATAACCTCATTATACGCTCTGGGGAAATTGATGAAACAAGTTCTTGATTCTCCGAATCAGTAAAGAGAGTTATTATGTGACTGGGATGAGTTCTCATAATTGAGTAAGGCGCTGTGAAGGATTCATCGTCTGTGTTCGGCATATCTTTGGAGTCATTCATACTTCCTGGCTTAGCAGCAGAAACATATCCAAGTGACATCTTATTCAAATAAGAATTCCTTGCGTTATTGTTCACTTTTGAGTATCTACAATGAAGAAAAATGGGAAAAGAGTCACTACTTCATACTAAAAAGAGGGAATCATGCATACAACTTCTTATCAAAATTAGATGTAATCACTAATGGTCGAAGCTCATGGATGAGGAAGTATGGGGATCACATGCCAGCGAGGATGGTGAATGGAGACACATTCATGTAAATAAAAAATAAAAAATTTCTTTGGCTGCGGGATATACGCACACAACCTGCTCGAGTAGGGACCTTCATCCGCTTGAGCAAATGAAAAAAAAATTCCGCGAGAATTATGCCCGCGGGCGAAAACCTAAAACTAGGTTTTACAAAAAAATAAAAAATAATAAAAAAAACAGTAGCACTCACCTTCGAATTATTTGCTCGTCTTGCTGGTGATCTTAAGTGATGCTAATTACTTTGTTATTGATGTTGCTATTGAGGCTCACTACGATACTGCCAACGAAGAAGTATCATTCATACTGGGATAAGTTTTCAAGTTCATGGAAGCTACACCTAAGGCTAGGGTTCACATTCACACACAAAAAAACGGAAAACAAGATGCACTTACCTTTAAGCTGGTAGTTGGAGCTCCCAGTGATGATGACAACGTCCAAGGGACGCACACTTCCAAAGAAGAAGATACAAAAGTGAAGCAAGCGAAAGATAAAATTAAAAAAAAAATCGTCTCGCCCTTTTATGCAAACGGATTTTCCAAATCCGAGAGGGAGAAGGAACTCTTCTCGGTTCGTGCACCGGTAAAATTGATCGGTCTCACGACTGCCATATTTGCGCCATGTGGATTGAGTTAGCAGCGCGTTAATACAAGGACCACTAGCTGTACGGCCCCATTGCTGAAAGCCAAATACAACTCTTCTGGTAACTTCCATTTCTTTTGTCTTGAAAATTTCATTTTGTCTATCACCATCTAGTGCTTACCCCGCAACAATGTCACTGTTATATACTAAGCAGGGGACTCAATGTTGATGGTGGTTTTTAGTTCAAGTGAGCCATCATTCTGCAAAGAAACTGAGCCATTTAAAAGTGATGAGTGCCCAGACCTCTTTACTTACATATGTATTGAGCATTTCAGTATATTTATATATAAAATTTATCCAGAATGGTGCATGTAGCAACAATCCCAAATATTCTATAAATTTTATCTTCCACATGCATTACTCACTATTGCATGGCATGTCGAGTATTTATTCTATGTCATGTTCCCCAGACGGATCTTGATGTTGACATGACATGAAAATTAATGTTCGCTCGCAGCTGAGTAGCATAAAATTCCCGAAATGTCGGGATTAATATGTGCATGGAAGTACTCAATTAGAGGCACGCAAAGTTATGCTTCCCTCTGAAACATAATTAGTGATTTTGTATGAACACAACAAATTCACCAGAAATTGATTGATTTTGTGTCATCTCGCAAAATTCAATCTTTATAACCTAATTTTATTAATTTACAAAAATTAAGTCTTTTTTGCGGCCTGCGCAATATCTCGAACCCTATTGGTCGAGACCAAACCTAAGCAAGCTAGGAAATCGATCCGCCATGGACTAGTATGAGCAAAATCCTACCAAAAGTGGAAAACAAGAAACAAAGAGAAACTGCGGAAAATAAAGGAAGCAGCAAAAGGAGGAGCGGCCACATCACTTGGACGGCCAGTTTGCCCTAGAAGGCGTTGCCCGAGGCCGACCTGCCACCCCTTATATTACTGCCTGCTGGCCCTCTTTCTCATCGACCAATCAAATCACTCCAAAAGCGCCGCCTGCACTTTTTATTAAAGTTGGAAGTTGGCTGGTCGAGACACTTAATTCCTTAAGGAATCGAATATAGGCTGCCCATGTCAGTCTCAAAACGATCGCGACCGTGCTTTTTGGCTGTCAGATTTGTCAAGCTTGGCCGCCTCCTAACGCGACCGGACAAGCACCATCATGTACACTGGTGGGCCCACTAATACTTCGGCCAACCGAAGCTCTCCCAACCTGCAAGCAGAGTCTCAAAACTATCTCTTAAAGAAGGTTGGATGCACAGTTTTTAAACCCTAATTTATGTTAGCGGAAGCATATTACTGTCGCAAAACGATCTTGGCCGTCCAACTTGGAAAGACAAATCGACCGATCCAGATCCAATTTTAGTCGGCCAATGAAGTACCAGTATGCTCACTGGCGGCTTGCCTTCAGCCCTGGCTAATCGAATTGCTCACAACCAGCAACTAGCACTTCCAACCGTTATCCAAAGAAGGTTGGCAACACGGCCTTAAAACCTCAAGGTCGACCAACGATAGTATATAACTGCCACAAAGCAATCTCGACCGTCCAACTTCGCTAGCCGAATCGACCGGCCAAGATTTGATTTCAAGCAACTGGCTAGGTGCGATCATATTCACGGGCGGCTCAAAAATAGCCCCGGCTAATCGTATTACTTCAAATACGCCAGCAATGCCACAAACCGATCAGTCAAGGTGCACCGGCCACGCAGATTTAAAAACCTTGAATTGAATCAACAGCAGTATGCAACTGCCTCAAATCATCTCAGCCATCCAACTTGGCTAGCCAAATTGACCGGCTTAGATTTAATTTTGGGCGACCAATAAGGTGTCATCGTGCTCACTGGTCTTATCTCTTCCATAAGAGCCAATCGACTTGCACCTTGACCTGCTCGAGCGGCTCCTGAAAGCTGCTCAAAGATGGTTGGCCGCGCTCCTTTGAGACATTAAGTTTCGCGACCAACCAAGACAGGCTGGCTCTATTCAACGATACTTCATGAGCATCGATTATTTTGAGTTGCTTGCTTAAAAACGATACTTTACATGCATCGATTGGAAACGATATCCAATAAATACCGATTTCATGAATAACTTATTCATTCAACTTAAGAGTGTTACATGCTATTTCTTGCGGCAAGTCTCACAACTCGACTTGTCACATATGACTACCCGCCGCCTAGCTTGCTGATGTGATTTTTTAATTTGTTGTTGTAAATAGTATTCGAACTCTAAGACTTGTGAAGATTAAATTTAAATATTTAATAAAAGCGAGAGTTACTGGGACGAGGAGTTCACCGAATTCATAACATAAGGCTCAATTACGTATTCTCAATAATTATCGCTCAATAAATAAAACAACATGGAATCTTATTTTTGCTAAGGTAGATTCTCAAAATATTAGTTATAAATCGTAAGCATGGGACATCAAACATCTAAGCAAGCATGACCCATCAAATAAAATGATAACTAATTAATTCAAATCATAATTCTATTTTAATTAGTGCAAAAGTCATATAGAAAATAAAACAAATTCACTCATGTATGAAGTTCGGCTTCCTCCGTCGACCCAGTGTTGGGGTTTAGCTTATCATGATGAAAACACACTCTAAAATATAATTCATAGCTCAAATGGTGTTTTTATTGAAGAAAACTAATAATACAATGAATCTGTAACGCTGTATTGGCATTACAGAAGTCACCGTTACAAGAGTTGTTGCAAATTCAAAATAAGCATGCCAAACTGAATGTTACGAGTACTGTTTATGAGCGACAATTCTCTGCGACATTCAATAGGCGTCGATGTTATTCTTATTCTTCTTCCTCCGCAACCCTCTTTT
This sequence comes from Papaver somniferum, assembly GCF_003573695.1. Lineage (NCBI taxonomy): Eukaryota > Viridiplantae > Streptophyta > Magnoliopsida > Ranunculales > Papaveraceae > Papaver > Papaver somniferum. The sequence continues at coordinate 139,532,413 of NC_039361.1, read as the reverse complement.
CTTCACCCTTATCACTCGATGATCTTCTCTGCTCTCAGGAAACTCTATTTATACTCACAGGTCTTCAAAAATCTTCATAATTACTCCACAATATATCGTCATAACTCCACAACAAATAAAAATATACTCGGGAATTTCTTTCCTTGCTTGCTTCTTCATGCGTCTTCTACAACTCAGCACACTCCCAGTACGATGCTACACGTATGTTTATTGAGTATAACTCTCCGCAACACATGAGATCCTCCAGAAATATCTCAACTAACTTGTGGAATACTCGAGATATCCCCGTATCCTGTTTTTCTTCGACTTGAGTTATCCAGCCAAACTTAATCGAACCCAATACCTATATGACGCCTGTTAAGCCCAAACAAACCTTCCCAAAGAATTCCAGCGATTTAATCTCGCTAAAACACTTCCAAATCAAATCCATAAAATCCCACAGAATATTTATCACTTTTCATGTTTATCGAAATCTCTTGAAGTCCTACCTTCTTTCCAATTTTTAACTCTATTACCAACCCTGTTTAGGTAAGAAACCTCATTACAAACCAATTTCCGTGAAAGAGTCACCTCAAAATTGGATTAAATCTGCACCAGGAAACTTCGCCTGTAGCTGCTCACTTTTCCGCCAAAAGTATGTTTTATGTTTTGCTTCAAGTCGACCGTTCTAGACAATTTTTATTGAAACGAAGACTCATACCAGCTTTGTTTAGGTCCTAGGAACAAACCCATTTGATTTTAGACATTTTGTCTCACCCAAACACCTCCAAAACTGAAACCCTAATTATGCTGTCATTTTCCCGCCAAAACTGAAATTTGAATTGTTGAAGATGAAGTGCCATGATCCAAAACATGGGCGTCTTTAACAACTGGGATGCCTGGGGGTGTCCTTATCCAAAATGAGAGTGCCTTTAACGCCTTTTTGGGGGTGCCTTTAATACTTTTCCTGAGGTGTTTCCAATACATCTCTGGAACGCTTTTAACACTCATTCGGGGGTTCAAAAACAACTTTTCGAGCAACTTTTTCCATAAGAGCTTATTTCCTTGAAAAGACTTAAAACAAGATTATTAGTGATAAAATGAGTCCTAGCTAATGTAATTATGGGTGAAATGCGTCGCACTTTCGTGCTTATCACTTGTGCGTGATTGGTCAGAATAATTAGGTCTTGCAGACAAGACCCATTCAGCAACGTGTTGCACTTTTTCTATAAAATACTCGATACATCAAACATGTCACAAACTGGGGGATGTTCATTAGGGTATTGGTCTGGCGGTTTACAGTGTGCTGCGTGCAACACGCCCATTATAGAAAGTGTCAAGAAAGGCGAACAGTTAGAGGCAGCAGAGAAGTAGTGGGTGTAACCGACCGTTCTTCCCCTCATAGTAGGGACGTGGTTTTCAACATTTTACACGATCCCCACTTCTCTATCACTCAACTACTTCCACTTCCTATGATATCAGGGTGCGTTCAACTATGACTTGTATAAAATAGGTTTTAAACCTAGTTCAACCAACAACGGTTGTCAACATAAATATCCAGAAAACACCAAGAAAATATAGCTTACATTCGGCAAGCTGGTTCTACATTCTGATACAAGTCATAAAAACCCGCACCTTCATCATTCTGATCTCAACACCTTCTTTGCTACTCTCCCTAAGATCAACCCTTCTCCTTCATTTTGTCACCGAAGCAAGACTGGAACGGCCATTCCTTGGTTTAGGCCAGAATTGTACAGTTTGATCTCTCGAATCTAAAGTACTCATGTGCAGTACATTTGTTTAGGGTTTAGATCCGATTCTCGGCGGCACCCAATTTACCATTTTCAGCAGAATCAATTTTTACCCCCAAAACAGTGGGAGTTTCTAGAGGTGTGGGAGAAATAATAATAAAATAACAAAAACGAAAAGTGAGAGGTGTGGGACCGGCCGCGGCCCGGGCATGGTCGGCTAGCCGGTGTGTCCGGTCCCTGCACCTCTTATTCTTTCTCTTTTATTATTATTATTATTTTGCTTCGCTTTCCTATTTTGCATAGGTCTCCATATATATCCTCACGCATGCGTTAAATATTTTATTTTGAACTATTTAAATAATATATTATTTTAATATTATTATTTATTATTTTATATATTATTGATAAAAAGAAAACCTAATAGTCGTCGGACTAGGTTTTTGGGAGAGTTGCGCGATATTTGGAAAATATGGAAGCTCGGAGTTTTGCTCTAACGAAGGAGTTTCAAGAGATGAGGGAAAAAATTAATAAAACAAGGAATTAGAGAGCCATGGGACCATCCACGACCGTCGCATGGCCGGCCAGCCAGTGGACTTGGTCCCAACGACGCCTCTTCCTTATTTCTATCACTATTACGTTTTAATTTCCTTAGCTCTTCATATTTCATCGTTCGTCCATATTTGAGTGATCGTTTGTACATATTTGGGTGCTCCGAAAAAGTGGGGGTCTAACAACCACACCCAATATTTCGTTCGTCAATCTCTATGGATTAACTCCAATATAATTCCAAGAGAATCAACTAGACAGTCAGACTCAATCAAGGAAATATATCCAAGAGTTATATCTCAATTTCTCAACACAATCTGCAATCGAACACATAGAAATATGTGAGCCCGATTTATATGAGAAATAACTTGAATGGTATCAAAAACCAATGTTCAAGTGTCAATCAACAACCAAAGGTTGGATTTAGCAATTGATTGAACTACGTACAACCTGTGATATGTCAACTATATAAAAATATAATACGAAAAATAAATAACACAGACACCAAAAGTTTTGTTAACGAGGAAACCGCAAATGCAGAAAAACCCCTGGACCTAGTCCAGTTTTGAACACCACACTGTATTAAACTGTTACAGATTATAGAATACTACAAGTTAACTTCGGACTGGAATGTAGTTGATCCTTAACCAATCTCACACTGATTAAGGTACAGTCACGTTCTTTACGCCTCTGAATCCCAGCAGGACTCTACGCACTTGATTCCCTTAGTTGATCTCACCCACAACTAAGAGTTGCTACGACCCAAAGTCGAAGACTTGATAAACAAATTTGTCTCTCACAGAAAAGTATATTCTGATAGATAAATCTGTCTCCCACAGAAATATCTATGGAGTTTTTGTTCCGTATTTTGCTAAATCAAGGTGACAGGAACCAATTGATAATCCGGTCTTATATTCTCGAAGAACAGCGTATAAATATCAATCACCTCAAAATAACTTAACCATATGGTAGTATAACAAGTTATTATGGAATCATAAAGAATGAGATGGAGAGCTTTGTGATTACTCTTTATATCTTACCTATCGGAGATAAATCTCGAGCAAATATTAGAGAAGATAGTACTCAATACAATAGAACAAGTAAGATCAGAACGCGCAACTACAGATAAAATAGTTGGGTCTGGCTTCAGAATCCCGATGAAGTCTTCAAGTCGTTAACCTATAATGGTTTTAGGAAAAACCTAGGTTAAAGGAGAATCGACTCTAGTCGCAACTATTATCACTCAAGAGGTGTGGGGATTAGGTTTGCCAGTTGCTAGAGTTCTCCCTTATGTAGTATTAAAATCAGGGTTTGATAGCTTTGAAACAAAGCTATCAATATTCACTGTTAGATGAAATCCCGATTTAAGATTCAAGCTAAGTTTTCTTAAAAACAAAGCAATATTACTCCACCTTTAGATGGTCTTAGCTTCTTACATACAAATGAAATATACCTTCATTTAAATATGGGTAACCGTACTTAAACGTGTATATTGAGTTGGCTCAACAATATTTAACCGAAGTTAACCATATGAATACTTTTGTATTAACCGCATTCATCTTAACACTTCTAGATCAAATGATAATCAAATGAATCTAATTGTGTTACTCATAAAGTTGTTCGATTGTTTATATTCTCAGATTGTTTCAAAGAATCAGTTCGTGAACATTTTAGCCACGGTTTGCAAAGATTGCATTCCTTAATTTATAAATGTATTTGTTCATGAGTATGAAATCATACTTAACTGATTTTAGAACTTAAACTAACTCAGTTTGCAAAAGGGTACGCAAACTAGAGTTCCGGACTTTGATCTTTTCCGACAGTTCGCAAACGGTTACGCATACTGTCGTTCCAGACCGAACTAAGGTGAAACAGTTTGTAAACGGGTACGAAAACTTGGTTCTCGGACTTTTAAGTTAAAACTGTTCGCATACGGGTATGCATAATTGGTTCCCAGACCTGAATCATTCTTACAACAGTTTGCATACGGGTATGCATACTGTGTTATATCCAGACAATGGTTATTTGTTCTAAACTCACATTTCAATCATTGAAACATCCTTAGAAGATGATAATAGCTGTCTCACACAAACTATTAGCTTATAAGTAATTTTCAAGTGATCAAATGATCAATACGAAACATTCCGAGTCTACATCAAATGACTGTCTCACACAAATCATGTAAGATGTTACAAGGAGATTTTCACATGATCATCTTTTGACTCATTATTTAGTTTACAACAAATAAATTGTTTCCAACTAAACTCGTTAAGAATAATAATGAATGTAGTTAAAACAAAACACTTTCCAACACATATTTCGAGAAAGATATAAGCGAGTTAAACTCAACTCGAAATATCAAATGCGTATAATGTAAAAGTCTATATAACTGTACGACTTAGTCTCAATAGGAGATATAAGATAATAGACTTCTGAGTGATAGATAAGTTTTAGTCTCCACATACCTTTTGTTGATGAAGTTCCTCCAAGATCCTCAGTAGATCTTCGTCTTCAATTGGTGAAAGCCATGAAGTCTAAAGCTCAACTACACATTATATCATAATACGAGACATAGCTATAAGTAGACTAGAAATCAAGTATATAGTTTGATCAACTAAACTTGACAAACAAGCTTGAGATAGAAACGCTTGCGAGTTCGACCGAGCAGTGCTCTAACAATCTCCTTCTTTGTTAATTTTAGTGACAAAATTATAAATACATATGGATTACAAAATAAATAACTTTGTAGCTTCTCATCCATCACGCTGGATTTCTGGCTCTTCAACATTCCTTGAATTCTTCACTACTCTAAGTACTTCAGTGATTCTAAACGTGTTCAACTCAGCATCATAGTTGTTGAATATCCGTAGCCATAATAATAAGAAAACAGATGTTCTCAATTATTGTTATACAGTTTCGTAGTATTATTACACATCATCAAATTTCAATTGTATCACAACTTTGACAATAATACTACGGTGATATGTATCACTCTCCCTTAGTCAATACTTCATCTCACAATGAAAACCACTCCCCCTTGCGTAATGATCCATAAACCATATGTATGTAGTGTGAAGTACGAAATAATTCTCCCCATTTTTGTCAATATAAATTGGCAAAGGTACGAAAATTAACTGGATCATAATGAAATTCTCATAGAGACACTTCATGACTAAAAGAGAACACATCAACTTTGTTTCGATGATTTCACATAGTCGAAACTTAGTGTATTCATCAAGGAGTTTATAAAGATACAAGATAACTCGTACAATATTCCACAGTCGTACTCCCGATAAAAATTTGGCAATTAAGCACAAGTCAATTAAGAACTCTCCCCCATAAAATGACATTCCCGACAGAGCAACAAGAGAGACCTTACTTTTACGAGAAAAGAATGATTTCTTTGGACATTAACAAATCACATGAAACATGAATTTATATCTAGTAAACTCAATTAAATTAACCATAAAGGAACCTTAATGATTAATTTAATCGAAAATGCTCAACATAAGAAAACTTATGGAGCCATACACTACTTTCACATAGAAGTGGATCAAGGAAAGATCAATACTGCGGAATATATAAAAGTTCATTCTATCTTTTATCAATATTTGCATAATGACATAATAGACTTAACTTTTGACATATATGGGACAATCATAGGTCAAGGACGTAAACACACATATCCCATAAATTTTTTGTAATATAAAAAACCATAAAGATTAATACTGCAAAATCATCTTCTAAATAACTTAGAATTTAAATAAATAAACCTAAAGCATTGCAAGATGAAAATCGTTGGCAATAGCTATAAGAAATCACAATATATGTTATTCCAAACCCTAGTTATCCTTCTTAAACACAAGAATAAATTCTCATAAGAAGTTACCTATACATTAAGATTCTTGAAAAATTCTTTGTCGTCCCCTAACTCTTTGTCGTCAACAGACATTTGAATATAAGGTTCATGAAGAAAGGAGTCAATTCCAATGAACCTTCTAGACTGATGCCGAACCAGGGCCTTCTGAATTTCAAGAGTTCTCAAAACAGTAGCCTTTATTTATTGAATCTCCTTCCTTGTTTCCTTCAACTCTTCAAGAACACCAGAAAACTTCTGAAGATTGGAGGGGATAGTCCTTGGTTTCTTCATATTCGTCCTTTTTCTCTGTAAAGTTGTAGAGGATGAGATTTATCTTTTTCCTTCATGATTGATGGTTTAACAATCATATTAACATCTTTTCCATCAGAAGATATGATGCTTGGAGTCTCTATCAATATGGAATTGTGAGAGAAATACACAATTAAAGCTCTACAAGCAATCTTGTGATAAAAAGAGTTTTCAGGGAAGGAAAAAAGAATGTAGGGTTATGAAACCTATACACAGAGTAGGATTCACGTACGACCAACTCTTAACCTTAAAGAAGGCAGAATTGTCGATTTTAACCCTCTTTCAATGATCAAAAAGGGAAAATCTTTTCAATGCCAATTTATGATATGAAAAGATCAACAGAATTCCAGAAAACAAAAACAAAAAATTTCTTTTCCTAAAGCCTTATTTGTGCTTAACTCTTGTCTCTTTGAAGCCAGGCACATGAGACAAGATGCACCTTCAACACAATTAAGTTGTGTTGGGATGAACAATAATATATACACCATACAATTCTTGTACGGAATTCCTAATGCCCTATTTCATAGATTGTTTAGACCTTGTTCTTTTCTGTAGAGGTCTATCTTTTTCTTTAGAAATGAACTTCTTTAGAGAAATGTTGAGTTTACATACCTCAGATGAATTCAACTTCTTGTAGTAGGGTAAAAGCTAATTATGCTGAAAATAGTAAATTGGGTGTGTTGATGAGAAACAAACTCAAACCCTAAACAAAATGTACTGCACATGAGTACTTTAGATTCGAGAGATCAATCTGTAAGACTCTGGCCTTCAATTCGGTCACAAACGAAAGAAAAGGGTTAATCTTAGGGAGGGAAGCAGAGAAGGTGTTGAAATCGTAGTGATGGAAGTATGTCCCTCGTAGACACAAATGATTTTTGTATCAGAGACTCTTTAATGGCGTTCATGTACTTCTGAGTCCAAATGGTCAAATTCGAACTGAGTTGGTTGATGGGTTTAGTCAAAACCCGGTTAATTGTTTGGTCAAGGCATGGTCCATTGGGTTGACTAGGTCATAGTTAACAAATTGCACATATATAGTCCATTATATATGAAGTACTCAAGCTCATTGATAATAAACTTGAAACTATAAGCATATAGACCAAAATATATTGTTAACCCTAAAATAAACAACTTCATCATCCAACTGTAGTGATCAGAAAACAATTGTAACACGTCCGATGATTATGAAATTTTTACATAAGATCCATTATAACGTTGCGCCAAACATAATAAAATTTCAAAAAAATCCAACAGCCAGATAAAAAGATATTCATGACACCGTATGACTGTTCCAAAGAATGTTTTTATGAACACAGCTGGAAATATCACGAAATTTGGAGTACTTCCCATGATTGTGATATTTTGGTCATTTACATTATAATTAACCCAGTTAACCTAGGTTAACCCACTGGTCGGACCATATGACCCTTGAACTCGTAATTTCGGCAGTTCGACATCTGGGCCGGTTTTCATAACATACCATCCAGTTGAATTTAACCCTCAAATTCATACATAACTTCTCCAAGCTTGATGGAAGTTGTAACAGCCATATCAAACAAGAACAGTCGTTATTGGTTATTCCCTGTTGAATAAATTTTTCCAGTCAAGCAAGCGTGTATTGACTGACCAGCTCTGCTTGAACTTTTTCCTATTATGTACTAGTAGTCTTGATTACTCCTAATTAATGGATGTTTTTCAAGTTTAAACTTTTTGTACTGGTAATAAACACTAAATAATTTTGACTCGATCTAGAATGACATTCAATTCTCTGTCATTATGTTCATTCAACCCCTAAACTTTCAACGCTGCTTGCTGATGGGGGGTGAAGCAAACTGGTATCCCATGATCCAGACCCAATAAGATCCGATCAGAGATTCGGATATTGGACCTTACACTGTTTAAAATACGGAGATAAGTCGACCCGAATCAGCACTTCAACTCTGACTTTATGTAAGGTTAAAAACCAATAAAAGTTCGCCACATCATTCCGACCATCTGTAGAGAGAGAAAAAGTGGAGGAGAGAGTAATAGTTCTGTAATGTCTAGAGAGAGAGAAGAGAAAGAGAAGACCCTAATTCGGTCCTTCCTCCTAACTAGTGTCGGAGAAGAAGAAGAGGAAAACTTCACAGCTCCGGTTTAACTTTACGAAGTGAATCGGCGTGATTGAGATTGGCTGGGAATCAGACATACATTTCTTACAACTGAAGAAAAAGTCAAAATTGGAGCTGATTTTTATTGATTTTCGAAGATCTTAAGCTTTGATTTGGATTCAAGAGGTTTTCTTAAATGTATGTGGTACCACCTCCACGGAGTGGAGATCCAAGCGGCGGCGGCGGTGGTGGTGGTGGGGGTGGAGATACTACTGAAGGTTCACCACCAAGGGTTTACCAAACATGGAAAGGAAGCAATGTAAGTATTAAAGTTTCCATTTCTTGTTGAATTTATTACAATTTGAATTCAGGGTTTTGATGAATTTCGATTATTATGAGCATAAATGGACTTTTTTTTTATTTAGGATGAACTTTTAGGGTTTTTTTATTGCTGAAGTGAAGATCAATTTTGTTATGGATAATTAGGCCTAATTTGTTATAGGCATCATCCATTTATTATTGTTTGTAGTAGTCTTAATAGTTCTGAACAACGAGTCATTTTTGTTAATTTGTTGGGGAAAAAAAGGTTAGTTTTTTTGGGGTAAGGAAATTTGTATGCTTACTAATGAGGGATTAGAATTTTAATGTAAAGATGTGCGAAGAAACCTTGTTCGTAAGAAATTTGGTATATCGACTAGTGTGTATTAGAGTTACAATAATGAAGTCAGAAGAGGATATTAATAGAATTCAGTTGCTATATCAGATGAGGTGCCGCTTAGTTTCCTAGTATTTGATACTTTGAGGGATTCTTTTGGTAATCAAGTCCTACTGATCGACCTGCTTTGCATCCAAGATATTCTGGATAACCAATGGGTGAGCTTTTACCTTCTAGTATAATCGTGATTGTATTGTTTCTTCGCGTTTGTGCTGGATAGTAAACCGTTTCCCTCGGGGGATGAAGATAATCTCTAATTTGTTATCTGTAGCTGATCAGGAGTATGTGTAGCCAGAGTACTAGTTTAGGAGGGCTTTAATGCTGAGTTTCCTAATCTGAAATAGCTACTAGAGTTTCCAACGAGTTAGTGTTTCTATTCAGGATTTCGAATTAGTAAAAAGTAGTAACCCTAGGTTAGGTAACTCTTATAATTAGAAACCTTCTTAAACTAGTATCTCTAACTGTAGGTACTCCTGCATCAGTAGCTGCTTTTAATACGTGGCGGTGGAGGTTAAAAACTTGTCAATACCCTAGTTACTAAATAATATATTGGAATTTCTGTCAATGATCCATTATATAGAAATATCTTTTCGAAAGTCAAAACAGTAAATTTATGTTTTGCAGTCTTTATGAATTGCTTCCTCTTCTCTACGACAACAAAACTTCTAGATATATAATTTAAGTGATACATTAGAGTTTAATTAGTAAACTCGCATGTACGCCTATATTATGGGAGGCTTTTCTTTAATGAAATTCAATATTTTTACTCTTGATGGGTCCCTGGACAAGCTTGCCGGGTTGATTAATTTATTCGTTGGATCCTGCTGCTTTATACTGACATTCAAATACTACTAGATTCAATTGAAAAGAAGTTAAGTAATTTATTTTCCTGTGTAATGCAGGTATTCTTCCTTCAAGGCAGATTTATATTTGGACCAGATGCGAGATCTATGCTGCTGACAATACTTCTCATTGCTGCTCCCGTCATAATTTTCTGTGTTTTTGTGGCTAAAAAACTAATGGACGATTTTCCTCATCATTATGGCATATCCATAATGGTGTGTGCTGTGGCATTCACAGTATATGTGAGTATCATCTCCAGTTCGATTTAAAGGAAATATATAGTCACATCAAAATAGTATTCCAGTTATTTATTATATGTTGACAGAAAAAATGCGTAGCTATCGTCTTAAAACGACAAGGTAGTTAGTAATATTGCACTCTCATTTAAATGTATCTCCAGCCTTAATGTTTGTCTTCACATACCTTTTTTTGTTTGATCTGACTGGAATGTGTGTTTCCATTACAGGATTTAGCTCTTCTTCTGCTTACTTCTGGAAGAGATCCTGGTATAATACCTCGTAATACTCACCCTCCTGAACTTGAAGGCTATGAAGGGTTTGCTGATGTTGGAGGTGGCCAAACCCCACAGTTACGTTTGCCTCGTATGAAGGATGTTGTTGTCAATGGGATTACGGTGAAGGTCAAATACTGTGATACTTGCATGCTATATAGACCTCCTCGTTGCTCACACTGTTCCATCTGCAATAACTGTGTGGAACGTTTTGACCACCATTGCCCCTGGGTTGGGCAGTGCATTGGACGGGTAAGGAACTACATCTCTTCAGCGTTTGTAAAATCTTCTGAATTTTTCCTTTTGTTAATAATGATTAGATGCTTGAAGATATCTCTGGATCTGATTCAAATTAAAATTCTCTCTTGCAGCGGAATTATCGTTTCTTTTTCATGTTTGTGTTCTCAACAACTCTTCTCTGCTTATATGTGTTTTCTTTCTGTTGGGTTTACATCACGAGAATAAAAAATGCCGAGGATATTTCAATTTGGAAGGCAATGATAAAGACTCCCGCATCTATGATACTCATTATTTACACCTTCATAGCTGTCTGGTTCGTTGGTGGCCTGACTGTTTTCCATTTATATCTCATCAGTACCAATCAGGTAAGACCATTGCTTCTCCCCGAATCATTCTAGCTGTAGATTCCATTTATGAAATTCATACATATGTTGGTGACTGGTGAATCTTTATGTTTCTGTGCTCTGCCAGACAACTTATGAGAATTTCAGATACCGATATGATCGAAGGGACAACCCATATAACAGAGGCGTAGTAAACAATTTTGGGGAGATATTTTGGACCAGCATTCCTCCATCCAAAAACAAATTTAGGGTAAGGGTACCACTGGAGCCAGAGGTACCTCCACGCATGGCTGGGGGTGGTTTTATGAGTCCAAATATGGGAAAAGCCATGGGTGACATAGAGATGGGAAGAAAGCCAGTTTGGATCGAGGGTGGAGCTGGTAATCTTGATGGACAATTGAGCAATGAAGATGGGTCAGACGGCAAAGGAGATCACTCTTGTGATGCCTCTCCAAGTTTAAACGGGACACCACAGGTCGAAATGGCAGGAGGAGGAATTGATGGAATTCAAAACAGACATTCAAGTTGGGGAAGGAAAGGCGAGAGTTGGGAGATATCATCTGATCTTGCTCCGAACGTAGAAGGAGTTGGTGAACTGAACCAATTTAGTGGAGGAAATATGAAGAACAGAGACAGATAATACAAAATGTAAAGACTGGTGGATGGTTTGGGATCGACATTGCAAAAGTCAAACCCAAAAGAAAAAGGAAAAAATAAACAAGTTCTTGGGGTTGTCCGTCCCTTTCATTGTGTTGTTATGTGAGACTTTTGTTTTGTTGTATTGGATTAACAAAGGCAAGGATGAGTGTGGGGGAAAGTGGTATGCAAGCCCATATAGCATTTGATGATTTTAATGTTCCAGGTCTTGGCATTGTGTTGTATTGGCTTTGAAAATGGTGATGCAGTATGTTTTTACATTTGGGTTTTCTTTCTTTTATTCTCTCTCCATCTTTTGTTGTTCTTTCTTTAGGCTTGGGTGTATAGGGTTGCTGGGGTGTTCTTATTCTTGTCCTCTTAATTTTCTGTTATAAGTGAAGTTTGTAAATTGAATTTGAGAAACATCATTACTATCTTTCAGTTGAATATGCTGTCTATGCGGTCTGCTAAAAGAAAGAGCCTTCATGCCGGGGTTTCAGTAATCCTTTCGATTGGTGAATATTTTGGTGGATAAGTCGGACGCCCACCTGGAATCAATCGCCACTTTGGACGTTCAGGTAGCACCACCGGCTAGAGCCCATCATACTCCCATGGTGTTTGTTTTTCCTGTAAGCTTTGTTTGATCTGAACAAGGAGAGACAGGTTTGTAGCGTGGTTCGCTGTATGTCATATCACGTCGAATCTGTTGATACTAATCCAAGATCCTCTATTTATCTGTATCCTCAACTAGCGGTTTCGTGTCTTCTCATATAGACCGTATTTGTGTCATACGACCTGTATTCACCGGCACGTACAGATATAGCCGATACCGGCTCCAATATGGAAAACTCTATAACTGGGACAACTAATATGGGCCAGATCTAGGACAATCAAACCAAACCTTAGATTATTCTCATCTTCACCCCACTAACAATCCCAATGCTAGCTAGAATCATTCTCCTCTTCACCGTTAAGTTTGTGACACGTCATGTCCCAAATCTGGACCCTCAAATATTTGAAAAAATAGATTCAGTGATCAACCTTTTTAATCAATGAAATTTCAATCAACAACCTCATATATCAATGTATTAGTATCGTGATAGATGAGAAGTATTATTTGAAGATTCGTCTAGTTCCTACACATATGCTCTACAAACGATAGGCGAAAAATATCCTTTGAAAATTCGTCTAGTTTCTAAACACATCCTCAACAAACTTTGCAGTGTCACATTAAATGATCTTAAACCTTACAGTCAAACTCATGCCTCTGTCATTTTCAAGAAAATTTATTATTTTAACGAAGTAATTAATATACCAAAGATTAATTTATTGAAGTTTTACTGTAGTAATTCAGTAGATGATTCGCGAAACTTCCGAATTAATCTGTCACGCATGTTAAGCGTGTATAATTCCAACCCAAATCAAAAACACTTATTTTCTCGTATGGGTGAATTATTCACAAACTTCTTGAACTCTTTAAGATTTGGACATTATTTATTTCAAATCCTAAATCTTTCAAAGAGATTTTATAATATAAAAATAAAATACACATGTCTATGTATAGACATCCTACAACCACGGTCTAACTGATATAAACATTTTACGGCGGGGGATCGATAGATACTTGATGAGAGTAATCCACCTTCTACTGAAGACAAGGGACGAATAAATTATGATATGGATCCTTCGAAGATAAATGATCCTAAAAGGAAACAAGTTTACATACCCAAAGACCTCCAGTCTTCAAGTGTTTAGTTTGTTGGGCAAGATCCTACCGCCAATATAATAGAGGTAAGAACTCAAAGGCAAGTACTGGTGCTGAATCAAGCGATGATGGTATAACTAATACGGAGGCACATATGCTGGTGATGGGATCTGGTGGAGACAGTGAAGCTTCCACACTAACTTATGAAAATCCCATCAATCAGAGACGAGCTGATACAAACAATAAAATGAACGATATGGAGCAGGTGATTAACACTAAGATTGCAAGTGATGATTTCGTTCAGGTAGAGACTGTGTGTTAGAGCATAACTCGGTTAAACTCACTAAGCATCGGTATGTCAAGTTTGGTTGTCATATTTTGGTGAATCAAAACTCATTTAAAGATTCGCTTGATTATGTACTACAGTCAACTTCGTATAGGTTAGCTTGAAATTATTAGGATTTGAGACATTACAAGTATTACATGAAGACTTGAAGAAGTGAAGAAGCAAGGAGCTACAACGACGACATCATCCTTCCTTTTGAGGTTAGTAATATTTGACTTGAACTGTTTCATTCCCTAACGTATCTTTCAAGTCGTGCATATTGAAAACATAACTGCGAAGCATGAATGATTATACTATAGTTAGACATAGTATTAAGGAATACAATACGAAGTATAACGCTTATCTTTTGAACTTCATATGTAAGACATTGACATAATCGTATGAATGCTATTGTAATTATGTGTATGGGTAAAGGTGAAGATTTCATCCTAGGAAACAATGTTTTACATTTGTTTAAAGGAAGTAGTAATAAACTTGGTTTGTGAATCGGAAGGGAAATCGCTAGGCTTATTGGTATTTGTTATTCATTGCAAATATTTGGATTACCAATATGTGTGATTAGTATAACCGCTCATGACTTGTTTATGTTCTTGGTAAAACTATTCACAAGGCCTGACTTTTGTATTGGTATGACTTTTATTAGTGAAACCGATCTTAAGTAATCACCTGAGATGGTATGATCGATTTGTTGTTATTAGTATGACCAACTCTAGTCATTTAGGAACCGATCCTATAAAGAGGTGCAACCGATCACAAAAGGGGAATCGATCCTTGTAAGAGGTGAAGCAAGTTTCTAGTTATTGAGAACCGATCATATGAACATGTGCAACACGTTTTTAGATGTTGGGAACCGATCCTATAGACATGTGCACCAAATACAAGTTAGATACCATATGTCTGTGGGAAACGATCCTAGTACCTAGTCAACCGAATTTTGGAAAGCTAGTATGACTAAGTCCAATACTCACATGGAGGTAGAACCGAAACTTTTTTGGTAGAACCATGAAACCCATGATTGGTGATTGAGTGTTCTTGATCAATCACATAGTTCCTGGAAGTCAGATGAATCAATTCTAAACTTGTTTGGAAGTGTGGAAAATCGGTTCCAAGATTGTAAATATGAAAAAGGATTTACAAAGTAAAGATGTCAACATACTTTGAACATGTGCAGTAACTCTTATCATTTATTATTCAAAGATATTTCTTAATAGCTAAAGGAGAATCCCGGATCGAAATAAATTGAGAATATTTTAATTAAGGTTTATATGTTTTTATTTTCCAGCAAATAAATGCATATCTTTAGAAAGTTAAAATTGGTAATGTGCATTTACTAATTAATATTTTCTACTGAGATTTCGGTCATTATTTGGACAAAGCATTTCCAAGAATTATGGAAACCGAATCTGGGCATTAATGCATATCTTGAGAATATTTTCGGTTTTGGAAATTCCTTGGTGTCCAAACTTCCTTGGTCTATAAATATCAAAGTTTGTATTTCGAGAAAACTAATCCTCAGAGCCAGCAAACCTACCTAGTTGTGTTGTTACTGGTGGAGCCGCCTATTCGGAGAGGAAAGTAACCTAATTAGGTGAAATCTCTTACGGCCGCTCGGTTTAAAGACTTCTTTGGGATTGAAAAGCTCTATTAGTATCGTTGGTGGGAAACTAGATAATTGCATTTTATTATTAGTTTTCATTGATTTGATTGACTAACGGTGGTTGAACTTTGATTGCACCTATTCTGTTTATGCTTGAGAATCTTTTCTTCTGGTATAAGATTCACTCAAACTAGATCGAAGTTTCGAAGGGGATCTTTAGACTGTTTGTAGATCTAAAGACATTTTGTGATAATCCAACGTTAACAGACTCCGTTCTGTGTGTGATTGATTACAAGAGATTCAAGTTGATGGTGTGCATATGTTTATTGAAGATCTAAGAAGATTTTAAGACAAAGAAGACTTTGAAGATTTCTGATTTGGGTTTATAATCTTTGGTGTACACAATACTTGTTTCGGCTGGAAAATGATCCAACTATAATCGTTTTATCCTTGTGGTAGATTGGATTGATTAGTTGTGTAGATCGACATCAATATCATTCTTTGGATTAAGAATATTGATTGCATAGTATTGAAAATTACTTTGATAGTTGTTGATAAGATTGATCTAAGAACCTGACAAAGGAATTTATTGAGATAAATGGCAGAGCCTTTTGTCGAACTTATATCACTTGATTGAAAAGAGTTGTTACCGAACAGATTTGTTGTTCCTTTACTGTTTGAAATACGAACCAAAGGAATTGTTCCAAGTACGTGACTTATTGCCAGTTGGAGGCGTGAGAATACAGACGGAACTAGGTGAACTATAGGTTTAGTTGCTTGGTCTCAACTATACAAAGTTGGTTTATTTTGTATAGAGGATTAATCCTAAGAGTATTCAATTCTGGACAAGGTCCCGGGGTTTTTCTACATTTGCGGTTTCCTCGTTGACAAAATCTTGTTGTGTCTTTTACTTTTCAATTTCCGCAATTATAATTGTTTTATTATAATTAGAAGTAAAATACACCAACGTTAATTCCTATTTTACTTGATAGCAATCCTTTTGTTAAGTCCGAACCTTTTATCAAGTAAACATACTTCGTTGTTGTATTGACTCGATCTTGTATCCATAGTCAATCACACAAGTTATCTTGTTGTCGTATTGTCTCGATCTCGTATCTATAGACGATCACACGAAGTGTGAACCAATTAGTTGTATTGTCTCGACTCAGTCCATAGACAACCACTTTCGGAGAAAGGACTTATAGGTGGAAAATTTTTAGATTGAGGTATATTTGGGTACCCTCGTCTTTTCACTGTGGTTATGGATTCTACGAGAAGTGAAACTACAATCAAACTGGGTAGGCTTAATGTCGGCAGTGATCAACTTGCATTTGTTGAGCAAATAGTGTTTCAAGAAGCTAATCAAGCCATTAAAGAATTCGTAACAAATGTTGCTAATGAAAGATCTCCCGACTACTACCAGTTATGTTAGTAACATCGTTAGTACCGTGGCTCATTTTTCTCTAAAAGAAACTCGCTGGGCGGAATTGTCTGAGGAGGAAGATGGGATTTATGCACAAAGAACAAGAAACAGAGAATGGTTCTCTTCCCAAAAGATGAACATGGTTTCCAGTGCAGATGCTAATATATTTAATATGCTAGCCACGTATACAGATTATAAAGAATATGATGACTATACAATATTTTCATCATCGTTGAGTCTAGAAAACATGGTGATTGAAGACAATCCTTATCCTCTATCGGATACTTTTTAACCTATTTCGAGCAAGAAGAAGCCAGAACATGAAATCTCCTGAAGAGACGATGAGACGTTTTGCATGAGCTTGTTAATATAATTTCTCGCTTTTCCAAACTCTATTTTTATTTTTATTTTATGTTTCGTTCTTTTATTCGATGGAGGTTCAGGCTTTTGTCCCCCTCTAATTCTGTTTTCTTTTTGCCTATTATAAATAAATTTTCCCCGAGAGTTCGCCGATTTTTTGTTTTAATAGACTATGGTTAACTCTAAAAGTGAAAGAAAATAAGTTTAAGATGATTTTACGGTCCCGGTTAATCCTACCAATGTAGTAAACCAAAATTCTTAGTTTAATTTACATCTCAGCTAATCCTAAAAACTGGTTAACCACAAAAATGTGAGGCCTATCGTAGGGCGAAGTAATACCTAGCATATGTATATTTAGTTTCCTAAAATATTTTCATAATCTTTTTCCATAAGTATTTTCTATAATTCAGGTAAAACAATCCAATCTAACTTATTTAAGGAATTAAGGATTACACATTATACTCTTACTATGTATTATCCTGGTTGTACCTTTTTACGGTTAGTTGGGGATTATGATCCTAAAGTGGTTAGGTTAAGGTAAGAAATTTAGCTTTTTCCACGTTTATGGTATGACGTGGCACTAAGGTTAGCTTAAGCTAAAAGGTATAGTTTTTTACAATCATAGTGTTAGTCATATGTCCCGGCATGGCAAAGTTGGTCGTCCTACTAAATAATCTACTGACCAATCTAGAAAGAATCTCAGTCGCTTTTTGTCCATAATAAATGCCCTCATTCCTTATAATATAGAACTCAATTTTTAGATTATCTATAATATATATATAAGTATACTAGTTTTAGTTGAATTTTCTGTGTTGAATTCGTGTATGTAGAATGAATTATACATGAATTAACTTTGTTCTGTATTATGATCGAAACAAGAATTATGGACTGACTTTACTTTTTATGAATGTGAATAGTACTCTTACATTTTCTATCCCGAACTTTTTCATACGTCAATGTTAACGAGGATCTGCAAGTGATAAATATAAGACATTAACGAAAGGTTAAATTTAGACATAACCTATAAAAGCGAAATTTCCATGCCCATTTTTGTCACACAACCCATTGATTTTTTTTATTTCTTCCACGTTTGATCAAGTTAACATAAATAGGTTTACTGTTCTAGTTTGATATAGATTTTTTGTTGTTGTTGGTATGAATCTATAAATGATTGTAGTGTTTATGGTATTGAATAAATATGGTTTTGGAAGCTTAAAGTCAATGAACAATTTTTCTAGAAGTTAAGAAAAGAAAAGTTTTAGGTTCTTGCGTAATATAACTACTCTTGCTTGAAATGTTAACATGCGCCCTCACATACAAAATGAGTATACACGTAGATGTTTGTATGTAATTTTTGGTAGTTAACAAATTTTCAGTCAATTTTTTGAATATAATATATATCAATCAAACAATCATATATTTTTCAATACTAAACCAAAATATGCGAATGATATTATCTCAAAACTAGTGACAATCTAATAAAACTTTTTTGTTTTGATCTAAAGCTACTTTATATTAGAATACGATTAAAAACGAGCTCGGAAGTTCAATTCTAGTTTCCATATGAACCTTCGAGCTCGTTTTTAGTTGTATTCTGAAATAGAAGAACTGAAGCGCATAGAATAAGAATTTGAATGCTGACCTCGTCCTCGAAAGTTTGTACAATTTGGAAGGACAAAGGGAAGCGACAGTCTAGCAGGTACTCAATTACCAACACGAGCTAAAGCAAGATTACAACAACTTCCTTTTACCTCATAGTTTCCAAGTTGGAAATATAAATCTATGCCTACTTTCCCATACACAAAAAATATCGGACAAAGAAAATTAAACTTCATATGGGGAAGATCATTCATCGACACAATAGGCACAACAAGAACATATGACCTGAACAAAACTGTCAGAGCATCGATCGATAAAAGTCACAAGTTTTGATATGTCAAGCTTGTTGTAAAATTTGGTTGATCAAAACTATATCTTGACGTATAGTTTACTAAAGTCAGTATGGACTAGGAATAAAGCATTTTAGTTAAGTATCATAATTCACCGATTGACCCTTGAAGATTGAAGACTGAAGAACAACGAAGATATCCACGCGTACTTCATCAACAAAGTGATTGTCCAATTTATTACCATTCTATCTACTGAGATAATGCCGTTTGACTTTAGTATTATGAGGAAAACTTCAAAGAAGAAATTTGGTGTTCACGCTAGTACTTGATAAACCTTGAACTATAAATTCAAGGAATGGAAATTCTACAGAACTTATCGCATAACAGGTTAAAAATAATTCATTGTTTATTATATCAAAATTGTGTAAGAAACTCATAATTGAAAACAATTTAATATTTAATATATCAAATTTGTGTAAAAAAATCATATGAGGCACCAAGTTACATTCATTTGTTCATGGACTGATTTGATTAGTACACAAACTTTGAGTTTATTGGTAATATACTTGATTAATAAATCTCTTATTAACTCATGTCCACGAACAGATGTGGTCAGTTCTCGAACTGGTTGATTTTGAGATGTCCATGGACACTTTTGAATCCTCAACTATACGAATTTCTGATTCAGTAAGTAGCAAACATGTTGATTTTAAGTGGTTCTCGGATACTTTGTGGACAGTTCGCGAACTTGTTGATATAAAAAGTTCTTGAACTACGAGACGACAAATAGTTCATGAACTTTTTTGTTCAGTTCATGAATTGATCTTGGCTTCATATTTTATCGAACTCCATTATTTCTTGATGGTTCACGGACAACTTAACCTTATTCTTGGGCTAACCTTTTACTGCACAGAGCTTATATCGATACGTATGCGGGTTCATATTCTAATTTTTAGTTTAAGGTAAACTTCTCATATACTTACATGATCAATCTATATTGATAAGCTGACCTTACTTGATATCAAAATCATTTTTAAACATGGAAACTAGTTCGTGAACTTAGTTTGATTGTAAGCTGCCTATCCTTGTTTATTACTATAAATAGTGGATTCTCTGCATACTATAATCTCAATCATGGAACGATATGTCCTATTTGCGGCAAGAGTTGTCCTCTCCTAGAGAAACTGTATTAGTTTATGAATTTGAAGTCTTCACTAGGGATTCTTGAAGCCTAATCAGATTAATTGTACCTGATAGTTATTGATATCTGATATATGACAATTCGATCAGGTAATAAAATTGATACAAAATAAAAAATTCTCTTCGCATCAGACTTTGTATTCCATAGGTTTCATATTTGTTATTAGATTTATCTTGTGAGGTATAATCGGTTAGGAATCTTTATAAACTTTTAGAGAGAGTAAGTTATCCTAATTACTGAGGTTTTCAATAAACTATCTGTTAGAGGAAGCAAAGTTAAAAGTATTCACTGCGGCTGAAGCAACTCCTACACCTATAAAGGACGCCGGCTAGGTTAATCAAGCGCGTAAGGTAATGCGAGATCCTCGGGACATATGGATTATGATTGAAGCTGAATTTCTTGGCGATTTAATTGGATCTCAACTACATTGCAATCAAAATTCAGGTAGTAGGATAGTGTTTTTAGCAGTTTAATATAGCATGGTATTCAAGGTGAGCGAGGTCTCGGGGTTTCCCTACAAGATTTTATTTTTCCTCATTAACAAAATTTCTGGTGTCTCGTGTTATTTCTTTTGTACACCATGTTGTTTATCTTTTGTAATTTGAATATCACAAGTAGTACGTTAATCAACCTAAATAGTTTTTAAGCTCCAAATTGTATAAAACCTTTAAGACTTGTTATGATGAATTTGTATCTTGATATATAGATTACAAGACTTTATCTTGTTGGAATTTGTTTCATGTATACTTTGGGTACATACTAGGTTGACCTTGTTTTACAATCAGGTACAAGGATGTTTTCCAGTTGATCTATACTTACGGATTGTACAAGAAATTGTCCTATGAGTTCAGGAACGAAAAAGTTGGTGGTGTAATATGTACCATCTCCTTTTCGATTGGTATTAGAGGAGGCAAGCACGGAAAATACTGAATAAGTCTTCGTTTGTAGTGATCTGTAATCTTTGGCAAAAATATTATATTTGTTGATATATCATCTGGTTATAGATTCTTAATGAGCCTTAATCCTTTTCATGCTTCAAAATAGATGAATAACATTTTGTTCCCATAAATAATTCTATTAACGGAAGAAGTCATGACAATATTTATCTCTTCTATCTTACTGGTGAGTCTGACTCAAAATTTGAAAGAAAGCATCCAAAGAAGGTGATGAATTCATTAAGCATATGAAACTTCAGTCTTCTAAAGTCCTAAGGTTGGAAAAAAAAAGGTCAATGCCCTTATTATTAAGACTAATGAAAGAGATTCACGAATCAAAATGTTAAAAGAGAATAATTCTTTGCTAGATTAGAAAATAAGCGACTTCGTATTAAGATTAGAGGAAGGAGCCTTTGACTTAAAACGTCTACAAGATGGTCCTCCAACTCTGTGCAGTCATTTTGTCAATGAATCGTAATTTATTTTCTTATCATTGGCTTCTAAAAAAATTAAAAAACTTGAGGAAAAGATCGTCTATTTCAAGAATTTATCTCGTAAAAGTATTTTTACATCTCCTCTACCAGAAGGATGTGCTCACAGTATACCTACTCATTCAAGGGACAAACAGTTATTTTTACGGCAAAGAAAAATTTGTTCTCCTTGATAACAATTAATCACTTGTAATTATAGTACTAAAACGACTCAGAAACTCTGCTACTTTGGTAAATCATAAGGAGACTTTTGAAAAAAGTACAAGTTCAGATTGGAGAACTGGCGAATCAATAACCTTCAGGATACATTTGTGGATGGGGAAAAACGATTTGCTGGTTTTTCAGGGAATTTGAAGAGACGAGCTTGTTGTCGAGACTCCTCAAATGAGAAAATTGTTAAACCTCACACAGATGCACTGCAAAGGGAGTGCTTAGATTCGAGAGATCAATCTATAGGACTCCGGCCTAAACCAAGTCAATAGCCGTTCCAGAGTCAATTCGGTCGCAAAGAGGGAGATGCGTTGATCTGTAGGAGGGAAGCTGAGTATTATGTGGGATCAGTGATGATCAAAGATTGTGGATGTGTTGAAGGTTTCTGCAAATTTTGGTGAACTGATGAGTTCGAATAAGTTCTGGTAGATTGATGAATTCTTGAGAGTAGTTACTCGAGAAATTCTGTGTAGACAATTGCTGATTGCTGATAATCATGGATTCAGAGACTTATTTATATTTCCAGAATAGTAAAGACCTTGATCCCTGTAAGTGTGACGGTTTCTTGAGTGAAAGAGCGGGGAAGCAGGAAATCATGGTGAGACCAATACCAGGTCGTGTGGAGATTCGGTTAACCATCCACCCACTACTTTGCTAACTCCTTAAACCGTTTTCACGACTTACTCACACTTATCATTGTGGATGAATCCATGTGTCTAGATTTTTTTGACTGATTAGACATTGAGTCTAGATTTTGTTGAATTGAGCATGAGTGATGAATGCTCGGTGATTCATGGATTTAACATGCATAGTTCTTTTGAATGATGTTGACATTGTGCCAGAAATTGTAAATTCGACGATGAATTACTGATAAACTACTGAATTTTGATATCCAGATCAGTATCTGAGCAAGTATTGCTCATTTTAGTAAATTACTGATAATTTACTGAATATTGATAGACTGAGCAAGTATTGCTCAATTCGACAAACTATTTATGGGTGACGTGACCCAAATAAATATTAATTAAAATATTGGTAGACTACCAAATATTATATGATTAATCCAGATGTTTGATTGCTGAATCAACATGAATTTATTAGTGTTTGAATCTTGCTCAGAATGATGATTCGTGGAGCATTTATTCGAAACCCTAATTTTTGATCAATTGTTCGTCAATTGATGAATCGCTGAAAATAAGTCATGAGTGATAGAGGGGCCGACCACATGGGATGATGGATGTCCATGCGACTCCCAAATGCTCGAGTGAGCATGCACCAGAGTCCTCAGTTGGCTGGTTGGTGAAAGAATGATGATTAAATGACGGTTTCATCATTTATTGAAATAGTGCTCGATTGAGCATTAGGTGATAAAACCTAATTATAGAAAAGTGAGGGACCGACCAAGAGAACATGAGACTGGCTCTTGGTGGTCATGAGACCAGCTGGTGCTCGTTTGAGAAAACTCCAGGTTGGTTGAAAAGAGTTTGGGCCCAATATGAGCAATTGAGCAAATTAGGTCAAAATTATGAAAATGTGTGGGACCGGCTTTGTGCGAGCCTTAGGTATCTTGGTCGGTCAAGGAAGCATGCTCGTGTCACCGTAATGTTCGTGTCGCAATCCTGAGAGTTTCAGTATTTTCTGACGCGCGTTTGAGCAACATGTTGATTTTTCAAAAGAGTTTGATCTTGACTGAAATTCTTAAATTTTTGCTCGAATGAGCATGTATGCTCATTTGATCAATATTTTGTAAATATTAAAATAAGGATATTTTAACATTTAATATTGCCGTGAGAAGCTAGCCGGTCGTGTGACCATGTTGGCTTATGGATTTTTTCATGATTTGAGCAATATTTGAGAATGGCTGGCCGGATAGGTTTCCCGATCCCGCAACATCTTTCCCAATTTTATATTATTATTTTTCATGAAACTGTGAAACTATGGAGAAACCATGAGTTTTGTTGAAACGGAGGAGTTTCATGAGATTAGGGAAATAGTTATTATGGAAGACTAGGGATTGCAAGGTGTGGGACCGGCTACGGCTTGGGCATGGCCGGCCGGCTAGGTTGTCCGGTCCCGCAACACCTTTCCCTATTTTATATTATTATTTCTCATGAAACCATGAAAATATGGAGAAATCGTGAGTTTTCCTCAAACAAGGAAAGTTGCTAGAATGAAGGAGTTTTCATGAGTTCATGAAAATAACAAAATAAGGAAAAATAATGGGAGAGGCATGGGACCGGCCACGGCTAGGGCATGACCGGCTAGCCGGTGGGCCCGGCCCTTGAGTGCCTATTATTATTTTATTATTATTGTTTTTCTCCTGTTTTGTGTAGGATTTCTTATTTATCCATATTTTTGAATGCTCGTTTGTGCATTCGGGTGCTCGGTCGTGCATCATTGTCGAGTACACTTGCACCATTCTATGGGGCTTACTCAATGATGGTCCTGATGCCCGGTTGTTGAATAATTATTATCAATTTATGAAATTCAGTGGATAATAATTCATGAAACTGAGAGATAAAGATGAGTATTTATTTATTATAAATTCATAGGATCAGCCGTGGAATCGACCATGAATTCAGAATAATAAATAAGCATGACCATTCTGTGGGATCATGGATTTGACCATGGAATTAAAATAATAAGATTATATATTACCATTCCATGAGATCAGCCGTGGATTCGATCATGAAATCGGAGTATGAGATAGGATTGTTGTCTATTGCCATTTCATGAGATCAAGCCGTGGATTCGATCATGAAATAGGAGAAATTAGATAAAATAGATTATCTCTAGGAATTCAACAACGAATGTCATGGTAGAATTAATCTATTGCAGAAAGGGTATTAGCCAGTTAAAGCGTCATACACATTCTGAAAGGTGCATAGTCAGAGAGCAACGAGTGTTTCCGGCAACCTGAAGGCGTTAATGCTCTCAATCTTACGGAGAACCACCTGAGTCTATACACGGTCTCTCTACATAGTCAGGGAACAGTGAGTGTTACCGACGTCCCGAAGGCGTTGAGTTCTCAATCATACGGAGAACCGCCCAATTATTTTATTCTACATAGAGGTCATGATGAAATGCGAGGAATCGAACATTCAGCAACTGGAGGATTTTCGAGAAACATGTTCATCATGGTTCATAAAATATGAATCGTCACATGCCTGAAAGCCGTGTCAGAAACATGCAGTATCATGATTATACGATTTTGACCTTTGTTGAAAATCCACCATCTACATTAAGTCCCCTGCTTAGTGGGGGACAGTCATCTACATTGAATGGTGATTTTCAGTCGACGAGATCAGTGGTTAACCTCGGTCGTACAAAGGTATTCTCAGAATCCTGGATTTGCTACAATGGTGCCATGTACGAGCAGATGTTCAGGTGAGGACCCTGATAGTATGATAGAGGGTCATTCCGTGAGCATGGAGAGATGAGGCAATGCTGATTTGGACGACCAGAAGTTCAGTTTTGGTCGTTTTAGCGTTTACGGGCCCAAACCCAAAAAGAAATCCTTGTTTTAGGAACAGACATTTGTTCGTTCGTTAGTTTAAGAAACAAACAAAATAGACTCGAGTCTAATGATAAAAATTTTGTCTATGCGCTTTCACGGAAGCCAAAATTTTATTTTTTAAATATGTGAGATTTCACAAAAAATAATAAACTCTTGTTTCAAAGATGGATGCTCGTACGAGAGAAAAGTTCTTTTTTTTTTGAATAGACGTGCATCTGTTAGCAATAAAATTCTTTATCTATGAGCTTTCATGGAAAAATTTATTTTCGATATGTGAGCTTTCATAAATTTTTGAAAATACACTTCTCGTTTCAAAGACAGATGCTCGCGAGAGGGAGCAATAATATATACATATATTTTCAAGTTACGTGAGTTTCACGTTAAAAAATATATTTTTTGTAAAATCAATGTTTTGATTTTGAACAATTGTTGAAAGTAGACAATTATTCATGGTGAAAAAGTGTTTGTATGTGAGTTTTCATAATTGTAGAATGGATGTTTGTCCAATTTTTGAAAAACCAGTGAATGTTCACACAGTGAAAATTTATATGAAATCAAATTTTGATTTTCAACAATTGCTAGAAGCAAACAATTTTTGATAAAATATTATTTTTATGGATTTTGTGGTATGATAGTGTATGCACAAAACCAATGAGTGTTCACTCGGTGGGAGTCCCTCACACGGTGAAAATAATGTGAATTGTTCACATGATGGAAGTTTCGTGAATTGTTCACAGTTTTATGAAAATCACGTTATGGTTTTGAATAACGAATTTTGTTCGTCTTTGCAGGTTTGAAGGAGCGAACAAATTCTCGAGATTGTAATCACTACAACTAGTGAAATTGTAAATAGGTAAGAGTTGGATGGTTACCATTTTTGTAGACGTTGTTGTGAGCACCTTTATTCCATGATTCATTGTTTTGTTGAATCATGTGTTTGTATGAACGATGTGCTGAAGTAGCCACTTTGCAAGAATGACTGACTCCCATGATGATACTTCCAAAGATGGTTTTTCCAGAGATGACATCTCTACGGATGCAACTTTAAGAAATTATACTTCTGGGACCTCTGAGTGATGGTGAGAGATCCTTCATACTGAGTTGTACTCCTAGTTATTTCATTAGCTTTACCACAGGATGATCGTATAGTGAGATCCCGGATCAATGTAGACTCAACGGAAATAGAAGAAAGTCTACGGGAGTGGAGAACCCAGAAGTAAGGACTACAGGATGTTAGCAAATGACGTGCAGTCCCCAGTCGTTTCTTTGGTGAGTTGTTAGCGCTCCTTGTGTCATGAATTTTCCTTGACCATGCAATTAGGATCACGAGACCAAGGTTTGTTATTTATTTTCAGACTTTTGCTCCATCGATTGACGGTCTTGAACCTTTTCCCGGGCAAACAATTCAGGAATCCAACGCTAATGAAGAAGTCGATGTAAGCATCTCTTTCATGCAGGTGATCGTGGCATCTCCTTAATAATAACAATTGTTGTTGATGAATCCAGGAAGAAATTATCATGGATGAACAAGGTATTGATGGTTCTCATCATCCTTGGACCATGGTGAGACGGAGAATTCTCAAAACCCGAAACCGCATGAAAGTAATAATGCTTCTAATGATGACTCCGGCAATATTGGTTCTTCGAACGGCTTAGAGACCACTCAAATAAGTACCCATATTATATTTTCTTCATAGAAGTATAGGATATCTGATTCATGAATTAATTAATAAAGACCCATATGAATGAATGAAAAATTTTACCGAAATACGTCACCAGAAAATTCAGAACTCCGTCTTTTAGCAAAAACGCCATAAAATCTTCATCCGATGTCGGATTTTCGCGATCTACCCATGTATCCTCATGGCCAGGAAATTTACGTGCTTTATCAAAGAAGATTTTTGAGATTTGAACATGTTTAGGGGTCGAAATCGATGAACCAGTAAACTTCCATGAAGTTTTCAGAAAAATTTCATCTGGTGCGTAGTCCAAAGTTTTGGCCACATCGCTTTGCTCGTTTCTCCAATTACTTTGAATTTTTGATATGTTGTAGAGAACATCCATACTAACAGAATGGTATATGACCCATCCCTAAATTCTTCACCAATTTCTCCCAGCTCGCTGCTTTCTGCGGGACAATATAAAATCATCTCAGACGAGCTTGTTGTAAAACACTCATGTTGTGTGTTTAGGCCATTAGCTTGTGTCTTGAACGTTTGGTGAAGGATTTCAATGTCATTGATTCATTTGAGATCAGGAACCCTTGATTGATACATGAGCATGGTGTTTTCAGTGCCATCTTGTTTCTGTCAACCGTAGAAACATCACTTCTGAAACCCTAGTCACATGACCATAACTGAGGTTGCTCTCAAGAGGGGATGATGTAGTGACCATGGTTGCATGTCCCTGTGGTAGCATTCCTTTTACGATGATTGATTAGCACTGGAGATCCCGGCACCATGAGTCTTGGATTGTGAGATTGATCGTCATGATCAGTGGACCGTCAGTCCCCAGTATTTTGTTAAATCTCTCTCTTTCATTTTCCCTTATTCTGGCAAGACCTAGATAGAGGTCCCGGATAGAAAAGTTGATGTAAAAACCTAGGTGGTCGAAGTTGGAGGTACCTTGATGAAGGACTTATCGAAAAAACCTGGTGGACATCGGTCGACTGTAGAGGTTATGAATCCCGTCCACGAATTTCTACTTGCATGTTGTATGCTCTGGAAGCTGTAGAAACCTCATAGGACGTCGGAATTTGATGCTTGGCCCAAATTTTGAAGCTAAGAGACTGAGTTATCTCATGAGACAAGAATCAATCAATTTGGAGTGTAGAGGTCAACCGACTAAGCGTGCACATTTGTAATTTGTAATCCCGTATAAAATTTTTAGATTTCGTAGACCTGGCGGTAAAGCCATATCTTACAGCTCGTATGTCCGATTGATGTGCCCTTTTGGTAGGTTGTAGAAGGGACATATACAAACATCTTTCGATCAGGAAGAATTGTCCCATTCCTCACCCATTGGTACCTTTTTCTAATCCCATGGCCTGAAGTGTGTTGTATCTCATTTGTAGAGGTGATGAGAACATCTTGTAGAAGTCTTTGGATTGTGCCCACCAGTCGTGCAAGCTTTGGGAAGAAGTTCATGTGAACATATTTTAACATCTACACATCTTGATATGAATCATTAATTCTTGGAGAAGTACACTTCATCGAGCGATGCTTCAGAGAATGATTAGTTGATGAAGCCCTATCATGAGGATGTTGCTCCTGAGACCGTTGTTGATGTTGAGATCACGATTGAATTTTCTCCAGACATTCTTGTTGATACTGATACCATGCACAGAGTTCCTCCAAATATCCTAGTTGATGCCGGTTCGAGGTATCTCCAGAGAACGAAAAGGCTAGAACCACGATTTTATGTGATCAGTGAAGAGAAGAAGTTCCTCGGTAGTGCAGGGGCTTGTGATGCAGAGAAGTCCCGTTGATGAAGTTTCACGGAATCACCTCAGGTTGCAATAACTTGTTATTGGATAACATTTACTGAAATATACTGAATTGATCTTTCCAATAAGATCAAGTCCCCAGTGCATCCCTCATTCACTTAGCAGAGTTGACGGAGTTTGTAGCACCCATTGATGAATGATGTTGCATCATCTTCAGAAGTCTTATTATAGGATAATTAAGACTTATCGATTGTAGTTCGGTTACACTTTGATCGTGCTGGTGTTGAATCATCTTCGAGATAATTGTGCTAAGTCGATGCACCATTATTGAAGATGTACTCTTTGATTGGGAGTACAATTTGAAGGCTTCTTAGATGCTTGAGCGTTAAAGCGTCATATCCCTTAAGCATCGAATGTCTTAGGTTTGATCGTCACGGCTCTGAGTATCTTCTGTTGATTCAGTATCCCTTTCATTGCGGTAGTGGGATTCAACACTTGTGCAGACATCAGAGATTTATGATTATATGAAACACATGGACACTCCTGCAATGCTATGGAGAAATTCCCAAAGTTTTCTTTGCCATGCTTGAACATCATCTCGATAATGAATGTCTTAGTGCTTGATTCGATAAAATTTCAGAGTCAACCACTTGGTAAAATACTAATGTGGTGAAGCTACCATTCATATCGCAATAGCAGAGTTGCTAGAAAAATTGAGTCCCCATGCTAGGATAGCATGTGAGTAAATAAACGATATAGACATGGAATGAATGAGACTTTCCTGAGTGTGGAACCTCTTGATGAATGTCTATGTATCTTTTGCAGTTTCTTGCTTCAACCTCGTCAAAGTTCGAAATTCCTCCAAGTGCTCTGATGATGGAATGTCCGCCAAATCTTCTGGATCAGAACTTTCTTTATTGGAGATATGTGCAACCAAAGACACTTTGTCAGTACCCATCTTTTCAGCATGGATCCATGCTCGTCTGAAGAACATGTCATATCCTGGATCTTCCTGATTATGTGAAACTTGGTTTCTGTCCAGGTTGAACTTATGGTGAGAGTGATGTATCCATAAGTATTTCCTAGCGTTCCCTCAAGGTATCTGATTGAGATGGGATCACTAGTAGCTTCTTGTCGAGTGATGCCTGCGGCTCTGAGGGTTTTCAGTGGAATGATGTTGATGGCGGTGTCAGCATCGATCGTCATTCTTCTGAATTCATTTCCTATGAGATGGACTGTGGTAAGCAGTCCACAGTCCTGCATCTTCTTGTCTGTGGATGAAGGTTCAAGGAGTATTTCCGAGATGTACAGATGTCTGACACAATGTAATTCGGTGATGTGAACATGTCTTTCCTTTGTTCCTTAGACAGATAGAGCAATTTCGCATACATGCTTGATCAACAATTGAACTGCTTCTTTGACTAGTTGTTCAGAGAGTGTAAAGGTTTTGACTGGGAGAGGATTCTTGTGTACTTTTTCAGTCCTCAGTTTAAGCTAGGATTCTCCATTTATTCTTCAGTTGGCTCTCTCCTGATGAACGACAATTTGATTGCACCATCTTTAACCCAGACTTCCAGTAACTCGATCAGTCCTTCATGAGAATAGAGAAGTTTGATTCTGCCTGATCATTTCCCCGTTCATTGATGTTGGATCGAGGTTTATGCATTTCAGGATTGGTTATCTTTTCTTTGCGCCTTCAGAAGAGCCTGAGATGTTGGAGAAGCGCTTTTATGTTGTGTCTCGGCTTTCCGTTAATTCCTTTCAGCAACAACGTTTATTGAGGGCTGGAGATTGTACTGATTTTTGACTAGGCGTCGGCTGCTTCGGGGTTCCTCAACCTTGCGTACTTTGCTCTTTCCAGTAAAGCAGGTGCGGAAGTCGTTGATCGTTTGGATGCTTCATGAAGCTCTGAAAAAGTGTGGAACCAGAGATTTTCCAGCAAGGCTCAGATCGGGATCATTGTATTGATTCACAAGTCCACTAGTTGTTGTTCAGTGACATTCGGGTCATGATAATACAAAGCTTGGACTCTGAACCTCTTCACATAGTCGTTCGGATGTTCATTTCTCTTCAGAGACATTCTTCCTGAGTCAGAGAGAGTAATTCGCTCTAAGACGAAGAAGTATTTCCTGTAGAAGGCATTAACCATTTCTCCCCAACTATCGATGCTCTCAGGTGCAATGTTGTTGTACCAGGTGCATGCTCGATCTGTCAGATATTTCGATAATTCCTTCACACGAAATTGTGTTCATGTTCTCCTAGTGCTTCCAAGAATCGAGAAACATGTTCTCGGGCATTACAGTTCCATTGTAAAGTGTGAATGTTGGAGAAGTTTTATAACCTTTCGGGAGAGGGATCCTCTGTATAATAGCAGGATATGGAGGTTGATGACGGTGGACAGATGGTGTCTTGTCTTTTCCTCGATCCTCCATAAAGCGTTCCAGGTCTTCACGGGTGATGAAGCCTGCAAGTTCCTTCGTTGGTGGATTATCTGCAGCCTTGTGGAATTCATCATCGTCTACGACATGGATCAGAGTGACTTCAGGATCAGCAGTCGAGGATGTTTCTTTGGATTTTCCCTTCTCTTGAGTTTTCTCTGACATCTTGTCAGTGAGAGTTTTGAGATAATTGTACAACTATTTCTGCGTTGCAGCCGTGTCAATATGGTTTTTGGCAAGAGTCTCTTGCACCTTCATAAGATCAGCTATGGTAGGAGGATTTTCTCTAATTTCCTCGGGAGCCCGCCGAAGAGAGGATGGTCTCCAATGTTGGTTTGCGGAGGAGTGATACCCACAGCACCGGTGTTGGAAGCAGGAGTAGTTTATGAAGTACCCCCGTTGTTGCTAGTGCTAGCGTTTGTGTTAGGATTTGTAACTGAACCTGACCTAAGATCAACCATTTTGTGAAAGTTGAGATTGCAACCGAGGGATTAATCTCCCACTGTGGTCACCAATCTGTGGATGGAGAAAAAAAATTTGCTGGTTTTTCAAGGAATTTGAAGACACGAGCGTGTTTTCGAGACTCCTCAACCGAGAAAACTGTTCAACCTCACACAGATGCACTGCAAAGGGAGTGCTTAGATTAGAGATATCAATCTGTAGGACTCCAACCTAAACCAAGTCAAGCGTCGTTCCAGATTCAATTCGGTCGCAAAGAGGGATGGGTTGATCTGTAGGAGGGAAGCTGGGAATTATGTGGGATCAGTGATGATCAAGGATTGTGGATGTGTTGAAGGTTTCTGCAAATTTTGGTGAACTGATGAGTTCGAATAAGTTCTGGTAGATTGATGAATTCTTGAGAGTAGTTACTCGAGAAATTCTATGTAGACAATTGCTGATTGCTGATAATCATGTCCTTCAATCATGGATTCAGAGACTTATTTATATTGCCAGAGTAGTAAAGACCTTGATCCCTGTAAGTGTGATGGTTTCTTGAGTGAAAGAGTGGGGAAGCAGGAAATCATGGTGAGACCAATTCCAGGTCGTGTAGAGACTCGTTTAACCATCCACCCACTACTTTTCTAACTCCTTCAACCGTTTGCACGACTTACTCACACTTCTCATTATGGATGAATCCACGTGTTGTAGTCCGGCAGACCAAAACCCTAATTGGTGTCCCCCAATGTGACGTGATTTATGTCTCACGAATCGTGGAGTCTGCATGACATACGTGTATTAATTAGTCAATTGTTGACTGGTTAGACAGCGAGTCTAGATTTTGTTGAATTGAGCATGAGTGATGAATGATCAATGATTCATGGATTGAACATGCGTAGTTCTTTTGAATGATGTTGACATTGCGCTAGAAATGGTAAATTCAACGATGAATTACTGATAAACTATTGAATGTTGATAGCGGGATCATTATTTGGGCGACTGAGCAAGTATTGCTCATTTTAGTAAATTACTGATAATTTACTGAATATTGATAGACTGAGCAAGTATTGCTCAATTCGACAAACTATTTATGGGTGACGTGACCCAAATAAATATTAACTAAAATATTGGTAGACTACCAAATATTATATGATTAATCCAGATGTTTGATTGCTGAATCAACATAAATTTATTACTGTTTGAATCTTGCTGAGAATGATGATTCGTGGAGCATTTATTCGAAACCCTGATTTTTGATCAATTGTTCGTCAATTGATGAATCGCTGAAAATAAGTCATGAGTGATAGAGGGACCGACCACATGGGATGATGGATGTCCATGTGATGCCCAAATGCTCGAGTGAGCATGCACCAGAGTCCTCAGTTGGCTGGTTGGTGAAAGAATGATGATTAAATGACGATTTCATCATTTATTGAAATGGTGCTCGATTGAGCATTAGTTGATAAAACCTAATTATAGGAAAGTGAGGGACCGACCAAGAGAGCATGAGACCGGCTCTTGGTTGTCATGGGACCAGCTGGTGGTCGTTTGAGAAAACTCCAGGTTGGTTGAAAATAGTTTGGGCCCAATATGAGCAATTGAGCAAATTAGGTCAAAATTGTGAAAATGTGTGGGACCGGATTTATGCGAGCCTTAGGGCTGATCTTGGTCGGTCAAGGAAGCATGCCCTTGTCACCATAATGTCCTTGTCTCAATCTTGAGAGTTTCAGTATTTCTGACGCGCGTTTGAGCATTATGTTGATTTTTCAGAAGAGTTTGATCTTGACTGAAATTCTTAATTTTTGCTCGAATGAGCATGTATGCTCATTTGATTAATATTTTGTAAATATTAAAATAAGGATATTTTAACATTTAATATTTCCGTGAGAATCTATCCGGTCGTGTGATCATGTTGGCTTATGGCTTTTTTCATGATTTGAGCAATATTTGAGAAAATATGAAGAAATCATGATTTTTGCTCAAACTGAGGAACTTCATGAGATGAGGAAAATAATAATTATGAAAGACTAGGGATTGCAAGGTGTGGTACCGGCCACGTCTTGGGCATGGCCGGCCGGCTAGGTTGCCCGGTCCCGTAACACCTTTCCCTATTTTATATTCTTATTTTTCATGAAACCGTGAAACTATGGAGAAACCATGAGTTTTTTTGAAACGGGGGAGTTTCATGAGATTAGGAAAATAATAATTATGGAAGACTAGGGATTACAAGGTGTGGGACCGGACACGGCATGGCATGGCCGACCGGCTAGGTTGAACGGTCCCGCAACAACTTTCCCTATTTTATATTATTATTTCTCATGAAACCATGAAAATATGGAGAAACCGTGAGCTTTGCTCAAACAAGGAAAGTTGCTACAATGAAGGAGTTTTCATGAGTTCATGAAAATAACAAAATAAGGAAAAATAATGGGAGAGGCATGGGACCGGCCACGGCTAGGGCACGACCGGCGAGCCGGTGGGCCCGTCCCATGAGCGCCTATTATTTTATTATTATTGTTTTTCTCCTGTTTTTTGTAGGATTCCTCATTTATCCATATTTTTGAATGCTCGTTTGTGCATTCGGGTGCTCGGTCGTGCATCATTGTCGAGTACACTTGCACCATTTTATGGGGCTTACTCAGTGATGGTCCTGATGCCCGGTTGTTGAATAATTATTATCAATTTATGAAATTCAGTGGAGAATAATTCATGAAACTAAGAGATAAAAATGAGTATTTATTTATTATAAATTCATAGGATCAGCCGTGGAATCGACCATGAATTCAGAATAATAAATAAGCATGACCATTCCGTGGGATCATGGATTTGACCATGGAATCAAAATAATAAGATTATATATTACCATTCCATGAGATCAGCCGTGCATTCGATCATGAAATCGGAGTATTAGATAAGATAGTTGTCTATTGCCATTTCATGAGATCAAGTCGTGGATTCGATCATGAAATCGAAGCAATGAGATAAAATAGATTATATTCTAGGAATTCAGCGACGAATGTCATGGTAGAATTAATCTATTGCGGAAAGGGTATTAGCCAGTTAAAGCGTCATACACCTTCTGAAAGGTGCATAGTCAGGGAGCAACGAGTGTTGCCGGCAACCTGAAGGCGTTAATGCTCTCAATCTTACGGAGAACCACCTGAGTCTATACACGATCTCTCTACATAGTCAGGGAACAGTGAGTGTCACCGACGTCCTGAAGGCGTTGAGTTCTCAATCATACAGAGAATCGCCCAATTATGTTTTTCTACATAGAGGGCATGATGAAATGCGAGGAATCGGACGTTCAGCTAGTGGAGGATTTTCGAGAAACATATTCATCATGGTTCATAAAATATGAATCGTCACATGCCTGAAATTCGTGTCAAAAACATGCAATATCATGATTTTACGGTTTTGACCTTTGTTGAAAATCCACCATCTACAACATTGAATCTTATTCTCAAGAGTGTGACTGATATTCGAATTTATAAACCTCTTGGTTCAAGAATATTGACTGTTAGTAAAACATGTCTGGTTATCAGCTCTGCTCACTCGAATAAGAAACGAGTAGTTACACAAATCTCCCTAAGAGAAATTGGAAGAATCCTCCTTCCAAGACATGAGTTCTTAAAATACCTTTATTCCTACAAGGAATTTTTAAGGAGAAATCTTCAAGAGAAACAGTTCATCTGAAAACATGAACAAGATGATAGTTTGATATCACGACCTAGTCAACAAGATGTCTTCCAATCTCATAGAAATGGGTTCTTAAAAGTAACTTTGTTCCTATAAGGAATTTTAAGAGGAAAATCTTCAAGAGAAACAATTCAACTTGACGACATGAACAAGATGACAGTTGGGTATCACGACCTAGTCAACAAGATGTCTTGCAATCTCAAAGAAAATCAGTCTAACTCAGGTAAGAGTTCCAACTATATCGCATACTATGATGATGGTAAGTTTTATGACTATGTTTCTAAACCAAACAACCAATCATATTACATGAACATAATAACATAATTGATATACGTAGTAAAACATGAACGATAAAAAGAGATAATGAAAATTAAAACTTACCGGCCAGATTAATTCCCATTACATCTCCAACCAATAGAAGAATCAACCACTCACGGGGTTATTAAAACCTATGACAAATATACAACAAAAAAATAATACAGAAGAACAAGAAAAAATATCTTTGTTCGCCCATACAAAGGGGTAAACCAAAATATGCCCTCTTACGTGTAGAGAGATGTGTCAAAGCTCCCTTTGATATAGACTTTTGTAATCTCCTCTTGATGTTTATTCCAGATGGGAAACCTAACCTCCTCAAACTGTTCCACCTACTATTGATCCTTATCCAACTACGAGACTTAACCTCCTCAAAAACCAACAAAAATCTTATTTTCCCGTCCACGGAAAGCCCGAAACGTAACCCTTATTTTCTGCGCAAGCCCAACAGATACGAAGTCTAAGTTGGTTTCACTGTTTTGCTCATAATTTCTTCGTCCGAACTCGGAATGACCTCGATCATTCAATTATATCCGAAACGATGATAAGAACTCCTATATTTTAAGACTTTTTGGTCACTAGGATTCTTGGCATTCAATGCTTGCTTTTCATAGAATTTCTTCCACTTTTCTTGGTTTTTAAACACTTAGATAGCATGAGATATTTTTATCGTTATTTTCATTCTTTTGGGGATGATTTACCTAATACAAGACATAAGATAGAAAGCAAATGTAGTAACAACTAAAATGCAAGAATAATAGCTAATATAAGCATGGATTTGATCATATGAATATGTATATTATGCACTTATCAAAAATTTTAAAAGTATATGAAAAACATCACCTACGGAAATGTTATATAGGTTTTCATAAAAAAGAAATAAAAGACTTGAATTGCTATATTACATCAAATAAGATCTTTAATGAAATTCAGTTAACGAAAGAAAAGGTAAAAATGTAACGTGAGATGAAGAATGGCATTTTTTATTCTTTATATCTACGAATTTTGGATGTTATATAAGAATTAGGATGTTTTCTTCCGATGCGACAAGTGAAGCTGAAGAAAAAACAATCAAAAAAGCTGTAAAACCTTGTCAAAGTGTCTTATGTTTTATTTATTTATTTTGTTTTGAAACACACCATGCATTAACAAAAGAAAGAGTTACAGATTACATTCAGGTTTACCTTCCTAAGTAGAGAGTTCATAAAATTAGGAAGGGAGAACCAAAGACCCTTAAGACTGTTCTTCCTAGCCCGACGTGCAAGCCGGTCTGCTAGAGAGTTATTCAACCGTTTTATATACATAACTTTAAAGGACACAATACTAGAAAGTAAATTCTGATAATGTTCCAAAAGATCCAAACTTCTCCAATTCACGCTAGAACCGCGGCCATTCACAAATTCCACCAGTTGAAATAATCACTAACAAACAACACTTTGAAGAGATTCATCTCTTCTTCCCAAGAGATCACCAAAATTAGAGCCGCAGCTTCAGCTCCTACTGCATCTTGAACCTATCCAAAGTCTGATCTAGCCCTTCTTACTATTCCTGCAACGTCACACCAAATAACACCAATACCCATTTTAAAATCCTTGTAAGAATCATCCACAAACATAATATGATCTACTTCAGTCCTGTAATTTTAACTTCACGAGAATAATTCGAAGAACAAAACTGCGGAGCAATATAGGAACAAATCATTCTCTTGATCTCCGAAATGATCATGTTCATATCCACAAAGACACTCTTGAAAATCACATCACACCTCAACTTCCAGACACACCATAAAACTATAGCACCAACATTAGGCCA
Source organism: Papaver somniferum (assembly GCF_003573695.1). Lineage (NCBI taxonomy): Eukaryota > Viridiplantae > Streptophyta > Magnoliopsida > Ranunculales > Papaveraceae > Papaver > Papaver somniferum. The sequence goes on along the minus strand of NC_039361.1, from coordinate 139,494,769 downwards.
AGAGACTTTATAGGGGGATATTCCCAGATTAGTTTCATGCCAAGGAAAATATCATCAACCCATTCACAATCTGTTTGAACAAGATGCTGAAGGGAGAGTCCGAACCAAATATGAGAGACCACAGGGCAGTTTATAAATAGATGCATAATGGTTTCCTCATGAGTATGACAGAGAGGGAAAGTCACATCCACATTTGGGTTATAAAACTGCAATAAAGAGTTGACAGGGATCATATATGCAAAAAAAATCCACATAAAAAACTTGATTTTCGGTACAATCAATACCCCAAACTTTTCTCCAGAAAGCAGAGTCCTCAGAAGAAGCAGTATCATTCATGTAGATTCTATAAGCTGACTTAATAGTAAAATTACCATTTCTGGTATGAGCCCACATAATAGAGTCGGACTGAGATAGATTAATCCTAATAGTCCTAATCCTAGTAACTTCATCAGGAGAGAATAATTGATTCAATAGAGCAACATCCCAACAATTATGAGTATAATCGAATAGTTCAGAGAAAAAAAAGCAATTACTACAACTAGAATGCAAAGGAACTTGAGGGTTACTATTCCTTGGGATCCAGATTGCATTCCAAATATGAGTGAGAGCCCCATTGTTGATTTTAACCACTGAGTTAGCCTTAATGAATTGCATCCCATTAACAATACCTTTACAAATCCAAAAGGAAGAATCGGAAGCCTTGTCAATTTATAATAGAGTCTGATTAGGAAAGTACTTGTCTTTAAGAAAAGAAAAAAGCAAATTATTCTGATTCTTCAAAAGTCTCCATCCAAGTTTACAAATGAAAACCCTATTAGTAGCAAAGGAATTCCTAATACCTAAACCAGCATTTAATTTTGATTTTCCTATATCACCCCATGATCGAAAGTAAGCTGCATGTTTAGGATTCTTTTTAGACTACCAGAAAGTTCTCTCTATAGTATCTATTTTACTAGTAACAGTTTTCGGAAGAGGAAACCAAGCCATATGATAAGTAGATAAATTAGAAAAAACATGCTTAGTTACCACAGTTCTTCCAGCAATATTCAAGCTGGATTTCTTAGAAGAGTTCAGCCTAGCATAGAAGTTATCAATGAGGAAAGAAAAGGATCTAGTCTTGTCCTTACCGATAAACAAAGGAGTACCTAAATATTTTCAGAGCTACTAAGAAAATTCATGTTAAGGGTTGTTTATAAGATCTTAATGTGTCAATGATGCATTTTCCCACTAGTCATAAAACCAGATTTATCAAAGTTAATTGCCTGACCTGAAGCCTTCGCAAAAACATTGATAACCTTAAGGATGTTCTTTACATAAGTGACAGAAGCTTTGCAAAACAGCATACAATCATCTGCAAAAAAAAGATGAGAAATAGAGGGACTATTTTTTCTGAATTTGAATCCCTGAATCAGTTTCTCATCCTCAGCTTTAAGCAGGAACTGAGATAAAACCTCCATACAAAGAATGAAGATATAAGGCGAAAGACAGTCCCCCTGTCTAATGCCCCGAGTAGGAAGAAAAGTCCACCAGGAGAGCCATTGACTAAGACTGAGTAAAACACCGTGCTAACACACTGATAGATCAAGTTAAACCAATCCTCAGAGAAGCCCAATTTCTTAAAGACAACAATGATAAAAGATCATTCCAATCTATCAAATGCTTTAGAAAGAACAAGTTTTATCGCTATATGACTATTTTTCGAATTTTTCTTTTTTTGCTTTAAAGGAATGAAGAATTTCATGTGTTATCACAATATTGTCATGAATCTGACGATTAGCAACAAATGCAGACTGAAAAGAAGATATCAGAGAATCGAACAGAGGCTTCAACCTATTAGTTAAACTTTTTGATATGATTTTGTAAACACAATTGGACAGACTAATAGGTCTAAAATCATGAGGGGTGGCAGCATTCTTGATTTTAGGAATTAAAGTTATATAAGCAAAATTTGTTTGTTTAAGAAGATACTTATTTATGAAAAAACTCTGCACATGTGAAACAACCTCAGTATGAACAGTGTCCCAATTGTCCTTGAAGAATCCAGGTGGGAAACCATCCGGGCATGGAGAACTCCAAGGCGCCATCATATGAACCGTATCCAATATTTCTTGGTAGGAGGGGATGGCAATTAAGGAGGTATTAATGTCTTCAGTTATGATAAGAGTGATAAATCTTAAAGATTCTTCAATGTCCCTCTCACAAGGGTTTTAGGAATATAAATTCTCTTAAAATGCCCAACAAAAAAATCAACAACTTGTTCTCTGTTTTCCAACCAATTACCCTGATCATCTCTTATAGTATGGATGGTGTTATACATGTTTCTCAGCCTAACAGTGTTATGAAAGAAACTCGTATTCCTATTGTAATGAGTGAAATAGTTTATTCTTGATTTTTGTTTGTAGAAACAATGTTCTATTTCATACCAATAATCAAGTTGCTTAGAGTAGTTTAAAATATAATCACCAATCTGAGGAGTGTAAGGCAAAGCTTGAAGTTTTTCTAACTTAGTATTTAATCTTCCTATTGTTGTTTTAATGTGACCAAAAGAATTAACATTCCACTTTCCTAAAACATCCTTTACATGACTAAGTTTATTGACGACAACATAAGAAGGAGAACCATTCACACTTCGAGACCAAGAATTATTCAGAACATCTTTAAATTCAGGATTAAGCTGCCAACACGTAAAGAACTTATAAGGAATGTTTACCTTCTTCTCGTAATGAAAACATTTCACCATTATAGGGCTGTGATCAGAGTAGATTCTACTTAGATTTGTGACTCTAGTCTGGGATAAAACTAAGACCCATTTATCGTTCATAAAAGACCTATCCAACTTCTCGAAAATCCATTCAGTAGGGCTTTTGAACCTTCGATTACACCAAGTATAAGGATTGGCATACGAAAAAACTTCATTTATATTCATTTTAATTAATATTCTCTAACAAAATTAGGAGGAAAAGAACCAACAACATTACCTCCTTGTTTCTCGGAGCTATGTAAGATGAAATTAAAATCCCCGACAAATAACCAAAAATTGTTGTTATTGACTAACATGTCAATTAAAAAATTCCACTGATTTTTCTTTCCACTCAAAGATAGAGATCCATGGATAAAGGAAATGACACAGTTTTATTTAAAAGAAGATTTACGCGATGTGATAAATAATTTCTCGTTCCGTCAGATTTACCCCTCTACATCACTATACGGCGATTGTAAAAAAAAAAAAAAAAACTTAAGTTACTACCAGAGTTAGCGAGTCGATTAACATTCATGTCAAACTTGGCCCATACATTTATAAATGAAAACAAAAAACAGCCCAAAATCACAAGTCCAAAATCTAAATCGACAAAAACATGCAAACAAAAAGATGAAAAAAATAAAGAATGAAAAGAACTTTAGCTTTTATACACAACAACACCATTAATGCTACCATTGATGACTCTGGTTTAGTGGTTCTCTCTCTCCTCACTAAAAATGGTGGAAAACTGTGCTGCATTGGGAAAGCGTGCTTTAAACAGAGCCAAGGAATCCAATTTCTTCTCTCAATATAAAAATAATAATATGAAATATAAGTTGAATTTCTAATTCTCTGCAAGAGCTTTCCTCATCAAATGCTAAAACCCATGTGAGAAGTGAGAAATCTGGTTTGATTTAGCAAGTGGGGTTGTTTACTTCTTTTCTTTAAATTCTTCCGGAGGTATGTACAAGAATCAGTTGCAAGAACTAGCACAAAGAAGCTGTTTTAATCTACCTTCATACACATGTATACGTGAAGGACCTGATCATGCACCGAGATTCAAAGCATCAGTAAACTTCAATGGGGAAGTATTTGAAGGACCATGCAATTGTACAACACTTAGACAAGCTGAACACTCTGCTGCTGAGGTTGCTCTTAATACTCTTTCCATTAGAGGTCCTTCAAGATCTTTAACTGCCAAAGTCATTGTAAGTATTATAAACAAAATTTTACATTTGAAAACTCATATTGTTGCAGCGTACGTGCATGTTCTTAAGTAGTATCGCACATTTAATTGTCTTTTATAGGATGAAACTGGAGTGTACAAGAACTTACTTCAAGAAACAGCTCATAGAGCTGGACTTAATCTACCAACTTACACTACCGTGAGATCAGGTCCAGGTCATTTACCTGTTTTCAGTAGTACTGTTGAAGTTGCCGGTATGCTTTTCAAAGGGGAACCAGCAAAAACTAAGAAACAAGCTGAGAAAAATGCTGCATTGGCTGCTTGGTCTACTTTGAAACAGAGTAAGGGCTTTCTCATTTAGAATGATTTATTTTATTTTACTGTTTGGCTTTTGTTTTGCTAAATAAACATGGCCCTGGTTGTTATTTATGCAGTGCCAAATTTGAGTCTTTCCTCGTCTTCGCTGACAAACAAAGAAACTACTGATAGTAATGAAGAACAAGAAAGAGTAGTTGTTGCAAGAGTTCTATCAAAGTATAGTCATAAAGATGAAACTAAGCAAGGAAAACAAAGGATTATGAATCAAGCAAGAAAAGGAATAGTTTCAGGATTTAGCGTTAACAACAGCAAATGTAGATATGGCACTTCTACTGAGAATTCGATGTTATATCAGCAGTGGAGGTCTATAGCTATGTCCTCAGATTTCCATCCAAGCCAATATCAGAACAGGGTCTTTGCTCCTCTTCGTCCAACAACGGTAAGACCGACAGAAAACCCGTCTCTGCTCACACCCAACAAATCAATTCCAGTACAAGTTAAAACCAATCTTCAAGTCAATAAACAAGAAGTCTCAGTTCCCATACAAGAACATCAACAAGATGAAGAAGAATGGCTTCATGGGAAATCATTTGTCAACGAGAAAAAACCCATTGAATGTGACCATCTTAATCAAGCAAATTCAAAGCCTAACCCAAACTACCAAATGTGTACTTATCCTCCGCTAATTAACAATCCAATGCCTGATAGAAGAACAACTACAAAACAAACCCATATCAGAAGCATTGGTTATGTCCCAGCTCTGCCTCCTCCTCCTTCGATTAGACCATCTCTTGCAAGGTGCATGGCGCAGACAACATTTTCGTACCCTAGAGATATCAACACCTTTGGATTTCATCACTCACATAACATGGCTCCATCAGTTAACATTAGATCAGTGGTTCCAGTTTGTGCTGCCCCACCGCCAATGATGCCCACATCATTATCATCAAATGCTTCAAAACCAAGTAGGATTCAAGAAGTCTCATCTTCTCCTTCGGTTTCAGCTGCTAAAACTACTGTCACCACCCAACACACTGTACAAGAAGTACAAGAAGCTTAGCAGAGACCCGAACAACTTACAATTATGAAGAAAAAAAAAGAAGAAAAAGAACCAGATTATACTAATCACCTTTTGTTTTGAGTCCAATAATTATCATATCAAATGTGGCAATTTGTTTTGCTACATCATTATTACACTACTCTTTGTTTCATGGGTCTTCTTCTATTTCAGATGCCACTATTTTTCAAAAAAATATCCTAAAATAATTTTTTGAGGACCAAAGTCAGAGAGCGTTAGTGCAGACATTAATTGGATTTGCAGAGATTGGGGGGAGAGGATAGGGAGGTGTGGACAGATGAGCTATAGACATTAAATGTGGTCTGAAGAAGAAACTGATGCAGTGATAAGAACGAAAGCAATTTATTACTACTAAATTCTTGTCTTTCGCCATTAATGCTGTCACCCAGTAGAGAAGAGAGCAGGAGGGAGCAGAATAAATAAGGATAGGGATCCCCCACTCTGAATCTGAACTAACGTGTTATTAAGGTGAAGACAGTGTCTTCAAAGAGTGTTTTACGAAGGAAAATGTTCAAAAAATCAGTAAAAGCAATAGCAGTTTGGTTGTTAAAAACTGCCACTGTGATCTTTTGGTAACAAAAAAAAAAAAAACGCTATTAGAAACGAAGAACTAGAGCCCAAATAAACTTGCTGCCTATGAGGCCCTCTGGTTTCAATTGGGATCTTTACCTGCCAGTTTCTAAGCATAACCGGAGCAACTTATAGATCCAATCAACTTAAAAGCACAGATGTATAATAGTGAAATGAAGTAGTAAGCTTGCGGTGCATTGTCGAATACAGTGTCTGAACAGATTTCATGTATACAAAGACAAAAACAACTAAGAAATCAGACAAGCAAAAAGAAGACAGAGTAACATATCCAATATATGCATCTTCAGTAAAGTTTCAATTTGAAAGTAACCAATAACATCCAAGAGAAAAATACTCCCATGGTTTTTTTGTGTTTGCGCAACTAATTACGTAATATGGCAGAAGCGCTTTACTGAGGCGATTGTTCATACTAAACGCTGAACATTACAAAAATATTAGTCATTGCTGCATATTCTGGAAGCGCTTCATAATGAGCATACTCGTGTCCAAGTAACGCTGAGCACAGCTAGCAATGCAGCTAGATTCACTCGAGCTGAACTTGCTACCGGGGGTACTAGTGACGCACTTGTCCCAACAGGTGTTTGTAAGCTTTGCGACCATCTCATTCACCATAGCCCTTTGTTTTTCTTGCTGGATACACAAAATAAGTATAACATCAGTATGATTCCCAAATCAAGGAGTACCAAGGAAAGATCATAACATTACATGGAACTATTACCTCACTTACTTACAGACACCACTCTACATTAGCAAAATAACAACAAAAATAAATGAATGAATTCTATGTTTCGACACAATCTAACAATTTTCAATGACTGCATGACCTAGCCATTTACTTACAGACACCATTCTGCATTAGAAAAATAACAAAAAATTGAATAA